>NW_027273864.1:135000-2535000 GCF_046630095.1 Trachinotus anak
AGGTGTCCTTCCCCTCCAGGCGCTGCTGGTCCTCAGTACCTTCAATCTGTCAAGTAGTCAAACATGTTGACTGATATTTACTGCGGTTACAACTCTGTGTCTGTCACTGTCTGTGTTGAGATCTCATCTGTGTGTTCACAGAAAAGAGAAAATGTCTAAAACATTGATAAGACAGGGAGAGAAACTGACAGGACACACACTCCCAGACACACTCAATCCACACACTGGTGGACACACACACTCACCAACCCTGTCTCCTAGAAATTATATACAACTAATCAGCAACAGTAGATATGTTCTGTGGGAAACATAATTACAGCCAGATCATGTTTTCTATTCAGATAATGAGGAAATGTTGATTTACATAACTGACAACTCACAAACACATGATACTGAACCTGCCAGTAAAATGTGTGTTTTCTACCTAAATATCTGACGTTGTGGAACAATCTCCACCTGTCGTGACTCCAGCATCATCAAACAGTTTTCTGCTTCTGTTCAGACTCTCACAGATCCTGGTTCAGGTTCAGGAAAGATCCTGGTCTGGTTTAATACATAAAAAGTTCAGGCTGGAGGAAACGTGATCCTGTTCACCAGATCACACAAAGTCTGTTTGTGACCTGTCTCCCTCCTCCTCGTTCTGATCCCAGGAAAGCAGAGGTGGTGAGATCTCAGAAGAATCATTATTTTTACAGAGTGAGAACATTTCAGACCATCTCCTGCTGCTGTGAGATGCTGCCTCAGTTCTCTGCTTTCACACAGAATATTTCATGACAGGAAGTCGCTTTCTGCGGTGTGCAATGTTTTTTTTAATTTGGACATTCTACTGATGAGGGTTTATTCAGTGCTATCTGGATACACACACGCACACACACACACACACACACACACACATACACACACGCACACACACACACACACACACACACACACACACACACACACACACACACACACACACACACACACACACACACATTCTGAGCCAACAGATTAACTGGACATGGCAGAAGAGGAGTCATCTAGAGCTAAATCTCTATGATTATATAAAATATAAGAGTAGGAGAACAGAGGAGGAGAAGGAGACTGATGAAGAAATGTTTCTGTGATCTACTGATTGATTTGATTTAACAAAGATCTTATTTTCTGCTAAAATTTATAGTTTGTGTCTCACTGGTCTCAGAGCAGGATAAAGACTATGAGTGAAAACACTGGGCCCATGTATACATGTGTTCAACATGAAACCTGAACCAGCAGCAGCTCAGACGATGTGATGGAGGCCGCTCGTCCTCTCTGAGGATTGCTCTCTGGCTCGTGGCCTCCAGCTCTGTTCTTTCTAGAAAAAATAAAAAGCCGTGTAACGTGGCAGATCACAAAGTGACAATTTGTTCTGATCTCCTGCCTTTGGCCATGAAGAGAGAGAGAGAGGAGAGGGAGATGAGGAGGAGAGAGAGAGAGAGGAGAGGGGGAGAGGAGAGGGAGAGGGGGAGGAGAGGGAGAGGGGACGGGGGAGGGGATGGTTAGTGTGAGACCCCTTGACCAAATATTTGCAGTGAAAGGCCGTCGTCGTCCATTAGTCTCTCTCTCTCTCTCTCTCTCTCTCTCTCTCTGTTTTCTGGCTGCATTAACCTTTTCTTCACAATGATGCTCCCAAACAAAAGAGGGACTGTATCTGTGTATGTCAGAATGTGTGCAAGCGTGTGTGTGTGTGTGTGTGTGTGTGTGTGTGTGTGTGTGTGTGTATGCATTCAGAGTCCTGGCACTTTCACTACTGTCCACACTGTTACCCACACACTCACAAAGAAACATACACACAAACACACACCTGCACATGATAGAAAACACTTAAAATTTATTAATGCAGTCATCCTCCCACTTACATATCACACACACACACACACACACACACACACACACACACACAGAGTTACCTTGGTGAGGTAAGAACAAAACGTTTCCTCTAACTGAATCTCTTCCAATAAACAGATCAAAACCATCATTATTGATGTGACTCTGACCTCAGAAGAGGTCACGGGTTAAAGAAAGGCTCTCATGGCGTCTCATTCTATTACAGCTAACCATGACAACAAGAGGCAGAGAGCCGTGACAGCTATTTGCTGATCTGATTCTGTGATCAATCCTCTGGACGTCAAGAAGAACTGTTCATTTGGTGGCTAATTAGATTCTACGTGATAATACATGACAGGTAAAGTCTTTCACAGATGGTGATGTTCTGTTGGCAGCGCACAAAAATATCATGTGACATCTCACGTAGTCAATGACATTCAAGGCAAAAGGTCAGAAAAATGAATTTTGCAGAGGAAGACAACAACTTGTGAGTTTGGTTTTGGCTACAGGTTCATGTTGTGGAGATCTGATCAGTATCAGATCAAATTAAAGATTTATGGAGAGTGATTGATGACATCACTCATCCACCCACAGAACTATCAGGTAAGGAGAAATTTGTTTACAGAAAAGCTTTTGTGTTTTTTGTCCCAGTTTAAAAATCTGAAAGTCACAGCCAAGCATTCAATGACATGTGGAGACGATGTGTTCAAAGTCTGTCAATAAAGGTACAGTGAATCAAATGGTCTGATTCAGCAAACAAAAACGCAGAAGAGATGAGCTTAAAACTAAAACGTAGAAGAAAAGATTAGTTTAAAATCAAAACAGTAGAAGAAGGGATGAGTTTAAAACTAAAATGTAGAGGAAGAGACAAGTTTAAAACTAAAACAGTAGAAGAAGAGATGAGTTTAAAATTAAAACAGTAGAAGAAGAGATGAGCTGCTTCAGAAGTGGTGAGTTGGCTCAATAGCAGCTAGCTAACTCGTCAGCAGTCTGATTTAGTGAAGCAATTTTCTGCTACACGCGTTAGCTGTTGTGCTAATCAAGTGTGAGACTATCAGAGCCTCTGCTGCTACTGGTTAGCAAGCAAATAAACCAGTATTAATCAATTATAATTAAATCAACTGATAATTATTAATTATTATTAATCATTATTAATTAAGACTATTCAATACTATTAGGACCAGCGTGAGACACAACTGCTGTGAGACAGTGAACTCTAACAGCCCTGAGTCACTGTGGTGAGAGCCGTGTCCACAGTGTGGACACATCACATCACGTCCAGGGAACTGAAGCCAACTCTGCTGCTGATGCTACGTCATGAATCAACGTCCACTTTAAACTCATATGAGACAAAATTTAAAAAAGGAGAGGAAGAGCCAAAAGCAGCAGGACGCTTTAAGAGTATCTGACATGAACACAACACAGACAAGATTGTGTTTGATCCATGTGGACACACACATCTCAACATTATTTCTCACACACATTATAACACAGCTGATGGTCTTCACTGTGAGGGAGACTCTCATGTCTTCTTCACCTCAAACATGACAACATTAAACTCTGGAGGGTGGGAAAACACACACACACACACACTCACTCACTCACTCACTCACTCACACACACACACACACACTCATATATAAATGTGTGTCAGTACCTCGGTCAGTGCAGCTCTTGCGTCCAGGTGTACAGCAGCGCTGGGTGACTCTGTTGTGTCTCCATCGCCATCAAATCCTTCAGCATCCAAGCAAATCAAAGAGCAAACACAAAGACTGAGTGACTGTCAGTCAGATCCAGCACAGACACACACACACACAGACACACAACACACGTCACAACTGTACAATGTAGAAAAACACTACAGTGTGTCCATCTCTGTCATTCAGTCTGTTCTCTCCCTCTTCACTCTCTCCGTCTCTCTGCTCACTCGCTCGCTGCTCGCAGACTGTACAATCTCTCTCTCTCTCTCTCACACACACACACACACACACACACAGATTCTCCATCTGTCACCACCCCCTCTCCTTCATCCCTCCCACTTCATGCATTATTAATGAGCCTCAGACACACACATACTGGCTCCACTGCTGTCAAACACACTCACACACACACACACACACACACACACACACACACACACACACACACACACACTCACACATACTCTCACACACACACTCACACACACACAAACACACACACACACACACACATTATAAGCGATACACAACTGTTCCACACACAAACACAGGTCAGACCTGGTTTGTGTGTGTATGAAGTCACAGACCAGGAGAATTTCAACCAAACTAACTTCAACCAACACCACACACAGCCACCAGAACAACTGTTGTCATGTTACGTTGTGTTGTGCTAAACAAAAATACACATTTGAAATTAACAGTGGCCACATCATCTCTGATTGGTTCAGTAATGAGAAACAACTGACCAATCAGAGCATTCTAGGAGGAACTGGGAACAGAGACTTCACCTTCTAAAGACAACTGGAGATGCTCCAAAGACATGTTTCCTCCTCTGATCCCTGATAACAGCTGTGAACCACTGACCCTGTGACTCAGGTTAAAGCTTTGTAAAACATGAACATGGAGAAGCTGACAGAGTTAATCACCTCCTACACTAGTGCCCCTCCTCCATATGAAACCCTTACAGACTGTACATGTCTTTGTACTGCTGGGACTTTACACTCTAACATGTTGACATTTTGCTACCCATACAGAAATATGACACATACAGTATGTCCCCATATCAAGAGTGGTGTTGCCATACACGTCACCTATAATGGGATTTATTATTATCACATATATGCATCGTCTGGATATATGAAGTCTATATCTTTGTAAAACAAAGGAATAAATTCTGCTTCCCAGTGCACTGTGTAAAATCAACAGTTTCAGCACACATACTTGTTTATCTACACAGCCCTTATTGGAAAGCTGCATTCATATGTCACGTCAATGTTAGTCTGGACCACATTAGACCAGGACTAAAGACTGGCTGACGCTTCATGTGCCAGTTCATACTGAGCTCTGAAGAACTGATTTTGGCCTGAACTCACAACAACACACTTCAAAATTAATATGTTGCACATTTTAATTTCTTAATCTAACCTTTTAATTTCTGTTTAAACCTGTGTTAACTGATCCTTGTCATTACATTATTTATTCATTGTATTTATATGTCTGTTTTAACTCTTACCCTTAATGATTTTAAACAAAGACACAATCATCTCCTGGTAGTAAGCACAGTGTGGAGAGCATCACTGTTACACTAGGAAAACTACCATGAAGTGCAATATGTTCTAAGATTTTTTGATCTGACAACACTGAGACAGGGTTCAGGTGCAGAAAATGATTGTTTGGTTTTTTAATCAACAGAAAACCAATCACTGATCGTTTTACAGTTGATGTAAGCTCTCCTCTGTTCCCTGATGTGGTCCAGTCTCTTCTCTGGTCTTTGGTCTCCAGACTCACTCAGGGCCTGGAGATAAAAATATGCGTTCCCTCCACAGTCTCCTCACATGGACCTATAAAAGCCTGAACACACACATCAGCCATGCATGAACACATTCACAAGCAGTACACACGCAGGTCACAGAGACAGGGCTGATCATGCATGAATGCAGAGACCACAAAGTGTGCCCCCCCCCACCCCCACCCCCCCCTCAGCTGGAGGCTATCTGAGTTTTCTCATGGACGAGACGTGGCTGCAAGGAAGGTCAGTCAGAGAGAGAGAGAGAGAGAGAGAGAGAGAGAGAGAGAGAGAGAGAGAGAGAGAGAGAGTGTGTGTGTGTGTGTCTCTGTGTGTGTGTGTGTTGTTGGAAGCAAAACCAGCAAAAATAAAAGGACACATATAGAACTATATGTGTGAAAAGCTCTGTAGCAAAACACTATGAGAACTTCTCACCCTGAGTCAGATGAACAGATTGATATCAGATATCAAACTGGTCTTCAGCCCAGACCTGGCAGCCCCTCTAAGAGGCCAGGACCTCAATGAATCCAGCTGTTGATCAGAACCTCACTGGGCCCTTGGGGCTCATATGAACCACTGAAACACAGAGAGCCTCAGTTTGAATCCAGCAATGGAGCTGGGTAACAATCCCTGAAAATGCATATTTTATTTGATAGATGCTGCCAAACAGAACATGCATGTGATGACTGTCTCACACCCACATCAGCAACACTGTGGAAACTCTGCCTGCTGTATTTATGATTCCCCAACTTGTTTGTTGTATTTCATACTTTTCTGATTGTGTCGTTAGAAGACGTTGTTGTGTTAATGTTGATTAATGTGAATACAAAAATCAAATACCTCGTGTCGACTAAGGTCCATCACATAATGTTATCAAACCCAGATTCAGTGGGTTGAATGTTTTATTTTCATTTTTATTGTACCAGAAATAACTCGTAGGTTTGGACAATATCCACATATGTCGTTAGAGAGCAGCACAAATATCACAGTATTGTCACAGGATTTTTTTAGCACTGGGTGGGGGAGGGGTTATAATATAATTGTTGGTGAGAACCAGAGTAAGTCTGTTGGTTGTGTGACGGCCCTAGTGCCTTTGCCCAGTGTACTGTGTGTTGTGTTGTCTTGCAGGTCCTTGGCTGGGCGGGGCTGAGGACACATCACAGTAACTTCCAACACCTGGCCAGTGTTGGAAGCTACTTAAGCCCTTCAGTCTAGATGCCACGGGTGGTCTTCTCACCCACCACCGAGCTCGACACGCTCTCCTTTGTTTCGTTGGGTTATTTTGCTTTACACTGACAACATGCACCTCTCATCCCTCACCTTTCATACACCATCACACACCACTGATTCTGATTCCCACACCTCATTGATTCTTGTTATTCCGTTGACTATTTGTTCTTTATTTAATAAATATGAGTTTATGATTGCCGCACTCCAGTGTTAATCTCCCTACTTTGTTGCGGTCTCTGAGCCAGACGTAACAGTTGGGTTCAGGTGGTGTTGGTAAGAATCACCCACAGTCTTCTTTCCTTTATCATTCTCTTTGTTGTGCAGGTCGGTGTGTGTGTGTGTGTGTGTGTGTGTGTGTGTGTGTGTGTGTGTGTGTGTGTGTGTGTCTGTACATGTGTGGTCTGAACAGGAAATAAGAAGGAATCATTGTCATCATTTACTTGTGTCTGTGTTAACGTGTTGCTATCTTCCTACTTTGTCAGATAACAGTGAACGCAACACCAAACACTCATATCACATAAACACAACTCTGAACATAACCAATACGACCAAGGGAGCATCCACCACCACTGCAAAGGTATACACGTGATAAACAATGTGCATTTAGCTAGAGCACTAACCGCTAGCATTCTAACCTCATAATTCACATATTACCAACAATGAACTTGATGTAGATTAACTAACATATCCTGTTCATACGTATTATCAGCACACAACACAAACCACCTTCAATTCAGGCTATGAACTTCACCAACTTCTTGGTTCATACAATAATATAGGGTTTCAGTTGGTTTTTAGAATATTATTATATTTTATGTTTTATAATTATGTTACTATATCTCATGTTTTAAGTAATAAACGGAGGGAAATATTGGATATGATCAAATATCAGCCCAGGCCTGGGACGCTGAGCTGCTGACATGCGAATCTTTCCCGCCTCCACCTTCCATCACACACAACATGAACATGGCTGCAGCTCTAAAGACTGGGTCTATGTGAGGTCACTAAACGCCACACGTAATAATGACGATTAAACAGACACAATGTCACTAACAGGCGAGGAGGAAGGATGTCAATCAAGTGACATCTGTTTACTAGTAACTTTTACAGTCAGACTAAAGATATGAAATAAAACTTTATTACTTCATAAATTCAAAAGGTGTGGATGGACTTAATGGAAGGAAAACACAGAAAGAGCAAGACAGAGGCCGTAGAGTGGGTCAGGGGGAGGGAGTGGATGGAGGAGGATTTAAAGAGCCCCCCCAACCCTCCCCCCTGCAGAGCATAAACTGACCTGAGGCCTGGTAAGACACAGATTTTCATTTTTATGTATCTCTGTGTGTGTGTGTGTGTGTGTGTGTGTGTGTGTGTATGTGTGTCTAGGCTTGACCCCAAGATATTGGCCAGTATTTTCAGCTCCCTTCTGTCTCCAGCCACACCCCCAAACAATCAATAACCCCCCCCCCACCACCTCCACCCACTGCCGCGAGCTCTGACATGCAAATGACCCCTGCATATCATTAAAACAGATGCCCTGACAACAATAGGATAACCTCAACACCCCCCAACATCCCCTTAAGACGTGCGTCAAGACGTTCACTCATTCACACACACACACAATCACAGACACACACACAGACACGTGCGCGTGCTGCACAAACAAAAGCAAAGACATATCAAATGGTGCCCAGATGGACTCAGTCAGTTGACCTCTGCTCAGATCTCAATAGACAAGCAAACAGACAAACACATCAAGACAAGTACACTTGTGCCCCACTCACGCACACACACACACACACACACACACAAACACAATGCCCTCAGACATGAACGTTATAGAGAACTGCTCAGAGTGGTGGATAAACTGCAGAACAATATGTTCAGCAATAGATAAAAAATCCAGAGTCTTTCCTGGAAAACTTGAGACACATCTCTGCCAAGAACATCCTGTTTCCACACACCAGATCCCACATCTGAACCCTCGGCTGTTTTCACTCATTTCATTTATGGGAAATCTACTGAGTTCAAGTTACCCAACTCACAACAGGAGACCTGACTTCTACTCGACGTCTGTGAGACGTGGCAGCACCAACACTGATTCTGAACTGTCAGTCCTGTCCACTGAAATCACCTGGACCAAGGTACGGAGAGATTTCTGTCTGCTCATCAGCTGTGTGCCTGTCTTTGATTGTCAGGATGTTCAATAAAAAAAGGTTTTGTTTATATATATATATATATATATATATATATATATGTATATATTTTTATATTAGATATCACTTTGGAATCATGCTGGAAAGTAAAGAGGAAATGAGGAAGTAAGGAAAGAGGAAATAGAGAAAGTGAAGGAGAGATGAAGAAGTGAAGACAACTTCATCACTAGACAATAACTGAACTCGTTACAGTGTTGGCTACAAGGAGCCGGGGGCCGTTAATTAACTCTGACCCCTGCGCGCGCGCACACACACACACACACACACACACACACACAGACACGTGCGCGTGCTGCACAAACAAAAGCAAAGACATATCAAATGGTGCCCAGATGGACTCAGTCAGTTGACCTCTGCTCAGATCTCAATAGACAAGCAAACAGACAAACACATCAAGACAAGTACACTTGTGCCCCACTCACGCACACACACACACACACACACACACAAACACAATGCCCTCAGACATGAACGTTATAGAGAACTGCTCAGAGTGGTGGATAAACTGCAGAACAATATGTTCAGCAATAGATAAAAAATCCAGAGTCTTTCCTGGAAAACTTGAGACACATCTCTGCCAAGAACATCCTGTTTCCACACACCAGATCCCACATCTGAACCCTCGGCTGTTTTCACTCATTTCATTTATGGGAAATCTACTGAGTTCAAGTTACCCAACTCACAACAGGAGACCTGACTTCTACTCGACGTCTGTGAGACGTGGCAGCACCAACACTGATTCTGAACTGTCAGTCCTGTCCACTGAAATCACCTGGACCAAGGTACGGAGAGATTTCTGTCTGCTCATCAGCTGTGTGCCTGTCTTTGATTGTCAGGATGTTCAATAAAAAAAGGTTTTGTTTATATATATATATATATATATATATATATATATGTATATATTTTTATATTAGATATCACTTTGGAATCATGCTGGAAAGTAAAGAGGAAATGAGGAAGTAAGGAAAGAGGAAATAGAGAAAGTGAAGGAGAGATGAAGAAGTGAAGACAACTTCATCACTAGACAATAACTGAACTCGTTACAGTGTTGGCTACAAGGAGCCGGGGGCCGTTAATTAACTCTGACCCCTGCGCGCGCGCACACACACACACACACACACACAGTACAACCACGTCCTGTGGTTATTGAACCAGGTGGGCGGTGGGGGGAGGGGCAGATCTGACCCTGGGCACTGAGAGAGTTTGTTTTTATAATCAAATGACAAGAGCACATACACACACACACGCACGCACAGTAACACACTGCAGGGACACAAAAGTCCTGCAGATGAATAAACACTCTTCAGTCAACTATGGACACTGAATGTCAGAGTGTGTGTTTCATGAGTGTGTGTTTAATGAGTGTCTGTCCTCTGCCTGCACACAACAAACTGAGAACAACACTACTTTGAAACTGAAATGTCATCCATCAAACACACAAACACACTCTTTGTTGCTAGGTGTGTGTATGGGCGCCCAAGTGACGATTGTGTTTTTTTTTCTTCTGTCCCCTCATACACAGAGAATTCCTCTACTTCCCATTCCCCTGTCAGTGCGTGTGTGTGTTTGTGTGTTTGATAAGCAGATACAGTAGGTGGGCTGCTGTCAATAAGGCTTTGTCCAGTGGATGCAGGACGGAGTCAAACAACATGGAGGAGGAACAGACTGCAGCTATTGTCTGGCGTCCATATCACAAGCACAACATCACACTGTGGCACAAACGATGAGACGCACAACAAATGCTCCTGTGTGCGTCATCTCTTCACCTCATAAAAACATATTATATATAACACCATGACAACTTACAAGGAGCTCACAACCTCCTCCTGATGTGGACTTTGTTGCTCTATAAACTACGTCACCTTTGCTCCTGTCATAATTACTACGACCACTAGTTGTTGACTAGCAACAAAACCTAACTACGGCTCATAATCATAGACTGTAAATAAAGATGGACGTAGCCTCTGTGACATCACCCACGGGTTTCTGAAGCTCAGAGTGAGCTGCTCCACTGTTGCTGACTCTGCCCCAAACTCCCAGCTAATCCAAATATGGTCAAAGAGGCCGGGCATGTGTAGAGCCGAGACTTTGGTGAATGACAGTTTGTGGCAAGCATACGCACGCCCACCTGTCACTCAAAGAGGCCACGCCCTCAATTCTCCACCTTTAGTCCTTAATAAAATGTAACCAGGTGAGTTCTATAAAATTCAGCCGTACAGGTGTCATGAAGGAGGAAATGATCTCTAGAGACCAGAACAGTTTCTGTACCAGGCTGTAAACATGTTTCTTTCTGCTGGAAAGTTGGACATTTGAACATGGGAGTCTCTGGGGACTGACTCACTGCTGGAGCCAGACTCTAGTGGTCGTTAGAGGAACTGCAGCTTTTAGATCTTCACTGTTGATGCTTCATGGTTCAGACCTGGAGGTTGATGTGTGGTCGTATTAAGCTGCTGCACAGACAACCAGTCATTTTAAAAAGAGACATTTGTTTACACAGTATATCAGTATTGAGTAATAATGAGAAGGATTTTATGAACAAGAAGTTTCTTGTTAAAACAGAATAATTTGGTTTGTAGACATTATTATAGAAATACGTCATAATAATACAACATGAACATGACATGAACAGGATCTCATTAAAACATGAACATTTTGTAATTAGAAGAAGAACAGTAATTTATTTTGTCATTGTGGAAACAGTATAGTGATGCAAACATCTGTAGGTATGAGGAGGGTTTTTAATTTTATCTGTAAGCAGATGTGTGGTCATTTATCCACAGAAGAGATCATCATCATCATCACTGGAGAGAAGTGTGTGTGTGTGTGTGTGTGTGTGTGTGTCATAGTGGTGTGTTTCAGTTTGAAGGGATCTGATGTCTGATGCAAAGGACAGGAAGCAAAATGCTCTCAAAAATCTTCAGTTTATTTATCATGTACTTTTACGTCATAAAATCTGATGTCCTGTCAATTGACATGAAAAATGCCTCAACAGCAACACAGACACACACACACACACACACAGATGCATGGTCACGCATGAGCAGCCCCTTCACCAGGATCAGGTATCGCACTAATTGAGCTGTTTAAAAATTTACAAAGACAGAGATGAAGGGGAGGAGGAGGAGGAGGAGGAGGAGGAGGACAACAGGGGCACGAGATGAAAAAAACCTGTCAGAGAGACGACTTTAATGTTCATAGACAGAGACACACACATGTTGACCACACAGAGGAAACAACAGACAACACAACGGAGCGAGGACACCCTGAACCTTCCCACAATGTTGTTCATTTCACTCTAATCAAGCGACCAGTGAGCCGCTTCATTAGAACAAACATGGAGTTTAGGACGGGAGCCAAAAATGTGCTTTGTTTGTCTGTTTCTGTGCGTGCGTGTGTGTGCGCTTCATTTGCTGGTTCTCAGTCCATGTCCCTCACATGGATTTGACCTGGACTGAAGCTTCACGATGGCGTTTAATTAGTCTCATGCACATGAAAACCATGTGTGCGCACATGACACAAGCACGCAGACCAGATGCACAAGCAGAAAACCATCCATCCTGGTGAGGGAGCATTTCTGCTCCGTGCTGCGACCAGCACTCGCTCCACCCTCCCTACGCGCTCACCACAGCTCACACTCATCCAGCTGACCTGAGACTTTGAGGCGAGCACAGTAGATCACAAACCCTTTTTCTTTTTCTGCTGGTACGGCTCAGCGTCCCTAAAAAGCCCAGCCACCCTCTTTAAATGAATTTACACTGCTGCCTTTGGTCCAAGGTATAGTCTGCCTATTTGTAGGTCCAACACACTTAGAAATTCCTTAATCCCCAAAGCCATTGGTCTTTTAAAAAACTGTAGGTAGTTTTACAGTGTGCAGTTTTTTATTTTTATTGTTATTTACTCATTTATTGATTTAGTTATTCTGATTTGTTGTGGATGTTACCTGTCTTACTTGTTATCAGCTGTCCTACTTGTTGACTGTTTATGTGTCATGTGACCTTTGGCTGTATGCTATACCGCCAGCTGTAACACTAATTGCCCCTCGGGGACAATAAAGTCTACCTTGATATAAAAATGTCTCAATGAAATCGTTATAGGTCAGAAAAACTGCAGCTCCTCTGTTTACACATATTTCTTTACAGCCAGTCTTGTCAGGCCCAATATGGCAGCGCTGTTGACGTATGATCCAGGGGCATCTGAAAGTGACCAATCAAAGGAGGCTAGATTAGGCACTGTCTCCGCCTCCAAGTCTAAGTCTCCAAAGTGTAGGGAGGGTTGAGCAAGCGCTCATCACAGCCTCATGCTCGTGTTATCACAGTAACGTCCACAGAGCAGTAATGCTCCTGACAATGCTGTGCGCTCATGTCATGTGTACACGCATGTTTTTTTGTGCACAAGGTTTGAGACCACACCGCTTTTCCAAAAACCCATCAACCATTCCAGGAACTCAGGAGCCTCACCTGGTTCCAGCCATCGTTCCTGGGGCCAAAACATCCCTGCCTGTGGATAGTATGAGTACAAATATTAGTAATATTACTACTACTAGCAGTAGGACTAGTACTAAGATTTGCAGCACTTCTGTTGCTGACCGTTCAAAAATAAAACTTGTAGCTGCTACAACACACAGTAATCACAGCTGATGGAGAGTCAGTGTTGGTCACATTTATTGAGATTAAAACCAAAGTCATCAGTATTTGAGAGAAATGTAACTTCATCAGCTGTTTGTTACGTTACAACAGTTACACTATAAAACAGAAAAAATAACCAGAAAACACCAGACTCTGCTCTGGAGACCAGCGCTCTGGTCTTCTGAAAGCATTGAGACATCAGGACTAAATATAGAGACCAGCAGGACTCTGTGTTGTTTCAACATCTCAAACACAGCTGTGGTTCTTTCATCTGTTGACAAAAATGATGTGTCTTTGCAACTAAACTACAGCACATGTTTTGTTGTTATGTTTATAACAAGGAAATGTTGTAAATGTAGGTTTTTGAAAAGTTGTTTTGTTGCCTAAACCACAGACAGGACTCTGGATGTGAACCTGGTCTCTGGTCTCATACCCTGTATAGACCTGTCTCGTTGTCTCTGATCATGATCCAGCCCGAGATGAAGTTTCCTGCTAAACACGGTTGCTGTTGCAGTTTAGTTGTATGGAAACATCATTTCTGGGAGACAAAGCTGAATCCTCAAAAGTTCCTGGTTTGGTATCAGAGTTTAGCTCCTGCAGATATGAGGCAGCAGATTTAACATCTGGCTTCTTCCAGCTCTGAGCTCCATCAGACAGATGTGGCTGTGTTCAGACAAGAAAGAATATTTCACATATGAATCTGTTTCTGATTTTAACACAGAGCTAATCTTGAATGTGTGTTGTGTTTAGGGCCAGAGAGACAGACAGAGAGAGAGAGAGAGAGAGACAGAGGGAGACAGACACAGACAAATTGAGAGAGAGAGAGGCAGAGACAGACAGAGACAGACAGAGAGAGACAGGGATAGACAGACATAGACAGAGAGAGAGAGAGAGAGAGAGAGAGAGACAGGGATAAAAATAGTGAGGACAGACAGAGAGACGGGGAGGGGTGAGGGAGCAGCTGCTGCAGACAGTCAGGAAGAGAGCAGCTCACTCTCTGCAGAAAAACAGGCCACACTCGGGTAATTGAGCAACCGTTGCCATGGCTACGCTTATGATGACTATCCACCCGTATCCAGCCCTACACACACACACACACACACACACACACACAGAACAATCAGGTTTACTCCTGCACTTTGACAGAAGGTGGACGACGTCTCAGCACTGAGAAAAAGCACTGCGCTCACCTGGACAGGTAGACAACAGGAAGTGTTCCTGTATCTAATCCAACTTCACATCATCACACGTAGAGAAGTTCTACTCAAGGTTTATCTCAGCACTCTGAGATAATTTAAATATTCTGAGCAACACCATGAATAATTAACTCATCCGGATGAATACTAATTAATGCTAATAAACAGAGATTCCATTCTGGTGACTTGAATCGTCTTAGAGCTGATTTAGTTGGAGTCTGATGATATTTCTACATATCATTATTATCTAGATCGTTAACGTGCCGTGTTTTGTATTAATGAGTGAATTACCTGAGATGTCAGTGATGATACCTTCACACAGGAAGCTGACCCACAGTGGGTGAAGTGTCTCTTCATTAACCTGCTGGTGTTTCCTGTTCTGTCTGTCCTCTGATCTACAGTCTTAACACAACCAACAGAAATGATGCACACAACTACACAAATCAACTTGTAATCACTTGTAATAAGACACTTTTTTGTACAGTACTGCATATAGTACAGTACTATATAGTACTCAGTTCTTCTGTATCTTCATGTGATCAAGACTGACTCCATGATGTTGGGATCAGGATCAGGACTCTGTGGGGTCAGACCATCTGCTGCCGGACTCCGTGTGTTTGGACTCTGGACCAATCAGACGCCTCCTGATGATGATGATGGAGATGAAACTGAACATCTAAAGTCCCTAAAGCATTAGAACAGTTGTGTACAGTCCGCCTGTGTTTTCAGGGACAGTCCTCCAGCACAGAAGAAGAAACGATGTGCTTTAGCAGTTTAGTTACAGTGGTGACTGTTGAACAGTGACTGCAGCAACAGATCCAGCTTCTCTCTGAAGAATAGTTGAGGCAGATTTTCTATCAGTCCTGGATCACGGTGAGATCATCCACAGACATGCTGCTGCTTTCACCTCAGGTTCAGTACAGGTGACCCCAATGACACTCACCTCTGCATTCTGGTTGGTGCTCTCTGGGACAGAGGTGGGATTTACCACCCTGTACAACATCTACGCCACAGGATCAGACCAAACCCGCTCTCCTCTCCTCTCCTCTCTCCTCTCCTCTGCCCTCCTCTCCTCGCTCCTCCTCTCCTCTCACCTCCTCTCCTCTCCTCTCCTCTCCATACCCCTCCTCTCCTCTCACCTTCTCTCCTCTCCTCTCCCTTCCTCCTTTCTCCTCTCCTCTCCTCTCCTCTCCTCTCTCCTCTCACCTCCTCTCCTCTCCCCACCCCTCCTCTCCTCTCACCTCCTCTCCTCTCCTCTCCTCTCCCTTCCTCCTTTCTCCTCTCCTCTCCTCTCCCTTCCTCCTTTCTCCTCTCCTCTCCTCTCCTCTCCTCTCCTCTCCTCTCCTCTCCTCTCCCCTCCCCTCCTCTCCTCTGCCCTCCTCTCCCCTCCCCTCCTCTCCTGAACCAGTGTCTCAGTTCAGATGTAGGTAACAACTTTCTAAATCTTCTCTCTAATCAACACAGATGTAGAAATAACATGACAGAATGAGGGGAGGACAGCCGCAGGCCTTTTCCCTCTGTCTTCACACAGGAAATGAAACAGGTGACACGAGTCAGAGCTGGAAACCAAACCACAGAGAAAGTCCTCACAACATCTGAGGAGTGAACTGAGGAGGGGGCAGGGGGACCACTGAGCCCCCAGCAGACTAGACACAGTGACAGCAGGACATGGCAGCAGTGTGTGTTTGTGTGTATGTGTGTGTGTGTGTGCATGTGTGTGTGAGTGTGTGTGTGTCCAGCAGGCGTGAAACACTTCTTCCCTTATTGTCAAGTCAAATAAAGGTTGTCGCACGCCAAGCCTATTGTCCACACTCTGACCTCCACCCTCAGAAAAAATCTGCCTAACCACACACACACACACACACACAAACACACACTTCAGTCCCCCATGTCTTTGTCTCCAGCAACAGGAGGTGTGGTCGTTTTTCTACAGTTAATGAGTTGGTGGGGCCATGAGGGCCAAGCAGAGGCATGGGTCATTCATTCATTTAGCCCTTTAAGCCTCCGCCTTAGCCCGCTTCCCCCTTACACACACACACACACACACACACACACACACACACACACAGATTATACATGCTGAAAAGCAAAAATAAAAATATTACTCACAAATGAAAAACATTCTCTGAAAACAACACAAACTAAAACTCTTCTTACTCACAAACAGCCATCCACACACACACACACACACACACACACACACACACACACACACACACACACACACACACACACACACACACACACAAACACACACAAACACGCAGCCATATAGTCCTGGCGTCTGGTGGCACAATAGCTTCTGGTAGCAGCTGGTCAGCAGTAGCCATAGGAGTCACACACACACACACACACACACACACACACACACACACACACACACACACAAGCACAAACACACACACACACACACACACACACACACACACACATACACACACATACACACTGACACACATGCAAACATGCAACATGTACAAGCCCCTGCATTTCTAATGACGTGCCAAGACGACATAAGAACAAGAGAAGACGACTTGGCCGACCATCTGTGGCATGAAGGCCATGAGGAACATCTGTGACAATCAATAACACACTCACTCTCACACACATCTACACACAGAGGCATGCATACACAAACATGTTAACCAGGCATGTGTGTTCACAGAGGCACACAGGTCTACTGTGTGTGTGTGTGTGCTCAGAACATCTTCACTGTACGCCTGCAGAGACACCCACTCTTTCATTTAACAACGTGAATGTGACTGTGATAAAAACAGGAGTCAGGTCACAGACGACATGAAGGAGCCTCTTGGGTTTAATGTAGTTCATTTCAAGTGGAACACTGTATTATCTCTGACCTTTAACCTTTGTCAAAATGTGAATAATGTTAGTTACTGACAGTAAGAAGCTATCAGCAGCTAAACATGTCTGTCTGTTCATATTCCCTCTGGCTGATTGTTGCATTATGATCTAATGAGGGAGAAACTTGACTTTATATCAAACACAGTGGATCTACATCATCACTGTCTGCACATGGAAATCAGCTCATACTGAAGGACTGCACCTACAATCAGCAATCACACACTCAGTGGAGATATGTGTGAGAGTGCTGCTGCTTATAAAGACATCACACACACACACCTCCCCCACTTCTGGGAAACACCTGCAGCCATGCTTCTTATTAAGAGGAACAGAACACATGTGCTTCACACATCCCTTAACCAATTAGACTAGAGACTGCACACACACACACACACACACACACCTCCTTCTCCTTAGATGCTGCTTATCTGCTTTAACCATACAACATGTGTGTAGAGCTCTGAGGATCTGATGATCCTTCAGACTGAGGTTTAAATGACACCACACTAGTTCATTTCACATTCACCCGACCTTTGAGTTCTTTAGGAACAACCCGCAGTGTGACACAAATACAGCTCAACAAAAAATATTAAAGGCTTATAAAGAAGAACGCAAACAATAAATCTGCAGGAAGCCAAAGCTTAGAAGTGACATCCACATGAAAGATGGTTATTATAAAGTACTATATATAAAAAATTAGATCTGCAGGGAATGCAGAGGTCTCTGTGTGCTCAGATAAGAACAAAGTCACTCCTGAAGAACAACGATTGTGTGATAAATGTGATGAGGATGAACCTCATTTTGTATTACACTGCCCTCTGTATTCTGATTTAAGGAAACATTTGTTTGACAAGATTCAACTGAAGAATCCTGGTCTGTTCTGGTTTCTGAGGCTGAGAGGCTGAGGTGACTTCTTAATGTGGAGACTTTTGTTCAGGCAAGATTGGTAGGAGAAGCCTGGCTGCTGAGACAGAGTACGCTCTACCCAACATAATCAATGGATTTGAACCTTGTAATAATTTTATGTGTGTGATGATTTGTTATTTTATAATTATATATATATATATATATATATATATATATATATATATATATATATATATATATATATATATATATATATATATATATAAAATAAAAAATCTGTAACTTCTACACATTAAAATGTCTGAAAACAACCAGACCTCTGTTCTACATGTTGTTGAGTTGTGTTCTTACATCATCACTGTTTCCAGAGAAATCTGTGACTCTTATCATGGTAACGCTCCGTCTCATTGGTCGCCTGTCAGTGACGTCATATCCTCTCTGCTCATGTGTCTGTGTTGTGTTTGTCTGACAGAAGCTCAAACTGACTTTGATGCAGTTTGAAGTCTCATGTTTCAGATCCTCTTTCTCCACCTTGGTGCTTTTCAGCTCTGTGTTTGAACCAGATGAAGGATTTTATTCGTCGGACGTCTGGATCTGAAGTTATCAGAGAAACGAACTGAGGAAATGTTAGACGGCTCAGCTCCAGCCAATCAGAGACGTCCTCTGTCACTGAAGAGTGTCGACCAATCAGTGACTTTAAATGTGAAACAGTTTGATTCAGTGTTTTTACTGGTTCTGATCAGCTGCTCTGTTTGTTGTGGAGAGGAGGAGACTGTGGAGAATTCAGCTCCAGGTCAAAACCTCCTGAACCACTGACACTGAAGGAGCCAGACCAGGAGGGGACTCCAACTCCCATCATCCCATGTGGTTTTACATACAAATCAGATGGGTTCATCACAAGAGGAGCAGTTTATTTCTTCCTGAGGATTTGCTCACTAAGTGTAAAATGTAAAGGTCCGTCCTCTGGGGGTGTGAGTGTGTTACAGCCCGTTTCATGTTCGTGTTCTCTCGTTTAAGTGGAGATCTTGAGAGTTGAGGATCACCACAGACATCACTAATGATCCTCTGAGGACCATGAGCCTATCAGAGTTTTGGATGGTTGGACTGATGGATTACCAGAAAGGAAATCTTCAACACCATGACACCACCTCCACGAACATCATGAAAAATGTTCTCAATTTTATGAAATAAGACTTTATCCTTCAGGGGATATGATGCCATCTACGCCTAAATGGATCAGACGACCATCTTCAAAACAAAGACACAAATCCAGTCCAGTGATGGATGTTTCCTGTAACAGGCCAGTGGCCACATGAGAGACTCTGAACTGTGAGGTCATTAAATACTGGAGATGAATTGTGTATGAAGCATTTGTGAAATGTCACTTCTCTAATTTTAGACTTAAAAACACGGCTTCAGTGCATCTCTATAAAAATCCCTCAAACATAAAGTCATTGTGAGGAGGAAGATGAGATCAGATCAGCAGACAGAGACACAGTGTCTGAGGATGAAGGGAGTGAGGAAGATGATGTGAGAAAGAAGAGAAGAGGCAAACAGACTCAGACACTGGAAATGTCAGCAATGCTGGATATATGTGTGTGTGTGTGTGTGTGTGTGTGTGTGTGTGTGTGTGTGTGTGTCACCAAAATATCACATGCATACAGTGGTAGTGCTGCTAGAAATGACCACAGACACACACGTATGTTCAGAGAACGTCTGTAACTCATGTTTGATACAGCGTTCTGCAGAACTGAGTCCTAAAACCTGGACCTTAGTCACATGTCATCACTTCCTGTCCCCTGGGACAGGAAGAGAGAGAGAGAGAGAGAAAGGGAAAATGACCAAATGTAGAGGGAGGGGAGGAGGTGTCACATCATATGAATACAAGACAGGGAGATGATGAAATGATGGTAACGTCCTCATTACATATGTGTTCAAGTGGGTGTTTGGACTGAAAAACTGGAGCCTGGACCAGGGAACACTTCCTGTCCCCTGGTCCTGAGTCTCTGGGTGTTTGAATGTGTTTCTAGTTGATGACTGAAGTCAAGTCTGTGTTTAACAGCAGCTCAAGAAGTTTTCAGGTTTGATTCTCTGACATCAGATCCGTCAGTAAATCCCTCAGTCCTGATTCTTGGAGCTTCTCCGTCTGTTAAAAAGGCCGGTTGCTAACAAGAGTCTAAATGAGACGACAGAGGTTGTCGGGGACGTTAGACGTCATCAGTCCAACATGAAAACTGATCTCCTCACCAGTCCACCTTTACAGCCTCGTTGTGTTTCTATAAACTGTCACTAACTCTGTCAGAGGAAAGGCTTCTGTAGAAGAGCTCAGAGCTGAATCAGACTACAGGCTGAAGGTTAGTGGTGGTGATGGTGAAGTCATGTGACTGTGGTGTCGTTGGTTTGTAGCCTAACATGAGCTTTTTACTGCTGCTGATTGTATTTAGGCTTCAAACCTCATAAAGTAAACATCATTCTCTAATCATCCACCAGGTGATGATGGACGCCAGAAATAAATCATCACTGCAGAACTCAGATCATAAGGTTGGGTATCTGCATCCTGTTTATCAATTTATTCAAAAAGGTGTCCACCAGCTGTGGAGCATTCCACTAAGGATCCCCATTGCTCTCTGAGGTGCAGATACTGGTCTTGTACCTGGCTGTTTGACTAATGATGGCTAAAATAATTATTTTGTGTGACTCTCAAACATATGAAATGACAACAACATGTGACCTGGTTCATATTTCTGCCTGTTCGTGATCCAGGAGAAAAACATGGACACCACGAGCACACACGCGTCCAAAAAAGATGTGCATGTGGTAGTTTTCTGAGTCCTCTCACCCCACCACTCTGTGTGTGTGTGTGTGTGTGTGTGTGTGTGCGTGTGTGTGTGTGTGTGTGTAGGTGACCTATATGTGTCACTGCAGTGTGTAGGAGACCCCTGGGCTTGTGTTATGTTTGGGCACACACACACACACGCGCACACACACACACACCAAGTCTACAGAGTGAGACTGAACCACCGTACACTGACCTACTGTACAGCTGCTGCACAAGGAGTATTTAAGATATGTTTAATAGAAACATGTCTGTTATTCCTGAAATATCATCCCACAATGAGCAGAGTAAACATGTGGAGTGGGGAGGCTCAGAGGGTAGTGGTCTGGTTTCCCACTCTTTTCTCAGTGATGAACCACAGCCCAGACTCATGAAGCTCTGTGTTTAGAGGACTGTGGGCTACAGGACCAATCTGAATCTGTTTCTCTTTAAACTTCGACCAGTCCATTACTTCAACGCTCACCTCAGCTTCTGATTCACTGCTTCCACTTCAATAGTTAAGAGCAAGTTAAGGTGAACTTAAATGACAACAGTAACAACACAATATAGTGACGGACTCTGTTGAGACCAGAATACCAGATACTGAAGCAGATTACAGCAGTTACCTGGATGAAAACAACTAAAACAACGAAGAGTCAGACACTGACTTCAACCTGCTAAGATGTTAACCAGCTAGTCAAGGCTCAAGGTGAGAGAGGAGGATGAGGAGGAGGAGGAGGAGGAGGAGGAAGAGGAGGAGACAGTATCACTGCTACCTACAGATAAAGATGCAACGCTCTCACTCAAACCTTTCTTTCTCGACCCCTGAAGCAGATAGAAACATGAAATAAAAATTATTTGAGATTTTAAACCTTTGGCTTTTATTACAAATCATTGTCTTTCGCCTACTGTTCACCTTACAAAAGTTGAACTGAACAAGGAATGTTGACAAATGTGCTTGTTTTTCCATCTATATAAAGTTGCAAAGGCAATGATTTACAATAAAAGTCAAAGTTTTAAGCTCTCAGATGGTTTTTATTCTATCTGCTTCAGAGGCTCAGTAATAAAGGTTTAGTGAAGGTGAAGTTTTTCAGAAGACCCTCAGGATTCAAGAGGCTGTTTCAGAGGGAGACTCACATCTGAAAAGGTTATATCACAACACAATGATGTTAATCACAATTAGACCATATTCAATTCAAAATACTTTATCTCTGAAGGGGCTGTTGGAAGCACTAACATAGACACACAGACAACCTACACACGTCAAAACAATATTAAAAACATTTAAATGTCACACTGTTTTTAAGGTGTGGTAATGTTTAACTGGTAACAGAGCATGCTGCTATGGTTACCTGCAATTTTTTATACCTGACCTTCAATGTTGGTGTTAACAGACTCCAGCCAATCTGAAGTGAGTACAGAGAGACACCATACAGTAGGAACACACTAACATTAAGGTGTGTTTCCATTCGTGATTGGTACCAAAACAACCGACCCGTCCCGTACCATTATGCTTGGTACCCCAACGAAAGGGTGCCAAAAAATGGTATGGTACCTGAAGGGTGGAGCTAGACCAGGCTAGACCCACTGCAGTCCATTGATTGGGCGACAGAGAATTGTCACTTCCGCGCAACAATGCTCCATTTTTAAATATCCCGTGGAACAACACACAGACTGAGCCATTTTTAAATACCCCAAAGACGGAGGAATGATGCCAGCAAACAGCAGCCTACCATGGACAACCCAGGAGCTGCATTGTTGTTTGTTGTGTTGCGTTTGTTGTTGTTGCACCTTTATGATGTCATGCTACTTGTCACCCCACCTACCAAGTAAGGGTACTGTTTGCAGTCGGGACGCAAGCCAGATCAGGGCGAACTGTACCGTACTGAACTGGTACACTTGGTGGAAACACGCCATTAGAATACTGTAGAAGAATCATACATACATTCACACACACACTCACACACAGTTTCCCTCAGTGCAGAGTCATGGTGTATCACACAGCTTCTGCTGCAGACTCAAATGACCTGTGGTCACCAGAAGACGCCACAGAACGACTCTTGTGAGGCTGTGAATGACATTAGGTGGAGGATCAGTCTATTAGAGCTGACCTCCATCACTCACACACTGTTAACCTGTCAACACCAAGCTACAGCTGTGTGTGCGTGTGTGTGTGTGTGTGTGTGTGTTGAAGGTCACAGGCTGAAGTGATTGTGTGGTTGTATGGTTATAACTCCTCTCTAATCCCTACCTTGGCATTCAAGTATGACCTGCTACGCTCCATTGACTTCAGATTACTCTGCTCACACACACACACACACATACAGTGAAGTCTGGAGGAGATTACCTTGTCCATACATTAGAGGTGTAGTCAAGCGTGTACTGTATGCATGTATCTTACTCTCCTCTCCATTCAGTGTGTGTGTACAAGGTACAGAAGAAGAAGAGCTGTCAGTGTGGTCAGAGACACAGGTCACAGTTGCTTCAGTTATTCTGTGAGCTCGGGTAAAAACATTTCAAAGACTGATATTTTAAAACTACAAATGAATGTGTATAGAAAATTAAATCAGATGGGCCAAATCAATATTCAGAGAAAAGAGATGCTCCTCACAAAAGATTCACTGAGAACAGCTACAGCTGAGTTTAAAAAAAACATATTTATACATTTTATATTTTATGTACTTTTTCTTCTTTTTATTTAATCATTTTGTTAATCAAGTAAATTGTAAATGAAAGTTTGTCTTTTGATCCTGACCAGACGAACCACCTCAGCTGGCTCCTTTCACCATGAAGGAGCAGTGACTCTACGCTGAGCTCCCCCTGGATGTCAGAGCCCTTCATCCCGTCTCTAGGGCTGAGCCCAGACACCCTGAGGAGGAGACTCATTTCAGCCACTGATACCATGTTCTTTTGGTCACGACCCAGGGCTCATGACCAAAGGTGAGAGTCGGAACAAAGATCGACGGGAGCTTCGCCCTCCAGCTCAGACTAACCTGACCATTTGGAGCAACTGCACTGTAAATACTGATTATTATAGGAGATAATTAGTGTGCCTAACTCTGTTTTTATCAACCATTTTAAATAAGTTACCTGTAATCTTGGGGGTTGAAAAAGCTCCTTAGCTCAGTATGCTCGAGTTGGATTTGAACCAAGTTGAAGTCCTTGGAAATAGTTATTTTTCTTCCAATGGTGGAATGTAACTAAGAACATTTACTCCAATACTTAAGTAGCATACAAGTTATAAGTACTTGTACCTTACTTGCATGCTAACTTAAAGAAGAGTTAAGCTTGGTGTTTGTCTCCACCTCTGGAGACAGATGTTGGTGAGTAAATGGTGAAGTTTGATGCTGAACTCCCTATGTTTTTTCTAAACTAGTGAGTAAACAGCTGCTAATGCTAACATTAGCTATGTAGCAATTCAGTAAAAACTTACATATAGCTCCTTTAAAGCTTATTAGAGGTCTCAACATTCATAATGTCATTTATTCCATTTTTATTCCTTTAATTCACTTCCTGTTTATACATCAGTTATATGAAATTTGAATTCCTAATAACTATCTCTCTAGCACTGCTCTGTGTGTTACTGGTGACTAAGAGTCCCGGCTGGAGCCCCACATCACTGCAACATTCATCTTTAATCCAGAGCCACTGACCTTCAGCGTTATGGGATTCATTTCAGCAGTGTTTACAATGATACATCTCAGCCTGTATGAGCTGCTACAGTCACACATCAGTCAGACCGTGTGTTCATCCACGCCTTAACTGCAGCTCACCTCGTATCCTCTTCTGTCCATCTATCCTAACGTCCCAATCATCACTCAACCAAAGACAATTTGGGGTACCCATAGTCCTCAGGGTCAGACCTTTAAGGTGATTGGCCATCCACCCTGTCTAGGGCTGGGACCCTGTCCAATCAAATTAGTGGATGTCCTGGGCTGGCCTAATTAAGCGCATTGAGATAACAAGGTCCAGGGGATAATTGGTAGGCGAGGAGCTCAGGAACAGACGGGTGACCTCTGGAAAACTCTCATCTCTTCCTACATTCATCTTCCTCTGTATCTCTGTTCTGTTCTTCCTCCTCCTCTCCATCACTTCATCATGTTTTGTCATGTTGTCTCTGTATATTGACAGGATTGGGAATGTGAATTTACTCTCTGTATCAACCACTCTCACATCCACCAACAGTAGAAATGTCTGTACAGCTCGTTTCCCCTCTGCTTTGTTGACTTCAGGTGCAGTTACCTGGATACATGCATTTTTCATGCTGAGAGCACTCTGTGGGACAGAAGCAGTGGCCTTTGTGTGCACTCTCACTGGACAGACTCCACTTACAGCAGTTGTTTGTGAGAAGACAGATGGGACTAGAGAAGGGCGAGCAATTAGAGTCACCATAAGTTCTGCCCGACAAAGGCGGCTCAGACAGAAGAAGTGGTTTTCTGGATGTTTTCTGGGAAACCTCCTCTGACCTCTGACTCAGCCTGATGGTCAGCCAGGGACAGATGATGACTGAATTATAAACTGGAACATTTCCTGTAAAATCAGCCTGAAACAACAACACAGACTTCACACACACTCTATATACAACATTCTATATACCAAATTACTGTTTGAGCAGTGTCACTGTCTGTGTACAGAGAAGGTGCATGTGATTTACATGTTGAAGTAAAAATCTGTAACCACTGCTGCAACATCACAGAATCTCAGTTACACAGATTTAATTTGAAAGGATGGATAAAAAGGGAGACACCTGGCTGAGGTGGGAGACAGAAGAGAGACAAGAGTAAGTTAAAACTTACTGTGGTATATGTCAGGACCTCCTGTGGTCATATCCTGATATTATAACCATGACATTGTCTGACAAAATCACCAAACATCAGTTAAAGACTGAGCTGTGATTTCAGTTGGATTTACTGTGAAATGATCAGAGAGAAAGTTAGAAGAGATGCTGGTGTTTCTGTTGTTTACATGTTATTCAGATCTGCTAGTTTCTTTAGCAGTTAGTGTTTTTCTCTCTCTCTCTCTCTCTCTCTCTCAGTAATAATGACTCATGTAATCACAGTAGTTTATTTGCTGTGATGGAGGCGGGGCTCAGTGTATTGAAGCTCCTCCTCTTCCCTGCAGTTCCCGAGCAGCTGGGCTCAGTAGACTGTCCGCAACAAGAGGTGTAGATCTGAGCCCCCGGTCTACATTCATACGAAGTCCTGACCTGGACCAGGTTTATACCCAGTCTGTTTGAAAGCAAGTCTCTAAATCTACAGACAGTGAGCTGAGTTAGCAACACTACAGCTGTAATCAGCCCCTGATAGAACCTGTTGGAGCCAGAAACTACAACTTAGTGACAAGGCACTCGGCTGACTACTGGTAGAAATATGATCACTCAGTCAGTCAGTCAGGGACTAGCTAAAAAAAGATAAGAGAGAGAAGACAGATTCTTTCCAACTGGGATGGGTGGGCAAATTGATCCCAAAATATCGATACTCTGATACTACGTCTTGTTTTTAAAGATCAATTCTTGCATCAACAGGATCAATACCAGTTTCTGTCAAGGCTGAACAACGGCTCGGACTCAGGGCAAAGGCAGGGTCAAAAACCAAAAACAAGACAAGATACGAGTAAGGCACACGGGGAATAAAGGCTGGAACGTAGTCATACAGAACTAGACGAACTGGCACAGAAGGGAGGGAACACAGAGACTAAATACTCAGGGAGAGGGAAGACAATGAGACACAGGTGCAGCACATTAGGGCAGGGCAGGTAATCACACAAGGGGAGGACACATGAGGGCAGGAAGTGAGGAACCTGAAATGAGAAAAGAGGTGAGTATCAAAATAAAACAGGAAGTACAAGACAAAACACTAGGGGAAACAAAAAAGGGAACTCAGCTATCCAGCTGAGGCATGACAGTTTCAGTCTCTCTCTTCTGTGTTGGACTCCTTTCAGAGGACAATGTTCTGTTGTCACCAACACAACCCAAGCCAGTGCACCACCCAACCAAGCCCAACCCACTTGTTCCTTTTTGCTGCTGTGTGGATTTTTTCCATTAAGTCGAGATGCAGATATTTTTTCTTCATATGTTACTTAAGTGGGAATTTTTATACTCTCGACTGTGGAATTTATTTTTTTATTTTTAATTACTTTTTTTGTTTTCCGTGACTTCGTCCAAGTCCCAGTTTCCCCTTGAGGGGAAATGCACAATGAGAAGTCGGCAGGCTTCAAACTGTATATGAAATGGACAGATTGAATGAATTTTTGGATTTCACTGGAAAATACTGAAATAGACTTGCTGACCTTAGTCTACATCCACACTGACATGTTTTAGTTTTAAACTCACCTCTTCTTCTCTGTTTTAGTTTTAAACTCACCTCTTCTTCTACGTTTTAATTTAAACTCATCTCTTCTTCTTCTGTTTTAGTTTTAAACTCATCTCTTCTTCTTCTGCTGTAGTTTTAAACTCATCTCTTCTCCTACGTTTTAATTTAAACTCATCTTTTCTTTTTCTTTTTTAGTTTTAAACTCATCTCTTCTTCTACCGTTTTGTTTTTAAACTCATCTCTTCTTCTATGTTTTAATTTTAAACTCATCTCTTCTTCTACATTTTAGTTTAAACTCGTCTCTTCTTCTCTGTTTCCTCCTCTGTCCACTCTCCTCCAGAGTCTTCAGTCCCTAAAACAGAGACTTTCAGTTTTAGTCTAAAACTCCAGGTTGTGTTGTGGTCTGGACGGACAGAAACAGAGACCTTTGGAAACGATGATATAGACACCCACGGTGGCTCCTGATTGGCTCTTATCAGCTCTCTTATGAATGAATGTGTTACTGACCTTGTTGTCTTTGCAGCAGCTGTTGTTCAGCTCAGTTCTGGATTTGAACTCTACAACTGTCTCTGCTCACTAACCAACTGAGAGGAGACAATCTGCTTCCTGTTTACACCAGCTCGCACATGCTCAGTGTAGGTGAATGGTCATGTGATGTTTTCAAGTGTGTTAGTGTGGACAGAGATTATTTCTGATATTTTGTCTGGATGCAGATCATTTTGTTTTAAAATGAAAACATCCTCAGCCTCAGAGCTGTTGAACATAATTGAAAATAAACATATCAATACAATCTTAAAGGATTGACTCAATGTAGCTGTGCACATCATAGGTTCACTCCAGTACTTAGACAAACACCAAGTTAGAAATCACACTAATGGTTTTAAAAGTCCTGATTCTGGTTCTGTTGAGGAAAGGAAAAGAAACAACCACCACCACGCCTCAACAGATAAAGATACATACAATAAATCAGTTAAAGTCTAATAGTACAGCACAACAAAACAATGTGAAGTGACAAGATATATAAAAGCTACAAAACAAGGAGCATTCAGCCGTGAAAGAGATGAAGTCAAATCCAGAGGAAGAGGAGGATCTCATGAAACCCAGAGCCCATTCACACAGATTGTCACAACAGCTCATTGCCTGAGGCCAGACTGAGCATCTGTCATTCACAGCACTGATACGCTCCCTGTGCACATATGAATACACAGTGACAACTACATGGACACAACCAAGTGGACTCATGCACACGCAGTCCCCGGTGACTGACAACAAATCACCACTGATGGAGCAGGGAGCCAGATTAGTCATCACATCAGTCGCACAGTGAATGAATCAACTACACCACAAATTAGCTCCACTTTACTGTGTGTGTGGCTCTGCACATGGGGTTAAGACCTTAATTAATCATATGACGATTTTTACCTCCATGTAGAACCAGACTGTGGCGATCTGGTCCAGACAAGATGTGTTCAGCAGCAGTGATCTAAATATGAGGCCCGCTCCACGGTTCTCCTCTAAACCCTGAATTTAGTTCGGAATAGGAAGACCCTTTAGGCTGGGACTAAGAGGAGTTCAGCCACAGCAATTAAAACTAATGAGAAATGCATCAGTAGAGCTGTGAGATGATTTTTACTCAACACAAGGTTCAGTGAGTAAAAACACACTGAAGAGATAAAATGCTAAAGATAGTTTGACGTTCCTCAAAAAGCAAATCAGATGGATCCTTATCACATTTTATGTAAACTGATAAATATTGATTATCAGTCTAAAAAATCTAGTTGTACAGTTTGATATCACACAATAATTGAGGATGGGGGATAATAGTATGTATGTAGTAGTAGTAGTAGTGGTGGTATGTACAGTATCCTATATTATTACTTGCCAATTAAAATTAGGTAGTGTTGGAAAATTAGCTCAATTATGGTGTTAATCAGAATTATCAGGTGTGAACATTTAATGATTTAAATAGTGATGTAATTCAGAGTCAGTGTCAATAAAACCGATCAAACTGTTTCTCTTGTTTGTGTCTGAGACACACAAATTAACTATAAGAAAGAATTAACCTGAACTTATACATGAAGAGACTGAAAGTACTTTATACTTACACATTATCACTACACACTGCTGACAGATTGTGACACAACAACATGACAAACACTGACTCTAATAATGCTGCAGTGTGAAGCTGGAGTTTAACAGGAAACACGCAACTGGAGAATAAACCACAATAATGTGACTTTATAGAATCATGTTTGTTATTTCTGAGTTCTCCTGGCTAGCAGAAAAGAAAAAGTTGTATGATGCTGCTTGTGTGTCTGTGGAACAGCTGATTCAGCACAGTCGTGTCCTGACCGGAGGAGAAGGTGATGATGCAGCAGCAGCAGGTGTGGAGGTGAAGTGTGTCATGATTGGTGGAGACAGAATGAGTCTCACACCGGTAACAAGGACAATCCAAAGTTTTATTCCAGGGACAGTGGGCACACTCCTTCTGTATGTCTACCAGAGACCAGACGACTGTCTTAGTTCAAGACGAGTGGCTGAACGACCATGTTTTTAAATGACTGAATTAATAAAGATCTGTCGTCCTGACACTCTGAAACAGATCATAACACAAACGTACACATGAAGACAAGAAGATGAGGAATAAATCTGCTCTGGATCAAAGACGCAGCAGTATCTGATCAGCCCTGAAGCTCCTCTCTCTGTAAGGCAACCTTGAAATTATTGGTGGAGCAGCTGCACAGCTGCTGACCAACAAAGGACGAAACAATAATCAATAGATGTCATTTTCTGAGCAGAAATTACACTGACTCTGGTATAATGGCTCATATACGCCTCAAATCAACGCAGACAGAGGTGTCATTTGGTTTGGTTAAGTGTTGTGTTATACAGCCTAAACAAAACAAGGACACACACACACACACACACACACACACTCTCTCTCTCACATGCTCACAGTGGAGCTAGAGTTAAATGAAAGGGAAATCAGGCAGACAAATCAGGTCTGTGGTGAGGCATTCAGCCTCAAAACCACACTGAGAGCTAATGAGGGCTGCACAGACATGCGTGCATGTGGAGTGTGTGCACGTATTTGTTAACAGTGTGAGCAGCAGTGAGGAGCCAGGGCGTGCAAGATCCCCAAACCATGTGGAAAATCTGGATCCTGGCTGCATCTTCGTGTGTGTGTGTGTGTGCCAGTGTGTGCGTTTGCTCCACAGATGGAGCTCTGCTGAAGCTGTTGTGTTTTGTCCTGTTAAAACAGGTGTCAACTGCATCTGAGGCCGGGACCGAGACTTAGAGCTCCCATCCTGAAAACAACACATCACGTGTGTCAGAGAGGTCTCTGCAGGAGCCACAGCCCAGCTGGAGAAACCTGCACATCATAATTCAATTCAATTCAATTTGTGTACACCAGACCACAACAAACATTATCTCAAGACACTGTACAGGGTGAGGTCAAGACCTGAAAATATTATAGAGAAACTCAGCAGTTCCTACAACGAGCAGCACTTGGTGAAACTGTGGAGGAAAAACTCCTGCTCAAAGCAAAAAGGAGCACTGGATTCAAAAAAGCACACGAGGAGCTACACTGATGTGGACACTGTGAGGAAATGAAGGCTCGTCCATCAAGATGAATGCATGTCACACATCTTCATTCACACAGGCTTTTCAACCAGTTGGTGTCTGAAGTTGTTATCGGGTAATGAGGTGGTAGGTGTTCCCATTTCAAGTTGTCCTTTCAGCATTATCTTTAATGTCCCTTCACCTAGAAACACAGAACTCTACCGGATATTCTTCCTGTTCTCATACAGGTTCATTTAATCACCTGATCATCCTGTGGACGGCTCTCAACACCAGGGTGAGTTCAACCAGACCTCCAACCAGTCCTCCAACCAGTCCTCCAACCAGACCTCCAACCAGTCCTCCAACCAGTCCTCCAACCAGTCCTCCAACCAGACCTCCAACCAGTCCTCCAACCAGTCCTCCAACCAGAACAAACATCAACCCTCTGATACGGCCCACAGCAGTGTCTCCTGAAATAGTGCTCCTACGGTGGATGGTTTACCAGATCTTGGTTGTCATGGTTACAATAATGAACAAGTGTACTGCACCAAGAGCGGCGCACCTACCTTCATCACCATGGTTACTATAATAACCATCATTGCTTGGTTAGGTTCAGGAAAAGATGGTGATTTGGGTTACAATAAGTACTTCCTGAACATTAGACAATCTTTGTTGTCATGGTTACAATAATAACAACAAATGGTCATGGATATTAGAAACAACATAAACTGCTACTTTCACATGGGAATCGAACAACGCTCTCCTGTGTCATATTCATCCATCCACCCCAACCTCCTCCTGACGTGGACTTTGTCGCTCTATAAATATGGGTCATAATAACCTGCTGCTGACAGATGACCTATGACTTTGTTTCTACAAGACAATCTCAGTACGCCACAGAAAAGAATCCAATCAAACTTTTTTTGAATACAGTTGTTGATATTTTTGACTGATGACTGAACCAATCCAAACCGCACATCACACTGAGAATTTAATGAAACTTCATCTCTGGAAATAGCTCCTCCTACTTTGCACATCTATACAGTTCTACCAGATTATGTATTTCTATAGTCCAACACTGACATCAGCATCACCTGGTTCCCTCCACTAACAGCCAATAGGATTTCTCCGTTGTTTTTTGGATGATTAGAGAAAATCAGCAACAGTTTCTGATCCTGACAGGTTTAGTTCAGCAGGATCATCTTCACTAATGACTCCACTTTATGATGTTTGAAGCCTAAATACAATCAGCAGCAGTAAAAAGCTCATGTTAGGCTACAAACCAACGACACCACAGTCACATGACTTCACCATCACCACCACTAACCTTCAGCCTGTAGTCTGATTCAGCTCTGAGCTCTTCTACAGAAGCCTTTCCTCTGACAGAGTTAGTGACAGTTTATAGAAACACAACGAGGCTGTAAAGGTGGACTGGTGAGGAGATCAGTTTTCATGTTGGACTGATGACGTTTAACGTTCCCGACAACCTCTGTCGTCTCATTTAGACTCTTGTTAGCAACCGGCCTTTTTAACAGACGGAGAAGCTCCAAGAATCAGGACTGAGGGATTTACTGACGGATCTGATGTCAGAGAATCAAACCTGAAAACTTCTTGAGCTGCTGTTAAACACAGACTTGACTTCAGTCATCAACTAGAAACACATTCAAACACCCAGAGACTCAGGACCAGGGGACAGGAAGTGTTCCCTGGTCCAGGCTCCAGTTTTTCAGTCCAAACACCCACTTGAACACATATGTAATGAGGACGTTACCATCATTTCATCATCTCCCTGTCTTGTATTCATATGATGTGACACCTCCTCCCCTCCCTCTACATTTGGTCATTGGCCCCCACGTCTCTCCATCCTCTGTCCCTTCTGTCCGCTGCTGCCGTCTTTTTTTTAACCCACTTTCAAGGCAAAACAATAGAAACAATGGGGAGCCCCCGAGGCAATGGGAGGGGATCGCAAGTATCAAAAGAATGCTCCCCACTGAGAGAGATAGAGAGAGAGAGACACACAGACAACATGACAGAGAGAGAGAGAGAGAGAGGGATCACTACTGCCCATCTGCTGAGGTGCTGAAGGGGGGTGGGGGCGGTGGTGGTGGGTGGGGGATGGGGGGGGTGGGGGGTGGGGGTGGGGGATGGGGGGGTGGTGGGTGGAGGTGGGGGGGGGGGGGGGTCACAGAGGATGGTGACAGACTGCAGAGACAGAGAGAGGTGATTGTGTGGTTTGTCTGTGTGTGTGTGTGTGTGTGTGTGTGTCCACCTGACAGAGACCAGTGTGATATAAGAATGACTTGGAAGTGAAAGAGAAATGTTCAGAGTTCACATTACACTAAGCTGACAAAATAATAAAGATTTTTTTTTTCCTTAGAAAAAGAATAATTCACCATCACATGGAAACAGGTTCTGTTAAAAGGGCTAAATAAGCTAGCAGACAGTAATAGAGTGAAAACTGGGGCTAAACAATGAATAGAATCATTATTGAAATTGTAATATGACCCAGTGTAATATTCAAATCACAGGAGCTGCAGTTTTTTTTTTGTTGTTTTTTTTTGATGAAGTAAAATGTGTCACAACAACAGACCATAAATGAAGCTTTTAGTGAAAGTGAATGAAAATGATAATTCCCACTATAATCATGACCAATCGCAATATCTGCCAAAATAATCACAATATGACTTTTTTTTTCTGCATGTCTGTCTAAAACTTCTGTTTCTGCACCAACAGTGATGATTGGTTGAATCATTAGTGAACATGGCCCTTAAAGAAAAAGTCAGAGGTCAAAGTCTGTGAATATAAAACCTCTGAGCATCATTTGTGAAGGAAACATCCAGTCACTGAGCTGCTCTGAGCTGAGGCTACTAAGAGATCTCAGTTCAGTTGGTGCAGACTCAGTTATCAGAAACCAGACTTATAATAAACTGTAGTTGTCCCTTCGGCCTCAGATCACCCTCAGGTTGTGGGTCACACAGCTATGGCACAGTGTTCCACATACACTGCAGCTTTGACTCATGTTTCTAATTCTGCATAGCGGCAGAGGCTGATGGGTATTGTAGTGTTCAGAACCACGGGCCCCATACGCTAACAGCTGTAACAGAAATACAAACATAACGTGGGGAGAGCTGAGCTGTGGATGTGGATGGTTATGTGGTATGTACCTTAACCATCAGCCCACTGGAGTAAAACCCACCCCCACACTAACAGAAGAAGAGTGGATTTCTGGTACTGAACTCGGAATATGTCAGTGAGGAAGATAAAACTCTGAAGTGAGGACTTACAGTGGGAATAAATACTTCAGGGTGGACATGGACAGTAAGAGGAAGGACACACACACACACACACACACACACACACACACACACTTTTCTCTACAATATATGGTTCTTTCATATCACTGCATTGAACAGAGAGAAAGGAGCTCAGTATGTCTCATGTATTGTGCTGTGTGTATGTTTGCATTGTGTGTGTGTCTGCACTGTGAGTCAGCTGTATGCGTACTGTAGCGTATCAACAACAGGCCTGCAGATATGGAGCGGCTGCAGTAACTCAGCTGTTAATGTATGCAACAAGAGCTTCATTCAACGTAGACTCTGACAGTTTGTTGGCACTGGTCCAGGCTGCGCCCTATTGGCTGAGCCCTGCGACATTGTTGGACTGGACTCTGTGGTGCAGTACTGTATATACTGTATATCAGTACACTTTATTTTGTAGCCTGGGGATATGTAATCATATAATATTATAATCATAGTATATCATTTTTCATCATTTAGTGTGAATTTGAAGTGACTTGCTCTTCTCATTCACTTTGAACGTGGTGATGTCATGTTGCCAAACTGCATAGTGGTTCTATTGCTTTGTTCTACTTGTGGTAGAAGTTGAGAAAAGTTCAACTTTTCAAGCAGTAGTCAGTCATATCATGTTTATTCAAATGTCCCAGCCCAGGCACTAGCCAATCAGATCACGTGTAAGTAAATCCAGCCTGGCGTTCAACATCAAACTGGAGGAGGCCGATTGTTGTGGTGGAGAATCATCGTGTTCTCTGAGATCAGAGAGGTCCGGCCTGGAGAGGCGACAGAGGCAGGCTAGCATGACACGTAACTGCACAAGATATAGCATGACTCGAGTTGGCTATATTGTGTCTCACCCATCATCACGAGATCTCTGCTACTCTTTACTTTTATCTAATCACATGTTACACAAACACTCCCTTTACAGTAACAGTGATACTTTTTCCAGCACTCGCTCCATCCCTGCATCTGACAGCAAATACATGAGAGCAACTCTGCGACAGGATATGAGGGTCAGCAGGTCAGTGCACCCTGACCCTGACCAGGACCCTGACCCTGACCCGGACCCTGAGGTGCAGCCTGAGATCACATCCCACATTGTTCAGGTCATGTCACCAAACTCTCCCAGTTCAACCCTCAAGCATCAACAGGAAGCTGGAGGGACGAGCGCTGCTCACAGCTTTTAACTCAGTCACACAGTGTATGTTTAAGAAGAAGGAACAGAGTTATACAAGATGGTAAACTGTCAAATACAAGACAGGTCGTTTCATTTCAAACTGCTGCTGAGAATAATGAACTACAGCTCATTAAGATACAGTCTTATCATCAGTGATATATTGTGTTTTAGCTCAGTTTTGTTTTGCAGCAACATAATGAAACTAGCAGCAACACATCTGCTGAACACACACACACACACACACACACACACACACACACACACAGCTGCTCCCTGTGAACACGTGGCTCTCTAATGCAGATGGATAACCTCTGATTTTATCTCATCAGCACCCATTAACACTGGCTGCTAATGGCCTGTGTGTGTGTGTGTGTGTGTGTGTGTGTGTGTGTGTGTGTGTGTGTGTGTGTGTGTGTGTGTGTGTGTGTGTGTGTGTGTGTGTGTGTGTGATTCAACTGGTCACACATACACACACACTTTGCCATCCTGAAATATGCCCTTTACTGTAACTAAAATCAGTTTTCATGGGAAGTGACCAGAAGACAAACTCTCTCTAATCCTCCGAGCAGCACCACGCTGCTCTCTCCTCTCACCTCCACTTAGAGGAAACATAACCAGACATCACCTGTGCAGAGGTCACTGCTTCACCTGCTTCCAGTGCTTTTTAGAATTGATTTTACAATCTTAATGCTTGTTTTTAAGGTGAGACCCCTCAGATCAGCTGGTTACTTCCAAGCCACTGATCATATTAGAGGTGCTCCAACATTCCTTTAAAACTAGACTGAAAACATTCCTGTCAGTCGTCTGGTTTTGTGGTCTTAATATGTTCCTGTTGCTGGTTTTCACTTACACGTCTTTTTACTTTATTGAATCTCATTTTATTCCTTCTTTAATGGTTTTAATTTGCATGTTATTGATATTAATGTTATTAATTTTAACTGATCAGCTGTTGGTCATAATTATTTTATTTTCTTAACTTAATCAGCAACTGAAAACTGAACTCAGTGAAGGTTTTACATATTGTCACCATCGTAATCATCATCGTCATCCCTCCCTCTCTGTCATTTGACCCTTCACAACCTCCAGGGAAAGACCTGAAACACAGACCTGGGAGGTGTCTGTGTGACAAACCCTGTCCCTCCCCTGAAGCTCTAAGGTGTCAAGCTGATCATATCAGGTGACAGGCTGGGTGGGTTCACTGTGATCAATACAGCAGTGACTGCTGCTCAGAGATCAGTGGGAAAGCCCCACGGGGTGAATGCAGCGAGCAGGAAGCTGTCCTTTGTTGAGGCAGTTAATCTTCATCGTGAGGACGACCTGCCCGGCAGACGCAGTGGGCGAGCTGCAGGAGGACACTCAGGGCAGGGACAGATGGGACGTGTGGTGGGAACAGGCCTCCAGGCGTCCAGCTACAGTTACACATCACAACTGTCTCCATCACACACAGTCTCTTCCACTGAAAACAGGAATCAGGCCCAACTGATCCAACATCATCTATAAAGTCTGGAATGAGTTTGAGTCAACATGAAGAAAACTGGTCCTATGAGTGAACTGCTGTCACCTCTATGACACACACAGACAGTGAGGGCTCAGCAGCATTTAAACATGATGCTGAGATTAACAAACATATGCAGGAGGCAGGGAAGTAAATACATGTCAAACCTAAAACTGAAAGCCCCTTCAGCGACCCCTAGAGGCTCAGAGTGTCCATTACACCCCACAACACAAGCAGAGCTACTGGTCTGCCTGACTCTCTGATCCTTCATCTGACTGAGGTTTTGCTGTGGACTGATGGACTGATGCTGAAGTCAGTCTGGTCCTGGATCTGTCATCTCCTCTGAACTTTAGACTAGAAACACTCAGCAGAGCGGAGTCACCTCCACTGCTGTCTGTAGTCCTCCTGCTCTGTTCCGCACCTTTACTATCACACATGTAGGAGTGGAGCAGGTCATGTGACTGATGAGATTCACCTGCACTCACCGGACCACACTCACCTGCTACTCTTACATCATCTGAGGTGGAGTGTGTGGTGACAACACTAAAAACAAACATTTCTTGTAACTTTTTTTTGTATTGTGAGAAACAAGAGACACCTGTCTGAATAAACTCAGTCTGCTACAGAACTGTCACAGTTTTCTTTTGGGAGGTGTACAACATGACTGTGTGTGTGTGTGTGTGTGTGTGTGTGTGTGTGTGTGTGTGTGTGTGTGTGTGTGTGTGTGTGTGTGTGTGTGTGTGTGTGTGTGTGTGTGTGTGTGTGTAAAGTCACAGAATGAACAGAAGGAAGAGGACCTGATTGATCAGCACAGAGGAGCAGATGTGCTCCAGCACAGAGCTGATGGAGCTGGATTCACTCAGTTAATGATCAACTGTGCAGGCTTTGTAATAAGCCTCATTTCCTCTGCACAGTGCTAGCATGTGCTTCCTGTTTATAGCCAGAGGCAATACTGACACACACACACACACACACACACACACACACACACACACACACACACACACACGGGTGAATTTCTATTGATTCTATTTGATTGATAACATTTAGTGAAGAAGACTTTTGACTCACCCTGTCATGGCGACATGGTGACACCTGCCCTGTTTCCCCTTCTCCCCCTCACCCTCACAACCTCTCTCTAGCTCTTGTGTTTCAATAGACCTTCCCAAACCTGTCCACCTGCTGTCCTCAGTCACTCATTACCCAGTTAGTCCCACAGTACCTTCCCAGGTTGCTCTACAGTCATTCCTCCTCCACTGCTCCCATCTCCACCCTGCCACCTGTGCTCTGACCTGACTTCCTGTCTCCTCCCTGACAGATTTGTTCACCTGTTGAGACTGTCTTCTTTTATTAAACCTGTTCTATGCTGATGTATCTGACATTGGATCCACTCCCCTTGTTGCCTGATACCTGTCAAACTGTGACGCTGTATTATTCCTGATTTAACTTGATGCAGTGTTTCAGACAGAGCAGAGTCAACAAGTGAGAAGTCTACAGTTTTACCAACAGTCCATACATTACCTTCTCCTGTGTTTTATTCTAAGTGTTGTCGAAGTGTTGATATCAATAAGAAGAAGGCTTGGATCATGGCTAATCACAAAGTTCCAGAAGTCCTGACGGCTGGTTTTAAGGCTCAGTTTCTGAATACAGGCTGTGTGCATTTCTCTGTGGACTGAGGCTTTGATACTTTCACAGTATTAATATAGAACCTAGACCTGCTTTATAATCACAAACACATGGACATCTACATTTAGACTGTGTGGAGCTTTAAATGATTCAAATCATCTCTGTAGAGGGAAAAAAAGGTGAAAGTTATTCCCTGTGTAAAGGACAAAAGAGCAACAAAACACAAGTTGCCATAATTAATTCAGAAGGATCCTGTTCAGCATGCACATTAAGTTCTGGATAAACTTATCAGGGGAGAAGTTCTGCTCGTCTTTGTCCTTAGCACAGCTGAAAAGGCCATGTGTCATTTCTGCCCTTTATGCATATGCATGGCCTTATGTTGTAGCACTGCCAGTCACACTCACAGGACCACAGGCAGAGTTAAACATGGCAAACTGTGCCATGGAACTGGCACAATCATCCGGAACTAAGGTTAAGTTGCAGCTTCATGAGCAGCAGCTGAACTACTGTCCCCCTGCTGCACATTCATTCAGCCTCTGGTCACAGCTCAATCAGCGGAGGGGGGAGGGTGAAAGACACATTCATCATATTAGAGAATGTGCATATAAGAAATAAATAAAGAGACAGAGAGAAATGATCCCAAACAAAGAGAAAATTATCTTCAAAACTTTAATTATCCTGATAACGTGTGTCTGAACGGCAGCTTCTACCCAATCAGACAGTTTGTCTCCGAGGGTCAGATCTGCTGGGTGTATTTTAATCTCAGCCACAGAGCAGCTACAGTTAAAGAACGGCCTGTGGCAAAGCTGCAGCTGAAATATTGTCAGTGTGAATCGACTGAACGGAGCTCTGACCCTCCCTCGCTCCTGCCTTCATCTCCTCCAGAGTTACACTGATATCTGGGGCCAGCACGGAGTTTTAATGAAATCTGATCAAATCTGTGATTTACATACATATCACCCTCCACTGACTGTGAGGAATCATCATAACCTGGCACATTTTATTCAGGAGAACCGGCTCCACTCAGAGGTGTGGTCGATGACAAGTGACTTTTATTTCTTTAGAACGCGTCTAAGTGCTCAGTTCAGCTGGCATCTGATTGGCCAGCAGTGCAGCCCAACACACCCATCAGCACGCCCTCTTTCAGGGATTATGTCTGATTTCCTGACAGACAGAAACTTCAACTTTTTACAATGAATAAACAAATAATAAATCTCTTGGATAAACTGTAAAATGCATCGTCGCAAAGCTGAAAACACAACACAACAAAACATGATACGCTGGTGTAGTTTAATCTACTATGTGTCTGCTGTGACACATTTTACCTTCATCAAAAATATTGCAGCTCCTGTCATTTGGATATTGCACTCAGCCATATTGTGAGCTTGATAATATTTCAATTAATTGTTCAGCCCTAATATAACATAGTTCAAAATAACATAACCTTAAACAACTACAGCAACCAAAGGCAGGAGTATCCAACATTTCACAGATAAAATTCACACTAAAAACTGAATCTTAGATTAATCTGACAAATGAAAACCATTAACAATGATGATTAATCCTATAGCTGGTTGTGATGTAAAGGCTCACACATCATAAAAACATAGTTATTGTTCCCACCCAACAGCATTAGCATAAGTCTATACTTTAATGTAGAGATTCAAGTTGCTCTATGATGTAAATCATAGTTACAACAGAAAACTGGGGAGAAAACGTTTCTCACTCATTTACATTACTTGACAGAGACTGAGGCCTTTGACAGAGCATTACATCGTTCTCTGGTCTAATAGACTGAGCCGTCTGCAGAGGCGCATCACTTCTGCCTCAGAAACAACAGTGACGAGACACTGACAGTGATATTATACCACTGGACCCTGAATCTTCATTTATTCTCTGAATTGTTCTGATACATCAGAGGTGATGAATGTATCCAGCAGCACCAGAGTGGAATCATATCTCCTTCCTCCTGCTCTGTTTTCTCCTCACCCGTCAGTGGTCTCAGTGGAGACTGAGGCCTGGAGCATCACCACAGTGCAGACTGCCTCTCTCCACCCTCTGTTGATCCTCTCCACCTGGCAGCCAGCCAGACACTGCTGTGCCACTGGCCTTCGCTCCAGACGCCTGCAATCTTTTGTTTTTCTATTTTCATCCATCTTGGTGGGTTCCTCTGCCTCCCCTCCCCACTCCTCCTCCTCCTCCTCTCTCTCCCATCAGTCGTCTTTTCCCTCTCTCTCTGTCTCTCCTCTCCTCCCTCCCTGCCCTCTGAGGAAAGAGCATCTTCTGTGAGGCTTTTAAAAATAGAAGCTGCTGAAAAGCAGAAAGTGATGGACACTTGAAGATGCAGCTCAGGTAACCTGAGAGGACCTGCAGAGGAAAAGGTCTTTCATTCAAGGACGACTGTGGGCTGAATGATGTAGTGATGCTCGAGGGACGAGCCACAGAAAAGATGAAGCTTAAACTGTGAATTTCTATCAGCTGCAGCTGCACAGTTTGATTTATGATATGGGCTGTTTGAAACTGACTTTTGTCCAATCAGATACCAACTGAGTCGGTTCAACCTGGAAAATAACATCAGCCACATTTCATGCACCTGGACCCATGTGGCTTTAACAGACATATTGAACAGGAACCAATCAACAATCAGCAATCAGTAATCAACTGGTCAACAGTAGAGATCAGTACAGATCTACCTGACATCACCTCCAAAAAAAAAAAAACACTCTCAGTGACCAAAGGGAACACCACCAGTTAGTTAATCACATCACTGAACGGCTAAAGAAAAGAGAGTCAAAGTAATCAATGATTCATCGTAATCAAGGTAAAAGTTTGAAATAATGGTGACATTGATTTGAAGTCATATGGTCCAGCTCTATCCTGAGCTTCACCACTTATATTCTAAAGCAAAAACACTACAGCATATGAGAATCTGTTGAAAACCACAGCTCCCATTACAGCAGTGTGTGTGTAACTGTTCCTCTGCTGTGTATTATCCATGACACCCACCCAACCTCTTCTTTAACAGTCCCTGTCAGTGGAGTCAGTGGATTTCCACTGTCACAGATGTCACTGTGACAGTTCCAGTATCACTTTGTGTCTGTAAAGATGTCTGACTCCTCAGATGGAAACCCAGCATCTGGTTATATTTGTAAACTACAAAACAGTTCAGAAACTGTAGATTAAACAGAGTAGTCCAGCCCCTCCTCGTCTGAACGACTCTCTCTCTCTCGCCAGGTGAAGTATTAAAACCCAGCATTTAGCCCAGGGGGGTGGTTTTTCTGACTCCCATGCCAGGTGAGCAGCACACACACACACACACACACACATTCCTGAACCGACACACTATGCTAGATGATCATAGTGATGCCAGCAGGTTTCCCTAATGCAGAATTAATTCACCTATCACTGGGCACCGCCCCATCGCACCCAGGGTCCACCTGGCCTGGTTACATCCCATCTGCACTGGAGGCTCCATTTAACTGAACGGCAGCCAGGAGAAGAGATGACTGGGAGAGCAGCCATACGGCGTCGTCTGCTGCTGTGGACTACACACTGTGTACTCCGTGTCCCGGGCTGATATTCAGTTTTGTGTAAATGTTAAATATATCTCCACTGTTTTAATGACCCTTCACTGGTTTTAAACTTTGCAGAGTGTAGCTACAATAAAAAGGATTAAAGGTGAGAGAAAATGCAGCACCACTGTAAAATGCTCAGGTTTCTCTTTGATTCATGATTCTTCATCTTGTGTATAAACAGAAATGAATCTCCAGAGAGCTGGCCTGTAGCAAGATGTGGGACCCCTCATGTATTCCACTCATACACCACAGACAGTCTTTTCCTGTCTGTTTATAAAGCACTGTAAAGTATGAACCACTGGATGGTGATAAACTTTGTCATAAATGTGACATGAAACAATTCAAAAGGCACCAAACAGCTCTGTGTAGCTGTGCAACTCCATCACTTCCTGTCACTCAGTAACAGACACTGGCAAGTTTGACACTGAGTCCAGTTCAGCCTCCAGATCTCGATCCAGTAGACCCCCTTTGGGATGTGGTAGAACAGGAGACCTGCAGTCTCAGAGGAAAGTTTCAACAACATGAAAAACTGAGGAGCCAGAGGACACATGTATTGTGTGCTACAACACTGACATCTGCTGGTCATACACCTGAACTGCAGCACTGAAACCCAGGGGTCTTCAGTAAGAAGCTTTAGGGAAATTATAACAGGATTTAGCTTCTGGGATATTTTACATCCACATGACCTCTTTACTTTCCTGTGTTCTTTATCAAAGAGAACAAAACTTAATTTGGATCAGAGGCCCAGCTGTTTTCCCATGGATCCTACAAAACATGGAATTCCTAATTGCATCTTAACAACCGCTGTAAAGCCCTAGAGAAGAAAAAATGATGTCTGAAGTTTATCATTAACATCAATAACAGGCAGATTGTTGAGCTGTTGATGTTAGTACAGAAGCTGCTTGCACCTGTGTCACTCTTTATAACCGCGTCGAACCTGGAGGCAGATGGACTAAAACAAGCAGGTTTTCTTTGGTGTTTTTCATGCAACATGATGCATTTATGGTCACAGTTCACCATCTTCTAATGGCGACTTCCTGCAGGATCATGATAAAGTTTCAACAACATGAGGAACTGAGGAACTACCCAGTGTTAGTGTGGTGTTCCTAATAAAGTGATCAGTGAGTGTGTATCCACAGCAGCATGCTGCAGTTGCACTTCACTTTACGATGCTCGTTAGATCGCCCCTTTGTGATGACAGAGCTGCAACCGACACTTTGTTAAACTTTCCTCAACAGACAAGCCAACGTTGACACTCCCTCAGTGCAGCAACTGGGTAAACCAGGGAGGGTTTGAACCTCTCTCTCAGCTCTCCTGCCTTCCAGTAAAGACTTACAGTGTTAGCTGTTATCCCCATTTATACAATTCATGACTACAATGACAAGGGGAGGCAGTGGGACGCAGCCGGGAGGAGGCCCCCTCACCCTACCTGTGTGGGTGGGTGGGCGTGAGTGTGTCCTTCAGACATATTTGGACAACACATCATAGAAGAAGCTTTTGAAGTATTCTGAGGCCATTACTGAAATATTTCAATAATGAAGTGGGTGTCCACAGCGTTCACACGCCTCTCTGCTTCCTTTCCTGTCATTTATCAGAGGAAGTCAGTCACTGCCGACACCTGACACCCTGGGGTCAGATTTCTCAAAACAGGAACATACATACTTTGGTGCATTTTTAAGCACCAGATCAGTTTTAGCAGGGAACCCCACCAACCATGAAACCACCGGTGACAGATGGTACAATCCCACTGGAGCTCACCAAACAAGGCTCAATGGTGCAGGAACATGGGAGTTGTTCTGACTGCCCCAACATCTTTAATTCATAGTGGAAAAAACATATTCCATTCAGAAGCAGAAGCGGAGCGTGCTCTGGCAGATTTAGATCTGCAGCTCCCAGGGCAGCGTGGCCCATATTCAGTATGGAAGCCAACAGCAGAGGGGAATTTAACATACTTTATTTATATCTACAACTGTGTGTCGTTATTATCTGACAGTGTGTCACTTAGACACCAGGAGGTCACTTCAGTCACAGTTCAGAAAAGGAAACGTCAGCATCAACCTCTGCATCACCTTCATCAGGGAGGAGGAGTGCACCCGTCAGCTGCACAGCTCCAGACCGAGCGTCGCACTAGGTGTGTACAGAATGAAAAGAGAGCTGCAGGAAAAATAGATGCAGCCAAAAATATTGAGTTTGAGAGGAGTCTGAAACTGAAGTCGGGACATGTTCTTCAAGGCTACAGAAATAAAAACCTGACAGTCAGCAGGCCCCTGGAGAAATACCTCACATATCACAAACTGTTGCAACAGCACCACCATGTGGACACTTATAAAAACCACCTATCTGCCCAGTCTGTTCCTGTTCTGGCTGTTCAGGCTGATGCGAGCTGGACCCCTGGATCAATAACACAAAACACAGAAATGGAATCACTTGCTCAATATGTCAGAAAATAAGGTAAATAAGAAGGTTCTTCTTTGGAGTAAAGCACACAATTCTCCATGGGCTACAGAGCTCCATGCTATTTTTGAGGAAGCTGAATTATAATATACACTGAGGTCCAAAAGTATGAGACCAGAAAGCTGTCACAAACATCTAGACCTCACTGTATGTACAGTAATAATTTGTCACATAGCATTAACACAAGCAGAAAGATTTGTTCCAAATAAATAAATGTGACCCTGAACCTCATCTTACACTGAAGCTGCAGAGGAGTCACAGATCTTTAGTTACACAGCTCCTTCCTCTGGCTCTCCAATGTGCCAATCATATCCAAAACATCAGGAGGAAAACAGCATGTGTCAAATGTGAAAATTGCTGTGATGAGTTAAGAAGGATCTCTATAGTTAATGAAATGTAATGTAACGATGACAATGACAGAATGAGATGGTTGTTGAACGCTTTAAACCCAGTGGATGGTTTGTTCTGCTTCAGAAGTATTATGTGTCATTTATTTGGCTGCTCTTGATCTGCTTTCTTTTCCTAATATTGGTATTTTAGTAGCCTGCCTGGGCTCCAAATCAGTCAGTCAATCAATCAGTCAATCAATCAATCAATCAATCAGTCAACTATGATGCTGTTAAAGTTCCTTGCCTTTCTTATCCTGTGTGCTCTCTCAGCTGGTTAAATCCACAGCAGCTGTCTGTAATCACACCACAGTTTCTCCAGGAAATCACATCCCATTTGTAATCTTATCAGGTTCAGCTCTTCCTGCTGTACCAAGTCACAATGTCACAGGTCTCTTCTTGTGTGTAATGCAGTGCACAACACTGTTCACCGGTTTGGTTTAGAGTTTGAGGAGAACAGTCCTCTACAGCTTTGTGTGTGTGTGTGTGTGTGTGTGTGTGTGTGTGTGTGTGTATGTTTAGGTCCAGATATCCTCTCTCTTCTTCTTATGTAAGACCATTAATGCTGAGGTTTCACTCACACACACACACACACACACACACACACACACACACACACACACACACACACACACACATACACCACTGGGAAAGAAATGCAATTAATTTTAAATTAATTAGAAAATAAATCTCCTACAGTTAAATGAACTAATAAAACACTGTTATTGTGAAAATCTATTAAATGAATTATTTCTCCATTTGCTGGTTAATTAATGTATTTCATTGTATTAATTCTTGTTATTATCATAATGTTTGAGATGTATTTGTATTTTTATTTGACTTTAGTTTATAGTCCACAGTACAATGGCTTAACATTTTATATTTTATTGGTTTTTATTTTAAATTAAACTGATTAATGTGATTTTGACGTATGATTCCACAAACATGTTTGGAAGATGGAGTTAGACATAGAAACCTGAGAGCTGTTGGCCTGACTCCATGAGTCCCCATATTTAAAAGGTACTACATGTAAGAAAGCAATTTACAAGTACAAATTACTTTTTTATTGCCAGTCTGCGCATGGATTGTAACGCACTGAAAAATGAGACTTTCCCAGACTCTCACTTCATGTAACAGCCTGTGGACTGATTCCTTTGTAAAGGACTCGGGAAAATCCAAAGGATGTGACATTTACACTCCCTGCTGCCTTGATCAGTGCCTCTCTTCTGCTCCCCTACAGAGCCAACAGTGAGCAACACTAGCTAATGTTAGCTTAGAAATGGAGTCTGCTAACATCAAGAAACGACAAGCTCCCAGCACGACACCGTCTCCAACACAAACCCCAGGTTTATCGAATGAAGGGCGTGTGACCAAACGGGAATGTGACTGATGTTCGGGGGAAACTGGGGTCAGACTCAGCTGATAGCAACATTACACTTAACAAATCCTATTTAAAAAAACATAACATTAATGAAAACTATAGTCTCGCGTGGCCAGACCGGTGTCCACACTTCATTCAGCTCTGGAGAGTCGAACATATTGTTTATAGTCAAACTTTAATAACAGTGTAACTTAAGTCATCTCATCTACAGAATAAATATAATGCCAGTCAATCACATTCAGGGTCACGACATAGGACTGGCCTATGACACAACCAGTGCCCATGGATTATCAATAAGGTCCATAAAGTTTTTGCCGTCCCTGTCAGTTTCTTTAGCGGCCCTCTCTGCCTGTCCTTCAGGGTGCACATGAGAGCGAGCTGGGTGCCAGAGAGACAGGCCGCCACCGGCTGATGTTCCTTTGATGCACTCGCCAGGCTCTCGTCTGCAGGCCAGTTAATCCCATTCGAAGGTCCACGCAGTTTGGCGGCGACAGAAAGGCAGACTGCTCCCTCTTCTCCTGGTAATTGTCACTATCCAAGCACCATACAGGGCTGAATTTCTTCCCCAGTAAGACATCACATCACTGTTTTGTCCGATGCCCAGGATGCTTACTCGTGCCGACCTACGGAGTGCAAGCATCTGCACATGTGCAAGCACGAGCAACATGATGTTGACTGCAGTTCACATACTGACCACTGGTGTCACTAATGACAAGGGTTTTCTAAATGTTACGTATAGAACCTTTAGGATTAATACAAACCTACTGAAGTAGCCATGTCAACCTAAAACACTCTTTCTATATTGTATGTGAGCTGGTGTGATTAGAAATGTTCATTTTAACTGAGGTCAGTGATTAAACTGACAGTTATCTGCACTACATACATACAAGTCGTATGCAAGTCAGCTGTAACACACACTCTCTCACACACACATAAACTAAATATTTCTCCATGGCTGGGAACATGTATTAGGCTCTTATTACACAGGTCAATATGCAAACCTTTCTATACTGTTACAGAGCTGTAGCAAAGCCCCTATATAAGAACACTACAGGAATATTAAAGCCATTAATAAATACTGCAGGTATAACAGGCCCTTAGAACCACAGACAAGTTCTTATCTCATCAACAGACTCAAGGCCAAGCACTAAATTTAACATGATGAGAGAAAAATCTCCCAGAATTTATTATGATTCAATTTAAGTGATGAAACTTTGTATCACTACTAGTGCTGTTTAAAATAAAAGAATCATATATTTTCTATATAAACGTGTAGACTGTGCTGCAACAGTGGTGGACAGTAAATTAGCTCCAGTGCTGTATTTAAGTGTTTGTACTTGTGTATTAAGTATTATTATTAAGCTGAGTGATTTGCAGGAGATGAATAAGGCATGATTCAATACACACTTTAAAGAAACTACTACATTCCAGCAGTCCGTAGAAATCTTAGGTTAAAGGGGAGAAAACACCATAAAGTAACATCCTTCAGGTCACTGCACTCTCAGCACTGATGCTGATCCCCTGTGGAGACATCATGACGGTAGGACCAGGACTAATGTTGACGCACATTATTACCAGTCACTATTAAGTGATTTCATAATATAACTACACTCCTCACTGGATGCACACAGACGGTGTAGAGCTACTAAAGGACAGATAGAGGAATATAGCCGCCTGTGATCATGAAAGGTATTAAAATACAGCAAGGTCACCATGTAATTAACAACAGTAACACAGACTCACACACAAGTGCACACATTAACAGCACAGGAGCAGACTTTTGTGATAAGTGCTGTTTTCAGATGTGTGACATCCACTGGGTGACATGACATAATCGACTATAAATACTCCACTTTTTCCTTGAGTCACCTCCCTCACAGTCAGATGTGCTCTGATCCACTTCCAGAGCTGAGAGACAGACCTGACTCACCCTGAGTGCTGCCCAGGATGCAGCCCTGGGGCCTAACCAAACAAGCCCAACTTGACAGCCCTGAAAATCACTGTCCTCTGCAATGACACTTCTCCTCACACATCACACACACACACACAGGCCTCTGCAGATGCAGACGGCGAGGCCGGGCCCGGTCATTTCACCGGACTTTGGTGCCTTTGATCGCGATTTGCGCAGAGCAGCACAAATCCCACAAAACCGCAGCATCATCCAGAAGATGCGCAGAGAGGCGGGGGGCCGTGTGCACCGGGTGCCGTGCACACTGCAGAGGGACGGGACGTTAGCGCTTGGTGTTTCGCGGACGAGACTGGAGCTGCAGCATTCCGTCCCGCTGTCATTTATCACAACCTCCGTTCTCATGGTCACCCCGAACCGGCCCCGCCAGAACCGGGACGCCACCCGATGCGTCACTGCGATGGAGCCACAGCTACAGTGGGAAGTGGAAAGGCTCCGCTTACCTGCGCTGGTCCGCCGCTCCTCTCCCCGCTGCTGCACCGCGCACTGTCAGCTCCGCACAGGCATCAGAGACAGTCCGCCTCCGTCACCGGAGCTCTGACTCCGTGTTTCCTGTCGATGCGGTGCAGGTCTCTCTCTCTCACCCCTCCCCTCTGTGGTTCTTCTATCCCCGGTGTGTCACACGTGGGTCTGACGGGAGCGGGAGGGGGCCGCCTCAGCTGTCTTTAACGTGGTCCGTTAACACATGATGTCACATGCTTGACAAAAACATTCAGATGAGTTCAGGCTCATGATGCTCTCTTCAAATGTCTCTGTCCTTCACTGAGCTCAGTGTCTTTCAAGCAGTCACATTTCACTCAAACATAAAAACTCAAATACACGGTTTGTGTTTGTCTTGTTGGGGGGGGGCAAGTGCAGACGTGGGCCAGAGCCCTAGACATATCATGAATTATTACTCCTTAAACACATGTACCACTTGTCTTGAAATATTAATCAATTTCAGAACTGTTATGCAATAGAAACTAACTCACGAACTATTTTGACCTTAAATGTGAGATGTTAGTATGTTAACACTTTAGTTACGCTGTAAGCTTGTATGTGTGTGTAAATAGTCCCATTTTGCTCCTTGACGCTTACTGTCTCTTTTTCAGCATCCGTAGTTGTACCTTTAGTGTGCTGTCCTTTTTAATCTTGCCTGAGCAGGATGTGGATGCGAGTGGAGTCAGCTGGCTGGTAACAGGTTGGCAGCTGGATCTCAGATGAGGTGGCGCCAGCTTCTCTGTATGGATGGCAGGTCTCTTGCATCAAAGGAGTTTTCACTGTAGCGCCCACCTGGAATTAGCACACAAGATGCAGAGAGCTTCCACTGGTGTTACTTTAATTCTCTCCTCTTTTCACCACTGGCATTTGACACCTTCTGACACCGTGAAAACTATGAAAAATAACAGAAATACAAATGCCATAGTACCAGATTTCACCATCCAATAGAAAAGATAAATAAAATGAACCACTCTTTTACGAGTACACCATTAGCCTCCTCCTACCTCCTTCTGCTTCCAAGGGCGCTAAGTTTGAGCTCAGCCTGCTAGCAGCCCGTCTTCCTCACACACACCTCGCAGTAACAGTCCTTACATGAGAAATACAATGACACAAAACACGATAAAATGACCTTTCACAACTGTCAACACAAGATACGTCATGTTAATAGTTTGTTTGCATGTTTTACCAGTTCTGTAGCATCGTGAGCATGTTGTTTTTTGCTGAGACGGGAGCGGGAAATCTAGCGTCTTCGATGACAGGAAGCAACAAAACAAGAGTGGTGCTCTTCAAAATAAAAGTACAAAAGTAAAGTGGCATAACTGCATAACTTATCATAAACAAGATTAACTGCCATTTACATGAACCTCCAGCACTTCTCCAGAGACCCGAGGAGTTCTCTGGACAAAGTTCAATACAATAGAGTTTATTCTACTACATTATTACATGAGTACTCAGTAGTTATTACTACATTATTTTGTAGTAATAATGTAATGTTATTATGTATTTTCAAGGTAATGGTTGTTTTTTTAAGGAAAAATGGGTGGATCTTCCACCGAAGAGACCGGTATATAAGATGAGGAAGATAAGATATATTATTACATGAGTATTCAGTAGTTATTACTACATTATTATATGAGTAGTCTGTAGTTATTACTACATTATTACATGAGCACTCAGTAGTTATTACTACATTATTACATGCGTATTCAGTAGTTATTACTACATTATTATATGAGCACTCAGTAGTTATTACTACATTATTATATGAGTAGTCTGTAGTTATTACTACATTATTATATGAGTAGTCTGTAGTTATTACTACATTATTACATGAGCACTCAGTAGTTATTACTACATTATTACATGCGTATTCAGTAGTTATTACTACATTATTATATGAGTAGTCTGTAGTTATTACTACATTATTATATGAGTAGTCTGTAGTTATTACTACATTATTACATGAGCACTCAGTAGTTATTGCTACATTATTACAAGAGCATTCAATAGCCATGGGTCGGACCAAACCCATCTTTGACCTCAGCCTTCCTTTGGATCTGAACTACACACCTGTGAACGTTAGTGACTGTATGCTGAGGTTGCTACGCTGTCACAGCAACTAAATCTGTTCACAGAAGGATCAATACCTGGCAAAATACTCAAAACCACCTCTGTGGTAGTTCTGGCTACAGTAGGTGTGTCGAGGACCACATTTTGCCATCATTATGCGTACACATGCACACACACACACAAACACACCAAACAATACTGGTCCCACTGTCGTGGTGGGACTGGTATTGCCTCTAATTAGCTGCTATATGTTTGTGCAGTAAACAGCTCACACACAGTCCAGTTGGTTAAGAGTTGTGTTCAGATTGAGGTGGAGTTGTCATTATTATATTAAGAGTAAATAGGGGACCATGCAAGTGGAGAAGAAAATAATGAAGCTCAAATGAGGTTTCTATCTGGTGGAAACGTATACAGGCTACAGCCTATAATCACAACCTGAATATCAAAAGCTGTAGATATATTCTATCATACAGGATCTACACCATATGACTGCAACAACACTTCCTGGGCCAGCAGCCACAACATCAACACATGAGCCTACACAGTGTAGCTGGATGACATATACACAACCGCATACTGCCCCACCTCCCACAATTGAGTTCTGTGATTCAGATTCTTCCATCAGTCACACAGAAACACACACACACACACACACACACACACATACACACAATGATCGATTCATAATGTGAAAACAAATAAGCTGACCTGTATCATACAGGATTTCCACCATGTCACTCATGCTGGTAAAGAGAAAATCGTTACATGGACATGTATGCTGTTGCTAATTAACCACATTGTTAAATCAATTACCTTTATCTTTATCTCTGTCTCTAAAACTATCAATATCACTTCAGGTTTAACTCTGGTTTTCGGTCCTATGATGGTGGTTCACTTGTTACCAGGGTAAATCACCATGATAACTGATGCTGAACTCTTAACCTGCTCCAGGCCTGGTTAACTTCAGAGGATCAGATCAAAACATGTCAACAGTTCAACTACTGACCAATCAGATACCTGGAAAATCTGAGTCATCATTTCTACAGGATCCTGACAGGGACAAAAGAGTTTAGAATAAAGCAATAAATAATTCAGATCAGTAGATGTTTGTACAGATCAGTGGAGTCATTCTGCTGTTGGAGTCTTTCCATGTGTCCTCTCTGGTTTTAAAACAGAGCTTCTAACAAACAGGAGAGTTTATCACTAAATAACTCCATCAGAACTATTAGAGCTTCATCTGAACTGAACACAGATTCTTTCATCCACAGGATCCTGACAGTGATGAAGCTGTGACTCTCCTCTTCATCACTGCAGCTCAGAATAACATGAGGAGACTCTGTGAGCAGAAGTGGAAGTAAAAACTAAACCTCTAATGTCTCTGATTAGAGCAATGATCAACTCTATTTCTCATTATTATAAATGAACATTTGAGTCAGGTTGACCTTATCAACTATTTTTATTTTCTTCTCCTCTCTGATCGGCAGCACTAGCTGTCCGACATGACTTTCACTTTTTTTTCTTTTTTTTTTAATCCTTATCATATGTTGATAATAGTTTGTTCATAGTCAGACAGAACAGTGAAAATACTCACCCAGTAAGAAACTTAATGATAATTCATTCATTTATTTACAGGAGTAAACAGTAGTAAAGTAGTAAATACTTCTGGTGATGTTGATTATAATTAACAGCTTTTTCACATAAACACACTGGTGGCCATATAGGTAGACTCAGGGTTAATGGAACCAGTTCATAATGCGTCAGGTTATCCAGGATGGCCAACGTTAGGTTCAGTTAAACCAGATGATGAAAAGATGTCCTGGGTTTGTTGAACCTGCTTCATAGTCAGACCTCTGGTGACCTACCTGTTATATCCGCATCTCAGTTGGACTCAGGTGTAGTTGAGGGTGGGGCAATTGAACAAGTGGGTGTTGCAGGGCTGCGACTGACCTAGCTCTGACCTGACTCGTCATCGTCATGATACAGATGCAGCCTTTTTTCTCATTATTATTTCTTCTTCTTATTTTTTATTTTGTTATTTTTTCTTCTAACATCTTTATTAAAAATAGATGTCACATGTAATGGAAAATGAATTTACTCTTGTGTTACTCTGATGAAAGTGCCCTGCTGTGACCTGTGTGACATGGCCTCATGCTGTTGTCTCCTCTGTAATCTGTCTGACCTCGCTTGTTGCAAAGCATCTGATTGTTGCAAAGAGGAGATTGTTTTGAATTCCACCAGTTGATTCCCAAGAGTTGGTTCACCTTGACAGCAGATATCTCAGACGCCTGTGACTACACTATATAACTGAGAGATTCTTCTGTCACCTTGTCTTACACTCTGCAGACTGCAATGTTCTCTGTATGACTGTGTGGCCTTCTTTGCAAAGAATAAACTGGAGAAAGACAATGAGGTGTGTAACTGGTGTGTAACTGCCCAGATTTTATTCATATAGCCCACTATCACAAATCACATATTTGTCTCAAAGGGCTCAATAATCTGTACAGAGTACAACACTTCTGTCTACAGACCCTCAGAATGGAGAAGCAAAAACTTCCCAAAATAAAAAAAAAATGGAAGAAGCCTCAGGAAGAGGAGGGGTCCCTGCTCCAGGACAGACGCACAATAGATAGACGTTGTGTTTACAGAATAGAGCAACACAGTAGACTGTAAACATTAATGAAGAATGTGATCCTGGAGGAGACTGAGCAGCTTCCACCAACAGTCTGGACTGCACAGTCAAGCACATCCTACATCTATAAACAAATAAGCTTCATACATTAAGCTGCTGTATTTCCACTCATACATGCAGAGACAGTTAGGACTCCTGTCATCTCGCGGCCCACACAGCAGTTCATTAGACTCAGGCATACTGATGAACATAAAGATCCACCTCTGACCACATGGAGGCTTCCACATGTTTGGTTGCTTATTTATTCTCTGACTGTTGAGCTGACTAATATTTAGAAATACTGCAGAGAAATGTACATTTACACTGCCAGTACCAGTAAACCTCCAGCAGGTGTCAGTGTTATCACATCAGGCTCCTCAAGTCAGACAGGCCGTGTCGCTGACTGCTGGTTAACTGGAGCCAACCAATCAGAAAGGACGCTGACATGGCGGGCGTCCTCTCCACTGGACAGGCTCCAGTCCTTTCCAGCCATGAGTCAGTTTTCAATTCAATTCAATTTTATTTGTATAGCACCAAATCATAATATACATTATCTCAAGGATCTTTACAGGGTCAGGTCAAGACCTTACTTTGTTAAAGAGAAAAACCCAACAGTTCCCACAAAGAGCAGCGCTTGGTGACAGGGGGGAGGAAAAACTCCCTTTAACAGGAAGAAACCTCCAACAGAACCGGGCTCAGGGTGGGGGGGTCTGCCTCGACCGGTTGGGTTTAGGAGAAGATAAAAAGAGGGGGTGGGGGGAGGAGAGAGGAGAGAAGAGAGAGAGAGAGAGACCAGGAACAGCTGTGTCGGTAATGGTGTTATCAATAATAATGACAGGTAACAGTGGTTAATAGTAATGATGAGTAGTGGTGGATCTGGATCCTGCTGCTCCAGAGGCAGAGAGACCTGCAGAATGAGGACAGAGAGAGAGGGAGAGAGAGGAGAAGCACAAACTACAGGAGAGAAATAAATTACAAAGTTAATGGCATGAAGTCATCGAGAGAGAGAGAGAGAGAGAGAGACAGAGAGAGAGAGAGAGAGAGAGAGAGAGAGAGAGAGAGAGAGAGCCCAGTGCATCATGGGAACCCCCCAGCAGTCTATCTCTATAGCAGCATAACTAAGGGATGGGTCAGGACATACCCGAGCCAGCCCTAACTATAAGCTTTACTAAACAGGACAGTTTTAAGCCTGATCTTAAAGGTAGAGAGGGGGTCTGCCTCCCGAACCCACACTGGGAGCTGGTTCCACAGGAGAGGAGCCTGATAGCTGAAGGCTCTGCCCCCATTCTGCTCTTACAAACTCTGGGAACCACAAGTTGACCTGCATTTAGAGAGCGAAGTGTCCTCTTGGGAAAATAGGGAACTATAAGCTCCTTAAGACCATTAATGGCTTTGTAGGTGAGGAGGAGGATTTTAAATTCTATCCTGGAGTTTACAGGGAGCCAATGCAGAGAAGCTAACACAGGAGAGATGTGATCTCGTTTCCTAGTTCCTGTCAGTACTCGTGCTGCCGCATTTTGGATCAATTGGAGGCTTTTTACTGCATTTTTGGGACATCCTGACAATAAAGAGTTGCAGTAGTCCAGTCTTGAGGTAACAAATGCATGAACTAGCTTTTCAGCATCCTTTAGACACAGAATGGGTCTGATTTTTGCAATATTGCGCAGGTGGAAGAAGGCTGTCCTAGAGACTTGCTTTATATGTGAAGTAAAGGACAAGTCCTGGTCAAAAATGACACCAAGGTTTCTGACTGTAGCACTGGAGGCCAAGGTGATGTCATCCAGAGTCAGTATATTATCACATAGTGTATCTCTGAGGTGTTTTGGGCCAATTACAATAACTTCAGTTTTGTCTGAGTTTAACAGTAAGAAATTACTGGTCATCCAGATTTTTATGTCCTTAAGACACACCTGAAGCTTGGCTACCTGGTTAGTCTCACCTGGCTTCATGGATAAGTACAGCTGGGTGTCATCTGCATAACAATGGAAATTTATCTGGTGCCTCCTAATAATGTTTCCTAGAGGGAGCATATATAGACTGAAAAGTATTGGTCCTAGCACAGAACCTTGTGGAACTCCATGACTGACTGTAGTGTTGATAGAAGAGTCATTATTAACATGAACAAACTGGAGTCTATCTGACAGATATGACTTAAACCAGCTTAGTGCGGTTCATTTAATGCCGACCATATGCTCTAGTCTCTGTAATAAAATCTTATGATCGATGGTGTCAAATGCGGCACTAAGATCTAGCAGGACAAATATAGAGACAAGTCCATTGTCTGAGGCTATGAGGAGATCATTGGTAACCTTAACCAGAGCTGTTTCTGTGCTATGATGGACTCTAAAACCTGACTGAAAATCTTCAAACAAACCATTTCTGTGCAGATAATCACATAACTGGTTTGCAACGACCTTCTCAAGGATTTTGGAAATAAAGGGGAGGTTGGATATAGGTCTATAATTGGCTAAAACATCTGGATCAAGAGTAGGCTTTTTAAGTAGAGGTTTAATTACTGCAACTTTAAAAGCCTGCAGTACATAACCAGTTGATAAAGATAAGTTAATCAGACTTGATATAGAGGTGTCGATTAAAGGAAGAACTTCTTTGAACAGCCTTGTTGGAACGGGGTCTAGAAGACAAGTCCATGGTTTAGATGAAGAAACTGTTGAAGTGAGCTCAGAGAGATGTACAGGAGAAAAACAGTCCAAATATAAACCAGTTACAGTGGACTCTGAGGCTGCTGAACTGGACAGTACATCTGAACCAGCTGTGGGGAGGAGATGGTGATTTCTTTCTCTAACAGAGACAATTTTATTTGTAAAGAAGCTCATGAAGTCATTACAACTGAGGGCTAAAGGAATAGATGGGTCAACAGAGCTGTGGCTGTCTGTCAGCCTGGCTACAGTGCTGAACAGAAACCTGGGATTGTTCTTGTTTTCTTCTATCAATGATGAATGATAGAATGTTCTGGCTTTACGGAGACTATTTTTATACGCCAATAGGCTGTCTCTCCAAGCCTTTAGAGATTCTTCCAGGTTAGTAGAATGCCAGTTCCTTTCTAGCTTCCTTGAACTTTGCTTTAAAGCTCGGTGAGACCTTTGACCTTCAGGCCAAAGCAACTCTCAAGCCACCAGGAAATGTCCCAGTGCTCTCAACCGGCTGCCCGCCACATTTTCCCATAGAGGACTGGTGAAGGCTCTTGTCCAGATCACATCTGAGACTGGGGGATTGGCAATGCTGAAAAGCGAGCCATGTCACAGACGGGTAAAGACCGACCCTCGGTGAGCCCACCGACAAACAGCTGTATGTCAGCTGTATGTCAACCCACTGACTCAGGGGTCGAGGTGCTGTGCCCACAGGCAGCTGTCGGTGGACCGAGGGACTAGAGCTGCAGTCCCTGCAGCCAGGGCCCCAGCGCCCCACCGATCACCAGAGCAATCCACTTTGGGACTGTGGATTGAGATTTATGGCAGAAACGGCTCTGTGAACTGTGACCTCACCTGTGACCTCACCAGTTATCAGTGCCTGTGGACTGGTGACATCACCCTTAACTCATGAATGTTGTAGGCCCACTCAGATGGCATCGAACCCAGTGCTTTAACAGCGTCACTGCTGTAGTCCTGCAGCTTGGATTGGTTGTGCACTGCTACTAACAGCACAGGTGACCAGTTCACTGAAACTGGTTAAACCTTTATCTAGTCCAGTGCAACCATGTGATTCCCATCACAACCCCACCCAACCTCAAAGGTCTGATCAACCAGACTGAAACCACCTGTGCGGGTAAACATGGTCTATAACCCGCCACATCTGATGATGGGCAGATCTACATATCTCACACAGAGGTGTCTCAAGGTTGAGATTGGTTTTGTTTGCTGATTCAGCAGCGTATATACACTGGTATGCAGGGTGGTGGATTCTTGATGCTGGTGTGCAATAAAGGATAATTAGAATAAGAATACAGATGAAGGGTTGTTATGTGTTAGTGGAAACAGGTGAGGTTATTCTTAAAGAGTGAACAAATGTAAGAGAATCACTGATGTTTTGTTCAAAATCACAGACGTGTGTGAAGCATTTTTATTATTAAATATTCTACTATTAAGATTCTATTCTGTGACTTGAATGTTGTCATCATACAAAAGAGTGGAGCTAAAATGAACAGTTCAGCATTTTGGTGACAAAGTTGAAAATGAACAAATTCTACACAGACATTTTAAAATTTTCATTTCTAAGACACAAAGTTCAGTCTGATCAAATTCAACACCAAACTTCATCTATAGCTGCAAACATCTGCCCACACACATCCTCTCCCATTTTTACTTTTATTGTGTTTTTCAGAGTCAACCCCAGCTGACACTGGGTGAGGGCAAGTCCACCCTGGACCAGTCACCAGTCTATCACAGCACCCATATATACAGACAAACAACAATTCTCACCTCCGGGCAGAGTCACCAGTTCACCTAAACCAGCCTGTCTGTGGACCGTGGGAGGGAGCTGGAGTACAGACACAGGGAGAACATACAAACTCCACTCAGAAAGGCCCCCACCAGCCGGCAGGTTCAAACCCAGAACTTCCCCGAAACCCCCGTCAAAATACACTTAACAGAAAATGACTTAAATTCCTGGTTGAGGTCTTTTCTCACTGCAGATATCTTGCCTTTTTATAACTAATTCAGTTAAAGTGGGAGTTGTCCACTGGCAGCTCTGGTGCTGTGGACGCTGCCTCACTGTCATTACTGACTGGAACACCTTGATGCAACAGAGCCATCATTAATGGTCTTAGTTTTACCTGCTTTTCCTTCAGTCAGAATGTCTCCTAAGGGAGAGATCTGCAGTTACGGCTGCCTTCAATTGACTTTTCACTTCCAAACCTGTCGTCATCATCTCTGCGCTCCTGTGGACTCTTACAGCTGTGACTGTCACCACATCTGTACAGCTTGGCCCTGAAGCTAAAGTTAAACATTGCATGAAAATGTCCTTTTAATACACTTGACGGAGATCAACATCACAATCAGTGGGTCAGAATTATTCATATACAGCGTTTTATTGCACAACAATAAGACACACAATCAAACACCGTTACTGTACACAGTCTGAACCTGAAAGCTGGACTTTTCAAGCATTTCACAGTTCACAGATGGATTTCCTGTCACTCTGAGGGCCTTGAGTCACTTGCTGTGTGGAGCTCGGCTCCAGCCGGCCCTTTCTCTGGTGTGGAGCCTGAAGTGGGTGTTGAGGTGAGCTGATTGGTTGAAACATTTCCCGCAGACGTGGCAGCGGAAGGGCTTCTCCCCGGTGTGGATGCGGTGGTGTCTCTTCAGCATGCTGACCGTGGTGAAGCTCTTCCGGCACACTGCGCAGCTGTACGGCTTCTCCTTGGTGTGCCAGCGCATGTGGACCTCCAGCTGGCAGGCGAAGCTGAAGCCCTTCCCACACTCCTTACAGCTGTGCCACCTCTGGATGCTCTGGCTTGGGTGAGAGGAGCGAGGCAGGGGCGGCTTCAGGGACCTCACGTTCTTGACCTGAAATATGTGTGCGCTCGCTTTTCCGTTTGAGCGGAGTGACCCTTTCATCTGCTGGTCTGCTTTCTGAGTCCTGTGAGTCTTTGCAGGGCTGGAACATGAATCGCTCTGAGCCGCTCTACAGTTTGAATGAACAGTCAGAGAGGATGCTAAGCTGTTGGCCGCCTGCTGCCTCCTATCGTCCTCTCTGCCACTCTCTGCCTTAATCTCCTGGGACGTGAGTGGAGGTGTGGAGACACTCAGTCTGCTGCACACAGTCTGGGCCGGTGGAGGATGTGACCTTTGCAGTGGCTCCACATGACTGCAGTTTCCCTCCTCTGAGTCTCCTCCTTCATCTGTCTGAATGTTTCTGAGTTTTGGTTCCTCTTTAACTTGAGGCGGCAGCTCCACACGGCCTCTCCACTCAGACTCACAGGGCTGCCCGTCCTCTTGGGGCTGGACAGAGTGAAGCTCTGAAAGATGACCAACATCACAGTCAATGAAAATACTGTTGTGTCTCTCAAGCTGACCTGCAAGGTACTTTTTATTCTTTACTGTATAATAAAAACATTACTTTCCCTCTTCTGTCTGTCTCAACTGATTCAAAAATCAGCGAATTTAATCTTGCCTTGCTGATCAGGAATCATACATACAGGTGACATGTGACACCTTTACCCTTTGATGAATTAACAGGTTGTTAAGTTTCTGTGTGCATCTCTCATGTCACGTGTTGACATTTGTATGATTTACCTCATGTAAGTCTGACTTTGGGTGGCAGCTTCTGACAAACTGTAATTAGGAGGTTATGTTCTCACCTGTCTGGTTGTTTATCAGCAGGGTTACACAAAAGGTACACAACCGATTTTCTCTGAACTTGGTTGAGGGATGAGACCTGGACCAGGGAAGAGCTCAGTAAATTTTGAGGCAGATCCTGATCATTCACTATGAATTTAAATGTTTTCCTCTGAAGCCTGGTGTTTGTTGTTTTTCATTTTTTGTTCATGAGAGATGAATGACAAGAAAAAAAACATGTGATATAATTGAATAAAAAATGCTATCACAAAATTATTTAATTGATCATAATATCAGAAATGTAAGAAAATAATTTCAAAATTAAAACTGATCCCCATTATTTAAATGTTGCTTATTTGAAGCCCACCATGAACAGGTCTCTATCCATACAGATGTATTCATGAGAAACTGTATTTGTTCTGTTGGCCAAATAAGATATGAACTACAAAATTTTTAGAAAATAAATCTGTATTATATACTATGAGGAAAAATTCAACAAAAGAAATATCGCAGCATTGTCCTAACACTGATGTTTGACATGACCACCTACAATATTTACATTTACTTAAATCATCAATTTTCAAAACCTACATGTTTTTAAGTAGAATATTGGAATAATGTAATGTTCTTGTAATTTAAAAGCAGTACATGGAGGGACAAAATAAATATTACTGAATACACAGCTGAGCCCTAAACATTTTCATACCTATGTAATCTTCAGAACCACTGGATCAATCATATACATTTCATTTCATTTGATCTTTATTTTGTTATAATCATCATCATCATCATCATCATTATTATTGTTATTATTATTATTATTATTAGTAGTAGTAGTAGTAGTAGTAATAGATGATCAATATTATTAGTAATTCTATCCTATAACTATACAAATTTTGGTTCCTGGGAGATTATTATATTATTAACAAACCGAAATTCTTCCCTGTTTCATGTTAACGATTACAATATCATCATTATTATTATGGTCTCTTTTGCTTTTACTGCTGTAGTGTCAGTTTTCAGAATAGAAGACAGGTGGTATATGACGGGGGCTGGGTGTCCTGGTGACAGCGACAAGAGGAACCGCACTATGAGCAAAGCTCAGTTAGAGGTGATGTATCTTGAATGGGCTCCGGCGCTGCAGCCTGGCTGAAGCCCAGCTCCTCGGTCCTCACCTGGCTGCAGCAGCAGCCGCTGCACGGCGACGTTGAGGAGCCGCCTGAGCCGCTCGTTCTCCTCCTTGGAGCGCAGGATCTCACTCTGATACTCCACCACCGCGTCTTTAACGGCGCGGAAAATCTCCTCTCCGGCCGCGGTCAGCCTGTCGTTCAGAAACACGTTCAACAGCTCCAGCCTGCTCATGGTTTCTCCACAGGGGAACGTCCTCCTGTTTACATCCACTAACCTGGAAACACAAGGACGCCGGCTGCAGCGTCCCGTCACCGTGTCCCGCCGCCTGCCGGACGGGAGAGCACACTGCACTGCAGAGCGGCGGCGGCGTGAACCAGCTGGGGGGGGGCAGAAACAACGCCACACCTGTCCCGGTAATGTACTGACACTCACTAATTCTGGAAAGATGTTTCTCGATATTTTGTCGACAACACTGACTCCACTGGGAAATGCAGTTTGGTTTCATTAACAACAGTAATAAACTTTAAGAATGACGTGTTGTCAGTTTGATGATTATTTTAGCAAAATGTCATAACCATACATCTCAGTTTAGCCGTTATAAACCTTTGTTCATAGTTTTTGAAACTATTTTCAACTCCAAAAATAAGAAAGCTGCAAAAACCGTGGATTTGTTGAATATAGTTATTGATTTCTCTGCCCTGCTCTATTATTGTTTTGTATGAATTTATGGCTTCTGCATGTTTGTCTGCGTTAATGTTTCCTCTGTTATGCGTGACGTCTATGTTCAGTAAAGATGGTGGAGGAAAAAAATAAAAAGATGGTCAATGTAAACAGCCTGACGGTCTACTTCCTGTGACGTCAGAGAGCTCAGTACAGTGGCTGATGTCAGGGCGTGTCCAGCTGCTCTGTGGTATTTATTCAAAAATGTAGTGTTATCCTCAATATGTCAGACTGTGCACACACTTTACTCACCCAAACAGTGACGGACACACACACGAGTTAACTGTTGGGACAGTTAACGTGAAATAAAGTTGAAAAAGAAAAAGGGGGGGGGGGGCAATTTTTTTTAAAATTTCATGTTTGTCTTATGCATGGAATGAAGGAAGGAAACAAAGTGTGGTGTTTATTAAAATCTAGACTGAAACATAGGATACCACTTAATTGGCAGAGTATTATCAGAGCTCTATTTCAAATGATCGGTCAATTATTGATCCCACTGGTTATTAAAAGCATTTTTTATTTACACAGCATTTTGTACAGGCGACTTGAAACAAGGAAAAGCTTAAGACAGAGCAAACACATGAGGATGAAAAAACAAGTTTATCTTGTCTCAGACCACATTGATAAACCAATACCAATACAAACTAACACACAAAAACATAAGACAGCATTGTTGAAATGAAATACAGTGTTTGTAATCATAGTACAAATACCAGAAACAGTCCCTGAGGTGTTCATTAACAAAGACCAGAGAACGACTTAACGTTTGTCCCAGACTAGGTGTTTCAAAGTTTGTCCACTCAATAAAAGAACAGGTTAAAAAATAACACTTTAGTCAAACATTATAAAAATGACTCAGGGAGGGACAGTCGCAGGCAGAAGGTGCACTCCAGAAGATCTGATTGGAGAACTCTATAAACCTGATGGATAAGACGATCCTCATGTTGACGTGACAGATGGATTTAGGAAAAGTCCATCATTAAATAAAACATTTAAATGCCATAATCTGGGAACTAGTCTCGTCCAGTCAAATTTAAAAACCAGAACACAAGCATTTGGGGGCAGACTACTGTTAAGTGCAGCAGTGTTCATTATTTCTATATTCAGCTTTCTCTTCCCTCTGCATACTCAGTATACAAATATGACTGCTCTCTAAAATGAGGCTTTCATCATTCCCAACATTTAATCAGTCATGAATCTCCCAGTCAGAGCCTTTTTCAATTTTTCTTCTTAGGGCCTGGAAAGTTTGGACACTGATGATGACCAGCCATGATGGAGAAAATCAGAGCCCTCCAGAGTAACCCCCGGGCCATACGGTGATCATATGGGCAGGAAATGAAAAAGGAGTTGTGTGTATGAGAGAAGAACAGAACAGACAGAACAAAAAGCTTTAAACAAGTCCAACTTTAAAACGCTCCATGGTAGATATCCGATGATGGTCTTCACTTCTAACACACAATCACAGGACAAGGCTGTAGGTGAGAGAAACAAGGGCGGGGTTTTGATTGTGCTCAATGGAGCCCTCAGCTGTCAATCATCTCTGACAGTTCCTGCAGCAGGTCGTCCTCTCCGATGCCAGGGTCCACGTCCTCCTCCAGATGGTCATCAGTGAACTCGTTCATCAGCTCCTCAAAGTCATCCACGGCCGAGGTGGAGGCAGCAGCGCTGGAGGTGGAGGCGGTGCGGGACACACCAGCGCTCTGTCTGCGTGACTTGGTCTGAGTGGGGGTCTTTGGGACGGGGCTGACACACACAAAGAGGTTTGTTATTTCGTTAGTGATGGAAAATTCATTCACTTTTCTAAAAGCTATAAAAAACTTTAATAATGGAGATAGATTATTAAAGTATTATATAACTGTGAAAATACAATTGATACAATTCTAATGGACTAATTATAGATGAAGTGGTGTGGAGACACTGGCAGAGTTCTTATGGCGACATTAAATACTGACGTACAGCAATACATTTTTATAAGAAAGTTATTTGGGAGATGAAAATTTTTATAGTCAACCAAACAATACCACATTTCTGTGTTATCCTGTTATTTATTTTTTGTGTATATATACAGACACACAATTAAAATGTTCTAACTTTGCCAGAAATTCACAACTCACTCCCCATACTGGCCTACAGATATTTCCTCAGTAAAGCTCAAGTTTACATTTTATGTTCAACTTTTAAACTGTCTGTGCAGCTTTACCTCTGGGGGACTGCACAGGCCTCTCTGGAGGTAGTAACACTGACGGACGGTTTGGGTTCCTGGCTCAGACTCTGTTTGAAGACAGGGACGGTCTGGAGCTCCTCCCTCAGTGGACTGGAGCTGGTGCCTGAGTCCAGCAGGGAGCTGGGACTGTGGGGAACAGCAGAGCTCAGCTGAGCCTCTGCACTGGAGGAAGGGAACACCTGACAAAAAAGGTCACTGAAGGTCATTGACAGCACTGGACTGTTCCGATTCTCCATCATACTTTCTTCTTTATATTCAAGATTAGATAACATTTCAATTAACTGCAGGCAGTTCATAGAAGTAGATACATCAGAGAAAAGGGTAAAAACACAGGAGTGCATTGAATAATTTAAATGTCAAAATGTGATGGACTTGTGTACATAGAATATGAAAGGCACAAAAAAAACCTACAACCTATAAAGGTAAATATAAAGATGAATGCAATACACATAGATGAGTGCAGGTCGTGCCGCATGTTCCTTCCTACCTGTCCGTCTCTGCACACTTTCTCCAGCAGTGGCTCCTCCTGCTCTGTGGAGGAGCTGTTCAGAGGTTTCACAGCAGCCACAGCAGATCGCGCCGCCCCCCTCCTCTTCTGGCCTGGTTTCACCTGAACCGCAGGCTTCATGACAGAAGGCTTCACATTCAATTTGGGCCTCACTGGAAAGAAGCAAAGTTTAGAGGCCATCAGATGAAATGAGTAAGCTCTTCAAGTTTTCCCTGCTTGAAACCTAGTTGTGTGTGTATAAAGGTACAATCAGGTTTCTGTAAATCCCTTAGTTTAAAAAGTACAACTGGGCTTCTTGTTTATGTGACAATCACAAGGTCACTGGAGTGAAAAGTTAATGCAGAGATGGTTTTCCCTGCTCACCTGAGTGTAAGGTGAGCTGCTTCAGCACTCTGATAGAAATGTGGGTTGCAAAATGGAGAACGTATGACAGCATTCGAGGGGAGGTACCTTTGGTGTCTGTAGTGTGTTCTGGGGACTTCTTCAGATTGTTCAGTGTTGTATCAGCAGTAGGGGCTTCTGCGGTGGGACCCTGAGGAGCAGCTCCGGGCTGCTTGAATGGCGACAGTGAAGAGTTTTTTGTGGTTTTGTCTGAGGCCTCCCTGGAGCTGCTGAGGCTCTGAGAGTGGGACTCAGTATCGCCTCCCCGTGGGGAAGAGCTCTGCTTCACAGGGACTGAGGTCACAGCAGCAACTGTTGCACCAGCAGGAGCAGTGCTATTCAGAGGTGAAGCTGCCTTGGATTTGATGGGCATCAGTTTACGAAGAGCGAGCTTTTGGGTGGTGGGGGTAGTGTCAGGGGTCAGAGTGGTGGAGGAGGGTGATGAAGAGCCTGATGATGTAGGACTGTCTATAGCAGTACCCTTCCTCTTCAGGGTCTGTTTCTGAGACGGCTCTGCTTCAGCTGAGCTTCTGTCCTGCTCCTCCATTTCCTGCATGCGAAGGCGTTTCTCACGCATGATCTCCTCAAAGGTCTTGACCTTCACTTGGTTACTGGTGGCCAGGCCGGTCTAGAAAGACACAGACATAAAATTACATCACCTATAGTCAGTGGAAGTACAAGCAGTAGCAGCCAATAGTGCAGGGTCTTACCCCCGGGGCAGTAGGTTGAGTTTTCTTCTTCACAGTCACTTCAGGACTCTTCTCTGTCGTGACGTTTCCTGCTGGATGTAAGATGAAGATTAGCTAATTGAAAATGAATTAATCTGAAAGGCAATTACAGCAGTGTAACTAACAACAATCTGCTGCGTCAACACACAGGAAGTGTATAAACTATGCTGCCTTACCTGGGGAAGCCAGCTTGTTGTTGCGCAGTAGGCGGGGTTTCTTAGCACCGTTCTCCTGGGTATCGGAGCTTTTCTTGTTCCCAGCCTCCAGGGCCTGCTGAGTTTGTATCCGTGCTGCCTTCTCCCTGCGGATCTCCTCCAGGGTCTTTACTCTGACCTCCCCTATATTAGTGGACCCAGCACCAGGCCTCTCTGTGTTTGGCTCTGCTTGGCTCTTGCCTGGAGCTTCCTCGACAGCTTGCTTTGCCTTCTTAGGGCTTGGCTTCTTCTCCTGCTCCTCCTCCTCTTGTCTTTTCTTCTTGGCTCGGAGGATCTCAGAGAACGTTTTGATGTGGCTAATTGAGTCATCCCTGACGGTGATGGCTCGCTTAACGCCCCTGGCTTTGGTATTGATAGTTTTGGTGCTTTCTGGACCTTCTTCTGAAGGGCCATTGTTCTGGCTCGTGGACTGAGACTTTGCTGCCTTCTCCTGTCTGATCTCCTCCAGGGTTTTGATGCGGATCTGCTCAGGTGCTTTCTTTGACTCCATGTTGCTCTCAGCTGTTGGGAAAGTCGGGTAACAACAATAAACAATGTTTTATTATAATGTGTATGATTAGTCTTTCCAGGCAAGACAACAGACGAAGTCAAGGTTCTTCAGACATGTTACCTGGGTGAGTGGGCGCAACAAGAGCAGCAGCTAATCCAAGTCTTTCCTTAATAGGTTTCAAAGCTAAAGAAGCAAAAGAAAAAACTGTTTAAAAAGAAATATTCCCATCAAAACACGACCTGTTTAGATAAACATTTCACATATGGCTCTTCCCACCTACATCGATCACCATCATCACTTCAAGTGAAAGGCTGCAGATGATGCACAGTGAACACCTGTGAGCTGGTTTTAATATTTAACAGTACTCACCATTCTGAGGGGGTGGCTCTTCCTCATCCATAACTCTGCCCAGACGCTCAGCCAGACTCCTCTTCAGCACAAAGCCTTCTCCACTTTTTAAATCTACGGCAAGAATGAGACGTGATCATCATCGTCAGTAGAAGAACCTGAAATCTGTTGACAAGCTCAAAAAACTAAAATGAACGTTGAGGTGTAACAAAAGTGCAAATTTACCGGTGATGGGCATCTTCCTCCCAAGCCTTTCAGCCACACTGCCTCTTGGTCTCCCAGGTTCTTGGGGGCCTTGGTTAAAAGAAGAACCACACACTGGTTGAGAACGGGATAATATTGACTTAAGTGATCTCTAAGGAGTGAAAATAAAGGTTAGTTCTGCTCATTTTAAATATTTTGTTTTCAGGCAGGAAACATTCAGACCAGACATTTTAGAGTGTAAACCCCATGTTTAATCAGAGCCGCTTAAAAACCAAAGTGAGCGAGATGTTTCAGTCCCGATTACTACATCCAATTTATCTGTTTATATCTATAATCAAGTAACTGTGTTGCCCAAACAATGCAATTCTATTTTTATAAACAGCAACAACAGTCTAGCTAACTGTCAGGATAGCATGGACATTTATTCAGAAAGGTCATACACAGTGTTTTGGGCAAATTTATCCACAGTCCAAAGTGTCATCAGACCAACAGACTTGATATGACATGAGTAAATAAGCAGCGTCTGGGAGGAGTGACACAGACTAGTGTTACCAAGTTCCTGAAATTCAGCCCCTTAGAGGTTTCTGTGTTTTTTACCATCTCTGGCCTCATAGAGGGCTGGTCGGGAAAAGGACTGGATGTTTTCTTTCTCTCCGTTGGCCGAGGTGTCAGCACTCTGGATGGGGTAACCAGCTCTCTTCATGCTGGCTTTCAGGGCTTTCCTCAGCCTGATCTCCTCCAGGGTGCTCACTCCGAAATTCAGCGAGTCACCTGCCAAGACACAACATTACCCCATCAAACAACACAGTCAATCTATAAAGTTCGTAAAGGCCATAAAGTATTTCACCACAAATTATGATAATTGTGCTTTGCGTCTGGCGCCAGACTCACCCGATTTTGATAGTTTTCGAGGAGAAGGGCCGAACTTGCCATCCTCTCCCTCCTCTGAGAACTGGTCTGAAAACATAAAGACACAAGTGGTCAAAGATCACAAGGAAAAAGGTGTCAACCTGAGACAGGGGTGTTTAAACAATACTGTCAGAAGAGCAAGATCAAATCCAGCTCACCATCTTCATCTTCATCATCATCGGTTGGATTAATCACCACTGGTGGGTGGGTGGGGCTCGGTACAGGCTCCTGAGTTTCTGTCTTAATGACCCCTCTGAGCTGGGGATTGGCTGCAGTGGGGAGAGGGGCAGCTGGTGGGGGGGCTGGCTCCTCAAGTGGCTGTTCGTCGTTCTTGTTTGGACCTGGAAGAATTACAACGATCATCACTTAAGCCCTTCACGGGTGGGTGTAAAATGGTCTTAAACTCTACATTTCTAATGTTCCATGTGAGGAAGACCACTCACTTTTATTGGCCGGGACGAAGACACCGTCAATGTAGCGGGCCTTTTCATGGAAGAAGGCACAGTGTGGCTTCTGGCAGCCAGCTGGCTGGTTCTCCCAATAACAAGGAATCTCCTTTCGGTTTTTCTGTTTTGGTGCACGACATAAACAAAACGTAACATGATCACATTTATGTCCATTAAATTTGCCCTAATACATATATGCCGCAGCACAACTGAATTCTTTTCTCAGTATTTTTCAGGACCTAAATTTCTTCAGATAATGGTATGAAGACTGAGCAGACGCAATTCTGTGGCGTGAACATGGTACAGTCATGATTTTTTCTGATGGTCTGGACTAAGAGACTTTTCTTAATTTAGAAATATTATATTACATTCAGTTTAGAAAAAAAAAATTGAACTCCTGCTTACTGTGATTTCCATGTGGCGAAACTTGCAGATGGTTCGAAAGCAGCGTCCTTCCTGCCACAGGGTGCAGACGGTCTCATTGCCCATAGCTGCCTCACAGTGTCTGAATGGGCAGCTGTCTCCCTGCAGGATATATGAGAAGCATAAATACTCTTCCTCCTGGTCACCTGTCACCTTCCATTCGGTTACATTATGCCTGTATATGTGGATTTCACGCTCTGACTTTGCTTACTTTTGTGCAGGTGGAATAATAAAAGAAGTAGCAGTCATCTCCATTGTTGGTCATGGTAATGCTGGTGTGCGTCTTGAGTGGCGGAGGTGATGAGGCAACGAACTTTAAACCCAGCAGGTGCTTCTCTTCAGGATCAACAGGACTCTCCCTGACAACAGAGAGCACAGCAACACATCAGAAAAAGAAAACGTACTTACTGTGTGACGTCAGTTCACTATGAATATGTCTATGCACGTAGAGCTGTTACAAATAAGACTGTGTTCTTTTCCAAGCAGACTAGGCTGATATGTCAACATGCTCCATCTTGAACATTTTGGATTAATACTCAAGTCTTTAATTTTATTATAAGGGTAAGAGAGACTCCAGGGTTTTAAAATATCTTATAGTTTTCTGATAAGAAAGAAATTGTGGCCTATTTCTGTGCCTTGTATACAATAATCAGTTTCACATAAAAACAATGATTACATATGAGGGGAAGTTTTGTCATTTTAAGGCAGCAGTGTCCTTCAGATCAAACTTGTGTAAATTTGAACTCTTGTCAACCGCAGTGCTGTTGACAAATGTCCATGTCCTCAATGTGACCTAAGGTCTGTTTGTTTGATGACACAAAGCACCAGAATATTGAACCTGTAAATCACTAGAAGCATTATGATAATGTGCTTCAAAAATCTGGCCTAGATTTATATGTGCAGGACTAATAATACCAATTAAAGAATCTGACTTTATTTCTTTTTCTTATAACCAAAAGTTTGAGTTCATCTTCGGACATAGTCCTTATTTTTATTTAAGACTCAACTGGAAAATCAGCAGTGTGTAAGAAAAAAATGATCAACCGTAAACAACAAAATAAAACAGCAAAATGTGTAAGACAACTAATATGTGTCACCCGTTAACCAATCAGTGGTGGTTTGTCTTTGAATTCAATACAGATTTCAAGAAGTTTCAATCCAGAGGCCAGTGAGACTTCTATTTTCTGTCTTAAACTGGTAACCTTGTTTGTGTTACCACACCATTAAGCAGTGTTTAGCGTAATTCCACATGTACCTGAGGTGGCTGAGAAGTTGTCTCCCTCTGGAGCGCAGTGCTGGTAGGGTGTCTTCGTGGTGGTATGGAGTCCTGAAGGAACACTTGATCCATGAGATAAGAGGAAAAGGGGGGTGGGTCGCCCAGAGACACTTGTCTTCCTACGACATCCATTCTCTGAGACATCTTTATCTCCGCCAGAAAGCTAAATACTACTGATGGTGGGTGCAATAGAGTCCTTTGGGGATTTTTTTTTTAAATCACTGTTTTTTTATAAACTGGTGTAACTAATGAAAGAAATAAACAGGGGAACATAAAAGGCCAGAAAAGAAAAAAATAGATCCAAAAACTCTTAAACTGATGTGGCAAAAAAGGGGACAAATGTGAGAGGGTGGAAAAAAAATCCTCAGCTTCTTCTTGGACTTGGTGGCATTTTGTACACTTGGTGACATTAAGGTGATGGCAGTAGAAAAAAATGGGCAGGAAACTCAAGCTTCGAGAGATTTTCAGCTGTTGATTACCAATGCTGAAGACAAAAAAAAATCTTCTGCCAATGTATTCTCATGGGGGGGAGCTATCCACATCCAGGGATCCCCACAAAGGGCCAAGAGGATGATTTTAAACCTACAAACCAATCAAAAACACTGCCCAGGGAACTGAAAAAAAGGTTATTAAGAGACAGACATTTGTGCACAAGTACAAATGAGACAATTGGACATTTCCACACAGAAGTACAGCATCACGACACAAATAAACTCCAAATACTGACTCCAGAGCCAACTGGACTTCAGTTATAATAGTGATCCATGTCAGTGGACACACTAACTATCACTAAGCTTCATTATCAACCCATGTTTATGTATTTCAAGTGTCCAATCCAGAATTAAGAACAACTATGTCTGCAGTTTTCCGGAGTCCACGCCGATTGGGTTGTTTATTTACTCCAGAGATGTAGGCCCTTGCTCTACAATGACGATCAGCTTGAGGAACAAGTCTGACGTCCATCTTAAGTGACAGGGAGAATCACTCTAGTTAACACTTACACTGAAACAAAGGGGTAAAATTGAACCGCGTAATCTTATGAACTCGCATCACAAGTAGAACAAATACTTTCCTGGGGGCACAACCACAATTATCGTCAATATTGCCTCAAGTTTCTGGTAAAAATCTGAGACGTATTATTACAAACGACGTTTCCTTAACTCCAAATTACATAGGTTACATGTGAACTTCTGTATTGGTTGAAGAAACGCAAAGTCAAGGATTGCAAGCCAAGACAGTCAAAAAAAACAATCAAATACTTACTGTTGATTAATAAAAAAGCAGCCCAAACCTAGCTGGGACGATCTACGAGCGACTGCCAGTAATGATGGAAAGATACGAATCGGCAAACATTAGCTTAGTGTTAGCCAAATAATGTTAACCGATGAAGTAACTTTAAAAAATAGTTAGCCTTACTAGGTAGTTTCAGTTATCAGAAAGCTGTAACACTATATGCTTTAATATCATACTATGCTCTTACGGTTCGGGTTACTTTAGCATATGCTACATTACAGAGGCCTACCTGAACCACCAATTTTTAGCGACCTTAACGTTAGCGTTAGCTAGATGTGAAGACGGCTGTTTATTTTGTAATTACACTGGTTTTCACTTCTATATGTTAAGACTACAATGTAACAGCTAAAGACATAGTGGAAATAAAGTATGTGGTGTTAATTACCAGTTTCAGATTTTAAAAGACTATAAAAGTTGTGTAAAGCTGGAAAAGCCCCGTCCCGCTTCGTTGACTGCCGCAGCCGGACTCACACTAAAGCAAAATGGCGGCTGCAGGACAAAAAGAGACGAGGGTGGACCAATGCGCGTGATGCATTCACGTGAAATGGGACATTTGTAATTCACGTATCCTCTATACTGTGTCTAAAACAGAGAGCCCCCACGATGGCATGCTTACTTCTACTCTACAACAAATCAGGTGTAATAGTCAGAGGTGTAGTGCTATTCATAATTATAAGCACCTCAGCTTCTGTGAACACTGGGACTTGAAGATGAGATAAGCTTTTCTCATATAGATGTATACAGAAATGGAGGTATAAGGGTTTAAAAATAATTAATGACATACACACGGGTGTGTAAGTTGAAAGAAAAACCAGCATAGGCCCTGCTCAGACCTGGTATTCTGTCTCGGATGATCGGATCACAAGTGGACAGCTCTAATTTCAGGTGTGACCACTCAGACCACATTCGGAGGTGGTGCGAGACACATGTTGCCACATTCTCTTTGCGGTGTGAACGCAAATGCGTCCTGGCCACATTGAAGGACTGTCATCCACTGACGTCCTCACTGACAGTCTGATCAGTCCGTCACAGTTTCATAAGGAGCCGGAAATATTTAACTTTTTATTTCACTGCAGAGCTCTGCGCAGCGCATTGATCAACTCAACCATTCACACACACACACACACACCATATTGCTTCACAGTCAGTAGTGCAGTGAGGAAACCTAACACGCTGTATATAAATCAGATGCGCTGCTGGGCCTTTTAAGGTTTATTTCAACACTAAAACAGTTGCTGCAGTGCTTTCAGAGTTAAATATTCATGGTCATGGGGGGAATCTGGGGAAGTGAGCTACAGGAGGTCCTGTAACTGTAGACAACTAACTGTAGAAAAAAACGGAGTGACTCATGTTCGCTTTCACTTCACCTCACACCTCTAAGGTACAAACTATTTGCAGTGACTGGTTAAATATATAGCAGATGTAAACCTAAGAAAGGCACTTAAGTAGTGGAAAGTTTGAGAGCCCTTCAGCAGTATCTAAAATCAGAAAAACAATTAGTCAGACCGCATTTAAAATATTTCATATAATTAATTAATATATTACACTGGGAAATTAAAGAATACAACTCAGCACATTTGTTTTGTTGTGACACAGATTTGTGGGACCGTGGAAGCTGAGAGTTTCTAAGACTGATTGTGTCATTGAAAGAGCAGCAGGCAGGTGGAGTTCTGCACACTCCATGCTTCAAATAGAGTGATTAGCTACCTGCTCTAACAGTGCTACTCCTTGATAGAAACTCAAGTCAGAGCAGTTATAATTAAGTCTTATCATTTTGGCTCTATCTTGCAGGAAATGGCACTTTGAAGTAGTTTTCCAGTATGACACCCTTCCCTTTCCTCTGTGAAAGGGGACGGAGGGGGATTTCCAGTGAAAAATGACATTACCTCCATCCATGGGGCATGAGGGGTCACTGAATGGTTTGATGAGTATGAAGATGATATGAATCATATTTTGACATCTTTGACCTTCTCAGTCACCAGATCTCAGTCCAGCTGAACACCTATGTGAGGTTTTGGACCGACATACTAGAAAGCACTCGCCACCAACATCATGAAAACACCACGAGGGAAAATCCTCAGGAGGAATAGTGTTCATCCTCCAGGAGAGTCCAGAGACTTGGAGAATCAAGACAAGAAGCAGTGATGGTGTTCTGGAGGCACCTGGTGGAACAACACCTTAAACAGACACTTTATGTTGGTTTTTCGTCATTAGTCACCTGTGTGTATGCCATTAATTATTTTAAAGCCCTTTTACTTTCATTTTTATACACATTTATGTGAGAAAAAAGCTGTTCCCAAGGTCTGCAAGTTCCACTGTTGTGTTCATTATAAACTGAAAAGTTTATCTTTTGTCATTGGAAGTCACATCATTTATTTACACATTACAGATTATTACATCAGTAAAGTATTAATAATTCTATAGTGAATATATACATTTGTGTTTAGCAGACAGAGAAGAGCAAATCTTTCTACACATGAGATGCAAAACAGCACGACATAACAACGTTACACATGGAATATAAGTAAATACAAAAGAAAACGAAAATGAAAAAGTTCCTCTCCAATTTTAATTTGACATTAACTTACTAAAAAGTATTCATTCATTAATTTACTCTTTCTATAGCATAGTTTTCTCCTGTTTATTCAACAAGAACTTTAGGTAACAGTCCAGTGTCCAAGGGTTAACAGTCATTTAATGTTTATACTGTATGTTTTCTGACCGGAGCAGGGGAGAGAGGAGAGGCTGACGCTCAGGGTCCCTGAGTCACTAGATCCACCAGGGACCTAGGAGGGAGCAGGGAAGAGTTGCCGCTGGGGACGCACCAAGCAGGACAGTTGTGGTGAGAGCTTGTCTCTTCACACTCTCCACCCCTCGAGTGAACTCTTCTGAGGAGACATGAAGCTCCCTGTGTCCAGCCTGCTCTGGTGTACCACCCTGTGAGGCAGGTTCTGTCACAGAGCAACAGCATTGTTCACATGAGCAGAGAATTGACACAACAGCACATGAGAAGACAAAAGCATGTGCAAGTGTGAACATGTGTGACAGGGCACAGAGGGAAAGTAGCAAGACAATAAATGTTCCCGAACAAAATCTGAGGGCAGTCAATTGGGACAAAATGCATATGCAGTGATTATATTTCTTTACACACTTATACCCCAGACTTTCTGCCCATCATCATGTCCCCAGATATTTTGTTCAAGACTGTTGATCAATTGATAAATCCAACCCCTCCATGTACCGCTGCTGGAAATGATGCTGACTGTGAAAAGTTTTTCTCCTATTTCCAGGCAGAAACCATCAGAGCCTCTATTACACCCACTGGCATACAATGCACTACTTCTCACTCACCTCAGACCACCTTTAATCACTTCTCTCCCATGTCCATGCATCATCTAATAAAGATAGTGTCCCAGATGAAAGTGTCTTCCAGTCCTGTAGATATAATTCCCGCAAAGCTTTTTTTAACAGAATCACTGACTCTATTGGGCCATCCATGTTTGTTGTCCATTTTTAACAGTTCCTTATCCAGTGGTTGTGTCCCAGATTATTTCAAAACCGAAACTCTTTTAAAGAGACCAGGACTCGATCCAACTCTCACTGAGAACTACAGACCAATTTCCAAGCTGACTTTCATTTCAAAGAGTTAAAAAAATATGAGCAAATACTTTTAATAGCAGAAAGCTCAGTCAGGTTTTTCTAAAGCACCACAGCACTGAAACCTGCCTCCTCAGGCTCACAACTGATCTACTAATGGCTGCAGATGATGGTATGTGTTCAGTCCTTGTTCTTTTAGACCTCACTGCCGCCTTTGATTCAGTCAATCATGGCATCCTACTAGACAGGCTGAAGCACTGGGTAGGAATATCAATTTTATCTCTTAAAGACACAGAGACCATCTTTTATGCTTTTATCTCCTCAAGCCTTGACTATTGCAACAGCCTCTTCACCTACCTTAATCAAAAATCCATTAATTAACTTCAAACTGTACAGAACTCAGCTGCCAGACTTTTAACAGGATCCAGGAGAAGTGATCACGTGACACCAATTTTAGCCTCCTTGCACTGGTTCCCAGTATGTTTTAGAACTGATTTTAAGATCCTGCTGTTGACTTTTGAAACTCTTCATGGCCTCTCTCCATGTTATATATCTGACCTTTTAATGTCCGGCTCAGATAAGTGGTTTAGAAAATGGACGGATGGATGGATGTTTTTAATTGTTGCCTCATATAACCTGAATGTTTTATTTTGCTGACTTGTGTAAAGCACTTTGTGACGTGGGTTTAGAAAAGTGCTCTATAAATAAAGTTTAGTATTATTACTATTATTATTATTATTATAATCAGGAAATTCTGAATCAAGTGCAGAGGAGACGCCTGGCTGTGGCATGGTGGCAGCAGCCTCCCAACCACCAACACAGGCTGTTGGGGTTGACAGTGGGCCATATCCCCAGAGAAGGTGAGGAGAGAGGACAGCAGGCACCAGTAAAAATGACTTACAACAGGCTACTGCCAGGTTGGTATTGACAACAGGGCACTGAGAACTCACAAAGGACAGAGGTGGAGAGGGGCTGGTGTCCTCTTGGCTTTTATTTAGAATTTTTGTCCACAAATGAATGAATTTGCAAAAACCAAAATTGTTTATTATTATTATTGTTTAATTTAGTTTTCTCACTTTTTTTGGAAACAAAAAACGAATAGCTCATGGGACCGGTCCCTCAATGGTTGAGATTATTTGTATAATCTGTCAATTAAAAATAAGATTTAAAAAGAATGCACCAGATTGAGCTAAATCAATTCAGGTCAGTTTCCTTTATACTGAAAGAAGGTATAGAAACATTGATATTATCAATATTCATATAAATGAATAATGAATCTGTTAACCAGAGGTGTTAAATTCTGATTTTATGGCCAGGTTGTACACTGTATTTTTTCATCTAAGATTTGAGATATTACGAAGAGAGAACAGTGGAGAAACGTTTCATGTGTATAGCCCATAGGTATAGCCATGATTACACACGCAGTTATTTTGACAAGTAACCGGAAGTGTTGTGCCCCTCACCTCGCTGAGCTTGACGCTGGCTCAGCGGTCCTGGCGCTGGCAGGAGGCTTGTCGGTCGCTCCTCTGCCACCTGTTGACAGTCCGTCGCTGCTGTATCGCATGCGACCGTTCAAACGGAGTGTCTTTAATTTAGCTTTACAACCAAACCGACAACTTTAGGAGTGAACGCAAACTACTTCTCACTTGCTTCGCGTCTCAATGGACACTGTTCAGGTAGGTGAGTTAGCTAAATACACGGGTTTACTTGGATTAGCATTAGCATATCGCTAGCAGGAGTTGGCTAACAAGGGCAGGGCCAGTTAGCAGAAAGGTGACAAACAGGTAATGATACTTGTTCGTTTACACTTGGCTAACTTTATCTTTGTGTATCTTTGTTCGTCTTTTACACAACTTGTTTGTTACACTCAGAAATTGGCGTCTGGATTTACTCTGGACCTGGGACCACTGAAGGAACCTCTTGGATTTATTCGTGTCCTAGAATGGGTGAGTAAAGTAAAAAAAAAAAGTACCGAAAAGTCTCTAATTGGATTCCAAACCATGCTAATGTTAGTGATAAGTTATGTACTCCTTAGATCAGACACCATATCTTTCAGCATTTCTCTCACTCGATCCTCGTGGTTTGAATATCTCCTGTAATGCATCCCCGTCTACCACACAGTGTGTTTGCAGTGTTGTTGACTGACGTTAGATCAGTACACAGACTGATGTGCAGCTGCTGCAGGTTCCTCAGTCTCTGCTTTACTCTTCTGTTACACCGGAGCCTTCTTTTTAGACCTGAGCTCATTAAGTTATGCCATACCTTGTGAATTTACCTTCAGCTACCGATTGCCCAAGTTAAATGTTAACCTAAACGAGGTTGTTAAGTTCCTGGAAACGATTTCCAGGACACTTCAGGGGCATTTCTTGTGTTGAAATAGTCCCGTTAAGACAATAGTTGTTGCACAATTTCAGACGGTGCCACATAACAGGCTTGATGTGGATGTCATGTGTTGCTGAAGAAAAAGCCATTAACAGTGAAACTGATGATTATGTAGGGTGGGCAGGATTGAAAGCAGTGGCCTGTGTTGGTGCTCCCATGAACCAGCTATAGGTACCTGTTGTGAGGAATACCAGCTGTTGAGAATCAAATAGGTTGTGTTAATGTGCTGCTGCACAGTAGAATGTGCTCTAACATATCCCTACAGTGTCAGTATTTGTGTTTGACTAGTAATGACTAATCTGATTGGACTGTATACTGATTGAACTGTATACTAAAAAAAGGAAAGGGTTCAGGAATGCCCCCCCTCCCTTATATGGCTACTGTGCAAACTGCTCCGTTACAGTAGGTAGTGCTGTGTGTATTTAAGCAGCTTGTGGAGGAGCCACATTCTGTTGGTAATTAACATATACAACAGGTTTTATCTGTTGCTGTCTTGAGGAGTTTCACACCAGAAAACATATTAGTAATGTAGCTGTCCTTAATGTTATGCAATACACCTGTGCTTTTCCTGCAATGGTATGTCCAAATGTCTGCCAGGAAAAACATCTGTTAACCTGATGAGTGCAATGTTATTATGAATAAAATGGTTGCCAAAATCTTTATCCTTTAAGGCTTACGATACGTTTCACTTGATTTATTTGGTTGCACATGTTGGAGTGGAAACTGTTTGTCTTGAATTTTAAAAAAGAGAAAGAATCCTGGAACAGAAGCAGTTTAGAAAGTATTCATTTTTCAGAATTATAATCAGATTTATTTTTGTCCGTCTAAAAGCCATCAATGATTCAGAGTATCTTCTTGCAGCCATGTCTCCATTAAACACACAACATTACACTCACAGAAGTCCCTCTGATTCCTGACTCGGGCTGTGACCTCGTCCATCTTATTGTCTAGTGATCTCATGCTTCCAATGATGATGGAAAGGGAGATTCACTCTTCTCCATCAGTCTCAGTTCGTTCGTTCATCGCTTCGTTTCTCCTCAGGATCCTCTGTGTGCCCTCCTTATTTCTGTGGGGATGCCTGTTGTTTTGGTTGTCATATCGGCTTCAGCACGATCAGCTGGTCCCTGGTCTAAACAATGCAACTGTTAGAGTTGACACATAATGGTAGCACTGCTAAATGATAGCATTCAAAAAAGTAGCTCAATGACACAACTGTTGTGTATGTCAGAATCATGGACTTCTGCCGTCTGTGTGGCTGTTGTTTGGTGGTTCAGCTTTTTGAGTTTGAGCCTCCTTGCTCTTTTTATAACATTCACTCATATTTTTAAATCTGATTTTTCACAGCCGCAGTGATTGTTCTGATTTTAAACCTGCTATTTCCAATTCCTCAGTCAATCTGTCAGACTCAAGGCTGAAATAGACAGATGTCTTGCAGTGTGAGGCAATCTAGTGCTGCCCCTCCACATACCCCTCTACATACTCTGAGAAGATGTTTATAATTAATATTACTGAATGTCAAACTGGTCTGAATGCCACAGCCTGTAAACATGGACAATAGCCAGTAACAGTAGTTTTTCACAGTGTCAGATGGAGGGTAGTCGTCATGAAGGGGGCGGTGGTCTGGCTGTTTTTGCAGTCATGACTTTCTTGGTCTGTTTCTTTGGTTCATTATTGCCTTCTTTTCATGTGTGGTGCTATACACAAATAAAGATTGTTGATTTAAAACCTCATGACTTGCTGCTGTCTCTTATCTCTCCTGCCGCTCCCTGACCGGGAGTGGTAGTGACGAATGCTTCAGTCTGTGGGAGGCTGGGTGGACACTGGATTCTGGACGGAGAACCCACACCCTGTTTAGAGGGTTTATTTGGCGTGCGGTCAGAGTGGCCTGGGTGGGTCAAACAGGGCTGAAATGAAAGCTGAGAAACATTGTGGAGATCCAGAGATACCTGAAAGATGAAACCCATTCCCCAAAATCCTCAGCGGGCCAAAAGCTTGCTAAACACTGTACTCCATTTCTTAGTCTGTTTCTGTTGTTTATCTTTCTGCCTCTACCGCACTACTAGAGCCCGATCTGGCCCTGTACTTTGGCCCATTAAATACAACTGTGAAGTAGTTGAACAGGATCCTGATGATTTGGGAATGTGCTTTGGTAGATGTGAGTGGAAGTTGACAAGGGACATTATTCCTGAGAGAAAGCTCGGAAGCAAGAATCACATGCCCTAATCGGAAACTTTTCATGGTAGGAAGGATGTAGTGGGAGGGGGAGAAGTGCATGTGTGTTGGGGGTGGTCTCCTTTGTCACATAGCGTTTCAAGGTTCTGTAGTGTGTACTCATACATACTTTACAAGATTATTACTGCAACACTGCCATTTGGTTAGAAAGGAGCATTTTTCCTGCGACCATGTCATCCCTGTCATATGAGAAACACAAGTTAAAGAATTACCAGCCTGCAATGAGTGAGGGTCATCTGCCCACACTTCTGGGTGATGAGAATAATTCAAAATATTTACATATGCCATCCAGCAGTGATCCAAGTTTTTTGGCATTTTTAGCTTATCATAGATGTACCATAGGCATATATGTTGGCCGATAAGTTATGGGAAATTGCAGTGCAAGATATGTCCGAAGTCATCGGTGACATTTTTAGGATTTCCTTTTTTTTTGTCCTATACAGCAGTGAGGTGGACATCTTTAGCTTTTGGACTGTTGATCAGACAGAACAAACAATTTAAAGCCAACGTTGTGGGCTTGGCGAAAAGGTAAATGGCATTTACATTACAGACTAAACGATAAAGCAATTAATGGAGAATACAGTTGTGATAGTAAGGTGCATATTAGGGTGTTTGTTATCGGTGTTAGGAGAGGAGGTGCGTCCCTGCGCTGACTGAGAATGAGATCAAGATCTTCACTGGCTTTGTGAGTCGGAGGGCTGCAAACCCATTTCATTTACATGACATAACCTCAAACTTCAGATTTTGATTGTGGTTAGGTGTCTCTGTTGGAATCTCTTTTTTTTTCTTTTAAACAGGACGCTGTGGCTTTTTTCAACAGTGCATTGAATCCACAGGCTGAGTTTGATATCATAGAGTTACAAAAACTCAAAGTGCAACAAGCAATGGGCTGGATATCAGCTCTGATCTCCTGGTTTGATCCGAACTATACTGAGTCACGACAGCCCTGTAAAGTGTGGCGGGTCACAGTTTGAGGCTGTCGTGAATTAAGGGGGTTCATAAAGCAGCTATCATCCATGTTTAAACTCAAACTGTAATATATGATTTCCAAAAGCAAACATTTTCCACATCATGCTGAACTACTAACAAGTAACCACGGCACACACAAACGTTTGGTGCAGATTATGTCTGAACAATTAATCAAAATCATAATGTAGTCAAGTGCTATGTCCACATCTCAGGTCACAACAGATCATGAATGAAGCATCTTGCCCCAACCTACAAATCATATTCTCTAGATGTAAGAGGACATGTTTGTTTGGTACAAGCCCCAGAAAAAAAATCACATCATCATTTTAATGTATTTCAGTGAAAATGAAATAAAAAAAAATGATATTCCAACTAAAACCATGACTCATATCACAATATCTTAAATAAATTTTTTTTTTTTTGGGGGGGGGGGGCATATCATTCAGCCCTTGTGCAGATGTACATGTTTAATGAGTAAAGTCATAAATGACCATGGGATTTTAAGTAATTATATCGAACCATTCAAATAAAGATCACAATTTATTGAAAAATCTATTTTTTTTCTTCCAGCCTTAGTAATGAACCAGGAAGATCGCAGTTATCACACAGTGTAAAGGAGCCTTTAGAACACATCTTACAGCCACATGCGGCCGACACACTGTACTGAACTGAGTAACTTTATGTGAAACGGTGTAACGATGTTTCTGTTACTACCATGTTTCCCCAAAAAGTAGTCATGAGTGAATCCCAGCTGTAATCAGACACTTCACATGTTTTCACCCCAATGTTCCACATCAGTTACAGGAGTGGTATGTCTATAATGCAGCTCAGTGCTGGCTGTATGACAGAATGCTGCTGTATGAAATCCCACTCTGCTCTGTTCCTAGTTTGCGTTTCTATTTTAGCACTTAATGTCTTGCCTTTAAAAATAGGATGAAACAGCAGCAGATGGGATCAACAACATTGTAGTTGAGTACGGCAGAGGTACTCTGCTTACAGATATAGAGCCTTAACAAGGCTTTTTCTGGCTCAAAATGCACTTCTGGTGCTAGCCCAGGGCCTAAGAGGTTTTTAGGAGGACTTGGTTGTAATCTACCTTCTAGATCATGTTCAGGGGTTAGGCTTATAAATGTTTTCATACAGTGTGGATTGCACAGTATTTACGCTGCATGGGGTTGCAATTTTGGGCTGTCTGATTGATTAAGGTCTGAGGCCAGTCCAGGTCCTACAGCTAAGAGCATGTTTTCAGCTTGACCTGAATGTCAGTGTGGATCTAATCATGTGCAGATGAAGAGAAGCTGTTCAAACTTTGCTGTTTAATTCATAATCCACCTTAGACATTTGGCTGAAATAGATGCAACCTGGCCATATTTAAACCCTGACTTCAGTTTCTGGTGCACTGGAGTGGACTCTGGAGATCCTGGAGTGGAATCAAAGTTTTTCTGCACAGTCAGTTCAAGTGAAAAGTTACAGGAAATGGTCTGGGTTTCCCTCTGCTTTCCATTCTTCCTGCTGTCTGTTCTTTGTCAGCATAGTTGAAGATTCCAGCTTATTTTTCTCCCCTGAGAAGAAACATTTTGCTGACATTCATTATTCTATGAAAACAACTTCTGCAGAGTTAAAGATGCATGCACAGCACTCACAGTAAATGTGCAGAAGGTTAGTGTTGTCTTATCAATGCTGCATTACACGTGCAGTGGGGCACAAGAGTCTGAGACCAATCTCCCCACTATACGTTACACTTGGAGCAAAATACTTGTGATTCACTAACTGCACACTGGAACAACTGCAGGGAAGATGGTGATAGTCAAGTGGTGAATTTAGTTTAGAGTGAAAAATATCACACCTTGAGATAGGAAGAGTCTGATATTGGCTGTAATTTAGAAGCTTACCTGTGAACTGTAAAATGCACCACAGTTCAGATTGGTCCTTCCTCACATGTGTCCTTTAACATCAAAAAACTGATAGCTGAAGACCCCCATCAGTCAAATAATTATGCCCCTCTTTTAAAACCTCTTACCCTCCCATTTTCTCTGCCACTACAGGTCTTCACCATCTTTGCCTTCGCCACCACTGGAGGTTATTCTGGGACAACCCACTTCAGTGTCAAATGTCCAGGAGTCCAGGAGGTGCATGTCAATCCTGTGTTTGCCTACCCATTCAGGTACTATAGAACAATGGAGTGCTCATTTGTTCCATGACCACATTACTTAAAGTTTGCCACCAACACTAACATGCCAGGAACAGAACTTGTTAGATCCTGCTCCTCTCTCTGTTGGTAAACAACACAGCTGTGGAATACTGCCATCATCTGGCCATCTTCTGTCTCCTGCAACTGTCGCTCTAATTTCCTACTTTGTGTCCCAGTTCAAAATCAATACCGATGTTGCAGTGACATACAGAGCCTTCAGAGTATTCAAGTGTTCAGACACTTTTGTTATGTTGCAGTTTTATGCTAAAATCATTTAGATTTTCATTTTCCGTCATCAGTCTATACTCAATACCCCAGAATGACAAAGCAGAAAGAGACAACAAAGTTTTTCAAATTTATAAAAAGGAAATAGAGAAATACTACATTGACATAGGTTTACAGACACTTTACTATGACTCTAAATTTAGCTGAGGTTCCTCCTTTTCTCTGGATCATCAGATGAGTTTACCACAGGTGGACTCCAGTCCAGGTGTACAAACATCTAAAAGATGATCCAGAGAAATGAAGGAAGCTGAGCTAAATTTCAAGTATCAAAGTGTCTGAAATCTTATGTCAATGTAATATTTCAATTTTTCCTTTTCAATGAGGAAAAATTCTCAAATTCAGTTTTCACTTTGTCATTATGGGTTTTGATTGTAGACTGATGAGGGGAAAATGACTTCAACTGATTTCAGCATAAACCTGCAAGGCAAGTTTATTTATATAGCACTATTCAGACACAAGGCAATTCAAAGTGCTCTACAGAGGCATGGAAATACATAAAAAAAATAGAACATTAAGATAAAATTGACATACTATTTAAACACACAAAGAAAACTGAATTAATGAAATAAAAAATTTGAATAAGTTATCTTAAAAGAAGTGCTGCAGTGACCAAAGGCACTAAAACAAGTGAATGCACAAGGTTAAAAGGCAATTTAGTGCTTTATGCTTTTGCAAGTAGAAAGATTTTAAAATGCATCCTTTGACACATGGGAAGTCAGAGCAGTGATTTAAGGACCGGAGCAATGTGCTCCACTTTATTGGTGTCAGTGAGGATGAGCTGCAGCTGTCTGGTTGTTTTTCTTTTCTTCTTTTTTTTAAATTTTTTTTTTTTTACGAAGATTAGACAGAAATCCTTTAATTCTAACAGTTTTTTTCAGATGGTAGTAGGCTGAGTCTTGTAATTATCTTTATGTGGCTGTTAAAATTCAGTTCTGAGTCTAAAGCTACACCGAGATTTCTGGCTTGATTTGTAGGTATTAGTGTTCATGGATTCAAGGTGTGCACTGACTTTTACTTTTTCTTCTTTGATCAGAATTAATACTTCTGGTCACTGATTACCTGAAGACCGATCACCTGTGGTGAATACTCTGGCAGTATGGCAGCTGAGAGAGCCTCTGTGTGCTGTGTAGTGTAGTCCTTCCTCCCACCTTGTTCACTGTGCCAGCCCGTGACAGGCCGCCAAAACAAGTCATCATGTGGAACTTTTACAAAGTGTGTGAGACTGATGTAACGTACACCATCAGCAGTGCACGCCACAATAAAACACCTTGTGGGGGAAAGATCAAATACACACAGAGCTGCGAGCCATGTTCTGAGCCATCTTTATTTTATTTGTTACACTTGTTAAAGTTTGAATTCAGCCTGTTAATCTTTAGTTTGCATGATGCAACTGAGTTAATGATCTAAGACATATTGCCGTTTATTTATTAGACTGTTTGCACTGTTATTGAATAGGCTTAAAAAATTTTTTCACTCTGTAAATAATTATGTTATATTCACATGAATTAACACATGTAATTAATTATGACCTTTTGTAATTCAGTTGTCCTTACTGTGGGATACTTGTTGTAAGTAAAAGCATGTTGTTGACTGAACAGGGACGACTGTTTGTGGTCCCAGTACACTACAAAGCTAAGCAGACTGTCCAACTGTTAAACCAGCTGCTACAGCAAAACACCAAAAATGATCGGTATCAGCCCATCTCACTTATAGATGATCGGTATGGGAAGCAAATCAATGTGATCAGGGCACCCCTAGTTAGCACTCAAACAGCAGTATTCTGAATGAGCTGAAGTTGCCTTTAGGTTTTTTTTTTTGTTTTTTTTTTTTTGATTAGACTGGTTTCAGTAATCTAACCTGCTGGAAATGAAAGCTTGCCCTGCCGGGACATGAATCCTCTGGTTCTTGATATTTTTAAGACGGTAGAGTGCAGACTTTGTAATGGATTGACACGGCTGTTTAAATGTAACAGTGTGTCCAAGATAACTGACATCGTCCTGTTTTTCAGAGACGGAGTTAAATTGAGCACTAACTCTCAGCCCTGATGACTGAATATTTTGTAACAGTGATGGAATCATCTGTCAAAATGACAGTTCTACAGCTGCCCCCCCCCCCCAATATCCTGAAGTGGCACTGGTAAAATTAAAACAGTCTTAAGAAGTTGTCTGTCAGGGGCAAAGATGCAAAACTTCAGGCTGGGCTACAACAGGTTAGTTGAGTTCAATTTAATTTATTGCAAATGGTGACAGAGAGAGGTAGATTTAGTGTGAGGTAGATTATGATAGACTATGTTGTTGTATGTTGTGGCCTAATGGCAGCAGGTAAATGTTGAACGGAAGCGGTCCATGGATTGAACCTTGGGGAACCCCACAAGTTGGTTCACACAGATTCAAAATTACCAGTTGATAAGAAATGGTTCCTGTACTGAAGATGTGACTTTGAACCACTGAGAATCCACCTCAAATTTCCAGTCTGTCTTGGTGGTTTTATATATTTTAACCAGATGAAGGATTTTAGGCATCAGGTGTCTGCATCATAGGTTTTCAGAGAAACAGGGAAAGCCAATGTTAACGGCAGCCCCCAGCCCCTCCATCCTCTGAGTGTTGTGCGGTGTGATGAAAGCAGCCAGGAAACTTACGTAGGCTCTTTTTTTCAGTCTGTTCACATGAATAATCTGGTCAAACAAAAGATTTTACCAAAAACAGTCTCAACTCCTTCAGTTATCTAAAAGTGACCTTTGTTCAACCAGTATTCTGCAACTAAACAGTTTTAAGATAAAGTGCAGTGTGATTTAGTATCAGTTTAATTTATCTTACCCAGACATACACTGTGATGTTCTGATACAGGGTCTTCTGTTTAACCTCATAGTTTGTCATTTTAAGAAATGATTGGATGAAAATGTGAAATCCTTGTAAATCAGTTGAAGGTTCTGTTTCGTTTGTGTCAAGTCTGAGAAGTCTCGCTTAATCCTCTCATGTTCTCTCCTCTTGCCTTCTTTGGATTAAAGAGTAACTGAGGTGAGGACTTTTTTTCTCTGAAATCACCCAGAGTATGAGACAGGAGTCATCAGAGTAGTTGTTGACAGTGAGTTCTCCCTCTGTACATCTCCTCAGGTTGTCAGCACACCCCTATAGGATACCATTATGTAACGCCACTCCATCCAACGTGACCTACCTGCAGGGCGACTTCTCCTCCTCGGCAGAGTTCTTCGTGTGTGTCGGCGTATTTGGGTTTCTTTATTGCACTGCCACACTGATCCTCTACCTGGGCTACCAGAGTGTCTACCGCCAGACCACCCGCGGTCCCATCATTGTGAGTGCATCCTCTCTTTATACCCATTAACTATCTTCACATCCACCAGCCCTGGGCAGGGTTCCCTGTACACTGATATTGTGGGGGCCCACCAAATGGTACTACACCCCATTTTATTAGTGCCAGTACTTAAAGAATGACATCATAAAACCAAAAATCATAACAAAGATTGTCCAACACAGTTTGATTGTTTTGTTTGAATTATGTTATCACTTCTGAATTGTGAATGTTACCTGCAGCAGATGAGAAAACTGTGTGAACTTTGTTCTCAGGATGAGGATGTGCTCATGTTTTTTTAGTAGATAATATTTACAGCTTGAACTAAGAGCTTTGTGAGTGTTGATGTGATATTGGCATGTGTGTAAACATGCTGCTGTGTACTCCCTGCAGGACCTCCTGGTGACCGCTGCCTTTGCCTTCCTGTGGCTCGTGTCCTCCTCAGCTTGGGGTAAAGGCCTGACTGATGTCAAATGGGCCACAAACCCTGAGCACCTGGTAGAGTCATGCAAGGGAGTCTGTCAGCCAGGAGAGTTTCCCTCCATGGGCCGCCTCAACGCCTCTGTGGTAAGTCATGTTAAAGCAGTGACCCATGAACAGATGAAATCTTTTTGCTTTTATTTGTATTCATTAATATATTTATTCATGAATTCATTTTGGGTAAACCTATTTTGAGTCTTTACCTCCAGAGTTGTTCTGATATTAATAATGCTACTTGTATTGGGTATCGGCAAGGACACGAGTCTACGCAACAATCACATGCCACATCATTTATTAATAAACTTCATAGTTTCTCAAATGGATAGAATGGCAGGAGTCTCCACAGGAAGTTAGAGCAGCGAAGAAGAACTGACTCCCATAAATAGTGTAACGTTAGCCGTTAGCAAAATGTGAGGAATTTGGCTACATGTTACACTGGAAAGTCCCACCAGTAAAAAGACAACGTGTGCAGTATGTAGGGCTTTTAATATGGAGTGTCAGGACCACTAGTGTAGGAAGTGACTGACAGTTCAATTAGATAATAAAAGACAGATTCTATCATTCATGTATCTGCTCATGTTTAACCTGAGTCATACAACAATGACAGCAGTCATATCACACCCATACAGAGTCAGTCATGCAACTGTTAAAATAACTTTATAACACAGTGGTGCCAGATCAGTACTTGGTGTTGGGAAGGAAAGCATGGTGTCAGAACATCTGTTTACCTCTGCACATGGAGCTTTACATGAACCTGCAAGTGATGCCCCTTGTTTTATATTATTTCTGCTGGTTGAATTGTGTACATCATCCTGTCAGCGGTTTTAAGATGTTAAATCAACAGCATAACAACCAAATAATAACTGAAATCTGAAGCTCATCATTCATTTCATTCTGTTCTTATTTTACTGTTACACTTAAACAAAGTGTCATTTTCTCTACCAGCACATTGTTTGCCATTTGTTCCTGATGATGAGTGACAGAGTTCACAGTACAGCTGCTTAAATACTGTTTTTATTTAAGCAAACAGACAGACAGTGTTTAGAGCTGATAGTTAAACCTTATTCACCACATACTGTATCTGCTCCTGTCACTTCTCAACCGAGCTGCTTGCTGCCACAGTACCACTGCAGTGTCCATTTTCAACACAGCACTCCTCACAGTACAGGAGCGCGGGTCTGACCAGTTATTGTTGTACAACTGCACATGGGACTGCGTCACTGTTTGCTGCAGCAGTGCAGAGTTATCTGTATATAATAAAATTTAAATGCACATTGTTAAATGAAAATAGCATTTTAATTTCCTACCTCTGGATACTTTAAATAAAAGCCGTCTAGTGCAGCTCCACCACAAACTTTGACTGAGCATCACTTCAACACTTCATCAATATCAACAGACCAATGTGAGTTTTAAGAGTGTACAGTAAACATTATCTCATCAACTGTGTCCTCTCTTTCTACAGACCTTTGGCTTTTTGAACTTGATCCTGTGGGCAGGTAACTGCTGGTTCATTTACAAGGAGACACCTTTCCACAAGGACCCCAACCCACCAGCCACCATGGAGGAAGGAGGGGCCCCTGGGCCTTAGCCACATCACTAATGGTCCTTAAGCTTTGCCCTGTACCCACAGCAGAAGTGCTTTGTGCCCAACACTGGTCTCTTATGTTAACTTGCAAAAATGGAAACAAAAGAAAGGCAGTTGTCATGAATACCTCCCAACACTTGTCAGAACTGTTTTTCAGTCACGGGTCTTCAGCTGAAGCTTAATTCGTCCCCACTGACTGAAAAATCCTCTGTCCTCCTATTTTTTTTTTTTTTTTTTTTTTTTTAAATCTGTCATCAGCTCCCATGTTCCTCAAAAACACTAAGTGTGAATTCAAACTAAAATACTTAAACACTAAGTACAACAGAGCTCCTGTGAATGCAGCCTGTGTTGAAACCTGAAACTGAATGTACGCGGTGCTCAGAGCAGCAGACCTGCAGTACATTTGCTTCCACATTAGCGCATCGTCCTTCCCTGACGTCTGCCCTTCAGGGAGGTGAAACTGAACCAGAACCTCTGCTGGTCCTCGGTCTGGGGAAAAAGGCAAAGGACCAGCAGAGGTTGAAATCAAACAGCCCTCACACTTTAAACATATAAAACAACATCCAGAAGCAAACATTTAAAGTGGGAGCAAATGCACCTGCGGGCCCTGCTATTCTTCCGTCTGTAAGAGGAAGTGCTACAGCACAGACTCCAAGTACTGTCCTTCTAAACATCAGTCACTTCACCTTCAGTAGATGAGTCACAGCCTGACAGTCAAAATGTTTTCAATGATCTTTTTCCTCCAGTTAAAAAACAGCTGATACCTCAGACCTGGTAAATAATCTGACCACAGTGTGTTTATAGAGGGATTTCTACAGCATTAAACCACCAGACCATTAAAGCAGCAGTCATACGAAATATAATACAGAACCACATGGTTGTTGTGGCTTCAACAAACTTTGATTTTCTCGTGTTTACAGAACACACACTATACTATACATACTGAAAAAGTAAATTCACACTACAATGAATCTACTGTACTTAACGTGGGGAGGCAGAGACTTTTATCTTTGACATGTCAGGTTGTGAGACACGTGTCATGTTTCCAGCCGGTGTCGACCGAGGCGGGCTCTCTCCAGGTTTACACACAGTGACTGATGTCAGGCCAAACCTCGTTTAGCTCCTGTTTGATCCATGTTACATTTAGCCTGTTCCATAACACTAAGACTCATCCTTGTTTGAACTATGTTTGGACAAGGTGCCTTGCAGTGACATTATTTATGTATTTTTATCTACATTAATTGGTCTCTTGCATATTTTTAAACCAATGTTGGGTTTCTGTTTGTATTTCCTAATGGAAAAGTGTCAGTGTGCAGCTTCTCTTTGATTTGATTTTTGGTAACGTCAAATTTGTTCATCCACTCAGTAGCTTCAGGCCTCATCCTTTGACGACTGATGGTTCAAGTGACGACATGTGGCTGCCAGAGTGATGTAATCCTGCTGTACTGCTCTGTGACTCCTGCCCTTAGTTCTGCTCTTACATGTAACTTGACATTAGATGGTTTTGTATTGAAGCCCTGTAGTTCTTCTGAGTCACTGTTGATAGCTTTTTGTCAACACATTGACTAGTTACTTTGCACTCAGAGGGATCGTATGGTCTCTATGAAGTATGAGCGTTAATAGATTACCCAGTCACTTAAATCAAAAAGTGCAGCTGTTTAACTTCCACAGCCCAGGGAATGTGTGAGGACTGTTTGAGTCACTGTAAGTAAAGTAATATATTTTCCACATCATATTGAGATTAGACACTATATTGTAAGTTACTTTATCAGTTTTAAAAGAGAAATCTTTAAGTAGAGCACAGGGATCTGTGGATGTTTATGTGATGGTTTAATAATTTTGGACTTCATGTATTTTATGCCTTGTTTGTGCTAAAGGACAACAGTGGTTTATCTGTACTGATGTGTAAAAACACGAGAGCTGCAACTGCTGAATTCTGGCTCTTTTCTTCATTACACTGCAAAATCCTCATCCTCCTCTGCCACTGGTCTCTCCCTCCACCTACAGACATGGAGGAGGAGGCCCTGGTCATGTTCTATCATTAATCAAAGGAATACATGACAAAACAGTTTGTTTACACAATAACGGTAAAATAATAGCTAAATGTGATGATTTTATTGACATATACACACAGTTACAATTACTTTACATTGAAAATCTGCAGAGGCAAGAAAAAATCAGTGAACCCTGTGGTATGACCTGGTTTGTGATTTGATCTTCATCACAAATGTAGACAAGATAGTAACACACAATTAAAATCTTTGTGTCTTTATTGAAGACGCTGAATGTTTGGCTCCAGTAACCTGAAAGGAGCTCCTCAGTAGCAGCTGATCAGACCTGAGCAGCTGCTCAGTGTTCAGGAGGAGGTCTGAACCAGTCCTCTTACAGAGCTGCTTCAGCTCAGACACATTCTCAGGAGGTGTGGTGTGAGCAGCTCTTTGAGCTCAGTCCACAGCAGGTCTGGGCTCTGACTGGACCACTGCAGAAGGTGGATTTATTCTGATGTTTAGGGTCATTGTCCTGCTGCAGGACAGACACCCTGACATTACCCTGAAGAGACCGTGACCTTTTCCAGGTCCAGATCCTTATGCTCCCTCCACCCTGCTCCACCTGTGGGAGGATGTGTTCATGTTGGTCTGCAGAGCCCTGTTTGCACCACACATAGAGCTGCATGTTCTTCACACAGGTCAAACTCTCATCAGTGCAGGTACTTCCTGTTCCACAGTCAGTGTAAGGTCAGTTTTCCTTTAACATGGACACCCTACCTTGGTGAGATACTGGTCTGATTATAGAAACTGGTAGACAAAATACTCAAGATACTAATGGTAACAAACAGTGTTCATGATTTTCACTGCTGTGTGCTGCCTGATGTTTTTGTTAGGCTTTCAATTCATCCACTTTGTCACCCGTCCTGAAACAGTGGAACAGTGGAACAGTTAAACCTATAAGATCCAACTGAATGTACACACTACCTGAGTAGCACACACACTACCACAGCACAAATTCATACTGCACATCAGGGTGGGTTTTTCCACACTGTGATCACTCGAGGGCGCTCTGACCCTGCAGTTTAATGATGGTGGCTCAGAGTGAAGATGATGAAACTCCACAGAGATCAATAAGAGGTCCCACCCAGACTGTTTCAGGAGTTTATGGAACCTGTTTAAAGAGGTTCATCTTTATTCCTGACTGGGTTCTGTTTGAAACCTAAGGATTTGTACCGAGCATAAATGTATTTCTTCATGCAGTGCACAGTATTGTGACAGATTAATAGGCAACCAATTTGACAACTTGGAGTTTAATTCCCTTTTAAAATGATAAGTTAGACAAGGTTTTTTGCCTCCAGTATTAATTAGATTGCATTTATATTGGATTTAGTTGAAACCCAGAAAATGTTTAGAGGGACTGTCAGATAAATCCAAAAAATACAGTATTTAATCCATTTAATCTGCTTCCATATTTGCCAATTAACGTTTTGTTTCAAGTTCAATATTAAACATGATCATTGTATTGTCAGAAACACAGTGTGCATGTGATGTGCAGTTGTGTGTTCTTCAGCACGGCTCTGACTGCGCTGTCTGAGGCTTAACCACTTACAGGGATTAGGAGAGGGGAAGGTGTGCTCACGCGTGTGCACCTGTGACTTCTGATCACCACGAAAGCACACAACAACACACTCCCCCTGTGAACAGCGGTGTGTTTGTCTGTACACATTTACAAAAACAGGCTGAAGCACAATTTATGTCCCACCCCTCAATTGTGTGACTGATGATGAATGACATGAGTCACACAACGGTAAATATCAGGGCAGTGACTCACACCTGTTGTGTGCAGGAATTGACAGGAAGGAAGATTCTGTCTCACACAGGTATATATAGATATAATGGTTCACTCACACTGTGTTAAGTGTGGACGGATACACAGGCTCTCTCTCATACTCATAGTATGTACAGTTGTGATGTGTGAGCATGGTATTCAGTTGCATTAGCTGACTGTATATAAAGGTAGGTAGGTAATCTAGTGTTTTTCTACCCCCATTAACAGACATGTATTAGAAACATCTTTAATTTTGATGCAAGCCAACAGAGCACCACCACTGAAAAAAAGAGCCAGCAGCTCTGAAGACTTAGGAGGCTCCATATGAGGCAACCTCCCCTGGACCCCAAAGATCAGAGTTTTAGTGTTCGCCAATTCATCAGTTCATTTTTGATTTGATTGTTAGCTAATGATAAGGCCCTGTCTTGTATAGGGTCCCTGAGTCACAATTTGGTTTAAGTGCCTGCGTGTGTGTGTGTGTGTGTGTGTGTATGTATGTATTATTATTGTTATTGGTATTATGGTTATGATTATGATTATGATTGTTATTTAATTGTAGTGTGCTCACAGCAAGGAGACCTGGTTGGTTTCTGGGTCCCTGGGCATGTTTAAAGTCAGAGTGTCCGGTCTGTGGAGTGCACCGTACTAATTGTGAACCTGGAACCAACAGGATACATGTGCACAGTGTGCAGGAGGTGTGGGGTCCAGGGACAGCGGGGGCCAACAGGTTACTGGGAACTGGTTGGGAGATCCATGTTAACTGACAGACTCAGCAGCCTGCCAGTATCAGTGCTTTGAGGTCGTCTTGAGGAGGACAACGACACCACCTGGGGACTCTGTCCCTGTCTCCTGCCTCTCTCTGTGTGGGTGTCCCAAGAACGCGCTCGCAGGAAGTTCCTATCCTGTCGAGAGCGCGAAATATGACGTAAGTTGCTTGCCGCGCAGTGATGATGGCGTCGCGTGAACGCGCAGTAAAAGTAATGGCTGCTCTGGATCGGCGGGTGCCTAGCCTCGATGAATTCGTGGGTCAAAGCTGGACTGCCTGGGCCGAGTGGGCCGGTGTGACAGCGGCGGATGGTAAGAAAACACACTGACGCAAACGCCGACAGCTAGGAAGCCATTTAACCAAAGCACCGGGGTTTATATTCGTGGAAACGGAGGACAGAGCTAACCATGTTACCCAAACAAAGACCCTGCCGGGTCCTAGTGCTGGGTGGGTAACATGTTGCTCACTCCCAGGTCCCACTGCTTATGCTCTCTTCAAGAAAATAATAAGTGTTAGTTATTAAGATATAGCCATTGCGATGTGTGCTTTCGGGCTATATTCACGAAACAAGCTGCCAGCGCTTAAGGGCTGCGTTTCATTGTGGTAAAACCAGCCGGGCAGCGGTGGCATCAGAGCGGAAGGAGGCTAGTGTGGATGGTTGGGCGAGCAACTTCTCACCGTGGAAGGCTACACTAGCTTGCTAGCTAGCTAGCGAGAAAGCCAGACTAGTCGCTGACGACGAGGCGGTTAGCCTTAGCATGCTAATGCTAGCAGCAGGAGGATTCAGAGTAGACACCGGTGACGGAGGAGGAGCCTGATGCTGTTGCCACCATGTAAATGCTGGCCCAGCCTTTGATGTTAGCCAACGTTACTCTGTTCCTCTCGCTTCATTTTAATGTCTCCCCTCTGACTGCCACCGTCGGCGCCTCCATTTAACCGTTAACGTTTCTATATGCGACGGGAAATCACATATGTGTGACTTCTAACCAAAAAGTGCTCTTGCCCTTCCCACCTTCAAGTGTGTGCGCTCACTCATTGTCTGGCGTCCCTCCAAGTGCTACTCTGGCCAAAACTATCAAATAAAGTCCCTGTCTACATCACAACACCATCAGCTTCTTACTGCTAACAAACTATGACAGAAGGACTAGTGAACAACACGAGCAGTACTCAGTGGAGAGCGGTTGACCTGTAAATCAGTCCTTTATGTAACACAGCTGAAGAGCCTGGTTATGTGAAGAAATTGGTCATTCTGGTACTGAAGGTTATTCTTTGTCTTACTGATGAACCTCACATACAACTTTTGGAAAACATCTGACCCCCCCCACCCCACACACACCCCGCATGTGGCTCATCAAACATGTATGTAAAATGTGATGTTTCAGGGCCTGATGTGGACGACTGCAGCAAGAATGGCAAAAAGGCTGCAGAGGCCATGTCTCTCAGTAAGGAGGGTAAGTCTTTACACCATCGTCTTCAACACAGTTAAAACTGTTGTTGTTTGGGACATCCTTTTTCCTTATCCAATTCCAGGGTCTTGGGACAGAGGGTGTCTTATGCTGTACAGATTAGTCACCCCCTTGAGGCAAATTTGTGATCTGTGATATTAGCCTATAAATAAATAAAATTGAACTTTACATCTGAGACAAGGAAGCATACAGAGTGCTTGTATTTCTGTGCACAAACACTGACCTGTAAAGTCTTTGTGAGTTGTGTCTCCGCTCCTCTGTGGTCTCCAGCCTTGCTCTGAGACAGTGAATAAATGGAGCTTCCTATTCACAGTGACCAGGCCAAGATTCAAAGCTAGGTGGTGTTGTGCTCAGGCAGCTTCTGACATATAGCTTGTGTAGCTGCAGCTGTCCGACAGCGCTCCCTCTTTGTGCATGCATGTTAAAGCATGACTTAATAAATCAAAAAGAATACCTGCATATTACTTTTGTGTAAATATGTTCACCATATCACACTCGAGTTGCATCTACATCACATGGGAAAACTGCCAAAAATGGCGATGATTAAGAAAAATGATCTGGGGTTCACACTTTTGTTTTAATTTGAAATTTCTGCCTTTTCTCACTTATTTCTGATCTACATAGAGATTTATTTTAGTTCATGTTGTACAGAAATACAACCATTGGCAGATCAATATCCATTCATCCCATCTGTTCTCTATACCCATTTATTCTGTTCAGGGGCTGACGTCTGTCTCGGCTTACACTGGGTGAGAAGTGGGGGTACACCACAGGCTGCCAGTCTGTCACAGGCTGATCAATACATACTGTCTATACACATGCAACCTTTCACACTTCTGCACTAATTTGAGTCACAAGTTCACCTTGCCTGCAGCTTTTTCACCTGTGGGAGGAAATCATAGCACCCAAAGGAAACCCACTCAAATCAGCATGACAACATCTAAACTCCAAGACACACCAACCTACCACTGCATCACCAGTGCTGCCCAAAACAGTTAACCCCCAACAAAGCTGTATCCAACCATTGCATTTTATAAGTATTTAAATGGCACACGTAATAAAAATCAATTCGATTTGCATATTTTTGAAAAGTGAATATATCATTATCTGCTCACAATAACAGGTATTTCTTAGTTTAGTCAGAATAACACTACAAGTTGTCAAATGGTATTTACCAGTTAAACTGACATCAGGTCTGTTTTCTTCCAATGGTGTCCAGTTCAGATGGTGCTTTTTTTAAGTGAGAAGATGTACCATCGTTACCAGCGTTGTCCCCGGCTGCTCACAAAGAGACGTTGTCATGCTTCCTCTTCTGTAGCCTGATATCTGTGTATCCATTATATTTCCTCACTTCATCACTCCTCCTCTCTACTCTCCTCTCAGACATGTCCATCTTCGGCCTCTACCCTGGCCACGATGACTTCTACCTGGTGGTATGCAGCCATTGTGGCCAAGTGGTGAAGCCGCAGGCGTTTGAAAAGCACTGCGAACGGAGACATGGCCCTGTGGCCAAGCTGTACACCCGATTGCGCTCTCCCACCCCTGTACCCCAGCCCCAGCAGAGGCCCTACCATGGCCACTCTCCTTCCCATGGGACCAATTCTGCTTCTACTTCAGCCTGGGAGGGTAGAGGCCAAGGGGTCGGGCAGCTACGGGTAGCCCCACCTCAGCCTTCCACTCCACCCCAGTACAGACACTCCAAGAACTCCAAGGATGTAGTTCGGTAAGAACATAGTGGAGCAAGCTGGGGAGAAGTCTCTGACCAGAGTTCTGGTTAGAGCTGCTTACTTTCTTGTCACCAGGATGTAGAGAATTGTAGACAGTAGACCACTGGTTACCACTGTCTGCTGGTTTGTAAATATAGCCTGCAGCTAGTAGCCAGTTAGCTTAGCATAGAGTCTTAAAACAGTTGACCTAATAATGGCTAGTTAACACGTTATATCTTGTTTGTTCAAAAAGTAAAAAGTAAAAACAACGTGACAGTTTTACAGGGAGGTTATGTGCCAGACTGTCATCATCAGTTCATCACATGGAGATTATTTCTGATGCAGAGTTAAAATGGTTGTTTGGATGGAGATCGTTGTCATTTTAAAATATAGTTTGTTGGCTTCAATAGTTGTAGACATTTAAGTACCATTACAGTGTGTATCATGACTTTGATGAACCACAATCTCAAAATGCTGATACCAGGCAGCCTAATTTGCATGAAAAAATTTACTGTCCTATGTCAGCATTTGTTTGTTAGATTTGTGTACAGTTATACTTGTCAAGAGTTGGTACTGTTGAAGAAGAAGAACGAGAATGACTACAGGAAATGAGGACGAGAAATATGACAGTTATGTGTAGTAAAAAGTAAAGAGCGAAAATATGACTGGAAATGGAAAAACATCATCATCCAACCAGCTTCAGACACTAAACTAACAGGGGAAGCTCTTCAGTAGAAAATATACAAGGAAAAGAAAATGAAACAGTGTGAACATGAACAGAGTGCACCGACTGAGCAGCTGTTTTAGGCTGTCTGCAATTGTCTGACCCTCAGACAAGCAGATCAGACCGAACCAATGACTCTACACAGGCTGTTGATTTTTGCAGCTTTAGAAAACACTGTAGCTGTTACTCTTCTACATTTTTACATAAATATGTTTGTGAACTGCTTTACAAGTCACATACTACATATGGAAAAGTTTTTTAGTCAAAATATGAGCCAAACAGTTAACTGGTTTCTTCTCTCCCATCGTTCAGACATTCCCCCCTGGAGAAGTTGTCCTCCTACAGCAGCCACACAGAGTCATCAGTATTCAAGCAGCCGCCACCTTTGGAGCCTCCAATGAACTCTCCCCCTCCGTCACTCAGAGATCCCCCGTGGCCACATGGAAGTACCCCACCTGGGAGGCCCTCGCCCACTGACAGGTCCCCCACCCAGAGCCAGAGGAAGGACTCCCCTCTGGCCTCTGCCATGCCTGGCCACCGGATCCCCAGACCGTACAACAAAGTGGCCTCCAGTGAGTACAGATGGAGAGATTGGGGTAATATGGAGTAAGAGGTTGAAGGATGGATTGATATCACATAGACTGTTTTCCTCATCACGCCTATCTGCTTAATAATCATGGTCCTACTTTTAGATCTGAGTCTTTCAGAGGAAGCTGAAATGATGAAAAACTGCATGATATCAATAATAATAATAGTAATTCAGTCTGATTTTGTGTAATATTTTCAGATAATGTGTGCTCTCACCAGAATCCTAAAATATAACTAGAAGTCTACTGATTTTTTCATCTGTCTACTGAGGTGTTTACACAGTCAGGTGGCTCAGCATGAGGCCAAGATCCACAGAACATGACAAGGTTTTGTTTACCTTGATCACATGTGTGAGTCTGAGTGCCACCCAGCCAAATGGGCCCTTCACCAGCTTGGCTTGCCAGGTGTTCAGACCAGAAATGGCACTGTGGGAGCTGCGTTGGTGGGTCATGTTGTAGAGGTGTAAAAAATTCAGAAAGGCTCATTTGGGTTTTATATCCCTGAGTCTGAGGGATTATCATATGCCAAAACCCTGCACAGTAGTTTGATATTTTGAGACAGGATCTAACATTTCTGAAAAGGTGACAGTCTTATTCCCTGCCGCCTCTGCGTTCACTAGGTGGGATGAAGCTGATCACGTTTTAAAGTTAATCCACCTGGGATTGGCATGTGCATGTATTTAATTTGGACAAAAGTAGAGTCAAGTCCAACTGACAGGTTGTGCAGGCACGTTGGCAGCAGCAGCAGCTTCAGTCTTATGGGTGTGTCCAGCGAAAGTACTGCTGTTTAGTGACCCACATGTTGGCAGGTCTTGAACCTAAAAAGGTTGGAGTTTGGTCATAGGTTAAAGGTCACTGTCCACAAAACTAATTTTTGGGCATAACTCGAGCATTCATTTGCTGCTTCTGACACAGTTTAACACAAATGTTTAAAAGGATAACATGATGAAGTGATGACATTTTATATCCAAAAGGTCAAAGGTCAACTTCACTGTGACATCATGTTTTTTAAAAACACTCTTGGCTATTATTCAACTCAGGAAGGAGAGACTGTGACATGTTTCCTGTAACTTGACTGGTTGATGGAGGAAACGGCGCCGAGGCGCTGATTGTTTTAAACAAGTTGGGTGTTTGTTGCCATGATGGACAACACTGTGTGGGGGTATAGAGATGCTGACGTATTTTTAATTGTTTCTTGGTTGTGTGATGTTGACATGCTATTATTGTGTCCACAGAGAGGGAGTGTGACCTGGACAAGCACTGCGGCGTCCTCGACCCTGACAGGAAGAAAGTCTGCACTCGCCTCCTTACATGCAATGTAAGCTCCAAACACACTCAGTCTCAGCAAACTAACACACTGCTTCTTTTGCCTCAGATTTTGGTGCCTCTTTTGTCTTGTTTTCAGTTTGTGTTTTTCTCTGCTTTTGTCTGTGTAGTTTAGTAAAACATTGAGAGGCTTAATTTCAGAATCCAGTCCTCTCATTTTTGCTTTCGACCCAATTAGTGCACATCAGGGCAGGAAAGTAGGCTGTGAGTTTGTCTCTTTATCACTCTGACCACAGCCAACAAGTCAGATCATGTTTTTGGCATTTATCTGATAGCTAACAGGAAATAGAAATATAGCTCTTGGGGAGAAAGTTTAATGTGAGATGGAGGCAATGAACAACAGAATGACACCACTGAAGCTTTTTAAAAGCACATGCTACATGGCTAGTTGAGTATATTTCAACATGGCAGGTAACACAGCTATCAGTGTCAGAATATATGACGTCACTCCCACAGTTTAAATAATAATACTGCCCATTTATTATTGTTAATCTCGCTTAATTGTGCTCGTTAGGCCTCAACAAAGTACTGTTAATATTTAATCTATGCACACAGAGATGATTTCTTCTAAAGTCAGTATTTTCACACACTGTATGGCGATCTGATGATCACACATCATGGATGATCTTACTTTGTCATATGATCTGCTTTTCAGATGAATCATACACATCACATCATTAAAAGTTTCTATATTTAAATATTTAATTTTAAAAGTTCAGTCTCTGCTAATCAGACCATGTTAACTGTTGAACAGCTTGCTGCTAAGAGACCTTGTTAACTGTTAAAAAGCTAGCGGCTAACAGACCATTTTAACTGTTAAAAAGCTAGCTGCTAACCAGACCATGTTAACTGTTAATAAGCTAGTCGCTAACCAGACCATGTTAACTGTTACAAAGCTAGTCGCTAACCGGACCATGTTAACTGTTAAAAAGCTAGTCGCTAACCAGACCATGTTAACTGTTACAAAGCTAGTCGCTAACCAGACCGTGTTAACTGTTACAAAGCTAGTCGCTAACCGGACCATGTTAACTGTTAAAAAGCTAGTCGCTAACCAGACCATGTTAACTGTTACAAAGCTAGTCGCTAACCGGACCATGTTAACTGTTAAAAAGCTAGTTGATAATCAGACCATGTTAACTGTTAGCAAGCCCACTAACTGCAGCTGGAGACATCAGTCCTTTTTTGTTGTAGCAACTTATAAATAAATATCAGGGCTGTCCAAACGAATCCTCCACACAAGCTAAGCTAAAATTGTGGTTGTGACACAGGTTGCAAACAGAAGACAGTCTTGAAGGTGAAGAAGGAACCGAGCTGATAAACATTTAAAAGAACTGATTGTGGATTGTGATTCTACACGAAAACATTGACCTTTTTGGCCAGGCCTCAAGTTTAGTAAAAAAAAACCCAAACATATTTAGTCTGTTACTACTTTCAAACTTGTATCAGGGTGTATACAAATGATGAGAAAAAACAATATGGTGTGTTTGTGTTGGTAAAGTGTTGCTCCACCTTCAGACTCCAGCACAGATTCACTGCTCCTTGGTATCATTGTGTGGTGTGTGGTGGTGCAGAGCTCTGTCTACAACTACGCTACAAAACCCCCATAGTTGTCGCATCATTTTCAGACTCATCAAACATTTGTTATGCGTTGTCACACATGTTGTACAGACCGAAATTAATCAACCACCACTGACAATTTTACAGTTTTTAATGCTGTGATTGGCAGATTACTGTTGCGTGACAATATATTGATCCAAGACAAATATTTCCACATTTACACTTAATCACAGACAATAAATCTGAGGCCAACAATTGATTTAATAAGCCTCTTTGCTGCAGTTTTTCTTTTGGCAAAGCAACTTTGCATTAATGTGATGATTTCAGCGCCTTTTGTTGATGAGTTTGATCTTCTATCCTCTGTGTGATAAAACTCATAATGTCTCTGAAGTGAATACACAGTGTGAGTTTCTGTAGGGCAGAAGTTCGCTGTTCCTTGTTAACTTGATAAGACCATTTCATTACACATACTTTGTATTGAGTGGAGTTGGATTTATTCCACCGTCTGCATGTCATCAGTGTATTTAAAGGTTGCAGTAACAGTTACTTTATCATGGTGAAGGACCTAATAGTTGGTCACACTGTGTGATCCTATCAGAATACCTTTTAAATTCTTCAGATTATCTTACTAAAATGTATAAAATCAGAAGACAGGATGAAATTACAGTTGTACTTTGAACAGATTTTAATCACCATTAAAGCATAAAGCAGAAGAAAAGATTGAGAGTAGATGAATGAAACTGCAGTCACAGCTCCTTGTTACCACTGACTGATACTGAGCAGGCAAAATGGCTCCCAGCACAGGAAGAGTCCTTATATGGTGGCTGGTGTCTATGAAAGAGGAAGTGTATGTGTGTGTGTGTGTGTGTTTGTGTGAGAGACCACATCCAACTGGGTAGAGACAGGATGACCTGATTAACAGGAAATGACAGGAGTGATGGGAGAGACGTGCAGGAAGACAGGCTGTGTCTCATACCTGTTGTAGGTGAACAGACTCCTGGCAGGTGGCTGAGTTCTCTTGTCCACCTGCAGTGAGGGAAGGAAGCATGTGATGTACTTCTTTTAAATTAAAATTAGAAATGATTAAAATTAGAAATGAAGAAAATCACTGGTGCATAATTTCACTCGATGAAGCCTCTCGAATGTGCTTCTGTTTAATAAAATCATTTATGTAGTAAAAGCCAAAACAATTAATTACACCAAGGAAATTTGTGTTCAGACAGAAATTTAAATGTTTGTTACCATAACGGTAACAAACACATGCTCCTACCACCATTTCACTCCTAATGAAATGTTTTTGGAAAACGGGGAACCTGAGGAAATGATGTTTACTGCAGAGGTAAATGTGATGGGGATATTTCACTCCTGTTCTCCTTTAATAGAATAAATCAATCAAATATTTGAAAAAGAATTGATCTTCATTAATAACTAGGGATTATTTTGGATGGCACAGGATCAAAATAGTACATCATGACTCATGTCTGACCCTTTTTTTGCTCTTTGAAAACAGTGGGACGTGTTTGAGCAGAGCTGTGAGTGAACTCCTCAGTCGACTAAATAAACAGCAGCCACCAGTTCAATTAACTGAGTGACTCAAGTTTATTTTGTCATTCTGTTAAAAATAGTTAACATAAATTAAATATAGTTTATCCAGATTTTAAAAAGTGACGTCTAAAATGGATGGATTTACCCCAATACCTCGAAAGCGTTGCCGCCTAAAGGGGCTTGGTTTGCACTGCCAAACTGTAACAATGAACAGTGCTCCAAAATCAAACTCTTATCACAGATGGTCAAGTAGAACTGGACTTTAGAGTTTTTAATGTTATTATTACTTTATGGCGTTTTTCTGCCTGTATTTGGCAGTGACAGCGGAGAAAGAGAGACAGGACATGTGGAGGAGGGGGAGAATGACATTTAGTCCAACCAGCCAGGGACTCGCTGCTCAGTGCATTCACACCCATGTGGTTTGTGTCCTAACCATTGAGTTGGATGGACTTTAATTTTAACAAATGAAACCACTTCTGTCTCCCGAGCTCTGACTAGTTTGGAATCAACATTTGTTGGGGGTGAAAGATTAACACTAAGTCCTCAATAACTCCCATCATCCCTCTGCAACTGCCTGGGGGAAGCTCAGACACACTGGAGTTGCTACCTAATTAGGTTCTCATGTATTTATTATCATAATACAATTACGTGAACTCTTACCTGTACCATAATGACTGTGACCTTTACCTCACCACAACCCTCTCTGCTCACTGTAGATGGTCCGATACCATTTTGTACTTCCCAATACCTCAACATGAGTATTGTTGGGTCGCTCTTGTTAAAACTTTGGTAAAATAAGAACATATACCTGAATCCCATAGTCTTCCCAGAGTCTTCCCTTTATTATCTAATTTGATTATCAGTGATTAAAAAAACAAATGAAGTAAATGAAACAATGTAAAGAATGGGTATGATAAGGCCTGATCATAATCCTAATCCAACTCTCAAAATAAATTGGTGCCTACAGCGGGATGCCGACACACCCCCCGCCCCCCACCCCCATTATACATTGACCATAACTCCAGCCTAACTGTCCCGTGTCCTGGTCCTCAGATCCACTCCATCCATCAGAGGAGGAAGGTGGTGGGCCGAAGCAAGAACTTTGACCAGCTGGTGGTAGAACTCAAGACTAAGGTTCGGGAGAAGGGAAGCCAGTCGCTGGAGGGAGGGTCCTCCAGCGGACGATCCCCCAGCCCAGAGCCTCCCAGGGAGCAGGTGGGGACTCCGCACTGCCGAAGACCTCTGGCCAGCCTCCCTGCTTTCAGGTCGGTGAGCTCTGCTGGAGCTACGTACAAGTGTCGACGTTCACAGACTCCAGTTTGCAGTTCCAATCCTTTCACTGTTATACCACATCTTTACAAGGAATGACATTACATAATCACCAAATATAGCTGCTTTCACATTCAGTTCTCTCTCGTTCTCACGCAGTCATTTCATCATGAGCTCAGCTTCTCTCCTGCTCTTCTCCTTTCTCTCTGCCTCCAATTGTACAGAGGGTGAAATGTCACTGTCACTCTTAGACATGTCTGTTCACTAAAAAGGTGGGCAGCCCAGGTTGTGGCCCAGTGGCTGATCACATGTTGATGGATTTATCTTGAATACCAAAGCACGATCCACCTTTTTTGTCTGTTTAAATTGGGTGTAATATTACCTGGTTGAAGCTGTGTAATTGCACTGGTTCTACTTCAAGACTAATCTGGTAATTACAGATTCCTCATTCCTAAACCCTGGCAGCCACATAACAGTGAAGAACACAGAAGCAAGTAGAAAATTCAACTGGAGGCAGGATTCAGTGTTTCTATGGAGCAAGTTAATGTAGAGGGTCAGACACAAACAGTAACTGTGGATAGACAACCGACACAGTCAGCATCAGTGTATTATTGTACATCTGAAAGCAACAGTCGACCTTGTTTTGTTTTACAGTCGACCTACCGGTGTGTCAGAGTGCACCCCAGAGGAGGAGGAGCAGCGGCAGGATGAGGGGAGTCTCCGAGCTCCGTCACCTCTCGTCCACGGGAGAATCTCCAGTGATGAAAGTGAGGCAGAGGGACCAGAGGAGCCACTGGAGTTCTCATCTTCTGCTGCACATCCCAGACCACTAGCGGTGAGCAGTTTATGCTGGGGTTAATGAGGAACATAGCCCCAGGGTATTCCTACCAAAACTATTTATTCACATGCACAGACAGTATGAGAGAAGTAAGTTTGAAAGCTGACCAGATTTTTAAATAACATTTAGGCTTGTTGACTTTAAAGGCACTCATTAAGTCTTAATGTTATCATTGCTTTTTTGTTGGACTGCTTCAAACTACATTTAGTCTTTTTTAAGGGTGTTGAAATCAGAATCGGAATTAGTGGCCCTGCTGTTCTATGACCTAATCGAGTAGGAAAACAATAGTTTTCCCCAAACAGAAGATGCCAGTAAAATGTCCCACTAAACACGTCATTGTCTGAACTATGGTCTGTGGTACACACATTTTATCACTGTTCATGTCCAAAAGATGTTAACATCCATTAATACAAGACAACCACAAAACATACTATTTCCACCCCCGTGTTTTTGGTCAGACGCTGTTTTTTGCAGGTTCTTTTCTGCAAACCTAAATTATGTCATCAATCTACAACACCTTTATTTACACACTGGAGACACTGTCTCTTGTGATGAGACCACCTTGCAAATCATGTTTGTGCATGCAGCATTGCTCACTGGACTGATGCACCATGGTTCGAGATAGCTCTTCATACCTGACTACCACTGACAGGCCAATCAGAGGTTTATCTTCCGGATCTTTTCTTTATTTCAGTACTTCCTCATCGTTCCCCAATCACAGTGAAGGTGTGGACAGTAGAAACCAGTTTATCTACTATTGCTTAGTATCTTAATTTTCAGGTGCCCGATATGTGGATAAAAATGTCATGAAATTGTGGGTTTATATAAAACTAGAAAGAAGTGTAGATTTTACACAGCACAGGTGGAAGTTGTTTCTAGAGCCGCCACTGTCACAGATAATCAGAGGAAACACTCACCTGGACCAGATTCCTTATCAACATCTTCTTTCTTTAGGTGTGTTCATTCGGCAGCCACACGCTGGGTCACGGCATCTACACGTTTGACAGGAGACTTCACCACCTGAGGTCGGCTCTCAGCAGTATGCTGGAACAACACATCAGTGCCCATCTTTGGAAGTAAGAAACCTGAGTTCACATTCCTGCCTTTTTAGCTTTGCTCTGCCTTTGTGGTTCTAATCCTGAAGAGTATTTTTATAAGGGAACAAAACATGGTTTCTTTTCTCAGCTGCATTTACAGAGCAGAGGCTGTATCCTAAATCCTTTATGCTATGCTAATGATTTATCATTTTTTTCAAACCTTCCTTTGAATTAGGGCTGAACAATTAATTGAAATATTATCGAAATGGCCAAGTGTAATATCCAAATTACAGGAGCTGCAATTTTTTAATAAAGATAAAATGTGTCACAACAGACCTTAAATGAAGTGTTGTGGTGCTACAGAATCATATTCTGCCATGCCAGACAGTTAGTGTTACCATTTACACTTTAATTATCACAATAACTGTTTATTACCTTGATTAATTTCTGTGGTTAATTTACTCACATGAGGTTCTGTATGGCATCAACAGCAACATTCTCCCAGACACATGGGCAGCGTGCAACGTGGGTTTGTTTGAAGACAGCGACAGAGCTGCTCCAGACATTTTTCAGCCTATAATACCCTTTTATACACTCACTAAAAGGTGATCGCCTCCTTTCACACTGCCAGACGAGTTTACCTTTCTGTTTGGAGAGATGTCATCACATGCACACAGAAGCAGTGAAGAAAGAGTGAGCTGTAGTTGCTGAGTCGCTTCAATGATTGTGTGTTTTTAAAACTTATGTCAGAGCTGCAGCACACTCTTTATCCCAGAGCTCAGTGTAGCTGCTGTGTCTTCGGTTTACCAGCACCAGGTGACAGGTGTGTCTCCAGTGTCTGTGCTCTAAAGGCTCTTATAGCACAGCAAACAATAATAATACTAGAGCTTTACAGGGGGGGCATGCAGCAGACAGACCAGTACTGCTACTGGTCCCTGGTCCTCATCTGTGACACAGATGTGATGGACATGGGATTATTTTAATGTTTAAATCCAGATATTCACTTGTTGAAATGTTTTTTTCTTTTCAGCACATTTTATTAATACTGATAGGTTTGGTCACTATAATAATGAGATAAAATTGTTATACTGTTTCTTCTCTAGCTGGGGGGAAAGATGGAGTGTAACGTTTTGTTTGTGTCTGTGTGATCTTATCCATAGCTGGATCGTCTTATCGTCACCCTGTGAAAGTAAATAGATTAATGGGAAAACCAGACGTACATTGTCTTGATATTGGCTGAGGTATAAGCTGATCTGATGATCGTCGATCACCAAGATTGTCCATCAGCACAAACATAGAACTGTGTTAAAATCTCCTCTGACTCTGATAAATCTGTAAAAATCTGTGAAAACATCTGGGGTCAAACCAGGTCAAGCTTTAGTTCTTTGTAGATTCTCACCCTCAGTAGATAGATGAGGGACAGTTACCTCAGATCCTGTGTGCTGGTAACACTAGCAGATAAACTTGAGTGTAACGCAGTGTTTAGTCACTAACAGATGAAGCAGATGGTGTTTTCTGCTGCCCAGAATAGCAGTATGAAGAGACTGTGATGTTGGCAGTAAGATGGTGACTGATTTCAATGAATATCAGCTGATATGACTCTGTTTTCAAGCACATAAGAAAAAAGCTCAAAGGGAGGAATTGGGTTCAGTCATATCAGGAGAGTCCTGCAGTAACCTGGTTAGTAAATACATTTTTCCCTCTTCTCCATCTTTGAACCAACGCTGACATATTGTTTCTAAATTGTATTGAGATTATCAGACTTGAACTCTGTTTTTTTAAATCAGACAAGAGTATAAGTATAATAGTATATATAAGTGTAATAAGTATAATAAACCACATTGTAGTGTGCAGTTCGTATTATTACTTATTTTATGTACATGAGATGATGAGACCAGTACTGTATCAATACAACCTGTATGTCCATGGAGAGCCTGATGCATTAGTGTTTCATGTTATTCTAATATAAATACAAATACCTACAGTAAGAAGCAATAATGTACAACAAGGTGTTGTGATATATGAAAATAACTGAGGATTCAAAGGTGAAGTTTGCCATTCGTCTTTGTCTTGTGGAAAAAATAGAAGCTGTCTTCAATTGAATACATTTATTTTAAATACAGACAGTGACAAATTAAAGGACACCACTGAGAACTGAGTGGACAAACAGGATGACGGTGTCTCCATCCACAGGTCACAGGGGTCACTGATGGTTTGACGAATATGAAAATTATATGAATGATATGCTGTGACCTTCAGTCACCGCATCTGAGTCCAGTTGAATTATGGGAAATTTTGGAGCGACATGTTTTTCCCGTTTGATTTTGTCACCTGTCTGTAACGAGCAATAATATGATTTGATTCAGAAATGACAGAATCTGATCAAGCTGTGATTTCCTTGGATAAACCAGAATCTGAACATTTCTTTAGTACATGAAGGTTTAGTTACTGAGGTCAAACAATTCGAACAGAGTTCATAGATTTTATTTCTGATCAACTTATCTGTGATAAATTGATTTATGAATTTATTTTCTTTCAATCCAGGAAAATACCTCAAGCCACAGACCTTCAAGCTCCACCTCCCTCAGCTAAGACCATCACATCCTTGTCCCCCTCCTCTATAGCTGCCACGTCCTCCTCTTCATTACATTCTAAGGTCCGTACAGGAAGTCATATCAGCTCCTCCCTCAAAACTGCATCCATGTGTTCCTCTTCTTCCAGTCGTGGTCCAGGGAGACCCCAGACAGGCGTACAATCAGACAACTCCGGGGGCGGAGGCTGCAGCATCGGTGGGGGACATTTGGTGTCTCCAGGTAAACCTGTGGCAGTGCGTCAGATGGGTCCTGGCCGACCCAAGAACCCAGTGGGGCGTCCCAGCAAGCAGATGCTGAAGCTGCGTGAGGAGGCTGCTGCTGCCGCTGCCCTCCGTAAACGCAAAGCCCCGTCGCAGGAAGGGGAGCACTCAGGCCCTGACAGGAACTGCATCATCCTCCAGGACCGGGGCCGCCCACCCTCTGCCGCCTCTTCCTCCTCCTCATCCTCCTCTTCTAAAGCCCTCATTCCCTCGCCTCTCCCACACGGACAGACCAATGGCACGCTTTCCCCCAGCAGCAAACCCCGCCCCCAGCCCTCCCCTTCAGAGTCCCACTCGCCAGCCACCAAGGCAGTCTGGACCTACAGACGGACACACCCCCCTTTGGGCCATTCATCACCCCCAGACCTCTCCTCCACCACCAATAACTCCCACAGCCGGGCTGCAGTGGGGGACTCAGGACTGCACGGGCAGGGCAGTGGGAGGGGCTTTGAGCACCAGGGGCTGGTGAAGAAGCGCAAGGGGAACATGGAGGAACACTCGCCCTCCTCCAAACCCTCAGCACACCGCCTGCCCTCCTCCTCTTCCAGCTCTGCCACCACCTCCTCTCCACGCTCTAATTTCTACCCCTGGAAGGACAGTAAAGGTGGGGGGCTGGCCGGGGGTGTGGAGAAGAAACTTGGCACACACAAGGTGAGTCTGGAGGAGAGGGAGGCAGGGAACTGAGCAGCACATACAGTGACAGGAAAAGGGTTTGGAAGTTTAAGTTAGAATATGCAGCTTTTCTCCTGAGGCTGAGGTGAACTGGGTCTTTGTTCATTAGTGTCAAAAGTTCCAGGTCCAACATTCATCTCGAAGATTTGTGATCAGTCGTAGAGCTGCTGTAACCTCACCTGTGTGAGGTGTCTACAGGCTTTGAAGAGGCAGACAGTGAACACTGCTGATCTGACTAATTGATCTGACAACAGACAGCAGGGCCAGCCCCATAAACATGAATGTCTCTGACTGACTGAATAGTAAGGTTACACCACTGGTTGGCTGGCCGAGTGTGGGAGTTTCCTCAGTGGTCGTTCCTGTTTTCCAAATGTTTTGGCCCGAACAAGCAGTATAGCTCCTTTATCGCGAGATTTCACAACATCTTTATTGTCTTAAAAGAAAAAGAAAAAAAAAACAACAAATGTAGCAAGTTTTTTGGACAAACCTCATGTTATACCCTTTTTACACCAAAATTGGTGTGTATGAGCAGTTTTTAAAAAAATGCTCCTGTGACACTGCCAGCCGAGGGAGAAAGTGAGCTGCTAGCTGCCATGCAGACCGGTAAAATGGATCTGTCACATCTCACCTCTGGATTGGTGCGCCTGAGCTTTGTGTGAGATGCTTTTCAGTGATGGGTCTGCAGTTCACTCTCAGAAGGCACAGCTCCGGTGTTTGTGGTTTACCAGCAAGTTATTAGCGAGTTCACCTGGATGTTGTGTTTACAGCACTGCTGACCGTATTACTTTGTGAGGTCGAGTTTTCCCTCTGCAGGCACATCTCTGTGATCACCAGACTGAAGCTGACATGAATGAGCTTCTTACTTTCTCCCAGAGTGATCGTCTTACAGTAAATCCAGCTGAAATCACAGCTCAGTCTTTGTCTGTAGCTGATGTTTGGTGATGTTGTCAGACGACTTTGTGGTTAGAAAATGAGGATTTTAGCAGCTGCAGAGCAGCAGCTTGAATTGAGAACAGTTTTACTGTGAATTCAGCTGCATTAAAATACTGTATATGTGGACACTGAGGAGGAGAGAAGCAAAGAGATAAAGAGCTGAAACCAGCTGACACTAGACTGAAACCAGCTGACACTAGACTGGATAATAGACTATTTTGCGGTCCAGCCGATTACTGCATTTTATCTAATGACCATCAGGGGGCGACTCCACTGGTTGTAAAAAGAAGTCTGATTGTATTGAAGTCTATTGGAAAATGTCTCTACTTCTCGCTTGATTTTTACCTCAGTAAACGTTTTCTGATGAGTTTATGGTAGCTGCGACACCTGATCCTGAGATGCTGTAATAACCCTGTCTTAAAAAAATCTTCTGATTTAAAAAGATTGTTGGTGTAAACAGGGTTTAGCAGCTTGAAGCTACATCATTTAAATGGAAAACAGCCCAGAATACAGAACAACTTATTGAAAGGTGCACCCCTCATCCCAGCACTGCCCCCAAATCCCAAAAACTGGTCTCTACTGACTTTAATAATCAGCTCAACATTAAGGAAGTGTCTCATACAACCATCTGATTCTTCTTTTATGTCTCCTTCTGATTCTGACTTTTCTTCATGTCCATTTTTTTCTGTCCCATTTTGTACAGTTTTGAAGTGAATCTTTAAATTAGTCGGTAAAATTAAAGAACTAATTTCAAATGTTTGTTTTGTCCCACAGCCAAAACTGCACCATTAAGTGTGCCTGCCTTACAAGCCACTATGAGGGAGCCAGCTCTGCAGCCTCTGAGGCAACAGGACTCAAATGTATGTGTGTATGTGTGTGTGCGCGTGCGTCTGTCTTTTGTCTATTGAGCATATGCTGAAGTGTGAGTGTGTGAGGTTGTTTGTATGTGCAGATTTAGTGCAGTATGGATCTGTTGGTGTGAATCGCAGCTGGGTGTGTGGGTCTGTGTGTTTGCTGTTGTCTGGATGAATGTCTGAGGGAGAAGTGGGAGTGGGAGGGTAGGATGAAATTCAGAATATGGATTTAGAAATACCTCAAGACCATCCGGTTATGCTGCTAAATTAAATATGTTGGTTTATAAAAATGGATTAAAAATGTCCTTTACACTTGGTTTCTGTGACTTATTTTTTAAGGCTATATGTGTTGTGTCTGTGGGTCTTAAAGGAGCTGTTTGTAAGTTTTGAAATAATTGTTAGATAGCTAATGTTGGCATTTACAGCTGTTTACTTACCAGTAGGGCCGTCTTGATATCAGATTTTTACTACATGATTATTGATAGCAAAAGAATTCACAAATGATATTATTGCGACATCTATACAGGTTGATACACAAGCATGGAGCAAGTGATTTCTTCAGTAAATACCTGGGCTGTTCGGACTGTTATTCTGTTACTGGATGATGTCACAGATCAGTTCAGAAACTTTTATTTTGCTTCTGGTCATCTAATTGGGAGCATGCAGCCCAAAACTAGTTGGTGAATTTTTAACTAAAATTTGGTTGCAGTGTCAGTATACAGTCAGTTTACAGTATAAAGAAGGACCGGTTGTCTCAAAGCTGTGCTCTACATTTTTGAATATTTCATATATTATTTATTACAAAAATGACAATTGATTAAGTAATTAACACCTAACAAAGATGGTGGTAGATAAACAGATAAACAGAACTGGCCATAGGTCTGTAGTATGAAGCAGGATCTAGGTCAAGGTCACTGCAGGTTTAACTCTGGTTTTCGGTCCTATGATGGTGGTTCACTTGTTACCAGGGTAAATCACCATGATAACTGATGCTGAACTCTTAACCTGCTCCAGGCCTGGTTAACTTCAGAGGATCAGATCAAAACATGTCAACAGTTCAACTACTGACCAATCAGATACCTGGAAAATCTGAGTCATCATTTCTACAGGATCCTGACTGGGACAAAAGAGTTTAGAATAAAGCAATAAATAATTCAGATCAGTAGATGTTTGTACAGATCAGTGGAATCATTCTGCTGTTGGAGTCTTTCCATGTGTCCTCTCTGGTTTTAAAACAGAGCTGAAAACAAACAGGAGAGTTTATCACTAAATAACTCCATCAGAACTATTAGAGCTTCATCTGAACTGAACACAGATTCTTTCATCCACAGGATCCTGACAGTGATGAAGCTGTGACTCTCCTCTTCATCACTGCAGCTCAGAATAACATGAGGAGACTCTGTGAGCAGAAGTGGAAGTAAAAACTAAACCTCTGATGTCTTTGATCAGATCAATGATCCACATACTGATCAATATTTCATTAATAATGAACATTTCAGTCTCACTGACCTCATCACACATCAACTACTTCTGTGGCAAGCGGATTTAACATTTAAAAGCTAAGTTTGACTATCCGGAATTAACATTGTAGATATCAACAACATATTTTTGACTACGTAATTACATTTTGGATAGTCGTATTTTTCATTCAAGATATCTGTAACGTAATTGTGACTAAGCGAAACCACATATAGAGATATCTGTAATTCAGTTTTGAGCAGGCACAACTGAATTACAGATATCTGCAACTCATATCCAGTCTGGCTTTATAATGTTCAAATGGCTTGCCAAACTACTTCTCTCCTTAAACAGTCCGACGTCACGTTAACTGTTTGATCTGCAGCACATGTTCATCATCAACATCAGACAGAAGAGACAATGATAATTAATCTCCTAATTTACAGTTTATCCGCAGTCTGACTTCAATCATTTCTTCTTTATTCTAGTCATGTGATGTGATTGTTTACATCTGGTTGAACATCACTCTTGGGTGTCGCTATAACCGTATTAATCGGCAGGTATCAGTATTTCCTCTCATATCAGTAAATACATTATTCGTGGTTCTGACGATGTTGCGTAGAATTAAAAACTCCAGCTCTTTCTCATGGACGCAGTCCAGTCATCCATTGACACATTTCAAAGAAAGGAAGAAAAACGTGTTAAAGGAGGTAATACATGTGACCTGGACCAGTTTTAAAGTGCTCACAGGTGCACTGTACCTTTATTGTGTCCACATGTGGCCCACAGTTTCATTTGACGTGGATAACTTTGGGAGTTATCAGTGTGATTTTACCTTATTTTGGATTTTCCTCCATAGATTCAATGTACAGCGTGTTTCTGAGATGGAGCTACGCGCCAGTATTTCCCAACAATAAAGTAAATCTCATGTTTGTGTGATTATTGTTGGTGCTGGGGGGCAACCGGCAGTTCCCTGCCGCTGTGCCGAAGCGAGGGCAGGAAGTAGAAGTGAACCATCTAACTTCTCTCATACTCTTCGGCGATGACAAAGAACCAAATCCGGAAGTGGAACCAAACAACGCATCGTTCGCAGAGACAGGTGGAGCCATGGATGATAAGAAGTCTTATCATACATCCATGGGTGGAGCCCAGGGTTGTCCTCGCAGCGGGAACTCACAGCTGCTGCGTTGTTTGGGTGACCGCAGTCAGACGGCGGGCTCTCTGGCTCTGGAGCTACATGGATAACCGTCCGGCCCGCAGTAAATCTGTGCGGTCGTGTGTTACACAGTTCCCCCTCCTGTCGGGGACGTTTCTGCTTCTGGTTCCTTGGCCCACCCAGTGTTTTCATCCGTGGCTGGACCGGATTTAGCTCGGAGGGATTACATCGTCCGTTTCATTTGTTTCGCCAAATCCGCGAAAACTAGACTTGGTCTGAGAGTGAATCGGTTTTACAACCAATAACTAATTTATTTTCATCTTAGTGTAAGGTTAAACCCTTTACAAATTGAATTACATATAATTTACGATATTAAAACACCTGACCAGGAAGACACACCGGAAGTCCAGTGTGTTGTCACTGTGTGCAGCTGACTCGGGTCGTGGCTGCTCTCGGTGCCCTCCTCCGTGGACCTCAGAGCCGTGTCAGTCGGCGCAGATCTCCGGTCGCTCCTGTGCTTCGGGTTTTTCCGCCCCGTGATTACACGATGGTGCAGCTCAGGCGGTGTCTCGGTTGCACATGCGCCGCGTCTCTCCGTCTCAGCGCGCCTCTGACCCACGCTGGAGCCAGCAGGTAGCCGGACAGGCGGGTCGCCAGCATGCGGTCTGATGTGGAGTACAGCCCGGTGGGAGAGGGGCTGGGGATGCGGGACTTCTGGCTGTATGTGTGGCTGCGCAGGGCGGCGGTGATCGCGGCTCATGTCACCGGCCTGGGCCTGACCCTCATCATCTCCCTGCTGTCCAGACCTGGAACCAGTGAGTGAATCTGTGGATGTCGGGACCAGTGATTTTATCAGCACATACACCTGACATAGCTCCAGCAGTTTATGCTTTATGTGTGTCTTCATAGTCACTGATCTGCTTCACGGGTTATTAATCCCAATTAAAGTACTATTTGTTATAATTAATGGCAAAGACCAGGAGCCTCTTTACACAGAATTAGAGTTTGTAATAATGGTTTTAGAGAAAAGGGTTATAGAAGCTGGATAGAAATAAAGGATAGAGCCCACTGAGGATCTGCTACTCAAATATGGAAGAACAATTAGTTTTGTGAGCACTGCACAGTTTTGACAATAGTAAACTTAGCTCTGGATAGTTCTGAAATGTTTTGAATAGTGTTGGATAGTTTGGGAGTGTAAGGTGTTAACTGGTGTTTCTCTTTGTTCCAGGTCTGTTTTCTTGGCACCCAGTGTGTATGTCTGTTGCAGTAAGTTTACAGATCACATGACTTCACTCTCTCACCAGTCAGTTTGCTGTTTACCTGCAGTGCTGTATAATGTCAGATACAGCATTATGTAAAATAAAAAAACAAGGTGCAGCAAATACATCATCACACACTGAAGGAACATTTGTCCTTTCATCAGATGTAGTTTTTGAGGTAATTTGCAAAAATATATAAAAAATAAATCTTTATTTCTTTATCATCAGTTCAACTTTTTCTTGATCTTCAGAGAATCGTGATAGAGACTCAGTTATTACAAAGAGACAGAGCGGAGGATACTAACACACAGCTACAGGCAGGTGTTCAGTGATGATGTTTTTAAAGCTAATCAGATTTAGATCAGTGATCATGTGACATCTGGTCCTTAGTTCAGACATAAACGTAGACTACTAAGCTAATTAAAGGAATAGAGTAGGTAAATGATTCATCAGTAGAATATGAACCTGCTGTTTGCTCTGAACATACCTTTAGCTTCACACCCTCTGGTCTTTGGGTCTCCAGCTTCTTTCCACTGTGAATAATAGATGGGAGGGGCAGGGAGGAGGGAGTGTGTTGCATCACTCCCTCCTCAGATATGTTGTTACAAACTAACCTGGAGTGTGTGTTCGTGGTGATGATGGAACATGTTTCCCAAAAGAAAAATGTAAAATATAACTTTCATCGTCATGCTAGGTTAAAATGAAAGAACAATTCAGATTGATCAAATCTCGTGTTATTTCAGTTTAATTCTTGTGTTGAAGTTTGATTACTGAGCTCTCAGGGTGCAGCAACATCATTGCAACAAACACAACAATATACATATACATATATACATATACATATACATACATATATATATATACACACACACACATATATACATACAATACGACAGCACAAAACATATGAACAACTCAGACCAGCTGAAAACAAACCTTCAGGTGAGACAAAGAAAACAGGTGAGCGGTTAAAGTTTCACTGACTGACTGTCTGAAGCTTATTGGTTCAACTTTGAGCCAATGCTGGTGTCACAGTTGTGGTGTCCTGCACAGTGAGGGATGTTACTGACAGTTTGACCTCCACATGAAGTGGTGCAGAGAGTTTGAGTAAACAGTTAAATTCAGTCCCTGTTAATTATTTGATTGAGTACAGGTTCATCATCACCAGCAGAAAAGATGAAAACTACAAAAGCAAACCTGAGTTGTAATAAACTGGAATAAACTCTCCATTAATATAACTCATACTACGAGCTGAGGTGACCACAAAGAGGTGATGTCTTTATTCCCTGACATGGGAACACTCCTCTGAACAGTGTCTTGCCTCTGTCTTGTCTCTCCTCCTGCAGTATTGTCTGTGTATGACTGAGGGCATTCTCCTCTTCTCGGCCGAGGGGGCTCCCTTCTGCTTCAAGTCCCGCAAAGGTAAAGTCCGTCTGCACTGGTTCTGCCAGGCTCTGGTCCTGATAGCTGCGGCCACCGGGCTGGGCTTCATGGTGGCCAGCAAGAACGTGTCAGAGCGCCCCCACCTGGTCACCTGGCACAGTCTGCTGGGCGTCTGCACCCTGGCCACCACTGTCCTCCAAGCAGCTTGTGGGATCTGCATGATCTTCCCTAAGCTGCTGCGCCTCTCCTCCTCCCTGCCCAAACTGAAGCTGTACCACGCCACCTGCGGCCTGGTGGTCTACCTGCTGGCCACAGCCACCGTGGTGTTGGCCATGTTCTCAGACTGGTTCCAGGCCTCGGTGAAAGGGGTGGCCTGGTGGACCTTCCTCCTGCTGCCCTTCATCCCTGCCCTGGTGGTGATGAACCAGATCACTAATGCCTACCTGCCCCGCAAGAAACTCGCCAGCTAGGAGGCACAGAGGAAGAGACAGATTCACTTCATTCATCCAGTTGCCATGTAGGATTTACACTGTGGTGGAAGTGAGAGTCCTGAGCTGAAGCAAGAGTGTGTGTGTGAAACCACAGGTTTCTGAGAGGAAGTTTTTCTTCAGCGTCTTCGTCAGTTACTGGAGCTGAGATCAGACCCCAAACACTTCGATAGTTTTGTGCTGACGAATGATCAGTTTGTTCTCTCGTTTGTCTGCATCAAATAATGTATCTCAGATCAGATGAATGTAGCAGCTGCAGTTTGTTGTGTCTGATGCAAAAACCAGAATATTGACAGCAGCTGAGTGAACACTTTCATTAATAAATGAAAGAAGTATTTTTACAGTAGAAAGTTTTTAGGGCCTCATAATTAATTTAAATTGCAATACGGTCAAGTGCAATATCCAAATCACAGAGCTGCAGTTTTTCTGATAAAGGTGAAATGTGTCACAACATTGTTGTTGTACAGCACCACAACTATGAGACCTATAAATCATATTCTCCAGACGTAAGGGAACCTGTTTGTTTGGTACGAGACCCAACACAAATCACTTCATCGTCATTTGAACAAACTATCAGTGAAAGTGAAAATGCAGAAATTCCAACTGAAATCATGACTCATATGACAAATGCAATATCTGCCAAGATCATCTCAACATGATTTTTTTTTTTGCATATTGTTTAGCCGTAGAAGTTCTTAACTTGAGTGTGTGGATATTGTGCCACAAATGATCAGAGGTGTTGCCCCTGATGCCTCCAGGACTCCTGAACACTTCACATCTTCACGTTCCGACTCTTGCTGGAATAAGAAACAGAGGAATTTAACGACAATATGCACAACATGAGGGCTGCTGTGCCACATGTGAAGCCCAGGGCACAACAGAGGACGGTTATCCTGACAAACACCTGGAGGCAGCCCCACAGCAGGAGCTGGCAGGCACCTCTGACCTCACAGAGGAATATTTGCACTACATATGCAGAAGAGGCAGAGGTCTGAGTGTAGACTGGTTTCTGAGGGGACACGGAGCAGCTGCTCTGGATGGTTCTGCACCAGCCTGTGAATTCTATTTATTTATTCAGTGATGTTATTTCTGTGTTGTGTCTGTTTTGGCTGCATCAATCAATAATTTTTTATATAACACTGAATCGAATGATGACAGATTTAATGTGAAAGCTGTCACTGGCAGCAGCAGACGACCTCCAGCTCTGCAGCTCCACCCATCCTCCCTTAGCTCCTTGTTTTGGTTTCATGATGTGTCAGCTGTTTGGTTGTCCGCTCCCCGCTCCAACCAACCAGCAGTCAGACAAAGTGAGAGTGTTGAGAAGCCTGAGTACTGGACTTCCCTTACAGAAAATAAGTGGACTTCTAGTTCATTTTATTAAGCAAACTTAAGTTAAGTTGTTAAGTTCAAGTTGATTCCCCAAGTATACTTCATGTAGTAAGTATACTGATATCAATATACTAGTAGTATACTTGTAAGTGTACTATTTCAATACTTCTTTGGACCAAATTGTCCCACTTTTTAGTTTACAAAGATATACTGTAAGTATAAGAGTAGTAGACTTTGAGTACACAACTAGGTTACATTGAAGTTTTATTTTATTTTTATTTTATTTTATACTGCGAACTATAACTAACTTATAGATACTAGTTATATACTTCAAGCCCACTTTTTAGTTTATGAAAATATACTTTGATGTATACCATAAGCAAATATACACACACACTCAAATTTAGTAAAATAATATCTGACTAGTACATAAACAGTAGACGGAAAGTGTACTCTCTTATCTTTAGTTTGAAGCAGTGCACTAAGCACACTGGACTAAACTTGTTTTCTGTAAGGGTTGTTCACCAGCTGGACATGAACACAACTCCACATAAATGCTAATGTTGCTGTGTGTCTGGGTCATAATGAAGAGGCCGCTGTTTGCTAACATGTTAGCCATAACAATGTGATTGGGTGATAATGTCAGTGTTGAGTGTAAATGAGAGATTTCAGTTTTGGATTTTCAATAAACTTGTGAAAAACCATGTTTTCACTCTGTCCTTATGGCTGCCTGAGGAGACTGAGGGACAGTTCATCCACTTCAGATCAAATCTACAACACAATAAAGTGAAGGGGTCTGAGACTCTCTGAAGCTGCTGCATGTGAACAGGCAGCTCCTCTGCTTCATCAGCTTTCAGTATTTTGTCACTGTGTGACTCCTCTGTCTTTTAAGAAGTTGTGTGTGAGCTGTGCTTTGTGATCTGTTTCCTTTTGTAATCACCAAAGAGAAAACGCTGAACACCAAACTGTAACTGCTTTCATATATTTGTTTTCATGCCCCTGGAACAACAGAGGAACACTCTGAAACTGGATACGGTGACATGTCAGTAACTGTTTCACACTGCACAAAACTGTACGTCTCACACACACACACACACACACACACACACACAAAGAAATCCAGTGTAGGTGAAACAGTCATACCAGTTTCTACAGTAGCAGAGAAAATCCCAGAATGCAGTTCAGCTGTGTTAACTTCATGTTAGTGTGATTTTAAAGGAGGAGGCTGATAATTCAAGAAAGACCCAAAACCAACAGAGAACATTTCTACAAGTGTTTTATGTGGATCACAATCTGGTGTGTCTGATTCCACACACCATTAAAACACATCACACATCTCCCTTCATCACCATGAACACACACATCACTGTAGTTTATTCTGAATCAATCTCACTCACTCACACACACACACACACACACACACCATCCACACAGGTGGATTCATTTAAACAGACAATCCAACATCACATCATGTCTCCTGGTCTTCATCAGGATGAACGAGACTGACCTTAACCGTCTCTTGGAGTCTGAGGAGTGTAGAGCAGAAACAGATGAGGCCGCCGCGGTGACGTCTTTGTTTTCCCGCTTTGTGTCTGACTTTCATGCTCTTTGGGTACGACCTTCATGAGGCAGCCTGCGTCTCAGTGGACCAAACACTGAGTCCTTGGCCTCTGACCTTTATCAGTTCAGCCTGTGTTGTTGTTGTGTTAATGATCAGAGGACACAATAAAACCATAAATCTGCTCCTCCAGGGGTCAAAGGTCACGGTTAAGACGGTGGGCCCGATGGTTTGTCTTCACAGATGAAGGTGACGGAGTTGTTCAGCAGCTCATACATGTTGACCTCCACCACTTCCGCTGACGATCCACCCTCTCTTCCACCTGACAGAGCCACAAAAACCTGCTGGGCAGCTGCCACCCGTACCTGCTCCTCAGAGGTGACTGGCTCCGCCCCCTCATCACCTGTCGGATCTGCAGAAATCACCTGATTGGATAGAGAAGTTGCATATTAAATACTTTCATTTACTTTAAAAGGTAAGACTGCACTACTCTGTTGGCTGAAACTTTCAATGCGTCTGCACATTGGCCACGCTTATTGTGACATCACTGTTTGGGTTGTGGCCAGCTGCTTTAAAGCTTCAGCCCTGTTTGATTGAGTGTTGAGTTAACTCGAGGACATTTACCAGATTCACTCTGGAGACAAAAGCTTTTCTAAAACTTTAATCACATGAGCAGCAGTGACAAACCGTTCCCTTATCTGAGGGAGAATTATGGACCCTACATGGGCCAAGTTTGGAAAACAGGTCCACCAGCCCCGCCCACATGATGGGCATATTGTGATCTGATCAAAATGTGGGGAGAACACTTATCAATACCACGTGTCAATGCAAATCCTCAGATGTCATCCAGTTCACATGATCCAGATCACATCTTGATACTGTGTGGAAATGTGGTATCACTCTGGTCGAGCAGTTTCATTCACTTATAGGTGACTGTTTAACATCTGTTTAACAACTGTTCCAGCGGTTCACACTTCACAGCTGAGGGCTGAGGTATGAAAACTAAATTTCCCATCTGAACTTACCGTGTGTGAGGTGGAGGCCTGCTCCTCCCCGGCCTCCTGCTCCTCCTGTGCCTCCATGTGGCAGGACACCAGGTGCTCCTGCAGCTCCAGGTGGGTGGTGCAAACCAGGGAGCAGAGGGGGCAGCTGGACGCCTCGCTGCTCTGGCCGATGTGCTGGCTGCTGATGTGTTCCTGCAACTCGTCCTCCCCGCCCAGCACGGCCGAGCAGCATGGACACTGCACCCCCGACACTGCCGAGCCTGGAGGACACACACAGGATCAGTAGAGACAACACATCAGGTACAAACTCTCAGGAAGCCTTTGCTGTGCAGCTGGAGGCTGTCAAACAGAATCCACTGCCTTCCTCTCTGAATACAACTTCTTCAAAATAAACCCTGAGGATGTACAATCTGCCTTTAAAACTCTGCAGAAACAGACACTAGAAATGTTTCAGAATTTAAAATCAGCACTGAGATCAGGGAGAGGATCAATATCAGTGTTTTGTGGCTGGAGCAGTCACAGGCTGGTGCTATATCCCAGAATGTCCCTGACTGAGTGAGTGATGGAGTTACACCATTGGTTGGTCGAATTTTGGTCTCTTCCCATTGGTCCTTATGCAAACCTAATAAACATAATCAGTGGATCCACAACAGTTTGTATTTCTTCAAAAAGTGGCTGGGGCCTTTATCTACCTCACCTGCAGCAGTTAACAGGTCTTTATGTCCAACTCGCTCTGTTTGATCTGTAGAACTGATCACAGCTGGATTTTAGTCCGAAGCCTTGTTTTCAGTTGCTTTTGTTAAAGTTACTGCATTGTGTTAATACAAACTCAACACTAACCATTTCAAATTAAAAGCCCTCTAGCGTTTCAGTGGGCAGAAACCCTTTATTTCTTCACAGGGCTTTTATTGCTGTGCTGCAGGAAGTGTATTGTCTCATTTCCTGTTGCTGGTGTTTCTCTTGTTTACATATTACTCAGATATGTGTGCTAGTTTCTTTAGCAGTCAGTGATGACTACCCCACCCCCCCTCAGTTCTCTCTCAGTTCCTCCTCTGCCTCCTTTAGTAATAATGATTCATGTAACCACAGTGGTTTATTTATTTGCAGTAAGGTCGAAGGTGGAACTGTAAGGAAATCCAAATCTTTAGCGGCTGTTACCTGTCACTAGTAGCTGCTGTGAGCTGACTGTGATGGTCACTACTAAGTCTCTCACTACTTAAGTAGCTGCAGTGAAATGACCTGAAACCAACTGTAGAGTTGTCTGTAATTTCTGTAAAGACTGCTGAGAGACACTCGACTGATTTCAACAATCAAAGTGAACTTAGGACTGTTATTTCACAGATTCAGACTGTGTGTCTACTGACAGTGTCAGACCATCCTGTTGGACCCGGTTTGTGTCCAGCATGGGAAGGTTGGCTGTGAGGGTCAGGCAGAGGCCAGCTTGTTGGAGCCAGAGTCACAGGAAGGATTACATTTGAATTCTTTGAATAACTTTGAAGTTTTGTGAAATGAAGAATCTAGTTTGGTTGATGTCTGGATTGTCCTGGCCTGTACAGCAGCCCGACCCTGAAATATAACCTGACGTTTACCTGCTGAGCTGATTCATGAAATCTGCTGTTAAACACAGCTACAGAAGTCAACAGAAGAAAATCATGTCTCTCTCCACACTGTGGAAGATAGCAGTGGAGTATTATGAGTATTTCTGAATCACTAATGTCTCTCTTTAATCTCCTCTGGTTATACAACAGCGATGGATTAAATGTTCATTTGAATTAATGACATGGTAATGTTTGATGAAACTGTTTTCCATTTCAGCACCAGGAGCTGTCCACTAGTTGTTCATAATGAAGGATAAGAAAACAACATTTTCTCTTCACACTGACTACTGATTATTACAGAGTCATGTTACTGGTATTTATATTTGTATATGTACAGCAGATTCCTGAGACACAAAGATTTCTCTTGACATCATATCATTCCGGTGGAGCGCCACATCTGTCCCACACATTAACGTCCACTGTCAGTGTGAACCTGTGTGAGCCTGTGTGTGCCAGTGTGAGCCTGTGTGTGCCAGTGTGAGCCTGTGTGAGCCTGTGTGAGCCTGTGTGTGCCAGTGTGAGCCAGTGTGAGCCCTGGTGTCCGGGCCAGTGCTGTCCTCACCTTGGTGCTCAGAAGCCTGATGTTTGGCCACGCTGGCAGCGCTGGGGAAGAACTTGAAACAAACATCACACTGGACCAAAGCCTTGAGCTGCCGGGTGTGGCTCGCAAACACATCAGGGTGGTTGGTCCTGTTATGGTACCACAGGCCTGACAGTTGCTACGGCAACAGGGAGAAGACAAACAGATTGAATATCAAGAGTATCACACTTCTCATCTAATATCCTCCAGTTCAGCATCCAGACGAATCCTCAGAACTGACTCCTCCTACCTGGTATGACTTGTTGCAGAGGTCGCAGCTGAAGGGCTTGGCTCCAGTGTGCGTGCCCTTGTGTTTGTCCAGGAGGCTGGTGCTGGTGAAGACTTTGTTGCAGGTGGGACACTTGTGGAACTCCTTCGGGTGGAATTCCTGGATGTGCTGCCGGTGCTCGTCCAGTGAGGAGAAGCTGAGGCAGCACTTCTGACAGTCATGGGGCTCCGACAGGTCTGACAGAGGGCAGGAGAAAGTACTTGACATCATATCACATCATGTTCATTATCAGAATATACTGTTTGCCCTCTGGATGATTTCACTTCATCATCACTTCTACACATTAGTGTGTTAGTGTTCTTACTGTGGAAGGTGTGCAGGTGGACGGTCAGTCCGCTGGCCTGGCTGTAGCCTTTCCCACACTCCCGACACACATACGGACGATCACCGGTGTGTGTTCGCACGTGACGCGTCAGTTCAATGGACTGGGCAAAGACGGCCTTGCAGTACTGACACACATACATCTTCCCTGAACACAACAAAGACAAACTGAGTCTGAACACACAGAGATTACCACTCAGCTTTGTTTGTGTGTGTGCGTGTGTGTGTGTACTTGTACTTGCTACATAGTAAGGACCAAAAAAAGTATTTTACTAACAAGGTGAGGACATTTTGGGAAATTGAGGACATTTTGGCCGGTCCTCACTTTTTGAGACACCTTCAAATCACATGTTGAGGGTTAAGACTTGGTTTTAGAGTTATGGTTAGAATTAGGTTTAGGTTAAGGTCAGGGTCAGGGTTAGGGTTAGGCACTCAGGTGTGATGGTTAAGGTTAGGGTAAGGGGCTAGGGAATGCATTATGTCAATGAGAGTCCTCACAAAGATGGAAGTACAAGTGTGTGTGTGTGTGTGTGTGTGTGTGTGTGTGTGTGTGTGTGTGTGTGTGTCTCACCCTCTGAGTGTTTCTTCTTGGTGTGGTATGCGAGTGCAGCAGCCACACTGAAGCTCATGTCGCAGTGTTTGCAGTGGTATGGTTTCTCTCCTGTGTGTAGCCGCATGTGATTCTTCAGAGACGAGTTGGCGCCGAACTTGGCGCCACATTCCTCACAAGCAAACGGCTTTTCCTCAAAGTGCTCCGTCCGTTTGTGGTAAATCATTCCTGGGGTGCAGGCAATAAAGGAAAAAATAACAACAAAAGAAAAGAAAAATGATTCAGACTTGTTTTGGACGATGATTTTATCAGGACGTCACACAAAATCCCCAGAGTGACACAGTTTCTGGTTCTACTTTTAGGACTAGAAGTAGAGAGCATTTATCAACACTGCTAACTCAGGAAGTCAGTCTCAGGAGAGCTCCAGACGGGCCTAACTGCTCCGGAGATGGTGGTCAGGCATGTCTCAACATTAAGTTAGGACAAGAGATGTTAAGTTAAAATGAAATGACACCCAGCTCATCTTGTGTAGGATATCAACAAGGAGAACACATGCTGTCTGTACAGAAACCAAGGTCATCACATCTATATTTTTTAGTGCCAGGGAAGAAGCAGCTCTGTAACAGTCTAAATAAATCAAACTTTTACTATTAGAAAATGAAAATGGAAAAATGTTTTCAGCAGCATCCTGTGGACAGCTCAACGCCTTACGTCAAAGTCTCAACACGACAGCAGCAGCTGACCTGCAGCTTTAGGAGTCAGTGTGAAAGCAGAGCGCGCTGTGCATGATCCAGGCTCTGCTGGCCGACTCTCACCTGATGGGTGGGCGAAGGTGCGTCCACACAGGTCACAGGCCACCTTCTTCTTCACACGTGTGGTGTTGCGGTGAGCTTCGGCCCGATGCCGCTGCAGGGCCCGCTGGTTGGCCAGCTTCTTGGGGCACTGCGGACACTGCTGCTCACACTCCTGGGACATGGAGCAGCGCTTCACGTGGGCCAGCATCCGACACTTGTAGGCAAAACCCTTCTTACACCAGCGACAGGAGAAAGGCTTAGAGGGGGAGGAGGAGTGGGGAGGCGAGGAGGAGTCTGTCGAAGCTTTGTCTCTGTCATCATCTTCAGTCTCTTCCTTACTGTTTTCTTCCTCCCCCTGTTCTTCCTCCTTTTCTTCGCTCCTGGTGCTGTTCTGTTGATCTGGGACAACTGTAAAACACAAAGAACATGTGAAACAGCTGATTTTAAACAACGTTGTTGACACAAAGAGAAGATGTCCACTTCCACAGAGTCACAGACCTGTAGTCTGGACTCTGTTTGGCTCCTGTGTGCTCCTCTCCACCTCTTCCAGCAGAGACACCAGAGATGGGGGGGAGGAGGAAGGAGATTCCTGCTGGACGCTCCGGAGCAGCCTGACGAGCGCTCCCTCACTGAGCTGCCCCTCCTTCACTCTGCTCATCAGGTTCTCCAGCGCTGAGCTGGGATCTGCCTCCTCACAGCACTGACACACAACCTGGCAGACAAAGGTTCACACAAAGGGTTAATATTTGGATAAACAGGGATGTGATCTGAAACGGTGGAGGGATACGACCACGAGGACTTACTGAATAAACGTAGTTACTGTTCAAAGCAATTAATGGACCTAAAGTCAAATGATCCTCTTTATTAAGATGACTTTACGTGGAGTCATCTTAATAAAGATGACTCCACATAAAGTCATCTTTATGTGGAGACAGACTCTTTATGATCAGAGTCTGTTGATCTGATCATGAGTGGAGATAAGGAAATGTGCGGAATACAGCGGAAACACAGAGAGCAGGCAACTGCAGGGACATGTATTAGAAGTTTAGAGGTGTAAATAAAGAACCTGCCAGAAACTAGAAAAGTTTCTAGTCCAAATGTTTGGGAAAAAAATTATTTCTTGGAAAACCATGTTGCAGATATTCTAAGGTTTGGCAGAAGACCTGGGGCGATGTGTGCTACCTGTCTCTCCTGCTCATCCAGGCTGCTCTGTGCTGCCTGGCTCAGCAGCTCCAGGGCAGAGGACATGTTGGTGAGCAGCTCCACGAGCTGAGAGGAATGTTCCAGATGAGCAGAGGCAGACTCACTGGACACCTTGTCTGCTGTGGTGCTGTTTTCTTCCACTGCACTTTCTGAGGATTTGGCCTCTTCAGGCCCTGTGAATACACAGATACGAGAACATGGAGTCCAGTCAGGGAGTGTCAGGACTGTCATACTGAAGGATAAGAAGGTGGTTGGGATGTTTCTTGGGCGGTTGTTACTGACACTGACCTGAGGACTCAGAGAGCTTGACACAGGCCCTTTTACATGCTGGTCCCTCTGCGTCGTCACCGTCTCCCTCACCGTCTCCCTCACCGTCTTCCTTCTTCAGCTCGGCCTTCAGCTCTGTCTTGTCTGAAGCAGAGTCATCCTTGTTGGATGAGGCTGAACCTTCAGGGTTCACGCTCTGGACCTTGTGGTTCATGCAGAGGTCGGACATCTGTGTCGAGACGACGGGGACCGGGACTGGGACCGGGACTGGGACTGGGACCGGGACAGGGGGCTGCTGCTTCACAAGGCTTTTGAGGACATTTTTAAAGCCAACAGCCACGTCAAACATCTGCAAGTTGTCTGCGGCGGCGACGATGCGACTGACGTTGTGTTTGCCCACAGGCAGCTTGCCGGTGTACACCATGTCCAGCAGACAGCCAAACTCCTGCGAGGACACCACGGCCGTGTCGATGGAAATGGTGTCGGAGCCGTCCAGGAGAGACCTGACACAGACGAAGACAGTTTTATTTCTGTTCAAGCTCAAAGGTAACAACAAAAAAAAAAAACAATATCCCACTAGTTTTAAAACTTTAGTTTAAAGATGACACAATAGACTTTAAATGAGTCTCACTAACTGAGAAGATATTTGGCAGATAAAATAGTGATGACAACAATCATCAGTTGCAGTCCTACACGAGGTTTGTTTTGAGAAGACCTGAGTCTTGCACTGATGAGACTTCAGTCTGTCTCTAACTTGATATTTGCTTTGACAGATTCACATTACAATAGAAAAACAAGGGTTGGTCAGCGCAGTATTTAGCGCAAAGTTCTGCACATTGCAGATCAGAGTTGAAGGAATTTTAACTTTCATCTTACCCCCACTCTGCTCTGCACACAACGTGTGTGTGTACAGAGTCATCAGAACACACTTTATACACAATAATTTTTTTCAGTGATACTGTGAAAAACACTTCTACTACAAACAGCATGGAGATGCTACTTTAAACCTTTATATCGTCTGCTTAAGTACAAAGAGCTGAATAACCAATAAGATTACATTATAATAGTTGTATATAAAATATATAAAACATCAACTGATGGGATGTCAGAGGAATATTGTCATATTCTGTGAAAATTATTTATTATTATATAAGATAGAGATGAGATATATATATTAGATGAGATGATCATCAATGCCACTTTCATTCTTGTGCAACATATTTATTTAAAGCTGAGCAGGATGATGAACATCCACTCTTTGGAATGGAAATCTTATTTACTCACTTGTAAGCTAACAAGCTAACTTCAATACACCTCAGTGTCTGTTCTGTTCAGAGTCGTCCATGCATGGACTCACTGTCAAAGTTTAATCTTTACGTTTTTTAACAGATGATTTGAAAGTGTGTAATGCAAACACTCTTATTAGTTTACTGGTGTGACTTTGTACCAAAGTAAGCTAGAAAAGTTTAAAGAAACAACTTAATGCATATGCAACATAAAGGGAAATGTTCAAATCCACAGGAAGTACTGTGATGGGTCTGGTCACCAACCTATTATTGACTATTGACTATACTCACTTGTTTATTAAGACATGAAATCTTTCATTTGGCCTCAGGTATTTGTGAAGTGACTTGAAACTTCAATTAACTGTTTTTTTTTTTTTTTCTGGAGTTTTCAGCTGCATCTCAGTCTTTATATGTGGTTAAAAGCTCCAGAAAAAAATAGTGAGTGGACCTTGAGTAAAGATCTGATTATTTTGTTTCCAGGGTAAAGAATGATCTTTCAAGCTCGATGTGAGACTCACTTCCAATATCTTGAGACCACACTTAGATTAACCTTGACTGACATGAGACCTGAGCTCCAGCCCATCATATATCTCACTTCAATAAATCGCATTCACACTACCTGAAGAGCATGCTGGAGGCAGCCAGCACCAGTTTGTGTGCCCGGTGAGGACTGTCTCCCACCAGGATGGTACAGTCACAGAAGTGGCCCTCCTTCCTCAGGGCCCACAGCTGCTGCATCAGCTGGTTGCTGTAGTTGGGCAGCTCCATCATTTTGTGTGATGGTCTGGAGGGGATGGGGGGCAGAATGTTCAGCTGTGTCTTTATGGAAAGACCATAATTAAATCAATTAAAATCAATTCAGAAACTGACAGTTTATTCATGTACAGTATTGACAGTAGCCACATCATCATGTGGATGAACTGATAGAATAACACAGACTTAGCACAGAGGAGCTCACAGTGTATTTAACAGCAAGTTCAACTGGTTTATGGTTAATGCTCTGTATTCTACAGCAGATCTTGGGAACAGGAAGGAAACTAGTCAAGTGCTTGAAGTTTGAAATGTATTAATGTAATGTGGACGTTGAGTTATGTACCTGTAACAGTCACTCAGGATGAAAATGGGTCATGTCAGTTAGTGTTTTATTAGCTACTGTCTGTGATCCACGTTTTATTAGCAGCCGACTGTTGCTCGGGTTCACGTACAGGTTTAGGACACTGATGTTCACTGGGTCTTCAGTCAGTATAAGATAAAACACAAGCTAACCAACTATCAGGACATCCATCGCTAGCTTTAGCTACACATGCCAATGTCATCTAGAGAAGATAAATAATATGACGTCAGGGAAGCTTATTGGGAAACTGCAGTTATATTTTGAATAAACCCCTGACAGTCATCCGACATGCAGCTTCCAGACGGTGGGTGTCTTTACCTTGAGTTATTCAAACGATCCGTCTCTTTATTTAAACTTCTTTGCTGAACAAACCAAGTGTGCGCAATAAAGCTTAGCTATTTTGAAAATGGCGTCGGACGGTACGGCGACTAAATGGGGCCGTTTCCGGCGAAGGAACAGTCCACTGTTCAAAGAGTTTGCTCTTCACTCTGTCATAACATTAAATATTAATCTGTACAGTAAAACTATCACAGTAATTAATTCTGGACACATTAGGGAAAGTACGCAATCTTTTTCCACTTTATTCAAGCGATGCCTGCTGGGTTCAACCAACAAGTTGTTAGCAATGAAGCTACGTGGAGCGCTAACTTAGCAGCTTCCGCTACGAGGAAAATGAATTAAGAAGTTTACAATAACACAACAGCTAATGGTAATTATGCAATGTAAAAAACACAAAAACAAACAAAAATAACAAAAAACAAAACAAAAACTAAATATTTTTGCTGTAGGTTGTCTTATGACAATTTTCTTTTTTTTTTTTACATATTCAAAACAGCACAGCAAATGATAGTGTTTACCCAAAGATGTGTCTTGTCATCCTCAAGTCAACAGTGAAGTATATATTTGACTACGATGGAGCACCTCTACTACATGGGGGTTCATTTATACCACCATGAGGTGCAGTGTTGGTGTGAGGCTGGGGAGCCTCTTTCCTTAATTTTCTGTCATCTTGCGTCTGTGTATTAAATGCCCCAAAAATAAATAATATAAATAAATATAAACGTCAATAATAAAGACATTAAAATGTGTATCTGGCTCAAGCCTTGGCTTGCAGAGATGATGATTATGAGCCAATGAGTGTTGTCACTAATGTTCTCAGAGTAGGATGTCCTATCGACAATGTTACAACAAATTTTAATTTAAAATATTTATTTCCAAGGCAAAAATCAAAAGAGACAGCAGATGTTACCAGGTAATGAGTTACAAAAGCACAACAGTCGTTTCTTTTCCTGTTGTTTATGTTTTTGTTTTGATTCCATCAAAACTACCTTTTTAGTACTTTAGGTAGACAATTTAATATACAGAAATTAATTAACAATGGAAAAAAGAGCCTGTTACACTTAAAACGAAACAACTAATCTTTGGTAGATGTTGATGTTGCGATCACATGACTGAAACAATCGTAATTCCACTTCAAATGACAATTTGTTTAATCTATAAATGACACACATAAGGACAGAGTGATTTGAAAATAACTTTATTGTTCATAAGAAATAACTGTGAAAAGAACAGGACATTACACTGCTTGCATTCTGTTTCTCACTTCCAACTCATAAGGTTTGCACTGCTGAATCTTCTGCAGGAATCAGCCTGTATACATACCGTGTAGCTATGTATCTCTAAATGCCACATGGAGTATTATGGATATAGATTTGCTGTAGAGGTAATAAATGTTCTAACATTAAAGAGCAGTTATATTTGTAATACCTAACAGTTACTCGTGCATTCTTTTGACAAACCTGAAAAACTGTGCAGTGAGAACACAAGCTTCCACATGATGGAAAGAGAGAACAATTTCTTTAATTTTTCTTCTGCCATAATTTAAAATAGTCAAAAACAAAGCCCATTTTCATAAGTAACAGTAGAATTTAACTGAAGACAAGCCTCAGCATACAATATATCCACTTAGCTTCCTTGTGTTTCTATTAGTCAGGCAGAAGCACTACCACAGTCCTTCAGAGTGATTAGGAACTTTAAATATCAAAGGCCAGCTAACCTTATGTCGAGAAAAACAGCGGCTTTGCAACATAGTCACAGTTTTATTAAAGACAGCCTACTCAAAATGTAAAAAAAACCAAATTAAAGCACTTATTTATATATGGACACTTGACAAATTCAAGCTTTTTTTAAAATTTCTATCTGTCATCTGACCAATTCAAGCATAGCTGCAGCACAGCTTTCCTCAGTGCCCGAGAAGCCCAGTGCCTGCAGAGAGAAACACAAACTATTAGACTCAAAACTAAATCCACGATGGCCCTGAAAGTTCAATGCGCTGCAATTTAAGAAAACACAGACAAAACACAAAGAAATTCAGAAAACATCCTCATCAATTTGACAACACAAGCTCTGTAAATACACACAACACAACCAAGTACACAAACATGCTGCAAATAGCACAGACGAGAACAGAAGTGTTTCTAGGGAACACAAAAAAAGAGATGAACCTGGCTGCAACACACTTGTTCAATGATTTGTGACTTCTGAAATTAAAAGCATTGAACAATAAGTGAGCATGGATGTCTTATCATACATCCATGTAAGTGCATCCAGCCGGGATCTTCACTTTTTTTTGTCTCCAGGAAACACTTCTGTTGTCGTCCGTGCTAATTGCAGCACGTTTGTGTACTTGGTTGTGTTGTAAGTATTTGCGGCACATGCTGTCAAAAAATGTTTTCCGAATTTCTGTGTGTGTTTTCTTAAGTTGCAGTGTGCTGAGCTCTCAGGGCCACCACATAAAACACCAAAAAAACAATAACAAAACAAAGAGAAAGGAGTTGCCCGCCCCTTACATGAGACAATTAACAAAACAATCATCTGAATCATGAAATTATCTGATAAAGAACTGATGAAGTACACAACGAAGTGAGCTCAGTCTGATTATCAGGGTTGTCACTCTCAGCTTCATGTTGAGAGAAAATGACTTCCTACATGAAGAAAAAAGGAAAGTATGCTCACCTTTAAATCCCTCTTCAGGCATCCTCACTGTGAATGACAGTATTGACTCCATATTAGTACAGCATGATCATAATTTGTCTTTTTTAAACCAAGGTGAATGTGACTGCCGTAGTGGAGGTGAAGATGACACCACTTACCCTGATAGACATCATCCATTGCAGCATAGTCTGCTATTGGCTCATCAGCCTGCCAGGAAACAATGCAATGAACGTTTTGGATAAGAAAAATACCTCTAATTACCAGATCAAAGCTGCTGTGGTTAAGATTTCCATGTAAAGGTCCAGCCACCAGGAAGTCACAGCTGGATGTACCTTTAGACAGATGATGCTCTCTGGAATGACACCCAGGCTGCCCAGTGTGGCTGAGTCGTCTGTCAGACTCTTTCCATCGATGGAGAGGTTCTGGTCAAATGGAGCCACAGAGAAGGCGTGCATAATCTATGGGGTCACAGACACAGTAAAGTCAGTTTGGTGTAAACAGATGAACCCTTTTGTGCAGTCACTTGGAGCCCTGACCTGTATTTTCAGCTCTTTCAGTGTCTGATTAGCTGAAACGATGAGTGCTTTCTCTCCTCTGAGCTTCCTGTGCCGGGTGCTTCTCCTGATTCCACCCAGTTTGGTCACATTGGTCACAGGACCGGCAGCTGCTGCTGCTGCTGCTGCGCTGCTGTCACACAGCTTCAGACGCTTCGCACCGTCTTGTGACTGAAAGAAAGTAAAATGATTATTATCTACTGTGGCTGACAACACATGATACCTATGTTCCTCATCCGTGACAACACAAAAATTGTCAAGTTACAGATAAAACAATAACAATTGAACATCAAGATAATTTTGGTCTGCTGCCATTTTTGTTAGTTCTACTGCTTTTACTGTTTCTTGGTACTTTTACTATTCATTGTTTTTGTTTTTAACCAAAGGAGTCTAGTTTGGCGAGTGAGAAAAAACAATGGCTGCAGTGAAAGGATTAAATTGAAAACCTGAAAATAGCAGCTTCAAAATCATTTTGACTTGTAATAGGGAGAATGGCACCTCTTGTCTTCTTTCACTATGTAACTTGGGTTGGATGGGTACGATATTCTGCGAGAAGTGCTTAATGCTTCAGGGCGCTACGTCACACACAACCAACTATGGGTTTCCAGCTAGCTGTAGGAAGCTAGTTTGCCAATTCTATGCTTCGTTAATCACACCTTTAATGAATTTTGTGTTTGTTGCCTGAGCGACTGACAGGCTTTTCCTCCTGTACATAAGCTGTTTGCTTCCAGTGCCCAACAGAATTTAATGCTCCAGCATCCTGTAATGACCAGTTGTGGCTGCAGAGGGCGCTTCAGTGTTGCTTTAGGTTGTTTAACTCCATGTGCTTCTAAACAATAATGTAAACAATGAAAATTAACCAGAAGAGAAAAAGGAGAACACAACCAGTCCTATGATGATGACCCCTGGACAGTGCTGAGAGTCCGGGTCTGATTTTCTCTACACAGTATTTGGCTGCTTTAACTACTCGTTGGAGTGCTGCAGTCAGTGGATGGTGTGGGTGAGGTGACACCCTTCGGTTTACTGCTGTAGCATGTTGAGCTGACCTGACTGAAGTCTGGGTCTTTCTCTCCATCCACCTTTGGATGTTCTTCTTTCTCCTCCTCTGCCTCGGAGCTGCTGGCGTTCATCTCTGGAGCTGCCTCCTTTATCATCTGTGCAGAGACAGCATGAAAACACAAGGTCACAGCCTGCACCAAAATCTGTGGACCTGATTTTAGACATGATGTCACAAAACACACTTGTCACTGTTTGGTCAACCTAAGATGCCCTTTCTGTCATACCCTCTGGTCTTCAATGACTTTGCGGATATAGATGGTTGCTTGGGTGTACTCTCTGAGGTCCCTCTGCTGCTGGAAGAGGAAGCTCTCTCTGCACTCCCAACACAGATCTGAACACATAAACACACACCCACCTCATCATCAAATCAATCAAGGCCTTTATGAAGACAAAACAGGTCAACGCAACACTTTGCAACACCCTGCAACACTCTGCCCAACATGTGGAGCATCAAACTGTAGGAGTTTTACAAAGTGGTGAACCATTTTGATCACTCTGCAGTCCTACCAGGCTGAGTGGTGTACTGGGTGGTGGGACCACTGGGTGTGGTTTGTTTGAAGCAGTGGATGGAGATTGGCTGGTCCACGATGAAGAGTCTGCTGATCACTTCCCATTCATTGGGCCAGAGCAGAGCTATACTGTGCAGGACAAACGGCACAACATGAGACCACAGCAGTAACACCTCAGGTCAGGTCCTCACATATATTCATTTTACTAATGGTCAGTTAAAGGCTCCCTGTGGAGTTTTGACCTCTAGTAACACCATGAGTGGGTCCCTGATTTGTTTATCTCACACATACACACAATGTGCATGTGTGTGTGACACGCTACATATTACAGCCTATGGTTTGACACTGTTCCAGTGATCAAGCTAACGCACATTGATGTGATAAACATAGTATTAAAATAAATTTGCAAAGTGACTGGGTACACATTCTGTTTACAGGTAAACTCCACAGGGCTCTTTTGAATAAGCAGAACTCACTGTTGTGCGTCTCCACTGATCAGGGAGTCATAGGTGAACATGAAGCCTCCATGGGGGCAGAGCAGCAGAGTGTTGCCCACATTAGACACTGGAGAGGATTTTGTCGGCCTCCTGGGAAACAATAAGAGATGGGAAAAAACACACAATTTCAGTGACAGTCATGTTTAACATGGTTAGGGACTGACCAACTTAAAAATACAAAGCTCAACCTTCCTGCAAACTACATCAACTTCAGGTTTGGTCAATGACACACATCTGATATTTAGGCCAAACTTTTACTACCCCTGTTTCTCCAGTGCATACAGTCACAACATGAAAACAAACACAGTAACATCGGTTTGTTCATTTTACTGTTGAAACAAACCTACCTGATGAATTTTCTCCACTCATCCACAAAAAACAGAGGAACTATGTAAAGTACGTCTGTGCCCTGGAGAGATAAACCAGAGAAGATTAACTGTATTCACCCAGAATCAGAGTGTGTTATTATCTGTCATGACACTGTATAAGACTCACTCTCTCACACACACACACACCGACCCACACCGACCCACACACACACCCACACCCACACCCACACCCACACCCACACCCACACCCACACACACACACACACACCCACACACACACACACACACACACACACGTCTACCTGAGGCCACTTGGTGAGTGTCGGTCGATTCTTCTCATGGAAGAGGTTGAGCAGCTGGTTCTTCTGGTCCAGGGCCATCATTTTACTGACGGCCTCATTGTCCTTCTCCTCCTGCTCTAACGTCTGGAAACACAAGAACAAGTTTTTATCCAACATCTTCCCCAGTGATTCACTGTATGTCCACATATCCACCATCTGTGGACGTCAGGACTCATTACTGTTTCTGTCTGCTGTATGACTACAGCTTCCCTTTATACTTCCATTTTACTGGCTATAGAGAGTCGCAACAGAGCCTAAATAGCAGTTGTAGCTGTGAGTACACTTTTGGTGATAGAGATACCAGAAGAACTGTGATTGGTCAGTTTGCTTTCCCCTGCAGGTGGAGATTGTTAAAACAGTTTTAAGAGTCTCAGAGATTTTCAGTAACACACACCTAATGAAGCCATGTCCCTGGTCAGAGTCATCACACAAACTCTGCATCACACAGTGAAGCAAGAATCTAAAAACAGTCACTATGGTCTACTGTTGTGATGGTCTGAGCTATAACTCAGCTACACCTGAGACACCCACAGCAGGGACGGCAGTACTGTGCATCATTAAAATTTAAATAAAAAAATTAAAGATGAGAGTGAGGGATCAGTTTCCTGAACGACTGGATGGTTTGTCTGTGTCCACTCACCAGACACTGCTGACAGGGCTCTTGGTTCTGGGTGAATTCTGGGGCTTTGGAGAAGTATGCCCTCAGCTTGGTCCAGACTTCAGAAGACACCAGCTTCCGTTCAGTCTCCAGAATACTCAGACCCCCTGCAGCAGGAACAGACAAACATATTTCAGAGCCAGCCTATCAAAAATTAAATATGGGTGCCTGTGTAATAGAAATGGTAACAGTTGACATTTTATGTTTAAAGATTGCACAATCTCATTGTCTGGGTTCCCACACCTTCTTAAACAACAAATTCAAAGATTTTTTTAAGGACTTCCAGGCCAAATTCATGGATAAAGGTTAATCATTGATCCCACACAAAGAATTTTTATGAGGAGAACTAGCAGCTTTACAGAAGTTCAGAGAAAAATTAAAAAGAGAGAGAGGTTTGACTGTTGTGAACACTTCTGCTCTGTGCTGTGTCACAGTGATGCAGACTGTGTGGTCTCTTGTCATCTTTAACACAGCACAGCAAAACAACATCTTCTGGAACTTGAGCAATAGTGACAGATGATTATTACAAGTTGAAGAGCTAAGAGGCAGCCGGAGACACCGTCCTTTTTACTAACATTATCAAAGTAATTTCTATTTTAGCACAAAATATATGAATCCAAGCACTTTTAATGAGCTGTCTATTTTCAAAAACTTTTCAGACCTTTTTTTGTCTAATTCAGAAATGTTGAAGGATTTTAAGGACCTGTTGGAACCCTGCATTGTTAAAGGTTTTGCTAAGATCACTGTAGATGAAGGGGAAGTACCATGACTGCAGACAATGTCTTCATTGAAAGTCTTCATCTCGTCCTCGTTGCCCTCAGAGAGCTCTGGGCCAAACTCTACAATCAAACAAGAACGTTAATGCACAAGAGCTGTTCAGTAAATTTTTAATACTAAAATACAAGACATTCATACACTCAGTGAGCACTTTATTAGGAACCCCTGTACACCTGCTTATTCATGCAACTATCTAATCAGCCAATTATGTGGCAGCAGTGTATAAAATCCTGCTGATACATCATGTACGCACAAATCAACACCATCATCCTGACTTCAAAACTCCTGCTGAATGATACTGGCTGTAGATGCTGTACCAGCCTATCGCAGGTCTCAATGGCTAATCAATGAATCTAGTGATTTTTTTAAGATCATAAAGTATAATTGGTCGATTATGTAATTATTTATCCAACTATTTGACATCTGCCCATCGTACATTTCTAGTTTTTCTGACAAACCTTCCTACAGACAAGTTTATTAAATTTACAACAATGCAACAACAAGCAGTATATCTCTTGTAAACAATGCGACAAAAATTTGTGGTCAGATCAGAACCACAGGAGCCACCATGGATGAACAGACACAGAGAGAAACCAAACCACATCCCACTCCCCCCACCTTTGCTGTTGTTGATGTGTGGTCCCTGTCCGTTGGTCTGACCATTGCTGTGTTTGGTTTCATGTTCGTCTTCCTCCAGCTGTTCCAAAGCCAACTGCCTCCAGCTACGCAGAGAAGCTTTGCCCACCCAGTAGCCCTCACCGCTGAGACGCGCACACAGTGATAAATACACATGATTACATAACATTGCAACTCTGTATCACTCCCTTGAGGAGTCAAATTGGTCCTGAAATAGCCATAATTCACATTAATCAACTATTTCTCTGCTGTGTCATGAATCACTATTGGCAGCAGCATAAACACAAGACAGTGGAATCATTCAAATATCATTTGATCTACACTTGACTTTATGCACAACACCACAATCCACGAGCCCAACATGTATCCTGAGTGTAGATACCTGAGTGTGCGTTTGACCAGGTTGGAGACCTCCTTGTAGTCTTCATTGAGCTGGTTCTTCAGCCGCAGCACTCTGCATCGCTGGCTAACACACTCTCTACAAAGAGAGGAGTCTGAACAAACACACACAACTGTCATATGTAAACATTGTGGTTTTAGGATCAGTTATGATTACAGATAGTAGAGACAGTTTCCCATCTGACTGCATCCAAGTGTATCCAACTATAAATAACTATCTGTCTGTGAATTTTCTCCTCAGCTGCTCATCTCGACTTCAAACTAGTTGGGTGTATTTCTGTATTTCTGAGGACAAGAGGAAGTGGAATGTTGACTGTGAAGTGGTTTGGACTAGTGGATTTCAAGACAGCTTCAAATATTGCTTTTCTACATGTTACTTGACATGAAAAAAAAGTTGTAACTACACCACCTGGAAAGAGCAGCACCTGCACAATGTACAGTGAGCACATGCCAGGGTTTGCTTTCATTGTGTAATGCTGTATTTACTGTGCATGGTTCCGAGGTCACTGTTTATAAATCTGAGGGCACAGACTGTGAATCCGACATCATCTTCTGTGGGCAACAATTTTTTTCATGCCGAGACTTAACCAACGTCATAAAGTGGCGACCAGCAGACTGTCTCACTATGCTTCATTTTTTCTGTGTCCTGAAAGGCCAGTCTTTTATTCCCAGCTGGATTAACACTGACCAAGCACCTGAGTGTTTAAAGCTATGAAAAGTTGATTACATGATGATTTTCAGAATTAAAAACAGAATAGTAAACTGATTACTGTATTACTTACTTTCGTGTACCTATTGAATTAGAAGCACTGATACTCAGTTTTACAGAAGCCCACAATCTGGGAAGAGACCACACCCTGCTTAAACTTACCGTCCAGTCTTGGTCCTCCACCATAGCGCTCGTAGAGGAGTTGAGCAGCTTGCAGGGAGACCCTCTTGGACTCTCCCACCTTGTCTGGGTGTAGTTTGCCGTGAGAACACAGGAAGAGGGAGTTGTCGATTTCTTTGGTGGCAGTGGAGTCATCCAGCCACTTCTTCAGCCAGTCCAGGGGGATGAACTCATACGGCTCTCCTGAGGAAACAGAGAGACACAAGACCTCTGACTGTGATTCCTTCACTCAAGGCTTCCCCTGTGACTAAAAACTGTAAAATGCACGTTAAGTGTGGAAGCTGCATGGAATCAAACACAACTACACATTTCAAACTAACTGGAAACTGTTATTATCATAGAGACACAATATTTGTATTTCAAAATTCACAAATAATCCTGGTTCTGTAGCACTTTGGAGAACTATCAGTATTACTACAGGCAAGTGAACTGTAGTACAAGTTAATCAATAACCCCCATTACTTTGACTGTCCCCTTAATACACTTTCTGTACTTGTCTTTAGTGTTTGTGTTCAGACGGTGGGTGATCAGGACATTTTTTTACTGACCGTCTTTTGTGGGTAAAAGCTCGTAGAGTTCCTTCACCTCCTCATGTTTGGCCTTGCCCTTATCCACGCTCTGTTTTCTCATGTCTGCCATTTCACTGCACCACTCCTCAAATTTATGGTTGTCTTGGTCCACCAGCCTCTGAAGAAAGGCTGGAGGGAAGGAGCCAGGACAGAGATGAAAGAAACCATTAGACAAGGGGAACATGGACCCGATGGTGGGGAGGGCTCGAAAATAATCATGCTTTTGGATGATGTGTAAAATGACTCCACCATAAAAATCAAGTTATTACGATTTACACAAAAAGTGGGACAGATGATAGCTGGCTACATCAGCTGTGGTGAGTCACGACAGTCTCGTATAATTTTGTTTGTGGCACAGCTGTGACTCCAGGTGCCACCAACTTCAGGTGGTTTTCTGCCTCTCACTATTTCATGTGAATTTAATGGTTGCATTGTCTTCTGCTCACTGATCTATGCTCTTGGTTTGTGTTTGGTAACAAGGTATGAAAAGCACAAAGATTCTACTTTGTTCCGACTGTCCCAACCTGACTATTAAGATGGACAAACACTATCTGTAACTGTATGGGGTAATCTGTATTTTTAAAGATGACAGTTTTGCAATTGGTTCAGGTCTTTTGTTATTCTTGCTTAACTGTATTGCACACTAGTAACAAATATATAGGATGTTTTATTAAACAGGGTTTAGTCTTGTAGGTAACAAAAAAAAAAATCACATAAAATCAAGAATAGGGCCCAAGCATGATTAAAAAACTTTTTTTTTTTGGCCCGTACAGCCCATACCTCACAGTAAGTTGTATTTTATTTTTCCTTGATCCCTGATGCAAACATAGACGAATTGTTTGGGTCAAGGTGTAATGACACACAACATGAGAAATGTGAGAGTAGTTGAACTTCCACTACTCACCCGGCACCTCAACGTTGGTCCTGGAGGGATCTGAGCTCTCCTCTTCTTGGACCTTATACACCAGCATGTAGGCGTTTCTGGAGCAGTGGTAGCCTTTACTGCACTTTGGCTTCCGTGTCTGGGACTTCACTGTCTCAGCTAGCGACCAAGACAAAGGAAGAAGAGGAGCGACAACTTTGAGAAAGTGTGTACATTTACAGAAACTCCCAGGTCTTTTACTAAAGCACAATCATCATCTTATTTGCTGCAGCTGAACATTTCAGTTGTCCTCCAAAAAAGAAAATTATTTTCCATTACAAACTGTACTAGATAACAATAAGACTAGTGCCTACAGCATAAAGGTATCCGTGGATTTTAGGAAGGAGGAGCTGTTCAGTTCATCTTTAAAACCACTCACCAATGTCCTCCTCAATGCCAAGCTGCAGCTTCTTGCCTTCCATCTTCTCGATTTCCTCATCGTTGAATTTGTACCAGTCTCCGGTGCGAGCATCCTTCACATGGGCGATGTAGTGGCCTGAGTAGGCGCTGATTCCCCGATGGATTAACACCGCACTCAGTTCATAAACACACTTCTGGTCTGGAGAAACAGAAACATCAGTATCAGCACATTTACTTTTTAAAGAGGCATCAAACAGAAAATGTCAGATTTTATACTGAGGACCACTGAAAATTTTACTACTTACTTTCTGAATAGAATGTTTAGTTTTTTGAATTAAGAGAAGAGGAATGTATGTATTTTGTGTCTTCTGTGTATGTGAGTCACAGAGATTCACATTGCTAATACCTGATTTTCCTTCCAGGAAAGGTCCCATGTCCAGCTGTTCTGGAAAACTGATGAAAGTGTTCAGCTTCTTCTTGTGGCCTGTTTGTCTGAAGAATATGACAAAACAGTTTATAAAGCCTCTGTACACACTGTGTCATCAGTAGATAATGTAGTACATGAACTAAAACCAGCAAAATAAACTGGTTTTTTTTTAGCATTTAGCATTTTGTTAATGCTGTGTGTTTTTACACAGTGCACTATAAAATGATGCCTGACCTATCAAAGACAAAGCGCATGAGCTGCAGGTTGAGGGTTGGGGGAAGGCTGTGCAGTTTTATCCTTCGGGTGGCACTCTGTTTACTCTGACAGCTCTCACAGAAGTAGCGGTTCTCCCCATCCAACTTCTCCTCCTGCACGGTAGAGACACACATAAATACACGTCAAGACAAAAGCAGTAATTAAACTGTGACACATACAGACACAGACAAGCAAATCTTAGATGATACATTTTTCCCCATTTCTGTCTTGACTGCTGCTTGACATTTAACATTAGTGTATAACGTCAGAGCAGGTAACACAACATGTTAAGATTGTTGTTGTCAGAGCTGGGGACAGACAGTATAAATTTATTCGCTCTTCCTCAACATATCTGCAAATTCTTGTTTTTTCTGAAAATCACTTCCTTTCACCACTGCAGGTTTGTTTACATCAGTGTCCTGTCCCTCTCTTCCTGTGAGAGAAATTAGGTGTGTTTGTTTTAATGCAATGCTTCTACTCACTACTGTAAACATGGCAGAACTGTTGTCACATAAACATGACACGCCTGAAGTGAGATCACAAATGTATTTCTATTAATTGTGCAGCTCTGCTTATAGAAAACTTTAGCAAAAAAAAACAAAAAAACTCTGTTGTTCATATCAACTATTTTACATCAATATAAGGCCAGTTCCTACAGAGACACTGGCATGAGTTCTACTTTCTCCTTTGTTTTGTTGTCACACTCCACATTTCACAACATACACATCCCAAGTATGGTTTACAGTAGTAGACATCAAAGTTACCTTCAGGAACTCTGTGACGCACTCAGTGAGGTTCTTGTGGCCCTGGATGTTCAGCTCCAGCTCGTAGAATCGGGAAGGCAGAGCAGATGATCGTCCACACTGGTTACAGCTGGAGAACAGACCAAGACAACTGGTTCACCACACAACAGGAAACACCTTTTTTTGTGGCTTAACACTAAAATGTGTCCACTCTTCTTATAAAAACCTAGTCAGCAAAAAACATAACCGTGTGCTGCTGCATGATTCTGGTCCAAATGATGACTAATAAAACAATTACCTTTACATTTATTAAACCAAGCCTTATAAAAATGCCTGGTAACTACCTCACTCCATTAACTTGACAACAGCAAGGCTTCCGTCTCCCTCAGGACTGTGCAATAAATGGTAGTTAATCCTATGACTGGCATCACTTCTGATACAGCATGACTTTTAAAACATTTCCTTAGGAAAGAAGAACACTACTTATCTCTGATACTCCAAAACTAGCCAGCATAAGCAGTTTTTTTAGACATTGGTAAACTCTCTAAAAAAGGTGATTTTACCAATGTATGAAAATGTGTAAAAACATGACAACTTTTACACAGCTATCCAAATTTGCCTTCCACACACAACTGCAGGGTGCTATATGTTATCTCATGCAGTTACAGAGCACACAAACAGGGGAGAAAGAGTTGAGCTGTTAGCGGCTGTACAGCCTGGTAGAACTGATCTGGTGCATCTCATCTCCGGGTTGGTGCTCCTGTCAGTGTCAGAGCCTCAGCTGGTGATTGGTTTTTTAAAAACTTATTTCAGGGCTACAGCTCACACTTTCATCCCCCAGCACAGTGTGGCTGCGGTGTTTCTGGTGTAACAGCACCGTGCTGGGCAGGTGAGAGGTGTGTTTACAGTGTCTGAGCTCTGAAAGACGGAAAAGGGGTGAAAATTAGCGTATTCACCTGGGTCTTGTGTTTACATCATTGCTGATCGAAGCTATAGCCGATAAATAACCGTATCTACCGCAGAGTCAGAGTAAATGGGACTTCACTGAAAAAAAACTAACCCTCCTAATGATAGAACAGTTAACGACTTGTGTAATGACTTGAGTGTTCAGTGGTCTTACACAGTAACATAGGAGAACTGTCCACAGAACTGCCTCTGGATGACGTTCTGCAGGTTGGGATTCTTTTGCTTGGACAGCGTGTCCTCCAATAAAGACAGGAAAAGCTTTGAAAACTCCTGGGCATCCTGAAAATTAGAGACTTGAATTCAGTGGCCTGTAAAGAAACTAACTCTCCACTAACCTCACTGAAAAGTTGGTCACATTTCAAGGCATTACTTTGACTTCTGGGAACTTCTGATGGGTATTATTTTTGACTATTTACATACTGAGTTGATATGATATACAGCTCTACAGATACATGAGGTAAAGCCAGGAAAATGGAACCCCAGTAAAAGAAATATCCACAATCATCTTTCAAACAGTGAAACTAGTCGTGTATTTCTCAATTAAAGTTTCGATAATTTGCCAGGTTTGATGTAGGGAGTTACCTGCTGCTGTCCTGTGTCCAGGCCCAGTGCTTTAACCAGCCCAGAAGGATCTATGTATTTTCGGTTGCTGTTTTGCAGGAGTGCAAACAGGTACTGCAGATGCTCACAGATGGACTGAGGCTCGTAATCTGAAAAAGAGATGTCTGTCTGAGAGGATGAAAATGAAAAGGTAAAAACCTACAGTGTCTACAGTGTAAAGATGTCTCATGCTTGAACACTTGCCAACCTGTAATTGGGCCTTCCCCTCTGTCAGATCATTTTAAACAACAATGGGAAATAATGTGAGATTTAATTTAAGATCAGCTACGTGGTGATGATGTTTACTTAACAGTTATTATTTTCAAAAAGACAGTAATTATTGCCCCTGTTAATTTACAAGCCCAGCTTTATTGGTTTACAAAATAAATATAGTCAAATCTGTTATAAATTGATGTTGATGCTATAACCCCTGGCACATTTGTTCTGTTTTGGTGGAGGTCTGTGTTCTCAGAGTACCTGCTGTTTTAATTCAAACACTAATTAATATTTATTTGGGAAATTATATTCTAGTTTACGGTACATGCAGTAAATGAGGTGTATGCACAAAAAAGTGAAAACACTTAATCCAGTTGAAACATGCTGATTTAAACCAGAGAATGAACAAACATAAAGAAGTGTCCTCAGTGTTTTGTTTTCAGTTGTACCAGACTCAATGTTGTGTTCCTGTGCTCTGGAATTGTGGCACTGATAGAGGCTCCTACGCAGCTCCAGGTTGTGGAACCACACTTGCAGGAATGTGTTGACATAACACGTTGCACCCAGATTGGTAAGACCAACAAATGTGTTCTGTAAGGGGGCAGAGAAAGAGAGACAGAGAAAGAGATAGGATCAACTGGCTCATCAGATGTTCTTCCAGCTCTGGTCTTATGATAACCTAAGATAGGTTATCATAAGACAAGAGGAAAGTATGACAGGTGAGGAAACAATTTGCAGTATATACAGCTGATGAAAGAAATACCTTGTCTCGGCGCTCTGAATTTGGGTCATCAATATTGTGGAAAGCATTTTCATCTATTTCCCCCAGCCACGCCTGTTCACCAATACCCACAAGACAATTGGGATTCCCTTTGCAGTTTCTCCTGTAAAAGGAAGTCATGATTAACCTGACTGCTCCACTACCAACTTTACAAGTAACATCCAACTGCAACCCTCCATGTCAAGTGGAAACAAAACTAATGCCAAAATCCATCTAGGAATCAATGATGTTCTGAAAGACACACATCCTTTTTATTAGCCGTTTATGTGCAGTTTATACGCAGCAAGACGCCACAGAGCAAGATAAGGTTCAGTAGCATATCAGCTGCTGGATTTAGTGCTGACTGTGATGCCTACCATCCTGTATGTTAGAGCTATTTTGTGGCATGATCAAGTGAAGACAGGAGTGGATTATCGTGATCGTCATAGAAAGTCTACAGAGCAGCTGTGCAAGCTATGAAAACTTGTCCACAAGCAAGGAAACTAATCAGACCTTTGATGCACATTAGCATCTCTCTGCGAAGCTGGCCATTAGCCATTAAGTCATCATCTTTAAGACCAAATATAGGTTATGCTAATGGTATTTGTTTTACAGACACATGCTAGAACAACACGGGCATGTTGTTTAGAAATGTTAACGTCGTACCTGCAGGCTCCTCTCTTGCAGGCCGAGAGATTGACGCGATATGCTAGCTCGATATGCTCCTGTCTGATTTCTTCTGGTTTCACTGTTTCCACCCAGCGCCAAGCCGCTTTCTCCAGCTGTATGCGGGGCGCCATAATCCTACAATATAACGTTAACCACACAGTCGGGTATATAAATCAAAAAAGAAAGAATGCAATGGCCCAAGGTTAGGAAAACTGTTTGTACGAATGCTAACATAGCCGGCTAACATGAGCTAAATAAGTTCCTGCGAGTCATAGCTTGGTTCTTACGAAGCAACCTCCCGTTAGCTATGTGATGCTACTTAACCTAGCCAACTAACATTAGCTCAGTAGTTCCTTCACTATCCTACTGAACTTGAAAGGTGAGCGTATCACACCACATCTCAATAACACATAGAGCAGAGCAATAAAATACAATAAATTACGACAAACAGTATTTACAGGGTAACGTCAGAAGTAAGGACTACCCCTGTGCTAATGTTAGCTAGCTAGCTAAAATGAAGCTAGCCCGACCGGCAGTGTTAGCAAGTCATTTTCCCTTCACTTTCCATTTAACGCTACCTGAGGCTAACGTTACGAGTTTATTGTGTTAAGGTCAAATATTGTCGAACCTTTCATGCGTGCAGCTGCTTCACCAAAATATTTATGTATTTTCACATTTTATTCACGGTTTATTTTAGATTTAGCGCCCTTGCGTCAGTTTTTAAATATATTATTTCTCCGCTCAAAATCAACACGACGTCAACAAGTGACGTAGGCGACGTCTCTTTGTTGTGACTGGAGGGATGGACGGACAGCGGATATATTATTCATGATATATGAGGGCACTACCTTCGGAACCCAAGTGGCTTTTCAAAGCTATATGTTATTATGCTCATTTGTTAAATGTGTTTTCAGCAAATCTGTTTCTTTTCATCTACTTGCCAATATTACCTGTATGTCTTAAGTATGAACGACCAAACCTGTCTAAAAACAGTGCTGGAAGTATTCAGATCCTTAAGTAACAGTACCAATGCAGCAATGTGAAAATACTTAATTACAAGTAAATTCCTGAATGGAAAATCCTTCTTGAGTATCAGCAAAATGTAGTTAAAGTATTACGTAAAAGTACTGGTTTGGTCCTCTGACTATATATTAGGCCTATTATACAATGTATATGATATCATTGGATAATTAATACTGAAGCATCAGTGAGTCAGCAGCACTGTTGTAGCTGCTGGAGGTGGAGCTAGTTTAAAATACTTTCTATTACTTTCTATTGGGGCTGAACAATGAATCAAAATACTATAGAAGTATACAATATGGTTATGTGCAATATCCAGATCACAGGAGCTGCATTTTTTTTGATAAAGGTAAAACGTGTCACAACATAGCATTATAGATAAAGCAATTAACCATTGTGGTGCTACAGAGACTCCCCGGCCTACAGATCATATTCTCCATAACTAAAATGAACATGTTTGTTCGGTACAAGACCCAACAAAAATCATCATTTCTTCTATTCTGTTTTTTTCAGTGAAATTTAGATGCTAACATGACAATTCCAGCTATTGCAATCACAATATCTGCCAAAATAAATGCAGTATGTTTTTTTATTTTTTATTTTTGCATATTGTTCAGCCTTAGTTTATAAACAGTTTTATAAGCAGGGACAACAGATACATCTGAGGAGTGATCAGTTGATTAATTGGGGAAGTTGGGTTTGAGCTGTTTATATTTTTAGAGAAAGCCAAAGCCAAAGCTGATGAAAGTCAAAGAACATGTGATGCTCCTGGTGTAACACACAGATCCAGCCTGGAGCTTAACTGAAGCAAACTGTAGATTAAGCAGGGCTGTACATTGAAATATGATGTTTCCCAAGGTTCCCTGGTTGATTTTAATTGAAGGGCTTCTTTGTAAAATGTATTTATTTTTAATATTTTGAAGTATTTTCTCCCTAACTTTTAATGGATTTAAAAAAGAAAAGTAAAAGAGGAAGTTGGTCTCAAAAAGGGGCTGGGCAGCTCTGTTAATACACTACTGTTTCATATGATGTTCCCCAATATCGAACTCCTGTTTCTGATGTGTGCATTTAACAACATTTTGTATATGGTCTGTTCTGCCCTCATGTGCAGTTTGTGTAGATATTAATCTAATTATGACGACTAATGAGGCAGTTGCCTACTGGACATGTCTTGCATTAGTTGCTGATATATCTAATCATCTTAGCTGTGCTTTCAATACCCTGCTGATCAGAATCAGAATCGCCTTTATTGTCATTATACATAGTACAACGAAATTTGAGCGCTGCTCCCTTGGTGCAAACAATGCTAATTAAATAAAATAAATAAGAACCTAAAGAGAACACAAGAATTAAAAAATAGAGGAGGTATAAAAAGGCAAGTGATATGTACAGATATATTTACACGTGGTATGAATGAAACCCGATTATTGCACATTAGGCCCAGTTTTATTGCACAGGTAATTGGAAGTTATGCAGTGTGATCGACCGGTCATCCGGTCATCTTTTTGTCCTTGTTGACTGCAGTGATAGCCCTCGGGAAGAAGCTATCCCTGAGTCTGTTTGTCCTAGTTTTGTGTGACCTGTACCTTCGGCCCGACGGCCCGACAGGTCAAACAGGTGGTTACTGGGGTGGGAGGGGTCCTTGATGATGTTTCCAGCTCTGCTCAGATAGCGAGAGTTGGCAATGTCCTCCAGGCTGGGCAGAGAGCAGCCAGTGATCTTCTGGGCTGTGCAGACCACCCTCTGTAGTGCTCTCCTGTCAGCTGCTGAGCACCCCGCGTACCACGCTGTGATGCAGTACGCCAGGATGCTCTCTATGGTGGCTCTGTAGAAGGTCACCAGCAGCCTCTCCTCCAGGTTGTTCCTCCTGAGCACTCTCAGGAAGTGGAGGCGCTGCTGGGCCTTCCTCACCACCGCCGAGGTGTTCGCAGTCCAGGAGAGGTCGTCCGCTATCTGCACACCCAAGAATCTCATGGTGTGGACTCTTTCCACACAGTCCCCGTGGATGTAAAGTGGGGCCGGGTCCCCTCCGCCCTTCCTGAAGTCCAAGATGAGTTCTTTAGTTTTTGTGGTGTTCAGTTGGAGGTTGTTTACCGAACACCACGCAGTCAGTCTTTTGACTTCATCTCTGTAGTTGGACTCATCCCCTCCTGAGATGAGTCCAACTACGGTTGTGTCGTCTGCAAACTTTATGAGGGTATTTGAGAGATGTGTCGGGGAGCAGTCGGATGTGTAGAGGGACATGTCCTTTGCTGCAGCATTGCAGAACATCAGGCTGCATGGACTGCAGAAGTAAAGCATGACCCAGTGGAGTGTTGAGACAGTTAAACTTCACATCATCCCCTGTCAAAGATTTTACTGGTGTCAGAAAATGTTAAAGCAAAAGTGGAACTGCACATGTGAATAGCATGTGAACATGACAGATCATGTGCAAGGATGGTAAACAATTGACCACCTGGTGGACAACTGCAGATTACATGATGTAATCATTATGGCAGGTATGCTGACTGTATGTGTTCGAGATAATCACATGCAATGTTATCATTGTGCTGTTTCAGTGGCTGCTGTTCACTGGTGTGAAGCTTATGTGTCCATGTGCAGAGTAAATTTAAAATATGTTGACTGCAGAGAAACAGATGAGTGAACCATATGCCCAGCTGTGATGAGAAGTACCACATGGTGCATCTAATCAGTTACTGTATACACTGCTACTGCTGGTGATAAGTTTATACTTTTTCAAAGAGGATATTCTCTACAATACTCACTACACAACTTTTGGTTTAAACTGCAGTTCCCACCTGAAGATCCTGAGGCGTTCCTAGGAACTGATGATATGTATAGTCTCTCCTGTGTGTTCCGGGTCCATCCTGAGGTCTCCCACCAGTTGGACGTTCCCAGAACAGTGAAATTCTTATGACAGAACTAGTGAAGGACTTCTATGTGGTATTAATACCTTTACAGTGAGTAAATGATTTTACTGATACTTTTGGCTCTCTGACATTCTTTATTCCAGACTAAACAGGTAGTTAATTCATTGATAGATTAAACAATAATAGCTACTATCATCTCTGTGTCTTATTGACAAAATGACAGATTTGGAATATGGTGTCTTCATTTAATATTCAACAATAATGATTATAATAACAATAATAACAGTTTAATATATATTAATATTAATAATTTTAGCAGCACCAAGATACATACAAGAAATACTACATACAAGAAATGCAGCACAAAGTGCTTTACAACAAAGAAACCACCTGCACTAAGTGCTTCACATGAAAAGACATGTTGAACATTAATGTAAAATAAGATGGAATATTGATAAGATAATAAAATAAACATTTACCATTAGTTAAAGATAGATTACATAGAATGCGTAAAATCAAGTAAGACATTTTTTTCTGTCACTCTTCTATTTAATGAGGTTGATTGAAGAAGCATCTCTGCACAGCAAAGCCTGTGTTTCAACTTTTCAAGGCGGGGACAGCCTTCACCGTCATGTGTGTTCTTAAACAGTCTTTGAACGTCGCACGTTGTCTGACTGTGAGCCTCAGGAGGGGAGTACAGACTGACTGGGAGGTGTGGACGAGGCCACGCCCCCCTCCCGCCGGTGAAGGTGGCAGCCCGCAGTGAGCGGTCAGGTTCATCCTCGGATACCTCAAGCAGCCCTCACCGCTCCTCAGGTACGAGCCGCTTTGCTTCTCTTAGGACTAGAACGAGTCATTTTGTTGTCGTCTCTAAACTGTTGGGATGAAGCACAGGGAGAAGCCTCATTCTCCCACCCTGAGTTATTGATGTTTAAACTTGAACCATTAGAAACAAACTTTTCCAAACTTTTCCAACATGAACCGTTGTTTAGTTTAATAATCTACCAACTTTATATTTTTAATAGGATAAAACTAACGTCACAGCAGGACTTTCAAAATAATCTATTTCAGCTGGAAACGTGTTTTTTTTGAATGAAGTGCTGCAATAACTGTGACACCAGAGACTAGGTTCACATCCAGGGACCAGTCTGTGGTTTAGACAACAGCAGCTCTTTGGTGCAGCTCAGTGAAGATGGTTGTTTAGGTTAAATGACTGAAGTCACTGTGAACTTTTTATGTATTAAACCAGACCAGGATCTTTCCTGAACCTGAACCAGGATCTGTGAGAGTCTGAACAGAAGCAGAAAACTGTTTGATGATGCTGATGGTGGATACAGGTGGATACTTTACTGTTATGAAAAAGGGACAACTCATGTCCATGTAGGCTAAACAGTTAAATGTCAGCAAAGAACATAGATAATATTTCCGGATGTAGAAACAAAAGAGTGATTCAAGGGTTTCTCTGTGAGTTCCTGCTAAATTCAGAGCGTTATGTGATATATTTTATTTAGCACACAGAGAAGTCAGACATAATGACAGGGTGGTGTTTTCTACATGATGAGAAAGTAGCCTCAGAAAATGTGACAACTTCTTTGAGACAGTAACTTTCATGAATTTTGTCATATATCATATTTTAATTTAGGATGCACTGAAATATTTCTGGAAGGTCAGAGTTCATTTGCCTTTCAGGGCCAGGATTATGAAATGACCCAGTTTCTGTCCTGTCAGGGAATCAGCCACTAATCTGTTCCCACACAAAGAGGGAGGACAGGAGGGGAGAGGGAGGGAGGAAGGACAGGAGGGGAGAGGGAGGGAGGAAGGACAGGAGGGGAGGTGGGGAAGATTAACTAACCACTGCTATTTAGCTGTCTAATCCTCCGTCTTTTTGAGTGTTGTGTAAGTGATAGGTACAAACGGGCTTTAGTCAGTGAGAACTGACCTCAGTCATGGACATGCAACAGTTTATGTAACCAGGACACAAGGAGAAGGTGGGGTGGCACCTTAGATGGTCACAGAACAGGGAAGGGTTAGGGAAGGACCCCCCCTACTCTGCTGCCCACTGTGGTCAGGTCCTGAGTCCACAATCCTGAAGAAAAACAGAAACCATAGGTAAAGTCTCATTTTTTAAAACATATTTTATTTGTTCAGTTAAACTTCACAGGCAACTTCTGTACAATTTATTTACCAGTGTGAGGGCACTGTAAAAACCTTTCATTACATTCTGACAGTGTATGTTCAGATAATCCATAATCCAGTTGTCCATTGGTTATTCAGACAAAGACACAGGATCATTTCAGCCTGTAAATAAACTCACAGGACACAACTCCACACATGACAAGAATAAACGTCTGATGAGGGAAATTATACATTTATTTGATTATGAATCTAATATTTGTCAAACTTAATGTACAGAGTCATGACCTCAGTGTCCACAGTGCTAACACAGCCATGATTGTGGCTGATAACTAACTGATCTGCTACTAATTATTTTTTCATTATTGATAATTTTTTAAAAATCTGATTATCACATATACTGATAAAGGCAAATCACAATTTACCATAAATCAGTCTTTATATATTTATATGGACTCAAATCAATATTAAATTTCAGTGATATTCGTGGAGAGATGCAACAAATCCTCACATCTGAGAAGCTTGAACAAGCAAATGTTTGGTATTTTTACTGGATAAATGACTTAAATTATTAATAGATTATTTAAGATTTACCATCTGCATCCACTACAGAGTAAATAACAAAGAAGATAACCCTGTCTGCGTCCTCCAGAATTAAAAGCATCCTAAGTACAATGTTTTCTATATTGTCCATTTCCTACAAAGAAATGCAGCTTTATAATAATAAAAGGAAAAAAAACTAGAGCCACGTGCAGGTGTATTAGGGTTAATTCTTCTATAAATACCTACTAAAATGTCTGTTTTTACTTTGATGGCCTCTAAAGACACAAAGATTCATCAACATAAAACTGCTTTAGCTCAAATTTAACAGTCAAATTCAGCTGCTGAAGAGAAACCTGCTGTTTCAGCTCATGTAGACAACAGAGAGAGCTCAGGGACACCCAGGCCGAGAGGCCCCGAGCACCAAGGCTGATCCAAATCCAAAACCTGTTGTGACAGTTGACAACATGACACACTGTTTGTTGCTGTATATAACATTCTCAAACACAGTGAGGTGAGCCTGAGGCTGAAACATGTTTATACAGACAGAGATGGGAAAACTGGCGTCATGAGCAGATTCAATGTCTGATGAAACAGATTTTTAAAAATGATTCAGTGCCACAAGACACAGAAATATGCTTTTATTTTCCTCAGCTATGTGAAGTGTCAGGTTTTCTTCAGTGCTATTATTCATGTTAGAAAAGCCTTTCACTCTGACAGAGGACACTCCTTCCATGCTCCATGAAAGGAAACACACAGGAGACTGCTGTCTTGTGACACCATGTCCTTAACCCTATAATGCCAAATGCATCAAATTTGATACAAGCATTTCTGAGACCTATTGCATCACCTTATGGTAAAAACTTCACCCAAACCCTCTTGTATCCAATCTGATACTTGTCTTCCAACCCCTGGTGGATACCTTTATCACTACAACAATTCAGCAAAGCATAGCACAGGTAGGTAGCAACAGATGCATCTATATGAATATATGTCTTTATGTTAGTTAATTAACCGTCTTTGGTATAATTTTCAAAATGTTTAAAAATCAATAAAATGTAAATCACAAAAAAGTTGCATGTGAAGTCGTGCACTGGGGTTAATAAGAGTTTTCCTCAAACTGTGGTGTAATCCACCACTGATTAAGTTATTATTATTAATTTATTATATATATTAATTATTATAATTTAATAATAATAATAATTAAATTAACACATGTTAACATTAAAGCAGGACAATAGATTTTACATAATCAGATTTAGTGAGGGTCAAAGACTGTACTTGTGAAATCATCCCAGGATTTTAAATCAACTTTCCAACTGTAACCTGAGGCATGATGAAATTAAAATGATTTCTGTCGTCTGTGCTTCAGGAGTCTACGGCAACGTCAGAGCCGAAATGGGGCGGAAGGAGATCATCTGCAGCTGGAAGAAGAGCGCCAGTAACATCAAGGACGTCTTTGATTTCAAGGGGAAAATGGGCTCGTAAGTATGACCGCTGAAAATAAAGAGAAAGATGTATGTTCTTGAAACAGCTTTGCAAGTTTTTGGAAAGAGAATTTTATAAAAGTAGCAAATTGCAAAAAAGAAGATCATTAGTTCACCAGTAATTAGGGCAAAACTGTTCACTGGCTTTGAACAAATTTGTAAAGAATCTGGTTTGGTCATTAGAGATTTGATTTGCATTCAGAAGGAAATTTACAAGAACTGTGTCAGTCTGCAAACAGTCCCCTGGTTTGCTGCTGCTTACAGTTTATGGGTTGGTGCTAACGAGACCCACAGCAGATGGAGTTTTCTGATGAGGACGCTCAGGCTGTGGTGAGTACAGGCAAAGTGTTGACTCCCTGACAACAGTTTGTAAATCGCAGCTGATTTCTTTGTCACACTTTTAATGGAAACGTCCTGGAATCAGGACTCAGATACACAGAGCTCAGACAGTCCGGTGTGCTACCACACACAGATGCAGATGCATCAGAAGCAGTGTGGTCACACACAGCAGACTCACACAGTCCAGAACACAACATGGACACAAGTGAAGCTGTAACCTTTGACTCAGCTGTCAGGGAACATGCTCAACTCTAGGTCTGTAGCGTGAATAAATATGTCGTAAATCCTGATGTTACAACAGGGACATTAAATATTTTCAGAGGCCTCAGACCAGACTCTGGCAGACTGTGGTGAACTCCCAGTGACCAGGCTCTCATTGGCATCACCTCCCTGAGAGCTGGTTTTATCAATGGAGCCTCTTACACCATCTGTGTAATCTACTTACAGCTGAACCTGGATCAGTGCAGGACTTTACAGTGTTACAGTCCATTGACGCTGGATTGTCCCATTAACAAAATAACTTTGTCAAACTTTACAAATGTACAAATGTTTATTTCTTTACACAAGCAACTTTGAATAAGTTAAATACTGTTTAAAATTATGATTTAAATCATGAAAATGAAATCAACTCAAAAAGACTGAAACTAATACTGAGGCTCAACTCTCTGACACATTATTTGTATTTGTCGCCCAAAATGTGCAAATGCACTGTTGCGGTCCTTGAAATAAATGTGGTTAAGGTGAGTCTCCTGCCCTGCACTGAAGGAGTTCTTTTCTTTACCAGGATCATTAAGTGTCTTCACTGGTCAGAACGATGAGCTCAGAGCTGCTCTCTGAAAGCTGCTTAAAGCGCTCCCTCTTCAACTGACTGTGAATGAGTCAGGCGCCTCTGTGTGTGTGTGTGTGTGTGTGTGTGTGTGTGTGTGTGTGTGTCTGATGTTCCTGAGCACTGACGTCAGAACAGCAGCGCAGGAACATCCTAGCACCACTTCATTATAGGATTAAAGGTCTAGCTGACTATACTGGTGTATGAGCTGTCCTGAATGTGTATGAAGGCTATGAGCAGGTCCAGGTGTGTGTTCATACAAAAACATGAGACACAGACGTGTTGGAGTTAACACACATGTTACAGATCCATGAGAGTTTGTCTTTGCAGAGGTGTACTCAGTTCATTAAAGTAGTGTATAAGCAGATTTTTTTCATGCCAAGTATTTTTTTTCTTTCAAAAACTTGCTCTTATCTCAAGGTAGAAAACACCAGAGAATCAGCAGCATGTTCACAGGACGGCCACATTCTCCCCTCAACACATTAAAGACTAATTAAAGACAAATTAAAGTTATAAGATTGGCCTCTGTGATGTTCCTGGATCATGAAACTTGATAAATTGATTCCATCAGATCAAATCAAATATGCTCCATGATGAGAATTTTGGATGAAAAGGACAAATTTCCTGCTCTAAAATATGCGTATGTAACCTGTTTATTTGAGCCTCCCTCTTTGGGTTCGAGGCGTTTTGATTCAGTATCTGTGGTACAGATGCTTAACTCAGTGGAAAATGTTTAGCACAATTACTGAGATGAAACTACAATAGAATAACAGAGTAATTAGCACCACACATGTGGAAACATACACACTAAAGCATATAAGGAGGGCACATTATCAGAAACACAACAGTACCTCTTTAAAGCTAGCAGGGGGCAGACAGGCCAACCATGAGCTGGATCACTGGATAACTACCTGGATCCACTGGTGTGAGGATCAAGAGATTAGAACCCGCACATAACCTCTGTAGTTAGAGAAATTCCTGTTCTTCCTTGAAAAATATATCCCTTAAAAGATATGATGTCTGCTTTAGTTAATTTAAAGGGCAGCACTGAAATCAGTGTCTGGGTTGTAAATAACATTTGCAGAGAAATGAAAAGAGAATAAATGTGAGACAGTCACTATTCTGCTACATAGCAACTAACAATCACAGACTTGGAGCTCAATGAGCTGATGTCTGTGAGTCAGCCTTCCTGAGTGAGGGGTGTCGTACTCGATCCAGGTTCTGTACCCGGCCGTTTGCTAAGTTTATCTGAATGAATGATGCTTTACCTGTGTGGGGAGCCCACATCTGTGAGCCAATAGGCAGAGAGGAGGGTCCTCATGCAGGAGGTACATCACCTCCTCTGTGCTTTCCAGAAGATCAGGTGTATCACTTCCTTTTCTGCCACAAAAGTATAAAACCAAATGAGCCTTTTATATATTTTGCATTTTTAATTTAAGTCCTTTTGGGTCAGATGCAAATTCTGTGTAAAGAAATCTGCTCTAAGTGAAATAAATGCAGCCACTAAGAGGAAAGACTCAGTTATCACCAGGCAGATGTACCTTTACTTTGAGTCGTTTATAAAGATATTTATAACTAACATTAAGTTCATTTTTTCATTCCATTTTTATGGAGAAAGGATCCAGTTTAATGCCGACATTAAAGATTAGTTAATGTGCTGTTAAAGATTCGCTGGTTACATGTTTTTGTATGTTTGTCAGTTAAGTAACTGTACTTTTACCTTTTACCTTTTATCCTCACCAGGAGGTAAAAAATATATTTTATAGTTTCTATAGTTTATAAGGCAGAATGAATTTTATATGGCTAACTTAACTCTTACTTTTCCATTTTGCACCTCATGCAACATCAACCAGGTTGTATTTTTTAGATAATTTAACATAATGCTTTCTTCATACCAATCACAAGAATCTTTAGCTAATTTTTTACCTTTAAATGAACCTTTAATTAAGCTAAAAAGGAGAAGACCACTAATGAAATTATGCATGTCACACCTGGGGACCTATCTCTCTTCTTATTGGCTGGCAGAAGTGGGCTGGGCTCTTGTTCCCTCCATTAACTCTGTGTTGTGTGTCTGTCTGTGTCGTCACTGTGTTGGTGCAGGGGGTCTTTCTCAGAGGTTTATATGGTGAGAGAAAAGACGACAGGGAAACTGTACGCCCTGAAGTGTCTGAAGAAGAAGCACCTCGCTCACACCAACCTGGAGAATGAAATCAATGTGCTGAGAAGGTGAAACACATACACACACATTCATGCAGGTGATTTCCAGTAGCAGAGTTCTGCTCCATGTGAAGTTAACACTCAATCAAATGTGTTGAATTATTCCATTTGAGACATGAAGCAGGACGACAGGCCAGAGGTCACTGAGGTCACAGCACTGACTCCTCACCAGAGACTGTTTATAAACCTGGGTCTGAAAAGTGAAGCCAATGCTGAAGAGCCTTAAAGCTGCATTCTATCTAATGACCATCAGGGGACGACTCCACTGGTTATAAACAGAAGTCTGATTGTATTGAAGTCTATGTGAAAATGTCTCTACTTCTCACTTGATTTATCACCTCAGTAAAGGTTTTCCTGATGAGTTTATGGTCTCAGTCTCTAGTTTCAAGTCTTCTTCAATACAACATGATCTTCATTTTTTACATTATGATCCATTTAGAGGAAAATTGACCATAAAGCAAGGGATGAATTAGGGTGGGGCTACTGTGTGATTGACAGATAGAGTAGAGTAGAGTAGAGTAGAGAAGAGTAGAGCAGGTCAGATCCACCCCGCACTCCTCCTCAGCTCCACCTTCTCCTCCAAATATGGTTTCTTCTGGTTTCAAAAAACCAAGATGGCAAAGACAAATTACAAACTGTGGCTTCAAAACAGCAGCTCACAAACCAGTGGGTGACGTCACAGTGGGTTGACTCTCCCACTCTTTCTCTCTCAGGATAAAACATGAGAATGTGGTGGGACTGGAGGATTTCTATGAGACCCGAACTCACTATTACCTGGTCATGCAGCTGTAAGTAGACTCATTGTTATCGCACATTATGACCATAGTAGAACACAGCTGAGTGTAATCAGATCTGACAGTATCAACAATACTTCATGATACATGTACTTTTTTAAGATTAATATTAAGATTAAGATGTAGAAAATCCTTTATTAGTCCCACAATGGGGGGATTTACAGAGTCGCAGCAGCAAAGTGGACAGTACAAGAAAAACTGCAAGATGTCAGTAACAAAACTTAAAAAGATAAATAATGTGACAGCCTGTCAATGAAGGAGCTGCTCTACTATTAAAATGTTAATGTTACAACAACCCTCACTGGGAGTATCACACACAGCTCCTGTATTGTGCTTGTTCCATGATGTCATTAACCAGCTAACACACAGCTGTCTTCGAAAAAGCTCACATGAAATTTACACTCAGTGAAATATTCAAACCCAAAGTCAATGTTTTTTATGTCTGCACCTTTATTCTAAATGTTCTGTGTATCATTTTACACATTTTCCCAGAATTCAACTTTTGGTTTATTTGGGACCTATTTTCAACAAAGTCTTGAGACCCCTGGAAAGATAGACACGCTGATGACTTCCTTTGTGCGCGTGTATGTTTGTGTGTGTGCAGGGTGTCAGGCGGGGAGTTGTTCGATCGCATTTTAGAAAAAGGGGTTTACACCGAGAAGGACGCGAGCACAGTGATCAAACAGGTACTGCAGGCTGTCAGCTACCTGCACGAAAACAGCATCGTACACAGGGACCTCAAGGTAAGACACACACACACAGACACACGCACACACACACACACACCACAGAGACACAGACACATACACACAAATTAAAAGCTAAAGATGTCATAACAGTGTTTCAGTCGTTCAGATTTGTGTTAAAGTCATGTGTGTCGTCATCAATGTACTGCTCACACACACTTTCCCACCTTTTTTGCCCCCCCCCCTCACACACACACACACACACACACACACACATATCTCTGAGCAGCCTGAGAACCTGCTCTACTACAACAAAGATGAGAACGCTAAGATCATGGTCAGTGACTTTGGTCTGTCGAAGACGCTGGAGCATGGAGTGATGTCCACAGCCTGTGGGACTCCAGGATATGTTGGTGAGTTACTGGGGAGGGGGATACACATAGAGGTCATGCTGCAAATATACTTCAGCTCACAGTGTGGGAAATGCCTTAAATGTCTTTTGTTACAGTGTTTCCCTCCCGACAGAAAACCGTACATTTATATGATGAAACAGATTTTTTTCTCTCAAGGGTAAATTTCAGTCCAGTGCGATTTACAAGCTGCATCTGTGCTGATGAGTCAAAGATCATTAGTTACATCATAGTACCAAGTACTGATAATTAGAGGGAATACATCATATACTATAAACTATTCTGTATGTACAGCTAACATGCACACTGTCACAATGACATGTTGAAGGTCTGTGATTGTCATTTATATTTAAATTGCATCAGAAGCAGCAGAGGAGCCACCAGTGGGATTTATGAACGATGTGATCATGGTGTTACATTTTAGCAAAGGAGCTAAATCCTGACAACAACACAACTGAACTCCGGCTTCGAGATCAACAGTGCATCTAGCAGCAGTAAAAACAGACAGGAGGAGCAGAGCAGCAGAGGGGGTTCAGAACCACAGCTCCCAGTACAGGTCCCAGTGATACCAGTTTTACTGATGCACTGAACCCTGACCTCTCACTCTCTACAGCTGCATCATCACTGTAAATATGATCCATTTGAACAGAGCTTATTCTTCCTCTGTCTGCTGTGTCTCCTCCTGCAGCCCCTGAAGTTTTGGCCCAGAAACCCTACAGCAAAACGGTGGACTGCTGGTCCATTGGAGTTATCACCTACATCCTGTGAGTGCACATCTGCTCATTATACACAGCTCATTATAGGACAGTCATCACAGACTGAGAGGATCGATTAGCTCTGGAGGTTTTTCTCCACTGTAAACTTACACTAACTTCAATATCAGAAACACGTGTCACCTGCTGAACATATGCAACAGAGGTTATCCAGTAAATCATTATTGTTCCATCAGCCTCAGTGAGTATTTCTGTGGAGATGACTCCCACCAGATCAGTGAAACCAGACTTAAATCTTATTGAGAACATTTAGTTGCTGTAGCCAGGAACTAAGGAGGAGTTGATCCAACATGTCGATGGTAAGAGATTCTCAGGAGGCAGACATGAAGGCACTGGCTGAGTGGGCTGTGTGTTGCAGGCTCAGCGGCTACCCCCCGTTCTTCGAAGAGAACGAAACTCGTCTGTTCTCAAAGATCATGAGGGCTGAGTACGCCTTTCATTCACCGTTCTGGGATGACATCTCTGAGTCAGGTATGAAAAAGATCCCTGCTCTTCCTCTGTTACAGTAAATTTAGTTTTGTACATTACTTTGACACCGTTAAGCTAAACGACTGACCTACATCACAAAAGTAAGATTTGATTTGAAATTTGAATTAGCCTCTGTTCCTCTCATCTTTGACTGGTGTTGAATCGTGTGTTTTTTGTGGGATAAAATGAACACAGTGTTCTCCCGGCTCAGAGTAGTGTCTGCAGCTGTAACCTTCTCCAGTTTGAGGGTGAGCAGCAGCCTGTGTGTTACCTGACAGGTGAAAGTCTACTAATCACCGCTCTGAATGCACTGATGAACGCAGCCTAATCCGTGACCTGTTTTTATTAGCTCCTTCCTCCTGTCTCTGGATTTTAGCAGCTGGAGTTTAGAGAAATCTTAGGGACTGAATCGAACTGAAGTTGCTGGTGGACGGTGGCTGATTGGGGACAATAAAAATAATTTTTAAAAGTGAGAGGTAAACTACCACCTCAATTCTGAGCTCCGTAGTCATCTATGAGATTAATGTTTAAGCAACTAGTTCATGAAAATGCATTTTGAACCATTCAAAAGGAAATGTTGAAGCACAGGATAAGTTCAGAAAACATCTGGAGCTGCATTTTCCCTGTAAAGTCTTCACTCTGTTTTCATGAATGTGACAGAAATAGTGTCATTACTGTGGTTGACTCCAGAGTTAGCTAAGAATGGGCCAGGATTTGTTCATAAAACCTTAGAGCTTAACCTGAAATAGAGCAGCATGCTCAGTGACATCACCTCCTGAGCGCAGCTATAGTGGTTTGACCTGTTTGGATCAGGTCAGTTTTAAGTACTCTAAGAACTAACTTCTCATCTCCCTCAGGGATTAAATTAGCCAGCATTAAGAGACATGTCAACCGTCCTCCTAACCCACTGAAAAAACATCAAGTTCTCTCTGTGAAGGACGGAGTCTGCTTTCATCCACATGTTTTATGTCCAGCTTGAATTACAGCAGGAAACAAACCTGAATGGAAATAAAATAAAAGCTTAAATACTGACAGAGAAAAGAAATTCAAATTGATATTTAGAAGATAAAAAGCACATTACGTAGCAGGACCTTATTTCTCTTCTTGTCTTATTTTCATTTGTGTAGCTGCAGCATCACTGTCAGAGTTCCTTCACTCCAACAGAGAGAAAAGAACATAGAGGCAGACATGACCAGAAACACTGGGGCAGTGAAAACAAATCATTTAAAAAAAATAACAGACACTGTACACACTGTGTTTTATGAAAGTGTCTGTATGGATCTTATCAGTGGTGTAGTGCAGGTCACTCTCTTTTAAATCACCTCTGATCAGCATCATTCAGTTGTTCGCTGCAAGTCACATTTTGTTTCCTAGGTCGGTGATGATACGACCCGCCTACTGTGTCTCTGATTGGCTAACACTCGTTCCCTTCATTGGTTGTGTAGATTGTTTAGGCATGAGGAGTGATGATTGGTTAAGAACTTACTGGCCCATATACTACCTGCACAGTGAGAGAGTCGTGCAGTTTCCACATGTGGATGGACTAAAGAAAAAGGAACAGTTCACTCACACTGCATGATGATGTGGTTGTCTCACCCTCTCGTCTGGGGTCAGTGAATCTGCGTCTCCTCGGTGGTTAATGTTAATTTCATGATGATCATCCCTCCCTGAGGTCAAACAGCAGAGGTTAAGTGACAATGTTCAAATGCTACCGGTCTATTTCTGGGTGAACTGAATATGAAAGAGGAGTGTTGCGTAGCATTAATGAAGCGTAAACCCACTACACCACTGGATCTTACTGAATGAGTTTCTAATTTTTAACTTGTGTGCTGCTGTAGTGGCTTCGCTCCAATAAACACAAATAGGTTGAATAAAATTTGCCCGTGCTTCTTATTATCTGCTCTAGAAAAAGACCTACCATCTTCCTTCAGGGTCCCACCTTAGACGCCTCAAACCAAGACACAGTGCGCTAATAATGTTCTGTATATACCAGCTGTTATTTAAGGCTCAGCCCCCTTTAAACACAGTGGATGTTATTCTGTCATCATATGACATATGTCATCATATGTCCTTTACACCATTTTTTTAATCCTCTGTCTGTGTGGGAGTGTCTCTGTCTTTCACTCTCATCTGAGCTCCTTTCCTTTCCGATCAATTGATTTAGAGACCATTTTTATCATGGTTTAACAGATGCTTTGGAATAATAAAGTGTAGAGTTGAGACGTGGAAGAGTCTGAAAATTCAAATCAGAACATTCACATGAAAGCAGTGAATGGAAACACACTGAACTGTTACCCAGAGGATTTTTGTGTACAGTGTGTGTAACCTTTGGAGAAAACATGTGTGATGTCAGTGAACATGACCTGATGCATGTTATTGTGTGGCTGCAGCAGGTCAGAGTAGTGATTCCTAACCAGATGTTTACATCTGTCTCAACAGCAAAAGACTTCATCAGAAACATGATGGAGAAAAACCCCACGAAACGCTTCACCACTGAGGAGGCTCTCAGACACCCCTGGTTAGTCCTTTCTCACACACACACACACACACACACACACACACACACACACACACTCACACTCACACTCACACACACACACACACACACACACACACCAGCTTAACTACAGTCTCTGGTTTGACTGCAGGATTGCTGGAGACACAGCTAAAGACTTGGACATTTATCAGTCTGTGTGTGAACAGATGGAGAGAAACTTTGCCAAATCCAAATGGAAGGTGAGTTTGTCGTTATAACAAGTCGACACCAGCAAAATATCCTATTTCAATAAAAACTAATGAGTTCAAGTGAGAGAAAGCCTGTAGCGTTCATGACTCTACTCACGTGTGTCTTTCCAACAGCAAGCCTTCCACGCAGCCTCAGCAATCCATCACATGAAGAAACTGCATCTGTCCCACAGTGAGCCCTCCTCCTCACCCCTCTCCATCCCCAACATCATGGTACAATCCTCCTCCCACAATGATCTGGAGCTGCTGGGACCCCACCACGACGAGGCCCCTGCCCTCGACCCCAACGGGAATCCCGTTCATGCTGCCAATCATCTGTCCTGCAGTAATCCTGAGTCAGGCCGAGGTCTCTGTCCTCCACTGAGAGCCAGTCACAGTGTGCCCCGTCACGCTCTCACTGCTGATGAGTCCAGAGAGGGCCACAGCTTTCACTCAGAGCACGACGCTCCTTTCAGGCCATCCAAGAGGTGAGAGCTGCTGCTCTGCTTTAATAAAGTCAGTTTGGCTCATTGGCTCATCATGATATGACATCTCTAAGAATTTAGTGTTATTAACTGTTCTTACTGCTGACTTGGCAAAGTTTATTATCATTGTCTTTATATTTTTAGAGCAGGGGGAAGAGGGTTGTCTCTTCAGCACTTCTCCTCATCTGAGTGAATCTGTTTTTGAAGGATTCATATTTTCTAAGAATGAAAAGAGCACAGAGGAAGAGATATGTTCAAAAGTAAAAGTATACAGCACTGGTTCTCAAAGTGGGGTCTGGGGTCAGGGTCTTTGAGGGGGTTCCTAAGGGTCTCTTGCAAAAAGGGGAGTAATTTATTTTCTCCATATTCCATCTATAAGTAACAATGACAGGATGCCTGTCTATCTTAGTCATGGGTCACCTATAAAACACCGTGGTCTAATTTGTGTCAGTTCCTTGAAGTTTGAGAACCCTTGGTATCGTCTTGGGCTGATATTTGAGAATACTGAATATTGGGATATTTTCAATATTTTTCATAGTATAGATATTTTTAATTCACTTTTGCACAGTCTTCCCTGCTGCCATTGTATATTTAATAAATATTTTATATACATTGTATTATATATATATAGTACTCTATATCGCAATAGTTGGCCTGGACTGTATCAAGATATTACATTTTGTATATCACCCATACCTAATTTTAGACTCTGTACATTTCTTATTTTTGCTGTGACTCCAAAATTCAGATTCTCTGTTTTGACAGAGTGGATTATTAAATTACCTCTCATTGAAAGTCAGCTGTTGTGTTATTTGTCACCATTTTCTCCGTTTTCATTGTTGTGTTATTCTGATGAATCCTGGTTGTGTGATGTGTTGCAGCATGGAAGCTGTGGCTCCGAGTAAGGACCAGCCGCTCCAGTCCGGAGTTTGTTCTGTCATGTGAGTGGCTGGCTGGCCTGAGATGAATGAAGATGACAGTGGCTTCCCTCTCAGTGGAAGGTGTTGACATGTCTGCTGTTCAGCTTTGTCATGTGTGTTGTGGTTCTCTGCTGCAGAAAACACACTTCATCAGCAGACAAACACGTGAATGTGGAGTGACTGTCTGTGAACAAAAATTCAAAAGAGACAAAAGCAGGAATTCATCATTTAGAATTCATATAAAATCTTGTTCTGCTGATGACATTTATTTTCTTAAGACTATAATTATCTATTGTATATTACAACATGTTACTAAATTAAAGAAAAAATGTTTTTTTCAAATAGATTTAGGTGACATATGCAATGTGAAAGCTAATCAATGATTTTTAAATTCTCTGTATGTCATTACTAAGATCATTTAATAATTGCTGTTGGACACTAAAACTAAATCTGGGAGTGTACCTTTAACAGTAGTGTTTGGCGGCAGATTTTTGGACATGTATCATTATCTTTCCATTTATGCTGATTTACACTGATGATGATAAATCCAGGTTCCAGACAGACGCTGCATCTGTTTATGAGATTAAACTTGTCGCATGGCAGTGGAGGCATCGACACAGTAACCCTGTGTTTGCTGTGTCTTCTCCGACATATGCACATAAGCTGCTCTCTTGTAAAGCAACTGAACTTATCAAGTGCCACAAGCTGGTGTAAACACCGGTGACATCATGGATGATTCTGAATTCACACGTGTAGTGACACACAAATGTTTTTTTTTAATTATTATTTTCTCAATAAATGTGTAGTAACTAGTGTCTGTGCTTCTTCTTGTGTTGAATGAAAAGCTGCAGCTACAGCATGCTGGGCTCTGCCATGAAGCTTTAAAGCTCCATCCAGTCTAAAGGCAGATGTCCATGTGTTTGTGATTATAAAGCAGGTCTAGGTTCTATATTAATACTGTGAAAGTATCAAAGCCTCAGTCCACAGAGAAATGCACACAGCCTGTATTCAGAAACTGAGCCTTAAAACCAGCCGTCAGGACTTCTGGAACTTTGTGATGTCACAACAAAGCAGTCACCCCCCCAAGTCCCGCCCACCTGGACCCACATTCCAACCCCACAGGATTTGGTTTCTCTGAATGTTTACCTGAAATTTGCTATATTTTTATTGGATCACTCAGAAAACAGTCAGCCAATCAGAAGAGAGGATCTGAGCCTCTCCTCTGATTGGCTGACTGACCTGTTGTTAATGGAGCTCCTGAGAGAAGCCTGAGAGAGGAGATGTAAAACTACACTGAGATGGTTTTTTGGTTCTTAAATCTTCAAATAAAAACTAATAAAGTGTAAAATATGGACTTTTTAAGACACAAATCAAAGTAGAAGCTTTTATTTAAATAATGTGAACAAACAACAGATCAACACAAAATAGTTTAGAAACATATAATAACTGTGGAGTGTTTAAAAAAATATAAAAGTTAGTGCTGCTGACAAAAAGTCAGAAGTTAAGACTTTTTTCTAGGTAAAATATAAATGGTGAAAATGATACTGAGAAACTCAAATACCACAATATCTCAACCACATATTGATATGAATGGACCTCCCCCCCTCCCTTAGACTGATGGTCAATGCAGAACTTAAACAAGACCAGTCATTTATATCTCTCTGAATCCTCCTTCTATCGTCTTCAAACCAGAGTGATTTCCTACATTTCCCACAATTCTTTGACAACTGCCAGAGGTGCAATGTTATGAAGAAGAGATTTAGCAGTATTCCGAGTATGAAGCGTTGCAGTGACAGCAGCTGCAGCTTGGGAACACTCAGCCCTGGCAGGTGCTCAGGTCGTGGGCTTTCTTTCGAAGTTCTGACAGAAGGTTCTGAAGCTTGTCGTCAAGTCCTTGAAGCTTTGTAGATTTCTGCAGGATCTCATCCTGAAGTTGCCTCAGAGAATCTGCTTTACCTGGAGAAACAAAAGAGGACAAAGAGTGACCCAGGGATCTAATAAAAAAACACTGCAGCCTGACTGATCATCACCTCACACGATCAGAGCTAATGACCTGTATTAATGTACGTTCTACACCCTGATGTTACACATGTCACATATTGTGTCATTTATTTACCAGATGTTTGAATTATCTAAAGGCCAAGGCAAGGTCATTTCAAGAAAGATTCAGTATATCCCTAACACGTGCATATTTGACAAACATTCCTTCAATATAAAGTCAGAAAGACGTTTGACTCTAACCACTCTAACGTCGGACTGATTTGGTTGGAAATTAAAATCAAGTTGACGTCAAAACCCAACTTTCACTAACTGACATTGTGATGTTGATTGATGGGTTTTGCTCACAACTAGAATGTGGATATTTTTGTGTCCAGATTACCTTGACATGAGACATTTGGAAGACGTTGGATTTTGGTTACTGAACAACACAACTTAAAACTAACAAAACGTCGTCAGCTGTAGTCAGTATTCTACGTCACATTAACATTGACATTAGACGTTGTCCTGACATTAAATTTTGGTCACCTGATGTCACAACCTACATTATTATTTTATTTTTGGGGGCTTTTTATGCCTTTATTATAGCTTACTGGAGACTGACAGGAAAGGGGGTAGAGAGAGGGGAATGACATGCAGGAAAGAGTCGGACCGGTCGGGAGTCAAACCAGTGACCGCCTGCTAAGAGCATCTTGCGCTCAACATGGTACACGCCCTAACCACTCGACTACCGGGCCGCCCCATCACAACCTACATTAAACCAAACAGTAACATCTACATCTACACTGCGATGGTTTTTGGTTCTCAAAACCACAAATGTATCTTCTTATGGATAACAACACTTAACACATAAATATGGGACCTTTAATGATGCTCTCTGATTTGAGACAAAAAGTCATTTACTCAAAGAAAACATGTCTCATGGAAACACAGGCTTGTGGTGGTTTTACCTTCCAGAGCCTTCAACATGTTGTCAGTGGTGTTGCCCAGAGCTCCAGCATCCTCCTGCAGCTTTGCCAGCCGCTCCCTCACCGGCCCCACTTCTCCATCAGGCCCGCTGGCTGCAGCCTGATCTCTGAGACGATCCAGCTGCTCCTCCAAAGATGACAGGTCCTGAACACACACACACACATTTGTATTAGGCATTAGACATACATGTATTAGGACATTTTTTGAAGACATAGAGGCCTTTAACGAGCAGCTTTCAGGGGGGTTCCCACATGTTTCCACAAAGTCTTTTCCCTGATTTTAATCACTTACACTAAATGCAGACATCTGCAACTAAAATCTTCTGTCAGGTCTCTCACCTCATTTGCAGCAGTTGCTTCATCCTCAGCTTTGTCTGCATTATCCTGAGCCTCCTGGGCCTGCTGGCCTCCATTCTGCAACAGGTCCTTGAGCTCGTCCAGTTGGGTCTTAATCGGTTTCACCTGTACTGATACGTCATCCAGAGCCTTCTCTGCTGGGGTCAGCTGCTTCTTGGCCTGCATGAAGGGAACCCATCTAAAACTCAGTGATGCGAGATAATAAATGAGCCACCATGCCGTAAATTGTTTGATGTGTCCATGCTTCCCACCTCAGTCAGGTTGTTGTTCAGGCTGTCTATCAGAGCCATACTGTCCTCCAGTTTGTCCTCCACATCAGAGAGGGAGCTCTCTGCCACTTTGAAGCCCTCCACCAGCCCATCCACATCAGCCTTTACTCCCTGTGCTGTGTCCCTGTGAACCACAGAAAACATCAGTGTGACATTTATCATCACTACAGAGAGTGCTCAAACTCCTCCTGAAGAGGAGAGGGCAGCTCCGTCCTGTAGAACTTCAGGAAGAACACACCGATTTTAGATTAGAGCTCAAAGTCTACTTCTGTTGTCTGGACTATAATGAAAACTATAGGGACAACTCCAGGTGAATTCTTATATGACTGATATATATACCAAAGCAATGTACCAAAATGGTCTGTGAATAAATGTAAAAACTAGGTAAGTACAATTCTTTTTCATTTTGGGATTTGGATTGTTTAGAGAAGGCAGAGAGAGAATACGTCTGGGGCTAAAAACAAAGATATTTTACCACATTATTCAAATTATATTCATATTTTTTTTTATTTTTGTTGTTTGTGTAAATGATTAATCCTTCCTATGAGGTGAAGATCATGCTCTTTGAATGTGAAATGAATGTGTGAAGGGGCCACTTATTTCAGAAAACAGCTTGAAAAACAGCGACACTCTTGTGATGGCGTAATTGTGATTGTGTGTTGTGTCTGTGGTGGAGTGTGACGACCCACCTGGCTTCCTCGGCCTCCTGCAGCAGCTTCCTGGCCGTGTCCAGCTGCGGCTCGGCCTCCTTCAGCACAGCCGTGCTGTTCGGGAGGTTGGCTGCCAGGTCCTTCAGCTCCTCCAGCTTCCTCTTCAGAGCGGCCAGGTTGAGAGGCAGCTTGGCTTTCAGGATCCAGTCACTCACCTCCTGGATCTGGGTCAGGTTGGAGGACGGGTCTGAAAACATGCGAGTCAGTTATTGTTACTGAACCCTCGTAAAGCTGGACTCTCCCTCCATATGTCAATCCATCTAAAACGATATTTACCTGACAGGAAGTCTTTGAGCTCCTTCACGACATCTCTTGCATCTTGTAAGTCGTCCTGTAGCTCGTCTCTGGTCTGCTTCATCTTATTGGTCAGCTTCTCTGCAGACTGTCTCACCTGATTGGTTGTGTCCTGTGTTTCCTGGAGCTGTAAGGAAGTTTAAGTTAGATGATAATACAGAAACAACACCCACAGTTACAGTGACATGCATGTGAAGCTAACAGAAGTGAATGCTCACCTTCTCTGTGGCCTCTGTGATCTTCTCGCTGAGCTTGTTCAGTCGGTCCTTCACGTCCTTTGAGTCAGCGTCGGCCCTCTTGCCCAGAGGCAGCGCGCCCACACACTTTGCCCCCTTCTCACAAGTTGGGGTTCCCTCCGTTGGACACAAATCTCCACCCTCACACTGGAGGGGGGTGCAGGGCTCTGAGCGAACACTGCCACATACCTGACAGACAAATGGACAAGAAAATTATGGTCTGGAGAAGGACAGCTCAACAACCACTGGTCAGATTGACACAAAACATGCAGGGAAGGATTCTTAAATGTCTTTTGTCACTCTCTGTCCTGTTTACTGAGCATATTTATGGCCCTGAGATGACAAACCCGTTCCTTCTAGAGCAGTTCATTATGATCTGAATCTGAGTTTTCCTTTAGTCCCACCCTCAGGAGATAAACTGACATTTTACTAACTTTAATTTTCTAAAGAGAAGGAAAATTACAGGCGGGGAAGAGGCATCTGAATAAATATGAACAGATAAACGGACATGAACAGAAATGGATTTGCTCTAATGGCACATGTTGTGAAGTGAGGATGAGGTGGCTTGAGATGAAGACTCTGTTTTTTCCAGTGTTTTTCAGGTCTAGGTGTTAGAGTGGACTTTCAAATGTAACAGCATAATCAGTTACCTGTTTGGCCACAGGTGTAAGGTCAGGTCTGGAGGCCATGTTCTGGTTCAGTTTGTCCAGGTCCCTGGTGTTGCCTGGCTGCACTTGGTTCTGAAGGTCCTTCGCCTCCTCTCTGGTGTCAGCTGACTCCTTCACCGTGTTCCCACTGGCATCAACTTTCTTAGCCGCGTCTGTGGACTCGTCAAAGGCGTTCTTGATGGTAGTAAACGCTCCTGGAGGAAACAGAAAAACTAGTTTTGAGACTGGGGTCTGTTGGATTGGAGGTGGTGACATGTTGGGTTTGTTGAGCCATATTTTGTTGTTTTATTAGAGGATTAAAAAGTGAAGGCAATAAGAACCACTTGAGGGCGCTGTTACTTCATTTATGCACCAATGCATCACCTACGATCAGTGATCCATCACAGTGTGTGTCTGTTTCTGACCTGCACTGTCAGGACTGATGGTATTCTCTATGGCATCCTTCTTGGCCTTGTACAACACAGTGAGTCCGTTCAGCAGAGCCCGCAGTTTGTGCAGCTCTGAGTCCAGGCCAGGAGTTCTTCCCAGGGGTGAAAGGTCAGTGTTAACCTTGTCCAACTGGTCCCTGTAAGACAACAACAAGAACTTTTAGGCATCAGTGATGAACCCTGACCCGGTTTCCTCACGAAGATCTCAGCAGTCCCTCACCTCAGTGAGTCCAGCTGGTTCAGAGCATCATCAACCTGTCTGGTAGTTTTTAGTGGAAGGAGGATGGAGTCCTGGATCAGCTTCAGGCTGGCCTCCAGTGTCCGGATGCGAGGCCCAAACTTCTCAAGATCTGGGCCACCTGGAGAAGGGAAATTGGGGGAGAGTTTCTCCAGGGCCAAGCTGAGGTTCTGTCTCTGTGCGGACAGGATGAAGAAGCAGGACGGACACGTCTCACAGGCGGGGAAGGAGTCACAGCGTCCCTGACTGCAGGTGTCACAGCGAGTCCCGGTGACGCCTGGCCGACACAAGCAGGCTCCTGTCTGCTGGTCACAGACCTCTGAGAGGGTTCCCTCAGTGTCACACCGGCACGCTGCAGAGAGAAGAGTATAACAGATTATTATGGAAAATTAATAAAGTCAGAAAAACTTTGAATTCAATCATAAAGCTGCCTTTGGAACTGAATGAGGTGAACTGGTCCCAGGGCTAACATGTGGAACAACAGTAGCAGACTTGGCTCATGTCTTGATGTCAGTATTAGGCTGTGACTGCAGTCTGAGTTAAACCAGGGCATGTGTGTGAGCTCAGGTTAAGTACAAGCTGAGTTCACTTTAAAGTGTGAATCCTGAATAACCAAACAAAACTGTATCTCTGCTGGAGTCACGACTGCAGTGTCTGAACAAATGGCTTCTGAACAACAACAAAGAAATCAAAGATGGCTGACTCACGCCGGCAGCCTATGAGCGGGTCCCCGTACGTGTTCTTTGGGCACTCGTTACATGTTCGTCCTCCGAAACCTGGTCTGCACTGACACTGACCTGTCACCTGGAGGGAGGGAAACACAGTTTAGTCTCAGTACCATTAAAGACCAACTGGAGATAAACTCTGGACACAAATCGCTGTATTTGTTCTGACTGTGAAGATTCTCCGTCGTGCTAATCCAAGAAGGGCTGACTCCAGGCCAGCCGGACTTGGTTGTAGAACATAGTCTCAGGTATTTAACCCCTGTCTGGTCGTGATCAAGACCAGTGATGTCACTTGGTTCAATGGCGTCAGGTGACTGTAACTCCAGTTGTTACAACAGCCAAGAGCACTAATGAACCAAGTGACATCGATGACGTTGATAACGAACGTCTTCAAGTATCTATGACCTCGATTCAACCCTTCTTGGATTTTACTGATTCTCTGCTGATGATCCAGGAACAATCCGGCACACAGGAGGTCGTACCTGGTCACAGGTGTCACTGTTGGACCTGGTAGGGTCACAGCCACAAGGTTGGCAGCTTCCTGACAGGAAAGGTTTCCAGTAGCCTTCTGAACAAGCTTCGCAGCTCAGGCCGTGGAAGTGTGGGCGACAGGGACACTGACCGGTCACCGGGTTGCAAACATCTGATGACCCGTCTGCAGAACAGGAACACTCTGGACAACAGAGGTGACATCAGAGTTAGGAACAAAGACTAGACACAAGTAGGATGCTATTAATGGAAGTAACAGTGGAGGATTAAATCAATTTTATCATTAAAAACATCAAACCCAGAGGAATTCAGTTTCAGCTGAGAGACCCAACACACAGATTATTATCTATCATCACACACACACTGCTCAACTTTAATACGAACATTTAAACACATGCAGCTTAGACCTACTGTCTACACGTCACCCCAGCTGTAAGGATCAGTGACCCACAGTGGGGTCCACATGTCGTTCATACCGTCAGTGTATGTATTTAACCTTCATGAACATGCAGTGAACACTGTATCAGTATAGTTATAACTGGAAACTGAATCCTGTGGCCTGTGTTGATAAGTGTGAAGTGTGGCTGCTCGATGACTCACTGGTGCAGCCCAGAGGGTTGGAGTCGCTCAGGCCGTAGTACCCTCTCTTACACCGGTCACAGCGGGGCCCCTCAACGTTCACCTTACACTGACACTGGCCTGTGCTGTCGTCACACTGGCCCCCGTTCACTGTCCCGTCTGCGCTGCAGATGCAGCCTGAACGCAAAACAACAACACAACAACACAAACATGAGCCGCTCATCATAATTAGTATCTATGTAAAAATAAATGTTTTGATTTCAGTAAGGAGCTGCTTACGTATGCAGGCATCAGGACGGTCCATTCGGCTGCGGGGGTTCGGTTGGTAGCCGGGGGCACACTGGTCACACTTGGGCCCTGTGGTGTGATGCATACAACCCTCACACACACCTCCACTCCTCCGCCCACTGGCCTCGTACACGGCCTGGTCAAAATGACAGCGCTGGGCATGGTTGTTGCACTCGCAGCCTGAGGAGAGGACAAAGGGGTTAGCAGAGAGTATTTACACCCAGCCGGTCTGGAGGAGGCTGGAGCCTGAAGAGTCATGTGACAGGAACAGGTGGGGCCTTACGTTGGCAGGTGTGGGTATTGCCCTCCTCTGCAGGTCTCCAGGGCAGGTCGTTGTAGAGGTCAGCACAGCGCTCACAGTTCACACCTTCTGTGTTGTGCTGACAGTCACACTGTGGATTCACCTGCAAAGAGGACCAGAGGAACAGAGGGACATTAGACTGACACCATATTCATTCTCTGAGCTGTCCCAGCAGACATCTTCAAATGAGATGAAAGCAGTGTGGCAGCAGATTGAACACATTTCAGTTCAAAAATAAGCTGTAATGTGAAATCAACGTCCTGAATCAACTGCTTATTTTATGTTGTACGTCTTTGTTTCACCATTATAAAAACTAAAAAATAAATTAGACTGGCATCTTGAGAAATACAGATTCAGTACAGTACAGAGATGCTGTAGCTCCAGCTCGGTACCAAAACTGGCAACAGGAAGAAAAGAAACAGTAACCAATAAAAACAAAGACACCAGTGTCCGAACCTGTATGGTGTTGGACTGTGGGTTGTTGTGGGTTTCTGGCAGACATCGGTTGGCGTGTCCGTGGCACATGCAGCTGCCCATCACCCTCATCTCGTTCAGGGCATAAAACCGACTGAGAGCTCTGCCTGGCAGACGTGGAACATCACCCAGCTCCGTGAGCCTCACCCTCAGCCCTGTTAACCCTGATACATCTGTGAAGGAGTCAGCTGTGAGTCAGGAGGCAAAAACCCTCCACCAGGTCTGAAAGCACCTGATCCAGAGGAGACTGAGACACTTACCTTCAATCTTCTGGCTGTTGGGAACCGGGACGTAAGCGTACTGACGCAAAGGACTGAACTCGATCTGGAGAAGAGAAGTGATCAGTCAGTAACTATCTGTCTATGGTCTATGTCTGTTACCTTTACAGGTGAGAAATTCAAAGTAAATCTTTAACAGTTTTAAGGTGAAAGGTAAAACTGCAAAAATAAGAACCAGGTTGTATAAAAAAAAAAAAACATTTGAAAATCTAAAATATCTAAGTTACACATGTATAACTGATTTTCACCTAAAACACCTGGAGCATATCAGATCAAAGTAATAATAATATTAATAATAAAAATGAAAACTTAAATAGAATTGAACGAGTTTGTTCCACTATTAGTAATTTCATTATCCAACTAAAGTAAAAAGTTTGTCCTCACTGTGTGATCTTGGTAGGGGTTTGCTCCAGTAGGGGGCAGTGTGTAGCAGTACGTCTCCTCCAGGGTGAGAGGTGTGGATGTGGGGACTCCGGGGAAAGCTCTCTGACAATCTGTGGCCAGGTAGAGGGCGGGCTCCCACGTCCTGCCGTTGTCCAGCGTCCTCTCTATGACCAAGGAGCTGGGACGGGGCCCCTGCAAGGAGACAGAGACCAATGAAGGTTTAACATTTTTAAGGTATATAAATATGGTGAGATGTGTTTCATTATTAAATAATGATTAAATCATGAATACAATTTTTAATTAGATGCAAATTATCAAAGTTTTCACATTTATCAAACTTAAACAGGAAATATATTTTCAAAATAAACGAAATACACAGAATCATGAATGTGGGACATCAACAGTTGAGAGTGAAACATAAGGTGTTGCAGACTGTGTCTTACCTTGAAGCTGAGCACAAGGTTGTCCAGCTGGAACAGGTTGTGCAGGTCCAGCTGTAGAGTGACTGGACTCACCTCTGCAGGACAAACAGACAGAACAGATCTCCATCAGATCCACTGACAGATGTTTAACAGATGTTCACACAAAGACTTTGTGTGCAGCCACAGTTTTACATATCACCGCTGACGATGGAAAAATTCTTTCTCTCTCACCTTTCCTGGACTGCCACCATCTGTCGGGTCCAGACGTGGACAGGACTTCCTGGAGGGTGTGGGCCAGCTGACCATTTGGGTTCCTGGAGTCGCATGGACAACACTTCATCCTCCTCTGAGAAACAAACACACAAACAAACTGTAAGAATGGACTTTCTTACAGAGTAATATTTGTAATATTTGTATGTTAGTAACTGTGTCACTGAGCATGTCCTGAATCTGACCCCTGGACCTCAGACTGGAGATAAGCCGTGTCATTGAGCAGGTCACACACTGGACACAGGGACAGAGGATCAATACGCCTCAGATTGGGAACCCTGATGACTAACTGTCCTTGCTTTAGAATAAAATGGTAAACAGTGTTTTGACTGAACTGGTCAATAACGTGGCATAAACTTTGCCCCAGTAAAAGATGTGGGAGGAACATGTGCTGCTCCAGTTTAAATCCGACCAGGCTCTGTGTAACATTCTGTGGCAGCAGTGGAACTTGACTTGGCTGTCCTACAGAGTGGAAGACATAACTCATCCAAAAAATAAATAATAAATAAATACATTTCAAGTGATTGTCTACTGACCCTGAATCAGCCCAAGCACCTGTGCAGTGTGCATGTACACGTGCAAACAAACACACACCTGATCAAAGTGAAATGAGCAGATAAATCACAGTAACAGTTTTATCACAGCTGATGAGCAATGTGCTATTTGGGAATGTGTGGACTTGGGCCACTGCTTCCACCAGCTGAGTCAGTATTCAGTAGCCCCCCCCCCCGTCCCGTCCCGGACACAGCTGCCACTCTGGCACACAGACCATGGCTGCCCTCCCTACAGGGACCAGGTCCCTCAGGGTTTCTGATTGTTACAACATTCTGGACTCGACAGTGTTTACTCCTCCAGCTACGTGTCTCAGCTCACACTCAGACTGTTGTCTGCTCCAACAAGCTCCAAAGGTGTTGGATCTGACAGTTTCCATCATCCAGGCCCCTGGTGTCTTTCATCCAAAACCCCCTCTGCTGTTGTCCTCCGACATTAAACCACAATCAGAGGATTCTGAGCCTCCAGGATTCAGATCTGAGCTGCTTCCAGGCTGCAGCTTCTCCTACTATTTAGAAGTTGTGAATAAAAACACCTCTATCACTCTCACGTGGTTCAAATTGAGAAAACGATGTTCATAAAGCTATCATTTAAACTTTGCCTCATATTTTATAGTTTGGTTTTTAATGGATCATCACTGACACACAGAGACATAAGAAGTCACAGTGTTTGTTTGATATATGAACCAGTCAAAACTTCCCTCACTATGATCATGTACATGTCAGAGTAAGCCTGTCATGCAGTTGTAGACCAGGTTCAGGTCTAGGTTCAGGTCCTGGTCCATGACTTGAACTTGAATCAACGATGAAACGTATGAGCAGGAAACTGCAGCTCTGAGTTAAACTCACTTCTCTCTTTGTTCAGAGGGTTTAAACAAACTTTATCTTTGAATTATCGTAGCCTTCTCTTTCTTCAGGGTCAGACACAGCCAGATAAGCAGTCAGTCAGATAAACCCAGCAGATAAATTAACACTCTCTCCACAGATACAGACCTTGACCTGCTAAATCCTCCCTGACCCCAGCTATATAATATCAATTCATTTATTACTTCAACTTGAATACATTAAGTGTGACTGTGTGTCAATATTTTCTTATTGCAAAAGAGTAAATCTTATCTAATCCGAGTGAAGCATGATGGGAAGATTCTTGTCAACTCTGTGTATGTAGGTAAAAAGTGAGTGAGCGTGGAGCTTTGAGGCTGTTGGCACCGCTGTGTCACCTCAAACACACACTGGTTGTATTTAGTCAGCGCTGGCACATCGAGCCTGCATCGACTCAATGTGGATCTGATCCTGAGTGAGGGTGTAAAGTCCACAGCCCACATCCTGATAAAAATAGTGTCTGCACCGGCACCAAGGAAGATTCGCTTACACTTTAACTGATGTTAACCAGAACTACTGCACTTTAACTAGTGTGCAACAAAATCACTGAGGCCTATTTCAGATACAGATGCATCAGATTATCAGTATGGTAGCATGAAATTACATTACATGTATAATTATAGGGATCAGGAATGTCTGGTGTGTCAGGCAGTCTGTCAGCCAGAGGACCCTGCTGGAGCTGTTACCTGTTAATAAAAATCTCCTATGTTATAAGTTGTTGCTAAAAAAGCTGATAAAACAGAGCCTGGGTACATTATTGCTTTTAAGAATCACTTTCCAGTTTCTCAGTTTACAAACTGCAGTAGTAATTTCCTATTACCACAGATAATATAGCAGCCCTGATGAAAAAGAGGGCATGGCACTGCTACAAAATACATAAATAAATCATGTGTACTCCAGCAGGTACCAGTTAACCTGGTCACTGATTTATTCCCACATCGGCAGGAGTCTGCAGCCTGATGTTTTCCATGTGGACAAGCTGTTGGCTCATTCAAAACTTTATTGCCATAGTATGATTAAAATATTCAAGGACATGATCACTGGACCAGTCAACACTACAGCAACAGGCTGCTGCTTTTTTATTTAACTGAAGTTAGCTGGCAACCAGACAGTGTTTCTGTTAGACAGAATTCAGTCATTTGATGATTAAACTTAATTATCTGTTGCAAAATCTGATACTTGCAGCAACGTGATGAAATATTCCCATCAAGGTTTTTTTTTTTACTGGTAGTCAAGCATTAGTGTGTGTTTATCTCTGTGTGTCAGCTCTGTGATACAGCCGAGGGTTCCTGCCCTTCCCTGTCTGGACGAGGTGCGGCTCGGATCACAGAGTCCACACCTAACACAACTATGTGTTCCCTGAGGCTCAACACTGCACGCATACACTGTGTGGTATGAAGGCTTTGTAACAACTGTGTGTTTCTCTGCTGCACTTTCACTGTCTTTGTTTCAGGTGTAGGTCACTTCACTGAGGATCATGATGAAAATCACTGATTTAACAACTGGAATACAACTTTTTTAGATCATAAAATCTCCCAACTTCTACATGTGGTAACAAACCAACTTTACATTATTTTAAAGCTGCATAAATAAATATTTTTTTTAAGTGCACATACATAATTTTAACTTTAATCAAACCTGATCACTTGTTTTAGAGGTATTTATAAAAACAAATGTAATTATAATGTGTGTGATTTTATCTCACATTAGAGGCACTTTTCTCCTTTTTTTTGAGTGAAAATAAAAATTGCAACAACACAGACTTGGCTCCTGTTCTCTGACTGTTCTCTGCTCTGGGCAGTTTAACTCTTATTTCAAAATCAGCATTTTTGATATGGAGGTTTTGTGCTGAGCCAGCACAAAGGCTGGTGACTGGCTTTTCAGACATTGGTCAAAGAGTACAGTTGCAACATGATGCTCTGGCACTGACATCAGACTGTTTCACAAGTGGACAGCAGGCGGTCCAGCCAAACCATCACAGCCTGCATCCTGCACGTCTGTCTGTTCACCCTGACCTCTGAGGCACTTGCCTCCTGGCAGTGCAAACCCCACAGACAGCCACGCGTGGTCTGGGTGAACAGAGCTGGCCGAGGCAGTGATATTTCAGAGGTGATGCTGCTGTCTGATTATTCTTATCTCCTCACTGTTTGCTCTGTCTCACAAATTGCAGCTTGAATTCACATCTTTAACTAAATAGCTCTTCATTGGACAAGATCATTTACAAAGATGTGATCACAGTAGTTTTTTTTTAGTTTTTTTTTTTACAGATTTGTGTCCCTAAACAACTTTGGCACAGAGAAATAAAATGTCCTTTAAGACAATGCTCCTACCAGTTGATATGGGGTGCAGTAGACCTCGGAGCCGGTGAGGCCACAGGTGGAGGAGCTCTGGAGCTGGTGAGACCTGCCCAGGAGCAGGTCATTGCTGGGTGGGTAACAAGCCCCCCGAGAGCAGTCAGTCTGGGCCTGTGATACTGCAGCTATGGCTGTAAAGAGGAAAGAAAGAAAATCCATCACTACACGACCCATATCATTCATCAATAACATCAATATCACAGCTCACAATCAATACTGACATTTATCATGACATAAGGAACAACTGATCCTGAACAGGGAGGCTCAGCTCTTAAGTGTGTGATATGAGATTAACAGAAAATATAGACATCAAACACACAACAATATACTCTAATGAAATCTGGCCCACCTGGACCCACCATCCAACCGTGCAGGATTTGGTTTCTCTGAATATTTACACAAAATCTTATATATTTTTATTTAATCACTCAGAAAACTGTCAGCTCTGAGCCTCCCTTCTGATTGGCTGACTGACCTGTTGTCACTAGAGCTCCAGAGAGGAGCCTGAGAGACGAGATGTAAAACTACACTGAGATGGTTTTTGGTTCTTAAAACCACAAATATATCTTCTGATGGAGATCAACACTTCAGATAAAACACAGGAGAGGTTAAAATATGGAGCTTTAATTAAAGTTAGCTGCTAGTGATTAAAGAGATTGTGACGGTACGGTTACTGTCATCCTAATTTACCTGTTGATTGACAGTTTTTAATCTTTTTTTAACCATTATCAGAATCTCAGCCTATGTTAAAAAGGTTTTGCTCTTTGTCTGAGCCTTAGATCAGTGCTTCCCAATCTGTTCCACTTGTGGACTGAATAGGTATTGCAAAACATCTGCTATTTGCAAAACAGCACAATTTTTGTGAAAAGATGTAATAATATTTATAAACAACATAAATGTTTTAAAATTAAACAATCATTATAATCATTAATAAACGTGTCTAAAAACATTTAGTATATTCCCTCATATTAAGGATAGGAACTTCTTTAATGTCGCCCGACCACATTGTACACCTGTTTGCTATCTCAGTCTGGAGAATCACAATGGATAGGTGGTAACCAACAGGAGGAGTTGAAAGAAAAGAGTCAGATGGCAAATCGACAAGTGAGCTCTTCTCTGGCAAACAGGAAAAAAGTTGAGCTTCCCCGATCATTATCATTAAATTAAAAAGTGCACAGAGAACACATTGTTTGGCCTCTTTATTGTCACAGGGTTGGATGGGAGCCACCAACATTTTTGAGATTGTCAAGTGGGTATTGAGCTGGAAAAGGCTGGGAACCACTGCCTTAGATGATGCTGCAGAGTTTTGTGGAGTTTCAGTTTCCACCTCCAGACAAAAGAACCCAAATGGAAGCATGGGATATTCCTGAAGTACTTCATTGCAGTTTAGAAAAAGTCTCTTCACTGTGTACTTATAGAGTATTTCAGATATTTTTCCCTAAGTAACGTTCCTGTCAGAAACAGACTGCTGAAATCCTTTCAGGGTTAACAGCTCTTTAGACATGTGCCATCACGACCAGAGAGTATGAAAGTTCTCGTTCCAGCCAATCACTGCTGCAGCTTGTTTCACATTAGTTCCTGCTCCCAGCCAAAATATGGAGCCATCAGTGTTTCTCTGGTTTCTGTGAACTTGGTTAAGAGCTGCAGGACAAACTTTGCGAAACAGAACGGGAGAAAAATGTAAATATAAAAGTGAAAAACTAAATCTTACCAGCGAGAAGGAAAAGTATCCTCATGTTGTTGTTCCTCTATGAAAAAGTCTGGAGCAGAGTAGAAAACCACAAAGCAGAATGTGAGCAAACTGGAAAGAGAAGCCAGACGACGGTGTGTGTGTGTGTGTGTGTGTGTGTGTGAGACTCACCTGGCGGTCGGTTCTCTATCACCTCTGTTATGTGCTGTATTGAAGTGTGTGTATCTGCCTGGCTGCTGCTTTATAAACACAGTCTCACCTGGACGCTATGATACAGTGTGTGTCAGAGTCACACCCTTCACCACCGCACCCTGCACTCTATGAATCAACACACACACATAGAGAGGCGCAGGCAGACGCAGACACACAGTCAACACACACACACACACACACACACACGCACGTAATGATACGTAATGAAACCTCATTATTAATTAAAACTGAACTTAAATTAACTCATTTACTCAACTAACTAGAAAATATGAAATAATTGTGTTTTTGTTTCTTGTTGTGCAGATTAAAAAAAAGAACTTGGGGCCTCTGAGGATGAACCCTGAACTTGTCATCATCAGGTCACATCTGAGATCAGTCTGTTTTGGTTTATGAGCAAAAACCTGCAAACTAATTACAGCACATGATAGCACGCTAACACTAGATGCTTCAACATGGTAAACATCAGCACGAACATTTTAGCATGCTAATGTTACTGACTGAGCAGCTAGCATGGCTGTGGACTCTGAGCCTTTTTCTACACTGAGACATAAATTCATGTTTTTAAAATGATATTATGACTGTGTCCATGACACACAACTTTTTGGGTATAAATAATTAAAAAAACAGCTTCTCTGTACTTGTACTTACCTTTAATAAGTATGGATGGGGTGTAAAAATAATTTGGCCAATATATAACTTATTATGACAAATCATACATACGTAATACTATTAACATTTCCATAAGGCTTCACCAGGAAAGTTTGACAAAGTATTGATCTGCAATGACTTCATTATTTATTCAAAGTAAAATGTATTACGTAACATTTTGGACAATTGTGGACTTTTCCATCTTGAAAATTACACAGTTCTTGGGACAGGAAACACTGTTACACAGACAAACACTCATCCCTCCCCAGACACAATCCATGCTCTGTAGACAGTGTTTAAGCTTCACTGTGCTGTGGTAACTGTACTGAGTCCTGATCGTCACCTGTGCGTAAAGAAACAGTAACCTGGGGGCCAGCTGAACATACACGCTGTGTTTTCTCCATTCTCCACAGACATACTGAGTAAGTCCAGGGTGTGTCCTCTGACTCAGCTAACACGCAGATTGGCCACTGTGCACATACACCTTCAGACAAGTTCTGTCACGCCCTCAGTCACTGTGGATGGAGCTGCAGCTGAGACATCCCAGAGCCTCCTGTCTTTCAACACGGCTCCTGGCTACAGTTTAGGTGCGAACACCTAAAACAGAGCAGATAAATAAACAGCCTGCTGTTATTTAATACCTGTGAAGTTCATATTTGTGCCTGTAAATACTTTAGAAAGTGTTCCGCCCCCTTCACTTTATTGTGTTATAGGTTTAATTTTAAATGGATAAAATAGACTTATTGCCCATCAATCTACACTTAAAGACAAAGTGAAAAAATGTTTTATAGATTTTTTTTTCAAATGTATTAAAAATCTAAACCTGAAAGTCTTCAGACTCTTTGCTGTGGCTCCAAACTATGGTCAGTTGCTTCCTGTTTCCTGCTTTAAATTGATCCTTGCTTTAAATGACTGGGCAGAGAGAGATACACCTGTGTTTCTAAGGGGACACACACTAAGACATGAAGTCCAGTGGACTCTCTGTAGACCTACAACCTGTGGTGAGGCAGAGATCAGGACTAAAAGCTCAGAGTCTTCCCAGGAGAACAGTGGGAACAAGAACTGTGAAGAGGAAGATGTTACGGTTTTGAGTTGTATGTTTTTGTTTGTTGCACTTTTTGCTCTCTTTCTGTTCCCCCTCCCTTTTTCTGTTTTTTCCCTGCAGAGCTTGTGTGTGGCAGGGGCGTGGTGCAGCAGTGGAGGCCTGACCCACCTGCAGCCCATTAGTCATTAAGCCAGTTTAAAACCCCCGGTTCATCACCCACTCTCTGCCAGATTATTCCATGCTCTCTCCCTGCATGCGGTTCCCTGGCTACCCAGTCTCCAGATTCTCCGTCGCTCTGTTTTTCCAGCCATTCACCTGCCTGCCAGCCTCCTGCCTCTTTTCGCCTGCTCTGTTGGACTGTTTTTGGCTTCGTGTCATTAAAGAGGTTTTCAGTTTCCAACTCTTGTCTCTGTGCGTCTCTGCTCCGGGGTCCTAACCTAATAGGGAACTTAACAGAAGAAATCTGGAACCAGATGGCTACAGTGGACCTGGGTCAGGTAGGAGACCAAGAACACAGTGTAACAGAGCTTCAGCAGTCCTCTGCAGATCTGGAGAGCCTGCTGGAAGGATGAGCATCTCAGCAGCTCTCCATCAGTCAGGTTGTTGACATGAGGCAGTCTGCTGGAGTCTGACTGACAACATCTAAAGACTCTGGGAGCAAGAGGACCAAGACTCTCTGGACTGATGAGACAAAAACTGAACCCCATGTCTGCTGAAGACCAGGTCCTGCTCATTACCTAGATAACACCTTCCCTACATTGAAGCATGGTGGGGGCAACATCATGCTGTGGGGGGACTTATCAGCAGCAGGGACAGGGAGACTGGTCAGACCTGAGGGAGGGATGAATACAGCCGAACACAGAGAGGTCCTTGAGGGAAACTTGATCCAGAGTCCACGAGACCTGAGACAACGGTTCAACTTTCAGGTCAACAGTGACCTGAAGCAAACAGACAAGACCACAATGGAGAGTCTTCAGGACAAGTCTCTGACTGTTCCTGAGTGGTCTCACCAAAGTCCAGACTGAAACCCCACAGACCATCTGTGGAGAGACTGTAAGAGGACAGTTCACAGACACACAACCAGTCTGAAGAGAGAGAGAGAGAGAGGATAAACTGACCAGATCCAGATGTTCAGAGCTGTAGAGACTCGAGAAGACTAAAGCTGGAACTGCTGATGAAGGGGGTCCTGCAGAGTCCTGAATTAAGGGACTAAAGACTTTTGTAAATGAGAGATTTCTGAAAACATCTTTTCAGAAATGCAGTTTTGTCCATTTATAATTAAAACTACAGTGTACAAGTGTTTAAATAGAGAAGGGGTCTGAACTCTTCCTGAAGCCATTGTTGGTATAAGATGTGGACTCAGTAAGGTATGGATAGATATCACAAACAACATAGAAATTCTCTGATGTATATTCTCCCTGAAATCATTTCCATGACTTTAATTTGTATTGTGTTGTAAGATGTGTTTATATATGCTTATGTTGCTGAGGTTTTTTTCCCGAAACAGCTCAGTGATGAGGTTTTAACATCCAGCCAGGCCACTGAAAGAGTCAACGGATGCTTCAAAGGATGAACTAGCTGCAGCTTTGACTGCAGACAATTTATTGCTTTCTTTATGTGCTTAGACTGACAGTGTATAGTAAACTTATACAAACTACATGTAGCTGCTGTAAAGCTGAAGGAAACAATACAACCCACACTTCTGCCTCCCATATGACATTGTCATGACAACCCATCAGCTGATCCATGCAGCCTGAACTCAGTGGATCAGGACTGTGATGGTAGAGGAGCCTCTGTGTGTTTATGGGGGTCACACTGTACTACTGAATGCTTTTTCTCAACAAATGGCTCAACTGGACAAAGTCAGCCATGTTCATGGTAGCTGGGGTCAAGCTAATCAGCCCCATCCAACGTGAACTATTGTGTGTGTGTGTGTGTGTGTGGTGGGGTAATAGTGTTTCTTATCTTTATGCTTTTAGCCCTGACCTAGAGTTGACTGTGGGACCATTGTTACCTTATATGTCCATTTTTTCTGTCTGTGCAGTGAGTGAGGGTGAGTTTGACCTAAAACTGAGGACCACGATGTGACCTTTCTGCTAGCGTGAACTAAAACTTGGTGAAAACCCTGACAAAGACTCTTATTGTACACAAACTTATAACCAGAGCTCAAATGCTAAATGTCAGCCAGAGGCTTACGGTTCTACTTTTTCTGCTCTCAGGGGGTTCTGCTAGAGCTCCTTTCAATCCATAAGATTAATATCAGAAAACTAATTCTTTATGTCTTCTTACCCAGTTTCACTGGCTGAAAAAAATAAATACAATCAGGTCAAAATAGTTCAGATAGCGAATGCAGGAAATGATGCAGTGATAAGTGAACATAGATCTGGGTGATGTTGGATTAGTAAGTAAGTAAGGTTGATTTATTTAGCACCTTTCACAGATAAAAAAATCACAAAAAGTACAAAAATTCAAGAAATAAGACAATAAAAGGAAATATGATAAATCCAGATCACTAAAATACAAAGGAAGAGGACTGACCTAAAGCCTGTCTGGGTTAAAGTGTTTTAGCTGCTTCAAAAAGAATCACAGAGTCTATGGATCACAAGGAGAGGGGGAGAGCGATCCACAGTCTGGGGGCCACCGGTCTTACAGCAGGTTCAAGGGACGGCCAGTCATTTTTGGTCAGAAGATCTAAGAGCCTGATTGGTTGTGTAAGGGAGGAGGAGGTCAGCAATGTATTGGGCTGTTTGGCTACTGTGAGCACCTGTAGTTTAAAGCGGATGCTGAATTTAACTTGGAGTCGGTGGAGGGAGGATAAACTGATCTGTGATCTGTTGTTGTTTCTGGTTAAAAGCAGTTTGGAGACGTTCAGAGAAGTTTGATTCAGGCAGATAAAAAGAGCGTCACAATGGTCTGAACGAGAAGAAATAAAAGCAGGAATAATCATCTCCATCTCAACCTCGGTCACCACAGATCTTATGGATTACAGATGAAGTTACTTTCCCCAGGTTCCTCAAAGATCTGTTTTTAATATTTGATGGTAAAAAATGTAAAAATTGATCTGACACAGATACCTCAGGTTTGGGAGCCTCAGGATTCCCCCCTTGCTATTCACAAATGATGTGGATCTGTTGGATCCTCCAGGAGGAGCCAGCTTGACCTACTGCCACTGTGACCAGACCTTGGATAAGCTGAAGAAAGTGGATGGAGATACATCAATATGTTTAGATACAAATGAAGATCAGTTGTTTGAGTGTCACAAGCACCAGAGACTTACAGGCAGTTTGATTTGTCACGGTAAGAAACACAGAGGTGTGGCTAATATCAATGACTTCACCCAGGTGTGTTGTCCCAGAGAGGCAGCACACACAGAACCAGAGATCTGAAATATCGAGCAGCTGTCATGACATTAGTGACATGTGTGACTGAAAAAGGTTTTTATTGATCCTACCAGTGTTATAAACAGAAGCAGAGCTGGAAGGTTAGGTTAAAGGTTCCAGGTAAACAGTTAACAGGTAAACAGTCATGATTTCAGACAGCAACAGACAGCGTGTACCATAACGCACCCTCTGACCACAGTTCACAGCAGCACTGTCAGTGTCGCAGCCGCAGAAGTAACAGGGTTTACACAACCTTTCCCCTGATTTGGTGACTGTTGATGTGGAAGATCCACATGGACCCCATCAGCTGATGGGAAAACCCCTGGTCACCTGTAAGGCTTTAAGCATACCAACTCAAAGACTGCACCGAAATGACAACAAACAAATATCTTGACCTTTGACCGCATAGAGTTGGAATTAGTCTAAAATCACAGTATGAGTAGGTGTGGTACTTTTATTCTCTGAACTTCATCAAGGCTTAATCAGGATCTATGTACCAGTATCAACAATGTCAACTCTTACATGAGCTAATATTGTTTATTGGATGATTGAGATACTACTGGAGACACCGGCTTCACACCTTGACACCATCACACTTAACTCAGCACAATAGTCAGTACAAACTCACTTCTGCAAACTACAGACACCCTGATGGAATATCAGTCAGAACATTAGAGACAGTGTTAGTTGTGTAATAAGCCTGCACTCACACACTCACTCACACACTCACACACTCACACACACACACACACACACACACACACACACACACACACACACACACACACACACACACACACACACACAGACACACACACACAGACACACAGCTGGGTCAAAGTTTCTTGCTTGGTTAGAGTCTCTGAGCTTCATGAATATTCAGGAGGTGTCACAGTGAGGGTGGAGAGAGTGGGGCTATAAATGACCATAGGATCCAGTGAAGGTGTGTTCCTGCAGCAAACTGGAAACTGAACTTGGGTGTGTGACTTGGACACAACAACAAACTGCACCACAGTAAGTTATTATTTCTTCTTCTGAAACATTAGTGATAACAAGTGCATACATATGCTTTATGTTAAGTAAAGGGTGATTACACTCCTGTTACTTCAGTGTATTTTCTAATAGCCAATAGTTGTTTTTGTGTTGAAAAGATTTTTGTTTTCTTGTATTTATTTTTATAGGTTAAATTTGAATATACTGTTTTCCTCCCACCCAGTCTTGGGTCTGAACTGAAGAGGAATCAGTGGAAATGGAAACCATGCAGGAGTTGATCCCATTTGCCAAGGAACTACTGAGTCAGAAACCCAGACGGGGTCTGCTGAAGGTCTACCTGGTGGGTTCTGTGTTTGCTGTGCTGGGGACTATCATCGGGTTGGTTGAAACCGTGTGTCACCCCTTCTCCTCTGGCGAGCCGCTGGATGCAGAGATGCTCCTCCTGTTGGCCCGGGAGCAGGGAACTGTTGAGGCTGAGACGCAGCACAGTGTCGGGGGCCGGGAGGAGAAGGAGGAGGAGGAGGAGGAGGAGCTGGCTCATGACAATGGGGCCACGACCCAGAGCATGACCCTCTCCAAGACTCATACACTCAGCCATCGAAGCATGGCCAACCGGCTGCACGCGTCCTAAAACCAGAGGGGTCGACCTTGAATGACTTGAGTTATTTATTAGGGAGCTGCTCCTGCCACACCAATGAGCTGTGCAACACGCACACACTCTGAAGCTTTACAGACAGCTGGGAGAGACGTGTCTGAGCTGCCTGCCATGCCTGCCAGAAATTTTTTTTTACAATGCCTGTATGCACTGGGCACACAAAGCCCCCCTCCCCCCAGAGGCCCCAGATGCACCTAGGATATTTGAGACTCTTTGATGGGACTGTTTACTGTCATGACAGCATAGAAATCATGTCAGTAACACAGTATGCAATATAAGTGTCATATATACATATATGTAAGTGTTGGTTACTGGTTTTGTGGTTCTGCAGGGATCCACCAGCAATAATGAAGGTTACTTGAAAAATGGTCCCACTAGAAAATAGATAAGTGAAGTCATAGACAGCTGTGTACAGCGGTAAACTACATTAAGAAGTAAAACTAACAAATTTCTCCCATATTCATCCTGTTAATAAGCTTCCTGTATCAAACAGTGGTCTGTTGGTGCATGTGAATCCAAGTTACAAGAACTAAATGAAACACAAGTGTATTCCATAAGATTTTTTTTTACATTCTTATAAAGGACAAACACATTTTTCTATTTGTTTCAGCAGTAACACAGAGTCTGTTCTGTTAATATTTTCTGATTTAAAGGTATTCAGAGAATGAAGGTAAAAGTTCATGAGAGGTACATGGTCTGAACTGCCACTCCACCCACATACCATATTCAAAGAGGAACATTTGTTGTAAATATTCTGCTGTATGTGCACATGCTGTAAATACACAATCTTGTTTTTTCATACCAATGAAGTTCATTTTATTTATTTAGCCTGGTCCATTTAAATGTTTGCTGAACAAGTTCAATAAATACCAGTCTTATGTAAATTTGCTGAGTATGAAAATCTTTTTTACTGGCCTGTTGTCACATCTCAGTTTCGTCTATTGTTATATTTTACAAAATAACTTTTACAAGAATTTTCTGGAAGTGTATTTCTTAACCCATTAGGAGATTTAATTCACTTCATCTATCTATCTATCGATACAATGACAATGAGAGGGTGCATGTTTCAGTGAACTAAAGTGGCAAGCTCACACTGAAAATGAGAGGTTACGCTATCAACTAACTAACATTAGTCAGCTAAACTGTAACTTAAGGCTTAAGTTACAAGCTAGCTAACATTCGCGTTTAAATCTGTAGAGACACTTCCTTTTTGGTACCATTAGATGTACTATCAGGGTATTAGATGGTATTATATCCACACTGTATGTTTTTATACTCAGTATTTGTGTTGAAGTTAAAGCAACATGTCACTCTTCCTCTGGGCCCACTACATACTCAGCACTGGTGTTACTCAACAATAAACATTTTGTCTTGTTGCAGCAGGAAAGGTTTTAGCTACTCACATTAAGTGTGCTTTATTTCATTTAGATAAAGTCAGAATCATAGATGGAACATAAAGATATAACTCCTGGCTAATCCAAAAATGAGCAAAGAGGTGGGGCCTATGTGGAACTGACATTTTGGTTCATGCCAGTTTAATAATTGTGGCAAGCTCCAGTTAGCATTGTATGCTCAGCTGGGCGTCTTGAGGGCTAACCCAAGGCTAAGTCATTTGCTGGCTAATTAACTAGTTAGTGAGCTAAGCTATTCAATTAGTGAATAGCTTAGTCAATTAGTGCTGATGTATAAATAGCTTGTACGCTTATTGGTCAAATCCTGATTTTATAACTGTGATGTTGTCTGACAAAATCACCAAACACATAAATTCAAGACAAAGACTGTGATGTGATTTCAGCTGTAAAATGATCACAGAGAGAGGCAGTTATGAGAGACAGACCATCTTTCTTTTAAGTTATTTTCTCAAGCTTGTATGACTGAAGGGTTATTACAATCGTAGAGAGAAAGAGATGGGAAAATTGGAGAGTGAGAGAGAGGATGACACAGTGGCAAGGACTAAGCCCAAAAGGCACGACCTCAACCAGCCGTCACAGACGCACTATCTTTCATAATTTGTCTCTCACACAGAGCACAGTAATAATGATACATGTAATGAGAGTAGTTCATTTGCTGTGATGGCGGTGGGGCTCAGTGTATTGAAGCTCCTCCTCTTCCCTGCAGTTCCTGAGCAGCTGAGAAACCAGAGCAGCTCAGTAAACTGCCTGTAACAAGAGGTGTAGACCTGAGCCCCCAGTCAGCATCCATACACAGCCCAGACTTGCACCAGGTTTATACCCAGTCTGTTTGAAAACAAGTCTCCAACTCTATCAACAGTGTGCTAGGTTAGCAACAGTGCAGCTGTAAACACCCCGCTACTGAAAATGAAAATGCAATTTTCAGACAATTTGAAAATGAAAAGACTTGACCTGGTTTACAGGTTACTAGCCGCTGTCCTGGTGACAGACAAATACATGACAAGGAAGTGACGTCTTACCTGAAGACCCGCCTTGACGAGAGGTCTGACAGATTGCATTTTTATTTTCATTGTGACCCCAAAATAGCATGGTGACATGTAAATGTCAAATTCTGTTTACATTTTCATTTTCAAATTTTTGCAAAATTGCATTTTTATATTAATTTTGACCTCAAAACAGCGTAGTGACATGTAAATGAAAATATAATAGATGTTTTGCACATTGCATCTGAATATTGTCCACTGTGCAGTAGGTTATGACCTTAAAAATTAAATGTCAAATAGTCATGGATTGCCAATACAAGTATGTGAAAATGAAAATGCAAATTGAATTACTGCATTTTAATTTTAATTTTGACTCAAATAAAACACACATATTTTAAGGCTATTGTGGAATTATTAATTGTCATTTGAATATAGTCCCTGTAGGCTTCCATAGTCTGGTTCATAAATTAGAAGGTAGTTAGATTAGCAGTTTTAGCTTCCAACTCTTGCCTGATGTCCTGTGTCCGCCGTGCAGCGCCGGTGAATCACTGGTTTTTAAAGTGACACTGCTTTATTTGGTGTTTCTGCCAATTTTAATCCACTGGTTAGTTATGGAGAGGAGGACACCACTGCTGTTAGTTTGGCTGCCAGTTAAAACCTCCCGAACGTCTGGTTCATAAATTAGCAGTTAGTTAGTTAGATTCAGTCTAAGATCCCAACCCTTCTCTGTTGTCCTGTGTCCGCTGTACACCGTCGGTGAAACACTGACTTTAAATGTGAAACTGCTTTCAGGGCTTTAACGGTTATAGCGGTTTGGAGAGGAGGAGACCTCAGTGGATAATTCAGCTCCAGGTAAAAACCTCCTGAACGAATGACACTGAACAAATCCAAACCGGGAGAAGCTTACAGAATGGTAGTGAAGACAACAATGCAAATGATACCACGCCATTTCATGACATCATCCAATGCCGTTTTTTTAATTGTTTTCATTGAGAGACCCCTAGTGGCAGAAGTTACATACTGTACGTTTAAGACTGAACATCCCTTACAGTCAAATTGTCATTGAAAAGTAAACACATCTGTAAATCTACCAGGTGCAGGCTGTCCTCTTAAACTGAGTGGAGCTGATAGGTGGAGCTGATGGAGAGGCCAGCTGTCTGCACAGACTCAAGGCTGTAACTGCTGCTAAAGCTGCATCTACTACATCCTGAGAAAAATATTAGGTTGTCCTCACCTATATAAAAACCATGAGCTGATTTTTTTTTTTTTTTTTTTACAGAAGCAGAGTTAGATACAACCTGATCTCCACATGTGCACATCCACTATCAGCGAGTCACAGATCCAGCAGCATGGCTCAGATAGCACAGTGGGACAATGCCAGGCACATGAGTGGGAGGCCAATCATTCAACATGGTCTCCTTGGTCTCAGAATAGTTTGACCATGACCTGCATTACATGGACGTGTTTAACCCCTTAAACATTAGGACAAACGCGGACTTGCCAACTCTTCACTGTGACATTAAAGTTTCTTATTTCACACCTCAATTTTTACAGTTTAAGAAGGATTTAATTCATTTTAATGGCTGTGTTTACTACTGTATAGCAGAGATAAGTTTGTCACATAGACTGATGAGACTATGTCAGCGGTAAACACTGTTAAAGTCTTGTCTGTAACAAACAAAAAGCTGAGCAAACAGAGTTGAGGTGATTTAAGCTCTGTTTAAAAAGATAGGAAAGAATTTTCTGACATTAATGTTTCTACAGAGAGGTTGACTTGTGTCAACACATTTGACTGCTGTGAAATTTGAAATGATGAACCCTCTGGCAGCACAACACACTAATTTAACGAGGGGTCAGCAGGTCATTTACAGAAAGCCAAATCAAAGTGACAAAAGGGTTGGGGGTTTTTCTCCGTCCTGCACAGAAACAGGGATTTGAGTTGAAAGGTTGCCAGTGGAAACTAGAGGCAACACACAGTGTGAAGCTGCTGACTTTTTGCCAAGCCCCCTCCCCCCTCACCCCGCCCCCAGTGTCAACCAAGCAGCCTCTGAGTCAGATAAAGACCAGCAGAGACCACACAGTGCTGCAGACCAGGACCTGATTACATCCTGGTCTGACTTGTGAGCTGAAATAAAACAACTTTAGTTGTACACAATTTAACAGTGTTCCGTAACCTATCTGCAAGTGGGACAAATTTTTTTATAAAGTCTGGTGGAGAATATTTCCCATGTCCAAAATACACTGTATTTGATAGTGTCATCCACTGTGAAAAGCTTATTTTATTTCCTATATCATCATCCAGCTAAATGAAATTTATGGGTTAAATCCAGGGATACAGAAAATTTCCATTCGCAGCATTTATCAAAACTTTACAGTATGTACATACCAATAACTTCCACTGAGAAAAGTGCCCTGTTCCTCAGTCTGGAAGAACTGAATAGTCCAAAAAATACAAAACAGAGTACGGACAGAAAAATGTTCTTTGTTATCTCAATCATAACTGAAGCTATGCATCATTATTTTCATTATTCTGCAATTAATTGAAAACCTGCTTATCGTTTCAGGCAGTAGTTTCAGGTGTAATGTGATAAATGTTATTCAGCTTTGAAATGAATCAAATAATTCAAAAAAATCTTTAAATTTATTTGAAGATAAAATGACCTGCTTTAAAGCTGCATTATTATTATTATTATTATTATTATTATTATTATTATTATTTGGCCACTTTGGTTTCCTGGTAACACATCCAGCGGAACAACATTAGCATTCATTTGAAGTCATGTTTGTGTCCACCGGATGAATCTAATCTTGATGTATTTCCTCTCTTTTAGCCCTGTGTTTGGTCAACAGCTCCTGGGCGAAATATCTGGTTCTCCAGCGGCTGAATGCTCCACTATATTCACCATCTGCTGGCAAAAAAAAAAAATACAAAACAAAAAAAAAAACAATTAGGAGAACTGCAAACTTGATTCTCTGTAGATTTATCATTTTAAATGAACTTTTCATTTTACATATTCTATCCATAGCCCTATAGTTATAAAAATATTGATTAATGCATCTTAAATGGGGCTATTTGTCAGTTTTCTCTGCAGCTGGACATGGTTTCTTGTCAGGATCAGGTGGTGGTGGTGATGGTCTTTTGACAAGAGCTTCAGCTCATTGATAATATGAAATTAGATCATGTTTGACTTCAACAGATTCTCACAGTGTTTATTAACACGCATGCTATAAAATCAGCCTGTAACAGTGAGGTTTATCTGCAAAAGTAATCTGAGGAAAAAATGTAATGTTCATAAAATGTGAGCTTAATGTCAAATGTGAGAAAAGTCATCATCCAGCTGGAGCACTGACCTTCTCCACAGAGTGACGCACATGGATGCCTGAGTGTGTATGAGCTGAGTGGATGTGTGTGCTGTGTGTAAGGATGCACGTGCATTCCTGTACAATCTCAGCAGAAAGAAGTCTGCATACTTAAGTGGGCTGCACCTGGCAACCTGGAGGTCGGAATCACAGTGTTAGTTTAAGCATATAGTCTCATGTCTGATCAAGGACACAAGTGAAAATACCCAAAGAGACAGTGCAGGGGGCTCTTTGAAATGTGGTTACACAACACACAGTGGCAGAAAGGTTATGGAGCTACTCCATCTAGAGGTTGCCACAAAGAAAGTTTGCCTGGTGGACACATGGACACAGGTTGCCCCTCACATGGAGCAGCAATCTGGGTAAAAGGAGAAGACAGGGGGCCTGAATCTACTGTTCTCTTTACTGTATATGAGGTCTGGAAGAGAACTGAGGATTCTGCAAGAAAGATGTAAACCACGTATCATGTATCACCATGATCGTCATTGTGTTCATGTCAGAAGATGAACATCATCTTTTAGTTTGGTAGGTTTACACCCTCACTTCCTTTTCTTTTTGTTTACAGTTTTATGGTTCACACAAACAAGTTATTACACTACACATGTATGTGTGCCTTTGGTGTGGGGCTGTTTGTCCTGCTTTCAACTAGGCCTCTTGGTTCCAGTGAAGTGAAATAAATCTTAATACTACATCATACAATGATATTTTAGACAACCCCGTGCCTCCAACTTGGTGTCCACATTTTTAGTTTTAGGATGACATGTTCAACAGTCGTGTGAGTCTAATGCTCATGTGACTAAAATCCTGATGAGCTTCACAATCACACAAGTTCCAGAGTTAGAGACTTCAGAGGAGTTGGGCATGTGCACACAGAAAATAAATAATCATTCCACTAAAAACACGTAGTAAAAATCATCTTGTCCAATGATTGTTGTGTTTTTTCCTCTTGATAATTAATATCTTTATCATCTCAAGTAAAATTTAACATTATTAACTTTCTTCACCTTGTCTCCATCTTTACTGTCATTGAAAATTAAAACTACTGGTTTTAATTTAATTTAATTTTACACCACAGTAATTCTCAATTTCCACATTTTTATTTGACCTGATGATAATTTATTGATTTAAGCTGGTTAATTTGCATGGATTCCTGTTGCACACAATAACATATTGGAGGTTTATTCTCCCTGCAGGATATCGACTGTTAGACACTGGATGACTTTGAGCTCGACTGTCCAAAATCCACACTGGTTTATAAAGTATGTGGAACAACAGTGGACTGCTGGGGGGAGCGCTGAGAGTTTGAAGGAAAATCTCCAGTGGAGAACAGCTGCTGTCACCAGGTGGCTGACTCTCTGTGGCCGTTTCATCAACATGGACCCAAAGTTTTGGTCGAGGCTGTGGACTGGAAGTGTAGTTTTGAAACTGTTTCTTCTGAGACCAAGCAGAATAGCAAGTTTATGAGAAACAAGCAAAAACGTCTCTGAAAGCTGTTCACACTAACAACTTCACACTCTTCATTTTAAAGGCTGAAACTTCAGAATCAGTCTCTGTGCTTCCCCCATGATATGAAAGAGATAACTTCAAACAGGTGCTGTGAACAAAAATGCTTCTTAAGTCAGTCCCAGAACCCTTGATCCTTTTGTCTCTGATACATTCATATGTTCATACAATCTATAGTCACACTGTACCCTGCTTCACCTTCTCCTGTCAACACTGACAAAGCAGTCTCATCACATTTAAAGCACACAAACCACAGGTCAACCAGTAGCTCTGCTCAGTCCAGCACAGTGTCCTGGCCCACATCAGTCCCACCTGCACTAAAAAGACTCTTGGTCATGTTACACTGCCTAATGCAGTAAGTGTCCAGCATCAGTGCATCCATGTCTCTGCCTGAACTGATTAACTACACAGTCCCCCTGCTCTAAACAGTCGCCGTGGTAACGTTTTCCTCAGCACTGTTGGTGGCGGCTGCTGTTCCACTCAGGCTCCCGTTGACAGGTGCGTGCGGCGTCACTTTCGCCAGTCGGTGCTCCTTGCTGTGAGCACAGCTGCGGGCGCAGAGCTGGCAGGAGGCGCAGGCCAAGTTGCAGCAAGGTAAGAACCGACAGATGCTGACACGCCACAGGAACCAACCAGGTGACCAGCAGCACCAGCAGAGCACCACCCCACCCGCCACCACGGCCAGGACGATGTAGAGAACCAACAGCGACAGGGAGGCCGGGGAGTCTGGAGATAAGAGAAGCAAGTCAGTCCCATAGTCCAGTGGCTCATATGTGGTACTGACATACAGTGCAGCTTACTGTAGTCTTCTTTCTGGCTCTAAATGAGAAAAGTCCGAAGTCCACTCTCATATTTTACACCATTGTCTCAAAATAGCTACAGTGGCACTTTAACAGAGCCTTCTGAAAAGTGGAGCTGTCCATATTACTCTGAAAATGGTTCCCATCAATGCACTATTAGCCTATGACTACCAGCCTCAGACCTGAGCTGTGTCCCAGGATCCTTCGTGACCCAACCTATCCCAAGATTCATTGAAAACCTTACGTTTTTTTAGAAAAAGATACGTAATGTCAAGGTTGCTAGGTCACTGAGGTGTTGCCTTTGTGATGCAACAGGAAGAGTGGGCACAGCTGGTGACACATAATTCTCTATGAAGATATGGAGATGATGACTTTAAAGGCCACACCTAGACCACATTCTCTGAAAGATGTGGCCCCTGAAGTGTGGCTCCCCCTGGCAGAATTTGAAGATGGACTAAAATGTTTTAGTCTTACAATAGGATTTGTTCACATAATAAAAGATAGATTATCAACAGCCTCATTGAAGAATTCACACTGTATATTATACCTCATCTTTACTCTACAGAGTTATGATAATATTGGCATTAATGGAACAATCGTACTTATTCCCATGTGAAATAAACGGTGCTGAATTGTTGGTGATGTAGTGAATACTTGTGGGTCAGGCATCCTCCAATCTGGACCTCACAGAGTCACAGCGTTTGCCCTCAACACAACAGCCACACTTAAATGTTCTTTTCCTGAAGAAATCCAATGATTGTGACCATTTCATGGACACAGGATGCAATTTGGTCCAAAGTTTTGCTGTCATACAGTAAATACGAATGCGGCCAAGGCCTTATCATCAGTGTTCACCAGCACCAATCAAAGTAATGTGTCTAGATAATGAAAATCATAAACTAAAAGAGAACAAGTTGTTTCCAAATACAACTCCCTGTGCAAACATCAGTATCAATTTAACCTGTGAGAGATCTGTGACGTCCAAGTCCAGAGCTAAAGGGAACAAACTCGACCCAGACAATAGAGCTGCTCTAACTGTGGAATTAATTAACCTCATGTGTTGATATGCATGGAGCCCACTAACTGTTTACATTCCCCGTGTTTACATTGTTAGAAGATAAAATGAATTCAACCACAGCCAACAAGCTGCTGCTGAATCAGTCTGACCAGCCAGGCTGTGGACTCTCAGTTGAACAGTCAGAAGAGAAGAATGGCTCTTTTCAGACTCAGTCGGGTCTTAAAAGCGATCAGAGGCTGAGAGGCCGGTCCAGACAGTCTCTGTTTGCACCTCTGACGCTAGAATAGAGACGGATCACTCAAAAGGCTGCTCTTTGTTGTGAGAATCCATCAAGTCTTTAGCTGAAATTAACAACTCAATGGCCACCTCCGTTAACTTTATGCCCAATCATCAGGACACTTTACATCCAAATGGGCTCTTTGATTTGGTTTATTTGATGACCAACCAACTGCCTGCTGGGCATCAGCTTGGTGCATTACTCAGTGAGTCATTCTGGCCAAGAGTGGGAAGTTTTCCTGTTGGGTTAAATAATGAAGACTTATTATAATACAGTGGTCACTCACCTGTTACTGACTCATGGCTGGGAACACTGTCTGGCACGCCACAGTTCATATGTGTAGCAAGTGGCACCGTGGGTGAATTCACAAAAGGTGGGGGTGGGGTGGCTATTGGTGGTGGAGGTTCAGGAGGTAAAAGCTGACCTGCTGATGAAGGACAGCTTTGGGTCAAATATGCATTGAGATTCTGTGTGCTGTTAGATTGGTGTTAAATCAGGGGGCACTGAAATCAGGGGCTGTATCCTCTGCCTCAACACCTGACTGACCTTTGCAGCCGGTGGTCAGGTTTTCCTCCAGGTCACTTCCATCCCCACAGTTGTCAATACCTTTATCATCACACACCAGACTGAGAGGAATACACTTCCCATTCCTGCATGTGAAGTAGGGCTCACTGCTGCACTCTGATTGGTTGAAACCTGAAGAGGAATATGACAATCAAGATGGCTTCTTTTAACAATGACCAAAATCCGTTCCTAACCTTACCCAGTCTGAAGGACGTGAAGTCCCCCACAAAGTCGACCCTGGGCTGAGTCCCCCGGGTCACCAGCCTCAGGGTCAGGTAGTTTCCCGTGGACAGCACGGGTCGGGGTGGGCTCTTCCCACAGAGAGGAGGCCCGAGGGGTGGCGAGCTCCTGTCCCGCCCATCATAGAACTGAACGTATGAGCCAGCATGACACGGATCCCCTGGGCTTTCTCCTGTGGTGGGCTCCAGTCTTGGGTTGAGGGGGGCCAAGTCCCGAGGGGACTCCGGGAAGAGAGGAGCTGGGCTCAGAGGGGCCACTCGCAGCAAACTGTAGACCAGGAAGAAGCGGAAGTGGAACTGGACTTTGTCTTTAGGAGAGCTGGCCTGCATGGTGAGGTGGCAGTCGGTCCCCATGGTCACAAAGTAGTACTTCTTGGATTCCTGGTGCGAGTTGACGATCATACCGTCACCCCGGATCATCTGACCACAGAAGTCCACCACATTCACTGACAAAGACAACAGAGACAGGATCTTCAGAGATGAACTGCTGACTTATATATAACATAGTATATCACCGATCACAAAAAAGACACTGACTTGTCTTTTGTTCTGGGTGAACATGGTCAGCAACAAGACTCAAACAGACTGAGACATTCAGACCAGGACTGATGGGTGTTAATACCAAAAAACATCCCCACACCATAACACCAACACCTGGACAGGTTGGGTCCATGGATTCAGACTCTGACCCTACCATCTGCTGCCTCAGCAGAAATCCAGATCCATCAGACCAGGTCTTCAGCTCTCCAGTGTTGGTGAGCCTGTGTCCACTGCAGCCTCTGGTTTCTGTTCTTGGTGACAGGAAGTGGAACCTGACGTGGTCTCTGCTGTTGTAGTCCATCCACCTCAAGGTTGGATGTGTTGTTCACTCTGCTCAACTGTGGTGAGCTTTTCTGCTCACCACAGTTGTAAAGAGTGGTTATCTGAGTGACTGTAGCCTTTCTTTCAGCTCAACCTGTCAGATCTGTCTGACACCAACTATTATGTCACGTCACATTTTTTCTGGTTTGATGTAAACATTAACTGAAGCTCCGCACCTGAATCTGCAGGATCTTATACACTGCTGCCGCATGATTGGCTAATTGGATAATTTCATGAATAAGCAGGTGTAAAGCTGTTCAAGTACATGGGAAATTCTCATTCAGTCAAATCATTATAGGACTTATAGGATTTCAGTTTTCTGAGTGATCTAATAAATATATAGCAGATTTCAGGTAAACACTCAGAGAAACCCAATCCTGCAAGGTTTGATGGTGGGTCCAGGTGGGCGGGGCTTGGAGTGTGGCTGAGGGCGGTGACTGCTTTTTTTGTGACATCACAAAGTTCCAGAAGTCAAATGAGCTTTATGGTTTGTGGTTTTTGAGTCTAAAGACTTTAAATAAAAATAAAAATAAAAATTAAACACAAACGCAAACCCACTTAAAGAACAGTTTTATGATCTTAAACAAAAAGTAGTGAGGCTACCTCTCTAGTATATACACCAGTTATAAACTGGACACTCATTCAGGCCTGTGTCTCAGTATCTTTTCCTTCCTCTTATCTTTACTCTGATAAGACAAGTGATTATGTGCATGTGAATAAACTGTTCTGATGGAAGAATTAAGGATGAAAACAATGAACTGAACTAAATAAAAATATCAGGTACATATTAGGTAGATAGCCTAACATTAGAAAACATATACTGAAGAAAATTTCCAGTCTCAAACATGTTGACAGTGGACAGGAATAAATTAGAATGATAAAGTGATTAAAAAATGTTTTTAACATATTTAAAAAAGGAAAAAAAATCTTGTGTGTTGTAAAAAAAAAAAATGTGAGAACTGAGGAGAAGAGCTGATGGCTGTTTGAGTCAGGATGGGACAGATGGGTGGGCAGATCTGGATCTAGCAGCCCACATCCAGCCACCCAGTGCCCTGCTCCTCCCCTGCCTCTGGGCTCCCGGCCAAATAATGAGAAAATTTACAACCGCCCCTGGAGTTTATTAGCTCCGTTTCCCTGGGAGACCACCAGATCCTCCTGCTCTGACCTGCAGGAATGTCCTGAAGCCCGGGAGCGCCTGTTGGTGGGAAGCCTCTTGTCCTCTCTTCACCACACAAGCAAATACAAAACCTCAGGACATGGTTCAAAACAGGGACGACCCGAGGACGCTGAGTCCCCAGTAAAGATTTTTACAGGCTGAAAATTCAGCTCTTTAAGCACTGTGAATGACAGTGTTTAAATGTAACTAAACTGGTCTAATGTGGCAATTTTATATCACACTATTCATAGAAATTGTAAATCTTATCAAGGAAAATAAATACTTCATGATGCTTGTCCAAAAAATCATATAAATTCACTTCTAACATAAAACATTTCAACTCATTTATTTGAAGATATTTTAATACAAGTTAAATATATTAACTACCTCAGTATAAACTCCGATATCTCACTCCATACTTTATCATCCATGTTGACTGAACTTAGTCTTTAGTTTATTACTAAGTCATTGATCAAAACACTTGATCAGTCACTGGGACCATCTGAACATTTGAGCTCTTTACTAGAAATCAATGAGGCTTGATATATGAAAATATATCAAGCCAAATCAGTGGGCTCCAAAAACTCCACTGAGTTTTGATCAAGCCAGCCCCTAAAACTGTCATACAGTGAAGACTTTATCAAATAACAAACATTAACACAGACTTAATTATTTAAATATAGGCTATAGTCAATGTGACAGAATACACAACTCCAGCAAGTCTGAGTTTGAGAGGAAACCAACGACTGCGTCTGAGTGCAGAAAAATATGTCAAAGAATCTATGAAAGCAAAAGCAACAATCAGTCGAAGTCCTTTAATCTTAAACAGAACCAACAGCTCTTTACATTCTGCATCACTTTAATAATTTATTCACAGCTGATACTGTTTTGTTTAGTTACCTTTCTTCACTATCATGATTACAACCCGCTGCTTCTACCTGTAGCAGTTATGTCAGTGATTATTTCAACATCCTATCTTTAAATTTTCACTAGAATATTCTGAGTCAAATGGCAAAAAGTTATACTTCTATTTATCCATGCTATTGAATAAATTGCTGTGTTTTACAAGAATAAAAGTAGTTTGTGGTCTGGATGAGGCTCTCACACTGTGACTGCTCTAGGTTAGGTCAATATAGAAACTCTCAGGGCAGACAGAGCAGGAAAGGTTTTAATACAAGTAACCTACTACTGATGCTGCTGTAACAAATAATAATAATAATAATAATAATAATAACTGTACAAATACTGCTACTCTCTGCTGCTCTCGCCTAAACTTTAATACCTTGTCTGGGTTTCAGCTCACTCAGCGCAAAGCGAGCGGAGAGGTGCGTCACATCCAACAGGATCCAGACCTCACCTCCTCCTGCTGTCTGGGAACGGGAGAGGCTCTTACCGGTCTCGATGGCCGAGCTGTGGAGGGTCACGCAGCCGAGCAGGAGGAGCAGCCTGAGCAGGCGCTGCCAGCAGCTCTCCACCTCCAGCTCCATCATCAGCTGCAGTCCGGCAGTCAGCTCACAGAGGGGGCGGCGTGGTCAGCCCGTCATATCCGATCTGACAGGGGGCGAAGAGGCTGCAGCTGCAGGGGATGAGGACTGAGGCCGCTCTGCTCTTCATCATTAACAATCCCGGCTTTTAGCCTGTTCACGCTGAACCTCCTCTCTGCCCCGTCCGTTCACGTGTCCTGTCGTCTCCATGACAACACCCATCCAATCAGCTGTCAGGCCTGCGAGACAGAGCTCCTGTTTAAAATAAATTAGCCCCTGTAAACTTCCACAACTGTCTGTCAGTGCTTGCACATGGGGGGCAGTTGGTTCTCAGTAAATAATTGAGTAAAGAGTACGGTCTAGATCGGCTCTGGACTCTATTATTTGCTCATTTTTTGCCACCAATAAAATCAAATTCATTTCAATAATAATAAAGCTGTTTGTTTGTCTGTATCCTGTGTGTAATAAAGAGGAGATCGTACCACAGCAGCTTCATGATTATGTTCAAATGTTCCACTTAGTGCAGTCGGAGATGGAGCCTCTGAAAGGCAACTGCCTGGGCCCCCCGAGGATATTATGGGGCCCCCGAGGGCTGACAAACTTTACTCCACAGCAGCTTCTCAAAATGTGGCCCTCTCCTCCATAAACAACCTACGACTTGCAGTGACCTCTCAGGAGGAAACCTCCTGGTGATCAGTCCAGAGCCCCATCAGAGAGAGGAGATCAGGCCTGTCCAGAAAGGCTGCAGATATGTCTCTGACTGCTTTTATCAATGAAAGTAGCTGAAGGTTTTACCAGTCACCAAATCACTAAGTTACCAACACGACTCAGTAGGAAACCTCCTTCAAGGGGCTTCAGGTGTTGATGAGCACCGACCTTATAATGTGGGTTATTTACTACGGGACAACACTCATCCACAGTCTCATGAAAAGTCTATTCTCCCACACTCCCTCAGGTAGACACTCAGAGAAACCACATCCTGTAGGGTTGGATGGTGGGCTGAATTTAAATGAAGTATTTCCCTCATCAATTCACACTCACTTCCCCATAATGACAAAGTGAAAACAGAACAGGAAAAACTGAAAAATCACAGTGACAGAACTATTCAGACACTTTGCTGTGTACTTAGCTGAAGCATTGTTGGGATCTCAAGCCATGGGTTCTGAAAAGAACAATGGAGAGGCCTACATGTCCCTCCAAAAGCCTGAGCCAGAGTTGGTCGACTGTTTGAACAACGGAGCCACGACCCCCCCTCCCCACAATTCACACCTAGGTGTGAATCAGCACTGCAAAAAGCCAGCTTTCAAAAACCAGAAAAAAAAGTAGAAAAATTAGTTGTATTTTGCTTAAAAATAGCAAAATTATCTGCCAATGGAACAAGAAAATGTGGCTTGTCAAGACTTTTCAAAACAAGTAAAAATATCTAATCTCAATTAACCCACAAATACCTTAGAATTAGTGTATTTTAACTAATAACAAGTACATTTTTCTTGATTCTAATTAAATACACATGGCCTATTTTCTCAATATATTGAAAAATATTCTTGAATTAAGTAAATGCTAGAGCCATTATCTTGACATAGTGGTATGCACTAGGCCTTATATTCTTGAAACCAGCAAAGTCATACTAAAAACTAGTTTACTTTTCTTGATATAGCTAAGAATATTTTCCTCTGTATGTAGAATATTTTTCTTAAATTTCTTGAAATAAGTAAAAAGCTGTGGAATCATAGTAATGCTTAATAATCAGTGATTATTAAGTGACACAGACTTGGTTAAATGAAATGCTTCTTTATTATATTTAACATGCACATGAGTACAACAAAACATGGCAGCCTCAATGTTAAAGGCGAAAGTGAGACTTGTTCCACTTGGAATATACTCACACAGATATGTATATAAATACACACACACACAAAGTAGTGTGCATGCAGCTACATATCTGATTGACAGGTATGAACAGGCAACAAATTATTTCCTGCTTAAAATCACCCAACAGAAATTATAACTAGTGCACAGAGTGTAGCATGATGGGTGGAGCCTAAACTGAAAGGTAAACTGTATAATAATATACATAACAATAAACATCTGATACAGTGCCATATTCTTGTGAGACCTCAACACACTGTATTACCCAAGGCAAACATTAATTGAACTGGGCATCAACTTTAATATTTATGCACTACTCAGTGATGAATCTTTTCCAGTCAGCCATAGCTTTTTTATACGAGGATGTCATATCTCTGTCATGTATGGCGTCCATCAGCACCTCTGTCTGCAGGACAGACAAGAGTGTGGCTATGCATTTCGGGTAGGTGAGGTGAAAGGTGTAGTAGCATGCCATTATGTACATCACACTGTCAGCGATGTCCTCTTTTGGAAAGATGAGCACAGGCATGGTGCCGATGGCCAGGATGCAGTTGGTCTTGCACACAATGACGACAGGGCTGAGGAGTGGTCTTGCCTGGAGGAAGGTGTTGGGGTCTTCCGCTGACTGAAACACAAAAAGAAAAACAATCACAAAACATTCACTGTTGAGAGACTATGGTCAAGTAGTGGAACACAAGAAAAACCGTCATATATGCATAAATTTCTTACCTCAAGGATGTGAAGCATACCCTCACTTGCATGTCCTAACTTCTTGGGTGGAGCAATAGGTGATGGGAACATGTCCGGCAAAGCCTTCATCATGGCAATGGTTTGCTTTACTGTGAAAAACAAAACAGTCTCTTTTTATTTACTGCAGTCAGTTATTGAAAAAAAAAGCAAAAACAAAAAACAAAAAAAACATGATCACCAATTAGGTGTGTAATTACCTTTATCTGACAACAGAGGCCTCATGACTTTTTTGAAAACTCCATAAAACTGGGCCTTCTCACAAAAGGTCCCCCAGCGGTTCTTCAGCTCAGGTATGAAGTGGGAGTTTCCTTGATTGAGGATCCTCTGCAGTTCATCCATTATCTGACACAGAAAGACAGGCAGAAAAATATATTAAAAAATTAAATATCAATGTGTCTTACTACTACTGCAATCTTAAACTTAAAATGATTTAATTTGCTTACATGATCCACTTCTCTGAAGCAGGGATATGCTTGAAGAATTTTGCTAGGTCTGTCCTGCTCTTTCATCACATCAGAGTCAATGTAAGCCCGTCTTGCTTGGTATTCAAGGTCCAAGAGCTGGGCAACATCCTTCTTGTTGGGTCTGGGCCTGGATTTGTAGAGCTCCTGCAGAACTTTGTAGTGTCTTGCCTGGTTCTGTCGGCTGTCAGTAGTTTTAGGCCCTCCTGTTGAAATGAATTTACTATGATTACCATATAACAAAGAACAGAAGTATAATGAATTAATAATTAATGTAAAAACTAGTAGTAGTTTTAACACTAAAACACAATCTCAATATGTGCTCTTACCATCCACTTGTTCACCCTCTGGGGAACTGCTTGTCGACTGTGGTGATCTTTCCAAGATTATAGTTGAAGCACCGGTCTCAGTGTCATCAGCGGATGACTCTGGCTGGCTGCTGCTACTCTCAAAGCTAATGTCCCGTCGCCTCTTTCTCGAAGGAGTTGCTCCCTGCTTCTTTTTGGCAGGTGTCACATTCTGGACCCTTTTTAAAAGCTGCTTCTTCACAGATTCCTGACAAAAAACAAAACAGAGTGTGTAAAGATCACATTAATCAAAATGAAATTTAACGATACAAGCACTTATCCTAAATAAAGCATATCCTCCTACCCACTCAACTCCACCGGCTGCAGACCTGTCCCGCAGCATTGGGTAGTACTCAATGAGACGCTTAGCCATCACAGTTAGCTCACGGTTGCATGGATACTGGAAATCATCCCCTGCAGCTCTCTTGATGGCAATCATGCTTGTTACTGTATTTCTTATTAAGCGACAGCGAAGCTCTTTGAGAAGTATATAGTCTTCTTCTTGTCCAGCACGTTGTTTTTCAAAAAAGGTGGTTCTTGACTGCTCCAGCTCTGTGTCTGTGTATACAACATACTGCGGGCTTACAAGCTGTACAGTTCTGCTGGTAACATGTTGGTCTCCTAGGTTTGAAGGGGGGAGAGAAGTGGGGAAGGAAGAAGGGGTGGACAAAGGGGTTGAGGTAGTTGGGTAGCGGGAGCTGGCAAGCTCACAAGCCCCAGAGGAGGTGCCTGGTTGGAGCTGGTCTGCCTCCTCATTCTGAAAAAGACAAGCATTTATCATAAGTCATTAGCAGTGCACTAAAAACAACAACATCAAAAAATTATGAATCACAGCATGATCAAATCTCCACATTTTTAAAATTTAATATCACCTGATTTTCTCCATGTGTCATCCTCCAAATGGCTCTCCTTCTTAAAAAGTGCTCAGGCCCCGGAAAGAGATCACGCAAGTCCTCCTTAGAAAGACTTGGGAGCATGTCGGTGCTGATATTAGCAGCTGAAAACACACACACAGCCACACTGTAAATATACAGTATAATGTAATATATTGGCTGTTAAGTCACAATCTTTATTCAAAGGGTAAGAATGTGCTAATGGTGGCAGCATAGAAGCACACATCCAACAGGAATAGAATAAAATAAAATAGAAAATACTTTAATTATCCCTAGGAGGGATCTAACAGATAGTCCAGCAGCTCATATAATAGAAGAATAGGTGTCTACATTAAGATCAAGTCTTCCTGCCATTTCAACTAAAGGCAGAAATTACTTTATCATATCAACCAGTGATTCCTATTAATTAAGGAGTATTTGGCTGCTGCCATTTCCTTCAGTTGCCCCCCTGGACTCTCTCTCTTGTGCGCACACACGCATGCAGAGAGCGTTGGAATATACGGTAAATAAATGCTAAGCTGCCAAACAGCTAATTGTACAGTGGTCATGCTAACAGATTGGCCAACAAATTAAGCCAAAGCTAAACTAAGATAACTACCTAACTTCTGTACCTTAATACTGTAAACAATAAAATAATAATAATAATAAATGCATTTTGAAGGCGTGACCGTTCGTGTTGTTCATAGCCCCCATGTAACTTAACGTATAGGCCTAACCGTTCAGCAAGTAGACTACACCAGTTTGTTCAAATTAGCATGCTACCACTTGTTAGCCAAGTGGCTAACAAGTTGGCCTTCACAATTAGCTTAACTCACAAAGACAGACAAAAGTAAATTCACATTACCTTTCAATACTGCGACTGTTGTAGGATCCATGCCCGAAAAAGCCCTTCCGTCTTCATCCATGGCGTCGCGAGTTTAGATGACTTGCAAAGGTCAGACAGCAGGATGGAGGTCAGCAGAAAAAAGGCAGCAGGTGCAACTGAGCTAACCGTCGACTGACCCTTTGTGGCGCGTTCCGATTTGGAAGGTTCCATGTCATAAAATGGGGATTAACCATAGACTGTATAAAAAAGGGATTAACTGACAGTCATAATTTGAAATTCATACGGCACTTACAAATATTTATCACTGCAACCCGCCACTTATATAGAGGCCATTATAAATACTAATAAAACAATTCTTAATTCATAGAACTCCCCTGTTTTTGTACATAATGTGGTGAAGTCCATCAGCGGTATCGTATTTTTCCCATGCAATCTGGTTTTCCCCCATCGTTTTCAGAGACTGCAGGAGAAACTCTACTTGTGCATATGTTTTGAATGTAACTTTGCTAGTTTAAAATGACTTGGCGGTGTGTTATCTGCCTTGTTTTCATCACTTTTTCGCTGAAGCTCTTACTGAGCCACATCAATCGAATGCACAGCCGCTGTCCTGATTTCAGGTTGCTGTGTGGTATTGACGGGTGTACGGAGGAATATCGAGTGTATAACTCATTCTATCATCATGTAAAGAGAAGACACTCCAAACATCTTCTTCAAAGCACCAGTCCAGGAGAAAGACAGGTGAGTAACTGGTACCATTAGCCCATTTTTTTTCATCCATGACGTCCTTTTAGCTTTAGGGCCCTCTGACTGACTGATAACTTGTTGCTTGTTCCAGTGGGTGAAACTAACGCTGACAAAGGGATGATTTACGATAGGAAGTTTGCTGTTGCGTTTTATTTTGAAATTTACCAGATGCCCTGTGCGCTTCACTTCCTGTAATGATCATGTCCACAAGAAGTCAAACGAGTCAAACGCATAGAGCATTTTCAAAATAAAACACAACGGAAGAACAGATCATCAGTTTAACGTGCTGGCACAAACTAACATCGTCAATCAGTCAGACGGTCCTACAGGTAACAGGACGTCATGAACGAAGAAAATTTGAATATAATGCTTGACTTCTATGAAAATGTTATGCTTGGTTTGTGTGAAAATATTTAAATATAAAATGAAATATTAAATTAAGTGAAATGTCATTTGTGTCTTTTATGTGTGATACGGCACAACATTTAACCTGATTAACTTTCACAGGATTGCAGCACCACCAACTCTCAACTGCTCTGTACAACTGACACCGATGAAGGGCAGATGGACATTAACCAAGACCGTGCTGCCATAGAACAACCAGTAAGTTACTCTCTAGAGTTTGAAGGTAAACTCAGCACCGGCATTGGCCGAGGCCAGGCATTCTCAGCAAGGATCCCGGTGACGTCACTTAGGTGATAAAAGCGGCACTGCGACAGCTGTAACTCCGACTGCTGAAAGGAAGCATCACACAAACTTTTGGACATTTTTGTCATAGGCCTTTAGTCTTCAACTCGCTGGACGAGCCAACAGACTGTATGCATTTGCTGAATGTACCGGATCAGACAGTCGCTTCATGCCCGCTGATCTTTAACTTGCCTGCAGAAGGACGAAGGATTTTCCGTCGGAGGAAACGGACCACGTTCCCTCCACCGAGTCGACTCTGCTGTTTCTTCCATTGCCCCGAAGAACAGCCACCGTTATTCCTCACGGACAAGATAACGGCCCTGCCAGCTTTCAGGACCGCGCTGAAGCCGCAACGGCAGATCTCCACACCTCCACTCAAAGTAAGAGGCTTGTGTCTGGGCAGAGAATCAGTTAAGATGCCATTTAGTATCAGTGATCGAACTCTCTGATTTGAATTGAATCGGGACCGCTGCGTCCTATGCTGTTGTTGTTTGGTGATTAATATTATTCGTTCTTCTTATGGTTTACTGTTGTTTTGTTGTTTAATGAACATTAGCCGCTTGTATCGGCACATTCCGTGTTGTTCTGTCGAAGTGGAACTTGCTATTGTTCTGTTGTTATCTTGGGTGTTTGGAGCGAAGCTGTAGCATCTGTACACTTCGTGTCGCTGCACAGCCTTGTTGTACGGCGGTGTTATGCAACCAACATCCCCCCTTGCGGCATGGATGCATACGTTCTTCAGGTAACATGCCTTGGTCCTGTTATGTGCACAGTCTGTGAATACACGTTACTGAGAGACACAGCTCGACTCTGTCTGTTATTTACGCACCTACACTTGTAACATGGTGTCAGAAGCTGCATTGGAACCCAGAGTGAGTGTAACGTTGCCTGTCGCTGGAATGGCGTGCGTTTATTTGTTTTGATAGGCTTAGTTAGAAGTTTCAGTTAGCCTGCTAGCATTAGCATCGCGTTGAGACGATGGCTTCCAACATTCCGCCACCGGAGCCCATGAAGATGACCGGGGATCTTCACAGCAACTGGGTTAACTTTTGCTCGGAGTTTGAGGATTATTTGCTTGCGACCGGGCTCGACAAGGCAGAGAAGCCGGTGCAGGCAGCAACGCTAAGGAGGCTAATAGGGAAGGACTGCCATCATGTTTACAAGCACAACCTGGGACTCACAGCGGAAGAGCAGAAAGATACTCAACAAAAGGGGACAATACTTCACACCCACCAGAAACGTCATCTTTGAGAGGTATGTTTTTGGCAACCTTAAACAAAAGGAAGGAGAACCTGTGGATGCTTTTGTCACAAGACTGAGGGAGAAAGCTGCCACATGTGAATATGGAGCTATAAGAGACTAGCTCATTAGGGACAGGCTTGTGCTTGGAATAACTGATGAGGGCGCCAGACGACACATGCTAAGAGAGAAGGAACTTAAATTGGAGGGGGCTATTGACATTGGCCGTGCAGTGGAGGTGCTGGACAATAAGTTAAAATCTATGTCACTCAGCAGCTCCGTGCCTGGGGAGAGCGTCAATGTGGCATATGGACAGTGACCAGGACGGAAACCTACCAGCAGGCCATCCGAGTCCACCGACACATCTGCACAGCCACAAAGAGGCACAGGTGACTGCAAGTACTGTGGCACACTGCACAGAGGGGGTGAGACCTATGCCCCACGTTTGGAAAGTCATGTTGCCTGTGTGGCACCGCTAATCACTTTGCCAAGGTATGCATGAAAAGAGGCCAGCAAGCATGTCAGTTGAATGCTGTGGATGACCCACTACTAGTGGACCTGGAGGACAGCGACCGCGATGAGAGAGATGTGTACACAGCTGAGAGCGTGGGGTCAGTGAACACTGAAGGAAAAAAGTGGTTTGTAAACCTACCACTGCACAGAGGGGTCCAGCGGTGCCAGCTTGACTCTGGAGCCACCTGCAATGTGATGAGCATTAACCCTTTAAAACCAAATGTGTCGTCGGCGACACATTTGCGCAGGCGCACTTTGGATTACCATAACACTGTAACGGTTTGAGCGATCGGAAAAATTCCAACAGTTTCTGAAAGCTAAGACCTTGCGCTTTATAGGCATATAGATGTCATTATGGTAATTTCACTCCCGCTCCTACCATGAAACCGGGAAAGTGCCCCGAATACAGAGACAGCAGAGTGGAGAAATACAGCACATTACTGATCGAAAATGTTAGCAAAATGGCCTTCCCGCGCAACAAAACCTCCGTGGACGGTCACAGATGGGTTTGAGGATGAAGGAGCAACCGAAGGAGCAACCTCCGAGGAAGAAAGGTAACATTAGACGAGTTGAATTTCCAAGTTGAATTTCTGAATGAATGAAGCGCTCTCTAACTTTTCTCTATCTAGTTTTTACTTTCCTTACGTTATCGTATGTGTAAATCGACGCTTGTATTGCGTGGTGACTTTTTTAGAATTGTGCAACGTTACGTTACCGAGTCTTGTTTGTGTAACAAGTTATTCTGTGTGTGTTATTACATGCACGTGTCCACCACATTTTTATGTTTCGATGAGCCATTAGATAATTGAATCTCCCTTCGGGGATGAATAAAGTTCTATCTATCTATCTATCAGAGGTCATATTCAGGGCCGTAGAGGGAGAAGCTGTGGGGATGCTGGAGGCTCCGGTGATGGTGTTAGGGACCGTAGCTGCTCACCGTGTCATCAAAGGTGGAAGACTGAGGCAGAGGCTGATGATGGAGTCCCTCAACCACCGAGGTTCAACCCCAAACGCACCCCAGGTGTCCAACCCCCTCTCAATATGGGCCACACAAAATGTGACAGAGCCAGCATGGGGCGACGGCGCTGCAAGCTCCGTAAAAGGAGCACTCCCTGGAAGTGTCAGGAATGTGATGTGCGCCTGTGTCTGCAGCCAGAGAGGAACTGCTACCGGCAGCACCACCAAGGTGTTTGAGTCCGCAGCCAGAGAGGAGCAATTGCCCTGTGTGGGAAAACAACCCCTGTATATAGTTTTATTTTTTTCATGGTCTGTTATGCACTACAGGTTTATTGTAAGTTCACAAATTATATTGTGAATGGTTCTATACTTTTCAAATTTCAGAAAACCTGTTATTCATGTACAGTTTCAGTGTTTTTTCTTTATTAAAACTCTAAAATCAAATTCCCTCTTTGTGTTGTCCCTTCATTTAAACTCTTATTGCAGTGATAGACCATGCAGTAAATTGAAAATAACTGCCAGATATTGAAAGTTCCAAGTATTCTGGAGACATGGACAAAAGCACTAACTCACAGGACATTTTCTGACCTTTTTATAGTCAAAATAAGCAAGGGACTCCGGGCGGCCATTTTGAGGCTCAGGTGTCAAAGGGTTAAAGACAAGATTAGACTGGCACCAAGAGCGCCTCTTCAGAAAAGTCTCACCAGATGGAGGCTCTACAACAGTGAGTGGATGAGCTCAATGGGTGTTTACAGCACACAGTGTGTCATCAGAGGCAAGGCACACAAAATGGACTTTGAGATTGTGCGCACCAGTCAGAAGCCCTTGCTTTCAGGGAAGACATGCGAGAGACTTGGCCTGATACGTTTCACCATCCCCAATGAGCTGAACAAAGTGGAGCACTGCAAGACAGGTGAGCTAACCAAAGACTGTCTCATTAACACTTACAATGACGTGTTCACCAGTCCAGTTGAGTCGCTGCCTGGTGATGTTCACTTTGAGTTGGATAGCACTGTGGCGCCTGTCCAGTGTGCACCAAGGAATGTTCTGGTGGCCTTCAAGGCGGCTGTTAAGGTGCAGCTGGACCAATATGAAAAGGATGGACACTTAACCACAGTCACTCAGCCTACAGACTGGATTAGCAATTTGGTCATAGTGAAGAAACCAGACAAGTTAAGGCTTTGCATTGACCCTAAGCCCCTTAACCGCACCCTGAAAAGGTCCCATTACCTCATGCCCACTTTAGATGACGTGCTATACAAGCTGCCAAAGGCACGTATCTTCACCCTGGTGGATGCGCGTGACGCATTCCTGCAGTGCCGCCTGGATGAGGAGAGCAGCCTGATGACAATATTCTGGACGCTGTGGGGTAGAAAGCGATAGAAGGTAGAAGCTCCCTTTTGGCGTGTCAGTTGCACCGGAGCTGTATCAGAGGAAACAACATGAGCTGCTGACCGTTTTGAAAGGGATTGAGCCCATAGCCCCACATCCTCATAGTCAGCTGTGGGGACAAAGAGGAGGAGGCTGTTCGTGACCATGATGCAAACCTCTTGGCTCTGATGAACAGATGCAGGGAAGTGAAGCTGAGGCTGAGCATAAAAAAGCTGCAGTTTCGAGTGAGGGAGGTCCGCTTCCACGGCCACGTACTGTCAGCAGAGGGCCTCAAGGCTGACCCTGAGAAGGTCAGGGCGGTCCTGGACATGCCAAACCCCACAGATGCAAAAGGCGTTCAGCGGTGTGTCGGCTTTGTTAACTATTTGTCAAGGTTCATGCCCCATTTGTTGGAAGTGTGTGAACCGCTGAGGAGGTTGCTGGACAAAGAAGTGCCGTGGCACTGGTTGCCCAAACATGATGCTGCCATGAAGGAAATCAAGGCATTGGTCATGGCGGTGCCAGTTCTGTGCTACTATGATGTCAGTAAGCCAGTCACCATACAGAGCGACTCCAGTCAAACGGGGTTGGGTTGCTGTCTGCTTCAAGGGGGACAGCCGGTTGCGTTTGCCTCCCGTGCGCTGAACAGGTGGACGAAGCAGAACTACGCGCAGATCGAGAAGGAGCATCGTATTCACTTGTCAACGCTTCCACTACTACTTATATGGGAGGGGTGATGTGACTGCAGAGACCGACCACGGCCCACTAGTGTCAATCTTCACTAAGCCCCTTCTCAGTGTACCAAAGCACCTTCAAAGCATGCTCCTTACACTCCAGAACTACTGCCTCACGGTGGTGTATAAGCCAGGCCCTGAAATCTATATCAGTGACATACTCAGCAGGGCCACCACCCCGCCACAGAGAACGGACTCTCAGTACAGACGTGACATGGTCTGCAGCATGCAGCAGGAGCAGTATGACACGGCAGCCATTTGGCAAGCAGACTACCTGAACGTCACCAGCCAACGCCTCGCACAGATTCAATGACACACAGAAGAGGATGTGTGTCTTCAAACACTCAAGTCGGTTGTGCTGGGGGGATGGCCAGGACACAAAGAGGAGAGTCCCAGGGCCATCAGAGAGTACTGGGCCATCAGGGATGAAATTCACGCACAGGACGGTGTGCTTTTTAGGAGCCAGCGCATCATCATTCCAAAAGCTATGCGTCCTGAGATGCTGAGACAGATCCAGTACAACCATGTGGGGGGTGAGGCTTGCTATCGACAGGCCCGTGATACTCTCTACTGGCCTAATATGCAGGGGGAAATTAAAGACTATGTGCAGCAGTGCTCAGTGTGCAACGAGTATGCACATGAGCAACAGAAGGAGACGATGATGTCACACCCTTTGACCTGTTCAGCTACGCAAGGCAGGACTTCCTGCTCATGGTGGATCACTATTCTGACTTCTGGGAGATTGATCTGCTCCCAGACCTGGCAGCACAAACGACTATCCGAAGGTGCAAGGCGCAGTTTGCACGGTACGGCATCCCTGACCGGGTCATTTCCGACTGTGGAGGTCAGTTTGACTGTGGAGAGTTTCGCGTGTTTGCGAGGGAGTGGGGCTTCGAACATGTCATGTCCTCCCCAAGGCACCCAAAGGCTAACGGCAAAGCAGAGTCTGCAGTAAAGATTGTGAAGGGCCTATGCAGAAAAGCAGACCGTGGCGACGAGGACCCCTGGAAGGCTTTTCTTCACTGGAGGAACACGCCCACTGAGGGCATGCGCTGCAGCCCAGCACAGCGGCTGATGTCACGGAGGCTGAAAACTCTTCTCCCTGTGGCTGACCAGCTGCTGGAGCCTCAGGTCATCACTGGGGTCACTGACAAGCTGAGAATGAAGCATCAGGCTGCAAAGCTGATGTATGACAGATCTGCGAGGGATCTTCCGGAGCTGGACATAGGCCAGCCCATCAGGATGAAACCGCTTCCAGGTGACAGGACGGGCCGATGGAGGAGAGGTGTATGCCTGCAGCAGGTGGGGCCGCGGTCCTATCTCGATAACGTGGAGGGAACCGCCTATCGTCGCAACAGGGTTGATCTCCAACCAGCGGAGGTTGCACTTCCACAGCCCTCAGCCCACACAGAATGGCCACCTGAGCAGCCTGGGGACACAGGTGCAACTGTAGGGGGCCATGCGGGTGGGCACAGTGCGGAGGAAGTCGTCAGGACGTGCCCTGCAACGTCTTCAAGGTCGTCAGCCATCTTCAAGGCCATCTTCCCCACAGGCTGTGACCACACCATGCCGTGAGTTACAGGTCCGGGCCTTCTCCCGGAGCGGGAGGCATATTAAGCCTCCAGACAGACTCGACCTCTAGGTCATACACTGAGGTGGGACTGACGCATACGCACACACACACAAACAAACACATGATCTGATCTGATGTTACTATTGTCTTTATTCTGTTTTTATTCTGTTTTTATTCTTCCACAAAAGTGCTGGTTGACATTGAATTTCTATCTCTTCCTGATAGACTATTTCTATGGCACTATTTTGATGTTGTTGTTCGGTGTTGTATTCTGCTAAAGAAAGGGAGATGTTGTAGGGCGGTGTTATGCAACCAACAGCCCCCCTGGCGGCACGGTCCTGTTATGTGCACAGCCTGTGAATACACATTACTGAGAGACACAGCTCGACTCTGTTATTTACGCACCTATACTTGTAACAAGCCTCGCTGCTGGGAGGAGCCGGTGAACTTCTTCTATAACCAGTTAAAGGACCAGTGTCAGACCCGACGAGTGTTAACTCGCCACCCTGTTACTGTGTGGTGAAGAAGAGTTTACTGGACCTCTCGGTGGCTGACAGAACCCTGTTGTTCAGGTTCTGTATCTTTCTCTTTCCTTCTTTTACTGTTCCCTACTAACACGTACACATACACACACACACACACACACACACACACACAAATACCTACACACATACTCATCCTAACACACACACACGAACAGACATACACGCTTACACATATCACATGCCTACCAGTTGCCTTGATTGTTTAAGATAGAATTAGTTGTTTCACGTAGCTGTAGTGAGAGTTTATTGATTTACGGTAGTATTGATTGCCATTGATGTTACTTTTGTTAATAAACCCTTCTTTTAATTTAAACAGTTGTCTGTGATTATTTGTGCATGTGTGCAATGATAACAGCTGTTTGTGATGGTCAGCGCTCGAATTTCAGCCTTCAGCGTTTACCTTATAAGTGCTAATATTTCAAATATTGACACTTATCAGTAAATAATAGAATAATAGAACAGTAAAGGATAGAATTTAAAATCCTCCTCCTCACCTACAAAGCCATTAATGGTCAGGCACCATCGTACCTTGGAGAGCTTATAGTTCCCTATTTTCCCAATAGGACACTTCGCTCTCTAAATGCAGGTCAACTTGTGGTTCCCAGAGTTTGTAAGAGTAGAATGGGGGCAGAGCCTTCAGCTATCAGGCTCCTCTCCTGTGGAACCAGCTCCCAGTGTGGGTTCGGGAGGCAGACACCCTCTCTACCTTTAAGATCAGGCTTAAAACTGTCCTGTTTAGTAAAGCTTATAGTTAGGGCTGGCTCGGGTATGTCCTGACCCATCCCTTAGTTATGCTGCTATAGAGCTAGACTGCTGGGGGATTCCCATGATGCACTGGGCGCTCTCTCTCTATTTCTGTCTCTCTCCCTCTCTCTCTCTTGATGACTTCATGCCATTAACTTTGTGTTTTTTTCTCTCCCGTAGTTTGTGCTTCTCCTCTCTCTCCCTCTCTCTCTGTCCTCATTCTGCAGGTCTCACTGCCTCTGGAGCAGCAGGATCCAGATCCACCACTACTCATCTTTACTATTAACCACTGTTACCTGTCATCATTATTGATAACACCATTACCTACACAGCTGTTCCTGGTCTCTCTCTCTCTCTCTTCTCTCCTCTCTCCTCCCCCCACCCCCTCTTTTTATCTTCTCCTAAACCCAACCGGTCCAGGCAGACGGCCCCCCACCCTGAGCCCGGTTCTGTTGGAGGTTTCTTCCTGTTAAAAGGGAGTTTTTCCTCCCCCCTGGCGCTTGCTCTTTGTGGGAACTGTTGGGTTTTTCTCTGTAACAAAGTAAGGTCTTGACCTGACCCTGTAAAGAGCCTTGAGATAATGTATATTATGATTTGGCGCTATACAAATAAAATTGAATTGAAATTGAATTGAATTGAATTGAATTAAATGCTTTTGAGACTAATATTATAGTTTGACTGTCAGTCCCTGGTTACAGGGTGGTGCCCTGATATTATTACATTTTAATAATAATAATTACTTCAGTAATTATTAATAATTAACTGACAACCAAACATTTGCTCTTACTATTCCCAACAGCATGATGCTGCTTCACTGTTGGATGGTGTTGGTCAGGTGATCAGCAGTGCCTGGTTTCCCAGACATAAGACTTTGTATTGAGGCAGAACAGTTCAGTCTTGGTTTAGTCTTCAGATGTCTGGATTTAAGTTCTCAGAGAAAACAGCCAGGCAGCTCAGGTCCCATTCACTCATGGATGTCAACGCATTAACTCCAAGATGCTTTGTCCACCGAAGAGCATCGGCAAATCACCAATTTATGAAGTGAACTGTTTATTCGCAGAGAATTGTTGGCAGGTAATTTCTAGAGTAACACTGCTTTATTTGGTGTTTCTACATTTTTAATCCCCTGTTCCAATTGTTATGGAGAGGTGGACACCTCTGTGGATAAAACAAACAAACAAAAAAAAACCCTGCCAAATGTCTGCTTCATAAATGAGCAGTGAGTTAGATTAGCAGTCTAAGATCCCAACCCTGATGTGGAATAGTCTGGCCCAAAGAGCAAGGAAGGTGGTAGGTAGGCAGATTCAGCAGACGTGGTTTCTAAGAGGTGAATCGTTTATTTACAGCGCTCTGTTTTACATGCAACTCAAGCTTAAATACACCAAAACAAAAAAAATAACACACACAAACTAAAATAAAAAGACTCAGAAATAATCTGACCATATCTAACCATATCAAATTATATAAAGGCTCATGTTTCTGGCAGCACGGCCTCACCTCTCGCTGGAGCAAAAGTTGCACCAATCAATTCACCCCTAACCTGCCACAGGCTGAACCACAGCACAGTGGGTAGTCCTACACTTCACTAATAACATTAAGAAGTCAGCCAACATTCTTGGACTACTTCCCAACACACTGACATCACTACATGGCTTTTCCCATGGTAAATAAACCCAGACAAAACACTGACAAACTGAAAATTCTATTTTCAGTTTGTCTTTATGGGGAACTGAGTCTAGATTGATGAAAAAAATATTTTTTAAAGCACAAAACTGCAACATAGGAAAATGAGAAAAAGTGAAGGGGTATGAATAATTTTAGGCTCAACTACACCTACATCCAAATACAATAGATAAATTGATGATAATAAGATACACCTCAAGTAACAGTGGTTTCTGACTGAGGCTGTCATGGCTGAAGCCTGGAGCACAGGCAAAAGGAGCCAAAGCCAGAAACACAGAGGCTGGTGGACGCAGTGAGGCAGTTTAAAAATCTACTTATGTCTAATAAATGACAGGCAGACAGGTGGATGAAGATGAGTAGCTGAGCTGGAAGGCAAATAACCAGGAGCAGGCAGCAGGAGACAACTCTGGTTGACTGAAACACCAGAGAACAGAACAGACCAACTGACTTTTCTGTGAGCCTCAGACCTACTAGCCCCCACCCTGTTTTCTGATGTGCTTCCCTGCTTCCATCTAAGTCTGCTAACATTCACCCCTCCACCCTGGTCTCCAGTCCCTACCCCGGCCTGCAGGGCTCCATCATTCTGTCTGCCTCCAGCCTTCAGCCCACACACAGGCTGTTTGAGAGTCCATGCCTGTGTAACCCAGGTTAAATAATCTGCATATTATAGACATCTATTCATTAACAAATACATAGGGGAATGTGTAGAAAATAACACAAACAGCAACAACAAACAGACAACTCAGTCTAAGAGAAATCAACATGTACTCCTTTATTACAGCATTTATATGTGTTTAAAGAGGCTAGATGGGTCAGCCAATCAGGCAGCAGCTAAAAAGTTCTAATGTTCTAAAAGTTGCTTAAAGTTGACAAAGCGAGTTTGAAAACTTGTTCGGAGTTAACCCACCTGTGTGAGATGGACCACAGGGACCTGTTGCCACTGGTGTGAGAGGAATTACCACGTTGGTGAGCTAACTTTTGATTCCAAAGCTAATGGCTAATGCTAGCAAATACAATGTGAAATGCCATTGACTTATGCTAATAGTGTTAGCCATGTTATCTCCACCCAGAAATGAACAATTGTGCAATGCTGTATGAAACTGTAGTGGATGTATTTCAACCTTTAAACATTTATTTGTGCGTTTTAATACTAAACAGTTCTTTTGTTGTTCAAATGTTTCATGCAACTTACCAACTCTAGTGTGAAGAGCAAAAACATGCTCTCCAAAACTGTTAACACTGCAGTGGAGGTGATCGGCAAGTCACAAAAACATCTTTGCAAGATATTTGACAGTGCTTTGCACAAGAAGGCTGAACACACAGCTGCACATACCTCACACTCACACTCAAGGATTTTATTCTCAATGCCATACAGGCATTAGACACAAAATGACAGCACCAGGGAACACTTGTTACCTGTCTTGTTGTTTGATTTGCTCTCAGGTATTTATGTATCTAACCTGTCTGCTGCTACCTGCTCATTTGCACTATTGCATGTTGTACATGTTGGATGTTTTTAATGGTGTAAGTAGATTGTGTGTGTTTTTTTATTATTCTGTCTTTGGGAGAAGCCAAAGACAAGTTTCCACTGAGGTGGACAATAAAGTCAGTCCAATCCAATCCATGTGACAGTAACCTGCCATTGCCTGACGCGGGGCACACAGCTTGGTTCTGTTACTAATAGTTTGTCCACATAACTGTAAGTCACCATTATATGGCGGCAGGGTGCAAAGTACATATGTATTTGGTACTGATGTCGCTATTTTATGCCAACTGCTATGTGAATGAAGGAATGAAAGAGAGAATGTATTTCATATTATTATTTTTAATATTATCATAAACTTGGAATTTGAGGTGAATTTAGTAACCTTAGTTCCCTGATAACTTGTTAAAGGGTCATAGCAAAATTTTATTACTTTAATTTGTTATTCTTTAGCATTATAGATTACAAAGCGTCCTTGACAAGACATATTCTATCTTTTATGGTCTAGTATTCCATATGAGAAGTTTGAATGTGAGCTCTGACCTTACCTACTTTGGGTCAGGTTTTTGGACTGAGACTGAGTTCTCATCAGTGACGGAAGTGACTGAGGGATGATTGTGAAATATTTTGTTTCTTTATTTTCAATTACCCAGGTAAGAGTAAGTGCGGTAACATAGATGTTATTTACGTGCAGGAGGCACAGCGGGCGCTCGCAGACCAGATACTGTGTGTGGAGCAGACCAACCCGGACTCCGTAGTTATTGTCCTTGGTGACTTTAACAAAGGGAACCTCAGTCATGAACTGCCCAAATACAGACAGTTTGTTAATTGCCCGACCAGAGAGGGGAACACTCTGGACCACTGTTACACCACAATCAGTGGTGCTTATCACGCCGTCCCCCGGGCTGCACTGGGCCACTCTGACCATGTCATGGTCCACCTGATTCCCACATACAGGCAGAAACTAAAACTGTGTAAACCTGTTGTGAAGACATCGAAGCAGTGGAGCAGTGAAGCCATAGAGGATCTGCGGGCATGTTTGGACTGCACTGACTGGGAGGTGTTCAGGACTGCTTCCAACAGTCTGGATGAGTTCACAGAGGCTGTGACGTCATACATCAGCTTCTGTGAGGACTGCTGTATCCCATCACGCACCAGGGTGAGTTATAACAATGACAAACCCTGGTTCACAGCTAAGCTCAGTCAGCTCAGGAGGCAAAAGGAGGAAGCTTTCAGGAGTGGGGACAGGGACAAGTTTAAAGAGTCCAAGTACAGGTTTAGCAAAGCGGTGAGAGAAGCTAAACGACTGTACTCTGAGAAACTTCAGCTCCAGTTCTCAGCCAATGACTCTGCTTCTGTCTGGAAAGGGCTCAGACAGATCACTAACTACAAACCTAAACCCCCCCACTCCACTAATGACTTCCGTCTGGCCAACGATCTGAATGAGTTCTACTGCCGCTTTGAAAGACAGTGGGACAAGCCTGACACTAACCTCCACATCAGAGCCACATCAGAACCCCCCTCCTCCCCTACCAAAGGAACGTCTCTCTCTATCCTGGAGAGAGATGTCAACAGGCTTTTTAAGAAGCAGAACCCCCGCAAAGCAGCCGGTCCTGACTCTGTCTCTCCATCATCCCTGAAGCACTGTGCTGATCAGCTGTCTCCAGTGTTCACAGACATCTTCAACACCTCACTGGAGATCTGCCACGTGCCAGCCTGCTTCAAATCCTCCACCATCATCCCTGTCCCCAAAAAACCAAGGCCCACAGGACTAAATGACTACAGACCCATTGCCCTGACCTCTGTGGTCATGAAATCATTTGAGCGTCTTGTCCTGTCCCATCTCAAATCCATCACTGACCCACTCCTGGACCCCCTGCAGTTCGCCTACAGAGCCAACAGGTCTGTAGACGACGCCGTCAACATGGCTCTCCACTTCATCCTCCAGCACCTGGACTCCTCAGGGACCTATGCCAGGATCCTGTTTGTGGACTTCAGCTCTGCCTTCAACACCATCATCCCGGCTCTGCTGCAGGACAAGCTCTCCCAGCTGAGCGTGCCTGACTCCACCTGCAGGTGGATCACCGACTTCCTGTCTGACAGGAGGCAGCACGTGAAGCTAGGAAAGCACGTGTCTGACTCCCAGACCATCAGCACTGGATCCCCACAAGGCTGCGTTCTTTCTCCTCTGCTCTTCTCCCTGTACACCAACACCTGCACCTCCAGCCATCAGTCTGTCAAGCTCCTGAAGTTTGCAGACGACACCACTCTCATTGGACTCATCTCTGATGGCGATGAGTCTGCCTACAGGTGGGAGACTGAGCGTCTGGTGACCTGGTGCAGGCAGAACAACCTAGAGCTAAACGCTCTGAAGACAGTGGAAATGATAGTGGACTTCAGGAAGAGCCCAGCCCCACCCACCCCCATCTCCCTGTGTGACTCCCCCGTGGCTACCGTGGAGCATTTCCGCTTCTTGGGAACCACCATCACACAGGATCTCAAATGGGAGCTAAACATCAGCTCCCTCATCAAAAAAGCTCAGCAGAGGATGTATTTCCTGAGGCAGTTGAAGAAGTTCAACCTGCCAAGGACTATGATGGTGAACTTCTACACCTCCATCATTGAGTCCATCCTCACCTCCTCCATCACCATCTGGTACGCTGCTGCCACGGAGAGGGACAATAACAGACTGCAGCGTATCATCCACTCTGCTGAGAAGGTGATTGGCTGCAATCTTCCGTCCCTCCAGGACCTGTACGCCTCAAGGACTCTGAGGCGTGCAGGGAAGATTGTAGCTGACTCCTCCCACCCTGGACACAAACTCTTTGAGACACTCCCCTCTGGCAGGAGACTGCGGTCCTTCAGGACCAAAACCTCTCGCCACAAAAATAGCTTCTTCCCATCTGCTATTAGCCTCATCAACAAGGCTAGAGAGCCCCACTGTTGCTGATCAATTGCACCAATCACCAGAAAAAATTCCTTGTATGTGAAAGCATACTTGGCAATAAAACTGATTCTGATTCTGATTCTGATTCTGATTCTGATTTGATTAATTTTCACATGAACCTTTCATTAAAAGGAAGTGTTTGTCCCTCCCAAAGAGATAAGAGGTACTGTGTCGGTGTTGACTTCTGTGTGTTGAGTGGTATAACCTGGCTCTGTAGTCAATCATCAGTCAGTTTCAAATTGGCTGCAGATGACAAGGTACCTACATATGAGCAAAGAAATCCCTGACAGTTCCTGTAAAATACAAAACATTTAACTGTAAATTAGCACAAGTAGTAGTTAATTGTGATTAATTCATTGTACCAACCCATATAATTAACACATATGTCTAGGTGTTAATTTAGACCTATTTTCAATTATTATTTCATGACGTAAAAGTGAGGCTGAGTCAGTGTTATATGGATTAAGAAGCTGTTTCTGTTTCATGTGTAAACACAACGAGCTGTTTGAGAGAGTCCTGAAAGTCCACAACAGAGGAGCCCTCATAAGCTGCTGAATCCAGGTGATGAGAGGTCACACACCAAACCACACACCTGCTGAATGAGTCAGTGAATTCATCTAGTAAGTCAGAATATTTCCAGCAAAATGTAGCAAAGAAATCAAATGTAAAATGAGTTATAGTGTAGTAAAACGTGAGGGATTTATTACGACAATATAAATGACTTTATTAGAACGTTAACACTGATGCATCAGTTTGTAGTCAGCACTTTACTGTTGGAGCCGATCTGACTATAAATCCAGAAATCTGTCTGTCTGTCTTCCTGACTATCTGTCATTCTGCCTGCCTAGCTGCCTGTCTGTCTGCCTGCCTATCTGTAATTCTGGCTGCCTAGCTGCAGACGGAATGCCTGCCTAGCTGTCACATCTTTGGTGATGTGACCAAAGAATATGATGACATCATATCCTGTGGTTTGATCTACAAAATCAAAGTCATGTGACATCATATGATGTGGCTTTGATCTGCATGACATCATATCCTGCGTCAGCAGGTATATATAGGTCTGGCTTTGGTTTACAATAATTGATGTACTAACACGTATTCTACCAGATTTAATGGAGAATCGAACTGAAAGCCAACCAGATTTAATGGAGAATCGAGCAGAAAGCCAACCAGATTTAATGGAGAATCGAACAGAAAGCCAACCAGATTTAATGGAGAATCGAACAGAAAGCCAACCAGATTTAATGGAGAATCGAACTGAAAGCCAACCAGATTTAATGGAGAATCGAGCAGAAAGCCAACCAGATTTAATGGAGAATCGAACTGAAAGCCAACCAGATTTAATGGAGAATCGAGCAGAAAGCCAACCAGATTTAATGGAGAATCGAGCAGAAAGCCAACCAGATTTAATGGAGAATCGAGCAGAAAGCCAACCAGATTTAATGGAGAAACAAAAAGAAAGTCCACGATCTGCAACAGAGAAAAAAAAGCAATCAGAAAAATACCTCCTGTGGCAGCTCAAAAAACTCAAAGATAAAGTTAAGACCACTGATGAGTTCTGGATGAACAAAGATGTTTCTAGCAGCTGGACCATAGACTGTCTTCAGGCTAAAGTCAAGACTCTTGAGGAAGAGCTGCAAGCTTCCAAAAACACTACTGAGGAACTGAAAAACAAATTATGCCTCACCAAAGCAGACAATCAAAGACTGGTCCTGGAAAATAATACACTGAAAACTAGCAACTGCCTTCAGCAACAAAGACAGAAAGAAATTCAGATCCACCTGGAACATCAGATATCTAAGTCTGAAGGGTCTTATAGGAGGAATTTGGCACGAATCACAGAACAGGCAGAAAATGTCAAGTCACGTATGCAAGTAGACTTTGAGCAGAGTCTGTTTTTTCAAAAACAGGGAGCAGCCAGAACAGTGAAAGAGCTGCAAGACAGACTGCAAGAAAAAAATGACTCTGAGTCGTTGAAGGTGTCACAGCTTCAGCAGCAGCTCTCTCTGATGCAGCAGAAGTACAAGAAGCAAGTGACGAGCCTGGAAAAGCAACTGGCAGAAAAAGACAAGACCTTGGCACATCTGGAGGAAGAAGTCCATATGTCTAGTTATCGTAACCAAGATATATACAAAGACCAGGAATTAACAATACGACAACAGATTCAAACTATAGCAGAGCTGAAAAGGAGTGAGGACTCTCTGAATAGGAGAGTGTCCAAATTAAAGGAAACTATCACAGAAAAAAACATAGAGATCAGAGACAGAGAAGATGATATCGCTACTTTAAAATACGACAAGGCCAACATTACATCTGACCTGGTCTCAGAAAAGGAGAAAAATACTCTTCATCTGGTGATAAGAGGCCGAATGAAGGCAAACATCAAGACTCTTGAGAAGGAAAAGAGCGATACGCAAGACAGTCTGGATAAAATAAAAGATGATTTTAAAACGATGACGATAACAAACAGAAAACTGAATGACCAGATCAAAAATCTCACGTACCAAGTAAAGGCCAGTGAGCCAGACCTTGCCAAGCTGAGGGCTAAGATCGCTCATCTAGAGACATCTCTGCTGCGTATAAAGGAGGATATACAGGCGTGCATGACTGATGTCGAAAAGCCCAAGAAACTAAGGCTAAGAGTCCTCAAACTGAAAAGACACTACATAGAAGATGAGGAAAGAATCCAGGTGGATGAAAACACCAGGAAGGCCTTTCAACATCACACTAAGTGTCTACAGAGAAAGTTGGATTATAGTGCAAATATCCTGCAGAGTCACAGCAGTGAGAGGAGTAATTTACAGGATCGGCTGCTGAAAGCACACAAACATCTGATTCAGACCAGAGGTTACTTCATCAGACTACTGAATGAAAAGATCAAGACTGAGCACATGTTAAGACACGAGCTCAAAGAGGCAAAGTCAAAGCTTCAGAAGGCCACAAAGCCAGCTTCAGAGAAGCTGAGGTCCTGGTTAAATAAGAAGGTGCTACAATCGGCCCCGGTTGTCAAACAGGCTCCAGAGCAAACACCAAATTTTTACCCAGAAGACTGGGAGCCACTTGGCCCCCTTGATGATGACACCAGCGTGTCACCTGAGCACCACTACGTCATGCACATGAGCCCATTTGTGGACAAAATGCCGCCAGTTGAAGTCTAACACTCTCCCTGAACCCCTCTCTCTCTCTCTCTCTCTTTCTCTCTCTCTCTCTCTCTCTGTCCCCCCCCCACCCCCCCTTGCCACTGTCACCCAGTGCTTGCACATGGGGGGCAGTTGGTTCTCAGTAAATAATTGAGTAAAGAGTACGGTCTAGATCGGCTCTGGACTCTATTATTTGCTCATTTTTTGCCACCAATAAAATCAAATTCATTTCAATAATAATAAAGCTGTTTGTTTGTCTGTATCCTGTGTGTAATAAAGAGGAGATCGTACCACAGCAGCTTCATGATTATGTTCAAATGTTCCACTTAGTGCAGTCGGAGATGGAGCCTCTGAAAGGCAACTGCCTGGGCCCCCCGAGGATATTATGGGGCCCCCGAGGGCTGACAAACTTTACTCCACAGCAGCTTCTCAAAATGTGGCCCTCTCCTCCATAAACAACCTACGACTTGCAGTGACCTCTCAGGAGGAAACCTCCTGGTGATCAGTCCAGAGCCCCATCAGAGAGAGGAGATCAGGCCTGTCCAGAAAGGCTGCAGATATGTCTCTGACTGCTTTTATCAATGAAAGTAGCTGAAGGTTTTACCAGTCACCAAATCACTAAGTTACCAACACGACTCAGTAGGAAACCTCCTTCAAGGGGCTTCAGGTGTTGATGAGCACCGACCTTATAATGTGGGTTATTTACTACGGGACAACACTCATCCACAGTCTCATGAAAAGTCTATTCTCCCACAGTGACGGTGCAAATAACCACATCCTCTCTTCTTCTGAGGAAAACCATCATTTTGACAGTTTGACTCTGACTTGAATTAAAGGTTCCACATTGTATAAAATGAGATTCCCATGTGTTTTTGGATCATACAGCAGGCCTTAGGTTCCATGTCTCTCTGGAGTGCTCGTGACAACAGGTGGGTGAGTCAGTCAGAAGAGAGGTTCTGAGTCTCTCTTCTGATTGGCTGACTGGTGGGCAGCCACCAGGTGGGTGGGGATTTGGGAGTGGCTGAGAGTGCTTTGTGTGTGCTTTGTTGTGACATTACAGAGTTCCAGAAGTCCTGACGGCTGGTTTTAAGGCTCAGTTTCTGAATACAGGCTGTGTGCATTTCTCTGTGGACTGAGGCTTTGATACTTTCACAGTATTAATATAGAACCTAGACCTGCTTTATAATCAAAAAACACATGGACATCTCTTAATATAGACATGTAAATGCCTTCAGGTCAGGACTCTTATCAAATAGGATAAGTTTGGGGCATGTTGTAAAATGTATACTTCACTTGCAACAACTTCCTCTTTCATGGCTAATCAAGAAAATTCACCACGCTGCCATGGGCAGGCCATTCAATGACCCTTTAAAAGCTTCGCAATTTGGCATCACACAGGTCTTAAGATTGTATGGACCAAATTTGAAGTCGATCTGATTAAATCTCTGGGAGAAGTTCACATCGCCTGTAAATGGCTCTTAGAGACTTTTTTGTAGTTCTCAGTAGAATATACATCCCTACCGATTTTCATACATGCAGGTCTGCAACTTACAGCAGGGGCTACTTTGTTGAAATTTTCTAGGGGGCATCCAGGAGCCACACCCACATCTTACGCTCACATCCACCTCCCCATTATGGCACATTTTTCCCACCTATAGATGGCCCCAGTTCCTTATGGCCTTCCCACCCTGGGCACACCCGATCTCGTTCCTCCTACCCTCCCTTTCACCCCCAAGTACTTGCTGTCTGCCTGGGAGGAGGGTGGGGGAAGGGATAAATAAATGAATAGTTAAATGAATGAATAAACAAACAAACAAACAAACAAATCATATTCACCTAACATCTCAACCATTTGTTTACTCTCCATTGAATTTCTTTTTCCCCTCTTTTTTTTCTCTCTCTCTCTATAAATCAAAATCAGTAAACCACATTCAATAAACCCTATTATTTACTACAATGACAATGTACCTTTACCAATAACATTAGACCGTTTTTCATAGCTTTAGAAATGATAGTCAAAGTCAAATAAAACTGATTGACAGTCAGAAGTGTCTGCCAGCATTTTAGTTTTTGTTCCTATGAAGCTCACCACACCTGCTGCTTGAACTGATGCAGCTGATGGAGTGAGATCAGTCTCAGACATTTCTGCTCCCACCACAAAATATGCAGGACCTCGCTGAACCTTTTTTCACTGTGACTATGACTGAAGTTCCAGTTGACAAACACCTGCATCCTCTCAAGACACCATGAAGACATGAACCTCGGCTCCTCCTGTGATACTCAGCATCCTCGTCTCTGTGCACAAAACAAAGCTCAGTTTGAATCTTGAGAACACATCACTGAGTGCTGGGTAAGGTTAGTTATAAAATGTGTTGTTCTGTATGGCTTTTGATGCCATATTAACCATTTATCACTAAAGTTTCATGTTCATAGCAGGTCTGTGATTATCACTGAAGTATCTCCTCACCTCACCAGTCATGCATCAATATCATTGGCAACATCCCATTATTAATCAGTGGTGGAGGTGTGGAAACATAACAATATTGTACTCGTGTAGGTGTCAAGATAACACACAATAACTCTACTTTGGCATATGTCATATTATTCTAATGGCATAACATTTTATTTGCCAAACAAACAAAAAAAAAGTAGGGAGCAGATGCTTTGCTGTCAGCCACAGTGTCTTCTGAAAGTCTGACCTTTGCTGACCTCTGGTGGCCCAACGCTTACCTCGCCACGCACAGACGTACTGTGCCGCCTCAGCCCATCGCTGCGATACGTCAACGTCGCCGCCATATTGGAGCGGGCGGCGCTGCGCTGCTGGAGGAGCGCCGGTTCTTCTGGAGAACACAACACAATAACGCTTACATTTCTCAACCGATTGAAATGAGTTGTTTTTATATGAGCGCAAGTGAAAATAAAAGTTTTCTTTTCAGTTACTTATCGCGATATTTTAGCCCGTAATCAAAGTTTTCTATAAGGAGGGGTGTGTATTCACTTTTGGTGGAAAATAATTACTTGTCCCGAGGACGTGTCAACACTAGTGAGTAAAATAAATGAGCTGAAATGAATGAAGGAAGACAGTCAGTCTGCTCTCTGTATTGTTTTAGCAGTGAAAGGATGAGACATGGTATTGACCCCAAAGGGGGAAATCAGGTGTTAATGCGGTGTAACATTTTTACATATTAATCTATGTTGGAAAAGAAAACATATAGTACAGCATAATATGGAAAATATGTGTAGTGCCACATAAAGTGAGATGTAGGAGTAGTAGTAGATAACAGTGTCCTACAGCAGTGTAACATATTATTATTATTACTATCCTATAAATACAATGAGGTGTAACGTGAATATATTATAACATTATAGTGGCAGCATAATATTAGATTGGTAGGCTAAAAGTATTTTAATGTTTTGCATCGGAGGCGGATGAATACGGAGCCATTCTAGACACAAACAAGCCGACATGCAAACAGTGGCTGGTGTTAGAGGTTTTAGTGATGTGAGATCAGGCTCCACACCACTGTAGTTTAGTTATTTATCTGCATATTTATAAGAAGAAGAATGTTGTTTGTTTTATATACTTGAAGGCTCCATGCCACTGCTGTTCTTTTTTGAGTGTAAATAGTTGAATATTGTTGTTATTTATTACCATAAAGCACAGTATTGCTTGTTTTTATAGTGGTGTTAAATACTTGACAGTTTAAAGCAGTTTTCAATAAATTAGTGAATTTAAAAGTATATGGGGTTTTTTTTAAAGATGTTTTTGTGGACATGTTTTGCCTTTATCGACAGGACAGCAGAGAGTGACAGGACAGGGGCAGAGAGAGAGGGAACGACCCGCAGGAAAGAGTCGGGCCGGTCGGGAGTCGAACCGGCGCTCAGCTGCTAAGAGCATCCGCTCATGTGGTACGCGCCCTAACCACTCCGCCAATAATTAATTAATTCATTCATTAATTGTGGTATTGAATTAGTATCGAGAATCGTGGAAAATCACAGGTATTGGTATCGACTACTGAAATTCTGGTATCGTGACAACCCTAACAGTGTGTATGTGTGAGAGAGCGAGAGAGAAAGTTTAGCAGCAGGTGTTGAACAGGAGTCTGGATCTATGTTTTTGCATTTTGACTGGTCTTAACTGTTTATGGCTCTGTGAAGCGCTTTGTGACTCCTGTCTGTGGAAATTCCTTTATAAATAAACTTGACTTGTTTTGCATGCGTAGCTGTTTTGCAGTTTAGCAAAGTAACTCAGGCCAGTTTGAAGCTGTTCAAGTTTTTTTTTTAATCTTAGAAAAGGTACATTTTTGAAACACACACACAAAAAAAAATCAAAATCAAAGATAAAGAACATTTAAAAGATACAGATCAGATAAAAGCAAATCAGTTTCAAAAGGATATTTACAGAATGTAATTACATGTATTATTAGTGCTGGTGCTACACAAGAGGTAAACCATGTGCTGCCCAGTGTTGGTGGCAAACTGCTTCATTTCTTGATCACTAATCTGTACAGACCAGTCATCAGTGAGAAATCAGAGTCAAATCATGCAGTCAGAAACTGAACTGATTACTGTGGAATATTTTACTGAAAATAACCCAAAAAAACCCACCACCATATTAACAGACAGTAAAAAGGGCCAGGAACAAGAGGAAGATGTTTCAACACAAACAGAAAAGTGACAGTGGCTTTGTTATTTGTTAAATACATAAAAATAAAGACTCTTGTCTAACGTCTCCTCACATGGCAGATGAACCAGCTGGGTTGTATTGTTTTCTGCTCAAAACAACAGGAAGGAGCCACTTCATAAATTAGTGTATTTGCCTTCATGTTGGTTAAGACAAGTGATCACGGGATTAATTTACATGATGCTCTACAGTTGTGTGAATCGTCTGAAACACAGTTTACATGGGTTTATATGAGTCTGCAAAAGTACCTGTGCCTGATCGATTGAAGCAATAATGAGGTCTGTTGAAAGGCATTCTGGGAAATGATGAGAGAGGTTGAGGGAGCATTGTTACATCAGGAGAAAACACTAAAACTACATCAAAACAAAAGGTGGAACGCTGTGAATATTAGAGTCATTATCTGGCTAAATTGTTCCTTTAACATCCATAGAAACAAATCCACGGTTCATCTGCCAATCAAACCAGACTGTCAATAAATGTTTTACCCTTCCCTCTCTTTATTCATTTCTGTATCTACCATCTACTGTCCAGTATATTCTAGCACATAACTTTGTAATTTTAGCACATTTATAGGCCTACTTTCAATTTAGTGAGGCAGTTTAAAGTCCTTACTCTTTTATAGGGTTTATCTGCAAAAACAAACAAGTCAATAGTCAAAATCAAAACTGTGTCAAACAGCAAAGGATGACAGAAAAAAACCCCATTTTGTACATTGAAAACCAAACGACTGTGAAATAAACACAATGACCTGACTCAGTTTGAGACGAGTGGTTGTTTTGTTTGATGGCACGTTCAGTGTCCGATCTGTAATCTGAGCGAACATCAATGCATCATCTCAACATGAAGATATTGTGTTATTTTAATTACTAAAATATATATTTCTCTAATTAGTTCAAATGGTTACGTGTTCGGAAAATCTCATTTTACATGTATTTATCACATTTATTCAGGTGTGAGAGCTGCGACCATCACACCTCCATCACAGATTACGTGAAGAGATACTTAAGATTTATTCTGAATTACTGCGTCACCTTTAAACACAAACTGAAATTACACAACGTGAGAGAGCAGCGTAGTGTGTCTTTACTGTGTGTTATCATAGCAGCAGTCTTTACACAGCACAGACAGTAGTGTGGTGTGTTTACTATCAATAAGTGTCCAAAGACTAAATGAGCCACGTTCACTGCAGTTTTTGTTCTAATAATCATTAATTACGTAAAGGTCCCGGAGAAACAATACTAATATATGTGTATATATCTCACCCAAACAGAGGATTAACAGATCTGGCAGTTCAATTGTTTAAATGGAAATTGAAAATCAACAACGTGTCTACACCTCCATCAGTTCCAGTTATGGAAAAACTCTTTGTGACCATTTGCTTTGATTTATGGAAAATGAATTAGGCCAAACATCTCCTCAGTCCGCTGAAAACACTGCTTCATTTAAAGGGTCACAAGCCAAAACACTTGGAAACCAGAGATTTAAACTCACAATCTGGACACCAGCAGAGTTTATCACAGGACATAAGGAATATATGGAGCTCCAAAGTGTTCATTATCAAATAAATCATTCTAAAATAAACAGTCAGATGCATAAACTGTGAAACAATAATTTGTGAAATCCTTCAAGAAATCATTAAAACTGTGCTCATTACTATAAAATGTTATTTTCACAATAAAAAAAGTTCTTTTTCAAAACTTTTTTTCATTATGTCATGTTTCACGACAGTGGGGTTGTCACATGCCCTCTGTCTCTTTAGCATGCAAGCTAAGTGATGGCTAGCAGACACTGAAACTAACATCCCATCTTATCTATGTGGCAGCTCAAGCCAACAGGAGCTAACAGTGTTAGCAGTGTTAGCTAACAGTGCTAACAGTGGCTCCTCTAGCATGAGCAGCCTTGGAAGCTAAAGCTAAAGATGTGTAGTTTCTGTGTCTGTGTGTTGGTTATTTGCAGCAGAAACCTATCTAGTTGGTTGATTCACAATTACTTTGACATTGGTGTTGCTCTAGCTAACAGGTGTTAAGTTGCTACACTTGGTAGCAGCAGCTTAGCTTGCTAACTTAAGAGAAGCAGTGGGTATGTGAGGCTGTTCACAGCATCACTGTCATGAAAGGATCCATTAGAAATAAAACTGTTTATGAATTATGAAATAAAAGTTCATAATTCTCAATTTGCAATTTCTTTAATTGCTTTACACATGATTGGTTATTCATATAATTACTTAATTATTATTAACTGATTTGTATGATTGAATTATTAATGATTATTTAATGTATTTTTAAATTTATTTTATATTGACCACTCTGGGCTTCCATCCTGTACTTTGTGGGTCAGTGGCATCAGAAACCATGTAACAGAAACAACAAGTTTGTTTTTTTTTCTGATTTTGCTGGCAGCACAATCTAAGATTTATTCATTTATCACTGCTGATCACTGCTGTGATATTCAACATTTATATACTGTGCATAAATGGTTTGTGTTTCCCTTTCATATCTGAAATCTGAAGTCTTCAGTGAGCAGCTGTTATGAATCTAGGTGACTGGCGACCGGTCAAAAACCAAAAACTAACTCAATGGCAGCAGGTAAGGCTGGAGCTACACACTGCTCTGCTGATGATGAAATATTATGTACCAGACACTCAGGGTAACCCATAGCTAATGATGCACCACTAATACAAAAATCAGCAATACTGTAACTATTCATTCATACATTTTTTAATGTCTAAAATGCTGCTTCAAAGATTTTTCTACTCTAATAGAAAGGGAAATCTAATTGAAGCTTGGAATATCTGGAAGTTAAAGTCATTTTTGGCCTGAAAATGCTCAGATACTGCATATCAGTAATGAAAATAAGAAGGCAATAAAGACATACTGCCTAATTTTATTGTACAGTTCAGTAGAAACCTTAAATTCAGGAAGTATCTTTAAAAAATGAAAGATGAAACTCTAACATAGCTTATTGTATTTGACCCTGAGCTTTAGTTCTGGTCATGGCCATGCCAGGGCAGAGTGACTGTCTGACCACAGAGGAGTGTGCTGTGAGCTGGCAGAGTGTTTGGCCAGAAGTGAAATGGAAAGAAACTACTCTACTTATAATCAATGGACTCCTCAGGACGACGTGGCGGGGGTGGAGTTGGTAGGGGTTGTGGTGCTTGGTGGTGACTGCTTTTCACTCCCCTTCACTGTGTTCAGTTTATACTTGGAGGGGTGCCTTTCCAAAACGCTGCAGTCTTCATTCTGGCGCACCATGTTAAACAACGACGAGCGGTTTGCATGGCGGTGAGAGAATCTGCTGCGCCGCTAATGAATCCCGTTGATGATGTGATTGTGCAGCAGCTCCTGCTCATGGTTGTGAAGGGTGGGATTCAGCTCCTCGTCATGCAGCCTCGCGTTCTTCCTGATCTCCTCCAGGGAGTAGTCCTGCACCAGGCTGCCGTTCTCAAACACAGTCACCAGCAGGTCCTGAAGAACACACACGAGTCATTGAGTACAGGAGGAGGAGGGTTGACGTTTAAGTTATTAAATAAATTCAAACCCAGTGACAGGGAAGGAAATCTAGATACTGCGTCTAGTTTAAAATTCCCCTCATAATTGATTTAGTCCAAACGCAGCTGTACGATGTCCTGAGACTGTGTATTATCTTTGGTAAATCACGTGACATCGCTCCACTGTCTTGGCTGGCAGTATGGGCTTTCATCAGGCAGGGAGAGTCAAATGAAAGATACTATCTAGTTGCATTATGGGAAATAAGGTGTCCAGCATTGTCGGAGCCAGTGTTGTTCATTAGTAACTGCTTAACCTAAACTGACAAAGACAATTTTGACCAATTAATAGTTGAATCATCAGTTTAGTTAAAATATCCCGGGACATCAGTACCATCCGAGCAGGTATTCTCCTCTGTGGTTCTCACAGTTAACAGACTGCCCACCAGTCCATATTAATAGTAAATACACTGCCTGGCCAAAAAAAAAAGTCGCCACCTGGATTTAACTAAGCAAATAGGTACTAGCCTCCTATTGGATAATTACTGCATGGGCGATTATCTTTCAGCTGGCAACAAGTTATTTAACCCCAACTGGTGCAATGAGTTGCTTCTCATTTCTTAAACAACCATGTCGAAAGACACATCTCGGATAGTGGGGACCCATCATCTTCGAGGAAGAAATGTGGCCGGAAAAAAATCGTGATCGGCGATCACTTAAACGTTTGGTGAAATCAAATCAAAGAAAAACAACAGTAGAACTCAGGGCTATGTTTAATAGTGAAAATAAGAGCATTTCCACACGCACAATGCGAAAGGAACTCAAGGGATTGGGACTGAACAGCTGTGTAGCCTTAAGAAAACCACTAATCAGTGAGGCTAACCGGAATAAAAGGCTTCAATTTTCTAGGGAGCATAAAGATTGGACTCTGGAGCAATTGAAGAAGGTCATGTGGTCTGATGAGTCCAGATTTACCCTGTCCCAGAGTGATGGGTGCATCAGGGTAAGAAGAGAGGCAGATGAAGTGATGCACCCATCATGCCTAGTGCCTACTGTACAAGCCTGTGGGGGCAGTGCTGTGATCTGGGGTTGCTGCAGTTGGTCAGGTCTAGGTTCAGCAACAGTATGTGCTCAAAGAATGAGGCCAGCTGACTACCTGAATATACTGAATGACCAGGTTATTCCATCAATGGATTTTTTCTTCCCTGATGGCACGGGCATATTCCAAGATGACAATGCCAGGATTCATCGGGCTCAAATTGTGAAAGAGTGGTTCAGGGAGCATGAGGCATCATTTTCACACATGGATTGGCCACCACAGAGTCCAGACCTTAACCCCATTGAAAATCTTTGGGATGTGCTGGAGAAGGCTTTGCGCAGCAGTCAGACTCTACCATCATCAGTACAAGATCTTGGTGAGAAATTAATGCAACACTGGATGGAAATAAATCTTGTGACATTGCAGAAGCTTATCGAAACAACGCCACAGTGAATGCGTGCCGTAATCAAAGCTAAAGGCGGTCCAACGAAATATTAGACTGTGTGACCTTTTTTTTTGGTGGCGACTTTTTTTTTGGCCAGGCAGTGTAGTATACAGTATAATAGTACTGATTGTTGTGTCATAAAGTCCCCAGACTTTATGACACAACAATACAAACTGTTAAACTCACAGTATGAAACAAATCAAAGAAAACCCAACAAAACAGTGTAAAGATAGATGAAAAACAAGAGGAGAGCAAAGGGAGGAGGGAACTGAACCAGAAACGCTGCTGTTCAGTGGTCTGAGCCTCAACCATCACTGTACTGGTGTAGCTCAGGTCCTGGCACCTTGATGAGTACACAGCAGCAACAATTTCTTAACCGACCTGTGACCAGAACACACACTTTTTATTTCTCTGACTGGGTGGAAGTGTGATCTCGTCACATCACAGATGATGACCACAGTCTTACAGGTAAAACATGAGACTGCAGGTGAGCTGAACTGTACCTGGGCAGAGGAGGGAACTGAGGGTAAGGTGTACTGAAGAGAAAAACATAACTAATAATGTAGAGTATTTATGAAAACACAAAATATCTGTACACATGAATGTATATTGATCTTTGAATCAACAGTTTTTACCTATTAACCAAATCATCTTCAGAACTGAGAGCTGAAATGAAAAGCTGGGACCAACCTCCTCAGGTTTGCCTGCTCCTCTCTCCACTGTCTCTAAGAAGCCATCAGAGTTTCTCCTCAGTGATAACCGACCCCTCTTTGACCTCTTGGATGGGTCAGTCACTGGCTGCTTGTACACGTCCATCTGGAGGGAGACATGACACCAGTTTAGAGACAACTGATTGACATCACCTGGTTCACGTACTCCTGAGGAAACTGAAAGCTTCTCTCAGTGAGGATCACAGCATCTGTGTCCTACAGCTGAACCGGGACGCAGCTCTGCAAAGTCCACTTCACATTAACTCAAGACCAACACTCAAATCTACAAAAAGACATTTAACCAGATGATGTTATTCAGGATGTTGTTCTACAGCTGTGCTCAGAGAACCACTTGATCTGTGTTTCTGATAATGTCTGCTGTATATATGTGTGTTGAGTGCTTGTGACCCCCTTCTCGACAGTCCCTCTGGACAGTCAAACATTATCAGAACCAACAGAATTCCACATGGAGCCAGGACCCCTCCACTTACCCCCTTCCCGTTAGTCTCCACGTAGCTGCACTTGAAAGCACAGCTGAGTGTATCTCTGTTGAGTTTCTGAAGCAGAGCACTGCCACATCCGAAGAAGACGTTCTCAGCACTCCAGCCTTCATCACTCAGCTTCTGGAGAATCTTCAGAAAACAGAGAAAACAAATGTAGTGAGACAAACATCATCAGGAGTTTATGTTGAAGAGCAACGAGCTTCATTTCCTGTCAGCTCAAGTGTGAGAGCTTCAGTCAGTGTGTACAAAAACTATAGAAGCGGATGGGTCAGTAAAACCATGACAGTGAAATTGTGACTGTTTCATAGTCACAACTGCAATTCAGGACAGAGCACACAGCATGCAAACTGTTAAATGCCTCTTTAAATTGAAATACAACCTGGGTCTCTATGAGTAACATTTTACTTCTTAACTTCTGTGGTGACATGTGGGAGAACAGTGACTCTGTCAGTCACAGTTTCACATTAATCAGCAGACAAACGTAAACATACTATATGTACAATTCTATGTGATTGTAGTTTCCTAAAATTACTCTTATGTGTTGCCTGTTGTGATGTCTGCAACAATATTTTTGATACGACGATGACGGCTTGAATTTCCCTTTAATTTTAGTTGGGTGAGGCAGTAGAACTGTTGTGTTGGTGACAGAAAGAATGAAGACGTTTCTAATAGCAGAAGAAATGATCAAAACAGGAAAAGTAAATCTTCAACAGGAGGAAAAACTAAAATATAAAACAGTTGCAAGAGATGATTCTGGTTTTAGCCCTTTCATTCTTAACAGGATGAAGCAGCTTAACCAGCCACAACTGAAGCTGTGAGCAGCAATGAGCAGGTCTTGGGCTGGACCGAGTCTGAGCAAAGTTCCTCCAGTTAATTAGTTACTGCTGTGGGTCAGCTCAAAATTCTTTGGCAGACATACTCCCAGTCACGGACTGAAGATATAAACCCAGGGTTATGATAATTGGACAAATCATTAATGAATTATAGCCATTTTCCTGTGAAGTTGAAGAAGGCCAGTATCTTAAAAACTAGTTGTGCAATTTTTGATGATCTTGTTCAAATGATTTTTTTGTCATTTTACACCAGATGCCAACTGACGCAACCCTCTACGGGGAATTAAGAGTCACCAATGAAGCTAACATGCATGTCTTTGGACTGTGGGAGGAAGCCCGAGTACCTGGAGGGAACCCACGCCAACACAGGGAGAACATGCAAACTCGATCTTGTTCCTATGATGATCTGCAGAAAATGTGGTATCAATCAAACTAATGGTTTAGGAGGAGAGGACAAAAATGTGTTTTTAAAAAAATTAATGTGTTTAAAATTTCAAGTCAGTCGGACATGATGTTTTCAAAATTGCACTTTTGAGCCATATTTCTTCGGAAGCATTTGCACATCACTTTCAGTTATTACTAAGTTTCATGTTTCTAACTCATCCCAGTTCACAGGAATTTGAGTCACGGCAGAAGACAAATAATAAAACGACACAAAAACAACAGAGTTCTGCTCCTTTGGAACTTGAAACACAAACACACTAAGATGTAAAGTATAGATGAAACTAATTCAACAACCAAATGTTTTCTTACCTCATCAACTGAGCTGAGGTCAATGCCGTCTCCTTGGATAATTCGCAGGTAAGAAGGCAGCACCTTGTATCCAACTGAGTTCAGAGAACAGCCGAAACACTCTTCTAAAATCTTGATCACCTATGAAACACACAGGGCATTTGAATGACTTATACATGTAGGTGTTAGCTGCATATGACCTAAACTAAAATAACATCTTTTACATTTCAGAAATCCGCTGAAGGAACTGATGTATTTAATGAGGATTCAACACATCAAACCAATAAAAATGTGAGACACACCTTATTCATAACAACCTTCACCTGCCACTCCCTCAGTGCTATGGCCCTGTTCAGAGCTGACATTAACAGCCACCTCAGGTGGACAGCTCAAGGTTCAGGTGAGAACACACCCAAACGCCTACAGTAAGTTTCACTATGTGATAGAGATGGAGACTCAAATTTACAACTTGGACTCAAGTCACACACACTGACTGGACTTGAGACTTAATATTTGGCACTATGTAACCTCTGCATGTAGGTTATGTAGTAAACTACAAAATATGCAGAAATAACCTCTCTCATACTAGTGTGTTTCTTTTTCTCTGGTTGACAAATTTGGCATCAAAAGATTCTCTGGAACCGCCTTGTCAATAATTATCAGAAATTTTGATTTAGTACATTGTGAACCACATAGGTCTTTGACTGCACACTGTAATTAAAAAAAAACATTGCACCAAAACATGCTGAAAGTGTATAAGTTGGTAATTTAACATGCACAATTTATTGCAAATCACATGCCAAGGGGCATAAATCCACCACATTATTAGTGCACATCCAGTGAATGCTACACTTTGTTAAATGCAAATCTGCCAAACATGAGATTTATTTTTCACAAACACAATAAAGGATTCCTACTTACAAATACTTGCTTCAAATCACACCAGAACCTATGTGTTTATGCAGGATTCCTTATTGTCGTTCTTGTGTGAAGCTAATAATGTTTCATATGAAAACAATTAACACATAATTTTTTATGTCGTGTCCTGCTGCCCTCTTCTGGATAATCTGCATTTCTCAGTATGTGGGTCAATGGACACAGCTCGTTTCCCCAGGGTTACTGTTATTGTTATTATTCCAGACCTGGACTTGGTTGACTTAATTCAATTTTATCTTATTTTTCTGGTAAAATACATGGTGATGATACATCTAAGAAGTGCCAGTTGTTTTAAGTGATGCAACATGATATTTCTGCATTTTATGAGTCAGGCAGAGAGAGGTCACATCACAGCTGTGAAATGGTTCAGTTTTCTACAGCTGGACAAACAGCAGAGCAATATCTGCTGCAAGAAATGGAGGCAACTTGTGTTGAGGAAGACAGGAAACCCACCAAACCTTTTCCACCACAAGAAAAGGTACCATATCACAGAGTCTACAGGAAGCCAAAGACTGACGTCTGTCCATCACCAACAAGTCTCTGGTGTTAAGTTAAAGGCCCCATGGCATGAAAAATGTGATTTTGGTTATTTCATCGTGCTTTGGGAGGTCTCTGGGCCACGTATATACTGCCCCATGCATCAAACTGGTCATAAACAGAGAAACCACACTGCCCATTTGTAGGAACTGTCTCTTTAATATGAGCGGATAGCACTTCCTCCTTTGTGTGACGTCACACACAAGGTAACTCCCCCCACCGCAACCTGTTGGCCCGCCTCCACTGTAGGTTCCAGGTGCGAGTGAATAACTGCACGGTGAGATGTCAAAGAAACGGTGCTGCGCTATTAAGGGATGCAAGGAGGGCGATGTGTCCCTGCACAGTCTGCCAAAAGCCAAAGTCCTCAGAGACCAGTGGCTCCTTCTTATTTTATTTTATTCGTAGCCGTTCACTGAATCACCGTTAACTGGATCACCGTTAATGCCTTCACAAACGTTAATTCAAGAAAATACAAATGTCACCGTCACACAGCTTTGTTCATCACTACGGTTTTTTAATGGTCTTCAGTGTTTCCCACAGACCAGGCAGCAATCTGTGGTGCTCCACTGACACCGTTAGGGGAGTCGAGTGTCACAGTGTCGTGGCGGTCGGTGGAGTCAGTCATTGTCTGCAGTGTCTGCAGACCAGTGTGTGCGTGCACCAGTGATGTGCTGGTTGATTTGCCCGCGCACCGCTGGCATATGCGCGCTTGTCTGTGTGTGTGTGTGTGTGTGTCTGTGTGTCTGTGTGTGTGTGTGTGTGTGTGTGTGTGCCCGAGAATGACAGAGAAAGAGCGCTATGCGGAGATGAATGAACGGATCGATATTACGCTGAGAGCACAGACGAGAGGGAAAACGACAACAACGGGAGAAAAAAAAAACAGAATCATCCTGTGGTGGTTGGTCGAATAAAAGGGGGAAAAGTAGCGATACTAGCGCGCGCGCGCCCCCCCCCCTGCCGTCACACACGCACACAGCAGCGGCGCAATTGCGGTGTTTCTGTGTTGGCTGCCGTCTCTGTCTCCGGATCCGAGTCCAGTTCAAACATATATGGTCTTATGCCATCCATCGCAGGTGAATTTTTATGAATGCAGCTTAGGTTTCCGTTTCTTGCCTGTGATTGGCCCGACCACACGCCACTCAAAAACAGTCAGTCAATCAGAGGAGAGGTTCTCATTCTCTCTTCTGATTGGCCAAATGACCTGTGCCTGCTGGAGCTCCAGAAAGTTGCAGGTAAATAAACCCGGAAAAAGGTGCACAGCATGGGGCCTTTAACTCCAGCAGCAGCTGCTCCTCTCTGCCACCTGCTGCCTGTCACTTAATAAATCAAATTTATTGAATTTATTATTATATGGCACATACCAGGACTCATATGCTACAGCCAATATGTGTAGCATAACATGCTGATCTTGTCAAGGTGAAAATCTTATACCACATTGGCTGCAGAGAGCATCAAGGTGTTGATTCAAAAATAAATCTTAATTTTATTTAAATTGATTCTACCCCTCGAATCTCAAATTGAAATTTATCCTGTAAAGTTTTGCTCTTAACAAACAATTTTTGTTTACATTTAGTTTTGCTCACCAAAACACACTGAGTGTCCCTGAGGAATAAGAAAAATTAACAGTGTTAAATGTAGGTTCTAATAATTTATTGGGTAACATGATGTATGTTAGCTGGTAAAGAGTGTCAACACTCTTTGAGTTACACAGGTCTAACTTAAATATTATTGACTAACTCGGCCCTGTGACTTACCTCAATAACAGTCTCTGCAGGATCTCCAGAGTCCGGCCGGATGACCAGGCAGGAGTCCTGACTGCGCTCCATGACCCGCTCTTTCAGTTTGTCTCCCCAGATGTGTTTACAGGCGTTAAAGATGTCATAGCTGTCGCTGACCACTGAGACTGGTCCGGAGGTGAACTGGTCCAGGACTCGCTCAAACGCCTCCTTCTCCCTGCTCCTCCCCCAGGAGATGATGGTACTGGATGTCAGGAAGGTATAAAAGGTTCATTTCAAGTTAGCCAAAAGCAAGCCCAAGGTAAACATGCAGACGTGATTAAGATGGAGGTGATATCAGAGTGAGAGACAGGTTATGAAATTTATTCTACATTACAAGCCAAAATAAATTAACAGAATAATAAATAAACTGCAGGTTGGATCTTTTCAAACTGTTGCCGAAGTTTCCACAGAATACATTTAGTGACATACGCAGTCTCATCCATGATTTATATCGCTGTGTATGTGTGAGTACCAGTGTGTACGTGTTTTACCTGTGCTCTGCTGCTGGGATTGAGAAGCCAGCCATTGGGCAGCCATAATACCGCTGAGCCATCAGCAGCCCAGCTACTGTGTCTGTACTGCAGAAATTAACCAGGTGAGCTGCTCCACCTAATGCTGCAGACTGGAGAGTGGAGGCGAGAGTCATCAATCACTTGTGTGTTGAATCCAGAACCAAGCAGTTTAAAAAGTAACAGCTCAGCAGCCACTAATCTGCAGCAGGGTCATTACATCATGAATGTTTCTGTTTCTGCAGTGAGCTTTCTACAGGTAGTCACACAGATATGCTGACTTCAATTACAGTCAGTGCAGACCAGGTGTGGTCACAGATGGTGCAGTATATCTTCCCTAGGAGTTGTCCCTTTAGGTCAGACGTGATTTTTTATACCTGAAAAGTGATTGAAAAAACTGTCTTTCTCCATTAATTTGTCAAAACATTTTCTCACCAATTTTTATGAATGACTGCATGACTGAAATGTCTGGGTCTCTTTTAGTAACCAGTGAGAGGAGCTCAAAAGCAAAAAGCCACTGATTCTGTTAGCTACACTGGTGATTCAGTACATCAAGGACTGAAAAATGAAGCCAAACACTGCAGTTCCTCTAATGACCACTAGAGTCTGGCTCCAACAGTGAGTCAGTCCCCATAGACTCCCATGTTAAAATGTCCAACTTTACAGCAGAAATAAACATATTTACATGCCTTATTTCTGCCTTTAGTCGTTTTATTAAGGACTGGTATGGAAAGGTATGGAGAATTGAGGGCGTGGCCTCTTTGAGTGACAGGTGGGTGAGCATATGCGTGCCACAAACCATCATTCACTGAAGTCTCAGCTCCACACATGCCCCACCTCTTTGATCATATCTGGATTAGCTGGGAGTTAGGGGCAGAGTCAGGCACTGCCAAGATGGCAACAGTGGTGCAGCTCACTCTGAGCATGGATGTATTGTAAGACCTGGATGCCGGATCTAAAAAGGCGTCCATTCAGTTCAATACGAGTTACTCGCCTGGCACAAACGCTGAAAAAGTTTCTGGCTTCCGGATTACTTCCATGTTATGCGGCCCATAGAGACTAACGCAGTAGTGTCACTCCCATCATGCCTTTGGGCAATGAGAAGGAGTGAAAAACGTTCTGGATCTGAGTGCTGTGCTAGCGGCCTGGATGTGTAATAAGACTTCTACAGGACTGGCCCGGGGCTTTAAACCATGGATTTAAACAAACGGCAACAGCAACAACATTCAGTTTGAAGCTTTAGAGCCTAAAGTCACATTGGAATCAACATTTTAAAAAATCATAACCAGGCAAAAATATTACATTTAAATTGTCTTTTAGGCAATTTTAATATATTGATGCTGAATGTGACAGATAACTACAACTCATCAGATAAAGTTACTACGTTTACTTTCTCTCATTGAGAAGCAGATTTATACAGCATTTCTTCTTTAAAAAAACAAAACAACCAAAACTGTGCAGGGCTTGATTTGAAAATGAAAAATATATCAAAATTATTTTTTATAAAGATTTAATTTAAATGATGAATGCCTCTGAACATTTACTGTATACTGAGCACACACTGAGGACGTGGGGAGTTAGAGAGACGATGATGAGGACGTCCAGGACGGTTCCTCCCCTCAGGGACAGAGAGGGGCAGCGGGCTGCAGCGGCTCAGGCCACCGCTGCTGACCCAGAGGACGCTGCATCCAGGCCAGACTCAGTTATAGTTTAACCCGCTGACACAGTGAAGGTCATTAAATAATCTATGAAATAATAAGGCGGTTGTTGTGAGCGGATGGCAGGCTGGTCATATCGGCGTCTTAGTGAATCCAGTTATGCGGCTAATATATCGATTAAAAACAATTACATTCCTGAAAAAAAAGTGTAAGAAGTGACGAATAAATGCAAAAAAAAAAAAAAAAAAAAAAAAATCACAAAATCAATGAACCTTGATGTGTGTAGAAGAAAACTCGCCTTTGTGCCGTTTATTCACTTTTCATACTAACTTGTTCTCGTCCTGACATCACTAGCAGTAACCTAGCAACCATGCTCGTTCCCGAGACACAGCGGGACTGTGGATAGAGTGCACGTACACAGTGGTGATGTCACTCAGAGAAAAAAGACTTTTCTGAGTTTTGAAAAACTTTTACACAGATTAAAACCCCATGGCTAATATACATTAGAAAGACTGATATTTGGATGTGTGCACAGCTGTTAAAAGTTTTACAGGCCTCTCTTTTACTATTGCGCTCTATGGGAAAAATGCTTCTTGGGCCACAGGGGGATTTTTCGCTGCAATACCATGAGTGGCCACTGGAAACAGCTGCTGCAGGGCTGAGCGGTGGCGCCGTATCCAGGTCTTAGAATACATCCATGACTCTGAGCTTCAGAAACCTGTGGGTGATGTCACAGAGGCTCTGTCCATCTTTATTTACAGTCTGGAGTTCAGCTTTGAGAAGGAGCGTTTAAGATTTGTTCCTCTATGTGGTAAGACAGTTCCACTAGAGACACACAGACGTGAGCTGACAGCATTCTGCTGCTGCCTGGGTTAGAAATGTGATGGTGAGTTAGACCTGTGAGGATTTTATGTTTGAATCCTCTTACACTGAATCACTTCCAGCAGCTCTGTGGCTCAGACACTGATAACTGAATTTACATTCCAGCGTTTTTCTCATTATGTTAAGTCTTTCCCTCTGACTCTCGTTGAGTTCTCTTAATCTAACCTTTGTGCCTCTAATCAATGATGTCAACAGTACTTAGATCATGCAATAATTTGATAACATCAGCATGACACAGCCATATGCACAAAGCAGATATCACAAGATGATCATTGGCTGTGTAGGCTATTCACATCAGGGTTTTCCTGTGAAAACAGAGCCACTGTACATGACACACAATTTAATGGATTCAGCTGATTCTCTAGGTGATGATCAGTGACACTGACTATGCTGAAATGCCTATACATATTGCATATAGATCCTCTGCAGCATCAGCAGCAGCAGAATAAAAACATGCAGCGAAAGTCTTCCTGACCTCCTGTGAGGAGACTCCTCTGTAGCCAAAGTCGTGCAGTTTCAGGTCCAGGCCTTCCAGGCTCCCTGAGGTGGCCTTCAGGTGCTTGGCCAGGATCTTCTTAAACTCCCTGGATATGGTGGCTACTGTGATGGGATACCACATCTGAACCAGCATGGTCTACAAAACAAAACAAAAAAAAAGGAGGGGGGCAACGGTGTGACAGTGACAGTCAGTGATCAGTTGGTAAGATAAAGACAAGAAAACAGACTGAAGAGGAGGGAGAGACAAATTTTAATGAGAGAATAGAGACTGATACTGCCCCAGTAAAGATTCATTAAAAATAATGAAAACATTAATACAAGTTATAGCATTACTGGGCTATTGAACTCCTCAACCCAAGTTCAGTAAATATTATGCCTGCCTAATCATTAAGTGGATAAATGATAACATCAGAAAACAAGCCACTTAACACTAAGTTAAAGTGATAGTTGTGTGGGGCTGTGTGAGGTGGTCATGTATAATCATTGTGTTACCTGCAGTAGATTCAGATCAGTGCGCTGCCAGTTAGGAGAAGCAGCAGGAGCACTTTTAAAAGACGCCCACTGAAAAAATCCAACATCTGTTTAAATATTCATGTCATTTAGAATATTTTCAGAGCTTTATCTTCCCGTCACAACAAGGTTAACTTTAGCTTTTCTGATTCACTCACCTGACCTGTGGCTGCAGTGTAATACAGTGAGCGGTGTAGGTGTGCTTGTGCGTAGGAATACAGTATTTCAGTGGTTGAGAAAAATGTAGTCCCAAGTGAAGATTTAAATGGATGTTGGATTGTTTCAGTGGCGTCTTTTAAAACACGTTTTTTCTGATGACCTCGTTCACAGCAGCACTCTGCTAGTGTGCTGTGTTCCCGCTGCTTCTCTAAACTGATCTGAATCTACTGCAGGATACACACTGAGTATGTATGACCACCTCACACAACCCCAAGTCAAATATCCACAACTATCACTCTGAGGTAGTAAAATATATGTACAGTCACTTCTTTACAATGCCAGTTGTTGCTAGTCTCAGTCTTCTGTGTTCTTTGTGATTTACACCCTGAGGTAAAAGGCAGCATCACACTCCTCCAGTCCAGAGCTCATATAACCTTATAACAAACAGTTCCAGGAACTTTTGAACGTATATTCTTGTTTCCATGACATCTAAAGATTAGACAAATTGGACCACACAACTGCAGCACAATTTGTGGACACAGGGAAACAAAAGCTTTCATGTAGTTGTGCGTTCCCTGCTGTGTTACTCTGATATTTGATACTCTGATATTTGAGTGGATGTAAAGATGGGGTGCAGTGCAAACGTGGGAAAGAAGACGGAGAACTGCAGGACTTCTCCACAGTGATGATCTGCTTTTCATTTCTGCATTAGAAGTGAACTGTGATGAAACAATCAGCAAAAAAAAAGTTTTGTCTCTCTCCTTCACTGACTTTCTCCCCCGTTCCCTCTCTCTCCATCTCTCGACATAATAAACTCTCATCCTAACTCATCCTAACAGTGACACTAGTGGTGTACAATACTTCCTTGATTTGTGAATGACACTATTTGACCAGAGGTCTGTACTGTAAGGTTATCAAAGTAACTTCAGGTTTAACTCTGGTTTTCAGTCCTATGATGGTGGTTCACTTGTTACCAGGGTAAATCACCATGATAACTGATGCTGAACTCTTAACGTGCTCTAGGCCTGGTTAACTTCAGAGGATCAGATCAAAACATGTCAACAGTTCAACTACTGACCAATCAGATACCTGGAAAATCTGAGTCATCATTTCTACAGGATCCTGACAGGGACAAAAGAGTTTAGAATAAAGCAATAAATAATTCAGATCAGTAGATGTTTGTACAGATCAGTGGAATCATTCTGCTGTTGGAGTCTTTCCATGTGTCCTCTCTGGTTTTAAAACAGAGCTGAAAACAAACAGGAGAGTTTATCACTAAATAACTCCATCAGAACTATTAGAGCTTCATCTGAACTGAACACAGATTCTTTCATCCACAGGATCCTGACAGTGATGAAGCTGTGACTCTCCTCTTCATCACTGCAGCTCAGAATAACATGAGAAGACTCTGTGAGCAGAAGTGGAAGTAAAAACTAAACCTCTGATGTCTTTGATCAGATCAATGATCCACATACTGATCAATATTTCCCATGATTATAAATGAAAATTTCAGTCAGATGTACCTAACCACTACTTTTCTTCTCTCCTCTCTGCTTAGGCAGCAGAAACAGACTGACATTATTTTAATGTTTTTTATCTGCATCACATGTTCAGAATAGTTTTTTCATCATCAGACCACAGAGAAAAATACTCAGTGAGAAACTTAATTCACAGTTGAGCCTTAGCCTGACTTTAGTAATTGGATATAATTTCTAGTGTTTCTTTTTTATTCTATTCTCCGAAAACAGGGACTGATTTACCCCCTGGAACTATTGGACTGGAATGTAGATTCAGCTCCTTCAGTTGTAATGCAGGTAAAGTTCATGCAGTAGTTTCCCGTATAACTCTAGTCTGGAGTCTGGAGATTTGGATGTTTTTTTCAAACATATGAAAGGGTTCATTTCAAGTCAAAACTGGGATTTAGCTGCTCTTTAAGATCAGGACATTAACTGTGTCAGTAGTGTATTGTCCATGCACATGAAGCTAACAGACATAAGCAGTATATAATTATGTTATTGTTACAGTGAGAAGTGAAGGAGAGTATTTATACTTCGATGTAGTTGGTGAGCCAGTAGAAGTCGGGATCTGTGTTCTCTACAGTGAAGAGCACGTTGCCTCTCGGTATGATCCTTCCCTCAGGGACAGCTTTGATCCGAATAGGGAGGCGACCATCATGTTTCTGACAAGTGACAAAAGCAGTGACTTCATGTTAGCTTTATATATGATGATGAATGTATCTCTGTCTGAGAGACTGACAGTTGAAAATCTCACCTCGAGGACTTTCCTCCAGCCTTCTTCATCGAACACGGCTTGTTTGAAGTGCATCTGGTAGAAGAGCTTGGCTTCCTGAATATTCTCCTCCGTGACCACAGGCCCTGTGAAGGACAATCCATATTATACTTCTGTATGTACCTACTCGCTGCCGCAGGATTCTGTCAATTCACCTCTCAGATCAGATGAGAGGACGTTAATGTACCTGTGAGGTACTTCTTCAGCAGATACTGAAGACCGAAGAACACCACTTCACTGAACTGGGAACCTTTCTTGCGTCTGCATTCAAAGTAGGAGTAGATTTTGCTGACATTTGGAGGATACTGCTTGTAGTGTGTGATCTGAAAGAAACAGGCAGAAGTCAAACAGCGGCAGATTAAACATGTCACAGTGCTGTTCTTGTAATCACCTGCAGGATCTGCAATGGTCATTCATCACACCCTAATCTTATCATGTCACACAGATTTGTGTGGTGTAACAGCATGAAATAAAACCCTGCTTAGTGCACTAATGATAAGCTGTAAACTGGAGGATTGTCTGCTCTATGTGACGTAAGCATGATTTCTGGGTCCATGAGGGAAGGAATGAAGACAGCTTAAAGCACAAGCCTCTCTTTATGCTCCTGCAGCACTAATTGAATAATCAACAGCAACAACCAGTCAGTGGAAGAAACAGCTCCAAGAGGCAGTCACTCTGCATTCTTCTCCCTCACCCTCCTTCCTATTTAAATCCTCTGCTCTCACCCTTCTCTAACTTCAGGAGAAGAAACTCAAGAACAGACACTGTCTCTACCTGCAGCAATTTCAAGACTGGTCCGCCAAGTAAGATCAAGTAAAGGAAGTGAAGGATAGAAAAGTAGTATTTGACTTTGTCTAGAGTCTTGCAGCACAGTCACTACTGCTCACCACAGTAAAGAGTGGTTATCTGAGTGACCAAAACCTTTCTGTCAGCTCCAACCTTTCTCCATTCTCACTCACTGCTCACTAGATAGTTTTGTTGTTGACTCAATTCTGTGGAAAAACTCTAGAGACTGTTGTGACTGAAAATCCAGGAGAAGGTTCTGGGTTTGTGGAGTTTGCATGTTCTCCCCCGTGCCTGCGTGGGTTCGCTCCAGGTACTCTGGCTTCCTCCCAGTCCAAAGAAATGCACATGAGGTTAACTGGGGATTCTAAATTGTGTGAATGTGAAAGTGAATGGTTGTTTTTCCTTATATGTAAGCCCTGGTGTCCAGTACAGGGTGTACACCACCCTTGCCCAATGTCAGCTGGGATTGGCTCCGATCCCCCCTGCAACCCTGTATGGACAAGTGGTGTAGAAAATGGATGGATGGATGGATGGATGGATGGATTTCTCTGTGTAGCTAACTGTTAGAATGGACGAGACTAGCGTAAACATCAGTATACCTGAATGGATGAGAGCCTTTTATGTATGTTTTATTCATTTCAGTAGATAGCTACTTCATTTCATTTAATGGACTGACAGTATTAATATTGGTATCTGAATGTCAGAAAGATTATGGCTAGGTATGATACCAGCTCTTACAGAAGATGGAGTAGCATATGGTTAGTGCTACAAATATTTAATATTTCAAACATCAGTCATTCATGTACAGTACACAGAATTAGTTTGCAATGTTGTACTGTATTCTGAATTAGAAGTCGTTGTTTGCTGGTAAATCCTGACGTTCCCTATGGATAACAATAGATCTGCATCACATGCTTGGATTTATTCGAAGCTACATGAGTCACGTGACCTGCTGTTTTTGACCCCTGGCTGTCATAACTCTCTCATGGAAAAGGCTCTATTTGATGCCATGTGTGGTGTGTTCAAGTGCTGATGGAAAAGGTGAGGACATCTGAAAATCTTGGCTACAGAGCAGCATTGCCAGCAATCACCAAAACAAAGAAAAAGCAAATGTGAATTCCATAAAACAGTGTCATGTGGATCCACTGTGTGATCACTGGTACCAGTTCATCAAGGCTGAGGAAGAGGAGGATGAAAGGATGCCTTTTAAAGTTTTGTGCTTTAAGTCAGGGAAACAGACATCAAATGGTTCAAACTTTTTTGAATGTGGTCCCCAACAAATAAAATAAAATAAATTTATTTGAATAAATGAACTTGTCAGTAAAAAATGAATCTAGCTTTTTTTCTTTTTTTTTTAGATTTATTACATTTCCTCATTCATAACTGTTAAATTAATGTTTTAAGATGTACTGTGGTTAGTGGCCTGTTGCCTGAAGGTTGCAGACACTGACCATGTTACCACTCGGTACCTGGTTTATGTCTCTGGGGACCTTTCCTGTTTGTCATCTATCAGTCTATTGCTGATCAGTCATCAGTGAACAGTGCCTCATCAGTTTCAATATTATCAAACCTTAGCTGGTGTGTCATTGCTTTAACTTTCAGTTGTCCTCAGTAAGTATTTTTGAAGCACCTCAGGAGTTATGGTTGGGGTAGGACAATGCAAGCAGCAGGTGTGTACACACACCAGCATGATTATGGTATTACCATGCTGTTAACAGACCAAATGCAGGGGGCATTAAAGTATTATGAGCTGCATGTAACCAGGCACAAGGAGATAAACAGACCTCAGTGAATTCTTCAGAAAGCTAAGGCTCAGTGTTCTCAGGGACGTGCTGTGGGTGCATACTGGATATAGTTGTTAATTATTACACAAGTTATGCAACTGAGAATTTCAGCAGAAAACAAAACACAAAGCCGAAGTCACATGTAGACCATTGCCCTGGGCTCCAGTGAAAAAAAACACATCATAATCAGCATCATCACTGCTGTTAAAATCTAATTATGCAAGAGCAGATAATGAAATCTGGGCTTGGAGATTGTAGAGGGCAGCATAAGACAGGTCAGGGCACAGAGAAGGTGGAACATCCGAGGTGAAAGTGGAACTGTTCTTCCTCTTCCTTTGCTCTCTTGCAACTAAAGCCAATGGGAATGTCTATATTTTTGCAGTTACACTATTATAAAGCAAAGTATGGGACAAAATGAACTTCTGACGTAGGCTCGAGGTGAAATCACCCAAGTTATCACCAAATTTTGTGCCAAGCCACTGAGTCAACACTGAGATATTTTGGATGATAATGAATGAAAATATTGCCCTGTTGGTGGCTGTTACAGATTAAACGGTATAAGAATTTTACATTGTGATTATAGTGACCAAAATGATCATGATTTTCATTAATATGGTGGTATTGTTAAAATGTGCTGAAAATGTTCAAAAAGTAATAACACACAAGCTGTAATCATTTCACCCAGAGAATGTTTGCACTTATACTATTATTATCATTATTATTATTTTCCTGCTGTAATGTCTTTCAGAGTATAGTACGGTGCTGTTAAACCAGACACACCACAGCTACACTGTGCTCAGGGATGACAGAGTGAGCTGCAGCCCTGAAATAAGTTTCAAAAACACAATTACCAATTGTGAGACGTCTCTACAAGAGTCGCTGACAGCTCACTCTTTCTCTCCTGTGTCTGTGTGTGCACTCTGTGCATGTGCATGTGAAAGGTGAACACTCATACCTGCTAATTTTGGTGTAAAAAGAGTATTAGAAGGCTGTACAGAACCTAGCATTAGTTAAATTAACCACAGTAATTAACTTCGGTAATCGACCTTGGTTATAGTGATAAAATTTAATACTAACTGTCTAGCATTTCTACTGTGATTTAGCGTGAAACTGGTAGCAGCTATAGCTAATAGCTATAGATGTAGATGAAAAGCAGGGGATCACCCATAGAGTGTAAATAAAGATGGACAATCTCATAATGATGAACTGGAATGTAACATAAACAACTATCTTGACAAGTATCTCTTAGATTTGACTTTGACAAAATTGTGGCCAAAATACATACTGAATGAAGCAGAGTGCTCTCTGCGAGACAAATTCCTTCAGATACCTCAAATCTAGTTTGGCATTTTATTGTAATTTCTTAAATTTATCAGCTGACACACAGTATACAACAAACCTGAGTACACCCTGGTCAATATCACTAAAATGTTAGTAAAGTAATTACAAATTCTGTCCATTTAATATATATTTTTATGTTTTAGCCAAAGCCTGAGAAGAATGAAACAATTAATTTGAATAGAAATACTGCTTTGAAATACCTTCTATCGGGTTCAATTCAGGGAACACAGGTCATAGTATTCACAGTTTTCTTCTTTAAAACTCTTGTTTGATTTCACAGTCTTTGGGATCATTGTCACATGTTGGGGAAATTACTCTCCTGTCAAACTTGTATTCATTGTAGCATGTTAATACATGTCATCTCTACACCTTTTGCTCTCATTCAGCCCCATATCAACACACACTAAATGTTTCCTGTCAGCACTCTGCAGTGGCCAGGTCCACAACAAATATGCTGGACCCCAACTGATGCCAACACATAGATTTTGGACTCATTTGACCAAAGAATGTGCTGCCAATATTCATCGGGCCTCTTTTCATGTCCTTTGGCAGAGTTCCATCTTGCAATTTTCTGTGATTTGGTGAGCAATAGCTTTCTTATTGAACTTTGTCCACAGAGGTTGACTTCTAAAGGGTCCTATGAGCACTCACCAAAACACCAGTTTCCACATATGATTCTTAACAGCACTTACCCGTCAGTTTTTCAACGCTAGGTTGTGCAGTTTTCGAGAATGGCCAGTGCGCTGTTATTTCTTACTTATTCAGGCAGTTCTTTCCCATGTTGGGCTAAGATGTATTCAACACAACCAAGGCCAAAATTGAGATAGCTGTGGTATTCCCAGGTTCTTTTTGCAGTCTTGTTGCATTGTTTATGTAATTAGACTTCAATGGAAATCACAGTTGTAGTCACTTTTCTTGCACTGGGGTAGTACTTTGGAGCCTGTATTTTCAATGTAGACTATCTAACCTGTTTATTTTTAATTACAAATAAGGTCAAATATCCTACATTTCAACTTAAAAAATAATACAAATAATACTACTCATGGCATGTGACTTAAATGCAGGAAGTGTTTCCATTTAACTTTTACGAAATATTGGCTTGTCAAATAGTCTGAAAAACCACCTCTTGCAATCATATACATTTTCTTGCAACATATATATTTTTTAAATTCAGGTGTTTCCATTACTTGTTTTTTAAGTTCGCAATTTCAAATTGTGGCTAATGACGATGATGATTTTTTATGTGTAAATGAACTGACAATATTTATACACTTCACACTGTTTCTGAAAAGTTTGAATGAATTTGAATGCAGAGCGCCCTTTGATGGAACACATGTAAACTACTTCAAATGGTCTGTTGTGCTTATAGGCTTGAAATTTTAAATTAAAAGAGGTCATTACAGTTTGACCATTTCCCCCAAGTTTGAACTGTCATGTGTCTGTTAGGACTGTGCTCACTGGCCAATCAAAATACCTTCACAGACCCAATCCAATCCGAGCCCCCTCCCCCACTGCCAACCAGTAACTAAAGTGATCAATCACACTGACACCTGTGTGTCAGCTGTTTTGCATAAATTGGTAATATCTATAAACCAACTTTTGTGGGGTAAACTCTGGTCGACACAAAGGACACGGTCGATACAAAGCATCAGCCTACTGCTGTGCATGTGGTCACCTTTAAAAACCCAACATGAACATGTACTGTATGTAGATGAAATGTTGAGCGCATGTAAATGAATATTTACTGAATTTACTGAACCTCCAATTGCACCAATCACCAAAACAAATTCCTTGTATGTGGTAACATACTTGGCAATAAAACTGATTCTGATTCTGATTCTGATTTCCAGATCTTTAATGAATGACTTTTGTTGTTCAATCATAGACGCTGGTCTGTTTTTGGTCTGAATATCTGATACACACTATGTATCTTTGTAGTTGACAACAGCATCTCATTTTTGTGACAAACACAAAATGTGAAAATGCTGATTATATGGAAAACAGTTGTGTTTACATTAGTAGTATTTTATATTAGCATTTTAGTATTTACTAACCCCAGTGGACTTTCAGATGAGCTCATCAAATTGTACCAAATCAGTTTCTATTATGTAATTGTGATGACAGACACATTGGAGGAATCCTCTTGGCTGTGCTTCTGCGTTGGACTTGTTTGCAGGGGTCATTGGAGCTAATAAAAAGGCCAGCTGGTCACCATCCAGACCTTTGCCATCTAGCTGCAGTGCAAACCTTTGAATGACATCTAACAGTGACATCTGACATTTAACTCTACTGAGGTGAGCGTGCAGTGGATATACCAGCACTGCCTGGTCAGGGACTGACTCACAGCTAAACTTGGGTAACATACTGACACTAAACTTAAGTTTCACTCTCATGAAACTGAAAGCAAAACTGTCAATGAACAGTGGAGCTCTGTGATACACTAGATGAAGAGAGCAGGCATTACTGCCTACGCATTACAATGAAATTAATCACACCACGACCTGCCCTTCTGCATCTATATCTTGGTGTATCAAACTGGAGTCCAAAGACTCCTGAAAGGTCCTGGTCTTCTATAGTCTTCAGCAGAAAAGAAAGAGTACATTCTTGCTGATGCATCATTTCCTTTAGGTTAGCACTATGAGACAAATTAATAGTGACTGTTCCATCTGTCTATATAGCTATCTATCAAGTCAAAGGCAATTTGATTTTTATTTTATTTCCAAGCTGCCTTTCACTTAGTACATTTAGGTAGACTGTTGCATTGCCATTTTCTCCTGCACATGGGATCAAATTCAATTCAGTTATAATTTTAGCTGGATTGAGACCTCCATATGCCCTTGTGTATTAATTCTGAAATGGCCCTGAAGTGTAAAGGCCCTTATGTTCTCAAAGGCAGACATGAATGTCAGGGTGGACAGTAGGCATGGTTCTGGTTATATTCATGGGTTTATGTGTACAAGAACATGTACTCACGGTTACAGTTGGTGTGTGCTGTAAATGTGTGTAATTGTGAACACATATACAGACCCTGTGGTCATGCAGTTAAAAGGGAATGTGAACGTGGGTCCAGTGATGTTGACACAGTGAGGATGTGATCAGAGAAACGCGTTTGTGATCAGTTAGGGCAGATGTTAAGAATGGTTTTGATGAAAACGAAACTCAGCCATCACACTTGCACCATGAGACTGTCAACAGAGGGTCATTGCTCGACTTGTCTATGGACTCTACCCCCTGTAAGCTATGCTGCTGGCTTTAACATACTGTAATAACAACAGCATGCACACAATTCAGTTTATACAATGACCGCTGGTGTCTTACGATGTCATCTACTACTGCAGTCAAAACAGTGAATTAACCAAAAAACCAACGTCTAACTACATGTCCCGGCGAGGTGTTGTGATACGTAGTGAGATGCTGTAGCTAACTGTACCTCAAAATAAACAGAATTTACTCAAATTCACTCGGAAAAAACGGCAGCAGGACAGAAAAGGGGCCAGAGGAGAGGAACGGGTACACTCACCTTGTAGGAATCCGTCGCAAGCAAAAAATTAAAATCCTGCGCTGCCATTGTTGTTGTTGTTGTGAGTGAATGAATTAACGTTAATGTAGCTAAATGTCACTTCAGCCTCCCTGTGCTCGTAAGAACTTAACAAGAGAGCGACCCAGAACCAGGACCCGGACCGAGCAGCTGATGTGAGACCGGGCCAGGACAAGCCGAAGCACGGGCGGCAGAGGAGACCAGCCTTCAACGACGATTCACAGAGATTTCAGCTCCTGAGCCTCCACTGAAACCAGAGTCCGACGCTTCAGGGCGGCGGACCGCTCTGTAGGCTGGGGGTGGGGGCGGGGCTGGGGGGGGGCTGGTTGCAGTGCCCATGGCCACGCGCACGTCCACCCACCGCCTTTCGGACCTGCTACGTCATGCCGCATTCAGGGACATCTAGGACTGTTTTGGAACGAAGTTAAGGGACAACTCGGACATTTTGGACTGTACACTCGATCTGTCTGCCTTACACCTCCAGTTTATCCTGCGTTTTATGCTGACTTAGACTTTTACTAATATTGATATTTGTGTAAATATCTTTTTTCAATGTCAATGGGTTGGACAGTTAAGTGGCAGTCTACAAGATATTTATTTAAATAAGTGTCTTTTCAGTCACCATCTATCATTGAATGAGGAAACACAATGGCGACTGGGCCTATGACCAACTGACGAAAATATATCAAATTTGCATTTTACAGTTTTATGTACTGGGTGCCTGATAAGACTCACTCCCAAAATCAGGAGGAACACAGGTCATGAACACACAGTGAGTACCCAGCAGTCCCTTGTTGTTTAACAACGCAACAACTGAGAGTGGGGACAACATGATACAACACGAAACTGAGTTAACTTTATGGAGTAGATGAAAAATCCTTTTAGGCCAACATCTTGTTACACATCATTTGGTTGGCTAGTAATAGTTACTAGTTGCTACTTAAAAGAGTGTTTTTACTCTGTATTATATTCCTGAAATTACAAAATTAAATATACAAAGGAAAAATCACCATACCTTAATGACAAAATTAATATTTTCATTCCAAAAGTGACTCATGATGTGCTACCTATGGGTTTGCGTTTAGGCATATACAGCTACAGTTTTTTACAACCGCTATGACCCATTCAATACTTTTAACGCTTTTTCAAAACTCTTCACACAGTTACCACAACATCAGCCTGTGTGGGCTATACAATTAACACAATTCTTCTTCTTTTGACACAAAATACACACATTTTACACATTTAAAATTAGTTTTAACTCCTTTTACACACAAGCTCAATCAAGACCAAAACAGTAGATGTTAACTGGTGAATTTTCAATTGCTTTCACACGGTTTGTCAAAACAGAAAACCTCATGTTCAAAACTAATGGATTGAAGATTACATTGATCACAGCTGATTCCCGTCTCACCCAGCTCAGGTGCTGGGATTTTTCCAATCACATCACCAATCACATCACCTATATTTATAGGCGGATCTGACTAGAGGTAGAGGTAGAGGGAGAGTTAGAATGCGTGGTGGGGCTCAAAGAAGGGCCAGAGATGGGGTGACAGATGAAATACGAGCTACCATCATCGACCATGTCATCAACCATGGGTTGTCACATAGAGAGGCTGGAGAACGTGTGCAGCCAAATCTCAGCCCGAGCACAGTGGCATCCATTGTCCGGATTTTTCGAGCAACCAACAGGTAGATTACAGTATTCACTGTATTGTATAAGGGCCTTTCCTACTGAACAGTGTAACATGAATTACAGTAACTGTATTCTTCTGGCCCCTACAGTAATATATAACCTTGTCCCTCTAAGGGTTCAACGTTTACGTCCTTCAGGGGGCAGGGGCAGGCTTCTACATGAAGAACAGGAGCTTGCCATTGTCAACATGGTGATTGCTAACAATGAAATAAAACTGAAAGAAATTCGGGCCCAATATTTTACAAGACAACCTTGTCTTTGAAAACATCGGAGCAATCAGCCTTACATCTATTTCTCGGACTCCGGCTAAACACAGAGTCCTGATGAAGCAACTTTATAAAGTCCCTTTTGAAAGGAACAGTGTTCGCATCAAGGAACTCCGTCACCAATATGTCCAGGTAAGGTTATTACTGTAAATCCAAAATACACTGTACTAATTGTGTGTTTTGCAGTAAACTACTATCACCCTATATACGTAAAGTACTCTAAATCATTTACATACATTTTGTTTGATTGCTTACAGAGAGTCATGGAGTTGGAGACCAATCAAGTCCCACATAACATAATATACATTGATGAGGCTGGCTTCAACTTGGCCAAAAAACGTAGGCGGGGCAGAAACATCATTGGTAAAAGAGCCACGGTTGCTGTGCCAGGCCAGAGAGGAGCCAACATCACCATGTGTGCAGCAATATCTAACAATGGTGTGCTCCTGCATAAAAGTCAAATTGGCCCCTACAACACCGAACGCCTTCTCCAGTTTTTAGAAGAGCTGTATGATAGACTGGTACCTGAGGGGGAGAGGGGACAGGGTGAGTTGGGGGGTAACTTGCTAACATATGTGATCACCTGGGACAATGTGGCATTCCACCATGCACATGCAGTCACAGCTTGGTTTGATGCCCATCCCAGGATGATGTCCCTTTTCCTTGCCCCTTACTCCCCTTTCCTCAACCCAATAGAGGAGTTTTTTTCAGCCTGAAGGTGGAAAGTATTCGATCACCATCCACATGACCAAATGTCCCTCCTGGATGCAATGGCTGCTGCATGCCAGGACATCACAGCTGACAACTGCCAGGGCTGGATAAGGCATGCAAAAAGATACTTCCCAAGATGCCTGGCCAGAGAAGCCATCAGGTGTGATGTCAATGAAAATATGTGGCCCAATGCTGACGACCGAGCAGATTAGCTTTTTTTTCTTCCTCTTTTACAGTGATTTCTTCTGCTTCTTTTTCTTTTTGTGTATTTGACAATACAGTAATGAATGACAGCTAAATGCTGATTTTTTCCCTCTTTACTCTACTGCAAGTCATTTTCATTTGCAATACAGTAAAGTGTTTACTGCAAATCCTGTCATTTACTGTCTTCTTCTTTCAATTCTGCAAAGCTGCTCTGACATGGGTCGTTCACTTTTTGTACTGAGTGTTGTACTAAAAAAAGGAACAAAATTCATGCCCAACAAATGAAAAATGAAGAACATAATCACAAACATTAATTTACATGTATGATCAATACAATAATCTGACAAACGGGTCATAGCGGTTGTAAAAAACTGTAATATTTTGATAACAGTGATGTTCTTGCCTATGAAAAAATTAAATTGACTTTACTTAATTGGTTTAAATAAATATAACTTATAACTAAGTTATAAGTTATATATAACTATATTTAAGTTACATTTACTCAGTATACAGTTACATTTACTCAGTATACTCATGATTGTTAATAGTAGTGGTAAGTACATTTTACTTGATACTGACAAGTAAGTCGTACCTGATATAACAGCAGTAAAATTTACTTAAAAAGTACTAGTGCAAATTGTTACGAGGATTTTTTCTAGTAAATCTTACAAGTTATTTTTTTCAGTGTAGAGTGTACTGTGCATTTAATTGATTGATTTGATTTGTTGTGGAAAAAAAATAAAATGTTTTGTTTCAACAATATTTGTGTTTCTGCACATATTTCTGTAGACTTGAGCAATTTCTCTCAGCAGAATTATCTGTATACAGAACATGATGATGACAAGCTCACCAGAGATAAAAGTGCTTTTGATTTAGCATGACAGTGTGTAGTTGACTGGACGATAATGTGGTAATATGAGTGAAGTGTGTAGCATTTGGTGCAAAAGTGTGATTTTGATAAGTGTTTATGTAATTTTGAATGCAATGCATATATGAGGTGTTTTGCACTTTGGGTGGGTGATTTTGTGAATTATGGTCAGTGTTTTGAGAAAATGAGCCTGTTTTGAAAACCCTGCTTAAGCAACGGTAAAAAAAAACTGTAGACAGATAAACAATGTAATAAAGACAGCAGTGTTTTGTGTTAAGATCATCAGTGTGTTGTTGCTGCTTTGAAAGAGTAATTCAAATGGTGCATGTGTGTATCATTCAGAAAAAGGATTGTCAGGTTTGATAGCAGAGTTTCATTTTGACATAGAAGTGAGATGTTCAGCTTCTGCCTCACTTAACTTGTGTGTGGAGTTTTGACACACCCCTCCTGTCAATAGAACATCAGAAAGACGTTTGACTCTAACCACTATAACATCGGACTGATTTCGTTGGAAATGAAAACAGGGTTGACGTCAAAACCAAACATTCACTGTTGAGCGGATGTTGGGTTTTGTTCACAACTAGAATGTCGATAATTTTGTGTCCAGATCACTTTGACATGAGACACTTGGAAGACTTGGATTTTGGTTACTGAACAACACAACTTAAAACTAACAAAATATCATGGTCAGCTGTAGTCAGTATTCTACGTCACATTAATGTTGGCATTAGACGTTGTCCTGACATTGAATTTTGGTCACCTGATGTCAAAACCTACATCACAAAAACTGTTAATGACGTACCCTAGGTGTTTGTTTGCTCTACTTAATGAAGGCACTAGTGTTAAATTGTAGGTAGACAGCAACAGCTGAGGCTCAGCTCAGGAGCTTGGAGCTATAGGATTATTTGTTTAACCACCACTATATAGGGTATAATAATTGTCACATTAGGACAGCACTACAAAATGGTGAACTCACTGTGTAGTGGAATATATAGGGAGTAGTGAGTGTTCGAACACAGCCATGGAGCAGTCAGTGTAAGAGTGAGGGAGTGATGGAGCCATAGACAGGAAGTCTGGAGAGAGAGACAGCCAATGGGTGTGTGTGAGAGAGAGAGCTATGACATTATCTCTGCTGAGACACTCATACAGTTTTTCTCAGTCGCTTTGATGCACTTCACTCATCAGAAACATCTTTCTCTCAACTCTTAATGCAGTTCTCAGAACAGTTCATGTATTTCTCACAACACTAACTCACCTGTGCAAAGCCACTGATACAATCAAAACTTTGTTCACGTGTTGAAACCTGTAAAGTGAGTCACGTCAACATCACGTCAACATTGTCACCAATGAATAAACCCTCTCACCAGTGCTCCTCAACTTACACATCGTATGGTTTAATATTTTGATAGAAAACTGACTGACTTTGGAAAAAAAGAAGACAACTACAAAAAATATGAGGTAGAGTAAAAAAAGAAATGTTCAGATACAAAGTAAATGACTGACCGTAACAAAGAGAGAGGCTGGAGTCCAACCCAACGTAAGTCAGTTTACATTGGCATCCAAATTCAAACCTTCAGTATTACTCTATGTATTACTGCATTGTATTACATAAATATTTGTAGGTCAATTGCAAATAATTATTTGTGTGCTATACTGCACACACCCATTGTTTTACTGTAATCTTCTACAGAGTTGAAAGGCAAAGACATCATGGAGGATGAGGTCACATGTTTACAGAGGAGAGGTGGTTAAAGTAAATGTGGTTTTTACATATGTGTGGTTTTGTACAAATTTCCATGTGGTACACTGTGGTACACACAACACTATACTACAGTTACAACAGTAAGATTTTGGAAAAATAAATATATTCTGTTTCAAACAAGTTTTTACATTGGTGTTGACAGTGAACATCTCAGCCCCTCTCAGCTGAGGACTGTACTGTACAGTCACTGTGGAACACTGTATGGAGATGTAGATACAAGCCTATGGACCGAAGAGCTTTAGATTTAGAACATGGTGTATCCAGAAAAAGGATTATAATGAAAAAAATGTTTGGCTTTTGATGCAAACATTTGATTTTAAAATGTTTATATTTTCAATGCAGTGTTTTTTAGTTTGTAGCAGATTTTTGTCACTTTGCATTTTGTGTGTGGAATTTTTGGATTGGTGTGTACAATTTGACAAAATGAGACTAAGAGGGAATGGACGCAGATCCTGACAGATAGTTTGAATATTTATTACAACAAAACGAATAAGCTGAAGAAACAAATACAAATATGGGGGTATCAATCAGTAATATCAGTGATGTAAATGTGCATGTGAGCATATGAATTGTGAAGTGTTGTGAAGCAAAAATAAAAACAAAAGAAAAAATGCAGACACTGGCAGAGATGAGTCCAGATGAGAGAGAGAGGGGAGAACGATGTGGGTCTTTGATTCTAAGCCGTGGGAGTGTAGGTGCTCCAAATCTGGCTGCCAAGATCAAATCCCTCTGTTACCTTCAAGAACACACAAGCACAGTAACTTGTCCACAACAACTGCATGGCCAGTTAGGCAAGGACCGTCACAGTAGAAACAATGGCAGTGGCACACCATCATGATGCTAGTTAGTTTCACTCAAGTTATTAACACAATATACATTAATTACATCCATCCAATGTCAGATAAACTTTCAGTGAAAGTTGAAATACTTTTCTTTCAATTCAGTTTGTGTAAAACATTAAAATGCCTGTTAAAATGAGGAATGAGGTATATTTTTACTTTCATTGTAATCTTAGAGGAGGCCAGTAATATTTGCATATACAAATCAATTGACCCTGTGTCAGTTTTCTTCACTGGCATAGACAGATATGAAAAGCCTGCATCAATCAAAGCTCAGCTTAGTGAAGAGATACAAGACCAGATGAGGAGCCATAGAGAAAAAGAAAGAGAGATGGTGATGGAGATGAGAGAGTTGGAGCAGGTTCACAGGAAAAACCTAAATCACACACTGATAAAATATCTTCAATCGAGACAATGACTGCTTGTTTTTTGTCTGTTAATACTAATTAATACTTCCCTTGTTTTTAAGAGCTATGTTTCTGCAGCGTCCAGGTAAGAATTAGCATAATATCTGTGTGCTGTTCAACACAAACTAAAACTAATGGGCCTGATTGCATTCAAACAATGTAGGCCAAATTATTACAGAGATATGTGTTCTTTGGTAATTATGTTCATCATCAGTTTTTTCTTTGATGACCCCTGACTTACAGACTCCTAGGCCCAGCCCACTCAGGTGTGCTGCACCTTGAAGAAGCTCTCAGCTCAACTCTCTGACTACCTGAAACAAAACAGAAGAGATTTTGTGCCTTTATTCAATAGGACAGTGAAGACTGACAGGAAAGGGGCAGAGAGCGGGGAATGACATGCAGGAAAGAGTCGGGCTGGTCAGGAGTTGAACCAGCAGCTCGACTTGTGTTTTCTTTGGTTAATTCAAATTTGATTTACTTGATACATAGAAAGAGGTAAGTGCAGCATGGATAAAATCAATATTGTGATGACACCTGCATTGTTGCCCTTTGTCTCATACTCTCTGATGGTTTCAGAAAAGAGAATTAAATTTGGTCCACTCCTAATATCTGCACTCCTGGACTCATTCACTGAGGGCTAAAGATTGTCTCACAATAAAATGGAAATCTTGAGGGACCAGATGTGCTTTTTGAAAGCCCGTTAAGAAGACTTGCTTGAAGCTGTTCTGCAGATTTAGTTCTCTCTTTAAATTCTGATGGCTTTGCTTGAGGGACTAAACCTCAACTCATGCTCTAATTATTGAATGTAAATGAATGATACTGTGTTTGTGATGACACTTTGCACCTTTATGTTGTCCAATGTGGCACTGTGGGTTTTTTGATGATTCTGAGTCGTGGACATGTACTGTTGTACGCCTAAGTGCTCTTTAGCTTTGATTATTCACTTGCCCTCAGGATGTGAAGATTTGCATCAATTTTCAGCCAGTTGAAGTTGAAGTTGGAAATGTTTAAAAGTTTAAGAAATTACACTGGATAAAATAGTTGAGAGAGATTACCCCACATATTCTAGGTAGACAGAGTGGACTGAACTATCAGTGTTGTAGTTGTTGTTAATCGTGCTGAAGGTTCATGGTTAATATTAATCCAACATAGTTGGTCCCTCATCAAGAAAAAGATGCTTTGATATCCTTATTTTTTCAAATTGATTGACAAAACTATTTCTAAAAAAGTTGTTTTATATTTTCCAATTTTCATTTCAGAATAAGAAAATTAATTGAGACAAAGGTACAGTGAGCATTTGTTTCTTTTGACCAATGTTCCCCCGTCCTTCACTAAATACAGTTTTTTACAACCGCTATGACCCGTTTGTCAGAACCTTAAACACTTTTTCAAAACTGTTAATGCACATCACACCTGAAACACACAATTCCCCAAACAGTTAATTTCATGCTCAAAATCACGCAGTGTAACTAAACACAGACACACACTTCCAAAATACAATAATACACTAACACAGTTCACCAAATCTATCAAAGCACTGACACACGTTGTCTTCCAACAGAAACATTTAGTCAGTCACAGCACAGTGTCATAAAAAACACTGACAACTGATGGAATAACACAAACTGAATCACTTTGCATGTGTCAAATCTACTTTTTTTCCTTTTTCTTTTCCAATCAACAGATTATTGTATTGATCATACATGTAAATTAATGTTTGTGATTATGTTCTTCATTTTTCATTTGTTGGGCATGAATTTTGTTCCTTTTTTTAGTACAACACTCAGTACAAAAAGTGAACGACCCATGTCAGAGCAGCTTTGCAGAATTGAAAGAAGAAGACAGTAAATGACAGGATTTGCAGTAAACACTTTACTGTATTGCAAATGAAAATGACTTGCAGTAGAGTAAAGAGGGAAAAAATCAGCATTTAGCTGTCATTCATTACTGTATTGTAAAATACACAAAAAGAAAAAGGAGCAGAAGAAATCACTGTAAAAGAGGAAGAAAAAAAAGCTAATCTGCTCGGTCGTCAGCATTGGGCCACATATTTTCATTGACATCACACCTGATGGCTTCTCTGGCCAGGCATCTTGGGAAGTATCTTTTTGCATGCCTTATCCAGCCCTGGCAGTTGTCAGCTGTGATGTCCTGGCATGCAGCAGCCATTGCATTCAGGAGGGACATTTGGTCATGTGGCTGGTGATCGAATACTTTCCACCTTCAGGCTGAAAAAAACTCCTCTATTGGGTTGAGGAAAGGGGAGTAAGGGGCAAGGAAAAGGGACATCATCCTGGGATGGGCATCAAACCAAGCTGTGACTGCATGTGCATGGTGGAATGCCACATTGTCCCAGGTGATCACATATGTTAGCAAGTTACCCCCCAACTCACCCTGTCCCCTCTCCCCCTCAGGTACCAGTCTATCATACAGCTCTTCTAAAAACTGGAGAAGGCGTTCGGTGTTGTAGGGGCCAATTTGACTTTTATGCAGGAGCACACCATTGTTAGATATTGCTGCACACATGGTGATGTTGGCTCCTCTCTGGCCTGGCACAGCAACCGTGGCTCTTTTACCAATGATGTTTCTGCCCAAGCCTACGATTTTTGGCCAAGTTGAAGCCAGCCTCATCAATGTATATTATGTTATGTGGGACTTGATTGGTCTCCAACTCCATGACTCTCTGTAAGCAATCAAACAAAATGTATGTAAATGATTTAGAGTACTTTATGTATATAGGGTCATAGTAGTTTACTGCAAAACACACAATTAGTACAGTGTATTTTGGATTTACAGTAATAACCTTACCTGGACATATTGGTGACAGAGTTCCTTGATGCGAACACTGTTCCTTTCAAAAGGGACTTTATAAAGTTGCTTCATCAGGACTCTGTGTTTAGCCGGAGTCCGAGAAATAGATGTAAGGCTGATTGCTCCGATGTTTTCAAAGACAAGGTTGTCTTGTAAAATATTGGGCCCGAATTTCTTTCAGTTTTATTTCATTGTTAGCAATCACCATGTTGACAATGGCAAGCTCCTGTTCTTCATGTAGAAGCCTGCCCCTGCCCCCTGAAGGACGTAAACGTTGAACCCTTAGAGGGACAAGGTTATATATTACTGTAGGGGCCAGAAGAATACAGTTACTGTAATTCATGTTACACTGTTCAGTAGGAAAGGCCCTTATACAATACAGTGAATACTGTAATCTACCTGTTGGTTGCTCGAAAAATCCGGACAATGGATGCCACTGTGCTCCGGCTGAGATTTGGCTGCACACGTTCTCCAGCCTCTCCATGTGACAACCCATGGTTGATGACATGGTCGATGATGGTAGCTCGTATTTCATCTGTCACCCCATCTCTGGCCCTTCTTTGAGCCCCACCACGCATTCTAACTCTCCCTCTACCTCTACCTCTAGGCATTTTTCTCACTTGTTTTTTGCAAGTCCTCCACCTTGTCCCTTGTCTTATCTATTGTTCTTTTCCCTCACAAGATCCGCCTATAAATATAGGTGATGTGATTGGTGATGTGATTGGAAAAAGCCCAGCACCTGAGCTGGGTGAGACGGGAATCAGCTGTGATCAATGTAATCTTCAATCCATTAGTTTTGAACATGAGATTTTCTGTTTTGACAAACCGTGTGAAAGCAATTGAAAATTCACCAGTTAACATCTACTGTTTTGGTCTTGATTGCGCTTGTGTGTAAAAGGAGTTAAAACTAATTTTAAACGTGTAAAATGTGTGTATTTTGTGTCAAAAGAAGAAGAATTGTGTTAATTGTATAGCCCACACAGGCTGATGTTGTGGTAACTGTGTGAAGAGTTTTGAAAAAGCGTTAAAAGTATTGAACAATGGGTCATAGCAGTTGTAAAAAACTGTAGGTAAATCTTATATGTCTGTAGAATTTACTGTTGTGAAGTAAGTAGATTTTATTGTTTTTTTTTTTTGTTTGACACTTTAAATTACTTAGTTGCATTAAGTTACATTATTCAGAATCACAATCAGAATCAGAATCAGTTTTATTTCCAAATATGTTTCCACATACAAGGAATTTGTGCTGGTGGTTGGTGCAAACAGTAACATAAATAGACTTAGGGAAAAATAAGAGTAGAATTTACAAGTTAAAAATTAAAATAAGATTAAAGTAAAATTAAGATAAAAAATTTACAACAAAGATGTGGGATATTTGCAATAATGATAAAGACATGAGGAATGTAGTGCAAAAAGCATAGACAATGTAAAAAATATATAAATATAATCTATATAGATATTTACACTGTGCATGTAACGGGAATGAACAGTAGTTCTATGGGGGGCAGGGGGGATCAGGGGGATTGGGGGGATCAGTGACAGTGGGGCTCTCTAGCCTTGTTGATAAGGCTAATAGCAGACGGGAAGAAGCTGTTTTTGTGGCGAGAGGTTTTGGTCCTGAAGGACCGCAGCCTCCTGCCAGAGGGGAGTGTCTCAAAGAGTTTGTGTCCAGGGTGGGAGGAGTCAGCTACAATCTTCCCCGCACGCCTCAGGGTCCTTGAGGCGTACAGGTCCTGGAGGGACGGAAGATTGCAGCCAATCACCATCTCAGCAGAATGGATGATAGGCTGCAGTCTGTTATTGTCCCTCTCCGTGGCAGCAGCGTACCAGATGGTGATGGAGGAGGTGAGGATGGACTCAATGATGGAGGTGTAGAAGTTCACCATCATAGTCCTTGGCAGGTTGAACTTCTTCAATTGCCTCAGGAAATACATCCTCTGCTGGGCTTTCTTGATGGGGGAGCTGATGTTCAGCTCCCAATTGAGATCCTCTGTGATGGTGGTTCCCAAGAAGCGGAAATGCTCCACGGTAGCCACGGGGGAGTCACACAGGGAGATGGGGGTGGGTGGGGCTGGGTTTTTCCTGAAGTCCACTATCATCTCCACTGTCTTCAGAGTGTTAAGCTCTAGGTTGTTCTGCCTGCACCAGGTCACCAGACGCTCAGTCTCCCACCTGTAGGCAGACTCATCGCCATCAGAGATGAGTCCAATGAGAGTGGTGTCGTCTGCAAACTTCAGGAGCTTGACAGACTGATGGCTGGAGGTGCAGGTGTTGGTGTACAGGGAGAAGAGCAGAGGAGAAAGAACGCAGCCTTGCGGGGATCCAGTGCTGATGGTCTGGGAGTCAGACACATGCTTTCCTAGCTTCACATGCTGCCTCCTGTCAGACAGGAAGTCGGTGATCCACCTGCAGGTGGAGTCAGGCACGCTCAGCTGGGAGAGCTTGTCCTGCAGCAGAGCCGGGATGATGGTGTTGAAGGCAGAGCTGAAGTCCACAAACAGGATCCTGGCATAGGTCCCTGAGGAGTCCAGGTGCTGGAGGATGAAGTGGAGAGCCATGTTGATGGCGTCATCTACAGACCTGTTGGCTCTGTAGGCGAACTGCAGGTGGTCCAGGAGTGGGTCAGTGATGGATTTGAGGTGGGACAGGACAAGGCGCTCAAATGTCTTCATGACCACAGAGGTCAGGGCAATGGGTCTGTAGTCATTTAGTCCTGTGGGACTTGGTTTTTTGGGGACAGGGATGATGGTGGAGGATTTGAAGCAGGCTGGCACGTGGCAGGTCTCCAGTGAGGTGTTGAAGATGTCCGTGAACACCGGAGACAGCTGATCAGCACAGTGCTTCAGGGATGATGGAGAGACAGAGTCAGGACCGGCTGCTTTGTGGGGGTTCTGCTTCTTAAAAAGCCTGTTGACATCTCTCTCCAGGATAGAGAGAGACGTTCCTTTGGTAGGGGAGGAGGGGGGTTCTGATGTGGCTCTGATGTGGAGGTTAGTGTCAGGCTTGTCCCATTGTCTTTCAAAGCGGCAGTAGAACTCATTCAGATCGTTGGCCAGGTGGAAGTCATTAATGGAGTGGGGGGGTTTAGGTTTGTAGTTTGTGATCTTTCTGAGCCCTTTCCAGACAGAAGCAGAGTCATTGGCTGAGAACTGGAGCTGAAGTTTCTCAGAGTACAGTCGTTTAGCTTCTCTCACCGCCTTGCTAAACCTGTACTTGGACTCTTTAAACCTGTCCCTGTCCCCACTCCTGAAAGCTTCCTCCTTTTGCCTCCTGAGCTGACTGAGCTTAGCTGTGAACCAGGGTTTGTCATTGTTATAACTCACCCTTGTATGTGATGGGATACAGCAGTCCTCACAGAAGCTGATGTATGACGTCACAGCCTCTGTGAACTCGTCCAGACTGTTGGAAGCAGTCCTGAATGCTTCCCAGTTAGTGCAGTCCAAACATGCCCGCAGATCCTCTATGGCTTCACTGCTGCACTGCTTCCATGTCCTCACAACAGGTTTACACAGTTTTAGTTTCTGCCTGTATGTGGGAATCAGGTGGACCATGACATGGTCAGAGTGGCCCAGTGCAGCCCGGGGGACGGCGTGATAAGCACCACTGATTGTGGTGTAACAGTGGTCCAGAGTGTTCCCCTCTCTGGTCGGGCAATTAACAAACTGTCTGTATTTGGGCAGTTCGTGGCTGAGGTTACCTTTGTTAAAGTCACCAAGGACAATAACTAAGGAGTCCGGTTGGTCCGCTCCACACACAGTATCTGGTCGGCCTGTGGTGGGATGTAAACACCGACCAGAATGTGTTGAGTTTACTGTCCTTTCTCGTTGCAAGTAAACTTGTGCGTTAGGTTGCAGCTGTGTCAGTTCATGAAGTCTGACTTCCTAACTTCCCCTTGCCGGGTGATTTTATTAGTTACACATAGAAAATAGAGAATGTAGGTTGAGCTCTTCTTCATTGGCTGTTGCCCGTCCTGCCCTCGCACCTTCGCGGTTATCTGACTCCCTTTGACCTCCTTCACTTGTGCCTGAAACAGAGACAAGAAGACAGACAGAGACACAACACCCCCACATCCCCAGGGCTGTCTCCCCTCTATCAGTTCACCGTGCCCTTGCACACTTCTATCCTCGTCTTTACCTACGCAGTCTGGCTGTGGCACGTCCGCACTGCACCTAGAGAAAAACCCCATCCCACATCCTTAACTTCACTATCTGGAACACCCTGCTCCCGGTTGAGACTTCAGCAACTCCCCAGCATATAGTTATCAAAATATATAAGCAAGCATCCTGTCCCAACATGTTCCTCATAGCCTTGCAATACTCACACACACACAATGCTATTGTATAAACATATTCTTCATGACATTGACATTGACATTTGTAGCCTTTTGGTGAAAAACCACAGTTTAATGTGAGTCTTGCAGCCCCGAGTCTTTGTATTTTTTTCTCTCCCGTAGTTTGTGCTTCTCCTCTCTCTCCCTCTCTCTGTCCTCATTCTGCAGGTCTCTCTGCCTCTGGAGCAGCAGGATCCAGATCCACCACTACTCATCATTACTATTAACCACTGTTATCTGTCATCATTATTGATAACACCATTACCTACACAGCTGTTCCTGGTCTTTTTCTCTCTCTTTTCTCCTCTCTCCTCCCCCCACCCCCTCTTTTTTAATCTCCTCCTAAACCCAACCGGTTGAGGCAGACCCCCCCACCCTGAGCCCGGTTCTGTTGGAGGTTTCTTCCTGTTAAAGGGAGTTTTTCCTCCCCCCTGTCACCAAGCGCTGCTCTTTGTGGGAACTGTTGGGTTTTTCTCTGTAACAAAGTAAGGTCTTGACCTGACCCTGTAAAGTGCCTTGAGATAATGTATATTATGATTTGGCGCTATACAAATAAAAGTGAATTGAATTGAATTCTTTGTGTCTGTGAACAGATTAATTTTGTGTCATACACAATGAACTGTTAAGCGAGAACACATGAACATATGTGCAATGGGAGGGTATTCAAACAAACTGAACAAGAACCGTGTGTAAAGAGATGAAGCATGCAGGGGCACTGAAGCTATCTAGTGTGAGGATTTGACCTCTTCATATGTATGCATGGGGCAGTGTGTGTGTGAGAGAAACAGTGGGTCAGTTTGCCTGCAAAAAGTATGAACAAGCACAACAATCATACCTGACTCAGTTTGTCCAGGTACGGCCTCAGTTTGGTCCCCACGACGCCTCCTTTGGCCTTCGTCAGGGTAATAAGTTTTGATGTGTAGTGGTCAAGTTTGAACATGAATGTCTGTTCCAGGGAAACTGTAGTTATTCTCCTGAATTCCCCCTTGACCTGAAATGACAAAAGTTTCACAAATACAACATCAAGAACTGGGCAAAATAGTCTGATACAAAGTGAAGGGAGATTAAATTCTGTATTAGGCATTTAAAACCCTCTAGATATTTATGGTGAAATGAACAAGCTAGCACTTTTTTTAAATCATCAACTCAAAAAGAGGATCACTGATTTGTCTTCCAATTTTAACTTTGAGAGAACTGAGTCTCAAGTGTATTTATGTTCATGTGTTCAATTAGTAACAGCACTAAATAATACATCTTATAAAAGAAATCACTGTTACTGCCCAATGAAGCGGATAATATTTACAAGGGTTTATAGATTCACCTATAAATGAAGAAATACAATTAATGATATGATATTTATTACAACAATGATCTAAAACATTTAGACACACTTTTTGTATTACTTTACAATGATTTATAAATTTCAGTGATGGACAGAAAAAAAATAATATCAGCAATATTGTATCATACATAGATAGATTTCTACTTAGCCCTTGATTTCAACTGCACTAGCTTATGCCACCTGACATGTGATGTCACAACTCACTGATGCACTGCTCTGCTTTCTGTTGAAGGAAACATATGCTTATTATTCTCCTCTGCTCTTCTCCCTGTACACCAACACCTGCACCTCCAGCCATCAGTCTGTCAAGCTCCTGAAGTTTGCAGACGACACCACTCTCATTGGACTCATCTCTGATGGCGATGAGTCTGCCTACAGGTGGGAGACTGACCGTCTGGTGACCTGGTGCAGGCAGAACAACCTAGAGCTAAACGCTCTGAAGACAGTGGAAATGATAGTGGACTTCAGGAAGAGCCCAGCCCCACCCACCCCCATCACCCTGTGCAACTCCCCCGTGGCTACCGTGGAGCATTTCCGCTTCTTGGGAACCACCATCACACAGGATCTCAAATGGGAGCTAAACATCAGCTCCCTCATCAAAAAAGCTCAGCAGAGGATGTATTTCCTGAGGCAGTTGAAGAAGTTCAACCTGCCAAGGACTATGATGGTGAACTTCTACACCTCCATCATTGAGTCCATCCTCACCTCCTCCATCACCATCTGTTACGCTGCTGCCACGGAGAGGGACAATAACAGACTGCAGCGTATCATCCACTCTGCTGAGAAGGTGATTGGCTGCAATCTTCCATCCCTCCAGGACCTGTACGCCTCAAGGACTCTGAGGCGTGCAGGGAAGATTGTAGCTGACTCCTCCCACCCTGGACACAAACTCTTTGTGACACTCCCCTCTGGCAGGAGGCTGCGGTCCTTCAGGACCAAAACCTCTCGCCACAAAAATAGCTTCTTCCCGTCTGCTATTAGCCTTATCAACAAGGCTAGAGAGCCCCACTGTTGCTGATCAATTGCACCAATCACCAGAAAAAATTCCTTGTATGTGAAAACATACTTGGCAATAAAACTGATTCTGATTCTGATTCTGATTCTGATAAGACTTTTACATTTTTAACTAATTTTAACAAATTACAAATAAACTTCATTAACTAACATGTCCATGAAATTACACTTGTTTAAGAGAGAGAACTCTTAAAATGACAACATTGGCCTTGAATGAGAGGCTTATCACTTGCTCAGTATATATACTGATAAAAAGCGTTGAAGGGTTGAGGGTTGAGATCCATGTCACATTTTAACGTTGGGAAGTTTACTTTTTTCATGAGACCTTGGCCATGACCATGGCACTAATCTGAAAATGTAGGAGGAATGACGCAAAAAACATGTCTTGTTTCTACCTGGCAGGCTTGCCCTGTTTAATCAGAGAATAATCACATTTTAGAGAGGGCATTACTAAGTTTCGCCTCATCTCAAGCTTTGTTTATTTCAGCTGTTACAGCAACAGATGCATGTGATATTTGGTGCATGAAAGTAAGCAAGTTATCATGAAGAATTTATTTTTTCTGCCTAAGTTGCGCTCATGAGAAAATAATTTCACATTGTTCACAAGTAAATGCTGATTCTCGTCATGTTCTTTCAATGGTTGAATGATCATCCTACCCACAGTAACGGACTTCTCCTGATTAATCTTGATAGGATTTTGTTAACCCGGTATAGCACTGCAGTCAAGGCAATCGTCTCTCGTTTTTGCTTGGTCAGGCCAGCCTCTACTAAAGTGTGTAGAGGGTGGAAAAAAGAGCCTCTCATTAGTAGGATGTCATACATACACACCTCTTATTTTTTTTATTCTCTTCTTTCTCTTTATTTTCATTTATTTCACTACATCCTAAGTTAGACTCCCATACATGTCTTTTGTTGTCATTCCACTTTGTGACCATAGATGGCACTGTGATACCAGGTTCAGTGAGAGACGCCTGACTTAAGCCCATCCTACTCCTATAGGAGGCAGAATTAAATGGTGCTTGAGACAGTCGCACGCTGCTGAAACCGTGTTTGTGTCTTACTGTTCCACAGGTATGTAAAACGTGGAAAACAACATAAAAATTGGTCGGCATACTGCCTAGACATTGGAAAAACATTTGGTCACGTTCATGAGGTTTAAAAGTGCTCGAAAACTGAGTTTGAACCTAATTCGTGTGTATGTTTATGTTATGTAGCAAGCTAGCTTTTTAGCTATTGTTTTCACTGCAGACAGTGTGAATGGCAGGTATTTGGTTTGGATGTGTTGGACATGATTCTAATATGTTTGTGGTGGTTTGTGGCGCTGTTGTGTAGTAGCCGCCACCACATAATACCGGTTCACATAAATGGATATATTGTTCCAGGGATGAATGAAATAGCTTACATGTACTCATGTTGTGATTTTTGAGGTCACGTTCATGTGTTTAGAATGGTTTGATGATTTTAGTGTATCTATCAATGCAGCCACAGTATACTCTTGTTTTTTTGTGTTATTATTTATATGTATTGAAGAGATACGCAATTATAGTTAAACTCAAACATTTGCCTGATATTAACGCTGGAAATTCACCAGTTGAATGTGAATTGAGATGTTTCACATGTTATATAGGAGGCAGAATAAAATGGTGCTTGAGACAGTCGCACGCTGCTGAAACCGTGTTTGTGTCTTACTGTTCCACAGTCATCCATTGCTGTGTAACAAAATCGTTACTGGCCCGAGTACCCCTAGGCTTGAGGCCGGTAACAAGTGCACCCGTAATTCGACCTTTACGGTAAATGTACAGAAACAGCTCAGGTTGAGCTAACCGTCAGTGAGCGACATTCAAGTGTAATCTTTTCTCAAGTTCAACCATGGATGTATTATAAGACCTGAATGCCGAATCTAAAAATGGCGTCCATTCAGTTCAATACGAGTTACTCGCCTGGTGCATACACCGAAAAAGTTTCTGGCTTCTAGGTTACTTCCATGCCCATAGAGACTGCGCAGTAGTGTCTCTCCCATCATCCCTTTGGGCAATGAGAACAAGCGAAAAACGTTCTCAATCTGGCGCTGCGTGTTCACGAGTGCTCTGCTAGCGGACTTTTTGATGTTTAACAGACTTCTACAGGACCGGCCCGGGGCTTTACACCAGGAATTTATACAAACAGCAACAACATTCAGTTTGAAGCTTTAGAGCCTAAAGTCACATTGGAATCAACATTTAAAAAAATCATAACCAGGCAAAAATATTATGTTTAAATTGTCTTTTAGGCAATTTTAAGATATTGATGCTGCATGTGACAGATAACTACAACTCATCAGATAAAGTTATTACGTTTACTTTCTGTCATTGAGAAGCAGATTTATACGGCATTTCTTCTTTAAAAAAACAAAACAACCAAAACTGTGCAGGGCTGTAGTTGTGCTTTATGTCCCGTCATTGCTTTTCTATTTTTCACTGTTCTGTTTCACAGATATTTGATTTGAAAATGAAAAATATATAAAAATTATTTTTTATAAAGATTTAATTTAAATGATGAATGCCTCTGAACAGTTACTGTATACTGAGCACACACTGAGGACGTGGGGAGTTAGAGAGACGATGATGAGGACGTCCAGGACGGTTCCTCCCCTCAGGGACAGAGAGGGGGAGCGGGCTGCAGCAGCTCAGGCCACCGCTGCTGACCCAGAGGACGCTGCATCCAGGCCGGACTCAGTTATAGTTTAACCCGCTGACACAGTGAAGGTCATTAAATAATCTATGAAATAATAAGGCGGTTGTTGTGAGCGGATGACAGGCTGGTGACCTGCAGTCAGGATGAGACACTGCTGCTCACACATCACAGAAACTATCACATATAAAGTAAATGACTCATAAAATTAAAATACCTGAAGAAAACTTTTATGGAGGTAGTTAAGAAAAATCATATCGGCGTCTTAGTGAATCCAGTTATGCGGCTAATATATCGATTAAAAACAATTACATTCCTGAAAAAAAGTGTAAGAAGTGACGAATAAATGCGACAAAAAAAAAAACACAAAATCAATGAACCTTGATGTGTGTAGAAGAAAACTCGCCTTTGTGCCGTTTATTCACTTTTCACACTAACTTTTTCTCATCGTGACGTCACTAGCAGTAACCTAGCAACCATGCTCGTTCCTGAGACACAGCGTGACCGCGGATAGAGTGCACGTACACAGTGGTGACGTCACTCAGAGAAAAAAGACTTTTCTGGGCTTTGAAAAACTTTTACAAAGATTAAACCCACATGGATTAAAAATGTAGAATAGAAAGATTGATATTTGGCTGAAGTTTTACAGGCCTCTCTTTTACTATTGCGCTCTATGGGAAAAATGCTTCTTGGGCCGCAGGGGGATTTTTCGCTGCAATACCACAAATGGCTACTGGAAAAAGTTGGCTGCAAGGCTGAGCGGCGGCGCAGTGTCCAGGTCTTATAATACATCCATGAGTTCAACAGACAAGCGTTATTGTAAGGAAGTCTGACCTGAATGGAATAAGACTTATTATTGTACACCACGCAAGCAACCCGCATACCGTAAAGTACCAACTGCGTTGGACTTTTAGCACTAGGATACTACAATGTGTTCAAAGTCCGGTTCTCAAAATTAAATGCGGAGTAATAAAATGCAGTGTCGTAAATATAGAAGCGGCTGGCTTGACCACGTAAAAACAAGAGGTGGCTGGCTTGACCACAGTCAAATTTGAAAGCTAGCTAACTTACCCGACAACTGTGCCAATGTGGCTAAACGCAAAGAAAAACCGTTGAAAATGACTCATTGATATTGGTTGTGAGATATAACTTTTAAGAGTATTGTGCCTTTATCCAGAAGAACGGAAGCTCTCCGGACAACAGGACACTCTGGCCTGTAGTCGTTAGGTTAGCTTATATGGCGTTCAAAGTAGCTAACAGTTAACTATGATAGTTTTGCTAACAATAAAGTTATAGCAATTACGAACAGTAAAATAGCCAAGCAATCAAGAATCGAACTCAAAATCAAAATACACACCCACCTATATGTTGTCACAAATGTGAAACAGAAAGATAATAACTACTTACATTTGAGTTGACTCAGCCATGCAGCATCTCCACAAGAGGAAACACCAACCGTCTTCTCTGTTTTTTGGCGGCTCATGCTTCCTCAAACGCCCATGCGCGAAATCTCAGAGGCATTTCAATTAAAATGTACTTAGTATTTCTGGGTCTATGAGCGGCAGCTATAAAACCATTAAATAGTATTTGTAAATCTATAGTAGAACTTACTCATCACATACAGTTCACTGATTACATGAATAAAATGTATATAATTTTTGCATAGTTACTAAAGAAATTCTAGTTCTCACTGAATCTTTACAATATAGAATTTATCAGTTAATTTAATATATTTTACTGCCCCCCAAAGTTCATTTTTTCATTGTACATTACACTTGTAGGGACAAAAAGAATATGATCTATCAAATACAATGAACAGAAAAGAAACATTTCGGCTGCATCTCGCTACCTCACTGAGTCTGGCCACACTATCACATCACCATCACAGGTTTTATCTTCCCTGGCTAGACAGAGAGGGAAGAAGCACTGGGAGTGTCATATATATCCGGGGACAGCACATCACATCCATATCAGCACACTCCACTTCCATTGCCTGCAGAAGAGCCATGGACACACAGGGCTGAGGGTCAAACACCTTCCTCCACCATGCTGAAATAAACTGTTCATTAAGAAATGGAGAGTAGGGTTGGGGTCCTGAACAAGAAATTGTGGGTGGTCAACAGACCAGTTTTGGATCAGGGCTGCATGATGGAAGCTGGCATTGTCCCATACTAACATATAGCTGTGCTGCTCTGCATCATTCATATGGTCCACAGGTATCACAGTGTTGTGTAGTCTTTCCAAAAATGTGAGAATGTGGTCTGTGTTATATGGACCAAGGATGGCACGGCAATGGAGGGCACCATTATTTGTGATAGTGGCACACAATGTAATGTTGCTGACATGTTGACCAGAAACATCTACAATGGCTCTGTTACCATGTGACCAAGAACTGATGGGCACAGTATGATTGGTGGAATACTGAGTTATACAGAGTGAATGGAGTTTTGGTTACATAGCTGTGCTGAAGCCTACTTGTCTGGATGACAGAGGCAACAATAAATCAGCTCATGTTGGGCTGCACCCTCGTTCCAGCCTCTCTCATTGTCAACACACGGTTGATAACATAGTCAAATAATGTTGCCTGGATTTTATCTAAAAGCTGTGCTCATCCTCAACCTCGTCCTCCCCCTTCAGCTCTGTCACTACCTCTCACCTCCCTCCACTTCTCCCCCTCACTGCTGCTTCCAGTGTTTAGTGTTAGTGTCTTTTTGTACTGCTTACATGCCGATTGATGAGTCAACACTGAAGCAGTCAGGTGTTTGGCCTGGTGGCATGCATATTAGTTAACTAGTTATTGGGTGTGCCACTTTGAATATCAGTGTTTCAAAATGGCAAACTACAGACTTTAGGTCAGATTCCTGTGTCTGACATGGAGAACGGTGTGCAGTGTCTTGCAAATAGTGTCATGTTCAATTGCAAATTGGGTGTGTTTGAAAATGAAATTGAAAATGCCTTTAATTGTGCTTTATGTCTCATACAGGCCAAATGAGACAGAACACTTGAAGCTGAGCATGTGTCTATGTCAACATGAAGCTCTGCAATAAAAACCTGACAATCCTTTTGAAATTGTTCAATCATCAAGTAACACAACTCCAATTGGACCTAGACGTTGCCAGGACTGGTCAGCCAACAGCACAAATGGCTGCAGTGCCAAAAGGAGAACCCAAGCTGCAAAGACTTGGAGACTCTGATGACATTGAACATTTTAGTACCACTTTTGTGGCCGTGGCAAGAGTGGGCTGTCTCTCTGATTCCACTGTTGACAGGGAAGGCCAGAAGTGCTTGTGTTGCAATGAAAAGAACTCTGTAAAGAACCCTGTAAAGAACTCTGACTTGCTGAAGGCAGCTTTACTGGAAAAATATTAAATCAACAGAGAAACAAACAAAACTTTGAAACTTTGAAACTTAAAGACTGGGACAAGTGACTTCCATTTTTGCCTTTTGCATCCTGTGAAGTTCCCCAGAGCTCAACTGGAAGAATTGGACGTGATGAGGCAGATGGGAGTGATTGAGCCCTCGGTTAATGAGTGGAGCAGGCCCATAATTGAGGTTCCAAAGACAGACACAAGACTGAGATTTTGTTTGGATTTCAGAAAAGTCAATGGTGTGAGTAGGCTGGACTCATACCCCATGCCCAGGGTGGATGACCTTGTTGGCAGACTGGGCCGTGACAACTTCATCAGTACTCTTGTTGTAAGGGGTACTGGTAGATCACATTCACTGAGGACAGCAAAATTGATTGAAAACATTGATGCAATGCAGGACAGTTTCAAAGTGAGTGAGATATCTGTATCTCTATCTGATGAAGGTATAAACTGTTTTCATTCAGATGAGAAATGCATCAACACAATGGGAAGAGTCTTTATTAGGGAAATATGTGAATACCCAATGGCAGTTTGTGCAAACACAATGAGAAATGCTAATGTGTGTGGGGAAATGATGAAGTGTTCTGAGAACTGCATTAAGAGTTGTGAGAATGATGTACCTGATGAGTGAATTGCATTAAAATGATTGAGAAAAACTGTAAAAGCGTCTTTCCAGCAGAGATAGTTAAAGTCCTCTCTCTCTCTCTCTCTCTGTTTCTCTCTTTCACCATGAGTCCATCATTACTCCTTCACTCTTACCTATGACTTCTCCATATCTTTGTATTTTGTGTCCAGGTTTGGCTACATTTCCTCTGTGGTCTTCTCATCTTTGCCCTGCAGTTGTCCTTAATATTGAGACAAAAATATATAATATACAGTATTTCCAGTATAATAGACAGAAAAACAGTTCAGAGTAAACTACCCAAGCAGGGACCGAACGTGTTTTTCAATTCTACTAATGAGCTCACTGTATAGTCCTCTAGATAGATAGATAGATAGATAGATAAATAGAATATAATCTTTCTTTTCTGCTGTTTTGTTCCATGTGGGTGAGACTGATGTTCATTGTTACCCAGGTCCAGCTGTGAGTCAGGCCTTGAGCAGGCTGTGCTGGTATACACACTACACACTCAGATCAGCAGAGTTAAATGAGATGTGTCACTGTTAGCTATACTTGATTGATCCCAAAATAAATACATGTATTTATGTCCAGTCCTCCAGTCCTCTCTTCATCTTTCTACCATTTTTCAGTTGTTAATAGTGGTTAAACAAATAATCCTATAGTTCCAAGCTCCTGAGCTGAGCCTCAGCTGTTGCTGTCTACCTACAATTTAACACTAGTGCCTTCATTAAGTAGAGCAAACAAACACCTAGGCTATGTCATACGTGTCCACTTTAACTGGACTAACAGTTTTTGTGATCGTTTACACACTTATTGCAGAATTTGGCCCATTGTGTTCAAACTCCACACACAAGCCAGATGAGGCAGAAGCTGAACATCTCACTTCTATGTCAAAATAAAACACTTCTATCAGACCTGACAATCTTTTTCTAAATGATACACACATGCACCATTTGAATTACACTTTCAAAGTGTACAATTAAGCATGGTTTTGAAAACAGGCTCATTTTCTCAAAACTCGTCCAGCTTTTTGTGATTGTTTACACACTAAATGCAGAATTTGGCTCATTGTTTCAAAACTCCACAAACAAACCAAATAAGACAGGACAGTTGGAGCTGAACGTCTCACTTCACATTTGTCATACAGGCTTCACACAACACAAACAGAAACTATTCAGTAATCAGCTCATTCTGCTGTTGCAAGTTCTGAAAGAACAGTAAAATTTACAGAATGCACCTGCATCAAAGTCAAGGACTCTGTAACACAACAAGTTCACACTGAACTGTGAAAATGTGTAAAAAACACAGGATTGCAATCTCTACACTCTCACACAAGGACTGGGCTGGGGGTGGGTTGGGTCAGATATGCAGATGCCCCCACAGACACCACCCTCAGGATGGGGCTACCTGTGCCCTGGTGACATACTGCTTTGTCTGAATGTATGCAAGTCTACTGCCATTACTCTGTTACTCTCCAGTGACAGTCCTGACCAGGCTGCCTGTTTGCTCTGAAATCCCCTTTTGCGGTGAAGCCATGTGGGGTCAGCACTTTAATTGAACAGTCAGTGTGTAATTCCTCGCTCTGTCCCTCTCCAAAGCTGGATGCCACTCAGCACACAGCTCCAAGGGGACTGCTCATGGAAACCATAAACAGCTGATAAGTCAGTCATGGGCCAAAGAAACTGACTTGGATTCTAAAAATCTGTTGGCTATATATAATAAAGCCAAAGCTGCTGTTGTTATAGGGCATGTATGGCATCCTTTGCACCTGCTTTTATGTCAATTCATTTAATTGTAGTTTTACATATTTTACATAATTAATAATAATCAGTCATCACTACTTTAATCATCACCCTGTCTTTTATCCTTTTATGTCACTTTCCCTTTTCCTCCTATAATGAAGTATTTTGAGCCACGTTTTATTTATTAATTGTGATATGTTTTACAAATAAATATATTATCATTATCATTATTGTTAAGTGCTTATTGTGCACACATACATGAACTAGGCCCCCACAATGAACAAGGAACATAACCTCCTAAATAACCTCCTAAATAGCAATGGTATTTTAACCTTTTCAATAACATCTTCTCAGTGCTCTGCCCAACGTCCCTGTGTCAACCCACTGTGACATCACCCACTGGTTTGTGAGCTGCTGTTTTGAAGCCACAGTTTGTCATTTGTCTTTGCCATCTTGGTTTTTTGAAACCAGAAGAAACCATAGTTGGAGGAGAAGGTGGAGCTGAGGAGGAGTGAGGGGTGGATCTGACCTGCTCTGTCCTCTATCCTGATTGTCAGGTACAGTCTGTCAATCACATGGTAACCCCGCCCTAATGCATCCTCCGCTTTATGGTCTATTTTCCTCTAAATGGATCATAATGTAAAAAATGAAGATCATGTTGTATTGAAGAAGACTTGAAACTAGAGACTGAGACCATAAACTCATCAGGAAAACGTTTACTGAGGTGATAAATCAAGTGAGAAGTAGAGACATTTTCACATAGACTTCAATACAATCAGACTTCTGTTTATAACCAGTGGAGTCGTCCCCCGATGGTCATTAGATAGAATGCAGCTTTAAGGCTCTTCAGCATTGGCTTCACTTTTCAGACCCAGAGTGTATGTTTTTATATACAAGCTTTGATCAGGCCATGATTTATGACATATTCCACCAAAGTGGCCCTAATGTCATCTGAAATATATATCTATCTATTGGCAGGTCTTTTTTGTTCTGGTCCTTACCTCCGCCTCCTCTCTGTAAGCTTAGGTCTATGTGTACCACTCAGGCTCAAAGTAAAAAACAGAAAATGCTTTTGTACTTTTGGTTCCTTTGTTTAAGCCATGATTTCAAAAGTTAAAACTTTGATGCTTTGGTCTAAACATTCACCTTAAATGTGTAAGCAATCATAAAAAACTGTCAAAGTTGATCCACACCTTCCATAGGCATCCAGGTGTCATAGTTTTTTATGATCCTGTGGAGGGTTGGTGTCATTAATTAGTTTGCCATCATGGGAGTGATTAGGTATTACACCTTATCTACCTATCAAACCATCACACTAAATTCACATTGTTCTGCATTGATGTATGGGATTCCTCAAAGACTTGAGCCCATGTTAAAAATCTCAGTGTAATCATGGATGTGGATCTTAGTTTCAGTAACCACATCAAAGCTACAACTAAATCTGCATCCTGGCATCGAAAAAACATGTGTAGTTTGCTACGTAACTTTAGGTAAGAAACCATGCGTGTGTCTAACCAAGACTTACAGAAACTTATTCACACCATTATATCCTCCACAGTCAATTATCACAACACTCTCCTCACTGGTTTACCAGATAACATTAAACAGCTACAGCTTATTTGGATGCTGGTGCTCAGGTTCTGACTAAAACTAAGAACAAAGAGCACATTACTCCAGTTCTCAGGTCTTTGCACTGACTTCAGGTCAGATACAGAATTAAATTCTAAGTTTTACTTATTGTTTACAAGTCACTAAATGGCCTGGGCCCTGAATATATCTCTGAAATGTTGTATATGATGTATATGAGCCTAATAGGTCTATGCTGCCCCCTGCTGGAGCCAGTGGATCAGACACACACACACACACACACACACACACACACACACACCAGGATGGAGGAGACCAGATACAGCTATACACTGTTGTATTAAATAATTTCTAGTTGTAATTATATGGATAGAAATTAATAGTAGACCTCAGGTTAAGTCGATGGAAACATCAATAGTCAATAGATCTTGATATTTTTGTGGTTTTTAACATTTTGTCATCATTTGATTATTTGTTTGAAATCAGCCGAAGCTTTTATTGTGAAAGCCAAACCCTTTGATTCCGGTTGGTGCTGTCTGAAGCTGGCCTCTCTTGACTCATCTGGATCATCAGGTGGCCGTTCATCCATTGTGCTCACAGAATGATCAAACTGACTCCAGAGCAGCCGGGAATCGGGTTTCAGCACAGCGGTCAGCCCCGGGCCCTGCCCCCTCCTCCCCCCAGCAGCAGAGCATCAACACATCAGCGTCTGCTCCGGCTCTCTCTCCCTGCGACCCCTCCCCCCTCATATCCACTCTCATGATAAATCCTCCTGTGTACTACTGACCGGCAGAGTTTAAAGGCTTGGAAATCACGCAACTAGATTCCAACAGCTTGGGTCTTGCTGCTGAGACTGACTTGTCTGACGGCCGTTTCTCTCCTGGGAAGCAACGGTGTGAGCCGCTCATCGGTCAGGCTGCGCGTCCGTCTCCACAGCGGCTTCACTTCCCTCTGTGCTTCTCTCTGAGGCTCAGCCGCATCTTTTTTTTCTACTTTTGCAGTTTTACTCTTGCGGCAGGTGTAGTCTCCATCGCCACAGCCTCAGCAGCATGTTGGACCCGTCTTCCAGCGAGGAGGAAGGGGATGAGATACTGGAGGTGGAACGCAAAGAGGTGGCGGCCCCGAAGAGCCTCGGAGGAGCGCGACTGTCACCGGGCCGAGCCGCCGACGGCCACGGTGGCGGAGGGCTTCAGCCCCGGGGCCGCGGGAGCGGCGGTGGCCGACCCTCCAGCCCCAGCCCGTCGGTGGGCAGCGACAAGGAGAAGGAAGACCTGGAGAAGATGCAGAGGGAGGAGGAGGAGAGGAAAAAGAGACTCCAGCTGTATGTGTTTGTGATGCGCTGCATCGCTTATCCGTTCAACGCAAAGCAACCTACTGATATGGCAAGGAGGCAGCAGAAGGTAAGATCAGTGTGGACAAGGAGAAACACCCCAAAAAACCTACACTGTGATTTAACACATCTCTCACTTCCAGAAGGTTTCTCCAAGATACATGACACCAACTGTTGCTTCCGTACTCGCACCATATCGCTGAATGCTTTGTGGTCGAATATTCAACAATGAAACATATAATTCAGTTTATTCACCCTCACAGTCTTCTTCACATAGGTTTCTCCATCTATAGCTCACCACATGGAGATCATCCACACCTGAATACTTTTATTAGAAAAGGTGGATAATTGACCATGATGGATGAGGTACAGCCTGAGATGATAATTACACTGCACATTAAGTGTCTACCAGAAGGATGGCAGCAACTCCACAGGAGCAGATGCCTTTTCAGTGAAAAAAAAATCTTTTGTCCCTTAATTGAACATATGGGAATGATGATGACAAAGCTAAATTGTGTCATAATGGGTGAAAAAGGTTTGAGAAGCAACGAATTGTGTTAATCCAAACTAAACAAAAGGAAAAGGCTGAGAGATGACATGAGAGAGAGAGAGAGAGAGAGAGAGAGAGGATTCATGTTGTTCCTACGCATTGTAGTAGCTTTTGCATATGTGAATTGTCTCTGGCCATAGAAGCATCATTGCTGTTCCTCCTCCTACTAGTCTCAAGCTGAGCACTTATTAGAACAATGCAGTGCATGTGAGAAACAGCCTCTCTACACCACCCTCCAGGGTGACATCTTGCGTCTGGGAGGAATGTTCTTTGTACAGTTCATCAGCAGTGATGTGCTTCTCATGAGGACAGGGGAATATGGTGATATTGTAGACCAATGTACAGCTTCAGTTGTGCTGTCAGACATTACCTTTTAAAGATACACATTGTGACTTTGTTATAACAGTGCTCCTCAACTAGTCTGAAGACCCCTAGTGGTCTGTACTGGAACTGCAGGCAGGATGGTGTTCACTACACATGAAATGAACTAGTTTGTATGTTCTGTTTTCTGATCTCATCAGAGGGGAAAGTGTTGTCTACATTTTGTCTACACCAGGCTTAGGGCAGTGACTGCTTTGTTGTGACATCACAAAGTCCCAGAAGTCCTGACAGCTGGTTTTAAGGCTCAGTTTCTGAATACAGGCTGTGTGCATTTCTCTGTGGACTGAGGCTTTGATACTTTCACAGTATTAATATAGAACCTAGACCTGCTTTATAATCAAAAAACACATGGACATCTACCTTTAGACTGGATGGAGCTTTAACAAGTAGTTCATCTTCAAGCAGAATGAACCTCTGGGGTCTAAGGTTTTGTTAATATTTACTTGAGATTCAAATATGACTGGAAGTGAACTGCTTCTGTCTGTCTGTCTCTTCTGTCCATCTCATTATAAGCAGTAATCTCCTCTAGTGATTCCAGCCTCTAGTGGTCTCAACACTGCACTACACACTGGCTGCCCTTACACGCAGTAAAATGACTAAGCACAGCTTGAGAAGTAACCTGATTGAAGAAATGTCTCATGAAATCAGGCAACACAGTTAACCTCAAAGAGCCTGATTATAATCTCTACACATTTAGCCAGAGGAGACTGCCACCTCTAGTTGTAATACATTTTGTAGATAATGATGGAGCAGCAACATCAGATCTTAAGCTGAGGTCCTGTGCTATTTTGAGATCCTCACAGTGTGAAGTAACCATAGTGTCTGATTGTGATTGTCCATCATTTGCTTATCATCATCCAAAGGGTCTTACAAGATGTGGAAACTGGACTCCAGTATCCGCTTCAGACATCAGACACGCGTTTGTTTAATCTACGTTGGACCCCTGAACAAGAGACATTTGTATGTGTGGTTGTCACTGTAAGCAGACACTAGTCTGCTGTGTCCTTCCATACACTCACTGATAAACCACAGAATTACATCAAATTACCAACACATAAAATTTAACTTTCAGTTTCACCTCCCTGTCTGTCCACATGCATCATCAACAGTGTGCTTTCTATATTTCTTTCTCTCTCCTGCTCCTCCTTCGCTCTCTGAGTCTCTGTGTTTCGGGCAGAGGGGTGACACCCAGTCCTGGTCAGGAGAAATGTGTATGGGACCCCTGACAAAGGTGTGATCTGCATCATGGTGTTGTTCTGAAGGGTATTACATGAAAGACAAAATGAAAACTGCTCACCTGGTACATCGTCAAAAACATTTTCTTGCAGCCTTGTTTGCTTCCTTGTTCTGTGAAAATGTCAGAAAATAATGAAGAAGAGGGGTAATGATTGACAGTTGGAGGTGTCCATGCTGCTGTAACAAACTGGTAGGAAAGCTGACGATCACGCTGTGTCCACGGTTTTATCTTCACATCGCTGTGCATGTGCCAGGCAACCTGCCAGGACTGCAGGAAGTCACTACGACTGGCTGCTGTTTGCCAAGAAACTCCCAGTGCGTAAATGACTTAATTTTTCTGATGGAGAGGTACAGTGTTGTAACTGGCTCAGTTTTAGAGGTGCAGGTTGGTGAATTTTTGGACTTTGGACAGAGCTAAGCTAGCTGTCCCCCCTGCATCCAGTCTTTATGCTAAGCTAAACTAAGCTAAGGTAAAATAAGCTAAGATAAACCAAGCTTATCATCTTCTGGCTCCAGCTCCAACAAACAGAGAAAGTTGCACTGATTGTGGCAGGTAAATAAACAGATTAGTGATAAGTAGCGATAGCTAACTATCAGATGTTAATTACAGTGTATATAGAGATGTGTTCACTGACTGGTTATTGTAGATATAATCCATCCTCAGCCACCATAGACTTCACACTGGACTTGTTTGTATAATGTTCTGCAATTTCTATCAGTGTGAAGTGAAACTGAGCTTTCAGAAGCTTGAACATACCACAGAGAGCTTGTTCAGTGAGTGAGCAGCTCCTATAAATCACACAAACTGGGATGTCAGCTTGACTTGTGATTCTACCATCGATGGAGAGAACAGGCAGCAGCCATGAAGACAGATACCAGTCTGTGACTGACTGTGATTGGACTCTAATAAATGATCATATATGGAGCAGTGGAGGGAACAGTGTCTCAGACTGAAGGAGAAGTGCTCTTCTCATAGGACAGAGCAACCTGTCATCACCTGACTTCAGCTGAAAATAGGAAACACACACTAAATACCAAAAAAAATTAAAGTGTTTGTAACAACAAACACAGTTAGGCTAAGTTGTGTGATGTTGTGTTGAGTACTTGTAGTTGAGGAGGATTTACAGTGCATCTGGAAAGTATTCACAGCGCTTCACTTTTTCCACATTTTGTTATGTTATAGCTTTATTCCAAAGTGGATTAAATTCATTTTTTACCTCAAAATTTTACACACAATACCCCATAATGACGAAGTGTATATAAGGTCCCATAGTTGACAGTGCATGTCAGAGCACAAACCAAGCCATGAAGTCCAAGGAATTGTCTGTAGACCTCCGAGAAAGAATTGTATGGAGGCACAGATCTGGGGAAGGGTACAGAAACATTCCTGCAGCATTGAAGGTCCCAATGAGCACAGTGGCCTCCATCATCCGTAAATGGAAGACGTTTGGAACCACCAGGACTCTTCCTAGAGCTGGCCGCCCGGCCAATCTGAGCGATTGGGGCAGAAGGGCCTTAGTCAGGGAGGTGACTAAGAACCCGATGGTCACTCTGACAGTGCTCCAGAGTTGCTCTGTGGAGAGAGGAGAACCTTCCAGAAGGACAACCATTTCTGCAGCAATCCACCAATCAGGCCTGTTGGTAGAGTGGCCAGACGGAAGCCACTCCTCAGTAAAAGGCACATGACAGCCCACCTGGAGTTTGCCAAAAGGCACCTGAAGGACTCTCAGACCATGAGAAACAAAATTCTCTGGTCTGATGAAACAAAGCTTGAACTCTTTGGCCTGAATGCCAAGCGTCATGTCTGGAGGAAACCAGGCACCGCTCATCACCTGGCCAGTACCATCCCTACAGTGAAGCATGGTGGTGGCAGCATCATGCTGTGGGGATGTTTTTCAGCAGCAGGAACTGGGAGACTAGTCAGGGTGGAGGGAAAGATGAATGCAGCAATGTACAGAGACATCCTTGATGATAACCTGCTCCAGAGCGCTCTGGACCTCGGACTGGGGCGAAGGTCCATCTTCCAACAGGACAACGACCCTCAGCACACAGCCAAGATAACAAAGGGGTGGCTTCGGGACAACTGTGTGAATGTCCTTGAGTGGCCCAGCCAGAGCCCAGACTTGAACCCGATTGAACATCTCTGGAGAGATCTGAAATGGCTGTGCACCGACGCTCCCCATCCAACCTGATGGAGCTCGAGAGGTTCTGCAAAGAAGAATGGGGGAAACTGCCCAAAAATAGGTGTGCCAAGCTTGTAGCATAATACTCAAAAAGACTTGAGGCTGTAATTGCTGCCAAAGGTGCTTCAGCAAAGCATTGAGCAAAGGCTGTGAATACTTATGTACATGTTAGTTTCAAGCAAACTTTTTTCCCTTTGCCATTATGGGGTATTGTGTGCAGAATTTTGAGGTAAAAAATGAATTTAAGCCACTTTGGAATAAGGCTGTAACATAACAAAATGTGGAAAAGTGAAGCGCTGTGAATACTTTCCGGATGCACTGTATAGTTCATGAAGGGCTGTCAATGGGAACTACACATCATATCACATATCACATGGAGATCATGATTAATTGTGTCTCCCCCATCTGTTCTCATGGGCATTTTCAGTTGAAGTGGAAAGACTGTAAATAAAAAAACAAAAAACAAAAAAAAAATGCAAAATATCACAAAACTGTTTTTATGTTTGGCTATTGCGGAAAAGCTGGTTCATCAATAAAAACAAAATGTGACAAAGTGCAGCTGAGTTGTTCATCCCAATGTACCCAGCTCCTGATATTCACATTTTCTTTTTGCTGAAATTGATTGATGATTGATTGATGTCAGGTTTCAGTGGACCTTGAAGAAAGGCTCAGTCATCTGCTCCTCTTCAGTAACACAGTGTAGTCTCTTTATTTGGTAATGAGACAAGGCAAAACTTCCCAGTGTTGTTTTACATCAGCAACACTACATTACGACAGCTGGTAAGTCTTATTGTTTCCACTGAAGGAAATAAATCTATTCAAGAGAAGAAAGGAGTGAAACTAACTGGACGACTGCTGTTAACAACCAGCTAACTTACCCAGCTTCACAGAGCCTGTGCAGTTTTAATGCAAAAGTCAACTTTTACATTGATAAGAGGACTCAAGCGCGTACTTTAGTAGGTATTGTATTATAATCCAGGGTACACAGCTGAAGTGGATTGATTAAAAGTAACAGTTGCTTCAGCTGCACAGAAACAGAACTGATAGAGCAAAGACTTCTATTAGAAATGTTTCCATTTAAACATTGCTTCTTTTCTTACTTTAGAAGTTCAAAACTTTCTTAATGACTCAGTATTTTTATTTTTTGTGAGCCCTCTGCAGTGATGGGGACCTCTGCTGTGCCAAAGTAGAAGCAATGGTCTCACTGAAATGAATACAGGGGTTGCATTTAGTCAGTCAGGCACTACCAAGATGGTGATGGTGGAGCTGCTCACTCTGAGCTTCGAAAATCACCTGTGGATGATGTCACAAAGGCTGCGTCCATCTTTATTTATGATCTATGGATGACTACCAGGTACCAGAGAAGTGGCTAGGCTATGAAGGCCCAATAAAAGCACCAATGGTTGTGACCTGATACCTGAATAGGTTGGGTGCACACCACATGGGCTCAAATGCCCTCATTCCCCTACTGTCTACCTGAATTTCCTGTCTGTCTCTACTGCTCTTATCTAATAAAGGCATGAAATGACCAAAATAACTTTAAAAAAGCAGCTAATGTGAACTCTTGTTAGTTGTCTCAGTTGGTGTCTCTGATGACAGTTAATATACACTCTCACACAAAGCTTGTCCTGCCAACTGTCTTTAAGTCAGAGACAGTTGAGAAAGGAGAAGGCGCACTTACAATAATACCCTGTCTCTGTGTCACATGGGTTTCTCCAACCCCCCCACCCCTTTAGGAGACCAGTGGCAGGTGTGAGTCTCTTCATTCTGATGGGAAAAGTGAACGTGATCACACATTATGATTCTTTCCATTTTTACAAGCCACAGATCTTCAGAGCATTCTGACACTAAAATGTCATTTTTCAGACGACAGATCAGGAGAATATGAACTTTAATCAAGACTCTGTCTAGACAAGATCTCTCTTCTCTCTCGGTCCTTGTCTGGTTCCACTGCTGCAGAACCACAGAAGTTTAGAGGGACTTATATTTGAAACCATGAATTAAAAGTTGAAACTGAAATAAAGCTTGTATTTCTTTGCTTTATAACAGTATTATTGTTATTATCTTGCAACTGTTTTGGAGGGAAAACAGAGAGTATTATTAGACTGATGTGATCTTGTTCTGGGTTGATCAGCTGAAAACAAATGGCAAAATCAGGCGTAAATTCATATTGTATCTAATGTTGTATTGTATTGTATTGTTATGTTCTGACATGAACAATATCTACGCACACTTAGGAGACAGGAAGTGTACTGTACACCATTTCATATCATTGGTGCTGCTTGTAATGTGTAGTAGTCTGGGTTTATAATAATGATAATAATGATAATAATTTAACCCTGAGACCAGGCAGGAGGCTCAGCCAGAGGAAAGAACGACAGAAATGGGGTTAAGTTAAAGAGAAAAGGAAAACAATTAGAGATGATAGATATAGGGAAAAAAGGAATAAAAAAGACGATAAAAAGTCATCCCATGAAAGCAAGTCTATAAAAACGGGTTTAAGAAGTGATCTAAAAGAAGTCACTGATTCTGCTCCTCCTCCTACGTTGTGATGCAGAGGTTGACCAGTCTGTCCCACTGTGTCAACGCTGACACTCAGTGGGAGGTTCAGGAACTGATGGATCACAGCTGCATGTTAGGAGAAAACAGAAAGTGTGTAGGTGAAAGAGACAAAGTGTGGTGGTGAAGAACCCTTTGCTTAACCCTTTGTCTTATCCAATCACATTAAATGTCTGCAGCATATATGTCCTACATTATGTGCAACTATCAGATGCACATAATAGAACAAATATTGATGACAATGATGAAGCTTAAGTTGAATCTACTCCAGGGTGATCTTGCAGAAAGCCTTGCATGTCCCGGGGGACAGTGAGTAGGACCCTCTCCTATTGGATAGACACACAGAGGACCACAAGAGGATTCCTTGGCCGCCATGGCCATGACAATCTGGGGAACGATGCCTCAGGGAGAAGTTCCCCAATGCCATCCTGCATCGCTGACTGCACTGAGACCACCCTGCAGAAACCACATAGTCTTGCCTCCAGAGATGAGTCATACAGCCAATTATATGTCAGCAATACTCTTAAGAGTTTAGCTGCTCTTGCCCCATGAGGGCTTGTTATGTTCAACTGTTTATGGAGGCAAATGTAATGACAAGTTCCTCCTGGACCTCCTGGAATACCTTTGTCCTGGTGATGAAGAGATGGCAGACAGGGGCTTTACCATCAGAGATCTGCTGTTTGAGAGAAGGGTTGATTTGTTTTACCAGCGTTCACTCAGACAAGAGGGCAGTAGTCCGATAAGGATATTGTTATGATGGCACATGGGGGATTGGAAATATGCAAATATAGCAAACACGAGAGTCAGGCAGGCCTCAATCTAGTCTTGGCTGTTTTTCCAGTTGCCATGGCGCCGCGGATGGCTGCCTCGGTGTGTTGGTGCGCACTTTTTGGCCTTATTTTCTTTATAAGTTGAGTTTTCTGCCTTGGTTTCCGGAGCTCTTTCACCAGAGAGGAGCTCATTAACATCAGAGAAACAACTCCAGAAGATTTTTTCCACCTTTCTCGACTCACCTGTGAAATTATTGGACATTTTGGTCAGAGGTGCACTGACCGTTGCTCTCGCAGTGAAACGCCGGAGGAGAGGAAAACGTGCCAGTGCGCTTGCGCGTCTCCGCCGGCGCGGACTCCGCACACCGCTCCCAGGTATCTTTCTCTCCAACGTGCGTTCACTGCCCAACAAACTGGATGAACTTCAGCTACTGGTGCAGAAGAACAGAGACTTTTCTCCATCTTCCGTCCTGTGCTTCACGGAGACGTGGCTGTGTGAATTGATTCCAGACTCTGCGCTGGAGCTGGCCGGCTTCCAGCTCTTCAGAGCGGATCGCGACACAGAACTGTCCGGCAAAACGAAAGGTGGAGGAATCTGTTTGTATGCCAACAGTGGCTGGTGCAAAGACGTGACAGTGATCCTGCAGCACTGTTCTCCTGACCTGGAAACTTTCATCATAAACTGCAGGCCCTTCTACTCCCCCTGTGAGTTCACTTCATTTATCCTGTTCGGTGTTTACATCCCACCACAGGCCACAGCAGATACTGTGTGTGGAGCGGACCAACCCGGACTCCTTAGTTATTGTCCTTGGTGACTTTAACAAAGGGAACCTCAGCCACAAACTGCCCAAATACAGACAGTTTGTTAATTGCCCGACCAGAGAGGGGAACACTCTGGACCACTGTTACACCACAATCAGTGGTGCTTATCACGCCGTCCCCCGGGCTGCACTGGGCCACTCTGACCATGTCATGGTCCACCTGATTCCCACATACAGGCAGAAACTAAAACTGTGTAAACCTGTTGTTTACAAGAACCTCCAATTGCACCAATCACCAAAACAAATTCCTTGTATGTGGAAACATACTTGGCAATAAAACTGATTCTGATTGCGATTCTGATTCTGATATGTGCTTTTAACTATGTTATAACACAAATCCAGAATCTTATTGTGTCTGTTGGGTGTGTAGTATAGGCTACTGGTGGATGACTTGTACAATGGTTCATATCACAAAGATTGACATTAAGGGCATCAGGAGATATTGTTTGAAGCCTCTGTGCTACTTGGTGGATACATTCACAGGCATGGATGGATGTACACAAGAGTGAAGTTCCTGATGTAAGTAATGAGGACATAATGAAACTGAGAGCAGTTCACGTTCTAGTTGCAGTATCTCAATCCAGCTGAACCTAGGCATGCTGAATCTTCTCGAGTCCCAGGTCCTCGTGCAAATCTCTGTCTGACAGCCAACTCAGTCAAGGCTAAAAGGCAGGCATCAATGAATTTATGGATATGACAGGTCAATTCATCAGTTTTAAGGGACTGAGCATTGAAAAGGATGATAGAGGGTAGAGTGATGCGAGAGCGGTGCTGTCTCTTCATCTGCCTAATCTGTAACTTGTAGTGTGGTCTACCTGTAAGCCATTTGTCTGAAATGAGGTCTGAGATTTTAGGTCCACTTGGGGGTCAAGAGCTGTCTACTGTTCTGGATCCAGGTAGGGTGATTGGAAATTGGCTAACTGTAGCCCAAACTCCAGGATAGGTGAAACACAACCCACAAAAGTGGCGGGGTAAAGAGATCCATGGTCACTGCATTTAAAAAATGCTGCTGCTCAACATCTCAGTACATGAGGCCAGTTACTGGAGAACAATTGGTGCTTAAAACACAATAAACTACAAAAAAAAAACAATGATCACAGCAATGGCTCTGAACAGACACTTCATCAGCCTCCAGCATTACCCGCTGCATGGCTGCAGGACGTCCGCTTGGTCGACACGGTGTTGGTAGACACTAACCACAACAGAGCTGTGTTCAGTCAGTCGGACTGAATGAACGAACAAGTTGAGGCCAATTATTTATGCAACATTTTCCTAAAATTCTGCCCAATGTTTGCAGCATTGATAAAACTTGATATAATAAAACATACACTGGTGCTATTAGTATCATTTGGTACAATTTGGAATTAAAATATATTTTCTAGCTTGCTTTATATCAAATGTAGTGAAAAATGGGGTGGTCAAAAATGTAAGCCCCCCCCCCCCCCCCCCCCCCCCGTGAATTTTTGCTTTTAAAACACACCTAATCAATTAATCAGCTCCCTAACAGCACCTGTTCAGTCAATCAGCATAAAAGGACTCCAACAGGGCACTTGAGCACATTATTGTGAGGGACTACTCTTACTCACCATGCCAAAGACAAAGGAAATCAGTCTTGAGCTCAGAAAGAAGATAGTGGAGGCTCATAATAGTGGAGGCTATACTGCCATTTCCAAGCATTTCACAGTGTCTAGAACAGCTGTATGTTGCATCAATGCTAAGTTCAAGGAGACAGACTCTGTAAGAAACAAACCGGGATGTGGTGGAAAGTGCAAGTTTTCAAGAACTCTGGAGAGGAATCTAGTCAGAGATGTCAGCAAGAATCCCCGGACATCTACCAAGATGATTGTTGCTGACCTGGCCTCTTCTGGGGTTGTTTCAAGGAACACAGTTGTGAGGGCTCTTCATCGTGGTGGGCTTCAGGACCATCTTCCCAGAAGAACCCCTTTACTCAAAGAGCGGCATATCAGAGCCAGACTGAGGTTTGCCCGTGAACATTTTAAAGGTAAAGACGACTTTTGGAAGTCTGTGCTTTGGTCTGGTGAGACTAAACTGGAACAGTTTGGGCACATGGATGTTGCTTATGTTTGGCAAAGAAAGGGAGAGGCCTTCAACCCTAAGAACACAGTTCCCACAGTTAAACATGGTGGTGGAAGCATCATGCTGTGGGGCTGTTTTGCAGCCTCAGGCACAGGGAGCCTTGTTTGGATGCATGGGATCATGAAAAAAGAAAATTATGTTGAAATTTTGAGGGATAATATGAAGAAATCTGTTCTTAGTCTAGGTTTAGGTCGTCGCTGGGTCTTCCAACAAGACAGTGACCTAAAGCATACATCAAAATTGGTCCAACAGTTCCTAAAGGACACCAAAATTGAAGTCCTGGAGTGGCCCGCTCAGAGCCCAGATCTCAATCCTATTGAGAATCTGTGGCAAGTGCTCAAGGTGAATGTCCATGCTCGGAAACCACACAATTAGGAGAAGCTGGAACAATTTGCAATGGAAGAAAGGGCCAAAATTCCTCAGGAAACCTGTGCCAACCTGGTAAAGAACTACTCTAAGAGGTTGTTGTCAGTTGTGGCTCAGAAAGGGTACACTATTGACTATTAATGGCCAGCGGGCTAATTGTTTTGGACGTCTCATTTTTGCCGTTTCTTGTTTCAACTCAGTGTATCATTAAAATATCCTAATCAAACTTAGTGGACATTTTTTCTTTGTTATTTGGAGACAAATACACTATAAACACTTGTTCTTTTGTTTAATTTCATACGAGGACCTAATAATTTTGGCTTCAACTGTAGCTAGCTTGCTGGCTAACAAGCTTCATAGGCTATGGACCATGGACTGTAAACCTGCTGCTGAGCTCCTCCTATTTTTTTTATTGTCTTTAAAGTTGTTGTCTCCGCCATGTTTTTGACATGTGCTTCAGCTGCAGCAGATTGAAGGACCTACGCCCTGACTGGGTGAGTGTGAGTCTGTTGAAAAAAAAAAAAAAAGATAGCTTTTTCCCACACAAACATTTGTCTTTGATTTGAAAGTGTTCAATTATGGGATAGATGTTTGGAAAAATATATAGTCACATGAAAATGTCAGAATGACAAAGCTGCCTTCCTGATTCATTCATCACTAACAAGAGAGGAAATTGACTCATTGACTCATCCTGATTTAAGAAGAAAAAAAACATTTTCATTTTCAGTTCAAACAGCTGCTGTGAGAGCAGGGACGAACACTGAAGAGGCTCTTGAATGAAAGCCATTCAAAAACACATCAGCATCACAGTTCAGACACAATGTGAGTATCAGACTGTGTGTTACAAGAGGATATGAAGCAGTAGACGGAGAATGAAAGTCTAATCTGACGTTTTGTGTTTAGTTCACACTCTGGAGCTCATACTTCTTCTCAGACACATTCCCCAGTCAGCTGGGAAGTGGGTGGTACTGCACTGGACTTGAGATGCTGTGGGCTGAAAAGAGATAAAGGCATGGCTGTTTGAGAGGTTTGTGTAACGTTCAGACCTTCTTTATGAAGACTTCACTAAGTGAAGTTTAAGCTCTGGAAACATTTGTTTCAGGTAGAGCTGCTCTGAAGGTGGAAATAATCTCAGTGTTGTTTTAAACTGTAGGTGGGGCCAAAGAACTATGAACACAACACTGACAGATTATCACCTAATAAAGTTCTTATTCTGAATGTATGTGCACATCTAGCAGACACAGAGCAGCCTCTGGAGCTGTGTTTATGTGAGACTGTCCTGTAAAAAATTAGCCCACAGGTTGTCTGTCAAGAAGTTATTATGACCGATAGTTATGTTTTGTTGCTAGGCGACATCTAGTGGTTGTAGTAATGATGACAGGAGCAAAGGGAAAAGTGCAGTGACGTAGTTTATAAAATGGCAGAGTCCACGTCAGGAGACACTGAAAGCTGTGAGACTGAACCCGGGCAGTAAAGCTGTGGGACTAAAACAATGACCTGAACAAGGATAAAACACTCAGGACTGAGGGAGCTGCAGAGTCCAAAGGCGTCTGTTGGTTTGTCACTACGATCAATTGTTTATATGAAAATACAGCTTTAAACTTCATGTATCAGTTTAGTCAGATGGAGCCAGCTCAGATTTTTTGGTTGAAGAACAGAAGAAGAAAATGACTTTTCGTGCGTCTCAGATAAATTGTGCTCTTTCAGTGACCCTTAAAAGCACTTATCAGTTGAACTGCATATGATTTTAATTCTAACTCATCACTGATTTTGAAGAAGAATAAATTTACAAAGCCAAATGCCATCATTTAAAAAAATATGAGTAAATTATGCTTCCAGGAAGAGATCAGGGAAGGGGAGAAATGTGATTACAGCCCTCTTGATTTACAGTAACTAGGTTATAACAGTGGAGGTAAAAAAAAAAAAAAGTATTTTTTTCTTAGGAAGGTCCCTGAACACTCACTGAGTGAAATGGCCCCAAGTATCTGAGCAGCAAGGACAATAAGAGCTGGTCCAGTCTTATCTCATCTAGCTTAGGAAATACTGGACCTTCCTTTATGAAAGGAAAATGTCCAATGTTGCAACATTTAAAGCAATGCACCATTACAGTTTCACCACGGTAAACCCACATAAAAGTAGAAACAACAGGGCACCTCTATGTCACAGACACCTACAGAAATCCTTGTATAATTGGCTGAGCTCTAAATCCATAAATATAGATTTCTTATCTTTCAAATCTGTCCAAATTTCTAGTTAACAATATCATCATGACAAAATACTATATACATAAATGTAATTTCACTAAATCTCCTAACATCGTGTAAACATTGTGCACTAATTGTGTAAACACTGTGCACTAAAAATGTATTTTCTCTGCTCAACAAATGTATAAATGTGTCAAAAGCATCCATGCCAATAAAGTCTACATACTTATGTCTGAATAAAATTTACTCTGACCTCTTGCTCAGTTCCTTATTTTTATTTGATTATTATTTTAATGGCGCAACTTTCTCTTGTTTATTCCTTTCATGTTATCTTATTTCAACATTTCAGTCCTGTTTGTTTTGTGTTTGTGGTTAGGAAAGGAGAATCGATCGTCCATGTATTATTAATAAAGTTGATTTAAAAATAAAAAGCAAAAGCCTAGTGTAAGTGCACTCGGATTCTCTCCGCAGTGCAGCTGTCTTTTCCTAAGTCCTTATGAAGTATCTTTCATATCTTGTCTTGACCTCTTGACGTATTCCATCGAGGTCGAGGACAAGTGGTTAGGAAAGGAGAGTATTTTGACTTTTCGACTGCGGCCTGAATCTCAGAACAGCTTTCTGTCCCATACAGGATCTATTGCCTGTTTGCATTTATCATGCAATTGACTGCCCACCTGCAGAGGCAGCAGGGTATTGTCCCTGCACGCTAGCTTCATCTTCAGCTATTGTGGCTATCGTTTCTGCCAGTATGACTGTGTCAAAGGCTGGAGCTTGTCAAGCGGAGAGAATAGCAGCTCTTTTCTCAGATGGGGCATGTGCACTGAGGATAATCCTGGGATCTTTGACTGGTGATCAGCTACAGCCAAAGTATGCTAGGTAAGCTGTCCTCGACTCAACTTCTACTGTTCTGAGATCAGTTATGCATGTGCAGATGTGTGTGGACGCTTAACTTGCACATTAAGCGTTAAGAGGCAGCTGCAAGTAAATGAACAAATGACAATTATCATCTCTGTGAAAGATCTGCAGTACGTTTGAGCAGTTTGAGGCAGAATATTGTTACAGGAGGAGAGCAGCTCCTTTCAGGAACGGATCAGCACGTAGGTTGTGTGTGTAGCAGGCAAAAGAGAGAGAGAGAGGTGATGCGGACAACCCGCGCAGAGAGTTAGCTACTTAGTTAGTAAATAGTAATATAGCTGTGAACGTACAGTGCGATGCATTGGCACTTGAGGCTGTTTGTGTTACAACTACAGCAACGACTCCACAAGACTGAAGTTCCCGCGTCTCTGAGCTTCAACTACAGACAATGAGCCAGGAAGATTAACAACACTGAGGCTGGAAAATACAGGATTCTACATTGTCAATGGAGTGTTACTGGAGTGTGTCATCGTCCGTTAACGGTAAATATTTTTGATAGAAGTGATTTTTAGGTATTTTTCCTCTATACTACACATTCAGTGTGTTTAGTGTCAGTTCAGAAGATAAATCCTAAAACTTGTTCAGACAGGAAGGAGAAAGGTGTAGATGTCCAGACAGAGAGCAGCAAGATGGAGGAGAGAGACTTTGAGCACAGGAAAGACAAACAGCACAAAACCATGAGACAGGACCTGAGTTTAAGAGAGATTTGCTGCTGCTACTGTCCTGAAAAGGTTTGTTTTAGTCTGGTCTGTATTTCTGATGTTGGTGTAGTAGGGAAAAGTGCGGTGACGTAGTTTATAGAGCGACAAAGTCCAAGTCAGGAGGAGGTTGGGGTGGATGGATGGGTCAACAAAACACAGGAATATGAAACTATTATCCATGATTGTTCGTTGTTATTATTGTTACCATGACAACATCGTCTAATGTTGAGGAAGTACTTATTGTAACCCAAATCATTATCTTTTCCTAAACCTAATCAAAGCCATTTATTATAGTAACCATGGCGATGAAGGTATGCATGCCTTTACAATAAAGTGACAAATAATAAAGAGAAATAGATATTTTTGTAGATCAGTTGTACTGTATACTGTATATGTATTTATTATTCATAGATCAGTTGTTTTGCTGTTCCAGGGTTAACATGCATCTACTCTATTTTTTTTTTTTAAACAGATCGATAGATGTACATGGACTTAAGATTTAAGTAAAGCAAAGGTCATTGACGTGGACTTAATATTTAAGTCCATGTCATGATCCACTGTCTTGGTCTGAGGTGTTGAACAGTCTGCGACAGTGGAGCAGAGGATTTCCTGAACCTCTCAGCTCTGCAGCAGAGAGATGAGACATTGGCTGGTGCTGTAGCTGCTTCTCTGGTCTGAAGGATGTTGTAGAGAGGATGGCTGCATCTTACAGAGCATGTGTCTCTCCACAACAGCCCTGAGTGGGTCCAGACTCCTCCAGTCACAGACTCAGCCTTTTGAAACAGCTGGTCCAGTCTTCTTGTGTTCTGGTCTGACCTGCTGCTGCCCCAGCAGACCACAGCAGAGAAGAGGACCCTCTGCACCACTGACTGATAAAACGTGTAGCATTTCACTGTAGACGTCAAAGGACCTGAGCTTCCTGAGGAAAAAGAGCCGGCTCCGCTCCTTCTTGTAGATGGTATCTGTGTTTGGGGACCAGTCCAGTTTACTGTCCAGGTGCACACCTCAGTATTTATAACTGTGCATCTAAATGGACCTGGACCTGCGAAGGTTGATTACCATCTCCTTGGTCTTGGAGGTTCAGAAGGAAGCAATTCTTGAGGCTCCATTCACAGAGGGCCATCATCAGATCCCTGTTCTCTCCTTCCTGCCCATTCCTGATCCACGTCACAACAGCTGTGTCATCCGAGTATTTCTGGATGTGTTCCGGAGTAGGCTCATGTAAGTTCTGCAGTATTCCTGAAAGTGTCTTTTTTCGTCATTGCAGCTCAGAAAAATATCATGAGCTTTCACACTTGATGACGTGATGACAATTACAAATTAAAATGAAACCCTCCGTTACCTTTTATGAGAAAAATATTCTGCCTACTTGAATATTTCCTGTGATTATAAATGCAGCATTAACTCCTCTCTCCTCACCTCTCGCCTCAAACAAATCTACATTGTGTTGACTTTTTCTGTTTGCAATATTTTATTCATCATCCAGACAAAAAAAGCAAAAATACTCACTCTTTACTAAAGACATAGCCTATCTAATATTTCCTGCACTTATTTATAGCTGTACTTTAATATACTGAAATTATCTCTTGTGCTTGTACAGCTTCCTATTCAGTTGTAGTATAGTATATTCAATTCAATTCAATTCAATTTTATTTGTATAGTGCCAAATCATAATATACATTATCTCAAGGCTCTTTACAGGGTAAGGTCAAGACCTTACTTTGTTACAGAGAAAAACCCAACAGTTCCCACAAAGAGCAAGCGCTTGGCGACAGGGGGGAGGAAAAACTCCCTTTAACAGGAAGAAACCTCCAACAGAACCGGGCTCAGGGTGGGGGGGTCTGCCTGGACCGGTTGGGTTTAGGAGGAGAAAAAGGGGGGGGAGGTGGAGGAGGAGAAACCAGGAGCAGCTGTGTAGGTAATGGTGTTATCAATAATAATGACAGGTAACAGTGGTTAATAGTAAAGATGAGTAGTGGTGGATCTGGATCCTGCTGCTCCAGAGGCAGAGAGACCTGCAGAATGAGGACAGAGAGAGGGAGAGAGAGGAGAAGCACAAACTACGGGAGAGAAAAAAAACACAAAGTTAATGGCATGAAGTCATTGAGAGAGAGAGAGAGAGAAAGAGAGAGAGAGAGAGCGCCCAGTGAATCATGGGAATCCCCCAGCAGTCTAGCTCTATAGCAGCATAACTAAGGGATGGGTCAGGACATACCCGAGCCAGTCCTAACTATAAGCTTTACTAAACAGGACAGTTTTAAGCCTGATCTTAAAGGTAGAGAGGGGGTCTGCCTCCTGAACCCACACTGGGAGCTGGTTCCACAGGAGAGGAGCCTGATAGCTGAAGGCTCTGCCCCCCATTCTACTCTTACAAACTCTGGGAACCACAAGTTGACCTGCATTTAGAGAGCGAAGTGTCCTATTGGGAAAATAGGGAACTATAAGCTCTCCAAGGTACGATGGTGCCTGACCATTAATGGCTTTGTAGGTGAGGAGGAGGATTTTAAATTCTATCCTGGATTTTACAGGGAGCCAATGCAGAGAAGCTAACACAGGAGATAGTATAGTTAGCATAGTTGTAATAGTTCAGTTGTATGTGATTATACTGTTAATACTTCACCTTGTTGAATATCAACCGTTTGATCTCATTTCATACATGGGTTAAACTGGACCTGAAACCCAGAGTTAATTGATAACCATCTTCATGATGCCAGTCATCCAGAATGTCAGTCTCACTCTCAGCAGGTAACCCGCAGACAGCCAGACTAGGTTGGACCCTGTTTATTCCTGCATGTACACATAGTGTCAGGCACTATAAATGTGAAGAATCTGAAGACACATTGTTTGAGTTGTGGCATAACTCCATCAAGTGTCTGTGCAGGGTTTTAGTCATTTCTGTCAGGGTGCAGTCACTGGTGCAGCTGGAGAAGGGATTTAAAACTGATAAATTGAATAATCTTGTACTTGCCAAGTTAATTGCTAACACCTAGGGAACACTGCATTATCTGGAATGGAAAATAAAGGCGAGAAGTAAAATTAGTAAAAAACAAAACTCTAGGCTCTTTTTCATTGTGTTCTCAAATCCCACTAATTATTTTGGTGAGTACGATGTTATTATTACTGAGAAAAATCATTTGTAGCAAAATCTCGACAGCCAATCACCAACATCTGAATATCAGAATCCTTACAATTATTGACATGAATGAGTTAAAACAGTAGATGACATGTGAATATTTCGAGATAACATATGAAATCAGAAGTGATGACTGTTTGGGTAATGATCAACATCTTGCTTGTGTCTGCAGCAGCGCTGACACAGAGTCACGTCATCCTTGTCTGCTGTGTCCTACAGCTACTGATCATTTCTAATTCTGCTTTTATCAAGATCCATTTTCAACCACTGTGAGTGCTTTGCCCCAAACCTTCGTATCTGTGTCTGTGTCTGCAGAGAGCTAAACAACTTAAAACTGCTGATAGATAATCCTGCTGAATCACGACAGACTCGCTCCATACTGATTTCCTGTCCTGTGATCTGACGGGAAGTGATCAGAGAGGAGACTGTATTTCACAGCTTCAGTATATATTTAGACTTAATGAGCTCCACTGGTTTGAAACATTGATCTCTCCTTCGCTGGATTTCACTTGTATCTACAGAGCATTCAGGAAGTGTTCAGTTCCTTCACGTTGTTGTCTTGTGGTCTTATGCTAAAAATCATTTTCCCCTCTTCAATCTACACTGAGTTTTCCCCATAACAACAAAGTGAAGACACAATTTTAGATTTTTTTTGCAAATGTATTACAAAGCAAAAACTGAAATATCACATTTACATAAGTTTTCAGACACTTTACTGTGACTCTGTAAATTTAGCTCAGGTTCCTCTCTGGATCTCTCTGGATCATTTCTGGTTCTGATCATCAGATCAGAGCAGAATCCATGAGGAGGAAGGAGCTGCTGCAGAGCGCAGAAACAGGATTGTGTTGAGGCTCAAAAACATTTCTGCTGCACTGAAGCTTCACAGTGGCTCCATCATTCTGACACAGCTTTTGTACCTTAGTTTATAGTCTTTACTATGTATATTATATCTGGACAGACATGGATGCAAACTTGTATAGTTGACAGAGGCAGACAACCATGATTCTAGTACCACAGGTGACGTGGGGACATAGCGCTGTTTATAGATCCTGTAGATTCATGCCGTGATAATGGTAGCAGGTTTTCCAGTGTAGCATCAGTGAGCAGTGGCAGTGATCTTTGAGGAGTTTTTATTCCTGAGCTCCAGTAGAGCTGTGTCGATGCTCCTGTCTGATGAAACCATCTCCTTAATTAAACATGGCCCCAGTGAGACCTCTGTTTTCACTGTGTAATAAACTACTCCCTGCTCTGCTGATTGTCTTTACCGTACCAATTATATAAGACCTGCAGCATGATTAGACTGAAGATGAGCATAAGTCCTGTGTCCTGCAGACACACTCACACATGACAGAAAGAGATAAATAAAAGATTTAGAGTGGAAGTGATGAATTTCTGAGTGGTTGTGAATGGTGTGAAAATGATTTAAATTTTTTTTAAAATAACTTGCATTTAGATGTTTCTGTCTACAGACATCACACAGCCAGACACCTCACAACACCTATTTTCTCTCTCAGTAATCAGAGCATTAATACGAACTCTTGATTGGACAGCTAATGATCTGTAGAGTAATGCTTTCTTGTTCTCTCTTTCTTATTTACGTCGCTTTTCTCTCCTAATCAGGCTGTGGGGGATTAGTATGCCCAGGTGAGACTCTCCATGCAGTAACACAATCAGACCATCTGTTTGCTTGTTTTCTGCACCACAATGGGGCTGTGATGAGTCCTGTTCTACTCGGCTGCTCTGCTTCCTTCACTTCTCATTCTGGTTCTGTCATTTTTCAGAAAAATATCCAGGGCCTTACAGGGCTAGACAGGTGAGCACTGGCGTTAAAAAGGCTGATTCCATGTTGACAGTGTGACTGCACACGATCCAGAGCTTCATCACATCTAGTCATGTTCAGTGTGGAAGCTGCAGCTCGGAGGTTCTTTTGGTTCCCTTGGTGAAGTGGATTTTGAAAACAATAGCAGGCAGGGGAAGTGGAAAGGAAGGAGACGGCCGCCTGGAATAGGCACCCAGTGGCAGGTTTATAGACTTAATTGAGAAGCCGGTCTAAAGGGATAAAAAGATCACTAGTGTTGTCCAGTTTTATAGAGGACCTCCACATCTCCTACTTCTTCTCAACATATTTTGGTGGTGTCACGTGTCTTTTAATTGAGACAGAGAGTTTCTGTCTAAGGCCGTCCGAAGCTCTCTGAGTCAGACGGGTATTTACAGTGATCCAGACATGATGAAATAAAGGCTTGTAAGACAGTTTCAGCGTCTTTGAATCTGCAGGTCATATCTTCACAACCCCAGCTCTCAGGGTGATAAAAACAAAAGTGAACTAGTGCAGTGACTGGATTTTAATGTGAGACTGAGATTAAAGCCTCATTTGGACAGCATTGATCATATGGGGGAGGGGACATTTCCATTTGATAACTGAAAGGGTTTTCCTCTGCCCATTCTTCTGCCAATCCTAGTTCAATGTAAAAATAAATCCTATGTTCTTCAGTGGTCTGATTTAGACAAATTAACTGATTTCCTTTTTTTTTGTACAAACACCCCTCATGTAAATTTCATCTGAGCTTTAAAAAGCGTTGTGACACATCACTGGGATGTTTTAAGACAGACTTGAAAAAATGTGAACCTTCAGTTCAAATCACTGAGTTGTATAAAGAAATACCTCAATGTTGATGCCTGAACTCTTGCCTCATTCCACTCCAGTGATATATGAGACTAATATCTGCTCTCCAGAGGCAGGAGCACTGCACCACACACTGCTGTTGTGGCTCTTCTTCATCTTCATGTACTGGTGTGTTGAAATACAAATGTTATGTGTAACACAACACAGGAAGTGACAGTATATTTAATACTCTGTGTAGTGCTGTCATTTCTTTTCAGTAGACAGCACTGTCCTCCTTTCACACAGTCAAGAGCATGCTCCATGTGAATGTGAATGTTGCTCAGGTGTTGTACCTTTTCTGTCAGGTGCTTTCTGTGCCTTCAGGAAAAGGCCTCAACACACGGAGGCTCAGACTGTACACAGAGTCAGTCAGCCACAGTCAGGACAGGGACCTCCTCACAGTTTGTGACAGGGCAGAAAAGAAAGTGTGAGCTTTCTACAAAGCTTAGTTTTCAAAAACAAAAACATCATGACATTTTCCAACCAACATCTAAATCAGTGAACCTGTACCTGTCATCCATAAGAGCCCGTAACAGCTGAAGCAGCAGCTGTGCTAGTCAGGAATGTGAGCACCATCCAAGGCTCCGCCACACATTGGAAATCAAGATTTCCTCTCAGATCCCTTGATGATGGCACATAGTTCCTACACACTTTTTTGGTCTGTTCATGTTTCCATTTACAGATGGCTCCACACAAAAGACGTCACACACTGTGTTTGATCTAACACCAAACAGGTCTGAAACGTGTTTCCAGCCCGACCGGAGCTTTCATTGTCTGTGGCTGATCACCAGATTATAAAATACTTTATGTGGCATTCTGAAGTTCAGGTACATGTACCAGAGAGCTTCGACAAACCTCAGTAGGACCTCTGTCTCCCAAAAGGTGCTGCTCCACTCCATACAACTGCAGCAGAGAATAATAAGGTGATATTTAAGATAAGATAAGATAGCCTTTATTAGTCCCACAGTGGGGAAATTCACAATTTTTTGAAATTCACAGATTAACCATGGACAAAAGTCAAATATGAAAAATGCTTAAAGCCTTGACAGTCTACCTGAATACATGACAGCAACAACAGTTCCTGCAGTTACCAAGATGTGCCTTTCACATGTGAATATGCTACATTTCAACAATCGTCCATTTGTCCATCAGCAGGCGTACCAGACCTTCGTCGTCGTGGTAACAATAACAAACACACAATAACAAGGTCACTGTTTGGTTAGCATGATAACGTTAGCTAAGTCGCTGTTACCAATATAATGAATGTGTTCATCAAATGTTGCTATTGCTAGCTGGCTAACTGTTAGTATTGCTGTGGAGCGTATCACTGCAGTGCAAAAAGGGCTAATGGTTGTGTTTTAAAGCAAACAAGATTACACTTTTCTCATCATCTCTGTTAAGTGCTATCATTCACACCCATTTTATGAAAAAATGGCTCAGCTGTGCTGAAAGTGAACTAACTTGGCTTTCAAACAAGGATATTGGTTTGGTTTCACAAACCGTAAAGTCCCTTTTTCTGTTTCTACAAAAATCTAAAAGATGCCACATGTTAGTTAAAGTGGTTGTTGCACTTCTCTTTTAACTTAGCTTTGCTAACACTTTCCCCATGCCTCAAGTTAAGCTAGGCTAACCCTGGACCTATCATGGTCATGTCCTCCTGTAAAAAATGAGCCCACAGGAGCAAAGGGAAAAGTGCAGTGACGTAGTTTATAGAGTGACAAAGTCCACGTCAGGAGGAGGTTGGGTCAACAAAACACAGGAATATGAAACAGGAGAATGGTGTTTGATTCCCATGTGAAAGTAGCAGTTTATGTTCTTCCTATTATCCATGACCGTTTGTTGTTATTATTGTAACCATGACAACAAAGATCGGCTAATGCTGAGGAAATACTTATTTGAACCCAAATCACCATCTTTTCCTAAACCTAACCAAGCAATGATGGTTATTATTGTAACCATGGAGACAAAGGTAGGTACTCCGCTCTGAGTACAGTCTGTGTGTCTGTTATTGTAATCATGACAAACACGGTCCGGTATGCCTACCGCTGTAGGGGCACTATTTCAGGAGACAATGCGATGTTGTTCAGGTTGGAGGACTGGTTTGAATCTCCAGGGTGAGACAGACTCAGGGTAAGACAACACATGAGAATATTATGTATATTATGAGAACTGTCACCTGTGTCAGGTCAGGCAGAAAAGGAGGATGCCATGATGACACATCTGAAACAATAACATGAGCTCAACCTGTGAACAGACTTTATCTCCCAACACTGACAAGTTATCGCTGCTTTCAGCATCATTTTGCCTGGCAACACAAAACCAGGCAGTGGAAGGGGGGGAAACCTTTTTGAATTATGCCACCAAAGGTTCACTGTGTGTGTGTGTGTGTGTGTGTGTGTGTGTGTATTGTAGAAACAGTTCAGTAGTGTCTGCATAATTCATGAGGACAGCATGTAGGCTGCTAATGACGATGAAAGCCTTGTCAGATGACCTGTTGTGTTCATGTACAAACGCACACCCACGCACCCCCACACACACACACGAACACACACCACATGCTTCAGTGTACGGTGGTCCATTGACACATCCACTTATAGAAAGCAATGAGTGTGGTGTAATTAGGTTGGGGTGAGTCATCATCATACCAATCTAATCTATTGAGACTCTAATATCATAGTCATCATCACAGCCTGCAGGGCCATAGGGCAATTAGCATGACAAGTCTGTGGCCTTCACGATTGCCGACAGCAACTTTCTCCACTGCCTCTTCATCACCAGTGAGGTCACATCAAGAACAATGAATGAGATGATTAGCCTACCATTCATTACCTTCAGCATAAATAGGATCTCTCCTGTAAATATTCTGTAATGTCCATGTGATTCATATGCAAGTTGTACATCATTAAAATCAGCAAACTGTTCTCAGGCTCAAATAAATCCCAAGTAAACTGTACTCAAGCTGTTTGGGGTTGAGAATAAACCTAATAATAACACAATGTGTGTTATTTATCCATATGACAACATAGCTCTTTGTTGCATTTGAAACAGCTGTGTTTTGTTTTTTTTTGGGGGGGGGGGGGGGGTCCATACGTTCATACAAAACACAACAGAAGAAGTGTTTGTTGAATATGACAAAAAAGAAAACAGTGTGTGCTCAAGATGCAACCACAGCTCTGAGGAAATCTCCACCAGATGACACACTCAGTAATTCTATCATTAGTTTTAAAGGCAAATTAAAAATTAACTTAAAAGTTTCATGACTCAGTAATCACTAACTCACACACCCTCTGCTCTCATTTTTCATGTGCCTAATATACTTTACATGCTGGTACCTAGATTTAAAGTTCAGTTCATGTTTTAAGCTATGTAAAAATACTCTGCTGTTATTAATATTTTATTTAAAGAATTGATCAGGCTTGTGTCGTGCCCACCACCGCTGCCTTAGCTGGGCTGACTGGTGAAACAGCAGCACCTTTCAGTATTAGTATTCAGAGACTATCAGATGTATCAGAACAGTTAGCGTAGTTTGCATCTTTTATTTGTCTATGTTGTTTGTTAACTTGGCAGCGGCTGACACAGTGTTAGTGGCTGTGCTAATGCAAACTCTTGCTGCCTTGACTGACAAGATTTTGGTGTCCAGGTGAAAGAGCAGAGAGCATCAAGATGATTAGAGGAGGAAACATCAGAAACTCAGCCTCATGTTGGAGCCTCAGTCAGACCCAGACTCACATGAGGAGTCTGTTGAGACCAGAATCAGAGACTAGCAGACAGATCAGAACAGTTAGCATACTTAGCATCTTTTATTTATGTTGTTTGTTAGCTTAACAGTGTTAGTGGTTGTGCTGATGCTAACTCTCACTCTCTGTATTGACAAGGTTGCAGGTGTATTTAGCTTTACCCCCCGTCCCCACAAGTTGACAGTATTGGTTTTCTTAGGTATGACGTATGAATCCCTGGCTGTCTGAATCTGTTTTTATGAGACTGTCATTGGTTCACTGCAGTCCAAGGTGGAAACACTCAGTCATGGTGTTGACCGATTATTTATTATATAAAACCACCATATGGACATGTTAACAAGGTTAAACACTTGATTTTTTTTTTATTCCATCAGTGCAACACCAGAGTCTGTTATACTCACCGCTCTGCTGCTCCAAGTTTGCCTTCTGGCTGGACCACAACATCGAGGCCAGCTGGCCGAGTGTTGGAGTTTCCTAATTGGTTGTTGCTCTTTCAAAATTATATGGCATTAACAAGCAGTATTGACAAACTTGTGTTGTTAGATTTAACAACTTTTCAGACCCTTTTACCAACTTGACATTCGGTGAAAGATGAGATAAAAAAATGCACATCCGTACAGTTAAGTAAAACATATAAATAACGATGCATGGCAGCAACATATAATGTCTATACACAAGTTAAACAGGTTGTGAAAGTTGTAAACAAAGAAACAAGTGGTGGAAGGTGTGGGAGAGAGCAACGAGTGCTGAAACAACTGTGGAGTGGGTAATGAAATAGGTTACTTTATAGCACAAGGTTATGTACAGTATGTGCATGTTTACACGTCAGTGTACAATATAAACAACCTGCTTGTATTTATACTAAACAAGTGACGGATGATACAGACATGTTACTACATAATGTCAGTTTAAACAAATGGGATTTGTAGGTAAGTGGATATTATTGCGTAGGGACAGACATGACCGATTAACTGTTCATCAGAGTGATGGAGCAGGTTGTGTCCTCCTGACTCTGGAGGTGTACAGTTCCTGGATCGTGGGCAGGTTGGCACCAGCGGTCCTTGTTGTCTGTTGTAGTCTGTACTTGTCTTGTTCAGTGGGCGAGCCAAAGCAGACAGTAATGGATGTGCAGAGAACAGACTGGATGATTGCAGTGTAGAACTGGATCAGTAGTTCACAGGAAATACATTCTGGGCCGTTCTAATGATCAAGTTGACGATGGCTGCAGTCTACAGGACAGAACTCTCTCATTCAAGTTTATGAGCCTCCTATTTAATTCAGTCAGTGAACTGCATTATTTCCTCACTGGGAGGCAGGAAAATTAAAGTCTTCCCCTTCGTGGTGGAACAAATTGGCTAACTCAGTTTGGTCAGCAGAGTACCTTTTTGTCTTCAAAAGCTCCTGAAGACCTGTTCGCTTGAAATGCTCTGATTCTCAGTCTTCAATAAGGAAGAGAGAAAACCTTCTCATTTCCTACACAGCTATAACTGTGTAGTACTTGTGTCTGGTAAACTTTGAAACTTGTGTTTGTGACACTTGTTTTTGATGATCCACTTTGTGAGGATTTTACTTCATTTGTTGCTTTGGCAGATTTGACAAAGCTCCACTCACATGACACAGCTGTGTGTCGTCTCTGTGACCAGTAAACAAACGTTGACATGTAAAATAGGTGGTGTGCCCCTTTAAAAGGCTGTCATCTGTTCCCAGAACACTGACAAATGAAATCAGATCGCCTCATAGTCGGAAAAGGCCAGTCCAGGTTGCTCTTCTTGGTTTTGGATCACATTCATGTCATTTATACAGAAACAGATGCCATTAAAGCCAAGATGCTTCATGTCTGTAGAAATGCATCTAATAAAACTGCTTTGTATGAAGCAGGATGGTCAGGAGTCTAGAAAGCAAGAGACTGACTGACAGATTTCCATGTCTGTCACTTTCCTCATTACTCCTTGGACAAATCCCTGATATGTCAGTGCTAGATTAGTGAAAGCTATCTAAATGGAAAGCTGCACACACTGTCTGTGACATCAGCAGCTCAAGAAACTTATTCATTCCCTGAATAGTAGAAGAACATTTATCCTAAGTGAGATGGCTTTGGATAAATGTGGATATTAAGTTTCACACAGAGGTGTAAAAACAGACCTGGGGTTTTGCATGTTTGCTTCATTTTTAATTTGCTTATGGACCAACATTCTGGGCAGGAGGGAAAAGACCCAGGTGTGTGTGTGTGTGTGCGTGTGTGTGTGTGTGTGTGTGTTTGTGTGTGTTTGTGTGTGTGTATGGCAGCCCTAACACTGATGAGCACTTTTTTGATCCTTTCTTGCTCCGCTGCAAAGTATGTAATCTGGGATTATCCGCTGTCTGATGTTATGTCATCACCACGGAGGTCAAGCATGTTCAGGAGGGAGAAAGGGTTAACGTCTGTACTTATGTGTGTGCACTCATGCTTCATTGGAATCTGACTGTGTAGGTTTTTGTTGGTGTTGTGAGTATTTTGCCGGGTGACTTATTAAACCCAGAGCTGATTTGTTTGCTTTCCTGTGATCCAGATGTTAAAACTTTCAATACTGATGAAGTGCTGAGGCTGAAGAGCTGCAGCCTGTGAGGTTTCTTCTTCAGAGCTGGATGCTCCAGTAACAACAGCTGAATGAGCTGTTGTTACTGGAGCTCCAGAGAGAAGCCTTAGAGAAGAGATGTAAAACTACACACAAAAAAACAACACACAACCACCGTAACAATAATAATCAGACCATATGTCTCCCTGTTAATTATTTATCATTTATTAAAACATTTCTTTCATGTCAGCTGCATGGATGAATGAATGACAGAAAGAAAATGTCATGTCTTGTTGTTAATGTCTCATAGATAATTAAAAAAGGCAACAGAATTTGCTGTCTAATCCAATGTCTGAACGGGGCTTTAGGTTAGCAGATGTTAGTAGATGTAAGTAGATGTTAGTCAGAGGTGACAGTCCACAGCTCCATTACTGGAGTCACAGTCCAGATCCTCCAGGTCAAATATGACTCCGATACAAGTGGAAGTTGTTCAGTCAGATCTTCACTTGAGTTAAAGTACTGGAGTACTTGATTTTAAAAATACCTTGAGAATAAACAGACAGTAGAACATGGAGAATAAACAGACAGTAGAACATGGAGAATAAACAGACAGTAGAACATGGAGAATAAACAGACTGTAGAACCTGTAGAATAAACAGACTGTAGAACATGGAGAATAAACAGACAGTAGAACATGGAGAATAAACAGACTGTAGAACCTGTAGAATAAACAGACTGTAGAACCTGTAGAATAAACAGACTGTAGAACATGGAGAATAAACAGACTGTAGAACCTGTAGAATAAACAGACTGTAGAACATGGAGAATAAACAGACAGTAGAACATGGAGAATAAACAGACTGTAGAACCTGTAGAATAAACAGACTGTAGAACATGGAGAATAAACAGACAGTAGAACATGGAGAATAAACAGACTGTAGAACCTGTAGAATAAACAGACTGTAGAACCTGTAGAATAAACAGACTGTAGAACCTGTAGAATAAACAGACAGTAGAACATGGAGAATAAACAGACTGTAGAACCCGGAGAATAAACAGACTGAGCAAACTCAGCCAACATTTCAAACTAAAGAATCTTTCTTTATTTCTAAACCTTCAGACACAGACTTCAGATCAGGTCGTGGTCTCTGATGAAGAATCTTCTGCCTCATCTTCATCAAACTAAGCATCGTTAGGACACTGACAAGCTCAAACAGACTGAGAGTGGGTCTGCTCCTGTGATGAACACAGTGTATAGTTTATGATGGGTTTCCAAAGGGGTGTGACATGAAGCATAATTGTGAATAAAATGAAATGTAATTGAAAAAACCGTGTCGTCTTACACAGGTCTTCATTCAAAACAATGAAGTCAGGGAACTGAGGTGCATCTTGTGAAATGACTAATATTGCACCTCACTGTCGACCTGAGGGAGGATCTTTTATAGTGACAGTAAAAAGTGAATCAGACGGAGGCTGGAAATTCATTCATCCATATTTAATTCAGTCTAGAACAGGAGCCTGGTGCATAAAACTCTGTAGATTTTATGACTGAAACTGTGTGTACACATGGCCAAAACAATGTTGTGAGGTGCCACAGTCTCACCGCACATGTTGTGTGTGTTGTCTTCATAAATACCACTTCAAGTGCGGGAAATGGCGTAAGCATGGTGTTTCGGTGAACACATCATTTATGCATCTGGACCCAGGTTTCTTCCAAAGCCAAAAATAAGATGAATTGATGATGTATTGAGAGGTCGTAATCACAGGGCAGAGGATGAGAGTAAATCTGTGGAGACTGTCCAGCTTTGATTCACATCATGTTGATAATCAATTAATCCATAAAACCCTTTATCCACTATCAGCAGATCTGTTATTTTTTCTCTCATTGATCATGGGTGGGACTTTTTTCTGCTTTTATCAATACAAAAAATTAGTGCAGCCTCTGTTTTGTCCACCAGATACTGTTGTGCTGTGTTATATCCTCTAACCTAACACAAGCTCCAAGGATCTTGGACCAATGTGAAGCAGGTAAAATAAGTTTGTTCTAAATGAAAGGAGGCATTCAAGCAGGAACATCTCAAATGTGTGGGTTCACAAACATTACTTCAAAGGAAGTGAATAAATTGCCAAATATGATGATATCCGACCAAACAATTCTTATAAGATTTGAGTCGATTTAAACAGTTGTGAAAAACAGGTAAACACAGTGATACTTTTCTGCTGTACAGGGGAGTTAAATCAAGCAGTGGAGTGCACATCAGAGGTTATGCAGGGTCTTACACTCAGTTACACTGGGATTCTTATGGTGTGACATACTAACTTGGCATGACATCATCTTTAATACAACTGCTTATTAGAAACAACATTTAAAACAACATACAGTTATTACTTTTATGTAAACCATAACCAAAAATATCATTGATGTGAGTAGGAGCGAGCAAATGAACAAATGCATAACTACAACAGAATAAACAAGATTTTTTCTTTAAACTCTTGTTTTCTAACAAATAATGTTGGCTTCCTTTTTAAACATAATCACAATGTTTCTCTAACCTGTACCAGGACTTTAAATTGTGTAATGGAACAGATATTCCTGGTAAAATAATCATTTGTTGTGAGGTATTACCACCAACAGAACGACAGAAACTGGAGAATCAGAATGGATAGCTGATTAGCATCAGGAAGAGTTGAAAGGAAAGAGATGATGAGTGAAAATGATCAAAATAGTGAATTCGCAAGCGATCTCTGCCTGTCCTCCATATTTTTATCAAGATTTTGGAAAGGTTGGGAACTACGTAATTACACATTACATAAGTCTACATTAGTTGACAACATCATGTAGTATAATGTTCGTATAATACAATTCACGAAGGTAAGAAAGTATTTAAAACAATTAGGAGTGACTACAGGAGACAGCTTGGACTGGGCACTAGCTAACATGTGCCTTGAACCATCTAAACCACCTAAACAATTAACACAGAACTATCTGACTGTAGCTGTACTCAGACAACTGGATGTATGGATGTAACTACTCTCCACTGTGGTGTCTCTGGTCAAAATGGAGCATCTGCTTCTTCTTCTTCAACTTCTTCTTCTTTGGTTGAAATTTGCAGCAGACTACAGGCAGCAAAGACGTACAGTGGCCCTCCACATGTCATTTGAAGGATTCCAGCGAATGTTAAATCCTCATGCAGAGTCCAGTATGATGGAGAAAATGAATAACAGTTTTTGTTACTTCATAGTGTTGAGTGTTGATTTCACTGAATTATCTGCGGCTGAGGCTTCTGTCTAATTGCTAATGGGCGCATTCCCTCAAGGTAGGAGTTACAGTTTCTGCCTCTCCACAGATGCATTTTAAATCTGGGAGCTTAGCAGCCACTGCCAGCCCCTGATTCAGTGATCCACTCTCAGCCGAGTTATTACTCCTGCCAGGTCTTATATTTGACAAGTGTTGGCTGTCTTATCAGCCTCTTCATTCACCTGTACTCTAATGTGCCCAGAAAAAGTGTGCCCCAACTTAGATACCAAGTTTAGCACTGTCATGATATTACGTGGTCTGGCCCCACTTTTCCTGCCTTTCAGTGCCATTAGTGCTGCAGTAGAATCTGAGCACATAATTATGTTTCCTGGTCTAACTTCCACAAGTGCCCACAAACTCTGCAGTGAAGACGCATGATAATGTTCCATCTTGTTTCTGTAGCTGCAGAACGTGTATTCCTAGAACTTCCCATTTTTCCTTAAGATGGTCACGAATTGATGTCATAAGATCACCTGCAGCATCCCTCTTGATTTGGCACAGTATGGAAAAGTCTAAATTGGTTTCTGACAAAAACCTTGTTGGTCAAGTGGCCAGCACACAGCCGGGCCCATAAACAGAGATCTAAAGTCGTTTCCCCTGATACAATTAAAAGAGCATTAATAGGTGTTGTTCTAAAAAGCCTGCCACATATTGCAAGTTAAATGCTCCCCTATCAGCTTCCCAGTCAGGTCCTACCAAACATCGTAAGATATCAATGATTTTCTCACACTTGGCAACTGTACCCTCCATTTCATCACCTCCTCAAACCACACAGGTAGGAATTTGAATGTTTTAACTCTTTCAATGGGCTTGTCCTATATCAAAATTCTGTCTGGGGCCTGTTGGTGGTCGATAACTCCACCATGTTTCCAGACATTCAGGCTGAGTCATGCTTTGATGACATTTCTAAGGTGGACTTTACAGCAGGGTGTGACCTCACTGTACCCTTTTTGGAAGTACAGCCAAACCATGACATATTAAAACAAACTGTGAGACTTATTAGGCAATGGATCCACACATTTTCCATCCGCGTATTTCAAGAATTTACTTAAAAGCAATTGACTCAGACTTGAACTCCCAGTTAGACCTGAAGGAATTGCAGTGGGATTGCTGGCTTCTCGAAAAGCTGATTCTAAACTGCCTCACCGGCTACTAAAAGAATGTGATTTGTGTTTAATTGACGTATTATATATCCTTGTGAACACCTTTACTATACCAGTTTGTGTGTGTGTGTGTGTGTGTGTATGCATGTGGATGCGCATGTCACACAAATTATTCCAAGTCAACATAATGTCTTCTGAAATCTGAAGTCATCTAATCAGCTGATCTGAATCAGCTGTTTGTGTGTTATATTCATTAGCGGCGTGCAGTGAATCTTGGGATAAGCTGGGCCCAACTTGCCCAGGAAAAGAAGGACACATTTCTCAGCTGCATTTGAAGGAGGCTTCGAAATGGGAGAGTCTGGTCTCACCGCTGTGACGCGATCCATCTTTAAAAGCAGCCTCTGAAGGAGCCACCCCTTTCAATCTCAGACTTACCAATCAAAGACCGTTACCTCCTATCACCTAAAGCTTTATAATTAGAGAGGAGACCCTGCTGAATGCAGTGATATAAAGGATTTGTCTGTGGTGTGAAACGTGGTAGGTACAGTGTTTCTAAAAAAGCCTCACTTCCTGTTTTTCACCTGATTTTCTGCTCTCAGTTTACATTAGAGTCAGTGGGGCAGTTGGATTGCACTGCTGCCACTGTGAAGGGCATAGTTCAAATTCTGTGAGTCACTGTGCTTTGGTTGTCTCATTGGGTGAAGAAAGACATATTTACCTATGTTCTGGGAAAAAATGAAATGAAAAAATTTAGGAAATTATGAGACATCTCTGAGAAAAGTAATTGTGCTACTGATTAAAGTTTTGATGTGTGAGTGGAGTTTCTACAACAAACAGTGTTAAACTAGTTAGGTGCCAAAAAAGTGAGCGGAAGAAAAATAATAATAATAATAATAATAATCCCCCTCTCTCTACCCCTTCCTGCCATTTTCTACAGTCCTATCAAATAAAGGCACAAAAAGCCAAAAGAAATATCAAAATAAATAAATAAATAAAGCCCTGATTTTAAATGATAGATAAATATCAGAGTGACAGAGTGAATTTGCTCCTAAAATACCTCCCTGCTTTCAGGCTGTGATCTCAGCTGTGTGAGCACCAGATCCAGCTCCACTCCAGCAGCCACACTGGCTGGAGCAATTACTGGCGGATAGATAGCACCCACTGAGAGAGACATGTAACACACACACACACACACACACACACACACACACACAGAGTCATACTCAGCAGTGTTATCTAGGTTCTGTAGCACCCACATGGCAGCCGTAGCGACTGGTCATCCTCCACTCACACCAGACTCTCCGCTGACACACTGCTCTGCTGTCTGTTTGGAAAATTTGAATTGTAGATTTTCAGACATCTCCTGAAGGCATAACAGAGGATGGCTCTCAGCAGATGATGTAAAAGAGCTTACACAGGTTGTCTCTGATATGTTAAATAACCACGTTAAAATGCTTTTTTCAAATACTTTTAGAGCACTAGTCGATATATAAGTAACTCCTCTGTTGCGCTCTCAGACACAAAGATGCTGCTCTTTATTTTTGCATCCAAGAAAAGTTTGTAACCAGAAATAGCTGAAATTGGGACATCACCTCTGGGATAAATAAAAAAAAAAAGTAAATTAATTTGAAGGAGCAGATAATGATAATACAAAAATCAGTTTTTGACAAGATAAGAATCTGCTGCTTGTAATTTGAACATTTTGTTATAAACAACAATTAATTTGTAATCACAATTTATTTATGATTTATTAATAATAATAATATTTTTTCCTGACAACAGATGCCTCTTGTGTCTGGAAATGAGGTTTATGAGAGTTGTGAGGTTGAACAGTTGTGGGGGTTTGTCACTACAAGTCACAACACTCACATTACAAAAACTTATTTGATTCCTATAAAATATTGAAAAGTGCAGCTTTAAAAGTGTTAAAATGTCTAAAACATCTATGAAACAACGTTCAGATTTCACAGTGGGTTTTCAGCTCGTCTGTCAAGATGCTGACGTTAAACGTGCTGTAGTCCTGGGCTTCTGGGAAATTGAGTTTTTTTTATAGGCCACTGAAGACAGATACTGTACATTAGATAAACTGTCTTGCATTGTGTTTTGAAAAACATATGATCCCACTATTGACATTGACATTGATATTCACATGACACTGGTAATTGAGGTTATGTTGTAGGGCTGTTTTTTAACTAAATTATATTAGATGCATATTGTAGTCAGAGGGGCCACTTTGGCCCTTTCAGTGTTTCTCTCTCTCTTCACCCTCCATTAACCAGAGATTGCTTGTCTCTTCTCTCCCACCTCCACCCCTTCCTCTCTGGAGTGGCAGGGCTAACAAAGCGCCACATTAGAACAGATGCCTCTTAACATGCACGACTGGAGTGGAACGATATTTTCGGAGAGCAGCATTTAAGGCCCCAGAGGGGCTGCTCTCAGAGAAACATGCTTCTCGTCTATGTGTCATTACACCATTAGACATACACTCACAACCTGTATAAAACATGTAACATTCAGTCAGTCTGTAGATTGGAAGGCAGGAAAACACATTTGGCTCCTGTCAGGAAGGTTTATGTTTCAAAAATAGGGCTGCCCTGATTAATCGGCTGCCAATCATGATTGGAGGATTTTGTGGAGTATGTGATTGGTAGATTGGAATTAAATCAGCTCATCATTAAATTAATCAGCTGTGGTTAATAGTGTGGCGTCTGCGGCTGAGAGAAGCGCTGTGTGCTGTGTAGTGTAGTCCTGCCCCCCGTGTGACAGGCTGCCTTTTGAGAGTTCCTTGGGCACTCTCAAAAAAAAAAGTTATATTTTAGCGAACCGTTTTCTGTCGCTCATTTGCACATCACATCAATGACGTCATGTCACTGTGTGGGTCACAGTGGGGACTCTTTCTAGTTTGTGCAGCTTCTGCTGCTGAGAAGGTCTCCTCTCTCGCTCTCGGTAGTTTGACCACAGGTCCCCCACTGGAGCAGGGAAATCAGCATTTGTTATAAGTCATGTTTCCAGCCACCCAAACGAATGTAATGAGTCTGTTTTTTAGCTCTGTTTTGGTCTCCACTAACTCACAAGCTGCTCTCTGTGTGTGTCTGCTGTTGAGCAGCCAGGTCACAGTCTCTTCAGGGTTATTGTTGAAAAGTGCTGTCAACCAGGTTGATGGGAAATGTTAGAGTTGAACCAAATCGGTAAAGTTGTTGGGTGTTAAATCGAAAAAATGAGCTAAAATGCTCTGTAGAATGGACAGGAAGTGGAAATACTACAAGCAATCTTTCACATTACACTTATAATATAATAATATAGAATATTGATTTGAGCAGCTGTAAGCAACATCTGAAGCCCTACCACTAGCCCAAAGAGGCAAATGCAAGCCACACAGGGGACGAACACATACGCAGCGGGTTGACAGTTTTGTTGTTTTAAAAGCCTCAACAGTTTACCTGGAGACAGAGTTGGTACACTAAGGACAAATTTCTGCCCATGAATGGAAAGGCCAGTCTGAGCCTTAGTAATGTCAAAAAATATTGATAGAGCAGTGTATTAATATCAATGGATTTTGTTTGAATCCTATCATTATTTTTTGTCTTATTTTAGTCTAATTTAAGTCTTAATCATGGTCTAAACTCCAGTAATGCTTCAGGTATGTAAACAGGAAGTGCAACGTTGCCATGGATTCCGTGAGTTACATCTTTGTCCAATATTTCTTAGCTTACATTTGTTTATATTTTACATTTGATTCAGAAAGGCATTAGCAGTTCCAGTTTGGAGTGCAGTCATGGATGTGCAGACAACTATCACGGCGTTGCTATGACACTGAAGAAAACTCACAGTGTGTTGATGCTGCCTGGGTGCTTCTATAGTAAATCAACAAAACTCGACCAAATTGTACGCATGTTGTATCATGACAGTAGCAGAAATTACTAATACCAATCAAAATTCAAAACAATTACTCACAATAACAACACTAAAGGCTGTGTAGAATCAGGAATCAGGTCTGCAGGCTATCAAGCCAACAGGCTGAATCTCATACATGGATGAATCTGACGAGCCTCCTGTGGTAGTTGGTGAGTGGGTTGAACTGAATTAAAGTCTTTGAAAACATCTCCACTGCACTAAACCTGTGGGCAGGTGGACCTTGTCATTCTTGTGCTGCTACCAGGGAAAATTAAACTCTTAAAGTGTTTAGTGGAAAACAAATTCAGAATCTGCAGCTTGGTGACACGGCCACTGCTGAGTGTCAGATGTTTAACTCTGTAGTCCTCTGAGGGATGATTGTAAAAACGGAGTCAGGGCTTTAATCAGCTTCTCTTGCACTTGCCAAACAGAACAAGTGTTTTACAAAGCAAAATCACACCAGCAGGAGAAAAGAGCTTGTTTCAGGCATCTGCTGATTTTCATAATCACTGTACAGTACAGGGAGGGAATTATATTAACCTGACGATTATGTTTGTGACAAGGTTCAAGCAATCAAGGTTTCTGAAATCGGAGCTTGCAGCTTCCAACATTAGTTTTTCTTCAGTGTTACAAAAGCAGCAGGGGGTTTTATCTTACGTCCAGTGAAACATGTTTTACAGGTTCTCATTAAATGAAACAACAGTCAAGCTGCTCAGCACTGAGGAGCTTTAAATGTGTGTTTACGTCATATGGCGTCCTGTCAGAGCACTGGAGTCTCCACTGACACGTTCTCAGAAACCATGTGTGATTAGATGGAGACGGCTGAATGGTGTCCTAGGCATGAGTATATTAAAAAGCCCACAATGAGCTTAATGTAAATCTCAGATATTCACTGACATCGGTTTATTTACCTCATGGTCACAGGCTGGTGTCAGGGGGATGAGAAGTATGGAGGAGGCTCATGAATCATGACATATACAGTGTTTTACTGTCTCATGATCATGTGAGGCCATTATCCATTAAGGTGAAACCCAGGTTTACGCTGTTGTGTGGTCTTTAATGGATATTATTATATATGAAAAGGAGCTTGTTATTCTCAATTATAATGGGGACCCTTGAAGGACCCTTGAAGGACTCTTAAGACCTTCACTCTGAGATCCCGGGCTCAGTTTCACAACCAGATATGAATAAACAGTTGTACTTGTCTGTGGAGATAATGTACAAAGGACTCTCTCTCTCTCTCTAAAAAATAAGTATAGTACAATAAAATAAGGTCAAGTAGAAGGACAATGAAATTAGACAATAGAAAGAGAGTAGATGATTAAATGAAAATAAAAATCAGTAGAACCAGTAAGGATCGTAAAGTATGAGAGAATTGATTTAAAGCCAAGTTAAATAAATAGGTTTTCAGCTGGTGTTTAAAAATGTTCACAGCACATGTCCTAAAACTCTTGGCAGGTTTTTCCATGATTTTGGAGCACAGATAAAAAAATAGCTGCACTGCCTGTTTTCATGTGTGTAAAACTGTGTGTATTTAAAAGTCTGGCAGTGGAAGATCTAAGAGCTGGTGAAGGGTTATAAAAGGACAGAGTGTCTGCAATGTAAGCCGGTCCCACACTGTTAAGGACCTTAAATCTATTCTGAAAGATACTGGGAGCCAGTGGAATGAAGCTACAACGCAAGAGCAGTGCAATAATTGAATCTATTTGAGATAAAAACATGAATACTTTTTTTAAGCATCTTTATGGGACAGGAACGGCCGTACTTTGGCAACATTTCTGAAGTGATAAAAAGCTGTTCTGGTCACCTTCTTTATGTGTGAAGTCTAAAATATAATGTTTTCACAACAGGCAGCTTCTTGACGTTCTGTGACTAATTATTCTTTTCCAGAAACAAAGGCTAGAGGAGTGTGACAGTGTCGTTGTAGAGCAGCAGAACCTTGTGGGGAGGAGGTGAGGACGATGATTGAGTGAACAAAGTTTTACACGTTAACACATCCTGTCTCACCACCGTCTCTCCTGAGCTTAACCCTGGAGGTGGCAGATCAGAAAATGCTCATATGAATTGTTTATTTTTAATTATCTAATAGGGACGATGCAGTTTGATACACTTCCATGCAGATCATGAAACTGATGTTGCACAATTTATAGCTATTGGTAATTTTCAAGTCTTTACAGTGTAATTAAAATACACACACAATAGACACACTACAGATATGAAAGTAATATAATAGTAATATACTGAAATTATTGAAATGCATTGAGACAACAACAACAACAACAACAACAAAACAGTCAGACAAACAAATGATAATATCAAACAATTAGTTAAAAATGTTCAGATGTGCAGATGTAGTCACAAAGAGTCAACAACAGCAAAACAAGCAGATCATCACACAAAACAATTAACAATACGTTACAATTAGCTAGACATGGCTACAGCTCTGTTTCGCTTTTAGCAGCAATTAACTTTCGATATCAAGGAATTCATATCTGGAGTTTAAGCTGGTTGTGTGTTCAGAAGTGTCTGAGCAGATCATATGGGTAACTGCTTATTTTATTATTACGGTCACAGGTTAACCTCCGGTAATGACTCAGTGATCTCAGACATTAGTGAACATATGAACACATGAACAAAGAGATAAGAGATGTAACCTGGTGCTTAGATTAGGTCACTTTATTTGTACCTGTCAGTAAATTTGTAGTTAAAAGTCATAAATTTTACACATTTCACATACACCGCAGACAACACCACGGGCAATAAGTAAATAAAATAAACATGGCTTCAGTGCAGTGTTACTTCAATTTACTCACATGGAACAAAGCTCCCTTTTGTGGAAGAAGCTGAAATTCACTGTTCAAAGGGTGAGAGTTGATGTTTTAAATCGAGCCAGCTGTCTGGTGAACAGGGACACTGGGTTAAGCTGTGACTCACCAATCAGCTGCTGAACCATTAAACATTTTGATTCAGATAATTCCTGCTCTTTAAAGGCAGATTTCCAAACTGTGACGCCAGAGAAAAAGATCAAATCAATTAATCGATAAGATCATTATGGTCTGGTCGCCAAGTGTTTGGTGACTGGGTCTCTGCTAAAGCCATGAGTACCAAATCAATAATGCCGAAAGATACAAGAGTTAAATAAAGGAAATCATGGTGACATGTTCGGCACCACCATCTGTGCCAATACAATGCTTCGCTGTTTGCACTGTACCTTTGCGCCACAGTATGTTGGCTTGTCTGTACCAACTAAAGTCTAAAGCAGGGGTCGGCAGGTAGGTTTGGCTTCGGGCCAATTTTTTATTCTAATCCATTAACGTTGGACCAGAACATACTCAAAGGCTAATTTAAGAAACTGAAAATGTCTCTAAACCTCCAGTGTCTCCACGTGCAGCTGCTCAAATGGTTAAAACATGGTCAGATTCAGCCCAGACATAGAGACTGTGGTGGAAGGTGTCAGTTTTGTGTAGCTGTAGTTGTGTGTTGTCTGTTTTTGCTGCAAGATGTGTGCATCATGTGTGAAAAATAGGTGAGACGCTGAATCTCTAGATCATGCCATGCAGTTGCGTGTCTCATGTGGGCCAGATATTATTGCTTGTGGGCCAGTCCTGGTCCACAGACCACCAGTTGCCGACCACCGGTCTAAAGGCTTTCAGTTAAAGCAGGGAGACCACGCACGGACCTACAGTTTACTCTCCAGCTGCACACGTTCCCATCAGTCATGTGCAGATTTAGTCGTGCAAATGTATCATGGGTAAACAGCAGCACACAGCTGTCTCTGCTGTATATCATCTGAACTCTGAACTTTGACCCCATTAATGAAGGTGTAATCTCATACTGCTTTCTCCTGCAGTGGCCTTGGTAACAGTTACCAGGGCTACGGACCAGGACTGGCCAATGGACGTGGAATCTTCTGGCACGGAGGGAGACTCTCATTGGTGACAAAGGATGATTCTTGTAATCACATGTAATTGGGTAACTTAGTGTATCACAGGATGGACATGTCTGAGTCTCACTGTGTCTGTGGTTAGAGTATAACCGGGAGACCATCACACAGTGGGATCCAGACCTCTATCTGTACCTTTAATTACCAGCGAGGACTAGAGACACAGAGACACCATCTGGAAGATTTCAGTCCTGGCTGATTTGGTGACACCTGTAGTTACTGGTGGTGACAGCAGATGTGGTGTAATCAAAACAAACTGTTACTATTTGAATAAAGAAGTCAGGCAGTGATTGATCTTTTTCATCATGTCTGATTTTCTGCACACAACCTGAGTGAGAGCAGCAGCAGAGTGAGAGGAGCTGGTCACCCGGCTGAGAGGGTGCAGGTGAGGTGTGCAGCCTGTCCCCTGCAGCTCTTCATCTAACTGCTCACTGTGGCTGCTCCTGACTCTTCATCACTCCCTGACATATTTCTAACTGATGACCCCGGTCTTGTTTGGTAGACATATTTTGGATGAGTGCCATTTCCTGTGATACTTAAAAACAAAAGTCAACTCATGTTTTGCCAGTTAAATGCTTTTAATGTGAAGATGCAGCAGTGGGAAATGCTTAGCTTGCATTAGTGGCCACAAAGACCCAGTTCACAATCCTGAAAAATATATAAATATTGCAGCACTTTCTGAACCTGTGAGCTTTACACTCACACTGTAGGAAGGTGAGTTCTGACTCTGAACATAACCACACACATTGGTTGCTTTTGTCATTTGACAAAGTCATATAAAGTTTATACAAGGCTTGTTTAATACTTTCAGTTGGTCTTACAGAGAAAGAAAGCTCACTGAAACTCAACAGTAGTTTAACCTCATTATTCTTAAGACAAGATTCAACAAAATTCTGGACTGGTCCAGACCTCCTCCTGGTTTCAGGTTATTGGTTCAATCAGTTATTAAATCCAGGGTTCACTGACCGTTTCCCCTGCACTGTGAATGTTTAATGGCTGTGTTTGATCCAGTAAAGACTGAAGACTGTAACTGTGTGATGTGAGTGAGACTGGTTGTTTGTCTCTATATGTCAGCCCTGTGATAGACTATAGGTGTATGGCGCCCTCGCCCAATGTCAGCTGGGATTGGCTCCAGCCCCCCTGAGACCCAGTTTTGGATAAGCGGTATAGAAAATGGATGGATGGATTCTGTTTCTTTAGGTATACGTGTCTAAAATATAAAAATTAAAAGTTGTTGGTGGGCAACCAATCAGGGTGAAGATTGGACAGTAACTGTCAGTCATCATGGCAGTTAATGTAAATGTAATGTAAACTAGAAGGGCGCACACCTCCGCCGAGGCCAGTGCCAAACAACATACACCAGACTTCAGAGTAAAAATTTAGATTCATAGTAAATGATCCAACTCTGTGTAGTCCTGCTGATAAATTAACCTCCTGGTGGAGGCAATAATACAGCTGCTGTCAAACTACAGGAGAAAGGGAGAGCTCTCTGCAGACACCTGCCATGAGAAGAGAACTGTCCTCCCCTTAATGACTTCTTTTTCTGACACATTTGCTTTAACAGGACAGTTTGACACCCTTTTTTGACACCCTGCTGCACAGTTGCACCTCTATATCCGAAATCCTCCTCCTGCCTCACTGTTGTGGGTCTTAGAGCATCACCAGTGTGTCAGGAGGGAAACTGGGGATGTTAGCTGCTGTTAGCTGCTGCTATTCATGCACATTTTTATATGGAATAATGCACCACACTTTTTGAGGAAAAAAGTATATGAGTCAGTTTGTTCTGCAGAAGTGTTTCCAGTGGACACCAAAAAGTGATGGGGGGGGGGTGCCCTAGTGGCTCACCTGGTAGAGGGCCTACCATGAAGGAGTAGTCCTAACAGCAGCGGCCCAGGTTCGAGTCCAAACCATGGCTTTTTGCTGCACGTCATCCTCTCTCTCTCTCTCTCTCTCTCTCTCTCTCTCTCTCTCTCTCTCCCTGTCCTCTCTCTCTCACTGTTGCTGTCAGAGTAAGGACAAAACTAACTTTAAAAAAACAGTGATGAACCTGACAGGGATGCATTTGCATAGATGTATTATAATACACGTAATACATATAATACATGTGCACTTGTTCAATGCTTTTACCTTCAAAAGTCACAAAGCATTGAACAGGTTCATCACTTTTTATAGTCCCCTGGAAAAATTTCTGTTGTGTTGTCAGTATTTGCAGCACTTGTGTTGTCAGATTGATGAAGATGTTGATGCTGAATTTGTGTGTGTTTATCTATTTGCGTGTTTTCTTAAGTTGCAGTGTGTTGAGCCCTCAGAGCCAAATAAAGAAATGAAATATTAGTCATTTATAGAAAATGAGTCTGTATCTTTAAACCAGTATTACTCTCCTCAGTCCTGTGGGGCTTCTCATTGAACAGATGCTGTCAGCAGTGGTGACTGTCACCACAGCAGCTTTGTTGAAGTGTGATGCCACAGGCTGTTTCCCGTTCCTGCTACCTCTGGTTATCTTCTGTGCATCTGTGTACCCAGTGCCTTTAGAGGAATCTCTTTTTGTTTGAGATAAATGTGGATCCAATCTGCTGCTTGCCATCATCAGAATATACAGTATACCAATCACAACATATACTGGATGGTTTCAGTATGAAGGCAACACCTTGTCTTACCTTACTTAAACATGTGTTTCTTTCTCACCAGGGTCTGTGCTAAATTATTCACTGGCTCATTATAATCGAGGATTATCAGATCACTAGACCTAAACATTTCAACCAAAATCAATCTGTGTAATTAAAGACACATAAACTACTTCTCATGTTGGTCTTCCAGTTCTTGGTCTTCAGACTAATCCTACATACTGCTGCCTTGTTTGGTGACCAGTGTTTTGGTAGTTCTGGTATCAAAAGTGGACTCTCTGTGCACCAGTCACTGTAGCACTGGACAGCACTTCTAGACTGTATGCTGATTTTTTCTGAGAATAAAGAATAAATACATTTATCAGTGTCTCTATCATTGTTTTACATCTAATTTTAAAATGTACATTTTTGCTGAGTTGAAATTATTATCTATCATCTTTGAGAAATGGATGTTGTCTCCTTTTTAAGATTTTCCTTCACTCTAAAGATGCCTCTTTCTCCGGTCTGTCCTTATCCTCCTCAGATCAGCAAGCAGCAGCTGCAGACGGTCAAAGAGCGCTTCCAGGCCTTTCTCAACGGAGACACTCAGATCGTGGCTGATGAGGCCTTCATCAACGCTGTCCAGAGCTACTATGAGGTCAGTTTGTATAACCTGTTACACCTGTACACTCACAGAAGCTGTACTTGATGTAGTAATTGTCCAACTCTGGTATGAATCACTCAGATTTTTTGTATGTTTATTTATAAATCTAAAAAGCTGTTAACCCTGCCTCTTATAGCTGACCTCTGACCTCCCTGACAGTTCCTTTGTAGAATCAATAAAATACTAAATGCTAATTCTTTATCATTATCTATACATAGGAAATGTCTGCCACCTGTGTCATTTCATAAATCTAAACTACCTGTTGAAAGCTCCAGATGTCCCTTTGTGAAGCCTCCTCTTGTTTAAACTGAATCTGCCCAAGCAAGAAAACTAATAATGGGGAGAAATGTATCCAAACCTCAGCGGAGCTGACTGCTCTAGGCTCTGATGAATGATGCAGCGTGTGAGCTCAGCTCCTTGGGGCGGTGTTAATAATGTTCTCCCACGCGGCTGGGATTCAGTCAGCTTGATCCATCCAGAACAGAGGGAAATAAAATGTGATGAAAGAAGAGCTGGAGTCCTCTCTGCATCTCGGTCCGTATTACACTGTTCATTTACAACTGAACATCTGACGTTCACCACATGGAGCGACTCACAGTCAGTGGAATAAGCACAGATTGTCTCAGTAGGTGATTCATTAACATCAGACAGTTTATAAAAGCTGTTTGTTGAACTCCTTCTTCCATCATAACTTTTCATAAACAGCTCAGGTTTCGTTCTGTTTTCACTTTCTCATTACGGGCACTAAGTGTAGATTGATGTGAAAAGCTCTGCACATTCTGCACAAAGAAAATTAATATAAAACGTATAATTTCTAAATAAAATAAGACTGGTAAGAAAAACTCTCAAACTCAGTTGCCACTTTATTAGGTACACCAGCTAAAACTAATACACTAATCAGGTCAACAGGTTTTTAATGTTTTTACTGAAACTGTTGTTTGTTGTGTCCTAAAAGTAATGTTTCTGCTGTATTTTAATCAGTACAATAAGAAAATAAAGAATTTCTGTAAAATGCTATCTGCACGTCTGCAGTAGAGTCACTGCCAACCTGTTTTTATTTGTTTCTCTACAATGTCTACTTCATCTGAGGCAGCTGATTGGTTGATGAGGTTGTTGGTCAAGTGACAAGAGACCTGTGTTTACTTTCTCTATAATAAACCAAACCTTTCCCTAACTGTAACCAAGCGTTTTTGTAGCCTAAACTTAATGCAGGACATTGTGATTTGCAGCTGATGGGTAACAGGAGGGTAAAATAATATATAATGTATGAAGATACAGTGCATCTGGAAAGTATTCACAGCGCTTCACTTTTTCCACATTTTGTTATGTTACAGCCTTATTCCAAAGTGGATTAAATTCATTTTTACCTCAAAATTCTACACACAATACCCCATAATGACAAAGTGAAAAAAGTTTGCTTGAGATTTTTGCAAATAAAAAAAAAAAAAATCACATGTACATAAGTATTCACAGTCTCTGCCATGACACTCAAAATTGAGCTCAGGTGCATCCTGTTTCCACTGATCATCCTTCAGATGTTTCTACAACTTGATTTGAGTCAAACTGGAGTAAATTCAGTTGATTGGACCTGATTTGTGAAGGCACACACCTGTCTATATAAGGTCCCATAGTTGACAGTGCATGTCAGAGCACAAACCAAGCCGTGAAGTCCAAGGAATTGTCTGTAGACCTCCGGGACAGGATTGTATGGAGGCACAGATCTGGGGAAGGGTACAGAAACATTCCTGCAGCATTGAAGGTCTCAGTGAGCACAGTGGCCTCCATCATCCGTAAATGGAAGACGTTTGGAACCACCAGGACTCTTCCAGGAGCTGGCCGCCCGGCCAATCTGAGCGATCGGGGCAGAAGGGCCTTAGTCAGGGAGGTGACCAAGAACCCGATGGTCACTCTGACAGTGCTCCAGCGTTGCTCTGTGGAGAGAGGAGAACCTTCCAGAAGGACAACCATTTCTGCAGCACTCCACCAATCAGGCCTGTATGGTAGAGTGGCCAGACGGAAGCCACTCCTCAGTAAAAGGCACATGACAGCCCACCTGGAGTTTGCCAAAAGGCACCTGAAGGACTCTCAGACCATGAGAAACAAAATTCTCTGGTCTGGTGAAACAAAGCTTGAACTCTTTGGCCTGAATGCCAAGTGTCATGTCTGGAGGAAACCAGGCACCGCTCATCACCTGGCCAGTACCATCCCTACAGTGAAGCATGGTGGTGGCAGCATCATGCTGTGGGGATGTTTTTCAGCAGCAGGAACTGGGAGACTAGTCAGGGTGGAGGGAAAGATGAATGCAGCAATGTACAGAGACATCCTTGATGATAACCTGCTCCAGAGCGCTCTGGACCTCGGACTGGGGCGAAGGTCCATCTTCCAACAGGACAACGACCCTCAGCACACAGCCAAGATAACAAAGAAGTGGCTTCGGGACAACTGTGTGAATGTCCTTGAGTGGCCCAGCCAGAGCCCAGACTTGAACCCGATTGAACATCTCTGGAGAGATCTGAAAACGGCTGTGCACCGACGCTCCCCATCCAACCTGATGGAGCTTGAGAGGTTCTGCAAAGAAGAATGGGAGAAACAGCCCAAAAATAGGTGTGCCAAGCTTGTAGCATCATACTCAAAAAGACTTGAGCCTGTAATTGCTGCCAAAGGTGCTTCAACAAAGCATTGAGCAAAGGCTGTGAATACTTATGTACATGATATATTTTTGTTTTTTATTTTTAATAAATTTGCAGAAGTTTCAAGCAAACTTTTTTCACTTTGTCATTATGGGGTATTGTGTGTAGAATTTTGAGGTAAGAAATGAATTTAATCCACTTTGGAATAAGGCTGTAACATAACAAAATGTGGAAAAGTGAAGCGCTGTGAATACTTTCCATATGCATTGTATATGAATGATGTTGTACAAAGTGTAAAAATATTAAGTTTATTTTTTATCAGGCACAAATTAGACTACTGAACTTGTTTTTTTTTTTTTAATCTATTTTGGGAGGTGTCCAAAAGTTGTCATGAGCTTCTAAACTGTTTGTGTTGAGGAAGAAGCAGAGACATTCAGAACTGTAGTTTGAATAACAGAGAAATACTGTCTACAGAGCAGGTTTTTGTTGGTCGCTTCCCACTGTCTCAAGATGGTAGCATGCCTGATTAGACTACTCCTCATCTTAAGACCAACACACGAATGGACGCTAAGATAGCAACTGTATTTACTATTTAAACAATGTAGGAGCTGGACAGGGAAATGACAACTGTGTGGGTCTGAAACTCTGTGTCTGACAGGGTGTCAGAGAGTTTCTTCTACAGATAAACAGTCAAGGCCGTGCTCACTCTCCAGACTTGTGACTTCCTGTCTGATAGTTGAAGTTTCTCTGACTGGACATGAATTTCATTGTCTCAGTGGTACATGAACAACACATCCATATGTGAATGCATACACAGTTGTGTGTACTCTGTACACATAGACATGTTGTATTTATTTGGCTGTTTTAACCTGGTTTTAAAAGCATAACCAGGGACAGAGCTGCAAAGTAGCTTCAGGTAGATGCTCTATATACGTTACATCTGTTGCACTGCTTATCTTTATGTCACCATGTTAACTGTATGTTAAATAAATGAAGACTAAACTTTTGATGTGCGGCTTCCCATAGATTCCCATGTGCACAGCAGAGCTGTCAGGTCCATTACTATTACTGTAATTGAAGTTGTAAATGAACCTCACATGCAATCTCTCATGAATATATCATTGTATCATTTCTGTTGCACTGTACATGTGTGAGCTAACAGTTGCTGGAGATGTCTGGAGATTTAAGAGCGGTGTGTGGTGCAAGAACAGAACAGGGGGGTGTATCTGTGTTGGGTTGGTGGTGCTGACACATTGACTGGCTCTTCCTTATCAGTTAATGTGGCAGCACAAAGAAACCAAATGAGAACGGTCTGATATTTAACAGAAGAAGCTGGTGGCACAGGTTATCAATTTTATCATCAATTAAAACCCAAAGAGCTTAGCTTGGCTTTACCCCCAGGCTTAAACTGATGGAGGCAGAGAGAGAGAGAGAGAGAGAGAGAGAGAGAGAGAGAGAGAGAGAGAGAGAGAGAGAGAGAGAGAGAGATGGGGGGGATAGACAGAAATAGAAAGATAAAGAAAAACAGAGACAGAAGGTCAGAAAGAACTTGGCAGGAATTTACCTCTCATCAAATAACAAGCTCATTCACGGTCTCTCAGATATCCGTCAGCTATCATTAAGGCATGGTTTGTTGTTTAAATTCTTCCTCATTATTCCTAACTGGAGAAAGTTCAACACATCTGTCTCTGAGATTTCTCTATACAGAGGTGATTTTAATTTCACTGGTGCTTTTCACACCTTTGAAAAATAACATATACAAAAAAATAAAAAAAGTCAGTAGTGATGATTATTATCCTTTGGTTGATCAGTGTTAATGGTTTTCATTGGAACCACTTTCTCCTGCAGAAATAGTTCCTCTGTGTATTTTGAACAGGATCCAGAGTAACAGCAAGCACAGTTTCAGGAAACATGTTGAATTTTTCAAATGTAATTTTTCAATGCTGTGAGCACCTCAAATGAAACTCCATTCACCTCCGTCATACAGAGGTGGAAGTAGAAATCTCAGAAATGGATATGTCAAGATTAGGACAAAAAAACAAACAAACAAAAAAAAAAAAGAAAAAAAAAGAAAAAACAAGACTAGGTCAAAACCTAGTATGTGTCTGAACCTATGGTCAAATCCTGATTTTATAACCACAATGTCATCTGACAAAATCACCAAACACATAAATTAATTATTGTCTGGATCCACAACAGTTTAGTCACAGACTTTTGTTAGAAGCAGCTCTTTATGTCCAACTTTCTCTGTTTGATCTGTAGAATTGATCACAGATGGATTTTAGAACAAAGCCTTGTTTTCAGTCGCTTCTGTTTTCTGTGTTCAAGTCACTGCATTATGTGTTAATTCAAATTCAACACTTCCTGTAATAATTTCAAATTAATAGCTGTCTAACATTTCAGTGGACAGAAACCCTTTATTTCTTCACATGGCTTTTATTGCCGTGCTGTGGAAGCATATTGTCTCAGTTCCTGTTGCTGGTGTTTCTGTTAATGAAAGTAGTTCATTTGCTGTACGTATTATATATATCTCAGATTCCTTTGCATCGATAATTAAATCTCAGTAACAGATATAAACTGGTTTTGTCAAAGTGTAAAAATATGACCATGACCTGTGAACAGACACACTGTATACACAGCAGTACATGGACATATCTCCTGACAGACGATAGCTACTGATCAGCTTTTCTTTATTACATAAGGTAAAAGATTGGAATTATACATGTTACACTCAATGTATTCTGTGGTATATACATATTGTATATAATGAAATAATAGAAGTGTAGGAAAAGATAATTACATAGAATATAGAGAGATACAAGTGAGGATGCAATTGCAATGCAATGTACAAACTGAAGAGTTGCATCAAACGTCAGACAGGACGTGTGAGTTTAAGAGTAGGAATACAGAGTTTTAGGTTCAGACAATAATTCTTGTCAGCGAGAGGAGTTTTACAGATGGAACTCATTCAGTGGTGACCCCTGGTGCCCCTAAATGTAAAAAACCAAACTGATCAATCAATCCACTGATTGCAGGTCTTCCTGAAGAGTGACCGTGTGTGCCGGATGGTGCAGAGCGGCGGCTGCTCAGCCAGTGACTCTCGGGAGGTTTTTAAGAAGCACATCGAGAAGCGGGTGCGCAGCCTGCCTGAGATCGACGGCCTCAGCAAAGAGACGGTGCTCAGCTCCTGGATCGCCAAGTTTGACACCATCTACCGCGGCGAAGAGGACCCGAGGAAGCACCAGCAGAGGATGACTGCCAGCGCCGCCTCTGAGCTCATCCTCAGCAAAGACCAGCTCTACGAGATGTTCCAGCAGATCCTTGGCATCAAGAAGTTCGAGCACCAGCTCCTTTATAACGCCTGTCAGGTTAGTAAGGTCCTCTACATGAAAAAAACAATAGAAAAATTATTTCTTTGCATTTTTTGTTTACTTGGGTTAATAATAACAACAATCAATTGTTTTTATTTAAACAGACCCCACAGTTATTTAGATATAGGCCTCTACCAAACGGTTGAGAAGTCCTTTCATGGTAAAAGTATAAATGCATTTATAAATACCAAAGATATTCAGAAAAGGTCAAATAGAATGCTAACTTTTTCAAGAAATTAATTGAACTTGCTCATCTCTGGGGCAGTACAACAGCACACATTTTTTTTTGCCTGGTCATGCAACAGCACAAATGGTTTTTGGCTGGTGGTGCAACAGCACTTGCAGTAATTTTTTCTTGGCCATTTAATCTACTCTATTTCTGAGGGTATGCTACAAAGCATTCCTGCTTTGCATTCAAACATAGGAAAATATTCAATTTCTGGCATTTCCATCTTGATGCACCCTTTGTACAGAGGTTGCACCACCCTCGCTTGTCAGAGTAAAGTGGCAAATATTTGCAGTTGTCACAATGCATCTGGTTGTGGTTGTGTGGGTCTTGGGGTGTAGCATTTATTCTGAGACAACATCTGTGGTGGCGACTAGGATGATGGTTGGCCAATTTTGGATGCTGGCGTGTTGACTTGCCCCCAAACTGTGGCCAACTCCCAACCTGAACCTCATTAAAAGCACTGGTGTTTCATTCAGTAGGCCATAGTCCCTTCTGTAGACCAGCCAGGCATTTGAGATCCACAGGTCAATAATGTATCCACACAGGGGAAAGTACCACTGACTTGACTTGTTGGGGTCTTGTACCTGTTTACCAGCATGTCAGAAAGATCACTGCCTCCCATATGCTATTTGTAGGCAGAGATGAGTGATGGGCACGGGACAGCATTCTTGTGTATTGGTCTCTTTGTTCCACCATTATATTAGTACAAAAACATGTTAATTTGTTGCCATGCAATTAATAGTATTACCAGTATTAGTATTATTTCCACATATTTATTATAGATATTTGCCATATTTGCAGTACTTTGAAAACATCTCAGAAATGGTGAAAAATCATATTGATTTTTTTTTTACCCCTTTTTCATCAAATCTATAATTGAATCACATTAAATATATGATGTTAATAACAGTGGATGTTCATAATTTTTTAAAAATTGATTAATTTATTATTTAAAAATGTAAATTTCTTTTCTTAGCATCACTACCTTTATTGTTCAATAGTGAAGCATGTTTTTAGCCATTAAAAATCACTCACTTATAAAATTATTTCAACATGCATATAATGGAATATCATTAAATGTGTCATTTTAACAACAATGAGTGACCAGAAGTTATTTATTCCATAGTAAATAGTCAATTTTAATTACATTAGCTAACTTCTCTACCTTTACCATAAAATGACAATTCAACCGTTTGGTAGAGCATGTTTTTAAAAAATGTTTTGACCCTTATTAGACTTCTTTTTGTTGCATCAAGTTACATAATTCTGTTAAGTAAGATCTTAGAAGCTAGAATATGTCAAAAAAAATTTGCTTGCCTTAGAAAATTTCACCAAAATTTATCAATATGTCTCCTGTCAATTTTCTCTTATTACTTCCTGGTTTGGAGGCAAACTGAAAAGGCACATGACTTAAAGACACAGTGACATCTAATGGATTTCTTTAGCAAAACATAACTAAACCAAGTGGAAGAGATGGCTCAATCAGGTTGAGTTAAGTTCAATACAGTTTTATAGGAGATATAGTGAATCAAAATGTGCGTTACCAAATGGTTGTGCAGAACATTACATGACTCTTTGTCTGGTCATCGCTCCTCTTCAGTTGGTCTGGGACATTAGACCCAATTACTATTAATGTTATTGTTATCTAGAACCAGGCTGCTCCAAACCCAGATCATTCCTGTTCTGTAGAGACATGGAACAAGTTATACTCACTTCTGTGCACTCATGGTTAAATAACTGTGCTGTACAGGCAGCTAGAAAACAGACCAGTTTGTCCTGGATCACGTCCTGTTTGACTCTGTATCCTCTTCCGGCCTCATTGTACTGGTTTGCTGTTTTCTGAAACATTGCCTCATAGCTTTTTCATAGTTTGCAGCAGCTTCTCCAAATTTCGAATCATCTTAAACTAATGCAGCTCTCTCTCCTTCACTGTAAATCACTTTGGTGTTGATGTGACGAGTGATGCACAACTACAACTGAAGCATTCAGTCTCTTCAAACCACATGAATTCAGCCCCTGCTCTCAGAAGCAGCTGTTCATCGTTTCGACTCATCGGCTCTTCTATGCGACCTATGAGGATTTATTTATTGATTCACTGATTTTATTCCCCTGCCAGGGAGAAACCAGTAAAGTCAAAGCTTCACTGACGGTCTGGGTCCATCCCTACATCCCTAGAGAGAAGCCACAGCAGATCACCAGTGGGGAGTTTGTGTGATTTACACAGCTTTCTGTGGAGATGCTGCTTTAATAAACCTGCCAAAGAACAACGCATCAGTGCGTTTAAAAAAAGGCGATTAACTCCTCTCACACTGAGAGGACACAGACACACAACTGCTGGGAGCAACGTCAACACACACACACATACACACACACACACACATTGAAGCAGTGAGCTGTTACCCGCCGTGCAGACTGGTAAAATGGATCTGTTGTGTCTCGTCCCCCATGTTGTTGCCTCTGTCAGTGTCAGAGCCTCCATGTGAGACACTTCGATCAGGCATTGTGTGTTTTTTTTTCGGGGCTGCAGCTCAACCTCAGTGGAAAGTGTAGCCGCGTTGCTTCTGGTGTGTTTACAGTTTTCGGGCTCTGAAAGACATCACAGCTCAGGGAAGGGGTGAACCTTAGCGTGATCACCTGGGTGTTGTGTTTACATCACATCGGAGTTGGGGCTGGCAAATACCTGTATTTACTTCAGTGTCATGTGACCCGAGAGTGAACGCTGATTGTACACGGTTTGGAGGCTAACAAACTGCCTGTGGTTGAGGTGATATGACCCGGAACGATACTAAAAAGCTTTTTACTATCAAATCAATAATGTATGAATTCTGATTATTATTATTATTATTATCATATTTTAAACACATAAACACTGACCTGGAGTTTACATTGTGTGTTTCAGGGCCACATTCTGTCTCTGTTGTGCCAACTGTCTGAGAAAAATTAATTTCATATGAATGTTTCTCCATGCTACCAGAAGATCATCGTACCATCTTTACAATAATGACTTGTACGACTGTTTGTTGGTTTGGTAATGGTCTGGGCCACACCACTTCCACCTTGTTGAGGTTGCTTGTCAGAAAAATAAAAACATGGGCCTGGGTTTTTAAGTTTCTGAACAAAACCCCCCAGCTGTCATTTTCCTGTTGTGAATGGTTCCAGAAAGCAGCCTGAGCAATATAAACCATGAAAAAGAGGGTGATGTTGATGAGGCACATACAGACTCCAAAGCATAAGAAGAACAATCCAGTGTGTGTGGAAACGCAGCATAGGGAAGGAACAATGAGACGGGCTTCTATACATAGATGATCCACTATTAAATTGCCAGGTATCTCATCCATAGAAGAATCTGCTGCTGGATGGAAAATTAGTTATTAATATATGCAGAGTGTAATGGTAATAACAGGGCAGAGAGCTGGGCTGTAAAGGCAGATTGATGTGGTAATAATGGTGTCCAGTCGTCGGCAGCTGGTGGCTGGCCCACAGGGACTCAGACTCTTTTGTCCGTGCTCCATCCATCACTGGCGGGTAAGTCCTGCTCACTGTCAGGGCTCCTTTTGTAACAACCAGAAATCCACAAGGCCTGGACTCAAAAGTACGACTCAGAGGCAAAACCTGAGAGTCTTCACTGGAAAAATAGGTCAGTACCCAGGTGGTCAAACAGGAGCAAGCTGACAAATCAAAGGGCCAGGCGACAGCTGGAAGAGTAACACCAAGAGTAAATGTTCACTTTAAGTTGGAAACAGAAGACCTTTGTATTATTTAAGCAGCTCAGAGTGGACCTAGATCTGCTGTCTCAGTAGCGGGGTTAGGTCTAAACACTGAGTCACCTGACTCCACACGCCACGTTTCACAGCTCAAGATCTAAAAGCTTTGAAAGACAACATTATTGTCATTAATTGTTAATGTAAATGTAATGCCCACCACCAGAGCTCTGAAAACAATTTGAAGTTAGTTTGAAATGTTAATTATATTCGACAGACAGACCGAAGCCTCAAAGATGTTTGAAATAGATGATGAGGCAGAAAGGTGAGAGTGTTTAGTGGTTTATCAACACTGTCAATAATTTCCAGTCCAGATCTACTGATGATGATGATGATTGCTGATTTGAGAATAGAGTATAAAGGTTACAGCTAGACCTTGCTGGCTCAGCTGTTGTCCTGAGATGTTGGGATCTGTAACAGGGGGAAAATAATCTTTGTAGTGAATTAAAATCATATTTAGTCAAAAAGATCATTTCTGAAACATCAACATTTTTTTAAACCAACATATACTTACACATACTAGCTTCACCAGTCAAGTTTGCAGTAGAATGAATGTGACAGAATGAACTGGGAATGTTTGGTCGTCATAAAAGTCTGTGGGAGGAAAAACAAAGAAACACTTGAAATCTGGCAGGAGAATCCAAGGTTTAAATAAATGTTGTTGTGTTACACTCCAAATCCCAGAATTCATTTTCTTTAAGTGTTTCTTGCTTCTGTGTATACGTGATAATTCATAAAGGGATGTGTTACAACACTGATCAGTGGCTTCTCTCATGGATAATCACATGAATACTGATGCAAAGCTCTGATCAGCTTTATTAGATTTGTTTGGATAAAAAAATATAAAAAAATCACAGTTTTGAATTAAAAATCATTAAATGAATTTATGCAAGTAATGAGTCAGTGGAAAATTATTCACACCTTCACATTCCAACTTTGCCATATATTCTACCGTTTACAAAACCTGTTGGCAAAACTTCCAATGAGGTGTTAATTCAACGGTATGTGTATTATGAAGGTTGTAGTGAGTGGTAGTATGGGACTGGACTACATTATATGGAAAAGTAAACGGGGTAGAAAGACTTAGGCTTAGGCGATATGGAAAATTGAATATCCTGACACATTAGGTCTACACAATATGAAGAAAATGTGCGATAACATTGTTGAATTGCAATGATGATATGACTCACGATAAATACAGAATGTGCATATACAGTTCCTATGTCTCCCTCTACTATCATTCTTGTTAACCTCACAGTCACCACCAAACTGAAACTATGGCCCAGGTATCCAGGCTCCACCTGACAAGTCAAGTGTTCACAGGCTGAGTGAGTGTTCCTGGAGCTTATGTAATATAATGTCATGTTTATCTCATCTCATCAATACAGCACAGCTGCTTCCGCTCCTTTATTGATACTCATGAGAATAAAATTAAGAACAGGATTAGAAATAACAAAATTAGTTCCCTAGAACAGCAGCAGTGATATTTACAGCAGGGTCAGTCTATACAAACTTAGAAGTGTCTCTCTGGAAACTCATTTTAATTTGTCACTAAACTGAATAATATTCCTGACATGAAAACACAGAGTGAAGCTGAATAAAAAATGCAGACATCGGTCACTGTCAGTCATCTCCTTCGTCCTCCTCCCTCTGCTGCTGATGTCTCCAGCTACAGAGGCGTGGCTGCTGTCTCAGCCTGTATGAAGCTGCACTTCTCACTGGTCTCCACTGCTGCCTCTGTGCTGTCCATTGTGTGTCTGTGTGTGTGCATGTGTGTGTGTCTGAGATAAGAGAGGAGAGGCTGCAGTCCGACTGAAACGTGGTGCTGAAAGCTTTTCTGATTCATTTGCATGAAAGCTGCAGAAAAAGTCAACCATGAGTCGAGTTGTTTCGTCCTGAGCTCTGATCCGCAACTTTTAAGCAGAGGATGAAATCATAATAACTACTGAAACTTGCATATCAATAGATCAATTTCCATGGCAACAGCAAGCTTCCTCCACTCAGACCCTGTGTTATGACTGAAAGCTTTGGAAAAACCAAACTTAACTCAGCCTGACCCACAGCCAGATCTGGACCCAGATCCTGGGTCAACACACAAACCATTTTTCGTTTTTTTAAGAAAAGCTGCCTACCTCCAACAGATGGTGTTTTCTGGTGTATCATGACGTATCCTGACTGAAGCATAGGTGGATTTTTTTTCTAGTCCCGTCATGTCATGGACAGTTGGTGTTTCTGGAGTAACCACTCTGAATTAATGAGCTGTAAACTGAGAAATCTGCTGCTGTCTCTAACAGTACAGCTCTGAGAGGGGACGTGGGGGAGGGGACGGTAGGAGGCCTTTTACTCTGCTTGTGTGATGCTGCTTTACAGTGTGTGCTGTTTTCATTGTTCTTATCAGTCATGTGAGTCAGATCTGAGGGGAAGTTTGCTCTCAGTGGCGTGTGGAGCACTTCACCTGGCTTTTATTTCTTTTGATACAATTTTAGTAAGAAACCTTGTTTTTGTTGCCACTTGCTACACCTTCAAACTGTCTGTCAGACATTTTGAATTAAAGTGAGAAACAATTTTACTACAGATATTGTAACACTTTCAAATTACACTATAAATATGGAGCTGCCTTAATGAACAGTTCTCCTTTTTTCACCCAGTATAGATATACAAGTCAAATCATTAAAAGAGATGTTTATTCAATTATTTTTTGAAAAGATAAATAATTCTCTATTGAACTAACTACAACTCAGGTAAAATCAGTCATTTGTGGAGGTGAAATCAAGCAGTTTTTCCTGTGTATAAAGGTTCATGAAGCCCCTCTCTGTGCCAAAACGGAGAGAATAGAAAAGAGACAGAGGAGGGAGAAATGACAGGCTGTGGGAAGGAGGGGGTGTAAAATGGAAAGAGAGGAGGATGAGAGAGTTGAACTGTTTAAAGAGGGATGGTGATTAGAAGGAGGCAGACAGGAAGGGAGGCCCGGGCATTACAAGAAACAAAGAAATTTCCACTGAATGAGCTGTGTGTTTTCCACTGATCAGCGCTGAGAGTAAATATTGGCTTCTTGGTGCAGGAGCTGCACTTGGTGGCTAATAACTGCCAATTAAAATCCAACAGCACCAAGTCACAGTTAAATAACTAATCTCACACAAGGCATATGGTTACACTAAAACAGAGCTTTCAGAGGGAGTGGAGATGGCATGGTTTTTGAGGCTTCAGTTGAACAAGTGCTGCTCTTCCTCAACTCAAAACGAAATAGTTCCACAGTGTGTGAAGCCTCCTGAAAGTGCTAACAGATGGCTCAGTTAAAAGATAACATGACGCTAAGTAACTTCCATAAAAATATTCTTGACGTGCATCTCACACTTTCACATCATTTGAACAAGCGTCAAATCCAAAGCCACAGCATCCTGCAGGAGGTAATCCTTTAATCCACATTGTGAGCTTGGAAATCCCTGCACTAACTGAGATGCCAAAACATCCCTTTGTCACACAAGCTTATGTCTGTGGTGCTACGCAGCCGGCTAAGTGTGTGCGTACCCTGGAGATGACCCTGTTGGGAACCAGTTGAGAACAGATGTAGGTGAAAGCAGCTGGAGTGGGATTTGTCCGCTCCTGTCATCTTTGGACACCTGTGGCTCAGGTCGGATGCTTCTGAAGAAGAGCCAGACAGAGACCCTCCCCTCCCGTCTTTCAAAACAACATGGTGCTGCCCTCATTAGTGGACTGACTGCTGTCTGGCCCACGCACAATGAGCCTAATGCTGAATGTCTCTATAGCTTAACCCAGGAGACATTCAGAAATGGCCCATTAAAGTTTACTTTCCTACAGGCACATGAAAAAGTCTTAACGAGTCCCTGATTGTGTTACTGAGTCCTGTTGTTGTTTCAGGTTCACAAGGTTTCCACTTAAATCTTTCAACAAGTTTTAAGCAAATCTCTGAAATGAAACAGGGCTCAGTCTAGTCTAGTATGACCAGACCTCTGTTCTACATGTTGTTGAGTTGTGTTCTTACATCATCACTGTTTCCAGAGAAATCTGTGACTCTTATCATGGTAACGCTCCGTCTCATTGGTCGCCTGTCAGTGACGTCATATCCTCTCTGCTCATGTGTCTGTGTTGTGTTTGTCGGACAGAAGCTCAAACTGACTTTGATGCAGTTTGAAGTCTCATGTTTCAGATCCTCTTTCTCCACCTTGGTGCTTTTCAGCTCTGTGTTTGAACCAGATGAAGGATTTTAGTCGTCGGACGTCTGGATCTGAAGTTATCAGAGAAACGAACTGAGGAAATGTTAGACAGCTCAGCTCCAGCCAATCAGAGACGTCCTCTGTCACTGAAGAGCGTCGACCAATCAGTGACTTTAAATGTGAAACAGTTTGATTCAGTGTTTTTACTGGTTCTGATCAGCTGCTCTGTTTGTTGTGGAGAGGAGGAGACTGTGGAGAATTCAGCTCCAGGTCAAAACCTCCTGAACCACTGACACTGAAGGAGCCAGACCAGACCACAACTCCCATCATCCCACACTGCTTCATGACGTCACCACACACTGTCTTTTGTTCTTGTTTTGATTGAGAGACCCCTGGAGGCAGAAGTACAGACTGTGTGTTTAAGGTTAACAGGTGTTTCCAAAGCTGAAGACAAAAACAGGTGGATGGAAACAAAGTCACTGACATTGAGACATGAAACCATAAAGTAACCATAACAGCAGCTTGGAGCCGCAGGTGAAAATGAAAACCAGGTTTATTCTAATGACTGACAGCAAATTGCTCTGCTGTTTCCTCTGTGTGGCTTGGTGATCACTGGCAGCTCAGACAGACATGGTTGTTTATCAGCATGACACAGTAGCTGGTCTTCATTTGTCATGAGAATACATTTATTTATTTAGTAGCAATAACATAAAAAAATAACATTAAAAAATGTATTTGTACATAAAACACATACATGTGTCTGTGTGTGGAAAACCTGCTGTGCATGCTGCAGCCATGTTGGTTGTAGCATTAACAGGCCAGTGAACGCTTCGGAGCAGAAAATGAGAGGATTGTTCCATAACAAACTGCACACATCATATAAAGAGCAGCGGGGTCAAAAAGTGAGGCACATCTCCTTTGATGAATGTGCCTTTGGCAGTAATGATGGCTGGAGCTGGGAGACAAATTGAATTGTAGGCCAACGCAGCGGATGTGTAGTGAGAGAAGAACAGAGAGGCTTCTTTGCTTTTATCAGATGGGTTTTAGTCATTAGGGCTGCGGTGGTGGCAGCATCCACTGAAAGCATCCAACTGGTCACAGCAGACAGGAGACAACACACTGACGCAGGGTGAGTGCTGAAACAATCAGTACAGGAATCGATAGGAAAAGAATCAATGACTATTACTGTAATCAATTTAAGGGTCAGTTCACACAAATTACAGATTATTTCAACAGCAGCATGTCTTATCAGACACAGTCACTCTGTAATGATCCACAGTAAAACCCTCACAGGGACTATGGCTCTATGAATGCCATATTTCAATGAACTGTGTTGTTTGTCATGTGCCAAGTGTCTAGTATCACGTCATTGCAAACCCTGGGCTTTCTAGGAATGTGAATGTAGGTGGGTTCACCACTTTAGTCAGACAGTCATGTTTACTTTGGCAATCCTCTGACTCCCAGTGAGGTTGTTTTTCAGTGGGTTACCATTAGATACACATTCAGGCTTCCCTCAGGATAAATTCTAATAACTTCAGTGAACCTTGGACGTTTCATGTAACATCATCATCAGGTCAAAACTGCAATTTGTCCAATACTTTCAGTTATAGCCAAGTAGCAGCAGAACCAATGACGTTTCCCTCAGATACCTTGGGGTTGGCGCCCCTAGAAGGAAGCGGGCGTCACAGAGACGTCAGTACCCCAAACGGCCCAGCTCCACAGCCTCAGCGGTCAGGTTTTGCTGTCCAACTGTTGGAGCAGCTCTATCTGTCTGTCCTGGCTCTAGGCAATCTGTGCAAGGTCTCCTGTTCTGCCCCTGCCCAGCCCTTTGGCTGTTCACCTGAGACCTCATTCTCTGTTCTTTGGCTCCCTGCCCACTTGGTGGACGCCTGAAATACATCCTTTATCTGTACTGTTACAGGACCTGGATCTGGACCTTCTTGCCTTTGTGTCTTTGACACCTGTTTCTCATTAGCCAATTAATCTCTGTGTAAATAGACCTGTCCTTCCCTTTCACCCTCTCTGTTTCTGCTGCACTTAAGAAGAAGGGAACATTTTGGAATGAACAACTTTTCCAGCTTGCAATCATGTACTGTGTACACACCTGTGTACAAACTACAGCAACATTATGCATGTGCAAAACCGCTTCTGTGGTGCTATAAAGTTAACATTGCCTCAGGCTCATTGCTCTGGCTCAATGGAAAATAGCTGGAGTATCAGATATGAAACAAATGAGATGGACTTACTTTCTATAAATGACCTCTCTTCCCTTCTTAGAAATGGGATCTGTGCAATCTAGAGCTGAAACAAGTGGTTGAATAACTGATTAGAAGAGCAACAACAATTTTAACAATTAACTCTTCAATTTTCCAAACAAAAATGACAGGCTCAGCTTTTCCAATTTCTAAATCTACCATGTCAGTGTTCTTGAGTGGCAGCTCTAGTTCAGACACTAGAAATGATGTATTTTTTTAAACTGGGTTGAGACAGTTTGTCTTGCAGGGCCTGTGCAGCCACATCATTCACACACTCACACTGAACTGCAACAGTTGTGAGTCAGGGACAGAACTTTTGCTAAATTAAATTTAGAGTTGCGATACAGTTATGAAGGTATTGCCCTTCTGTCTTCAGTTTTTCCAAAAGCATTTCCAATTTATCTGAGAAGATGCATTTGCAAACATGTGAGCCTGCTTTTATCTGCAGTGTACTACAGCTTTCTCCACTTTGTAAGCTCAATTTTTTTTTTCTCTCCCGGCTTGCTGTTCATGAAAGGTAAATAAGATGGGGTAGGGTGCGTGCTGTGGTGGATAATCCAGTTCAAGCGCACAGTATTGCTGTGAAACACTTGAATTGTCTGTGCATATTTGTTCTGATAACACTAATGGCAGCAGAGAGACCAAACAACCCACAACTTCATCAAAGAACAACCGCTGTCCCGATGAACCGTGATCAGAGCTCGGAGTTTAACCTCAGCACGGTCGGTGTGTGTTTGTGAATGAGGAAGAAATGTAAACTGTGTACTGACGATGACCTTAAACTCTTTCCTGAAACATTTAAACAGTTGTGTGCCAGACAGATACACACACACAAACATGTGCAAACACTCCCCAGTGCCCTTTATCCTCTCGTATGTGGTTGCCATGGCACCTGTACACAGAGGCTACTGTTCATCCCCCTCCCCCTCCCCTTGTGATACCAGCCATTGTCCCCCTATCTGAATTGAGGGCGAGTGATTGCTTTTCTTTTAATCACTATCAGGGTTTGGGCCTTTAATCCATCCAGAGGAGATAAGTACTAGTTTAAATCAATTTAGAGAGGAAAACAGAGGAGGAAAGGATTAAGATGGATGAGGAAGGAATGAGGTTATTAATATAATCACATGTTGATGCTGATGATGGAGATCTGTCAGTATCCTTGGTTAAATTTGTATGGACCAGGTTAGAGTACAGTATAGTTTGATGAACACACCTTTAAACCGACCAAACCAGCCAGAAGACTAGTTTACAGTAATTTACAGTTAACTCATTTTTTAGATACTTGGGAATCATCACCACTCACAGGTGTACTGTCACATTGCCTTCTCATCCCTTACCCTAACCAAGGTCGCAAGACACCTGGTTTCATGTTTGATGACCAGCTCTCCTTCTCTGAACATCTTGCATCCGTCTCTTGGTCGTGCCGCCTTGCTCTATACAACATCAGAGAAATCAGCCTTACCTGACTCAGTACGTCACCCAGCTCTTGGTCCAGGCCATGGTTATCTCTTGCCTTGAGTACTACACAGTGCACAGTGAAACCTTACAGATGGTCCAGAATGCAGCAGCTTGTCTGGTCTTCAAACAGCCTACATTGGCTACCACCCTGATCATATCACCCTAATTCATGTCACTAATGCTGCCTTCAGAGTGACATCTGGTTCCGTACCCATCCATACTCCTTATGCTCCTTCCCAGCAAATGCGTTCCTTTAAGGAATGTCATCTGGCATTGTCACCCCTGCACACAAGAAGATCTGAGTCCAGACTGTTCTGGTCTGTGGTTCCCTGATGGTTGAACAAGCTACTGATGTCTAACTAGCTGTGACTATGCACTTTGGGTGCACTCCTTTACCTGATCTCCTCACACTTATTAAGTGATGTCCCTCACTTGTAAGTCGCTTTGGATAAGTGTAAATGTAAACCTTATTTATACACCTAGAAACAGTAAAGTTGTTGTGTACATCATAAACCACATGTTAAATCCCATTACGGATTTTTTGAGGACATTATATGGTGTATTATTTTCACACAAATGTCAGAAAATAGTGAAAGTAGAAAGCATACATGGAGTGACTCCAGACCTGTCTGTCTGTGATGTTTCATAGGGTAACAGATGGGTAATACCTAACCTTCTGTGAATTTAACTATGGGTTGCTTTTCAGTGTGTGGTTCAAGTCGCTGTTGCCAGTTGAATGTATTGTGTTAATGGTTTCTGTTGGAAGTTTCACAGCAGGCAGGAGGTTTTTGACCAGGGTTTCGGGACAGCCCATTGGGTTTTCAGATTCTAGAAAAAAATCAACTGTCGCATTATTGGTTTGGATGTCAAGGTCAGTCTTTTTCAGCATTTCAACTGTAGTTGCTGTGATCTCATTATGAAGCATCCAATTTTTTATTCAGTGACTCCAGAGCACTGACTTCTGTTGATGGTCATCAGGTCGTCAGTGTCGGTGGATGAGTCTGTTTTTTTCTTTTGTCTGGGCTGTCAGTTGTTGACAACTTCCTCCACAGCATTGTGTTAATTAAGTTAATTATGTGTTATATCCTTTAGTCTCCAGAGCCTTTTTAAATTAGATATAAGGCTGGGGTTGTAGAACAGTGGGGTTTAGCAATCTGGGCTAGCAGCTTGATGCAGCCATCTTGAATCTCAAATCTCACCCCTGTGGTCACAGCATGCTCACCCTTGTGATTTCCTTTGATGACATTTCTGGTCTTAACACTTCCATGGCTTTTGTATTGAGTATGTTGACTAACTGGCTGTTTACTGGGGCGCTCAAAAGGATTCAGTGAGTTGATGTCCTCTGGTTGTAGGTACAGCCCAAAGACATGCAGGTCAACAGGTGACTCTAAATTGACCATAAGTGTGAATCTGAGTGTAAATGGTTGTTTGATATGTCTCTACTTGGCAACCATGTCCTTGCTCAGTGTCAGCTGGGATTGGCTCCAGCCCCCCATCCATTAGCGGTATAGCTAATGGATGAATGGATGGGTTTAGCACTCATAAAAACATTGGATGCTGAGTATGTTTGAATAATGGATTCATGTTAACAACTGCAATTCAAGATAAATGTAGTAAACCAGAGTAAAGACTGCAGTAATCAATACCTTTATATTGACAATGGATCAGAAGAGAGTACATGTGGTGTTGAAGGTAAGAACCTGAGGAAGATTAAGACCTGACTTTTCAAGCATTTTAACCTTTAACCTCTTTTAGCTCTTTGTTTTGGTTTTCCAGCTCATACACTCCACTCTCATTTCAGCTGCAGCAGCAGCCAGAGAGCAGCAGTTACCTGGTAAACATGGTTCACAACTGTGTCCTAACCTGTTCACCACATCATCTTTATAAGGTGATAATGTGTCAGTGTTGTGTTGCTTGTTCACCACAAGTGGACTACTTAAAAAAGAATAAAACAAAATAAAAAGTCAATGAATGCATATTGAAATACAGTGGTGAGCTGGCCACTAATTAGGTAGTGACATACAGTGTAATCAGCACTATTTAAAATAGAGGTAAAAATCACTGCAGAACTTACTGCATGTTAAAGCACAGCTCACGCAAGAGACCCACCAAAGCTCCAGGAGATTTGAGGTGTCAGGTAGTTATTATTTAGATTTTTACATTCCGTCATTTCTGTCTTTTACCCCATTGACTACAAAGTGTCAGAGCCTGAAAAACAGTCATCAGACACCCCATGGTCTCTGTCAAGTAAGTGACTGTCTACAGTCTGAGGGGAAGGGATGAGTTAGGCATCAAAACAGAAGAGATCAAGATAGCAGGGTTGACAGACAGCAGAGGCTGCAACAGCAGAGACATGCAAAGACACTGCTGAAGGAGAGAGGCAGGTAACAGTCAGAGGTGTGGGCTGAAACCAGGATGCACAAACAAGAGGCTGACCTGAATTGTGTCAGAGAGAGTACTGTTGGTGCTCATTGGTGCAGGAATGATTCCCTGTTAGTGCAATTAAGTTAAAAAAAAGATGCCTTTTTCCTGTAGCTACTAGTGTGAACAAACCTTTGACACCATCGGAAAACAAATTGGCAGGATACATATGCTGTATATACTGTGTAATTAACAAATGCTGCCCTGAAATACTTGCAAAACTTCCAGAATCTTCACATCTGTTGACCTGTGTTCAAAAATACAGAATAATGAGAAAAAAAAAATTTTCTCTGGTTTCTTGAGAGGGCAGAGGGGCAGTAGGGGGAAACACTGATGTCACAGCTCTTGTTTTGCTCTCTGCTGGCCAGCTTTGGCTGCTGGGTGCACACATGCTGCTTTATTCAGCTTTTGGACTGAGATATGTGCAGCTAATATGATTTTCACTGGTAAACACTTAGTTGTCATTGGCATGATAACAGATTGCTTCACTTATGTTAATTTATGCTCTTATATTAATAATTTGACAGTATAAATTATGAGTTTGACAGAATGTAGGGCTAACTATTGAGCACTAATTGTCAAAAAATACAGTCATATTTGTATGTGTGCATCAGAAATGACGGTTAATCCATCAGCCGGACCAGTAGTCATGACAACAGGTCCAGGCTGTCTGTGGTTTACTGAAGCAGAAAGTCTCACTGAACTGGGCTCACTGACCCAAACACTCACCTGTGCCTGTCATTGCCTCCGGGTTCAGTGGCCTCACCTGCTCGTCAGACAAAGACCAAGGTAACTCCAATTAAACGTAAACTTCCATATTATTAAAGGACCATTCCACTAAATTCTTTGTGCTTACAGTTTAATCCCAATAGCCGTTTTACATTAATACCACAACATTATGAATTGGATTTTGCTTCCTTCTACAGGCTCATTACTTTCAGTTCACTTCTATGAATCTTGCTCATAATAGCCAATGCATCATAATAAAGCACATGCATTGATTTTTGTTGAAGTTACTGAATTTAAAAGTTTTAGTAGTGTTAAAGTCACAGACTGATGTGTAAATCCATCACAGTGGTGCATTCATGTGCTGAAGTGAAGCTCTGACAAGAGAGCTTCGTTCAGATGCCAAATAGCATCACAGTGAGAAGCTGTGATGTGAGGAAACTCAACACTTTCCACACAGAGTGACATGAAAACTTCATACCTGTCATAATTCTGAGAGCTGATCGTACTGAATGGTGCATGACTGTTGGAGATAGAGATTTTGTTGACTTCAGAGTGGAGGACAGTTTTATGTACATGATAGCACATAAACGCACCATTCCTCTGATGTTAAACTGTGCTCTTAACTAGCTAGTAAACAAACAGCTGCTAGAGAAGAACTAACCCTGCAAAGTAGTGACGTTTCTTTAAAGAACATGTCCTGCAACAAATATGATGAGGACCTCATATTTTAAGGCGGATGCATCACCTGAAGATTTTATTTTACAGGTTTTGGCTGCATGTTTGGCGTTGACAGAAGTGTGTGAGCAATTACCAATGGGAATGCTTTGAATGTTTTCTGCATAGATCAAATCATCTTTTCACTCAGTGGTTCACATGAAAAGTAGATGAGACAAGTTCAAACTTTCTGTACTTTCACACCCCCACACACCGGGCCAGTCAGTGTGTAGTGTTGGTGTGACTGTCAGATTGTCTCTCAGAAAGTTGCAGAGATGTTAGACACAGCCTGAAGCCCACAGAGGCCTGAGGAGGTGAACATACCTGTCTCCTGTGTGAGGCTGTCAGGAGTCATCAGCTCTGCCTTCGTTCACCAGAGTGTCCTCATTCGATTTAACTAAAGAAAACTGGAGAACGAATTTTCCAGTATAACAACTGAACACAGTGTTTGTCTTTGTCCTCCACAGCAGCACATGTAAGTGATTTAACAGGGGAACAATTACAATGCTCTGGTTAAGGTTTGGTTAGTTGAAGGGTGTTAAGGTGAGACAACCTTTGTTGTATTGCAACAATACGGGTGTTGAGTGAGTGAACAGTTGTGGTTGTGGTTACAAGAAGTCAGTGTTGACTCTCAGTTCTAATAACACATTATCTCCTCTTCTGCTTAAGTTCCTGACATTATTGATCCAAATTGTAGTTTTTAAGCTGGATAGTTGTAAAATGTGAGCCTCCTGCTGCCTGTGTAACCAAGCTCCTTGTTTGAGAACACAATGTACAGCAGGTTTTAGCCTTGTGTTGCCCTTTGATCAATACAAAGATAGTCCCACAAAGTATCACAGGAATGTCCTTCACAGCACTGCTCTGTGTTTCCACCATGTTAGAAGCCCAGTGTGGATTAGGTTTGATAGGTTTGTCAAATAATAATGGTAATAATAATAATAAAAAAAACAAAAACTTGAGGCCATTTTTTTTTGCTATTGTGAGGTCACCATCTTGTTCACAGGTGTGCAATGCACCTGTTTAAGACCCTTTACTGTAGCATGAATAGAACCATGTGGATGTCCACTCGCTTAACTCTCTCTCCCTCAGTGCAGCTGTACTAAGTGACGTAGCAACCAACGCAAACATGAGCACTGCAGAGAATGTTTGTCAGAACACATGACCCAGCTGGAGGCACTGCTACAGGGAGCAGGACTTGTGCTAACAGTAGATTAAGTGAGAGAACACAACAGAAAAGCATGAAACACTTTCATCACTTCTTAGGTTATTTCAGGTGAAGGACAGTGTGAGCAAAGTCCAGTGTTCAGTGGAGGCTGAGAAAGGACGTCAGTGACAGTGAAACTCAGTATTTTTTAACTCTGTAACTTTCATTTGGGAACAAAAAAAAAAGAAAGAAAGCCAAGTTTGCTTCAATCTGACACATCACGCTCACTGTCTCCTCTGCTGCTTTCTCTCTAGATATCAGAGGGAGAGAATAACAACATGGGAGCTACAGCTCTGCACATTTTTTGATAAATTCTGTTGTGCATATCATGGTGTGTGAATGAGTGTGTGAGTGAGTGTGAGTGTGTGTGTGTGTGTGTGTGTGTGTGTGTGTGTGTGTGTGTGTGTTGTGCATGCCAGGGAGACAGCAGTAAAACGTGATCCTCAGTCAGTGATAACAGCAGGGGTGGATGTTCTGGCAAGACGTTAATGCAGCCAGTGGGAGAAAATCAATGGCAGGGACAGATGGGTGACGGAGAGAGAGAGTGGGAGAGAGAGAGAAAGGGAGTGAGAGAGCGAGAGAGAGAGAGAGAGAGAGTACAATCCCAGCAGACTTGTGTACCTGCCCATTTTTTTTCCCCATTTACATATCTGTCACTACACTGCAGCTCAGCAGCTACTACACTTAAAAATGAATTTTACACTTGTTGAAAGTTGGGGCATCACCTTCAACTGAAGGAAAATAAACAAATCAGATGAATTAGTCAGGATCTCTGTCTCTTTGAAGGAATACACAGGACCATGGCAATAAATGAGGATTTATAAGTAAATGTTTCAAAGCAACTTATTAAATGAAGAACAATGAACACATAACAAAAAGCTGTTTTAGTGGTAACTATTAGTGGCACCAGATCTTTTGGGATGAAGTGCAGAGGGGCTAATGTACATTCTTGGCCTCAGTGAATACCCCACTAAAAGGACAGCTTGTAATGAGAGTGCCATGACAGTAAATATCCATCATGGTGTCTTCTCATCATGCCTGGCAGTGGTGAGCTTCACTTGAAGGAAATCATGCATGGATGGATCCAGTTGTTACCTTTAAGACCAAGTCCCAGTTGGTTGGTACATTCATGTGGCCACAAGGGATTGAGAAATCTGGAGGCCATGAGCCATTTTGACAGATTACAGCAGATTTAGACGGCAGGTTCTGTGACATCACGCTCGTGTCTACCTGAGCAAGCGGGTGTTTTTTGTGTTTTCTGCACAGACTAAAATGTGGATGTAACTAAATTCCCCTCAGGGCAACACGTCTTACTGTCCTGACAGTGTGTCACTGACAGAAGGGGGGTAGCTGCACCTCTGGTGCAGAAGGGGCACATGCTGCGCGATATCATGGGAGTCTGCGGATTTCATGTCACACAAGTTTTGACTGTGAAGATGGTACATTTAAAGAGTATTGACACAGGTAGTGACGTCACAAGGACTGAATACTTCGGTACCAAGTTGATACCAAAATTCAGAAAATTTTGACACCTATCCATCATTTAGACAGAAGGAGTGAGAAAGTGAAACATAACCTCTGTTTATATGTATATGTATATGTATATGTATGCATGATTCACTCGTGCTATATGGCCAAGACTAAATTTGTACCTGAACATATCATGTCCAGACACCTTCTCTCTGGCACAGCCACATGTGTCGACCTGGCCACTTTCAGCATGAGATGTGGTTTGGTTTGTCTCTCATTTGTTGCCTGTTGCAGTCTGTGATCTTTATTCCTCAAATGTTAAATAAATCTCAACTTTTTATCACCTCACATTCTGCAACAAAGATGTGATGTTGCTCATACATGCTCATACATGCATGAACACACAAACACATACATGCGCATACACATGCAATGCAGGCTGTTTATGACAGCTCTCACGCCACTGCTGCTGTGCTATACGATCTGCATGCCTGTGTTGAAACAGATGAAGTTCAAATGATTTTCTCCTGAGTGTCACGTCTGTGTGTGAACAGACCATTGTGGAGCCACAGGCACACATGACATCTGGGCTGGTGTATATCAGACAGCATGTGGGAGGGGTTTCCTGGTCTGATGAAGCCAAACATGGGCTTATTGCCCATGATAATAAATAAAGCAGGTGGTGGCAGCTTCATGCTGTAGGGAGGCTCCTCAAAGGGTTGAGAAGGTAGACAGTGACATGAAAACCTGCTCAGCCTGATGGAGAACAGAACTTCAGGGAGAACATACGGCAAGACTTCAAATGTCCTGGAGCGATTACAGTTTTTTACAACCGCTATGACCCATTTGTCAGAACCTTAAACACTTTTTCAAAACTGTTAACACACATCACACCTGAAACACACAATTCCCCAAACAGTTAATTTCATGCTCAAAATCACGCAGTGTAACTAAACACAGACACACACTTCCAAAATACAATAATACACTAACACAGTTCACCAAATCCATCAAAGCACTGACACACGTTGTCTTCCAACATAAACATTTAGTCAGTCACAGCACAGTGTCATAAAAAACACTGACAACTGATGCAATAACACAAACTGAATCACTTTGCATGTGTCAAATCTACTTTTTTTCCTTTTTCTTTTACAATCAACAGATTATTGTATTCAGAATCAGAATCGCCTTTATTTTCATTATACATAGTACAACGAAATTTGAGCGCTGCTCCCTTGGTGCAAACAATGGTAATTAAATAAAATAAATAAAAACCTAAAGAGAACACAAAATTAAAAATAAAGGAGGTATTGATCATACATGTAAATTAATGTTTGTGATTATGTTCTTCATTTTTCATTTGTTGGGCATGAATTTTGTTCCTTTTTTTAGTACAACACTCAGTACAAAAAGTGAACGACCCATGTCAGAGCAGCTTTGCAGAATTGAAAGAAGAAGACAGTAAATGACAGGATTTGCAGTAAACACTTTACTGTATTGCAAATGAAAATGACTTGCAGTAGAGTAAAGAGGGAAAAAATCAGCATTTAGCTGTCATTCATTACTGTATTGTCAAATACACAAAAAGAAAAAGAAGCAGAAGAAATCACTGTAAAAGAGGAAGAAAAAAAAGCTAATCTGCTCGGTCGTCAGCATTGGGCCACATATTTTCATTGACATCACACCTGATGGCTTCTCTGGCCAGGCATCTTGGGAAGTATCTTTTTGCATGCCTTATCCAGCCCTGGCAGTTGTCAGCTGTGATGTCCTGGCATGCAGCAGCCACTGGATCCAGGAGGGACATTTGGTCATGTGGATGGTGATCGAATACTTTCCACCTCCAGGCTGAAAAAAACTCCTCTATTGGGTTGAGGAAAGGGGAGTAAGGGGCAAGGAAAAGGGACATCATCCTGGGATGGGCATCAAACCAAGCTGTGACTGCATGTGCATGGTGGAATGCCACATTGTCCCAGGTGATCACATATGTTAGCAAGTTACCCCCCAACTCACCCTGTCCCCTCTCCCCCTCAGGTACCAGTCTATCATACAGCTCTTCTAAAAACTGGAGAAGGCGTTCGGTGTTGTAGGGGCCAATTTGACTTTTATGCAGGAGCACACCATTGTTAGATATTGCTGCACACATGGTGATGTTGGCTCCTCTCTGGCCTGGCACAGCAACCGTGGCTCTTTTACCAATGATGTTTCTGCCCCGCCTACGTTTTTTGGCCAAGTTGAAGCCAGCCTCATCAATGTATATTATGTTATGTGGGACTTGATTGGTCTCCAACTCCATGACTCTCTGTAAGCAATCAAACAAAATGTATGTAAATGATTTAGAGTACTTTACGTATATAGGGTGATAGTAGTTTACTGCAAAACACACAATTAGTACAGTGTATTTTGGATTTACAGTAATAACCTTACCTGGACATATTGGTGACGGAGTTCCTTGATGCGAACACTGTTCCTTTCAAAAGGGACTTTATAACGTTGCTTCATCAGGACTCTGTGTTTAGCCGGAGTCCGAGAAATAGATGTAAGGCTGATTGCTCCGATGTTTTCAAAGACAAGGTTGTCTTGTAAAATATTGGGCCCGAATTTCTTTCAGTTTTATTTCATTGTTAGCAATCACCATGTTGACAATGGCAAGCTCCTGTTCTTCATGTAGAAGCCTGCCCCTGCCCCCTGAAGGACGTAAACGTTGAACCCTTAGAGGGACAAGGTTATATATTACTGTAGGGGCCAGAAGAATACAGTTACTGTAATTCATGTTACACTGTTCAGTAGGAAAGGCCCTTATACAATACAGTGAATACTGTAATCTACCTGTTGGTTGCTCGAAAAATCCGGACAATGGATGCCACTGTGCTCCGGCTGAGATTTGGCTGCACACGTTCTCCAGCCTCTCTATGTGACAACCCATGGTTGATGACATGGTCGATGATGGTAGCTCGTATTTCATCTGTCACCCTATCTCTGGCCCTTCTTTGAGCCCCACCACGCATTCTAACTCTCCCTCTACCTCTACCTCTAGGCATTTTTCTCACTTGTTTTTTGCAAGTCCTCCACCTTGTCCCTTGTCTTATTTATTGTTCTTTTCCCTCACAAGATCCGCCTATAAATATAGGTGATGTGATTGGTGATGTGATTGGAAAAAGCCCAGCACCTGAGCTGGGTGAGACGGGAATCAGCTGTGATCAATGTAATCTTCAATCCATTAGTTTTGAACATGAGGTTTTCTGCTTTGACAAACCGTGTGAAAGCAATTGAAAATTCACCAGTTAACATCTACTTTTTTGGTCTTGATTGAGCTTGTGTGTAAAAGGAGTTAAAACTAATTTTAAACGTGTAAAATGTGTGTATTTTGTGTCAAAAGAAGAAGAATTGTGTTAATTGTATAGCCCACACAGGCTGATGTTGTGGTAATTGTGTGAAGAGTTTTGAAAAAGCGTTACAGGTATTGAACAACGGGTCATAGCAGTTGTAAAAAACTGTAAGTGACACTGGCAGTGGTGCAAATACTTATTACTGTCATTATTATTCAGTTTTTAACTTTATATTACTTTACACTTTATTTTATCATTTAAATAGAGATTTGTTTTCAGAATTGCTTTAGATGCTTTAACTGTCATAAAATAATAAAACAGTAAAATCTGGACATCACCATCACGGTATTAATTGTATTGGACTGTTCTGGACTGGATTTTTCCATTTATCTATTTTTTTTTTGTTCTGTGTGAACAAGCGCATTATAATACCTAGACACACACACACGCATGTGTTGGTCTTTCAGTAGCTGTGAGGACACATTCATTGACATATTCCCTCACCCCTTCACCATTACAACCAACTTACTACCCCCAACCCTGAATCATTTCAGTACCAATACTTAAAATTGTTTTTGAGTATCTATTTATGATATGGATCATTGTTAATCTCTAAATTCAAACAGAGTCTGTTACACAGGTTGAGAATTTATTTTGAAAAACTGGATCCACAGGATGACTTCTGTTAAGGAGTCATTTTTCCAGTGTAAATGCACATGACTGCAGCATGAACTTTCAGCTGCACGTCCACAGAGACCTCTGACAGGCAGATAAACAGAGGTGGACCAGCTCGTGCTGAAGTGGCAGTCCTGACCTGCTGATGGCACTAGAGGAAAAGCTAGAGGAGCACTGAAGTCATTAGAACACATCCTTGGGTCACACTGGATATCTGGACCAAAATTCATCTCAAGATATTTCACTAAAAATGAAAAATGTCAAAGTGAAGCTACAAAGATCATCATCCGATCACCAGAGTCAGTGGGCTTCATCCTCTGTGGACCACAGCTCTCTGTACAAAAGTTAATAGTAATCCATTGAGTACTTGTTGTAATTTCAGTCTGGACCAACAGGGCTGTTTTGTGCTGCTAACAGTCCATATTGAGAGTTTGATGTCAGCAAGTTCATTTTTTTCACTTTTCTTAGAAGCATCTTACATGTGATATATTTACATTATTACACTAATGTCTTCACCAACTCCTCTGAAAGTGTGTGACTTTAGCTGATCAATGTTCTATGTGCTGGGCAGGTATCATGCAGTGGGTTTACTACAGCTCACCCTCTAAGAAGCACAAGAGCAGTGAGCTTGAACCCAACAGTAAAACCAACAGGTGGGGGAACCTGCAGAGTCACTGTGGGTTCATCACTGTGGGTTCATCACTGCAACCCCTCTCACATGACACATGTTGACCGACACATTATTAACATATAAAACAGTGAATTTGCAGATTTAATAATGGTTGTTCTGTGCTTTGCTTTATTATGTTGTCAAACAACCTGTTTTAGGTCTGCATCAAAAAAAAATCATGCATTTTATTGATTTTCCTCCTCAAACTGTTGATGCTCCACACAAATGAAATGTGCTCTCTGTGCTGTGGAGAACTGTGGCACAATGCTGATGGAAACCTTGTGGAAGAAAAACAAACACTGTTGTGACACAACATCAATAAATTAGATGAAATTATAATCATTACATGATGTAGGTGAAACTGTAAATCATGTTGTTTGGAATATTTTTCCCAGTTACATGTGGTCATGAGTTTGTCTTTTGGCATATTGTTTGTGGTTGGTCGTCCCTCAGTTAAAACGGCCCCTGGCTTCGCCCTGCAGCAGGCTTTTCATCTCCCAGCTCCAAACGGCTCTGTCTGCCCACGCTTACTCTACCATCTGCCCCCCTGTGAAGACGAGAGGCAACCATCCAACAGCTTATTAGGAAGTAGGGGGGAGGCAGCAGCCTATAACATAAGCGATAAGCTTAGTAACAGTCCAGTTTAGTATAAGTCAGTATATTTTTGATTGGCTTTCTTTCAGGAGCTGGAGCAGCATCCTGATGCACATAATAAAATGAAAATGCTAACTGGTTTTATTAAAACAGGAAAATAGAAGCAGGTTATCAAACCCTCATTTTGTTCTTAAATTAGCCCTCAGAAAAAAACAGTTTGTTCAGCCTATAGTATATATATAGCCTATAACATCCCGTAGTTATGTTTTCCTGATGACCAACCTCTTGTGGTTGTGTCAGTAATGACTGCAGACGTGTCCAGCTTGCAGACATCTGTTGGTTCCCTTCCTCCACCAGCAGCTGTTTTTTACAGTTAAACCATGTTTGCACAATTAGAAAAACATGTTTGAAATTTACAGTCATATATGACAGAAAGGAAACAAATCTAAACAGCCAAGAAGCTAGAACGACAGGATGTTGCTAGAAAAAGAATCAGGCAGTGAATTAATTATAAAAATAGTTGACACTTGATTTTCTGTCAATCATCAGCTCTTTTTTAGCAGACAGACTGTATTCCCATCAACCTCATCTCCAGCAGCAGCAGCAAAGTCTACAGTTTCTTCATGAGCTGGTGGAGACTAAAACAAGGGTTAAAAGCAGGGCTCACTTTTTTCCCAAGAAGCACTTGAGCTCTTAAGTTGAAAAATGTATGAGTACATAAATAACCTTTGTGGCCCAATGAACTTTGTTTGTTAATATCAAAGGACATTATTTACTTCTGTATGTATTTGATAATGATGTCATTATGACTAAATATTCTGTATTTATGTGATAATGATGTCATTATGACAGTCATCATGATGTAGATACTGAACAAATACTGAATGTCATGGTTCACATATAGTCTGTGAGCTGATACTGCTCACAGACATTGATATGATATCAGTGACAGTTCAGCTGGGAGCATGCCCCCCCAACAGTGACTTGATGCGATCCACTAGAAAGAAGATGTCTCACTCTGTGGGATTTGTTGGAACTAAAGAAACACTCAGTTCATTTGCGGTTGTACAGTGGTGTCACAGAGTAGAGCTTCTTCTCTCACAAACTATCTTTGAAGTAGAGCGCAACAAAGCCAAGCGTAATTTAGTCCCCACATCAAGTTACTGACTGAATTAACTTGACTGATGGTGTACCACTGGGATGGTATGGAAAGCTGATTTGACCAAGCAGGTCACCTGGTCTGCTTTGAGCAGGGCCAAGGGTCAACAGGATTCCACAGTAGGACCACATTGATGAGTGGATCACATGAGTTTTCAACAGACAGCGCAGTGACTGTGTCATCGTCGTTGTTGATGTTTGATGTCTGCTGCTTCTTCAGGAGGATGTCAGGTTGGATGGTTGAATGTACAGTGTCCGACTCTGACAGAGACTTCTGCTCCATCCCTTCCTCCACCAACAGCTACTGATTCAATTGAACCATGTCCTGAATTTTTTCCTGCCTCAAAGCTGCACTCATCAGTATTCACTCACTAATTATAAATACTATAAGGGTGTAGTGATAATCCCACAGAGTCACTGAAGGACTCCTTTATCCTCCCTTCATGTACAAAAATACAGCCGTCCATTTCAAATGATGTAACCATCACTGCCCACATACATTCATTTGTCAATCACTTGGGCTGAATGATGCAGTACTTTTTATTCTCACACAGTGCTCCTAAATACATTTTAATGTTTGCACACATCTATTTTCAGTCGCAAATGTGAGTGAGACGTTGAGCCCTGGTTAAAAGGAGAGTGAATACCAGACTTACATTCATCACGACTGAGTTCTAGGAAACAAAATTAATGCTAATACTGCTGCTGATGCTGCTCTGTGTCTCCTGGATGTGTCCATAGGCAACTTTGAACTTACAGGTTAACCACAACATAGGTTGGTAACAAGTCAGTGTTGTGTTTACAGCTTGTTCTGCTGCCCCCAAGCGGCCAAAAAGAAGTATCTTTATTTATCTTTATTTATTTTTTACAATGACTTCAATATTTTGCTAAGCTTAAAGCTGGAGTACATGGCTTTTATATATAAATGAACTTCCATTACAAAACATAAGTTCACCCAGTGCTGATCCATCAGCTCCAGGTAAAACTCTTCTCACATTTCATGCATTTTTCTGTGTCAACCAGTAATGTTTGGTTTGCCAGAGCAGAAGAAAGGAGCAACTGTTGCAATGGAGATGGAGAAGGCTTAAACCACTAGGAGTATGGTGGAGGCTATGATGGAAAAATGTAGGGAAGCATCCAAGAAAAGTGATTGATGTTCCACATAAAGAAAAGCCACTGGTGTAGCTGTTCCTTGTTTGAGTTGCCATTTATGTAATGACTCTCACTGCCAGCAGGGCATTTCAGGTAGGAGTTTCAAGTGCTTTTTTGGTTTAAACTTAACCAAACCTAAAAAATTGGGAAAATCTTCAGTTTCAGAAAGATTGCGCGCTGACCTCACACCACTGGCCATTAATGGCACCGTTCTGGACAGTGTCACTGGCACAAAGGTCCTCAGAATGCAGATAACAGGAGACATCTCCTGGGCCACAACGCTCTACAAAGAAAACACAGTAATGTCTCTACTTCCTGCATCTCAGCATCTCCCTGTCTGGTGTGGAAGTTCAGTCAACACAGCAGAAAGAATCATCTGTATCTCTCCATACAACGTATCCATGAAGCATGGTGCACCTGCAAGGCCTCACCACCTGCCCACATTATCACACTCTTTTATGGTTCTGTTTACACTTGGTTAAAGATTAGGGAAATATCGTGGCCTGGTTTAATAAAGAAAAAGTAAAGACACATTTAACCAAAATGATGATCTTTACCTAGCCATAAGCAAAGTGCTTTTGTTGCCTTAACCTAACCACACACAATTGTGTGCCTTGTTAATCTGCCTTCCCCCCAAACCACCTCAGTGGAGTTGCTGCTGTTCATAAATGCAGTTCTTTATTTGTTGAAAAAAAAAAAGGTTACCTCTTAACAACACCCAGCCAGCAGTTACAGATTACATTACCACCTCAGTGTAATTGGGAAAACAGTATAGTGGTGTATGAGGGTAATTACGTTACCATTAACCTGCTCCAGCTCCTTCCTAATCAGCAGGCAGGGCTACAGAGTATTGATCCTGCAGCCGCTGATGAATTCCTCAAGGTTATCAGACTGATTCCTGCTCTCAGGATCACTGGCCTCTGTAAGCAGCAAGGCTTCACCTGGCCAATTGGAAAAGACTGATGGTAGACTGGTGGTAGAAATAACAAGCCAGAGGGCATTTTACACAGTGATTATGGGAGCGAGCAGGCTTGTAGGACATTGTCTTTTGAGGAGAAAAATCATAAATTAACACTGAGTAAACTAAATTCCTCCTGTCTGTACAAAAATTAAATTCAGTCAGGAGAGACTAATAAGAGAGTAAGAAAAGAGTGAAAGAAATTTGAAGTAATGTAGAATTTATTGTGAACAGATGGGATCGACTTTGGTGCTCATGGGACGCGGCCCATAGGTTTAAGGTCCTTCCAGTGGACCTCGAGGCTGGGAACGTCTTCATGAGAGGGAGCTCTGATTGGATGGTTTGATTGAAGATGGTCAGGCACCAGGTTGAGGTGGTGAAGGGGTGGAGGTGGGTCATGAAATGTTCACAGTGCTGAAGTGACAGCTGACTGACAGCAAAGAGCGAGTACATTTTTAAAGTTTGACAGCTTACAAGTGATTGGCTGAAGGCCAGTGTGTCAGGTGGTGATTGGATGAAGACAAGAATGAGCTACTGGAGCTTAGAGATAGTGGGAAGCATTGCTTGAGACTTAGAGAGCACGCACAAGGAGCAAGTCTTCCTGACTGAACTTTCCCTAAACTTCATTCTGATATTAGTGAGAAAAATTATCTGCAAACAGGAAGTGACAAATGGTGACACACAAACTCTTACTCTTGTTTCATTTTTCACTTGTTTAGGAGAAGGCCAAAGCAAAAAAACAAACAGAAACAAACAAGCTGTGTTCTCTTACACGGATCCAAACTTCTGTGATGAAACTTTCCAGCCAACTCCTGAAAATGCTGAAAACAAAGCACATCCAACAAACTGAATGTCCGGCACACTGAAAGATATTATCAGGGTCTTTTACAATCTGTTGTCAAATTCATTTTTGTCTCATTTCCCTGTAAGATTTAGCCACCAAAGCTCTCTGTTGAGTTTGCACAGGAACAGTCTCCAGACTGTTTAAGTATACAGCTGCTTTTTTCAACACCCCCTTTAAGTTTGTGCCCCTTTGTGCCAACAGCACACTAACACACTTAAAATGTGCACAATATAACTGGGACCCACTCGACAAAAACAAATGTTGATAAAGACAACATATAACTTAGAAAAAAAGGTGTAGTTGGTTTTAAAGGTTAGTAGAGAGGGTACTCACAGCAGCAGCTGATGGATGGATGATGATGGAGTCTGTTGCTTATTCTTATTGTGATATGAGGACATTTTTGCACAGTTTACATGTTGCGTTGAAATGGTTACCAATACTCCAACACAAGACCGAAAGGCTGATTCAGCACTGTAACCCTGTTTTATTTAACTGCTCTTGGTTACAGGTGTTGAAGTAAAGTTTTCCTTTTTTCAGTGATATAATGTTTCATTATTGTTGTTATCCCAACTATTATAATATATTATAATATATGTTGTTGTGGTTCCATTTCTGAAGTACATTTTGTGTGTTTCCCAGCTGGACAATCCTGATGAGCAGGCAGCGCAGATCAGAAGAGAGCTGGATGGACGACTGCAAATGGCGGATCAGATTGCTCGGGTAAGGAGTGATGGATGGATGGATGGATGGACGGTGTGATGGACGGATGGATGGAGTGATGGATGGATGGATGGATGATATAGTTCCCATGCTCCAATTGTTAATGTATTTCAGTCTAACTTTGAACATGTTAAAGAATTCAAGGAATATTATTTCAGATTAGTTTATTTTTTTTAGTTTAGAGTTCAGCAATATGCTTACCTTAGTAGGTGGCTGGTTGTTTTGATTGATTGCCCTTCTATCTGTTTTGATCAGCATGGTGGAAGGTTTCCAAGGTTCTCCTCCAGGGAGATGGAGGCTATGTTCATTGAGGAGCTGCGATCTTCTGTCAACCTGCTTATGGCCAACCTGGAGAGTATGCCGGTGTCCAAGGGAGGAGAGTTCAAGCTGCAGAAGCTGAAACGAGGCCACAACACGTCTATCATGGACATGGGCCAGGAGGACGAGAACACACTGTCCAAATCTGATGTGGTTCTGTCCTTCACCCTGGAGGTTGGTGGAAGCTTGTTGTTCTTATTAATGATGTTTGGCTTTGTTATTGTCTGAGTAGACACTGGTTTGTGTTGCAACAGATAACATTAGATGACATGAACAATCATCAAGTGAACTTTCAGAGCAAAGCAAAGTAAAGTTTGTCCTGAGCGTGCTAAGGGTGTTGAGGGCACTAAAGAAAAGGACACGGGCTCTTTGATCCTGATGGGAGTTATTGTCAGTTTAGTGTTATGTATCAAGCTTTTTTTCTGATGTTGAAATCTGCCTAGCCACAGTGTTTTTCCTTAATAAACCATGGATGGCTTTTCTGGATCAGCGTCTGGAGTTGATAATTAGATGAGATGTCTCTAGGATTTGCACTGACTGACAGACTTTTAGAACCCCACCTTAATTGGCTGACAGGCAGGTACATTTTTATGTTTTTACGGCAAAATGAGACTGAGCGCAGTAATCTCCAGTCAAATGATAAATTTCCTGTCCAGTACCTGTGCCCAGTCTCTGGGTGTTTATCCTCCACTAAGATCAAATCAAGCTTATCGGTTCAGCAGCACCATGATCATCTTACCTCCTCCCTGTTAATGGTTTTTGGCATCTCAGAGAGAAAAAAGGCACTTTTCCATCTCTTCCACAAAAAAATGCAATGTGGGTGAGGTGGGAGAAATTCTCCTCTTTTGTACAATGAATGTTTTCTGTAGCCTGGCAGCACCTTCTCACAGTTTGTGCTTCTCTCTGAAAAAGGCTCAGTAGACATCGACAGAAACCTTTCCCACAGGCAATGGGGCAAACTATACAGAAGCTTATTGATGACAAGTTCAAGCTTTAATCATTCTGCAAGATTGACCAGGGTGAGATTAACAAAAGTGAATACAGAATATTGACGTGTTTCATATGTCACCTTGAAAGGTACATATTTTTACAGTGGCTTTTACTCTGTTCTCATCTTCCAAAACAAAAATTAAGCAGCAAACAAAACTCTTCTACGGAAATGGTTACTCTCAAAACATCAACTCAATACTGTCTTTGCTTGCTCTTCACAGTTGTTCTGTAATTGCATAAACGCTGGACCATCTGTTTTCAAATAATAGATACATGGTGGCTTTTGTGGAAATTTTTAAATCCCAGAATCCTTCCCCATTTTACATCTACAAAACCATAGTTTAAATAGTTTCTTGGTAAGGCTCGGTTGAAAGTGACAACAACAGATATGTAACAAATGTAAAACTCAAGTCATTTAAGGTATTTCTATGATGTATAGCTTTGTTAGTTCATGGAAGATAATCAGGAGTGTAAGCAAATGAAGATAAATCTTTGTGTATTATATCAAGTCCATGATACTGGATTAAAACCACAGTTTTATTCTGCCCAGAAAGGTGTTTTCATTTAATTTGATATAATCCCAAACCATGAATGAAAGAAAAAACAAAAACAAAAAAAACTGAAATGTGGTTGAATCACTTCTTCATCCTGTTTCATTTGGCAAAAAAAAAACAAACAAAAAAAACAAGTGCAACAGTGCTACCATGTGGTAAATACCTTGAATAAACTGGTGTCAAGCTCCAGTCTGTCCATTTCTACTTGCTCCCTGGTAGATTATTTCAGTTCAGCCAGTTCAGCCATTTCAGTTCAGTTCAGCCACTGCTACCTGTTAACCACAGGTAGCAGTAATTTCTTGGCACTGATCCACAAATAAAACCAACACTTAAGTAATTGTCTGACAGCATAAAGACACAGTTATAGTTTGTCACTGACAACAGCTACAACTGTTGTTTGAGCAGCTGTATTGTCATTCAGATGATGTTGGCTTTATTTTCTTCTTTCGTTCTAAGTTGCTGTTCAGACTTGTAATGTTGGGCTGTTTAAACCTTTCTCGTCTCTGCTGTTGTTTTTAAACTGTGTGTTGCAGGTGGTGATTATGGAGGTTCAGGGTCTGAAGTCTTTGGCTCCAAACAGGATTGTTTACTGCACCATGGAGGTGGAGGGAGGACACAAGCTGCAAACAGACCAGGCAGAGGCCTCGAAGCCCACGTATGTACACACACACATTAGTCTTTCAATCTCCTGTTCTCCTGTTCAGGTCTGGAGACTGGGGGGGGGTGAACTGTGGCCATAAAGGGATGAACATGGTCAGCAACAATACTCAGACAGACTGAGACATTCAGACCAGGACTGATTGGTATTAAGGCCCAAAGGGATTCAAGAAAACTTCCCCCACACCATCACACCTCCACCAGCAGCCTAGACTGTTCACACAAGGCCGGTTGGATCCATGGATTCAGAATATACATCAGTGGTTTCCCTCCCTCTACTTACAGCTTCTCTTTATGCATTATCCTGATTGGATAATCCTGATTGGATAATGCATGAATAAGCAGGCGTACATGTGTTCCTAATAAAGTGCTCCGAATGCGTAATGTCTAATCCCGATCCTTACTAAAACAAAGTTTCAAATCCCAAACAGCCCTTTCAAACAAAATTTGTCCACACATCCATAGAAAGACACACAAACACACACACAGAGACTCACAAGGTAAAAACAGTACCAGCCTGTTTGTTGTGGCAGGTAAATATGAATACACGGAGTAGTGTGCTGTGGATGTGGAGCTTTTGCAGGATTTTTCCCTCTGAGCTGGGGTATCCTACTTTCATGTCTCCAATGCTGATTTCTCATACATTTAAATTTAAAGGAGCTATTTCTAGTTCAGAAATGGACAGCTGTCTTACGAGGTGGAAAGCAACCCTCTTATTTTGCCTCTATTTCTGTCACCTCTTCTCTTGTACTGAAGTTAGCATGCTAACCAGCTAGCTACAACCCAGTCGGACTGTCTCGTCACTTTCTGACACAGAATCACTGTAGTCTCCAGTCTGGCCTGAAGAAGTAGCTGCTCAGAGGACGTATCATAACCGCTTGTCTTGTTAATGCAACGATGGCTAAGCTCTTGACAAGACTGATCAGTAAACAGCTGTTAAGTATTGTGGCTGTTGTTGTTCAGGCAGGTGTAACAGTCATCTCATGGTCACTTCTTCCATAAACTGTCCATTCATATACATCCACATCCATCTCAAGCAGCATTGCAATATAATTCTATATGATCAGCATTAGCATTGAAATGTGGTTTCAGGAGACTTCATCTTCAGTCGGGTGTTGTATGTCTCAGGCTGTGTCTGGGGGGTTTGTGAGCTCAGGGACAGACTTCATCACACCTGCTCATGGAGAATTGCTGCAGCAGAGGCTCTATTTTATGGGATGTGTTGGAATCGTATGAAAGTGTGATTCAGGTAAAAGTGTTTGGGTAACCTGGAGGAGGAGTAAGAGAATCTGTTCTGAACAGTGTTTAGCCTCAGGGGGTGAACATTTAATTTCATGATTCACCAAAGTAACAAACAGGTTTGTCTTTTTATCATTTACACCATTATTTCCATAATTAAGTAGCAGGGACAATAAAACAGACAATGCTTCAGTGATGTAACACCACGTTTCCATGGTAGCCATTCATTCATTGTGTCATCTATTACTCTTTGTGTTTCTCTGTCTGTCTCTTCAACCTGTTTTATTTGTGCAGTGGTAGGAAAAACGCTGACATGGGAGACCAGATCCTGGCTGATCTCTTAAAAACTGGAAACCTATGTAATTACTGCAGAAGTTTAACAAAAATCTGGCCTTACTGGCTTTGGGTTCTGGCAGACAAGAGGACCAGGTGACTGCAGTGGTGGGCCTTCTCTGCTGGCCTAAACACAAGTCAAAATCACTGACTTATGTTTTATTTTATTGTTTTTTATTTAAAATAATTATTGTTTATTCTCTTCATTTCACAGCGTTTCTCTTGGTTGCGCTGCATCCAGTAGTGTATGTTTATGTTAGAGCTTTTATCCAATCATATTTCAGCCATCATGTGTTACCAGGGTAAAAGAAGTCTGCCTTGAGCCTTCAGAATCAACGCGGGCGCCTGTAGCTTAAAAAAATGGCAATGAAACTGTTGCATTAACCAATCAGATTCCCAGTTGGGGAAACCGGGGCCATCCAGCAGGCATATGATAACGTCGGCGTTTTCACTCCTGTGATTGGATGGTCAGAGAGCGAACTGGCGAAGGCTAGCAAACTGCAGCTTTAGCAACCTGCTTATACGAAAACATGTTCGTGTAGATTTAAGATTTTGTTTTTTCAACCCACAATGGCTGACAGAGGAGAGGGAATTTGTTTGGTCGCAGATATACTTACAAAGCCATTTTCAAGACGGACTTTTCATGAAAAGTTGGACATCGTGAGAAAAGGTCGGCCATCCCCGAAGCTAGCAGACCTGTCCCAGCCGGGGAAGGGGTTTGTCCGCCACTGTCAATCCAGTAACCACGAGCGGTACCCCTGGCTCACAGCCTCCGAGGAGCACTGCAAATTGTATTGCTGGGAATGCCTGTTATTTTCAACAGATCGACTTGGTGTTTGGAGCCACACTGGATTTGCAAACCTGAGTTGTCTAACCAATGCAGCATCGAGAAACCAAAGCACAACCAGACACTTACAGGCAACGCTACTTTTGCGGAAACCGGGGGGATCTATACTTTCAGCATTAGCCTCCATGGCGATCGAAAAGGACTTATTGTTGGAACTGAAACGCACAGATAACCTGTACAACACAGTGATTGGACTGTTCTTGAGGATTTTGTGTACACATAATCAGTATTTTTGGTGAGTAAAATGCATTTTGTTTATACTTTTGATATTTTATTCATTTTATTAGGTTGATATTGATGCTTCTGCTAGAGATGGTGTATGTGGTGCATCTGTGGCTGCAGTGAAAGGAGACTTGTTGAATTGTGTTAATTGGGTTTCTTGCTTTAGTAATGGTTGTCATTCTCGCTACATGAAGTACCTGTCTGTGATCCAACGCCCTGTTATACTGCGTTTCTGAATAATATTGATGGTTTCTATAGCCATGGCATCGTAATTATGGTATTAAGAGGTGGATTAATTCAGGAGGGATGCCACTGAAGGCGTAGGTGTGAAATGCATGGCCTGCCACTGGGTGACTGTAAGACTAAATGGATGTTCCTAAAACCCACTGCAGCATCGTGGGAGCTGGGGTTCTTTAATTTAAAGAAACAGGTCATCAAAGCTGAACTGTGGTGACGACAAAATATTTCACAATGGGAAATGGTTCAAACAAGCTGATCTGCAGCTGAGAAGATGTAGTGGAGGGAGGGAAACCACTAATGTATATTTTGAACATGGGTACAGAATTTATATTATAGTAATATATTTGGTGTGAATATAATATTATTGTTTTATTTTTCAGCAGAGCAGTGAACAGCACCAGCTCTGGGGCTGGTTCAGCTTAAAAACTGTTTGACAGGAGGTTTCCTGTTGTCCCAGGACAAAGAGCAATCAAATAACATAAGACAAGGCAAACTGAGAACAATAACAGTAACAGGTTAGACGGCTGAAATAAACATCATGGTTTGCTATAAGAGAACCTGTAGGAGCTACTAATCCTGGTGAGATTACTATTTCCTCCTCTTGATGATATTGCTTGGTGACAGGGTGGTCAGAGCATTGTCGGGAACCCTTCTGCATCTTCAGCAGGTATCTCAGTCATAAGCGATTTGCCCCTTGACTTGTGCACCTCACCTGAGTGGGGGAGCGAATACTGATGAGTCTTCTCCTGCAGCAGGGTTCCAACTACAGGTTCTCATTAGCCACAACTATCTTGAGCTGGTCTCAGCTGCTGTTACAATTTCCCCAGTGGCTTTCCTCAGTTGTTTGGGGTCCAAACCAATTGTTTACAAGAAATAACACAGTGATGTTGCTGGGAAACCGCAGCAGCTGACTTTGATGGGGAATACAGCTGCTTGCCATCCTTTGACAAGAGCCTCATTGATCAAATCCTAGGACTTGGCTTTCATCAGTTAGTGAACGATGGATATCCTGCCTTCCCTGGGCACTGTGAGTTTGACTGGGCTTCTGGATAAAAGAACCACGTCTGGCCCAAGTGACAACCCACTGTGACGTCACCCACTGGTTTGTGAGCTGCTGTTTTGAAGCCACAATTTGTAATTTGTCTTTGCCATCTTGGTTTTTTGAAACCAGAAGAAACCATATTTGGAGGAGAAGGTGGACCTGAGGAGGAGTGAGGGGTGGATCTGACCTGCTCTGTGCTCTATCCTGATTGTCTGGCAGGTTGCTGTGTGCAGTACAGTCTGTCAATCACATGGTAGCCCTGCCCTAATGCATCCCCTGCTTCATGCTCTATTTTCCTCTAAATGGATCATATTTTAAAAAATGAAGATCATGTTGTATTGAAGAAGACTTGAAACTAGAGACTGAGACCATAAACTCATCAGGAAAACCTTTACTCAAGTGAGAAGTAGAGACATTTTCACATAGACTTCAATACAATCAGAATTCTGTTTATAACCAGTGGAGTCATCCCCCGATGGTCATTAGATAGAATGCAGCTTTAAGTCTGATGCTCGATGCAAAATGGAGCGAGGGATCTTTAAGGTTGTTTTTGCCTGAGGATCTCTTTGAGTGGTGATGCCCAGTGTTTGTTGGCTCTGACCCTCTGTTGGTCCATCCATTTGGCAGTTACAGTAAGGACCTTGTCATGCCTCCGTCTGTATCTGCTTTCACCCAGTAGACAACCGGTTCAAGATGTCATACAAGGTGCATACAGTATAGCCAGTGGCTGACTGGTAGTTTGAAAACTGCTGCCTTCTTACTGTGAAGCTATATTGCTGATCGCTGTCATCACTCTGCTGCCATTTATATTTGTCAAAGTAATAGTTTTTCGTCAGGGGAAGTACACTTATTTACAGATGGACTATTCAGCCAAGAAACTGTCTGGCACATAGCCCATTGTAAAATAATTTTTGTTCAGTATAACCAAATGAGACACAGTGGGGTCCAAAAGTCTCAGACTACTTATGAATGGACCAAATGATGTATTAGATGAAATGATAGATAAAAAGATGTGTAATCAAAGGGTAATGTAGGATTTTGAGAGAGTAAAGACACAAACCTGAATATGTGTTACAGTGTAAGATTTCACCTGTTCTGTGAGGTGGGTGTTGACATAAATACCAAGATATTTCAAATTCTTAATGGTCAAAACTTCTCAGAAGTCCTGCATATGTGTCCACTGGGCCTTGTTAAAGACTCAAGACTTAAATGTCATTAAAAATGATATTAAATTAAATTAAATTTTATTTGTATAGCGTCAAATCATAATAGAGATAATGTATTCTCAAGGCACTTTATAGGGTAAGGTCAAGACCTTACTTTGTTATAGCGAAAAACCCAACAGTTCCCACAAAGAGCAAGTGCTTGGCGACAGGGGGGAGGAAAAACTCCCTTTAACAGGAAGAAACCTCCAACAGAACCGGGCTCAGGGTGGGTGGCTGTCTGCCTCGACCGGTTGGGTTTAGGAGGAGAAAAAGGGGGGGGAGGTGGGAGGAGAGAGGAGAAAAGAGAGAGAGAGAGACCAGGAACAGCTGTATAGGTAATGGTGCTGCTCCAGAGGCAGAGATACCTGCAGAATGAGGACAGAGAGAGGGAGAGAGAGGAGAAGCACAAACTACGGGAGAGAAAAAAAATACAAAGTTAATGGCATAAAGTAGTCGAGAGAGAGAGAGAGAGAGAGAGAGAGAGAGAGAGAGAGAGAGAGATCCCAGTGCATCATGGGAATCCCCCAGCAGTCTAGCTCTATAGCAGCATAACTAAGGGATGGGTCAGGACATACCCGAGCCAGCCCTAACTATAAGCTTTACTAAACAGGACAGTTTTAAGCCTGATCTTAAAGGTAGAGAGGGTGTCTGCCTCCCGAACCCACACTGGGAGCTGGTTCCACAGGAGAGGAGCCTAATAGCTGAAGGCTCTGCCCCCCATTCTAATCTTACAAACTCTGGGAACCACAAGTTGACCTGCATTTAGAGAGCGAGGTGTCCTATTGGGAAAATAGGGAACTATAAGCTCTCCAAGGTACGATGGTGCCTGACCATGAATGGCTTTGTAGGTGAGGAGGAGGATTTTAAATTCTATCCTGGATTTTACAGGGAGCCAATGCAGACAAGCTAACACAGGAGAGATGTGATCTCGTTTCCTAGTTCCTGTCAGTACTCGTGCTGCTGCATTCTGGATCAATTGGAGGCTTTTTACTGCATTTTTGGGACATCCTGACAATAAAGAGTTACAGTAGTCCAGTCTTGAGGTAACAAATGCATGAACTAGCTTTTCAGCATCCTTTAGACACAGAATGGGTCTGATTTTAGCAATGTTGCGCAGGTGGAAGAAGGCTGTCCTAGAGACTTTCTTTATATGTGAAGTAAAGGACAAGCAGGGGACGGCACGTGACCTGCAGACAAGATGGCTGCGTAACGCGATTGCTCTTGCCCTCTCTCTCCTTACTTTTACATATTATCCATCTATGTTGCATCATTAACTTAACAACTTCTTGCCCGGAGCCTCAGCAACTCCTGTGTGTACGATGGCTGACGGTTTGAGAAGCAAAACCGGCTCGGATCCTCTGAAGGACGACGAAAAGCTTGTGACATATAAGCTCGCTGTATCGTCCATGCTAACTTCCGCAATGAAAGAGCCCTAACTCTAACCCAATGAAACTTTTATTGAGAGACAATTTGCAAAATTTGAAGAACAGCTGGACAACATAAAAACAGAGGTAATGAAGAACTCATTTGATATAAAGAAGCTGAAAGCAGATCACAGTGGGCTCTGCACACAGATGGCTAAATCCGAGCAGTCTCTCCAAACCACATGCCGTAAACTTGAAGCAAACCTGGCGGAGCTAGAGGACAGGTCCCGCCGGGACAATGTTCGCATTAACAACCTGCCAGAAAAAACTGAAAACGGCGACGCAGCGGAATTTGTCTCATCCTCGCTCACTAAATGGTTCCCCGCTCTCACCGGTAGAAAGATGGAGGTGATGCGGGCTCATCGTATAGGACCTGAACGCAACACCGGATCCCGCACCCTGATCTGCAAGATGCTACGTTACACAGACCGGGACCGCATCCTGAAGGCAGCCAGAGGCCCTCGGATCGAGGTCAACGGCAAAGAGATCCGCTTTGCAGTGGACTACAGTAACTACACCATCACCCGGCGCCGCTCATTTTCCCGAGCGATGGAGACAGCGAGGAAACTCGGTTTCATTCCGTTTCTGATTTACCCGGCCAAACTAAAGCTGTCCCGCGGATCAGAAGTGCACCTCTTCGAGACCCAGGCAGAGGCTGAAAAATTTCTCTGCGCTCAGACCCGGACGGCGGACTGACGAATGAACCTGATGTTACGGGTACTTTATTTAAGTTTACACGGAATCTCTAGATAAGTAAAATATTATCTCATACAGCCATAATAACTCACGTCAGTGCATACGTGAAGTTACTCTGACTAAAGCTTCCTGCTAAAATGAGGGATGCTGTTTTTTGTTGGTTTATTATAATGCTCACTTTATTTGATTAGTGAGTGACTTATGTTTCTTCAAACAATATGGATAAATAACTAGAGTTTTGCAGAAGAGTTTGTTATTTTTTTTGTTCTGGCTGATATTTAAAAAAACAAAAACAAACTAAAAAAACAAAAACAAACAAACAAAAAAAATTAATAACAACTCTTAACTTTGATGGATAACTTTCATTTGTAGTATGTCCAATCTGTGCGTTTTTTCTTTTTACAACATTTGACTGGTTATACAGAATATTGTATGGGGGTGGAGGGGCGGGCTTTTGTGTTGGCAGGATAGCCAGCTTTCTCAGTCCAGGTGCCCATATAGTGGGTGTTATGTTTGTGGCTACTGCCACCCTGTTATATGTTATTAGTGTTAGATGCCAGTTTGTATTTTCTTTCTTTTTTTTTTTTTTTGGCGACATCGGGTTTTATACTTGGATCTCCACATTTCTGACTATAACTCATATACAGGAACTCAAAACCTTGCTCAGCTCTATCCGTAACTATGTCTATGTTACATATTGCTAGATGGAATATAAATGGTTTAAATTCCCCCATTAAGCGCTCAATGTGTCTTGATTGGCTTAAAAGACACAAGATAGACATGGCCTTCATTCAAGAGTCACATCTTAAACATTCTGATAAACAACGCTTGTCGAACCGTTATTACTATGCGACAGCTGCGTCTACTTTCAACTCTAAGAGCTGTGGTGCCCTGGTGGTATTGAGATGTAGCCTATCTTTAACAATAATTGGAAGCTTTGAAAGTGAGGATGGCCGAATTGCTTACATTAAAACAAACATATATGGTCAGAGAATAGCATTTCTATGTATATTTGCCACAAATCACTATAATCCAGAGTTCTTTGGCATAATCAGCAAAACTCTGTGTGACCTGCAGGACTTTTCAGTTATTATAGGTACTGACATGAACGCTGTCCTCGATCCCTTACTTGATAGATCTAGTGCACCATCTCAACATATCCCCTCTTCAACAACAGCCTTCCAAGGATTAGTTGACGATTTTAGTCTCACAGATCTTTACAGAGCTATAAACCCTTCTTTAAGACAATATAGTTTCCATTCGCACAGACACAAGACCTACTCAAGGATAGATTATTTACTGGTTTCTGCAACTTTATGCACTGAAATTCATACAGCTGTGATGCATCCTAACTCTTTATCTGACCACTGTGTTATCACAGCACAGCTCACACTTGCCAAGACTCCAACTAAGGCCACAAGATGGCGTTTTAATACTACATTGCTTAAAAATAATGATTATTGTGACCATTTCAAAAATAATTTCAAAACATTTATTTCAGAGAATGCTAACTCAGTAGATGACCCTCGAGTCTTATGGGGCGCAATTAAAGGGTTTGTAAGAAATACTACTGTCTCCTTTGCATCTTATCTCAATCGAACAAGACTGGGCGAAATTAAATCGCTTGAAAATGAATTACAAAGGCTTGAACACATTCAGCAGTGAGATGGTGCTACAGAGGACAATAAAAAGAAAATCGACGAAGTCAGAACGAAGCTAAACAACATTTTGAGATTACGAGCTGAATTTCAAATTCATAGGACTAGAAGGAACTATTATTTTAATGGCTCGAGGCCAAGCCACCTGCTCTCTCTTAGTCTGCAAAAATGTGAAAAATATTCCAACATTGCAGCTATCAGCTCAAACCAAAAATTGTTGACAGCCCCCAAAGAAATTAATACTGCTTTCCAAAAGTTTTATGCAGAGCTATATAAATCTGAGATTTCATTAGATAAAACTAAATGTGAAACCTTTTTACTAGATTAAGAGCTTCCCACACTTGAGCAAGAAGATGCACGGCGCCTGGGGGAACCAATTACTCTGACTGAGCTGAGAGATGCTATAGTTGGTATGAAAACAGGCAAGTCTCCGGGATGGGATGGGATACCTCCAGAGTTTTATCTCACCTTTTGGGAAGAGTTGGGTCAATACTTTTTAGCCATGATTCATAAAGCTGTAGAAGTTGGTTCCTTTTTCAATGACATGAATGCTGCCTTGATAGCTGTACTGCCCAAACCAAATAAGGACACCACAAAATGTGGTAACTATAGACCATTGTCTATCCTCAATGCAGAAATAAAGATCTTTGCCCGCATACTGGCCTCTCGAATAGAACCCCATATAGCCACATTAATTAATAGTGACCAGACAGGCTTTGTGAAATCAAGACTTGCTTCTGACAATGTACGCCGTCTGCTTCATGTAATTCATGCTGCCAAGGATACTCCCTCTCCTTGTGCAATATTGAGCCTGGACGCAGAAAAAGCCTTTGATAGGCTGGAATGGGAATATTTGTGGATGGTTTTACAGCGCTTTAAATTGGGTTCATCTTTTATTAAGTTCACTAAACTACTATACAATAACCCGTCTGGACACTTTTCATGAATTTAGCTCTCTATCCGGTTACAAGATCAATTGGACAAAATCTGCACTTCTCCCCTTAAACTCGGAATTGAACCTGAGTTCATTACCTCAGCACATCCCAGTTGTTAAACAATTCAAATACTTGGGGGTGGATATTTTTCCTTCACTATCTAATATTGCCAATAAGAACTTTCAGGGCATCTATAACAAAATCGAGGCAGATCTTAATAGATGGTCTCACTTGCCAAAATCTTTACAAGCCCGTGTCTCAATTATTAAGATGGATATTTTACCACGCATAAATTTCTTTTCTTCGATGTTACCCTTACCACCCCCAATTGATTACTGGAAAAAAGTACATTCTTTGGTCTCTAAGTTTATTTGGGGAGGGAAACGGCCACGTGTTAAGTTAACTACTCTACAATGAGATAAAACAGAGGGTGGTCTCTCCGTGCCTAACTTAAAATACTATTTTTGGTCATTTGTATTGAGACCACTCACAGATTGGCTTAACCCCAACTCTGATCCATGTTGGAAATCTATAGAAAAGAATCTAGCATCCCCACACAGACTAGAGGATCTGATTTACTCCACTGTCCCTTTGAAACGAGCTAAGCTGCGACTTGGTCCCATAATGAGTTTCCTCTTATTAACATGGGCTAGTGCTGAGAAGGAATCTAAGAATACATGCAAATGGCATATGAATAGTCCACTCTTTAATAACTATTCCCTACTCACTGGAGGGGTCCCATTCTCATTTCCGGACTGGAGCTCTAGGGGTATCCATGTTTTGGCTGATGTATATAATGAGAATGGGCTTCGTGATTTCAATGACTTGAGACTGTCTTACCAATTACCTGGTACATCTGTATTTCTGTACTTTCAACTACGATCATCTATGAAAGCATATGGAGTTCCATGGAATTCTCCTCTTTCTGCTCACCCTTTGCATTCCACTCTGTATAATGGAGGACGAAAAAGAGGTTTGGTTTCCCGAATTTATTCACTTATCCGGGATGCCTCTTATAAAACCCTTCCTATTGTACATGTTTGGTCTAGTGAATTGGAGCATTATATCGGAGGTGATTCATTGAACTGGGAAAAGATTTGGTCTTCGATAGTCTTGGCTTCTAAAAACCCAAACCATCAACAGATACATTTCAACTATATCCACAGGACTTACCTCACTCCAAGGAGAAACTTTCTCATGAAACGTTTATCATCTCCAATTTGCACCCTGTGCTCAGATGAACTTATAGGCTCATATATACATATGTATTGGGAATGTAAGGATTTGAAGTCTTTTTGGGGTGAGGTTTGTTCTACTTTATCTAATGTACTTGAAGTTGTTGTACCATGTTCTCCCATTGTGTTACTCCTGAATGATACCACCTCGTTAAAATTGACTTGCTGGAAGAGACGTACTCTCCTGACGGGCATCACTGCTGCTAAAAAGATACTGGCTTTATGCTGGAAACCTCCACATACAGTTACCGAACCCCATTGGATTAACACTTACATTGACATAATAAATATGGAGCTTTCAGTGGCAAGAATGCACAGTGCTGGAGCTGATACTATTCTAGCATGGCAAACAATGGCAGAAAATATCAGGGAATGGCTGTAAGCATTATTTCTACTTGCATTTCTTGTTAAACATGGTCTCTCATGTCCTGTAAGAGTTTTTTTTTTTTTTTTCTTTATAGAGATCCAAGTTGGGGGGGTGGGGGGTAGGGGTCGCCGCCTGTTTTTGTTTTGTTTGTTTGCCTGTTTGTTTGTTTGTTTGTTTGTTTTTCTATGTTGGTGTTTATTAGATTACAATGTACCTTTCACTTTTATCGGTCTGATGTATTTGTTTCTCCTTAAAAACAATAAAAAAATTAAGTCACAAAAAATGAAGTAAAGGACAAGTCCTGGTCAAAAATGACACCAAGGTTTCTGACTGTAGCACTGGAGGCCAAGGTGATGTCATCCAGAGTCAGTATATTATCACATAGTGTATCTCTGAGGTGTTTTGGGCCAATTACAATAACTTCAGTTTTGTCTGAGTTTAAGAGTAAGAAATTACTGGTCATCCAGGTTTTTATGTCCTTAAGACACACCTGAAGCTTGGCTACCTGGTTAGTCTCACCTGGCTTCATGGTACAGCTGGGTGTCATCTGCATAACAATGGAAATTTATCTGGTGCCTCCTAATAATGTTTCCTAGAGGAAGCATATAGTTTCCGTAGGTGAACCTGCGGAAGGATCATAACCATTTGAATATAAATGTTTGTAACTGAAGAAAATAAGTTCAGTTCAATTCTTTTATTTCTATAGCACTGAATAGTAACAGAAGATATCTTTGGTCACTTTGTGTAGAGCAGATCTAGACTGGACTCTTTATGATGTTATTTACAGAGATCTCACCACGAGCAAGAGCACAGAAGTGACATAAACAAAATTCAAAAAACATAAATCAATAAAACAAAGTGTCTACTGACAATTTGCAGACATATTAAACATCAGCACCAACACTGGTGTGGTGTTCCAGGCAATTTATTCAGTCATTAATATTAATATTACATTACATTTGTATTACATACAAAAAAAACCCAAAACACTTACTACATAAATGTGCATGTCAGAGATTGAGCAAAACAAACAGTCCAAATATTCTCATTACCATTAGATGACAATCATCCTGATGACTCTCAGTGTAGTGACTGTACTCTGTCTAACTGAAGGTCTCTGGGAGAACTGCAGTTTATCAGGAATGTTGTAGATTTGTTTGTGTTTGAATATTGTTTGTGAAATTTCCTGCAGTTCATGTGTTATTATCAGTCCTGTAGGAACATTACAGGGACAGTAACAGTAACACAGCACACTGCAGTTTAATAACTGTTATATGCTCATGTCCAATGTCGCTGACAACATAATTGACCAAGGCTGCTTTATGTCTGCTAATTATAACCAATTACCTCATTAGAGTCTGTGATGATCAGGAAAAGACAATGAGTGATTTTATCCCATGTTCAGTAGAAAACAGTTTGTGTATAACAGAGCTTGTAATGTTGGGGTCAGTTGGGTTGGAAATTTAGACTTTCTAGAAGAAATATAAAGAGGTTGGGGATTATGTAATGATCACGAGATAGCTAAATAAATCCAGCCCATATTTGGACCACATGCTTGTTTTCTTCTGGGCCAGCTTACACAGGTTCCACCGCCTGAATCTGGCCCATAAACAGAATGAGTGGCAGATTCTACTTTCATCTCTGGACCAATCAGCCAATACTGGAGGATAACAGCTGGGATCTGCTCAGATGTGGAAGTATATAGGCAGGACTTGAGCCGAGGTCCCAGGCATATGTTGGGCCACAAGTTTCATTTTGTAAATGTTGAGATGACAGAACAGACAGAGGTGGACTTCTTCATCCTTGATACAGAAGTTAAGATAAGTCTCCTTTTTTCCGTAGCTTTCCAGGCTTCTCCTGTTCTCTTGCCTCTGGTTGATGAACACCACCCCTCATCTTCTACCCTCGCTGACAGTACAGCCCGTCCCCTCTTGATTTGATTATTATTTGGTGACTGCAACAAGATTGAATTCATTGACTGAACTCATTGGTTAGATTTTCCATGCTCTCTCTCCAACTTCTTTATATCACTATCTTTTTAGAGTGACAGGATGTGGATTGTGTTTATTCTCATGTCTGTTGCCAAACACCATTTAGAATATCAGGAATAGACCTACACTACACAATAATCAATAATCAATTTAAAAAGATTAAAATTAAGTTTTATGGACTTCCGGTTGTGACATGTAGGGAGAGGACGCACACGCGAAGGCTCCCGGTTCACTTTTTCTTAATCCCCCTCTATAACGAGTTTTCTGTATAGATTTCGACATAATTCTATCTGTTTAAGTCAGTTTAACTAACGTCGTAGAAATGAGCATGCCTAAACACGCAAAATCAGTTAACGTACAAACTCCGGCCACACGTGCTGCAGGCAAGCTAGCAACCTTTGCAGCTAGCAATACTCCGACAACAGCAAAAAGAACCAGTCGCTGCTGGATCGGTGCGATGACCTCGAGAACCGCTCACGGAGATCTAATCTCCGTATATTGAACATTCCCGAAGGCAGTGAAAATGGCAAAGACCCCCTAAAGTTCATGTCAGATGTTTTAATGGAAACGATGGGCCCCGAAGTTTTTTCTACACCGCCTGAACTGGAGAGAGCCCACCGTACCCCGACCTCCAGGGCCAGCCAGAGATCATCCCCCCGCACGTTCCTGGTCTGCTTCTCCAGATTCCAACAGAAAGAAGCTGCACTGCGCTGGGCCAGGAATCACAAGCTCGAATACCGAAGTGCCACTATAAGGGTCTATCAGGATGTCAGCACAACACTCGCCAAAAAGAGAGCCGCGTTTAACGGCATCAAGCAAGCCTTGTATCAGAAGAACATCAGGTTCCGCCTGCTCTACCCGGCCCGGCTACGAGTGATGCACGGAGACGACGTGTTCACTTTCGACTCGCCTGATGAAGCCCAGAAGTTTTTCGACCGGAGCTCCGGCAAAGAATAGGATGTGCCGCAGTTTGGACTGTACAGCCTGGTAATGATTAATCATCTGAGCCCGGCAATGTGTAAGTTCACCTTTTCAGCATACGATATCAATCTGTGGTCTGCGGACCCGAGGTATGGACATTCAATGATGTTACTGCTGGACTAATCAATATTATGCTGAGTTATATTTTAAATTCTTCCTAATTTGTTACCCTGGAATATTGAGGTTATGTTCTCATATGTGTGTACCTACTTGCTTGATAGTAATTGTGCTGCTCAACCATCTCTTTTTTTTGTTTTGTTTTGTTTTTTTTGTTTCTATCTTGGTGTTGAGAGTTTTCAATATATCTTATCACAGGAACTGGGAGCCTTCCTGGGCAGAAGTATTGAGAAAATGTGCTACCAGAAGTTTTTTGAAATAGTGTTTAGCCTGCAGCTTGCCTCAGAGAGAGCGACAAGTATAGGCTTAGTTCTAGTTTTGTTTTTGTTTTTTGACAAGGTTAGGGAAAGGGACACCACCATATTTTTGCAACATATACTCGCCTTTATTCACATAAGAGTAGAAATGAACCAAACTGTGCACTTTAACATGAGCATTGCGTTACCTTTTTATTACTTACTTCTCTCTTTTCATTTTATTTTCTTTAGTTAAACATGGTGAATGGTATTGATGCGAGGATGGCCACTATATGATTTATTAGTTGGAATGTGAAGGGTTTAAATGGGCCTGTTAAAAGAGCCAGGATATTTAATCATCTTAAGTACTTAAAATGTGATGTTGCATTTCTCCAAGAAACTCACCTGCTGGTAAAAGATCAAGTCAGACTTAAAAAAAGATGGGTGGGGAATGTGTTCCACTCCAATCTTAATTCTAAAACATGTGGAACAGCCATACTGATTCATAAAAAAATTCAGTTTAATGCAACCACTGTTATTTCAGATCCGCAAGGACGATTCGTGATGGTTTCAGGGCTCCTCTACCACAAGCCTGTGGTTCTGTTAAATATATATGCCCCAAATTGGGATGATGATAAGTTTATTGCCAAAGTTATGTCATTAATTCCAGATCTGAATACACAACAATTGATTTTTGGTGGAGATTTAAACTGCGTGATGAATCCTGCACTTGACTGTTCCAACTCTAAATCAACAAATCTTTCCAAAAAAGCCAAGCTTTTATCAGTTTTTATGGATCAGATAGGAAGTGTTGACCCCTGGCAGTTTTTATTTCCACAGAGTAAGTCCTTCTCTTTTTTTTCTAATGTACACCACGCATATAGTAGAATAGACTATTTTTTTTATTGACCAGAACCTTCTCCCCTTTGTCAAAAAAGTTGAATATTCATCTATTATAGAGTCAGATCATGCCCCTGTACTTCTGGATCTTGCGTTTCCTCTCTATCAATTAGAACACCCCTCCTGGAAATTAGACAGAAATCTCCTGGCAGATGAGAGCTTTTGTGAAATGATATCTCAAAAAATTGATGACTTTATAAATTCCAACCAAAAAGATGACATTTCCCCGTCTCTCCTGTGGGAAACACTAAAGGCTGTAATCAGGGGTGAAATTATATCTTATTCAGCTGAAATAAATAAAATGAAAAGAATTAAACAAGAGGAGCTAATTAAAGCTATATCTATGGTGGATGCTCGGTACTCTGTTTCCCCCTCCCCTGAGCTCTACAAAAGGAAGCTGGACCTCCAAACACAATATAATTTATCATCAACTGAAAAAACAGAACATCTCCTATTAAAATCACGGGGGTATATCTATGAGCATGGCGACAAAGCAGGACGTTTATTAGCACACCAATGCCGCTCAGCCTCTCAACAAATCCCACAAATACGAAAAGATGATGGTGAACTAACTATTGACCCAGAAGAAATTAAAGAAACATTCACCACTTTTTATTAAAATCTGTATACATCAGAGATGACAAATGATTGCTCTGACATGGAACATTTCTTCAATAACCTCCAGGCTCCTTCTGTAACAACAGTTCATAGGACTGAAACTGAGCTTCCGCTAAATCGTATAGAAATCATTACTGCAATAAAGGCAATGCAAAATGGCAAGACACCAGGCCCTGATGGGTATCCCATAGAGTTCTATAAAAAGTTCTCTGACAAACTAATAAAAATTTTACTTGATATGTTTAATGACTCTTTGCTTCATGGGTCACTTCCACAGACATTGACTGAAGCATCAATTACCCTCCTGTTGAAGCCAGGTAAAGACAGCACAGAATGTGGCTCGTATCGTCCCATCTCCCTCCTAAACTGTGACGTGAAGATCTTGGCCAAAGCCCTTGCCCTACGCCTAGAAACCACAATGCACAACGTGATATCTGCTGACCAAACTGGTTTTATTTTAGGCCGTCATTCTTTTACAAATATCCGTCGACTCCTAAATGTTATCCACTCTCCCGCGTCCAGCGCGGTGCCTGAGGTGGTTATCGCGCTGGACGCAGAAAAAGCATTTGATAGGGTAGAATGGGGATATTTATTTGCTTGTTTAAAGAAATTCGGATATGGCCCTAATTTTATTTCATGGATTAAACTTTTGTATACCTCACCCAAAGCCTCTGTTACCACGAATGATAAACGCTCACTATATTTTCAGCTGTCAAGGGGCACCCGTCAGGGCTGCCCAATTAGTCCATTGTTATTCGCCTTGGCCATAGAGCCCTTGTCTATTACACTCAAAACATTACCATCAATTGTTGGGATTCATGGGGGGGGGGGGGGGGGGGGGGGGCACAGAGTATCTCTTTACGCAGATGATTTGTTAATGTATGTATCTGACCCTGTTTCATGTGCTCCCCATATTATCCACGCCCTGAGGAGTTTTGGCTCTTTTTCTGGATACAAACTGAACTTCAGTAAAAGCGAATGTTACCCTGTTAACGATTTGGCTCTCCAAATACAGGATGGTGCTCTACCATTCAAAATCTCTAAAAATGGCTTTAAATATTTAGGCATTAATATCACAAGGGACTTGCAAAGCCTTCACCAAGAAAACTTCTATCCGCTATTTGAGAAACTCAGATTAGACCTAAAGAAATGGAAACAACTTCATCTGTCCTTAGCAGGGAAAGTGAATTGTATAAAAATGAATGTGCTCCCCAAGTTTCTTTACCTGTTTCAATGTATCCCACTTTATCTTCCTAAATCTTTCTTTAAATCTATTGATAAGGCTTTAATTTCATTTATATGGGACGGGAAAAAGCCTAGAATTCAGTTGGAACTGTTACAGAGGCCTAAAAACCAAGGTGGCTTAGCTCTTCTGAATTTTTGCCATTATTATTGGGCCTCAAATGTTCAAAAAATCATGTATTGGCTCCATACCCCTGATGCAGACTGGTGTCAATTTGAAGCTGCATCTTGCATCTCCACCTCTCTTAGAGCCCTGGTCACCTCTAGCCTACCCCTCTCGTTCCTACAATACACTAACAATCCTATTGTCATAAACACCCTCAAAATATGGGCTCAACTTAGACGGAACTTTAGGTTTAAAAACCTTCTCCATCTAAGTCCCATACACAATAATCACCTTTTTCCCCCAGCCAGGTTAGACTCTGAATTTATTCTCTGGCAGAGACGAGGCATTCATAATTTTAAGGATATGTACATAGACTCTATTTTTGCAAGCTTTGATGACTTATTGCATAAATTTGGCCTCCCTTGGTCTAGCTTATTTCGATATTTCCAAGTCCACCACTTCCTTCAACATCATGATCCCAACTTTCCATACATAGCATCACCTTCTGGTTTAGATGATCTGTTAAAATCCACATTCAAGACTAAAGGACTTATCTCAAGAATTAGTGATTGTATAACCTCTTTTAAAAACACGACTCTGGTAAAGATTAGAGCAGATTGGGTGGACGAGCTGGGGGAAGACTTGGAAGAGGAGATATGGGAGAGCGCTCTTCTAAGAGTAAACAACAGTACCTCTTGTGCCAAATTAAGCATCATACAATTCAAGATTCTACATCACATCCACTACTCCAAATTAATATAATTAATATACCCAAACACAGATGCAAGCTGCGACAGGTGCCGAAACACTCCTGCTGATCTAACACATATGTTTTGGGTCATGTCCAGCCCTGGCAACTTACTGGTCTACCATTTTTAAAACGTTGTCAGAAGCATTGAATATTGATCTTCAACCCAACGCAGCTTTGACCATATTTGGTACCACAGATAGGAGACATACAACATTAAGGAAAAGTTACAAAAACATAATTGCTTTTACGACGCTGCTAGCACGTAGAAGAATATTATTACATTGGAAATCAAAAAATCCACCCAAAGTATCTGTGTGGTTTAGTGACCTGACACAATTCATACAATTAGAGAAGATAAAATATACTCTTAGGGGGTCTAGGGACAAATTCTTTTCTGTCTGGGATCCGGTGTTGAAGCATTTAGGTAAACTTAAAACTGTGCCCACTTAATGACCACTTAGCGTCCATCCTGTATTTATGATTGTGATCAAATCCATGTGAACCTTGTCTTCTTGCTTTGTGCACAGCCTCAGGGTTGGCGAACTCATGTATGTGCTTTCTTTTTTTTTTTTTTCTTTTTTTTTTTTCTCTTTTTTGGACTGGTGTCCCAACATGTTCGTGGGGGGGTTATTATATTATATAAATAGGAGCATTGTGATCCTTCTGTATGTTTATCTATGTACAATATTGTTGATGCTCAATAAAAAGAAAATGAAAAAAAAAAAAAATTAAGTTTTATTTCAAATACCATGGAAAGCCAGACAACAAGCTTTTTCATAGCAGACTATTTGACTTGTCTTAGCAGGAAAAGAACAAGTGTGCTTCATAATATTAAAGTAGCTATTTGTAAGTTTTGCTATGCTACATAGTCAGCGTTAGCATTAACAGCTGTTTACTTACTTGCCAGTTTTGCAGAGAGTTTCCGCCAACGTTATGTTTACAAGGGAAGAGGTTATGATAAGTTCTCTGAGCAGCTACTTTTTCAGGACAGACTGGACCATACAGTGACTTGGTATCGGAAAGTGACGAAACAGTCCGACCAGGTTTTAGCTAGCTGGTTAGCATGCTAACTGCAGTCCAAGACAAGAAGCAATAGAAATAGAAGCAAAACAAGAGTTAACATTGGTGTTTGTCTCCAGACAGATATTGGTGAGTAAAGCATGAAGTTTGATGCAGAACTCACAATGTTAGCAAGAGCAAAACTTACAAATGGCTCCTTTAATGATGGCCCAGTTCTGTTAACTAAACCAGTGAATCAGGACCTCCTTTAATACAGATATACACCTGTGCTTTGCTATCAGATATCAAAACATCTGTGACAAAAGGTCATAAAATCAGGCAGCTTAGCTCCAGTCACACAGCCCCAGTGACATCATCATCTCTAACACAGTGCTCTCTCTCTCTCTCTCTCTCGCTCTCTCTCTCGCTCTCTGTGTGTATATAGTTGGGGTACCCAGGGTGACTTCACCACCACCCAGCCGCTACCTGCTGTCAAAGTGAAGCTGTTCACTGAGAGCACCGGGGTGTTGGCGCTGGAAGATAAGGAGCTTGGGAGGGTAAGATGTGACTGATACAATTTTGCTTCATTTAACTCACTTCACTTTTGTGCGTCTTGTGTAGCTCACATATGTTATTGTCATGTTGTTACTCCCAGGTTGTGCTCCACCCGACTCCCAACAGTCCCAAGCAGTCTGAGCTCCATAAAATGACAGTGTCTAAAGGGTGTCCAGACAGTGACCTCAAGATCAAGCTGGCCATTCGCATGGACAAACCACAAAACATGAAGCATTGTGGGTAAGTGACAGTAAAACTCTTCATGCTGTAAATTAGATATTTATTCTGATTTATCAGGTTTTTAAAGTGCAAGATCTGAGGTTTAACCAAAAGAGGGATCAAGGTCTCTCAGAAACCTGGTCAAATGTTAAAGGTCATCTACTGTATTCTAGCCAGAGTCCAAAATAAAATTGAGGAATTTAAAACTAGATAAATATTCTTATATCATCGCATTAAAGCGTAATAATGCTCTTGTTTAGGTGGGGCACTGTTCAAGCTAATGTGCAGATAAGATGTGGGAATTAGATCTGTATTTAGTCTTGATCAAAAGAGATGAAGACATGAGAGAGGAGGAGAACATGAGTCTTGGGTTAATGTCCAATCTTTGTGTCATTCATTCAAATACTGACTGCTGGTCAAATGTAGACATTCGTTTCTTTCTGTCTGGAAAAGAACCAAAGCTGTTATCATGATGGACTGTTTCACTGTGTTAAGCAACAAGAGTTGTCATCCCTTCTGGGGAGAGTGGTACAGGTGGTTATCAGTTCACAAATCCATCTTGGTTTATTTCAATTAAAATGCTTTTCGTGTTTGCTGGGTTCAGGAGGTTATTAAAAACAAAGAAAATCAAGTCAAACAGTGTGTCACTGAGGGGGCTTTGCACTAAAGATAATGTTTTGCTTCCCTCTTGTGGTGATCAATTGTTACTACATATAGGTGACTTTCTTTTCTACCACAGTAAAAGCTGTGACGTGTTCCTTTGTTTTTTTGCTTCTGTGATGACCCACAGCAGACCATGAGGCCATGGCACCTGCATGATAAGATTTGCAGTTTTGTAACTGTCTACAGTTTAGATTGGGAGGCAGTAAGGGCGATAATGAAATACGATACTGATGTACTCATTCTTGTGAAGTCAAGGGCCCTTCTCTGTGTACAAGTCCACTCCTGTTTGTTTTACTGCACGTGTGTGGACTGGACACCTCAGAAGACAGTTTGTCATTGACAGAGAAACATTAATGACGACTCTCTTCCATTTCAATGCTCCAGGAGTAGGGATGCACCGAAATGAAAATTCTTGGCTGAAACAAAAAACGAAAAATGAGGAAACCAAGGCCGAAAACCGAAAACGAAACACCGAAAGAAATGATTATGTCAATTATATTTTCAGGTGATAAATTAAACCCGACGTGAAGAAACTCTTTGCAGATGCACCCCTCTTGAAATTTCAGCATTGCATGTTTTGCAAATCGCTATTTGTGGGTCTTTCTCTGAGATAGTGAAATAAGTCCACACCGCAGACATGCTGGCTCTTATCATGTTTCCTGCGTGCTGGACGCGCTGTCTGCCGCGTGATCACAAGTTTTGTCCGTGTTGTTTCGGTGATTTAGGTCTTTCGGCCGAAAACCGAAAATGCACTTTCGGGTAATTTTCGGCCGAAAATTTTCGGTGGCCGAATTTTCGGTGCATCCCTATCCAGGAGGTAATAAGGTTATTCATTAGGTCAGATGTAACATGTCCAACAGCCGTGAGAAAGGTCTGTTAGATCAGGTCACTGAACCTCACATAATCCCCCAGCCCAGTTGTGATGGTTAAAGTTGGGGTAAGATTTTTTTTTTTTTATTGCCAAGTATGTTTTCACATACAAGGAATTTTTTCTGGTGATTGGTGCAACTGATCAGCAACAGTGGGGCTCTCGAGCCTCGTTGATGAGGCTAATAGCAGATGGGAAGAAGCTATTTTTGTGGCGAGAGGTTTTGGTCCTGAAGGACCGCAGCCTCCTGCCAGAGGGGAGTGTCACAAAGAGTTTGTGTCCAGGGTGGGAGGAGTCAGCTACAATCTTCCCTGCACGCCTCAGAGTCCTTGAGGTGTACAGGTCCTGGAGGGACGGAAGATTGCAGCCAATCACCTTCTCCGCAGAGTGGATGATACGCTGCAGTCTGTTATTGTCCCTCTCCGTGGCAGCAGCGTACCAGATGGTGATGGAGGAGGTGAGGATGGACTCAATGATGGAGGTGTAGAAGTTCACCATCATAGTCCTTGGCAGGTTGAACTTCTTCAATTGCCTCAGGAAATACATCCTCTGCTGAGCTTTTTTGATGAGGGAGCTGATGTTTAGCTCCCATTTGAGATCCTGTGTGATGGTGGTTCCCAAGAAGCGAAAATGCTCCACGGTAGCCACGGGGGAGTCACACAGGGAGATGGGGGTGGGTGGGGCTGGGCTCTTCCTGAAGTCCACTATCATTTCCACTGTCTTCAGAGTGTTTAGCTCTAGGTTGTTCTGCCTGCACCAGGTCACCAGATGGTCAGTCTCCCACCTGTAGGCAGACTCATCGCCATCAGAGATGAGTCCAATGAGAGTGGTGTCATCTGCAAACTTCAGGAGCTTGACAGACTGATGGCTGGAGGTGCAGGTGTTGGTGTACAGGGAGAAGAGCAGAGGAGAAAGAACACAGCCTTGTGGGGATCCAGTGCTGATGGTCTGGGAGTCAGACACGTGCTTTCCTAGCTTCACATGCTGCCTCCTGTCAGACAGGAAGTCGGTGATCCACCTGCAGGTGGAGTCAGGCACGCTCAGCTGGGAGAGCTTGTCCTGCAGCAGAGCCGGGATGATGGTGTTGAAGGCAGAGCTGAAGTCCACAAACAGGATCCTGGCATAGGTCCCTGAGGAGTCCAGGTGCTGGAGGATGAAGTGGAGAGCCATGTTGACGGCGTCATCTACAGACCTGTTGGCTCTGTAGGCGAACTGCAGGGGGTCCAGGAGTGGGTCAGTGATGGATTTGAGATGGGACAGGACAAGGCGCTCCAATGATTTCATGACCACAGAGGTCAGGGCAATGGGTTTGTAGTCATTTAGTCCTGTGGGCCTTGGTTTTTTGGGGACAGGGATGATGGTGGAGGATTTGAAGCAGGCTGGCACGTGGCAGGTCTCCAGTGAGGTGTTGAAGATGTCCGTGAACACCGGAGACAGCTGATCAGCACAGTGCTTCAGGGATGATGGAGAGACAGAGTCAGGACCGGCTGCTTTGCGGGGGTTCTGCTTCTTAAAAAGCCTGTTGACATCTCTCTCCAGGATAGAGAGAGAGGGTTCTGATGTGGCTCTGATGTGGAGGTTAGTGTCAGGCTTGTCCCATTGTCTTTCAAAGCGGCAGTAGAACTCATTCAGATCGTTGGCCAGACGGAAGTCGTTAATGGAGTGGGGGGGTTTAGGTTTGTAGTTTGTGATCTTTCTGAGCCCTTTCCAGACAGAAGCAGAGTCATTGGCTGAGAACTGGAGCTGAAGTTTCTCAGAGTACAGTCGTTTAGCTTCTCTCACCGCTTTGCTAAACCTGTACTTGGACTCTTTAAACTTGTCCCTGTCCCCACTCCTGAAAGCTTCCTCCTTTTGCCTCCTGAGCTGACTGAGCTTAGCTGTGAACCAGGGTTTGTCATTGTTATAACTCACCCTGGTGCATGATGGGATACAGCAGTCCTCACAGAAGCTGATGTATGACGTCACAGCCTCTGTGAACTCATCCAGACTGTTGGAAGCAGTCCTGAACACCTCCCAGTCAGTGCAGTCCAAACATGCCCGCAGATCCTCTATGGCTTCACTGCTCCACTGCTTCAATGTCCTCACAACAGGTTTACACAGTTTTAGTTTCTGCCCGTATGTGGGAATCAGGTGGACCATGACATGGTCAGAGTGGCCCAGTGCAGCCCGGGGGACGGCGTGATAAGCACCACTGATTGTGGTGTAACAGTGGTCCAGAGTGTTCCCCTCTCTGGTCGGGCAATTAACAAACTGTCTGTATTTGGGCAGTTTGTGGTTGAGGTTACCTTTGTTAAAGTCACCAAGGACAATAACTAAGGAGTCCGGGTTGGTCCGCTCCACACACAGTATCTGCTGTGGCCTGTGGTGGGATGTAAACACCGACCAGGATGAATGAGGTGAACTCACGGGGGGAGTAGAAGGGCCTGCAGTTTATGATGAAAGTCTCCAGGTCAGGAGAACAGTGCTGCAGGATCACTGTCACGTCTCTGCACCAGCCACTGTTTGCATAAAAACAGATTCCTCCACCTTTCGTTTTGCTGGACAGCTCTGTGTCGCGATCCGCTCTGAAGAGCTGGAAGCCGGCCAGCTCCAGCGCAGAGTTCGGAATCGATCCACACAGCCACGTCTCCGTGAAGCACAAGACGGCAGATGAAGAAAAGTCTCTGTTCTTCTGCACCAGTAGCTGAAGTTCATCCAGCTTGTTGGGCAGTGAACGCACCTTGGAGAGAAAGATACCTGGGAGCGGTGTGCGGAGTCCGCGCCGGCGGAGACGCGCAAGCGCACCGGCACGTTTTCCTCTCCTCCGGCGTTTCACTGCGAGAGCAACGGTCAGTGACCTCTGACCAAAATGTCCAATAATTCCACAGGTGAGTCGAGAAAAGTAGGAAAAAAATCCACTGGAGTTGTTTCTCTGATATTAATTATGTAACTTGAGAGCAATAGCGCCTTCATTATTGGAAATTTCATAATGCCCAACATGATAACACTACTGTTAATACTACTGTTAATACTACTGCTAATCACTGGCATCACTTGCATGCAATGAATCTTGGGATAGGTTGGGCCACAAAGGACCCACCTGTTGGAAATTGAAGGACGCATTTCCCGGCCGCATTTGAAGGAGCCTTCAAAAAGATACTGTTAATACTACTGCCAATACTACTGTTAATACTAACACCACTGCTACTGCTAATACTACTGTTAATGCTACTGTTAATACTACTGAAAATACTACTGCTAACACTACTGTTAATACTACTGCTAATACTACTGTTAATACTACTGAAAATACTATTGCTAATACTACTGTTAATACTACTGCTACAGGGTGTCTGTGGGGTTTTAAAAAGTATTAAAAGGTAGTCAATAAAATTAGCAAAAAATTAAGGCCATTAAAAGGTATTAAAATGTATTAAATTTTAGATTTTTTTTTCTCAAACTGTGAGTTGTGCATTTGTGTTTAAAAGTTTATCTGCTAAAGTTTGCGTAAGTTTATTTAAATGCCAGATAAGGCTCATTCATTCTAGTTAGGTGATATCTACGTTCTATTTTTTTCCTTTTATTGAACATTTTATATAATCTATTATTTTTTTATTCAAGAAGTTAAAAAAATGCAAGATGTGTTCAAAATCACTGAGTCTCTAAATCTATTCTGTTGACCCATGTTCCCTATTTAAATTCTGTTGTATTGGCCCAGAGTGTGTAGTTTTATAAATCTCAAAATTAGTGTAAGAGTTAGAAAAGTTGCCAATTAAAACAGTTGCCACTCAATGTCGTGTTGGTTTTAAAAAATATTGAGAAGGTATTAAAAAAGCTATTAAAAGATAATAAATTTAACTTCAGGATTTCTGTATATACCCTGTGCTAATACTACTGTTAATCCTACTGTAAATTAGGGATGCACCGAAATGAAAATTCTTGGCCGAAACCGAAAACGAAAAATGAGGAAACAAAGGCCGAAAACCGAAAACAGAAACACCGAAAGAAATGATTATGTCAATTATTAGAACCATAGCATTTTTGGCTACGATGTGTACTAACCTCACTAAAATCAAGGCATTGCAATAAATCAATTACAAAAGTATGAAAATATTTATTTAGCACTGACATTACAACAATGCACAATATAAATTAAAATTCAAAATAAAATGTTTAACTTGACCCCACTCATGTGTACATTACATAGTAATGTACAGGCTTATAACTGACTGGCCTGCTGAAAGGCTGTAAAAATTAAATATGTTCTCTCATAAAAACACAAAGTGCATAAGTCAAGTGCCTTTTAAATTTTTCTCTGTAGGACTACTAAACATGGGAAATGTGATAAGAGCCAGCATGTCTGCGGTGTGGACTTATTTCACTATCTCAGAGAAAGACCCACGAATAACGATTTGCAAAACATGCAATGCTGAAATTTCAAGAGGGGGTGCATCTGCAAAGAGTTTCTCCACGTCGGGTTTAATTTATCACCTGAAATCCAAACATCCCCATCACCATTCTGAATATGAGAAGAATGCTGCTGGCTGTGCTGTTTGCTTGCGATCACGTTTCCCGCGTGGTGGACGCACTGTCTGCCGCGTGATCACAAGTTTCGGCCGTGTTGTTTTGGTGATTTAGGTCTCTAAATACTACTGCTAATACTACTGTTAATACTACTGCTAGTACTACTGCTAATACTACTGCTAATACTACTGTTAATACTACTGCTAATGCTACTGTTGATACTACTGCTAATACTACTGTTGATACTACTGTTAATACTACTATTAATACTACTGTTAATAGTACTGTTAATACTACTATTAATACTACCACCACTGCTACTGCTGATACTACTATTAATACTACTATTAATACTACTGCTAATGCTACTGCTAATACGACTGCTAATGGTATCACTGGCATCACTTGCATGCAATGAATCTTGGGATAGTTTGGGCCACAAAGGACCCACCTGTTGGAAATTGAAGGACGCACTTCTCGGCCGCATTTGAAGGAGCCTTCAAAAAGATACTGTTAATACTACTTCTAATACTACTACCAATACTAAAACTGATAATACTATCACTACCTCCCAGCAACCTTATTTTATTGCTCTCTTCCTGTCCCTCTTTCATCCAGGAAATGTGAAGAGCAGTGATTTTTGAGGATTTGGTTTGGGACAGGAAGCATGGAGGCAAGCAAGAGGTGGAAGAAAATATTGTACTATTGTATCTGTTGTTGTATTTGGGAGTCGGGGACTGGGGGCTAGTAAGTGAATTAGTAGAACAGGAAGAAGAGAAGATTTTGTCAAACGTGGTTCCTAATGGAGATGAGTCACTTTTCCATTAAGAGATTTTTCAACTGAACCATGTTTGTGCTGGTTTTTAATCTTTGTTTTGTATTAGTTTTAGTTGTGAGGTGTCACCTGTGGAGAAGAGGAGGATGTGGCAATGCATCAATCAATCAATCAATCAATCAATCAATCAATCAATCAATCAGACTTTATTTGTATAGCACTTTTCATACAAAGAATGTAACACAAAGTGCTTCACACAATAAAAGCAATTAAAACAGGAGTGATAAGAGTGATAAAGATAGAACAATGAGTTACCAAAACAGAGATGTATTGAAGTGAGTAAAACCAGAAATAAAAGGTAGGTTTTAAAAACCAAATTAATATGGAGGCAAAAAGTAAAGCTAACATAGTAAAATGCTAAAAGAGGGAAGATGTTTGGAACCAGAAATTAGAGTGGACATAAAATAATCTGAAATAAAAGTAGGGTATTAAAAGGAAAACAATCCAGAAAATACCAGTAAGAAAGCTTATAATGTATCAATAAACAGATGCATAAGTATAATTCAATTCAAAGCCAGACTTCTTCCTGCTGCCCTCAGGTCTATGCAGCCTACGAAAGCAATTTCCTATTTATCTTCGACAACTGTTTTATTTAAGGAGTCCACCATATTTTCTATTTGAGAAGTGATTCATCACTGGCATGCAGTGAATCTTGGGATAGGTTGGAAATTCAATTGGAAATTGAAGGACACACTTCTCGGCCGCATTTGAAGGAGCTTTCAAAAAGATACTGTTAATACTACTGTTAATACTACTGCTAATACTACTGAAAATACTACTGTTAATACTACTGCAAATACTACTGAAAATACTATTGTTAATACTACTGAAAATACTACTGTTAATACTACTGTTAATACTACCACCACTGCTACTACTAATACTACTATTAATACTATTGTTAATACTACTCTTAAGACTACTGCTAATACTACTGTTAATACTACTATTAATACTACTGTTTATACTACTGCTGATAGTACTGTTAATACTACTGTTAATACTACCACCACCACTGCTTCTGTTAATACTACTGTTAATACTACTGCTAATACTATCACCACTACCACTGCTAATACCACCACTACTAATGTTAATACTACTACTACTACTGAATAGTGAAGTACATAGAGGAAGACATGAATTGGGATAATTAAGGTGTTCTGTTGTGTAAATATCCAAAACATAAGAGTGTTAATGAGTGTAAGCCCCCAGTTGAGGTCTGCAGAGCTGTGGACTGGAGGAGAGACAGTTCACATACACTTCCTGCTTCACAGCATCTAGCTGAGCACAGAGACAAGAGGACTGTATGAACAGCAGAAAACAAGATGAATGACAGACAAATGAAGCTTCATTTAGATGCATTTTATTAACGTAGACAACAAAAAGGCAAGTCAGCGAATGTTCAATATAAATAAAACATTCACTACACACATGTCTAACAGTGTTTGATGTCTTTATATTAATGTGTTTATACCAAGCATAATGGCAAGTAACAGTGATATAAGGGTTAATATAATTACATTGAATAATTTAAGTGATATAAGTGCAGACAACCCAATCGCAGGTCAGAACATCACTAAATCTGACTGAATTGTTAAAGAAAAGTGGCTCTTATTGCTGAGCTGAGCCAAATGATTTGGTTCAGCTGTCAGGAGCTATATGTCCATCTTCCTGCTGCCCTCCCCTCCATATGCTTTCTTTTGGAGCCTTGGAGGAGGCTTCTGGGCTGCCCTGTGAGAGGCCCACACTGCCTCCCTGTACCATGTGACTGGTTCCACCCTCTGCACAGCGCACAGGCAGGGCCCTCGTGTCGCCTCATGAATGCTTTTTTATATAGGACGACAGGCAGAGGCAGCTCTGGGAGGGACTGTGGGGAAAGGCAAACTGAGGCGGACTGAGGCGGCCACACCAGAGAAGACCCTCAGCTAAGCTGGGAGCAGCAGAGACCGATCAAACTGAGGTCCTCACCCTCAGATGTTCTTTTACCATAAAAGCCCTCTCCCCATCCGCCTCCCTCTGCAGCGTGTTTTCATGTCAAAGTCTAAAAGAAAACTCAGTACAACAAGCCTGAGGACTCAAAGAGCACATGGATTTTTTTGTGTATTTTTTGTAGTAGTGTGAATAACAGGTCATATATAGCATGCTAACTAAAACACTGTGCTGTATTTCCAAATGAGATAATGATGTAGTTTCTTATATTTGCTAGAATTCTTATGCATTAGTTTATTTTCAAATGTTAGTCTTTTACTTCATTTTTAATTTACTGAATTTCTTTTTTTTTTTTACTGAATTGTGTGCCTCTAAATTGTAGTTGTGACCTTTATTTTAGATGATAGTCAAGAGGTTTCCAGAGATACCAAATATGAAAAATTATGTAGAATATTCCACCTGATGCACAATGATACCCCATTAAAAAAATCTTTTTTGGATCAGAATGACCTACATACCTGCAGCAGACTTTGTGACTGAAGCTCAAAGTCACAGAGCATTAGGGCTGGGCGATATGGACCAAAATTCATATCTCGATATTTTTTAGCTGAATGGCGATATACTATATATATCTCGACATTTTTTTCCGTGTAATAACAAAGCAGACAGTCCTAGTTTGAAGCCACATGGACCAGCCACTTTTAATAACATTCAGCAGCTGCACAGGATTAACATGCACATTAAATGGTGCAGAAAAAAAACAGCATATGTTAAATTAAGAAACTTCTTGAATAAAATAAAAAAAAACGCGTCTTTCTGTTCCACATCTGCCACTTTAAATCCAAACCACCTCCAAATTACCGAGCCAGTTGTTTTTCTTTTGCTAACCAGTTCTTCGTCGTCCCCTGCGTCCGTTTTGCTCTTCTCCGTCTCCATCTCGTTTACGCCGCCATCCGTCCACTCAGTGTGCGGGGGGTGGGGGTGGGGCCATGTAGGTAGTGAAGAGGTGAGGGGTCGTGGCATGTGTTGTGAGGGGTGGGGCGTCATGGCATGCGCATAGAGAGGCCGGGAGAAGCTGAGTTTGACAGTGATGAACTTACGTCTTGCTTTATGGCATAATAAGCGCTGTATCGATATAAACGATATGACATCATTCTCTATCGCGCATGAAAAAATATCGATATAAATTAAAAACTCGACATATCGCCCAGCCCTACAGAGCATGATGTGATGTTAACTGCTTAATTATAGCATGCAGTGTATCTGTGTAGGTGCCAGGTGATCAGCAGTGCCTGGTATTCAGATATATGTCTATGGAGCTCTGCTCAGACAATTCAGTTATTGTCTCAACAAACCAGAGAATCTTTTTCCTGATGCTCTCCTTTAAATACCGTCTGGCAAACTGAGGTCTTTCATGAAGAGTCCTGTTTCCAGACTTCTTTTATTTCAAAATGATTGTTCCCACTGTTCTCCTGGGAACATTCTGAGCTTTAGTAGTAGTAGTATTTATTCAGTCACCACCATCCCTCCATTACCTATACTGCTCATCCGCACTGGGTCGCGGGGGACTTGAGCCAATCCCAGCTGACACTGGGCAAGGGCGGGGTCTATCACAGGGCTGACACATAGAGACAAACAACCATTCACACTCACATTCGCACCTACGGGCAATTTTAGGATCACCAATCAACCTAGCATGCATGTCTTTGGACTGTTGGAGGATGCAGAAGTACTGGAGGGACCCTTAGAGAACATGCAAACTCCACACAGAAAGGCCCCAGGCCCAGGGTTTGAAACAACAACCTTCTTGCTGTGAGGCGCCAGCTAACCACTGCACCACCGTGCAGCCCGATTCAGTCATCACACATAATACGAACAAAACTAGGGCTGTCAAAATTAATGCATTAATCATTGCAATTCATTTTAAAATACTTAACGTGTTAAAATAAATTAATGCAATTAATGCCACTCCAATTTTGTTGACTTCCTGTGTGGGTGCTGACCTATGACACGGAAGCCGTGAGACTTATCCCTGCAGCCAGAGACGAGCTGAAGATGGAGACGAGCGGTGAGGGAGTTTTAGGCAGAAAATTTCAATTTAAAGGCTGCTCGACGGAGCTATTTTGAAAACAAAAGTAATATGCACAATTGTCAAAGCCGAATTTAGTTTTCACAGGAGCAATTTGTCATTACAATATCACCTTAATGTAACACATCTGATGGAAACCTGGTCAGTTTTTGTTTCTGTAGACATTTTCCCAGGCACAACATAGATCATACATTTATCTCGGCGCAAACTAACTAAGTTGAGCTTTGATTTTGAAATCAAGTTGCACTTTATGAGCCTTTGTTTTCTCTTTGAAACTACATAGTTCTGTGTGGTTTTGTGTTAAGATGCTATTAAACAGTGGAGTTTGAAATATACACCCTTTGTGATTATTCATTAATTTGGTGATTTAGTTTACATTTAAATATGCCCTAGAAGAAGCTTTAGTCTTTAGAGGAGAAATTGAATTTTGATCACAATTGATTACAATTAATTCATTTCAAAGTGTGCAATTAATTAGTTAATTTTTTAATTGATTGACAGCCCTACAAAAAACAAATAAGCGAAGTCAATAGTTTAAGTTGTAACTGAATAGGCTCAGGCTGAAGCAAAATGCTTATATATGCCTGCCTACATTCCCATCATTTGTTTGTTTGTTTTTTTTTGTTCATACTTGTAAACCTCAGAAATAACTCTGGAAACCACTCTTAACGAAAACCAAAATGAAATTACACATTTTTAAATTTAGATTGTCATTATTCTGTAACTGAAGAAAAGAAAATCATTCACATTTGTTTCCCTCAAAAATAACAAAAAACAAAACAAAGCAAATAACACACTGTTAAATTTATATTAGCATTATTCCATAATTTAACCTCTACAATAGAAAGACATCTCATCTTAATCCCTTTTTTTTAAAGCTTTTTTTGTACAGTGACCTCATGAGTACATCTCAGGTCATATTTACTCTCCTGTACTGTTTGTATTCAGTCAGGGAGTGACTTTGATGTAGCTCTGAACTTTATTTGCATTACTTTATAATATACTGTATAATTACAATTCATAGCATGAGTATGTAGAAACAACGGACGTGTGGTCGTGATAACCAGCCTTGTTGATAATATGTATGCCTCATTTCTGTAGTAAGACTATTGAATTTACACATTGAATTACATACAGAGCCTCGTAATTTCGTATATCCCCAGATTTATACAATATTGCTATTGACTTGGATATTTTTTCTTTAATATAATCAATATGTTGTTTCCAGGTTAGTTTATGATCAATCACAACTCCAAGGAATTTAGTCTCAAAAACTCTTTCAACTTCAGTGTCACAGATTTGTAATAGAATGTCCATATCCTATTTCTTTTCAATTTCCAAAAACTGGGAAATGCTGACATATTAGAAGTGGTTTTATAGCCTCGTTCTGACCTTTGACTTATCCCAGTTTAATTGTGGAAGTCTACAGAGAGTTCACTGGACTTCATGTCTTAGTTAGACCTGTGCTTTTCCTTCTCCAAGAAAGGTCTGTCATCATGCAACGACACTAAATAAAGAACAGGACAGTGTGATGTACTGTGATGCTCAGGGATTAAAGCAGTAATGTGACTGGCCGCAGTAAGAACATGTTACCAGGAGGTGTCAGTAGATGCTCAACACTAACACTTCAAATATAAGCCTGGTGCACCAGACCACAGTTATATCAGTGATGGCAAAGCAGGAAGAAGAGAAAACACTTGATCCAGTTCAGAACAGCTGCATGAAGGTCACGCTGAGAACATTTCTTTTGTCTAAAGTCATGCTTTTATTGTATCCCTCAGGTACCTTTGGGCCATTGGCAAAAATGTGTGGAAAAGATGGAAGAAAAGATTCTTTGTGCTGGTTCAGGTAAGCACAGATTCTGCAGTCATGTTTGCACTGGGTTTGTTGTATTTTGGTTCCTACAAGATACAGATACACACATTGTCTTGGACGGTAAAACACAAATAGGTACAAAGGTGTTTAACATCTAAAATCTCCTGGCTGCCACTTCTCCCAGGCGGGAAAGGAAATATATGTCTAATGAACTCACCGTTGCTGAGGCTGTGATGGCTGCAAGTCCTAGTGCACTCCGTTCTCAGTCTGAGGGTCTGGATCCAGATGGAGTCACCAAAGTTTTACAGGACTGATATTTCCATATGCCTAATACAGTTTCATAGAAATAAATGAAACAGTTTGCCACCACATGTGACACAAATACAACCTCCCATCCTCACTGTGGGCCTTACATATATGTTTGGTTACATATACATTTATATGAGACAATCAATCAATTTGCCAGTTGGCTGAAAAATGATCTGCAGCTATTTTGGTAATCAATCATCTTTGGGCTTGGACTTTTGGTTGGACAACAAGAAGTATTTGAATGTATGAATTTGCTCTAAGAAATTGTGATGGGCATATTCACTATTTTATACATCCAAAGAAAAGATGACATTTTTAAACACAAGATGTCGGCAGACTAATCAAAATAGAAAGTAACTGTTAGTTGCAGCCTTTTATAGACCAAGGTGTAAGTTCAAGAAAAGTTATTATGAACTTGGAGCGAGTAGGAATTGTTCTTTTTATTAGCTTAGAACGAGCCCTTCATATCTACACAGGCAGCGGGTCCTCTTCCACAGAGCCCACCATGTGGTACTGCATGTTTCTACAGTAGCCCAGAGGGAGGGGCTATCGTGGTTTTACTTTACCTGGAGGCCACTGTAGCTTCTCCAACGCGCTTAGAAACAGGGGTGGAGTATTCAGTTGTTTGCAGGCTGCAACCTCACCACTAGATGCTGCTAAATCCCTCACACTGGTGCTTTAAGGGGCATGGGTGTTTAACAGAAGTCTATCTACTACTGCAGGGTTGAAGTTCTTAAGTTCTCATTAAGGTAGACCGGAGATGTATCTTATATTTTCTTATTTTATTTTATTTTATTTTATTTTTTTATTATTCCACTGTTGAGCAGTTTACCCAGTGTGACCAAGTAAAACAGATTGTTTAACCAGGTTCAGGGTCTCAGGGTTGGATGTTTCATCACACAACTTGTTAAAGTCATTTTTTTCCTCACCAGTTATGATCCCTGTTGTTAAACCAGCCCCTGTCAATGTTTCCATGTTCAGAGATCTACAACAGGTTAAGGTGATAAACTCAAATTCAGAATGTCATTAATTATCAGTTCAGAGAGAGAGAGCGTCCAATAATGTCATGTTTTCTTTACCCTCACTCTCTATCATAATTTATATCTAATTCATAAGGATCAGGTTTTGACTGGAGAGAGCTCCATAACCTGATCACACCACACACACAACCACGAGCCGCTGTCAACATGAGTTCCGCTTCCTGGCTATAATATTTTCATTGGCCACATGTTGTGTGTGCAGCGAGAAAGAGAGATGCAGCCAAGCTGTCCTCCCTTGGCTGTCATAGGAATGATGGAGAGGCCAAGCAGGCTTTTGTCAGGAGATGGGGGTGGGGTGTGTGTGTTTGTGTATGTCTGTGTGTGTCTGTGTGTGTGTTGAGGGGTAGTGGAAGCGGCCATTTCCTGGTGGCTCTGCATTAGGAAGTGGGCAGCAGTGGGGAGGGGGGCCTGTCTCTTGTGCAGTGGAGAGGATATGTCTCAGAGCTACAAGTTGACAGGGGATTGACAAAGTCGAGTGAACACTAGCTGGCCTAACACTCGCAGCTAGAAAAGCCTGAGCGCCGCCAACTTGAAGCCTCTCATTTGCTCCGAGCTAAATATATAGCAAGTGACAAACACTGGTCAATCGACTGCATGTGTGTGTGTGTGTGTGTGTGTGAGACTCTGCATGTGTGTGGGCTTGTTTTTCTGTATTTGTGAGGTCAGAAATCAGGGAGCCCACTCTATTTGTGGGATCCTACAGCTTTGTGGGGACCAAAATGCTGGACCCCATAAGTGTAAAAATCTGTTTGAGGGATCAGACCTGGTCTCAGGGTCAGGGTCAGGTCTTGAGTTGTGATGGTTAAAGTTAATGGGCGAGGGAATCCAGTATGTCTGTGATGGGTTCCCACAAATATAGTAAAAGAAGAATGTGTGTGTGTTTGTGGTGGTGGTGGGGGGGGTTGTTTGTATGTCTGTGTCTGTATCTGTGTGTGTGTGTGTGTGTGTGTGTGTGTGTGTGTGTTTTGAGGAGCAGACTCACTCTCTGGTTGTTGCTGTGTGTTTAAGTGCTCATGTAGTTGCTGTTGCTGTTTTAGATGTTGCAACGCAGAGACTGTGCAGTGTCATTTTCCCCTTCACTCACAGTCGGTTTTTTTTGTTAAAGGCCGTGAGTGAATTCTGACTGTTGTCATCCTGTTTCCCATGTCTGTCTTCATTCATTTCCCTTAAATGGGTCAAAAATATGAATTAAGTTTGGCTCAGTCTTGTAACTCATGTATCACTGTGTTACATTGTGTTCCCAAAATAATTTTACTTTTAACAATGACTTTTTTACAACAATTGAAAAGTGTTTCTGTGCGCTCCCTTGCAAATATTTGTGATTGGGCCCATCAGTGGGAAGGTTTGTCAAAATCTCTTTGACTTTAACACACTGTCGGGATGACTGTTTTATATTCTGTTCAACATACAAACAAATGTTGCTGCACTGTTCACTTTTAATTTCATTGACTTAAAAATTATATGAATTGTGGCCTGTGCAGAAGTTTCAGCTAATGATTCTTAATGACAGTTCTTGACCTGTTTTACAAGTTCTGTCTAATTAATAAAGTACTAACGAGTTACAATAGTTGTGAGTGTTGCACAGATAGAAGGGTTCCCAATTACCACATTGCCACAATTACTGCTTAGTTTTTTTCTATTTTTTGAGTTCATGAAATAAAAAGTTTGTGAGGGTGGACGCTGAGATTGGGCCGATGTCTGCTCAGAGATAGACGAGGCTCTGCTCTGCGTCCTGTAATAAAATGTGCCTGACTTCATTACTGTAGAAGTACTGCAGCCTCAGAGCATCTCAGGCTGTTCATTGCTTCATCCACCTGTAGCAGAGGCCACATCTGGACAAGATCCTCCAGGCTGCACGGCCTGCTGCAGGTCACGACCCACTGCTATAAGATTGTGAATTAATATGTAGAAAATAATCTCTGCCTGTCTCTCTCTCTCTCTCTCTCTGACAATTCATGAACAGAAATAATATGTAAACAAGGACCTCCCCTTCCTCACAAAACCCAGTTTAACCCATTTCAACTCCTGACTGCGTCATGTGGAGGTGAAAATGCTTCTCTCAGTGTGATGGCTACAACACACTCCTGTATTTTAGTTCAAACAGACCCTGGTTGGTTTGATCAGCGCGGTATTGAATGAATCAGAAGTTCATATGATGCCACACGTCTTTTTCCCTCCCTCTGTCTCTTCTCAGTCCTCCCCCTCTCTGTCCATTCTCCTCCACATCTTCTACTTCCGCTTTATTTTCCCATCCTCCTCCTCTCTCTCTCCTCCCCCTGTTGTCTAGAACTTGCCTGTCATCTCTTCTCTCAGTTGTTCCTAATCAGTCCAGTGGTTGTGGCCTGAGTTGACCCTCTTCACAGCATCTGGGCAGATTATAGGCCTCTAGTTGTGTCCATGGTGGACTGGGTGTAATCGCACATCTGTCCACATCTGTCTTTCAGTTTGTGTCAGTTCAGTTCATTTTAATTCAGCTCAGTTCACTTCACTTTATTTCACTTCACTTCAGTTCTGTTCATTTTATTGAGCAATCGAGTATTTAATTCACCTCAGTGTTTCCCACAGACCAGGTAGCAATTTGTGGCGCTCCACTGACACCGTTGGGGGAATACACCAGTGATGCGCTGGTTGATTTTCCCACGCACCACTGGCATATGAGCGCTTGTCTGTGTGTGTGTGCGTGTGTGTGCGCGTGTGCGTGTGCCTGTGTGTGTCCGCGTGTGTCCGAGAATGACAGAGAAAGAGATGAATGAACGGAACGATATTACGTTGAGAGCACAGACGAAAGGGAAAACGACAATAACGGGAGAAAAAAAAAAAACAGAATCATTCTGTGGCGGTTGGTCTCCATTCTGTGGCAGTGCGCCACAGAATGGTCTATGTATGGGAAACACTGCACCTCATTTTATCTCAGGTCACTTGAATTTAATTAATCTCAGTTTAGTTCAGGTCAGATATTTAACTTTATTCATCTTCAGTTAAATTCAACTCATCTCAATTCTTTACGTTTAACTTTGATTCCCTTCAGTTCCTGTCAAAAAAATGTATTCACTTCCAGTCATTTCAATAAATTTACCTCAACTAGAGGAATAACATTTGAATTGAATTTAAATAGAGAATAAAAAATAAAAAATAAACTTCAGCTCCACTGACAGCAGGAGTTCTTAGTGGTTTTGGAGCTTATTGAAGATGCCACCTGTCTGTCTCATGTCAGGGTTTGGATGGAAAGTTTTGCTTTTGGCCTCTGAAGTTTGTTTGTGAACACATGTGCCACATCAAGCAAATCATCTCCAGTGCTCATATCCATGTGTTTGCCGTAATGATGTGAACACAAACGACTGCAGCAATCCCCCTCGCTCTCTGCTCCTTCCTCATTCTTCATCACTGTCTCTCCATCGCTCCTCTCTGCTGACTGACAGCTGAAAGAGAGAGAGAGACACCGGGAGAGAGGAAGCTGGTGTTTTGGGGAATGGGTGGGGGGAGGGAGGGTCGATACTTTAGACTCTGATTTGCCTTTGTGGTGTCCTGGAGGCCAGAGAGCTGCTGGAGAGTCAGTCTGTTTCCCTCCATCCTTTGCTTGGCCTCAGGTCTCATCAGTGCTGTCGTGAGGAATCTCATTTGTCACACACATGGAGGGAATTCTAACACACACACACACACACACACACACACAGAATGCAGCTGCAGCTAAAGTGAGAGCTGCCACTTACAACGGCAGAGGTGGTGACAGTGCCGGATTGGCCAGGCCTGGTGATTTGTGACAACAGGCCTGTATGACTGGCAGCTACAGTAGCAGCAGGCCGGCTACAGCTAACAACACAGTGTCACTACACTTCCTCTCACCAGCACAGGGAGCAGTGTCAACAACACAACTACTTACCTAAACCAGGGTTACACTGATACATGGGTCATAGTGGCCTTTTATGAGCAGGACTGACAGTGTAAGGCCTGGCCGTTACACTACACCGCTCTGTTTGTTCTGTGGAAGGCACTGAAGGAAAACACACATTCAGGTCAAAAGTCTATCCTCTGGGAGCATGAATGCATTTAGCAGATTACATTCTTTTTTTTTGCAATTGTTTCCACATTTATTACAGAATTTGCCTCATTTAGTCTAAACTTTACACAAGCCAAATGAGACTAAAGCCTCCATGTCAACATGAAACTCTGCAATCAGAACATGACAGTCCTTTTTCAAAACCATACACACAAATCTAGAAATTGCACACACAAAATGCAAAGTGCCACAAATCTGCTGCAAAATGAAGCACTGCATTGAAAATATCATAAACACGCCTCAGAATCACATATTTGCATCTAATTCCAGACATTGTTTTCATTACAGTTCTTTTTTGGATATACCAAGTTCTAAATCTAAAGCTTTTCTGTCTTAGATATTTATTTTTCCAAAATGTTACTGTTGTAACTGAAATAGAGTGTTGTCATATAGTATATGGGAATCTGTCCAAATCTATGTAAAAAACATATTTACAGTAGCCACATCCTGTTCCTCTGTGAGCATGTGACCACGTCCTCTATGATGTCTCTGCCTTTTCACTCTGTAGAATATTACAGTAATAATGTTCTAATTTATTATTATTATTATATAATATTATTATGTAAATGTATGTGTGTGTGTGTGTGTGTGCAGTACACATATAGTACACCTAGTACACAACTTTTTTTTTTTTTTGGAGGTGGCTGTATTTTAGTACAGTATGATCCATCCATTCCTGCAATGCAGTAGAGTAAATACATGGCTACAGTAAGACCTGTAATGTGTATGTAATACAATACAGTGACATACATTCACAGTAATGCTGAAATAGCCATTAAACAGGTGTCCAGCCTCTCTCATAGTTCACCCCGTAGCCCTAGTCTCACCAGACAGGTCTTCAAATTACTTCCTGTTAGATTTATGTGTGTTATGTAGAGAATTGTGCGCAGTGTTTTGTGAAAGTGTTTTATAACAGAAAACTGAGTCAAAAGCTGAGAGTTAACTCAGAGTTTCACAGATGTGGTGTGAGGTTTTAAATTCACTTAAATTACTTTTTAACAAAATTAGTGTGTGTCCATCTCTCTCTCTCTCTCTCTCTCTGTGTGTGTGTGTGTGTGTGTGTGTGTGTGTGTGTGTGTGTGTGTGTGTGTGTGTGTGTGTGCGTGTGCGTGTGCGTCTGTGTATGTGTATGTGTATGTGTAATGTTTTTACAGCAAATCCAGACTCTTGTTGTTCCAACTAATTCAGACTCTTGTAGCCATGAACTAGCTTAGCTTATAGCTAACAGCTAAAACATTAGCACTGACAACTAGCATGAAAGATCTTTACACAGATAAACAAGAAACTATAAGTTTGAAGAGTTGAACTGCAAAGCAGACAATTATGTCCCAAAAAGAAATGAAGCAAAAAAACAAAGCAAAAAAACCTTGAGTTTTTTCTTCTAAACTTGTTTGTGTCAGCAACGGTGAGCTACTTCTTCACATGTTGATCATGTGTTGAGTGAATCAGGTGATTCGTAACTTGTTCCTGATTGGAGAAACTGGAAGTGTTACAACTGACCTGTGTTACAACCATAGACTGTATATAAAAATGGACGTCCATGCCGGCTCCGGAAAATGAAGCCAATGCGGAAGTGCCTTTAAACCTGCATTCTATCCAATGACCATCAGGGAGCGACACCACTGGTTGCAAAAAGAAGTCCGATTGTATGGAAGTCTATGAGAAAATGACCCTACTTCTCACTTGGTTTATGACCCCAGTAAATGTTTTCATAACGAGTTTATGGTCTCAATCGCTAGTTTCAAGTCTTCTTCAATACTTCATTTTTAAAATTATAGTCCCATTTAATTTAAAATAGACGATAAAGTAGGGTATGCGTTGGGGCGTGGCTAACGTATGATTGACACATGCCACTTGTCAGTCAAGAGCAGTCCCTTCTCACAGAACCGACGATGTTGAATTCGCCGTGAACTTGTTTTTGGGTGAAGTGTTTTCGTCCTGGAGTTTTCCACATACAGTTACACAGACCTTCCATCGTGTTTTCAGTGCGTGAAAATTAGTTTTAACCTTTTGTTCACCTAAAATGTCGGCGTTGTTCAGCGTCTGGTTGAACCAAGAGACACTCTAAGGGATCGGCTGTTCAGATTATACGGTAAGTACATTTTATTTTTAGCTTAAGCGTGTTTTCGCTAGCCAAAATTAGCATCCCAATTTCCAATTGATATCGTAGTGTAGATAAATTACAAATGCACCTTGCTAACCCAGCTGGCTAGCTAGCGCTAGCTGATTACCAAGCGTTTTCTATGCTAACAGGACCGGGCTCCACCTGTGTTTACTCTAGAGGTGTTAATACATGTTTGAATATGATGTTAAAAGCCCAACTAAAATGTGCATATAACTGATGTTAAGGTACCGACGTTATTATTGTGTTTCTGGAACACTGGAACCAGTCGAAGTGAACTGTGTTAGTGTGTTGGGCTCATATTGAGCTCCATTAATGCAAGTTCTTAAAATGTTAGTTTGGATGTTGTGAAAGTTCAGGTTAACTTAACCTTAACGTAATTTAAATGTAGTTAACATGTAGACTGTAAATGATGCTGACTGGAACAACAGAAGCCAATACTACATCTTCTGATCAGGTCCTCAGTTCACAAGCGGCAGATAGTAACAAAAGCATTTACCGGATCTGTCCTTTTTATTTGACCCAGATAATCTTATTACTGGACAATCAGATATGCTCATAATTTGAAGGACCCTAGAGATTATGTCGCCCTGAAGTCAAGTGTTAATTGTGGTGTGTTGATGTGTTGTGCACAAAAGACACACGTTAGAGTCTCTATGTAGAAGTTCTGTTCATTCACTCCCATCATCACAATACAGTCAGAAGTTACGTATAATACATAATGTAGAAAATAACATTAGGACATAACATGTAGCAGTTCATTCATCTAATACTGAACTTCAACTGAAGTAGACATTCATGCAGTATGTGATGAACTGATCCATCATGTCTGAACTAAAGTCTTTTACTGTGATTTGAAAGGTATCCATGCTGAAAGCTGAAGGAGACAGAAGGAGGACCTCATGTATGGAGCACAGTATTTGTTTCCATTCATCTGGTTGTGGAGAAAGGAGGCTGCATGGACAACATCCTTAGTTCTCAAATGGATGGTGATGATGCTAGAAAACCACTTCCAGTTCAGGTGCCTCTGATGGAAAGACAGACCAGTTCTGTAGAAGTTTAATATTCTTTGTCCTTGGTGTTACTCTAGTCTTACTCTAGTCACCACTTTCACAGAAGAAAGTATTTCCCAATTTGACATTTAAAGGATCTTCACTGGACAACAGCTGGCACTGTCAAACCAGAAGTGCAACCAGGAGCAGAATGTGACTCCTGTAACAGATGTGTGCTGCTGTTACCACTTCAGAAATATTAGCCCTCCAAAATCTTTGGTGTGTACTGCAGATTTGACAGTGAGATTTTAAAAGTCTAGTTAAGTAAGCAGTAAAGAAACTGATATTTTATGTCCTTTTATGGTTTTTCTTTTGTATAGTGAAGTACAGCTTATGCGCATTAGTTTTACTCATATCTGCTGTTACTGTCATTGAAATGCGTTTAATGTGCTTTTCTAATTTGTGATTGTAGTTTTGTTTATGGAATCTTAAATAAACCTACTGTGATTAAAGTGTACTGAGAGCATTTTCTATGAACTACAGAACTATTGCCTGGGTTTTCCAGATTTACCATACACCTTGTTATAAATTTAACAGTACAGTTTGGTGAATGAGTGTTCAGTGTCATTGAAGTTGATAATTCATAGTACATAAAGTACATAAAACACATGGAAAGCACAAACTAAAATATCTGGCTTTTGATCCTCCATTGTCAATGTTCTAGGATTGTCAAAATTTATACCATAAAACCATCAACAAACTTAGACCAAGAGATTCATAAATACTTTTATTGCACCTTTTAAAAATCATCAATTTCAACAAAATCATTCACCATCGCCAATACTGGAAAGGTATGTAAAAAGTTTTTACTAAATTCAGTAACTTTTATAAAATTAAAATACTTTTGTGGCTCAAGGTAAAGGTGAACTGTCACAAGTTTGCATAATAAATTGTTCAATCCCCCATCTTTAGTAACAAGTAGTAGAGGTGTTAGACAGCTCCTCCCCTTCAGACCTCCCCAGCCAAACCAGTGGACGGAGACACCATCATCACCAAGGTTGATCCCCGTGGTCTCTGTAGCTCTTTGGGCTCCACGATGGACGTAGCTGTCCCCAGTGATCCAGACCTTGGCCAGATGGAAAGAAACACTGTAATATTGAGATATGTGTGATATTCTAGCAGGAAAAAGGTAAAATAAGAAGCACTCTTATTAGATTAACTCCGCACAGTTATCTGAAAACACAGTACTCCCTCCAGCTAGTTGTAAAAACTGCTGTACTGTTTTACAATAAATAATATAACAGAAACTAATACTCACTTCAGTGGCATTGAGTGGGTGCAGATGCAATAATCAGTCCAAGCAGACAGTGATGTTACTTATTCTGAAAGAGAGAGAATAATTCCAACAGATGTTTTGATGCCTGTTTTTAACAATGAAATTAACGAAAAACTAAAAACAGTGAACCACACTTAATATCAACGCGCACTTACGTGATGATCGATTGCACTGCGAGAATCAACATTAATCAATAACACTGATCTGCTGGGTCTGCAGGTCTCCAGCACAGTTCACTGTAATAACGTTATCGTTTTGTAACTTAACGACACCGACAACCTGCTGTCATCGTTAACACTCATGAAGTCAGACAATAACCTTTGATTCACAGAACCAGTTTTAAAACACAACAGTAAAGTGTTTCACCATTTACAGTCTATGGTTTTACCACAAGATGTTACACTGCTGCTACTCTACAGTTAGCTCACATACAGTTAGCTTACTCTGTGTGTAAGCTAGCACACGGTAACTTCAGTTACAATAACATTTCATTATCTGTGTGTACATTACATTCCTATGTGTAATATTTTCCACATGTGGACATGCATGTAGTTAGCTATTAACAGTAAGTTATCACTTAGTACTAAAGTTTACCTTGACTTATGGAGAATGACTGATTTCGGATTCACACGGAGTAGCCTCTCACGGTCCGTCAGATAGCCGGTGTAGGTGGGCGGGCACTCTTAGGTCAGCTCCACCCCTCACTCCTCCTCAGCTCCACCCTCTTCTCCAAATATGTTTTCTTCTGATTTCAAAATATCAAGATGGCGGCGGCCAAATTGCAAACTCGAGGCTTCAAAACGGCAAACCAATGGGTGACGTCACGGTGGGTTGCCACTTGGTTACAACCATCTCCAGTCTCCCCGACAGTATATGTAGTGCATAAAGCGCACAAAACAAGCATTCACTTTACCTTCCTGGCACACGTACAGTCAGCACTTCAGTTCAATTCGAGCCCTTACTTTGTTATGGAGAAAAACCCAACAGTTCCCACAAAGAGCAAGCGATTGGCGACAGGGGGGAGGAAAAACTCTCTTTTAACAGGAAGAAACCTCCAACAGAACCGGGCTCAGGGTGGGGGGGTCTGCCTCAACCGGTTGGGTTTAGGAGGAGAAAGGGGGGTGGTGGGGGGAGGAGAGAGGAGAAAAGAGAGAGAAACCAAGAGCAGCTGTAAAGGTAATGGTGTTATCAACAATAATGATAGATAACAGTGGTAAACATGTGGACAGAAGGACGCAGACGACAGTAAGACACAGTGGGCAGAAGGACATGGGACAGAAGGACACAGAGGAGAGTAGGACACAGGACAGTAGTATACAGTGGACTGAAGGACACAGTGGACAGTAGGACACTTGCAGTGTAGCGCCCACACAGTGACAAGTTTGGACCTTCACAGACTTTTTAAAGTCACACAGCCCTTCACAGCCACACTGGGCTTTTGATGCACAGGTGAATAAAGTAAAGGAGACTGGGGTCAGAATCATTGTAGCTTTATTGTGGAAAAGATGAAAAAACCTTTATTAACATTACGACATGTAGAGAATTAACTGTACACTGGTCTTCCACCTCTATATGGTTCACCTAAAATGAGGCCTGGCTCTTCAGAAACATCCTTACCGCACCACACTTAATATTCCTCACATTTATTCCCCAGCAGCACAACTACACATATTTTTCACAGTTAGATTTCACTGACACATCCCACAGGTATTACACACGACAAACATGTTTCCTAGTAGGCAGCTTTTACACAGTGTTTAACACTGTTAGATTAAAAGTGGAAATAAAAAACGTTGAGGATCACTAAGTGCAACGTCTAAACTAAAATGTGCAGCAGATAATTCATCTATTCTGCACCACTTAATTCCTGTCTGGTATTAATTATTATCATTAATATGGTTTAGTCCCATGATGTGTTTAGATACGTAGGAAAAACAAATGGAAATACAATGGCAGCTTTTAGTGCACCAGCCTGAACATTTTTGAAAACATGTTCACGATGAACCCTCCAGGTGAAGTGTGATGTAATTAAATTTAAACATCTCCAGAATTTGCTGCAACGTTTTTGTGTGTTTTGCTCTTGGAATCCGAGTCAGTTCTTCCTTTTGGTCCTGCCATGTTTTATCTGCCTCCTGGAGGGAGGTTGAAGAGATGAGCCCTGACAGCATCTTCCTCTGTGATACTGGACAATGTTACAGAAAGGAAGAGTTATATTATTCGTCTTAAAATATTTAAACAATTATTTTAATATCTATCTCTAAAGTGTTTGTCACATGTTATTTTATTTGTAAGATATTGTAAATAAAAAGTGTTGAAGTGGCAAAATGTCTATAACATATTGAAGGTAGATGTAGCTGGAGACGTGTGGTGTGTTAATGATGGAGGAGGGAGAGGGATACAGTATGCAGTATAGTTAACAGCTGACTGGCTGCTGAGTCAACATGTCGTCACTGTGTATTGGTGCAGGTGAGTCAGTACACCTTCGCCATGTGCAGCTACAGAGAGAAGAAGGCAGAGCCTGTGGAGCTGCTCCAGCTGGACGGCTACACTGTGGACTACACCGATCCCCAGCCAGGTAACAGAGTGTGCACATTTTATTTGTTGAGCTGTTTACCACTGGCCTTTGCACCAAGGTTTTTGCACTGGACTTGAGCTGCTGATATTTTAATAAAACTGAACCAGAAGTTTGGCTCCACAGAGTTTCAACCTGACTGGAACTCCAGTCAAACCCACTGGAAGATTTTCTGTCTTTTCTTTGTCTCACAGAAGTGAATCAGCTCTTAATTTGAGATTACTGAATTCTGACCTTAAAATAAGGAGCAAACGAGAGAGAAATGAATCCTATCCAGTTTGAACATAACAGGAGAAACACAGGAAAAGGAGGAGATGTTATTTTTGTATTTTCCTTTCCTATGGGAAGTCATTAAAACACTTAGGCAGGTGTTACATCTGCTATGTAACAACACACTGAGACAAATCAACATGACAAATGATAATGCTGATGAAATGGTTAGTGTGCAAACAAAACCGATTTTAAACAAAGATATCAGTTTGTCAGTCACAGGCAGTGCTGCTCAGTCTGCAGTAGAAAGTGGGGATGAGGGTTTGTATCTCTTCACCAGCCTGGGAGGATGTGGAGAGTAATGACCTGTACTAAAGACTAAAACGTATGTTTTGACCATTGGACCACTGTTTTTTTTTATCTTCTCTTATGTGTCCAAACTGCAGTGCAAAGACACTGTTAAATTTACTATTTATAATATCTTTAAAAATTGTTTTAATTTATATTTTTACACTAAGCATAAAATAGTGATCTGATCTGCTAAGAAGTTATAAACATGCTGAAAGTTAGAGGTGACAAAAAGTGAACCTCTTCATTCTTACTGTCACACACTTCCTGTCTGCACTAAAACACACAGTCACATATTGTCAGTGTGGACAGATGAGGAGAAAGATGCATTTACAGACTCTGGTTTTTGATTCTTCACCCAGTGAGCTGGAGGTTTGAAGTACGAGCCTTCATCTCTCCATCTCATCAGGAGCTGATAAGTCCTCATCAGAGATATTTGATCCATGTAGATGAACTGATGGTCCCACTGGACATTTATAAAGGCTGTTAAAGTGTTGTTTACATGGAGGAATCTGGGATACATGAAGAACTTCCTCCTCTCTCTGTCTCTCAGGTCTGGACGGTGGCCGGACGTTCTTCAACGCCGTGAAAGAGGGCGACACTGTGATCTTTGCCAGTGATGATGAGCAGGACCGGATCCTGTGGGTGCAGGCCATGTACCGAGCCACCGGCCAGTCACACAAGCCGGTTCCTCCCACCCAGGTCCAGAAACTCAACTCGAGGGGGGGCACAGCACCACAGCTGGATGCACCCATATCTCAGTTCTGTAAGTTTTCATCTGTGATGCTAAGGCTGCGGCCATCTAACTGTGTGTAGTGTTTTATTTGCTAACTTGATGATGTGGCATCTGGTGCAGTTGTTGTAATCACAGTTTTGGAGGGAAATATTTCAGCCTGCTTTTATAAGATATGTGATATTAAGTTTTCAGCAGTGACAGGACAGCAGTTAATGTGATAGAGACCGATTCACTCATCATAGGAAAATGAGTGGCTCCTTTTAATGTTGTGTGTCCTTAGTTTGTCTCTTCCTGGTCTTGTACTCTACATGTTACTGTTATTCTTTCTCTGTGTGCTGCTTTGCTCTTCATTGTAGGACTGCTGTAGTGTTAAAGTGTCGGTGGCTTTTCTGTGTGTCTTTATGTTTCTCTGTTTGTTCCTTTTCTAAACCCTGACCCTGCTTTCTTGTAGCTGGATTAAAGGGTAAGTGCTTTCCTCCCCTTCCTTTCTCTGTCCTCCTGCTGTTGTCCATCGCTCTTCCTCATTTAATAACTTTGTGTTTGTTGTTTCTGTCAGAGGACAGAAATACTGTAATCTGCACGAAGACGTGGTTTGCTTTGGCTGTGCTTCTGTCTGCATATCACCGTCTGTACAGCAGAGGTTGACAACACAGAGGCGCTGTATTGAAGGTCGAGGTTGTATCTTCTGGTCATTCGATTTTCCTTTTGGAAACAGGAATTAAAAAACAAAACATGAGTGGTGTGTTTTTCATTTTAAAACGCAAAAATTAAACCTGAAATATAAGTTTTATCTTTTCATGATAAAAAAGAGAACAGTGAAACAGTAACAAAAAAAAAGGTTTTTTAATATTCTGAGGCAGGAGATGCTGAATAGAAAATCCATCGACCAAAAGACACACGGACCAAGGTTAAGTTTTGTAGTTGTTTCCTTCTTCTCATGAGGACTTAATGTTTGCCACAGCATGTTTCTCAACAAGGTCTGTGATGGCTGCTGTGTCGCCACCATCAGAAAAATGATTCTTGTCTCATTTATGACAAGACTGAATCATTCAGCAGACCTGGTGTGTTTCTTTTCATGGAAAAGATGCTTGTGATTATATACAAACTGTGATTTGGAGAAGAAGCCTTTAGAAAATCACAGAGGATTGTTCTTGTTCTTCTTCTGCTTCTTCTTCTGCTTCTTCTTCTTTGTCTTTTCTGCTTCCTCTTCTGCTTCTTCCTCTGCTGCTTCTGCTTCTTCTTCTTTTTCTTTTTCTGCTGCTCCCTTTTCTTGTTTCTTCTTCTCCCTCTTCTAGCAGTAGTAATAGTAGTAGCAGTATTTCCCTGGCAAGTTCAGTTTTCTTTTTACGCATAAATTCATTTCCAACACACAGTTTGGACAGAGTGTACTAACCCTTACATCAGCTAAGAATGCTTCTGTCTCTAAGCTCCTTCTGCTCAGGGAGGATTCAGAACATAAACATCTGGATTCAGCTGCATTCATCTGTTACTCCAACTAGATGAACAGATGAATGTGTTTAAATGCTTACCGGGGACCATTTGTTAATGACACAAAAACAAAAATTTCTGTAGAGCACAAAATGCACAGTTGCCTCAAAGAGAAATGCATGCAGATCAACACGACTAGAAAATGAAAAAAATGCTTCCTGTGTGCGTTTGTGTAAATGAATTTAGTGAGTGAGTTGTTTTTGACACAACCAGTGGAATCCCACTGAGTCCCAGCAGCTGGTAATTACCAAGTTAAAAGTGCCAGGCCATGAATAATACAGTGTGGTTGCTGCACAATTAAATCAGGCAGCAATCAGTCAATGTTACCAAATAACTACTTGCTGGTTCACACCTGGCTCAGTGCAATGAATAATATAACATCATGTCGCCCCCACCCTCACCTTCACCTCCTGATCCAAATCAAAATAGACTACATTAAAACACTGTAACAACAAAGGCAGGATGAAGGGAAATTATTTCATGGCACTAAAAAAAACTTCAGTTTTATTTTAGTGCCATAAAACATGATTACATGTAGTGAATGAGTGAAATTGTAAAGTTTGAGAAATGTTTTGAATTTATTTCTTCCTCTTTCTTCGAGCAAGGGTGAACATCACTGTGATGACAATCGAGCAAAGCCCTTAACCCCAGCTGCTCAGTGGCCAGCAGGATGCAAATTAGTCTCTTATGGCAGCATGTAGGAGGACGCAGGGTTAAAAATCCTCAAGTCCTCCAGGAGTCTCCAGATTCCTGAAGCTTTTTCCCCAGTTTATGCAGAGAAGTACTGTGGGTGTGAGTCTAAGAGCATTTCACCTGATAGTCTGCTGTATTTGAGCTGAGACATGAGATCTTACCTGTGTGAGTGGTAATTAATATGTGTTGGCTGTGATCATCAGACTTTAGTGTTCTCACTTCTCAGAAAGCAAATGCAGATATCTGCTGTTGGGGCCATCCAGAAAGAATCAAACCGCATGAAATGACTGTCACACATCAACATTGTATGAGGCATGTAAACACTGTAAATATGTCATGTCAACATTACAATATGAGGGAAGTCCCTAAAACTTTAGGTTAAATCAAAGAGTGAAGTAATTAGATCATTCTGATTTGCCCTCCCACAGGCTACAGGCGGCCTCCATGCATGCTAGCATTTGATTGGCTGAAAGGGTGTAGACTGTCTCACGTCATGTGCAAATAATGAACAGACACGAAGGAGTCAGCGGTCGGTTATCAGTGTCAGTCCACACCTCAAGCGTGGGTGAATATTTATTTCAGATGAATCCTGTCCTCTGTCCTCTGCACTGCAGCTCACTAACGTCATGTTCTCAACACGCTCGGTACTTTCAACATTCCACCAGAAAACACCAGAGAGCTTTTTTACCACCAGAGCATCAGTAATAGGTAGTAAACTAACCAGCCTGACATCACCAGCCTTTCATTATTAGGTTGTTAATGCTGATGCATCACTGGATTGGCAGCATTTTACTGTTGTAGCAGGGGAAGGTGGAGCCAGTTTTAAATGTGAAATCAAGGGGAAAAGGGAAACTGCAGCACTGGTAGGACACTGAATATAAACATGTAATTTCCTAAAGTTTGCTTTCTTTTAATCTGACTGTATAATATTTTTTATAAATGCGAAATGTAAACACAGGTAAATACATCTTAATGTAAATGCAGATCATATGTTGATAAACCATTGAGCTGATAACATTAACAGTTCCTCTTTGTTTTGGAGGGGCTGTTGTGTCCCCACCAATGTTGGGACCAAACCTCAGTTTTCTTGTACAACCTCGTCTTTAGCTGAGTTTGATTTATTCAGATGTTGAATTGCTGTGGTTCTTTGAACTTAAACATCCAGTTCAACAGAGCCAATGTGGCCTGTTGTGTAAAGTTTGTCTTTGTTCATTTTCTCCGTCTGAACAGGTAGTTCTTAATTTACAGCAGCTCCAGAAAGTTCAGGTTTTGCACATTTTCCTGTGTTGTAGATTTAATTTACACACGGTACAGTAGTTTTCCCCAAACAGCAACCAGACATTATTATTGTTTTGTTTAAGTCTGAACATTTTTTTCTTTATCTTTTCTTTTTTCTTTTTGAGTGTACGGAAGATAAATCTTCCTCCTTGGGCTGAAAGGCATTGATCCTGTTACCACTGACTCAGAGACTGTGTGAGAAGCCAGTGAGAAAAGAGAAACAGCTCAGTGCAACATAACTGTTACTCCACACTGCTATTATGCTTAATTATTATAGTAACAACTCGCTAACAACAAATCCAACACAGTTCACAGCTGAATTTGGAAACAGGGGAAAACCCCACAAAAATCACACAAATGTCTCAACTGATGTTTTAAACTGAGAGCAGCTGTGAGGTTGAAATTATCAGTGGTTGGAAGCTGTGACACAATCAGGGACTGTATATGTGCAGTGGTGAAGAGTTAGTGTCGGGGAATCAGTGGGAATCCTCTCCAGGGTCGTGACAGGGAGCTCTGGATGTGTTTGTGTGTGTTTCATGGTCAGTCCACCACAACAAAAGTGAGCCATGTGCTCAATAGCCCCGAATGCTTCTGACCATCAGACCCAGGACCGGCGGTGCGTCCGCTGCCTCCCGGTTCTTCTCCTCTGGATCTATAAATGAATAGCAGCCATCAATCACTGTCAGGGCAGTCCCTCCCCAGCCCAGACGGATGGGGGTGACTAATGTCACTGCATGTTACTGTCCAGCCCTCCCGCCTCCACTCCTGCTCACTCGCATCAAACAGACCTGACAAGCCACCAGCTACAGACCAAAGGGGCACCACAATGTCACCTTTTTAGATTTTTTTGGGGGCAGGGTGGAACTTGTTGAGGGGACACAACCAGCTCCCAGCGTCCCACTCTTTGTTTTGTTTGTTGATTGACAGCTGGGGTGCCTTCACTGGGCAGTGAAGAGGATGTTGGCTGACAAATCTCTTGATTGCTGTGTAGCTGGGTATAACCTTCATTCATATCTGTCCCAAGTTTGTCCTGGGTGACGGGATGGACTGTGTCCACGTTCGTCTGTTCACCAGCAAAGTCACACTGAGTCCACCATGAGCTGTGCAGTTATTGCACAATAAGACCTGGTGGAGTCTGTGAAGTTATTTTTCATAACAGCCGTGGCCATAATGAAATATACTATTTACACCACATGCTTCCAGCAACAGACCCATATTTATATTTCAGGAAACAGACTCTGTTGGTTGTTGCTGCTATAAGAGGTCAGAGGTTAATCAGAAAAAAGGAGAGGTGAGAAAACGTAAGGTTCTCAATACAACACAACACTGCCAGTCTGGGCGTGTTCTGTGTTCTTCATTCCGTTGAGAACCTGTATCTGTGTTTCCGCTGAGCATATTAAATGTTACCACTTTTCTCCTATTAGCACAAAACACTTGGAAAGCCTTTTTGACTGGTTTCCAGTAAGAGGTGGACCAGTAGCTTTCATGAGGATGTGGCTATCAGAAAATAATCAGTGAGTATTATCTGTGATTGTGGACACATTTCACTCACCTCATGTTTTGTGGTAATTCAATTACTTACACATTTGTATGGGAATTTGCACCTCTGAAATACAGCATCAGATGGGACCTGCATTATTACATAATCTTGTGGCCTCATCCTGTATTTCAGATTGTGATTACGTGGTGCATAACCCTAAATAAAGATGTTCTTAATCAACGTACCACTCATAAAAAGCTGTGCTGGGGACAGATGATAAGGTACAGCCTGGTGTCTGCAGGTGTCTCAGAGTATCTGTACTGCACTGTGGGCACCAGACTCGAAGAGATCTTGGACCTTGGTCTGAAAATAGGTTGACCTGTTAGTGTAAGGTACAGATGATGCTAAGTGCTTTTGTTGCACATTAAATGCATGTTATTGGTCAGTGCGGCAGACAGGACGGGCAGGATTCAGGGCAACAAAAGCTCAGAGAAACCACATCACTAAAGTACATGTGCAGATCAGTTTATGTTGTAACTCTTCTACTAAGGTAGACTTTCATTCAGCCCTGTTACTCCCATGGAGATGGGTTTCTGTTGTATTTGGACATTGTACAAGAGTCTAATATATCAGTGTTGATAATTCTCAGAAAGAGCAGTCAGGTGAAAGTTAATATGATGCTGGTGTCTGACAAACAGGTAGTGGGTTGTTGTCAGATTGTTGTTGTTGTTGTGACATATCAAACAGCCACATCTTTAGTGAACCTCTGCTCCTCTGCAGTTTGAGTTGTGGGGCAGGAGTGATAAGATGCAACACTGGCACAGCACATTAACATATCATAAAGGATTCGTTAACGTAATGGCATGTAAATCCCAAAAAACAGAGCTGGTCACCCTCCCCTTTGTGGCAGCCAGCAGATTTGTGTGGATTTTCACCCCCACCACCCCATCCTTGTTATTGTCCACTCCCTCCTGTTGCCCCCTGATGGAAGTGTAACACCACAAGCAAAGCAAGTGAATATGTGTTGTCAAATGTTATTAAAGCCTCCTGTTTAGTGTGGGGCTGCTGTGTCCTCAGCTTGTTCCCAACCCATGAGATTTCTAGGAGAGTGACTAATAAGGGGCCACACCAGGGGGCTGGGGCCACCGACATTGCAGTGAAGTGGTTTTAGAAATGGAAGGGGCGGGGGTTTATGGCAACTGGAGGATTATGTTGTGGGTAAAGCAGCTCTGGACCTTAGTTATCTTAAACTGCAGGGTTAAGGTGTTTGGCTTAACATATACCTGGTTAGAGGTCAATGCAGGATCCTGTTCACAGGGCAGTGATAGCAGTCTTCTTGTAAAAGCTGTTAGCTTCCCCTTTACTGTCAGTCACAGGATTGTCAGTGCATTTTTCTAACTCAGTTAATCTCTCACTACAGATTTTTTTTAAAGGTTGTCTCTGCTATAACAGAACATGAATACATTGTGCTGTTGAAGTAAGATTTACAACGTTAATCCACAAATTCTGTTGATTTCTGGTGATTGTGATGTCTTTCTTTCTCTTTATGCCATAAGCTGATTTCTATTCAATTTCTACTCAACTAAAGTTACATGATTTTGCACCAGCATTTTGAACAGCTGTGGCTTCAGCCTATAATGCAAAAGTGGGAGAATTGAGTTCTCTTTTTAACAATCTTTATTTAGTTTTCAGTGTTGTCAACACAGCACACAGCAATCTCCACAATAGTACAAAGTGAAAAAAAACACAAAAAAAACAACAAACAAAAAGAACAGAGCCTGTGTGAAATTATGTTAGTAAGTGTTGCTGCCATCTGATTAATCATGTCTTCCTTTATATGTCAACCATTTGCCACAACTTTTTATAAAAACATCTTTCATTTTCAACTGTGTGTACTGTATGTGACTGTATGTGAACTGTATGTGAAATGTTCCATCACAAGTATATCGTCTATAATTGACATCCACTGTTTGTAACTTGGAGTATCAGACTTAAGCCAGTTCTTAGTAATGGTCTTCTTCCCAGCCATCAGAAGAATCCTGACCAAATATTGGTCTCCTATATGCACTGCACCCTCCAAATGACCAAGGTACAACACAAGACAGAATTTAGGAATCTCATATCCCAAAACATCACAGAGAACTGAGTGAACATTCTCCCAGAGGGGTTGTATTTTCGTGCAGTTCCAAAAAATGTGTGTGTGGTCTGGATCCATGTGGTTACATAATCTCCGACATGGCTGCTGAGCATTTATCTGTTGACTTTTGATTTTAGGTTTAATAAAGTACCAAATTAGATTCTTCCAACTGAATTCCCTCCATTTCAGAGATTGTGTTGTAATTTGGTGTGTTTTCCACATATCATACCATATCCCCTCTGGAATCTCTTCACCCAGCCCCCTTTCCCATTTGGCTTTAACATATAATGTTGAATCTGTTCTAGAAGCCATCAAACAGCCATACAGAACCGCCACAGCCTTTGGAATATCTTGGCTATAAGCTTGTACAAGTAACTTTATGATGGGATGTATTTTATCTTCAGTTGTTTTAATACTTTTGATATAATAGTCCCTCATTTGTAGATATTCCTGATTCATTAGATCATGTGTATTCTTTAGTTCTTGAAAGCTTTTCATTTCACCCCTTTTAATAGTTGTACATATGGCTATAATTCCTTTTTCTGCCCAATATTTAAATCTAACATCATATTTTCCTGGTGCAAATTTATCATCAAATGCAATCCATTTTAATAGTCCAATTTCCTTTCCTGTTTTTAATTGTTTCACTGTGGAATACCATATATCTGAAGTCAAGGATATCACTGGGTTAAAATTATGCTCATCTTTGATATAAGTGGGGATCTCCATTTCACCAATACTTATTTGAATTGGGTATTTTAGTGTAGACATTTCAATATCTTTCCATCTAGCTACATATCCCTCATCACACCAGTAGATTAACTGACGCAGTTGTGCAGCAAGAAAATATTCTTTTAGATTTGGGAGTGCCATTCCCCCTCTGTCTTTAGATAGTTGCAGTGCGGCTTAGTGTATTCTGGGCCTTTTATTGAACTGTCTTGTCTGATCATCTGGGCTAATGGCTCGATGTATAGGGCAAACAGTGTGGGGCTGAGGCAGCAGCCCTGTCTGGTTTCTCTCTCCAAAACAAATCTTTCTGACAGAGAGCCATTGACCTTTACTCTAGCTGTAGGCTTGTTATAGATAGACCTGATGCACTGAATTTACTTCGTGTTGAATCCAAATTTTCCCAAAGTTATATATAAAAATTCCCAATTGACTCTATCAAAAGCTTTTTCCGCATCTAAGCTGGTCAAAGCTGCTTGTATGCTGTCTTTATGTAATTTATGTATAATATGCAATGTTCTTCTAATATTATCTTGCGTTTGTCTATTCCTAACAAACCCACTTTGATCCTTTTCTATTAAGTCTGGTACAAATGATTGGAGTCTAGTTGATATAATTGAGTTGTACATTTTGTAGTTGACATTTAGTACTGAAATTGGTCTATAATTTTGGCAATACTCCTCGTCTTTAAAGGGTTTGGGGAGTACTGTAATAATTGCTTCAGTCCGGGGGGTGGGGGGTTCTGTCATTAGTCATAATCCAATTCAAAGTAGTGTGGAGCAGTGGTGTTAGTTCTTCACTAAATTTCTTGTACCACTCGGAGGGAAATTCCTTTCCCTTTCCCTTATGTTTCTGTTCCAAATATCTCAATTCTGCTATATAGATTTTATACTGCTTTATTCTTTCTCTTTTGAGATTACTTGTAATTGCGATCAATTTTCCTCGTATCACTGCTTTTAAAGCGTCAATCTAGCAGTCTTTTATTTTATCTCTGTTTTCTTTCTGCATCAACAAAATAGTCAATTCTGGAGTACACCGAGTGTGTTGTTGAGTAATGACTAAAATCTCTCTGCAGTGGATGTAGATCTCTCCAAACATCAAAAAAGCCCATCTCCTCCCATGTATTCCTGACCAGTTTTGTGACCGAGTTCTTATTTCTCTTAAAACTAGATGTATCCATGTCATAATCCATTAACACATTAAGGTCTCCCCTAGGGTTGTCACAAGAACCGATACTTCCGGTACCAATTCGATACCAGCACGCAAAAAATACATTGATACCTGCTTTTTCTGGTCGTGTCGATTCTAGACACGGCCCGCTGACACAAACAAGCCGACATGCAAACAGTGGCTGGTGTTAGAGGTTTTAGTTATGTGAGATCAGGCTCCACACCACTGTAGTTTAGTTATTTATCTGCATATTTATAAGAAGAAGAATGTTGTTTGTTTTATATACTTGAAGGCTCCATGCCACTGCTGTTCTTTTTTGAGTGTAAATAGTTGAATATTGTTGTTATTTATTACAATAAAGCACAGTATTGCTTGTTTTTATAGTGGTGTTAAATATTTGACAGTTTAAATTCAAATTCAAAGTTTTAATCGTGGTATCAAATTAGTATTGAGAATCGTGGAAAATCACAGGTATTGGTATCGACTACTGAAATTCTGGTATCATGACAACCCCAGTCTCCCCCACATATACATATGCCCTCTGCTTCCAATGCAATAGTGTCAAATAGAGACTTAAAAAATTCCTTGTTACTCTCAGGTGGGGCATATATGTTCACCAACGTTATCATGTTTGGCCCATCATCCCTTTTACAATAATATAATTTCCCTCTTTGTCTTTTATTTCCTTTTGGCACTCAAATTTGGTTGCATTAGTCATCAGTATTGCTACTCCTCTTTTCCGACCACTGGAGTGTGAGCTATGAAAAGTGTCTTTGAATCCAAATTTCTTTAATTTCTCATGCTCTGCTTTTGATAAATGAGTTTCTTGTAGGAAAGTTATCTGTGTCTTTTCTTTTTTAAGTTTGGTCATTATTTTAGCTCTTTTGACTGGGTTTCCTAAGCTGTTGACATTCAAAGAGAGCACTTTAATTTCTTCTTGTTTGGTATTCATAAACCATCTTAGTTGTGCTAACTTTGTAAAGATTCATCCACAGGCTTACAGTTAAACGTTCAGAAACAAGTAACGCTTTCCAAAACTGTTTAGTGCTTATTTGAACTATATACAAAAAAAATGACCTCCATAAAGAGATGTCAACAACCCTCCACTTCTGCTGACTCTCTTTTTGTTTTGAGGGGGAAAGCCTCACACAAAGAAAGGGCCCCCATCCAGTAATGAGATTCAATCCACGTAGGATTAATATACTCATACCAGTCCCTGCAGCTGCGTTTCAGTCCTTCTTAAGCCAACAGTCCATTTATCTATAACCCATCAAAGCAAACTACATCCTACTATACTTTAAATTCACCTACCCTTAACAAGTTATATCATTTTCTTGTTCATTTTAACTCAGATTTAGTGAGATAGATACTCATCCAGTGTTGTTTCCCCTCAGATGAAACTCATGCAGTCTTTCACGCGTGCGTCCGCTGGCCTCCCCGGTGCGCCCACTCCCGGTGTGTTTCCATGTCGCGGTTCCGGTCGATTGGAGCCTCTCAACGATTGCGGTTCCTCCGGTGTTGGTCCCCATGTTATCAACATCGTATCCTCTCTCCCGCAGGTCTCTAGTTGCCTCCTCTGCACTGCCGTAGGTTTTCCCGCCGCTGGACCAGTGGATGCGCATCTTGTTGAGAGGTGTCTGAAAGCGGATGCCTTCTCTCTTTAAGATCTTCTTGATGTTAGAGTTACGCTTTGCGTTGTTGCAGTGTCCTCTCTGAGTAATCGTGATCAAAATAAATCCTGTTTTCTTCTCCCATGCTTTTTTCAATATCATCTCCTTTACAGTAAACTGATGGAAGTTGATGACAATTGATCTGGGAGGCTGGCCTGTTTTTGGCTTTGGAGCCAAGGCTCGGTGAGCTCGCTGAATCTGAAGGTCCAAGTTTATGGAAAATTCCTCTCAAAGCCATTTATCCATGAACTGTGCGACCAAGTCACTTTTGGACTCTGCCTCCTCTTGTATGCCATACACCTGTAAATTATTCCGACGGGACCTCGATTCTAAGTTGTCTAGTTTGTCCATTATCATTTTCTGCTCTTGCATTATGTCCTGCAATGCACCGTTTGCTTCATAACTCCACGACTCGAGTTCTTCTGTATGTGTCAGAGCAGCGCTTATCTTCTCATCATGTTCAAAAATATCCGTGATCATTTTTGCGAACTTTTGATCAATGTCTCCCTTAAGTTCTGTCAATTCGTTTCTCATTTGCATTGTAATTTCGTCTGTGAATGTTTTTAGGTCCGTCTTCATGTCATTTTTCAGGGCTTGAATTTGCTTGCTGATGCCGTTCAGGCTGCTTTGAAACAAGGCCATGCTAGCTTCAGGTGTTAGCTTGCTCTCGTTAATCGATCGATTTGTTTCTTTACCTTGGGTGTCCGGGTTCTTTTTATTCTTTGTTCTTGTTGGCACTACTCTCATATTCTCAGTTTCAAAGTTTGTTGTCGTTTATCTTGAGTTCTGGCGGAGTTTAATATGTTGGCATACGGGAGCTCCTGTCTTACACATCCATGCTGCTCTACCGTCCCACTGGAAGCCAGAATTGAGTTCTCTTAATTCTTAATTCTTCACAATCTGTTGAAGTGTTCTTGAGTCAGGCAACTACTTCTTATGTTCATGACTGTGCGACTCTGCAGCAGTAAAACACTGTAGTCGAGCTGCCAGAAGCCAGTGTTTGTGACCAACCTTTTCTCCACAGCTGCTGACAGGATCTACCACACTGGATTCCTGTGAATCAGAATCAGAATCAGAATCAGTTTTATTACCAAGTATGTTTCCACATACAAGGAATTTGTGCTGGTGGTTGGTGCAAACAGTAACATAAATAGACTTAGGGTAAAATAAGAGGTAAAATTTACAAGTTAAAAATTCAAATAAGATTAAAATAAAATTAAGATAAACAATATACAACAAAGATGTGGGATATTTGCAATAATGATAAAGACATGGGGAATGTAGTGCAAAAAATATAGACAATGTAAAAAATATATAAATTTTGCCAGTGCAGCTGCCCAGCACAAATACAAGTCGGAGGAAAATAGACTTGATCCTGAAAAGATGTTTCGAGCATATAGACATGAGACATGAACATGCATGAAGGGCCCATAATGGACTCATTCTCTGAACACATGACCTAATGACTGACTGGCACATTTCTTATATGTGACTTCACATGTTGGTTTCTATAGTTTATGATAAGGCTGCATTTCATAGGACACCAACATCATCTGTGGGTTTAATATTCAGTAGAACTGTAGTTTATCATTTGTGCAGATGGCAGAGAGCTGTTCCACCAAAATTGATGCCTGAGAACAAGTTTGCAAAACTTTTATCTAATAATTATTTAATGTCTTTTTACTTTTTGTAGAATCTAATGTGTTCAATTGCAGTAGTCAAGTTAAAATTGTATCTAACCTCAACCCTGTTACAACATTGTGAATAGCATTGCTTTATTGTGGGCACAGTTAGATTTTTGTTACCCTAACCCTAACCCTAACCTTTATTGTTATTTTCTGACATACTCTGATATCTGTGTGTCTCTGTTTGTCTCTGTCTGTCTGTCTGTCTCCTGATTGGACGGGTAAATGGTTTCATACAGATGCTGATCGAGCCCAGAAACACGGCATGGATGAGTTTATTTCAGCCAACCCCTGTAACTTTGACCACGCCTCTCTCTTTGAGCTGGTACAGCGCCTCACCCTGGACCACAGACTCAACGACTCCTACTCCTGCCTGGTGAGGAAAGGATTTACATCCATCTGTCATCCTATTGTGTTCGTCTATACGAAAAATTAAGAAATAAGGGTCAAACTGCCTACTCTGTCCCCCATCACACAAAACCAGTCGCTGTGTACAGTGGACATTAACGTTAACGCTGATCAAAGGCTCTACTTTCTGGACACATAGAGGAGAGCAGGCTGGAGGAAATTCACATCAGTACACAGCTAATGTCTGTACACCGGCTATATGCAGATTACACATAAAAACAATCCAGTGGTGAAATACAGCATGGCAACAATTCACTTTGTGTTGTGAATACACACTGAGACACACTCAGGTCACATTCAGAGGCAGTCAGAGAACCACTTGTCCACCTAATCTACAGTGGGGCAAAAAAGTATTTAGTCAGCCACCAATTGTGCAAGTTCTCCCACTTAAAAAGATGAGAGAGGCCTGTAATTTTCATCATAGGTATACCTCAACTATGAGAGACAAAATGAGAAAAAAAATCCAGAAAATCACATTGTCTGATTTTTAAAGAATTTATTTGCAAATTATGGTGGAAAATAAGTATTTGGTCAATAACAAAAGTTCATCTCAATACTTTGTTATATACCCTTTGTTGGCAATGACAGAGGTCAAACGTTTTCTGTAAGTCTTCACAAGGTTTTCACACACTGTTGCTGGTATTTTGGCCCATTCCTCCATGCAGATCTCCTCTAGAGCAGTGATGTTTTGGGGCTGTCGCTGGGCAACACGGACTTTCAACTCCCTCCAAAGATTTTCTATGGGGTTGAGATCTGGAGACTGGCTAGGCCACTCCAGGACCTTGAAATGCTTCTTACGAAGCCACTCCTTCGTTGCCCAGGCGGTGTGTTTGGGATCATTGTCATGCTGAAAGACCCAGCCACGTTTCATCTTCAATGCCCTTGCTGATGGAAGGAGGTTTTCACTCAAAATCTCACGATACATGGCCCCATTCATTCTTTCCTTTACACAGATCAGTCCCTTTGCAGAAAAACAGCCCCAAAGCATGATGTTTCCACCCCCATGCTACACAGTAGGTATGGTGTTCTTTGGATGCAACTCAGCATTCTTTCTCCTCCAAACACGACAAGTTGAGTTTCTATCAAAAAGTTCTATTTTGGTTTCATCTGACCATATGACATTCTCCCAATCCTCTTCTGGATCATCCAAATGCTCTCTAGCAAACTTCAGACGGGCCTGGACATGTACTGGCTTAAGCAGAGGGACACGTCTGGCACTACAGGATTTGAGTCCCTGGCGGCGTAGTGTGTTACTGATGGTAGCCTTTGTTACTTTGGTGCCAGCTCTCTGCAGGTCATTCACTAGGGATTTTTGCTCACCGTTCTTGTGATCATTTTGACCCCACGGGGTGAGATCTTGCGTGGAGCCCCAGATCGAGGGAGATTATCAGTGGTCTTGTATGTCTTCCATTTCCTAATAATTGCTCCCACAGTTGATTTCTTCACACCAAGCTGCTTACCTATTGCAGATTCAGTCTTCCCAGCCTGGTGCAGGTCTACAATTTTGTTTCTGGTGTCCTTTGACAGCTCTTTGGTCTTGGTCATAGTGGAGTTTGGAGTGTGACTGTTTGAGGTTGTGGACAGGTGTCTTTCATACTGGAGGACAGAGGAGCCTCTTAAAGAAGAAGTTACAGGTCTGTGAAAGCCAGAAATCTTGCTTGTTTGTAGGTGACCAAATACTTATTTTACCGAGGAATTTATCAATTAATGCATTAAAAATCAGACAATGTGATTTCCTGGATTCTTTCCCCCCATTCTGTCTCTTATAGTTGAAGTGTACCTATGATGAAAATTGCAGGCCTCTCTCACCTTTTTAACTGGGAGAACTTGCACAATTGGTGGCTGACTAAATACTTTTTTGCCCCACTGTATGTTGTATCTATGGGTTATGGGATGTTTGAGTCAAAATTTCAGCTTGTGTTTGTTGAAGTAGATCATGGTGGATTTTGAAGTCTGCTTTGGATTGTTGTCCTGTTGTAGAAGTTTCACTTTCTTGATTGACTCTTGGTGAAAACTGGGGTCCCACCTTGTATTGAGTGAAAATAAAGAAAGCATAATCAGCCTACAGGAAGATATTCTGGATCCCATCGCTGTCATCAACAGTTTACAGATGGTTTGGATGGACAGGAGTAAATCTGAGAGAGGAAAGAAAAGGTGCTGGGCTTGGTGTTTTTACTAACAGGTAGTTCCACTTTGGTCACTGAATATTACAAGATGGAAGTGCTTTGGTATGTTTTCATAGTCTCGGTTAACTACATTTTCAGATTTTCCTTTTCCAGGGTCAGTTGCTTAAAGGAGGTGGTTAATGAGGTTAACGAGATTTACCAGAAAGTCTGGGATGTCAGAGAATTTATCAGCAACTTATGTCAGCTCTATTCTTTATTCTATTCTGATTCCTACTGACAATTCTTCACCTACCTTATAAGCCCTAACAAGTCAGTTATGGCCGAAGAAATAATAAATTAAAGAAGTTCTGTTTTGCAATACAAGGCTGCCCAGACTGTGGCGCATTGTACAATTACTGTTTAATTTAGAATAGTTCTTGAATTAAAAGATAGCACTGCATTACCATTTGAAAGAGTCTCATTTTTAATCCTGTTTGCTGCAGGTGTGTATTTACTTCTTTACACTTAATACCCAGAATGTGTAACTATGCCCAGTGATGACTAAGCTTTGCAAACCACTTTATGTTCATGTCCACAGGGCTGGTTCAGTCCTGGTCAGGTGTTTGTCTTGGACGAGTACTGTGCTCGCTATGGTGTCCGAGGCTGCCATCGCCACTTGTGTTACCTAAGCGATCTGCTTGAGAGGGCAGAGAATGGAGCCATGATCGACCCCACCCTGCTGCACTACAGCTTTGCTTTCTGTGCCTCCCATGTCCATGGAAACAGGTACAAATCAAACTGCTGGTTATTCCTGGTCTCACCTTCCCCACAGGTACAAGCTGGATTTTAAAATGATAAAAACAAAAAATATTATTTTAACTTGGAGTCTGAAAATGATGATATATTTATGACAAAATGGTCAGTCAACATGTACAGGTACATACAGTTTATGATGCAATATATGTCCCACCCTCAGCCCCCACTGTTGTTGTTAATGCCTTCAGATTTATGATTTAAGTTGTTTCTTCTTGCATGTTGATTCGTTTTCACTTTGCATGTTGTTGCACGCTCACTTTTCCTCTTTCTTGTCCTTTTTCCCTTCTTCTTTTAACCTTATTTCCTTGATCACTTTCACAACATGACTTTTCCTCTGTTGCCCCAAATCCTGCCCCTCCACACAAGTGCATATAGTCAGCGCGTGTGTGAGTTGTTAAACTGGCCAGTATCTCAGGCCGAACTTGAACAAGCCCTGTTCTCCTCTGCCCCTGAGCTCCCTGCCCAAACTGCTAAGAGAGAACTCAAAATCATTGAGTTCATGAAGAAAAAGGACTTCAAGTCCCCATTACTCTCAGGCACCAGAAGGTAAGTGATCTCTTGATCAACACGAGTGGTCAGACAATCAGGTTTAACCTGGTTATCAAAACCAGTGGACATTAAGCCAATGTAAAATTGAGTTTAAAAATCAAAACTCAAACTAAATCTCACTGTTTTTGTTGATTAATGAAGAAGAAGAATATAATAAAGTTCTTAAAGTCTTTGAATGACTGTGCTAGATGTTTCTCTTCCTGCACACCTGAAGCTTCCCTCCTGGACTGCAGGCCTGCACCAAGCTATACATTTTAACACTGCAGCTTTTGGAGCTCAGGCAACATGGGGTCAAGGGTAGGGTTGCACATCTCTCTGTGATAAACGATTCGATATGCATCTAGATACACAGGTTACGATTCGATTCAAAAATGATATCCTTTGATTACAGACCGATTCGATACAATACGAATCGATTCCATACAGTGTAAGAACGACACGATTCGATTCTATGGTTAATATTTGTTGTAGATATTTTATATAATAAAGAAGCCAAGTCTATGAAAGTGACAGTACAATAGTTTCTTTTTAAATATGTAAAAGACTGGCACTGGCAAAAAAAAGAACAGAACAACAAAATCACATGTCAATGTATTTATTTTTAGACATGGACCAAAAAAAAGTCTGGCTGAATCGTTGGATGGGAACTCCAGAGGTAAAAGTAGCACAGAGTAGTAACAACAAACTTTGTTTGAGCTTCCCTTCCTTCTTATAAAACCCAAAAACGTTGCGTTGGAAATCTTTCTCGGTGCATTATCACCTTCGGTCAGGCTGACGCTTTAGTTCTCCACCTCCTCCATTTTCCGTGTCGTCCCTTGTTTATCACTCATGCTAATACCAGCTAGGCAGCTACGGCGTTTCGCGGGCAGCCTCAGCTCTTGTGTTGTTTTAGAGACCTGGCGCGTGTGTAATGCCGCCAACCGATTCAAAGTCTCGCGATACCTGATCCATGACTCTATAACCAATTCATCTAGGAATTCATTGATAATTCGTATCGATTGAGGAGGCTGCCACCGATGCAGCCGTATCTCTCACTTGTTGAACCGAATATCCGGTCGCATCGGTTTATCGTTCACAACCCTAGTCAAGGGAAAAGAATAGCACGGTCTCAGGGGGGCTTGATTAAAAAAAAAATGGGTTGACATCTGGACCCATTGCTAATATAACACTGCAGAAAGAAAAGGTATTGTTGGGTGTGAAGCCCTGTGACTACAAAGTGGCCGGGTAGAACACCACAAACCTTCCACCTCAAGGTGCGTCACTCAGAAACTGAGGCAACGTTGAGATGTTAAAGCCATATAAAGCCTAAAGGCACTGGTGTAATGTTACTTATTAGCATCTCACAGCAACAGGATGTTGCCAGCAAATGGTCCTCATGAAAAGGCTAACCAGGGTAGGCTAACCTTTTGCTTAAGACAAGTTTGTTTATTTTGGAGTGGAATGGCTACTTGCAACTTATTTGCCAAACACATCTGATAGTCAAGTGCCAAGTAGACCTCCAGTGGAGGGTGTCCAAGAGGCATCCCAACCAGATTCCAAACACCTGAAGTGGCTCCTTTCAGTGCAAAGATGGAGCAGCTCTGTCCCAGCCACCCTGTGAAGGAAACACATTTCAGCCAATTGTATCCACAATCTCATTCTCCTGGTCACAACCCAAGGCTCATGGCCATAGATGAGGGTCATAACATAGATTCACTGCTAAAACAAAAGCTCTGCCTTCCTGTTCAGCTCCCTTTTCATCACATCAATCTGGAACGTCTGCTTTACTGCTGATGCTGCACCAATCAGCCTGTCAATCTCCCGCTCCATTGTACCTTCACTCATGTACAAGATCCTGAGATACTTAAACTCCTTCTCTTGGAGCAGAAACCTTGTCCCAACCTCGATGGAGCAATCCACTGTTTTCCGGCAGAGAACCGTAGCCTCAGACTCTGGCCTTGCTGACTCTCATCCCAGCCGCTTCACGCTCGGCCACAAACCACCTCTATGCATGCTTGAAGGTCACAGTCTGATGAGGCCAGCAGAACCCCAACATCTGCAAAGAACAGAGAAGCAATTCTGAGGTTCCATGAAGGTCACAAACCGAATTGTTGACAAGGTACAACCCTGGCCGAGTTCAACATCCACCGAGAATGTGTTTGACTTCCTGCTGAGAATACAGACACAGCTCTCTCTCTGGTTATATAGGTACCAAATAACTCGTACTAATGGCCCCTGAACCCCGTAGTCCTCTCCCCCCCCCCATAAACTAATCTTCTGGCGAGTAAATATCAATCCATCAATATCAAATCAATGCTAGCCCCCAGGTATAAAACTAAATCAGGCACATAAGCTTATTCTTAAACTTGGTTTTAGAGATGCAGTTTTCAGTCAGAGATCAAATAGCGTCATGTCCTGAGGGTTCGGTGGTTTGTGCCACAGGAGTCCTCTGGCCTGTGTTCCAGTATGTACCCTGCTATCGAAGTTGCAGCATTTACCTCTTGTCTAATCTGCTGTGATGTGCTCGGACATCAAATCTGTCAACATAACAGTTGGCCATCTGCAGATGAAGTGTAACAAAGATAGATGAGGGCCACTCCAGCGCTGAGGGCAAAGGTCAGGGAGGGTTGTCTGACAGTGCCTCCCCTCCACCTCCCCCCATCCCTCCAGCTCCCCTCCATCCTCCATCCATCCATCCATCCATCCCTCTGTCCTGCTGACAAACAGTGACTGAGGACAGAGGCCTTTTCTGATCAGCATGGACAGATGGACAACAGTTGCTCCGAGAGAAAGAAAAAAAATAGAAAGAAGAACAAATTAAGGGCAAATATTAAAAAAAGGAATTTGACTGAAATCTGTGGAGCAAGACATATGGAGGGTTATCATAATCTTTTAAAAAAGGATGGTATGCAAGTAGAGGTGTTATCACACTCGGGCATTAAAAAGTTGTTTAAAAGTTTATTAAATATATATGTAGATATATGAAATAAATACATCAGCATGTAAATTCACATCTTGATTTGGATTTTTTTTTTCATAAAATCCAAAAATAATGAGCCCTACATATCTGCACATCCACATCCACACACATCAAACAGAGACCTGCTCTGTCAGTCCAGCCATTGTGCCTGGAGGTGGAGGCATGACAGGTTGACAGGTTGTCATGTGTGATGGGCCGAATGTCTCCACTGCTGACACTGGTGCAGTTGCCCCTGTGCACACACCTCTCCCACCCACCCTCCACCCAAACCCCCTCCTAATACCCTGCTGGCCTGGAGGTGCACCAAGTTGGACTCGGCTTCCCAGTCACCAGCTTAAGTGTCAGGATTTAAGCTCTGTCCAGCTGAATGTTGACTCCATGTGGACTGACTGGTATGAAATAAATAAATATATTTGAATTCAAGCTCTTAGTTACTGATATATTTTACATGGCTTCTAATTATGATTGGTTTCAATTCTACTTCTCATTCTGGTCTCTTCTTATCATTCCCTCTTTCATTTTACATTGCACCTTTCTGAATGAAATACAGACAAAAAAAAAAAAATCAATGAATTAATTAACTCTTCAAAACCTGTTAAGATATATATATTTTTTTCGATTCTGCACTTTGGGGGTCAAATTTAAAATTAGGGAAATTATTAAATATTTAATATTACATTATTACATACAATCATAACTAGTTAAAATGGCAATCTATAAAGATGGATTCAAGTTTCGTGGATGCAACATTTATATTTTTTACTTATAGATAGTAAACCATACACACAAGCAGGGATGTGCAGTGGTTATGGAAGTTATATTTCAAAATATTTTAGATTTCTGATACAGAATAATCAGAAAACTTATTTAATAGGTCAATTTAAAGGATGTGCTTTTGAAATTCTACATTTAAAAAAATAAATATAGATTCTATATTTATTTTCAGATAAAATCAGATAATTTTTTTCCCAATACATTTATCACTCATTTGGTCCATAAAATGTCACAAAAACGTCTGTCACAGGTTCTGCATTGATGTTGTCAACCAACAGTTATGCACATCTGAGAATTTGGAACCAGAGAATATTTGCTCAGAAAAGGACTTAAATAATTAATCAATTATTAATAAAATAGTTTTCTGTCAGCCAAGTAATTGCTTAATCTACTAATTAATTCAACTCTAGAATGATTAACTCCTGAAATGAAAGTGTAGAGAGAAAGGACGACAGCAGTATTCTTCACATGACTGAGTATTTTTAAAATTGAAACTGCAGGAGATTTCCTGTTATATGGTTTTCTACCTTAAGGCCTTGATGCGGATGTCCACTGCACAGAAAGGGAGATGTGAAAGTGTTGCTGGCTTTGCCGTCTGTCTGTCACTGATGGCTCATTTGCTTGTTGTCGTCATTGGAGCTGTGAGGTCATCTGGTCAAGCAAACATGAGGAAGCTGCCAAGGAACGACAGGAAGAAGAAAAAAAAAAACAAAGAGCCCTGCAGGAGTTAATTAGTGTGAAATGTTTCTTAGTTCATTTTCTGTCACCATTTGAGAGGTGAGATGGCTTTTTATTGTGAATTTTTGTAATGACACTTCCTCTCCAGTTTTTGTGTTTGCTCGCATTTTCTAATATGATCATCAGCAAAGGAATGGCAAAAACAATCAAAAGGAGTGGCAGCAAGAAAAAGTCACCACTGGGACCTGGTTCCTTTTCATTTGACTAATACAATACTGCTATCATTTTCAAAACTTAAAAGAGGTACCTCTTGTTACCATTTTACACCTCCTGTAACTTCTGTACCATTCTGTTTGTTCTGTGTTTACCAAAAAATAAATGTGACGATGAATAAATCTTTCCCGTTAAACTGCTGATGAGGTCAAGGCAACCAGTCTGAAAAACTTGAGCTTCATGCATCATCTCTTCCTCAGCGTCATGGTTTGCAGCAGCAGAGGCCTACAGGTGGCGGTGACACACTGACAGTGTCTGTTCAAATGTCCATGAAAACTGAGGGGAGTCTGGATGAGATGATCACTGCTGATGTTGAGCAAACTGGTACCCTCCGAAATCAAACACAGCACTCATGCACACATGGAGTGCAGGAAGTGAACCACCACACACACACACACACACACACACACACACACACACACACACACACACACACACACACACACATAGTGTTTCACTGTCTGCTGAAATGACATGTCAAAGGGAGGGGAGTCGGGGGCGTGGGGGTGGGGGGATTGAGAGAGAGATGGAGAGTGTTGTGTCTCCTGCTTCTCGTCATGCTGTCATAGCCACCAGTCCAGCGCCTCTTCTGTCACATGCACTCTGCTCACACTCCACCCTGACCCAACCATGTCACAAACAATAAAAACACATGTGATACACATATACACACACCTGCCTGTAGAGCTGTAACTGCTATCTGCTTATTGAAATGATAAGAATATGATGATATGATGCAATGATGCCATGAACCTCATGATTTGTTGTTAAGAATGTCCACACTACATGCAACAATAACAATAAAAAACTAAAATGAGCACAGCTAATGTAATTAGTTTTAATTTCCTGATGATGCAGAGAATAAACTGTGTGATTATTCATAACTTTTAGTGAATGTGCACTACAATATCCTTCTGTATGGAAACATCAATGAGACAGTTGATAGTTGCTAGTAATGATATTAGAATATGCCCCATATCTTGTGGGGCTATGGACTGAGTTCTGTGGATCTGGTCCCACAGGTTTCGTGTGGGTGGACTCAGGTCAAATGTCTTGATCCAAACCTAAGTTTAGGAGAAGAGTTCATATCACATAATTTTAAGGTGAACCGCTCCCAGAGTTGAACTGAACTGACAATGTGAAAGCACCTTGAGAGAAATAAAATGCTAAATACTGCCTCAGGACGCACATTCTGCAGGATAAAGTTGGGTCTGGGGCCCAGACTAACATCAGTCCCATGGTGCTGACATCTGGCTGTCGAGCTCTGACTCACACTCATGCGCTCTTGTTTTCTCAGAACCTGAGGAGATTCAGAGAGACATCAAGAGACTGTGACATCTGTGAACATGACTATGAAACACAGATATCCAACAACAACCAGCAATTTCAATTTAGGCTTGGTTATGTATGTTAGTGGTCTACTCAGTTCCTAAGTGCCTGCACACAGACCTTTCATTGGTTGTCAATGCTGCTGTCTTTCAGGCCTGACGGTATTGGCACAGTGACTGTGGAAGAGAAGGAGCGCTTTGAGGAGATCAAGGAGAGGCTACGGGTGCTTCTGGAAAACCAGATTACACACTTCAGGTAGAAACCATGGACAGTAACAACTATGTGCCAAACTGGACTGGTTGGGGTTCAAATGAAAATCCACTCTGTTGCCTCCACAGGTACTGCTTTCCATTTGGACGACCAGAGGGGGCACTGAAAGCAACTCTGTCCTTACTTGAAAGGGTAAGTCATTCAAGAGTAGACCAATTCAGATATGCCATTACAGCCAATGCTTTGATCCGTGGTTATATTTATGACATCTACAAATTCCTTCTGATGCAAAAGAAATAGTTTTTCAACCAATGTCAAGCAGATTCATTTCATTAATTGATACATTATTTTTTAGGTTCTGATGAAAGATATTGTTACTCCGGTTCCACAAGAGGAGGTCAAAGCTGTGATCCACAAGTGTCTGGAGCAGGCAGCTCTGGTCAACTACCAACGCCTGTCGGAGTACGCCAAACTGGAAGGTAAGTCCCTGCTCCATCACTGCTCCTTTCTGTTTAGCAGAGCTTGTAAAATCTGGTGATGTTGTGTGGTTATTATTGGAAAGCTTATAGATCATTGTGGGATAGTCAGTCAAAATTAGTGCAAATGTTCACCAAATTTGACCAAGCAAGGATATTATTAATTAAATAACACTGTCAAACACTGATGGGTCACAGAAGGAAGTACAGTTTTTGTTTTGTTTTTTTATAGTCAAGGGGTGTAGACATTGTTTTCCATTGGGTGTGGTAATACTCGAGTCCAGAACTCTGACTCAGGTCTTGATTAAAAGGACTTGTGACTCAACTTGGACGTGAGCACTGATGACTTTGACTTGGACTCAGATTTGAGCATTGACTGCATTCGGACTCAGAAGTTGGAGACGAAGACACTGATTGTTGTTTTCAGGGTGAGTGTACAAGAGCATTGGAATTTTGTAACTTGACACAGACACGAACTCAGGTAATAGGGACTCAACTCGGACTGTTCTTTGGTGACTTGGACTTGGACTCAGACTTGAACACTGGAGACACAAGACTTAACTCAACCTCAAGGTTTAGTTACTTGACTACACCACTGTTTCCAACTGTTGGAATGAATGTTTGAAATTAAGCTAATTAAGTCATGTAACATTTAATCAGGCTTAAGTTGGACTTTCATGTCAAATTATGATAATTTCAGACATGACATTACACATTTTGGAAAAAGCAACATTTTCACAAAGCTGACATTAAAACAAAGGATATTCAGTCTCTGATTTCCTGCTTTCCGATTGACTTTGGTAAGCTAAAACTACATAACACTAGTTGCAACAGATGTTCCGTTTAAGAAGGATCCTTAGAATGAAGTAGCTATGCAGTATTATAGTATATTTTATTGCAATGCAAATATGAATTTGAAAAAAGTCTAACTTAAATTTTTCTTCACAGCTGCAGAAAGAGCCTCTCCTATTTTTTATATTGTACTTAAAGGAGCTATTTGTAAGTTTTGCAATTGCTACATAGCCACCGTTAGCATTAACAGCTGTTAACTTACCAGTCTTGAAGAAACAGTGTTCGGCATCAAACTTCATTCCTTTACTCACCAAGAGCTGTCTCCAGATGTGGAAAAATCAACACTTTCACTTTGCTTTCTATGGATGTTTTTTTTCCTTTGGCTGAAGTTGACGTTGGCTCTGTATCATTGGGAAATCTTACAAACATCTGCTTTAATGGCATGATAGTTGTTTTAAGTGACAGATGCTATGTTTATTTTGCCTCATCTTCAGCCTATTTTAGTAGAAAATGTACAGTAAGTAAAAATGCATTCAATTCAATCTTTATGCTGACTTCGTCCACCATGCCTAAGCTCCTCTTTCAGAGTCCTACACTGCCTCTGTCTCCTACTTTGGCCTTCCTAGTAGCTGAAGTGTTGCCTCTTCTTTTTCTCTTTTCTCTGACTTCCTCTTCCTCGCTAACTGATGACTTCCATACTCACTCTTTTCCCTGTCTATTGGCTTTTGCTGCTTCTCATTAGCTGCTGTTTGAAAACAGGAAGGCCAATAAACAAGACATGATGGGACTGCCCCTTGTGGAAGTTCAGTGGGGTTTTTTTTCTGTTGCATGGTCCAGGTTTTCTTTAGTAGGCATCACAAACATTTTTCAGAGCTCAGAAGCCTTTCTCAAACCGAGTAAGTACACTGATTTGGTACCTACTTTAGGGGAGAATTTTTATTTTTACATAAATGAGGTTTTCAAATTTAATTTTCACTTATGCTGCTTTTTATGTGACTATAAATTTCTACAGGAACATTTGGGAAATTTGCTGTCTCAGCCAGAGTGAATTAAAAAGGTTGATGTCCCTGTGTGCCCAGTACAGAGATGGGTCCTGTTGTGTCTACCCTATCTTAGACACAAAGTTGAGTTGAAAGTGTAAAATACACCTGTCAGCGCCTCCAAAGCTGGCAAACCTATCTAGTTAATTTGCAAGCTAGTCACCAATCCATTCAAGAGACCTCTAAATGTATCAGGTATGTTGAGTATTGGGTGTTGCACACCTTTCAGCCGACAGGACTGCAGGGCACTAACATGATATGTCCTTGTAGAGTGTAAGTATAACAATATGTTTCATTATCCTCCCAAAATATTAAGCTGCAGGCTGAGTAAAACTCATGAATTATGAAATCACAAAGTGTTTTACTTCACTTACTGTGATAATCAATGCTATGTGTGTACAAGAAATAAACAAAACTCTACCACTTAGTATGTCGTATCATATTAGCAGAAGTAGAAGCATCTGTGATCAGATGCCTCCCTCTTCTGGCAGAATGGAGTAGAGCCCAAGGGAATGCCGCTGCACAAGTAATCTTCATTTACTATGAATGCACTGTTTTGAGACAGTTACCATCCTGCTTTGAATGCACCTGGGCTCGAGACCTAGGCTGTTTAGCCAGATCTCCAGGGGCGCAGGAAAAGAAACCCCAGAGGAATGATTGCCATTGCCACTGGCAATTTGCCCTTTAACGGGAGGAATAGGATGTATGTTAGCCTCCTTCCTCTCTGAAAACAGGAGATGAGGTTGTGGAATGTCCTCTACCAGCCTTGGTATGTGAAAAGGAAGAACCTTCAAGAACTGGTTCAGCCACCTGAGATCTACGCCACCCCTCATAGGAACCAGCAAGTAAGTTAGAAGAACCTGCTGACTTGAATAGAATTGTCTATAGGCCAAAGACCTCAGGTGACCCTTCACAGCAGTCTTTCTGACTCCACTGAACCTTGGGGGCTGGTGCCTGAACTGTACCCTTGGAGAGAGTTCTCAAAACATAAGGGGTCAAAACCAAGGTCTCACACTGTCTGAGATGTCGCAGAGAGAAAAGCCCAATGTTTGGACCACTTTCTGTGGTTTGCAGGGTTGGTGGGTGGATGCATCATGTTGTATCCTCTAGTGCCCTATAAGTAGGCTGAAAAGGGACCCAACGGGGGAGGCCATGTTGCACAGACAAGCATCAAGCATTTGAGGGACTTAGCTTGATAAGAGGTGGTTGCCACAAATCAGCAAACTCACTTGAGCACTGCATTCCAGGGGTTTTTAGGCTGCAGGCTCCCTGGCCTGGGATGACAAGCAGCATATGATGACTGTGACTGAGTAAGCCACACTTGGAGGTAGACATCAGTCTGCCAAGCTCTCTTGTCATGAAGGCAAATGCTCGAATCGAAACATCCCTCAGTGCAGTGCTTGGACATCAAGTCCAGCAGTTTGAACTGTCTTGGGAAAGGAATTTCCCAACATTTCCCATCTGAGCTGCTATATGATATATCCTGGTATGTTCGTCATCAGCTATTCTGGACTGAGGATGTGGACAGCAAGCATCTGACCTAAGGGCATCATTTGGAGATACTATCAGAGATGCAATAGAGGGGTCAATGGCCATCATTTGGTCTAGGCCATCATCCTGGATAGCAGCCAAAGCCCTGCAGGCACTCAGTTACGGTAGATTGGCCTGTGTTCAAACCTGTCAAAATGACAGACAGCCTTCAGATTTTTCTTGGTAGAATACATTTGGTTGAAGCGAACCATGATCCATGATTAGATTGTAGATTAACACTTTGTGTTAATGTTAGAGAGCCAGGCTAACTGTTTCCCACTGCTAAGCTAGGCTAAACATATACATGACCAATCTCTGTCTAATATTGCTATTCTCTGTGTAATACACAGACACGCTCTAGTTTGGTTGCATTCATATGTCTCAGGTTAATCCCTGAACATTATAGAAATACAAAGACTAACTTGTCCATCTAGGCAGTCTGTCCTTTTTTTTTCTCTGAACTATTTCACCTACTAGTTTGACCTATATTAGGCCAGATCATAGCAAGGTTACCTAGCTAAGTCAGATAATACAAACTGAAAGGAAAACAGCAAATAAGCAGATTTCCCAAAATGTTGTTCAGTTAACACTAAACTACTTCAAATGTACAATTTAAGACGATGTCTATAAAGAAACGAATACCTCTCTGAAGATACTAAGGATGATGAACCTCAGTGTTTCCCACAGAATTAGATTCTATGTGTGGTGGTAGCTGATGGGGGTGGGGATGGGGGAGCTGTATATATGATAAATAATACCGTGTATAAGGTGCTCCACCGCAAATATTTGAATTGCTTTCTACTTTGTGACAGATACATAACTGAACAATATATATCACTGTGTTTGCTGTCAATATCACCTGCTGCTTCAGCCCTAGATGGCTCTCCCACAGCAGCCTGTTGGCGACTGTCCTCCTCCTCCCTACATCTCTCTTCATTAGCCACAGCTATCCCTTTCTGACCCTGTCTTGCTGATTCAGCTGCCACAGCAGCACTGGTTGAAGCCTTGCAATATTAGAAACAAATTATGTTCTTTACTACATGTCTTCTTAAGTTTCAAGGTACTCTGTTGGCTAATACCTCTAGTCCAGATCTGGATTGAAAGAGCAAACATTCAGCATCAGAGTTAAAGAATTAACATTAACATTTAACCACTTAAACAAACAGTCGATATTGACTAGCAGCTATGCTAGCTGTCTTTGCTAGGAAAAGCAAAAAACAGTCCTTTCTCTCGTGCATGATTATGTCTTTATTCAGAGTGTGCATGGAGAAGAGAGGGGCTAGTATCTGTGTCTGAGCTCAGCAAAACTGGCTTGTTATTTTAGTCCATTAACTAGCTAATTAGCCAGCAAATAAATTAGGCTTGGGTCAGCCTTCTAGAAAGGTGCGCCGACACCAAGCTGTTGTAATGATGCTAATTGGAGCGTATGCTTGCCACAATTATTAAACCAGCATCACGCAGCGAAGTCTTGGCTCCACACACGCCCCACCTCTTTGGCCATTTTTGGATAAGCCAGGAGTTAGGCAGATTCAGACATTCCCAAGATGCTGATTTTAGGAACAACCCATTCTGAGCTATAAAATCCACTCCATAAACTTGTGGCTGACGTTATAGAGGCTACATCCATCTTCATTTAGAGTCTATGATTGGGACACATCAAATGTGTGAAAAGTGAGAGAAGGAGAGAGGGGGAATGGGAGGGCTGAGCAAATTAATATGCTACACATATGTAGCTCTACAGTTGAATACGATTTTACCCATTTGAAATTCTTTAAAAAAAACAAACAATAGAAAATCAATATGTGGTGGTCAGTGTTGATATTGTGGTGGGCCACCACACATAAATCAATATATGAAAAACACTGAACCTTAGTATCTTAGTTGTGATTGTTGATTATCCCCAAAATCCCTTTCCTTCATACTGGTGGGCTTCTTAGCCTATGGGAGAAAAGTGATATTCCAGATTTGACCTCTGCTTGGCAGAACGAATGGTTGATCCAATATAGACAGCCCATAATTTTTGAACCCCAGACACACATGCATGGATACAGCCTGCTTGTACTCTGGTATCTGTCTCTCACAGTAACGTGGGCAATACCATCTTTCTCACTCTGATGACTTGCAAAGTCTCAGATACCTGTCCCTACCCAGCTAAAAACATAACCTGGAAACTGTACACTCTAAGGACAGACTGATATGTTGTTTTTCTGACTTTGGCCAATCAGTGAAAATCATGGAGGTGGACAGTCACCATCATCCTATTCAGATTTGATGCAGTTCAATGACATATTTTAAGAGTGTAAATGTGCTTTATGTATCATTTTAATTGATTAATTAGGCTACTTGCCATAATATTGCTTAATTAATTTTGATACATCAGTATTATTACAGTAAACAAACTTATTATAGTGTAGTAACTTCTGTCAGTTTGGAATAACAACCATAACATACTTTTTTATTAAAATGCATGTTTTATTTTTAAGTATTTACAATAATGTATTTATCATTCTAATACATTAAAATTAAGCTACCAGACTTGGAACTAAGCGAACATTTCCAAAGATGTTTGAATTGAAAGAAAGTCAAGAGGAAATAACTGCATTTATGTTAATGGTGAGAATTTATGGAACTGAAAATTAGAATTTAAAAAGTTTAATAGATATTAACAAATATAAAAAACATCTAATCAGAATGATTAGTTGATGTTAGTATAGCAGGAATGTGTAACATTTGTCTGATATTACTTTTGACATCAAATAGGTGAGGTAAATTGTACCTTCAGTCAGCATATTTTATCTCCATAAAAATCTTTGTGCTAAGTTGCAATGTTTTCTACTGTTCTGTTCATTTTCTTTATGTTTTTACTTTTTGAATCCCAAATTGTTTGTCTAATTATTTACAGACTGAAGTAGATTTCAACTCACTGTGATGTTTGATCACATGATCACAAAAGAAAGAAAATGCAGATAACTATAATAAAAAAGCAAACATATGTTTATATACATTATATTTAATTATATATGTCAGATCACAGAAGGAGAAAAAAAACTTCCCCCTCAGTAAAGCTTGAGAAATAATAAACTTAATATCAAATAGCGTGCCATATTTAAGTCAAATCACAACACTGAGAACAAGTGAATAGGTATACTACATTTCAACAGTAAAACCTGCCAAAACTAAACACAAAGCACTAGCATTAGTTGTCATGAGCCAGTGCAAGAGAGCGTTTTCTTTGTTTAGATGGAGTGGCACAGTTCACACTGTGCAATCACAGCCTTTCACATTAAAACAGTTTCCTGTGGGCCAGTCACCTGGAGTGATACTAAACTGATGGATTGTGCTGCAGGAGGCTTTACAAACAGACACTAAGAGGGATCTTCTTGGTTGAATTCTGGGTAATTTTTTTAGGAAGCTAGCATTAGCTAATAGCTGGGTTGATGGAGGAGAAGCTAATGATGTCAACAAGTTAGATAAAAAGCAGAGATAGTATGTGAGACTACAGGATGGATGAATGTTGCGTAACATCATTTGATGAAAGCAGAAAGTCCAGCAGGCTAACATTTAGCCAGTGAAAGAAATATGTCACAGTAGGTCTCTCCTAACTGTGATTTTTTTCTCTTTGTGTGTCAGTTACCCAAAGACTTCTCAGTATCACACACAGCTCTGTAAACTTAAAGGTTTGTGGTTTGCTTCTTCATGAAGAGGTCATTTGTATCAGACTGTCAGTGCTGTCATTAGTGCAAACATGCAGAAATTATATTCATATAATTCAATGTCAGAATCCAGAATGAAACATCATTTTAAATACTGACAAAAAGAAAAAAAATAAATATTGTTAAAATGTCATTAGTCCAAGGCAATATTACAGTCTGAAATGAGTTTCTCAGTTTCTTATATTTGCCTCTCCAGGAAAGACACATCAATTACAAATAAGACACTCAGGAGAAAAGGTAAACATGATGAAACAAAAAGATTGGTAATGTTTTCCTGGTGACACAGTATGTAAATCTGTGTACCCAATTTTCTGAAATGAAATGACATCAATAATCCTACAAAACAAAGCAGTTAACAGCTAGATTATGTTGTCAGCCATATAATTAGGATGATATGGAAGCGTGTATCATTTCTTTTAATTCACTGATGTTTGAATGAAACTTATTAGAGTAATTGTTTCAGAGCCGACCCTGTTCCAGCCGCAGGCACAACAGAGGACAAGTAGGAGGCCTCCAGTTTTGACAGTACACGTCCTTTATGAGTGCAAACTGTGTCAGTCTTTGAAACAAATAGCCACATAGACATCGACAAAAGTCTGAACATTGATAGAAAAATAATCAACAGTCTTTTTATTCTTACCACCAGTCATTTCCTATAGTCTGACATTCTGTTGTAGGTATCTACCTTACAGCCATCTCTTGCTCCTCCTTAAACCAACTGTTACTGTAAACTAACACTAGCTTGCTAACACTTGCTGAGAACTCAGCCAAGCAGGTTCCTCTAAGTGTCTGTTTGTATTGCCTTAAAGTGCAGACAGTCAGTCACAAATGTAACTGAATGCACAGTCAATAGTAACCATGATAGAAAGATGATGGAAGCCTTTTTTGGCAGGGCTTTATCTGGTTGATACAGAGGAATACTTTCATGCCGCCTCAGTCAAGCTTTTTGTCATGAATTTTCATGACAAAAAGTCAGGCTTTGATTGGTGCAGGCGCCACTTTGCTGTGGGCAGGATTTTCAAGCTTTTGAGCAAGAGCAATAATGTGTGTTTTTGGTATCATCATAGCGGTCTGTGACTCTCAACAATCTAGATTGGGGGGTGGTTCCAACCCAGAAAAATAAATGTGTCACTGTTCTTGGCCAAGGTTCACCTCAGCACTCAGTGGTGCACCTTCTGTATCAGCAGCCAGCTTCCTTCTCAGACACTCACTTTCTGTGTCTTTGCTCAACCACTTGTTCACTACCATCTCTGTGGGAATCCTTTCACCAAGAACAATAGTTGAACTGGGAGCTACAGGACTGTGCAACAGGGACTGAACATAGTCACAGTCAAACCCCACCAGCCCACTACTCTGTGCATAGTCATCTGCCCTGTTGCATGTTTCCAATACACAGGACACTTGGTGGTTAATACCCCAGGTGCAGTTTTGGACATGATTGCAGTGCACAGGAAAACAGCAAAAACACCCCTTTTTTATTGCTACACAGTGATTCATTTTCACTATCATCTTTCAGAAGATTACATGTTACATGTTTTATTTTATTTTTTTAACTCCGGCCACCATCTGAGCTGTTGCCAGAGCCACTATATTTCCTGGAGACATAGTTGTGGCATTTATTATATCCTCATTATATCCTAAAAGAAAGACAGAAAAGTGATTTAAAAGTTTCTAGTAGCAAATAAAATCCTTTTTTGTTAATATATAATTTGAACATAATCATGTCACAATAATATTTTTTATATACATAAAAAACTAAAAGATAACTTCTCTCACCTGAACTCTGTGAGCTATATTCTCTGTTTCTGTGTCAACATCGGCAAGCAGCCGACATAAATGTCATCACATCTTGGGCACAGTCTCCTCTGTGACCAGCCCACAACAATATTTTGAAGTTCTACTTCCTTCAGGTTTGTCTGTCACATTCGTGCTGTATTGGATATACTTGCACGTCACCATTTCGCCCCCAAAGCGATTGATTGTTATTCATTTTGGCATTGATGATGCGTGATCCTCTTGAAAAGAAAAAGCCTTCTCACTTCCTCATGCAAATTAGCATAAATCCAGCATAAATTATTTTGCACAGTAAAGAGCTTGTCAAGCTGTCCTTGATTCAGCTTCTACCTTTACCAGTTATGATATTGCAGCATTTTACGCATGCGCAGACGTGTGTGGAAACTACACGCATGAAATGTTAAGAGGCAGCAGTAGCAAGTAAACGATCAAATTACACTGATTTATCATCTCTGTGAAAGATCTGCAGTAAGTTTGAGCAATTTGAGGCAGAATATTGTTACAGGAGGAGAGCAGCTCCTTTCAGGAATATATCAGCAATGTTCCCTCTAAGTTGCGCGCTTGCGCAATCGCGCACTGCTCACACATTCTCAGCGCACAAGAAAATCTATACAGCGCATAAAATAAAATTCAACATAAACTGTAAATTAATTAGAGCAATAACATTTTTTTCTGTAACTTTTTGCAGTGTAACACAGTGAGTGACAGATGTCCAGCCAATGATATGATACAGTTCACTTACTCTACGCAGCCAATCACAGCATTGACATTGCTTGCGTAGGTGCCCTTCCCATATGCGCCGCGGTGCCATGCAAGTTAGCTAGCTAACAACAGTGCATTTCATTTTAAGTGGGCCAAATCACTTATATTAAAAGTAAACAAATGGAAATGCTGTAATTTGATTCTTTTAATAAGCCATGTAACTTGCTATGATCCCAGGTGTTGATCAGGTGTGATACTGGTGTGTGGCCACAGCGTGCACATCTGATGTTGCTCACCATGGTCCTCAGTGTGCTCAGGGAGCTTGTGTGTGCCCAGACACATGAAAAATTAGAGGGAACATTGTATATCAGTACGTAGGTTGTGTGCATAGCGGGTGAGAGAGAGAGAGAGAGAGAGAGAGAGAGAGAGAGAGAGAGAGAGAGAGAGAGAGAGAGAGAGAGAAAGAGTGGTGATGCTGGCAACCGAAGTAGACACTGCTGCACTGAAACTTTTAAAGCATCCTTGATATTTTCACAGTAGCATGGGCATAAAGGCCCTGGTGGCCAGAGAGCGTACATGAAATTCTGACCCTGATCATGACACACTAAATGCATACATAAAAAGCTAACAGAAATAACAGTGAGTATTTCACTATATGTCTTTGATTTGTTTTCATTAAGGCATTTAAAATCTTTCATAATACCACATGATTAAATTGCTAATAATACGTTAAGATTTCAAAATGATACATATTGCACATTTGATACAGTACATTTGAGATTTTAATTCTCTGAATACTGACACACCCATATATCTTTTGGCATGAAATTAGTTAGACTGTAACATTTTAAACAAGTGCAGTTGTGGGCCTTTAAAACCTCATATCAGTCAAACCGTCGTGAACCTCTGTGCTCATCCACTCTGACCCTGGCCTCTCGCATGCCTCGGTATCCTCCCTCTTTCTCTATAGGGAAAAAGAGAGAGATGTATGAGCATCCTGTCTTCTGCTTGGCGTCTCAAGTGATGGATTTAACCATTCGTGAGTACCTTCCTCATTCCCCAGCCTCACCCCTCCACCCCTGCACTCTTATTTTTCTCTTACAACCAGTATGAACATCCAACCACGACCAGCGACCTCACATATCTGTCGTTCTTCGGTTTGTTTGTATCTGTTGCATAAGTCTGTAAAGTCTACTTGTTATAGTTTCTTGATATGTTTCAAGCTCAGTTTGCCTCTTTGCCACTCAAGCACATTCTGTTGTCTGTGACGCCAACACCACCTGTTCTTTGTCTGTCTGTGACTTGAATGCATTTTTACTTTGCCTGTGTGTAAAACCTCTTAAGTGTGTAAGATCATGGTACATTCAAACAGGGCACCCACATCCTGCAGGAACTTAAAGGGTTATTCACGTCTCAGTCCTTTGAGTGAAACATCTTTGGACCCAGATCAGACAGGTCACACACTCCCATTGTGAACGTGCCTCTGTCTTTCAATGAAACTGCCATTAAATGCTGGTATTGATATATTCCAAGTTTTTTTTGTCTGTTTTTTTTTTTGTTTGTTTTTTTTAATATACACTTTTTCATGCTTTTTTCAGATTTTTCCACATTGGAGTTAGGTCAAAGTGAAGATGCCCTGTTTTTTGTGGCTTTCCAACTCAGAGGCTGCTCATATATGCTGAATGCATTTATACTGAAGAGTCAATCTAACCTTTACCTTTATTTCTGACTTCTTTTTTCTGTACCTCTGCTTATAATACCTGTACTGAATGATCTCTTCTCTCACACCCTCTACCTGAAACTTTCCCACCTCTCTCTACCTTATGTCCATCCTTGCAACCCGTTCCTTTTTCTTTAAATTTAACTCTTACTCAGAGGAAAAATCTCAGAAAAAACTGAAGGATCCAGGTGACGTTGTACTGTATGTCTAACCTCTGCTGTTCCTGACCAGAAAGCACCCAGTCTACCTTAAACCATACCACCATAAATCCTGTCACCACCTTCCTGATGCATTGGCACATAACCTTTACAGGACATGTGTCAGGAATGTTGTGACAGCATTAGTGTTTTCCCCCCATGTGGTGTTTTTCATGGCTCTGAATCAAAGAATGGAGATGGAAAGCTGCAGGAATTGGAAAAATAACTTAACACAAATTCAGTCAAGTGTCACGAGCATCCAAGCATGGAAGAAAACACTGTTTGCATGCAGGTGGCATTTAAAGAATTTCTACTTCCTGTGTGTTTATATCCACTATAGATAGCATGTGTGTTCTTATAGAATATTATTCCCGATGAAAAATTAAATTCTGTCCCTGTTTATCGCTGCGTGCTCAGTTTGTTTGTTCTTTAATGCTGTTACTATGCCATAAAGTGCCAAAATTTTCAGTGCAGTGCTTTTTGATAATCACCATCAAACCCTGAGCTGTCTTATGGGCACCTCACTGATGTTTTAAGAAAGACTGAGTCCATGAGTCCATTATCCACGATTAAAGGTTATATATAATATGACTGTAGAAAACAACCCTTCCTTCATTTCCAGAACCACTCTGACAAAATATAACAGCTCTGACTTGACATACATTACTAGACCCCAGCAGTCCCTCTTTGAACCTGAACAAAGTTCCATTCTGTGGAGGCTTTCAGCCATGTTAGTATCTCCCGTCATCCTGCTGAGCTGCCCACAACATCAGCGGGCCACAAGAGCTCTGCCAGTAGGTGGACTGGACACAGCCAAGACCCATTTGACAGACCTGTCATGGCCTGTCAAACTGGTTCAACTACTTCAGCTATTTAGCATGCTGATTAAATTAACATTCTAAAGTAAGTAAGCTTATTTATATAATAGTTACATATAATAATTTTCAAATGAATAGTTAAAATGGATAATGAGAGCAAAAACAGACAAGATTTTTTATTTTTTTTTTAACATTTACACACAAACTCAGTTCATGATTTTTTTAAAATGGCAATAAAAAAACATCATTATAAGACACTGTTAAAAATGACACCTCTTAGGTTCCACCAGGTATTCTGTTAAAAGCTCATCTAAAATTGAAATATTACAGAAGGTTAGTGAAAGGCTGAAATTGGTGCAACATGTGATCACTAGAGTTCAGGAAGAGTTGGTGCTGAGCCTGTCTACATTCATACAGTATAATTTATACACTGAATGAGTTTGGGCACAAATTAGTGTCTCTGGTGAATGGAGCCTCACCAATCTTTGTTTTAATCCTTGGAACGTAAAGCAAGTTAGTGTCAGAGGATCTTCAAGGTCAGGCAGGCTCATGTTGTGAAAGCAGGTCAGTGACATGCAGACAAGCTGCTTTGGTTGGTGAAATGCACAGCGACAGGACCTAATCCTACTTTCATGGCAAATGCACAAGTGAGGCAAAGTGCAAAGGTCAATGCTGAACTTTCAGGTCTCAAAGTTTAACAAAATGGAAAAAGGAAGTTGTGTTCATCTAATTTCTCCAATCCAACAAGTCCTCCATCCTAAACAAGCATACTTGTTGTTTGTCCCTACTCTTGCATATGTCCCATAGAAGTGTACCAGCAACAGGCGTACTGGGCCTTTGTTGTCATAGTGATAATGAACACGTGATTGAGGTTGTGGAATGACCACAGTTTGTTTCCCACAATGTCACCTAACAATAAAACATAACTGCACCAGAGTGACTGAATTGATCTAAAACTGATTTAAAATCTCAAAGTGAATTGATTCAGAGTGCTGAATTCATCCACCCACCTCTATAAAGCTCAACCTCTAACTTCACCCTGCCACTAGTGACACTACAGCTGAACCTGAAGCTCCCTGATTGGATGGCTCTCGCTACAATGCTCTCAGGGACTCAGTTCTTGTTTATGTAAAATGTCTTGTACCTTTGAGCACAAGATGAATTTCAGGCTCTTTCAAATGTAGGACATGTTTGACTCTTTGAACCAGTTTAACCCTGCTAACTTCCCTGCTACTATTGTTAGTGATAAAGCACAATGTGGTGTCCTGGTACTTTAGAATGATGGATGAAGTGGAGGTGTTTCTAAGAGTGCATTATCATGCTAATACCATGGTCAAAAATAAAGCTAGGTAATAAAGCTAAGTTAAAACTGCCCATGTCAGCACAACATAACCACCACATTACTGCATGATGAGTGTTCATTGTATATGCTGTTTACATCCCTCCTCATGCCCATGTCTCCTCTGGATGACGTCATCCCTGTTCTGTCACAGCGACGGAGACGTGACTCATTCTCCACATACCACAGGCGATCGCTGCCTCCAGCCACCAATTTAGCACTCATGGGGATAGTGGTAGAGCTGGGATTACACTATAACTAGGGCTGGGGAAAACCTGCAGTGTGTTTAATGTTGCTCATGAATGTTGCCTCAAGAAAATATGGCAGACAATTGACACAATTATGATTTAAATCAGGCAAAATCTGACCCCAATTGAAACTTTTCAGTGTTACAGTTAAGTTTTTAGTCCATGTATTATGGTCTGATACCCAGTCCTAATTATAACAAGTTGATACTGTGTGTTTGTAATATGACCATGAGATTGTCCCAATGATTTAGGCTGAGGCTATACACTGGACATGTGAGGCAACAGCTACAGTCTATCCAAACTTTGTGAGTGACCTAATCCTTTAGCTCCAGTGTTTGGGAGAAGGCGGGATGACATGCATGTTGTTTACTATCTAAATGCTGCATCACCTTTATATCTGAGTCCAGGTATGTTTGTATACACTTTAGGCTGCATGCACACAGTATCAGTTTAGGAAAGAACAGGGAGTACTGATCAGGCTTGGAGGCTGCCCACGCTAACCTTTTCCCTTTGTGTTCCAGAGAATGTAGGCCGGTTAGTCACTCCTGCCAAAAAGCTGGAGGACACCATCCGCCTGGCCGAGCTGGTGATTGAGGTGCTTCAGCAGAATGAGGAGCACCATGCTGAGGTCAGTGTGCATCTCTCTCTCTCTCTCTCCCTCTCTCACACACACACACACACAGGCCTGTAGGTTCACGGCTGGTGGTGGCTGGCTGAAAGAGCGGTGACTGTGTGTGTGTGAGTGTGAAAGGGTTGTCTCTCTACTGTCTCAGCTACTGATATCTTACTGAGATCCACCAGCCTCAACACAGACACATCACATTTATCTGATTCATCTAAAGAAAAAATCGAAATCATCTAAAAATCAATTATTGATCTTAAACAAAATCAAATTAGTGTTCAGTTTCCTGTATGCAGCAGTTTGCCCTGTGGCAGGTAGTGCACTACATTACTGAACAGGACTGCAGGTAGGAAACACTGAAGCACTGAAACATTTTTTTAAAAAGCTGTACCACTAATTCACTTATTGTAGCATTTCCAGCTATATCTGATATTCTAATGAGCATTTACATAACTATTCATATTGTCATTAATCCAGAACATCTACATAATATATACTTGTGATTTTATCCACATTTATCTGTCAACAGTGAGTTTGTGATATTTTTCACACATGAAATCAATATAATATTATACAGTCTGTGTAACCTGTCAGAATCACCACACCCAGTATCATCAGCCATTAGTGTCAGTTTGCCACTGTGAAACTGGAGAAGACTGTTTAGTCCAAGCAGAGTTTGAAACTTTTCTGGACATAAAATGGCCTCTACAAGATTCGTTGTTCCACTGACAAGATGCCAGCCAACAAGTGTCAATGCCAATGTCAATGTCAAAGTGTTGAAATAATCACACTAATTTGTATATAACTTTTTCAGACTTGGCTGACAGTGTACTTAGAGTACAAATCTGTTTCTTCAGTAGCCTCTAAGGTAGATGAATGGTCTTGCGAGGGAGAAGAAAACTGAAAAAAAAGAAAAGTAAACAGGCTTAAAATGTAGATCTAGTTCAATTCCATGACATTAAACTGAAAACTGTGGGCTACAGCCATTCTTGTGACATGTGACCTGTAGGAGAGACATTAAATCCAAAAAAGAAAATCCTTGTGCACTGCACTGAGAGACTCACGCTGCACTTTAGCTTTGCCAAATTACATTTAGTGTGGAGTATACAGGTGTTATTCAGGTGTTTGGGGTAATGACTGACTTCAGAAATCCCATTTGTCATCTTCCCATTGAATATGTTTATGGAGTCACAAGAGTGCCATTAAAAAGAACAAATTTATTGAAAGAATAAGAAAATAATGTGGCTATATAAAGAGAAATAAGTAAATGAGTTTCCCTGATAGCTTTTGCTATTCTTTGGAAGGTCAACTTGTCAGTCTCTCATGCCCAGGCTGAGTAGTCAGTTTCTTTGGTTGTAGGAAGTAGATGTAGACTAATGCGGACACAGACTACTACTAAGAGCAAAAGCAACAAGGTAAAAGCATTTTATTAAATTCTTTTATTCATTTCTCTTTATTTTTCCAAATTTTTATTTACAAATGTATCCTTTGATTTATCCCTGTTTACATTTCCATATTTATTTTCTTATTCTTTTTTTATTCTCGGGCTTATTCTTTTTTTTTTTTTACACTCCTATGACTCCATCTGTTTACCTTTGTGTCCAGTACAGTTTTTAAAATCATTCAAATATCTACAGGGGATCTCAGGATCTCAGGATTGGTTTCAGCAGTTTTTGTGGGGGTTGTTTCATGTACATTCAGATTTGAAATGGTAAATAAATAGTCTCCACAACTGACCACCTGCTACTCTGATCATACAGCATCTTACCTGCACAGTGGTCCATACCTGACACAAGGTACACCCTCTGAAGTCTTTGTAGTAGCACTGGAGAATTTAAATCTGCTCTCTGCTTGTGTTGGAGGAGAGCAGCGTCTCTGTTCATGTGGTAAACACAAAAGATATTGAAGGATAAGAATGAAGATCAAAGGAAAAAGAAAGCATGTTGAGTCTGTTTCCTTAACCTGTTCATACTTTCTGCCCTTTAACTGTGAATCACATTATTCTGTCACTTCGTTATTCAACTAAAACCAAATTGACTTATTCCTTCTGTGCTTCTTATTTCACTGATTTATTTGGTTTGCGGGGAAATGTTTGAACAGGGAAAAGAGGTATGTGATTGTCTTAGTGCCATATGCCCCGCCTCCTACCCTATCCTCACCGTAAGTCCTGTGCATGCACTTAACGACACAGCTATTGTTGTAGAGGACCATTAATGTTTCCCTTCTCAACAGTGACCCAAAACCCCTTTCAGCTTGTAATCACTGCTATTTAAGTGCTTGTGGCAGTGCCTGTTAGCTTGTAAGCTAGCAGCAGTTTTTCCTTTGGTGATGAGGAACAGAGACAAGCACTTAGGCAACGTGTTTTATTTGTTGAACTCATTAACTTCCGCTCTGAGAAAACAAAAGTGCAGAGTTGTGTAACTTTGAGAGAGTACAGCTCTGTGCCCTGTTTTCTACGAGTTTGCCCGAATCATCCCTGAGTATGCTAACCTGTTACCTGTGTTTAGCCATGTGTCATTTATTCTACAGTCCAGTGAGAAAGCTTGGGCCAGGTCTTCTGTCACCTTAAACAAACCCATTTCTCTCCATTGGATCCTTCAGCACACACAATGGAGAAAATGTGAGGCATGCTTCTTGTGATCAGAGGTCACATTGTCATTCCCCTTCAGTTCAATGAGCTGCATTACGCTGCTGAAAATAATGATGTGAGCATATTAGTAAACTAACCAGTGTCAGAATCCAGCGCTGGCAAATATTTGTGTTAGTTCCATTCAGACTTTGACCTTTATATAAATCATGAAAATAGCTTTTATTAATGGTCACTTATGTGGCTCTAATTCTGGTTATTGCTCATCCTACTTACCAGCCCTGTTTTGTGCCTCTCATGTAATCACCAATTTGAACCTAAAGACTGATTTATGCTCATAAATACATTCAGCTTATAGAAATGATCCGCAGTTTACTGGTTACCTGCTTACAGCAGGTTGTTTAACAAAGACTTTGAGACTCTTCTGTGATGCCATTATGACAAAATATTCCTTTAATTCGGGTCATCTCTCAGCAAAATGAAACCAGGAGCAGAGTGCACCAGCTGGGCGTATGCTTGGGTGCAACGTTATGCCCAACTTTGAACTGAAAGTTACGACCAATTTAAAGTTATGACTAGTACTCCACTTAGATTTAAGCCCTGTATATGTTGCGCCAGTGTGGAGCAGTGTGTAAGTTGAAAGTCAGACTTGTATCCATGGTAACAATAACAGGGAAAATATTGATCACACAACCAGGAGGAAAAACAAAGATGGCAGTGCATCTTGTTCACAAATAAAAAATAAAAAGGTGTTAAGATGAGGAAGGGTCATCAGTGGTTGGAAAAACCCAAGCTCTGTTTCAGCTCATCAGGGAGCTCTCCCCTACTAGCACAGAAATGCAGCGCTGCCCCCCGCCCTGCAGGTGCTGGTGATATGATCAATGTACATCAGACAGCATGTTGGGCTGTTGGCTCTCCAGTGCTGACTTAGGCGTGATAGCCACCTTCCCACCCAACGCACACAACTCGTTTTCTATTTCCATTACAGTAAATTCATTTCTTTAGTTTTTTTGTTTTTTTTATTCACATCTTCCAGCTAAAGATGGAAACAAGTAGCTTGTTTAAAGGGAAAAGTTAGAGTGAAGTGTGTTGCTTAGCAACAGTGACCAGTTAGCGAGTATTCACATGAATGCACATCATAAGACCAGGCGCAGGTACAACTGTGTTCAGTCAGGTTTGGTGTCAATTCAAATCACAATGTTGGGCGTAGCTAAGAGTTAAGAGCTACTTTTTTACGCCCAGCTGGTGCACTGTGCTCCAGGACAGTAAGAATAGCCGAAACAAAAATGGCAGCTGGACAAGTGAGCAGCAGGGCTGTATTATGACATCTGGAAAGATGGTGCCCTGATCATTCCACTAAAAGATGAGAGTATATGGCAAAAAAAAAAGTTCCTCAGACTTCCAGTCTTGACCCAGGATACATTTGACAGCATTTGAGTCTCAAAGCAGGCTGACAACCCACACATAAATGACACTGAAATAAAATGCTGATGTTGAATAAAACCTTGGCTCTAGGAGCCTTTGAAATACAGAGTTAAGGGGGATTAATGGTTAGAACGGTCAGAATTGAACCCAAATTTAGCTGCTAGATCTTAAGTGAGCAGGTAAATCCTCATGTCTCTGCTGCTTCTTGGTGGGAAAAGTTCTCAAGTTGGCAAAGCAACATTATGAATTTGTCACTTACCTCATCCAGTCACCACCACGGGCAGATGCTCTAGTGGCCCTGAATAACTTTAAGATACCAACGACATTATAATCCTGCCTCAAACACACTGCTGGCTCATGAAACTCATCAACCACCAAGTTTGTGTCTGACTTCATGTGTAGTGTTTCTGTGCAGAATTTAAAAACAGAAATCTTTCTCATTTTTGTTGCAGCTTTAGTTTGGCAGGTGCTAACAAGCTGTACAGCCCAATAATTTCATGGAGGTGTGATAAGCAAGTTATTGTTTCTGGCTACCATCTCTGTTTGGGTTAGTAAATGGTGACACAACTTAGGAAACAAGTTCAAATTCTAAATCTGTTAACACTGCAGGGAGTAGGTTTATCTCGACAGGAGATGGTTGAAAGAAGAGATGATTTTTAAAGGTTCTGTAAACGATCATCACTGCCACTAGATGTCACATTACACCACGGCGCCTCAGACCAAACAAACGCTTCATCAGCCACACCTCCGGCCTCCGTTTACATTCTCAGACGTTAAGGTCAGTGACAGTGTCCACTAAACACACAACAAGCACAACTGAATAAAGTTACACTGTGGACACGAGAGTCAACAAAAAACAATCTAACCACAACCATTAGCCCACGCTGTCATTGTCGTGATATGCTCCACAGCAATGCTGACAGTTAGCAAGCTAGCGATAGCAAGATTTGTTGAACACATTCATGTGGTTTCTTCAGTGGAGGAAATTCTGGATGGTAGCTTTCACACTGGGTACTGCACAAGCTGCAGCCTGCAAGGCTGAAAAATGAAGCCAACATTGAAGTGCCAAACCTGCAGTTCCTCCAACAGTGAGTCAGTCCCCATAGACTAGTTAAGACAAGTTCAAATGTCCAACTTTACAGCAGGAATAAACATGTTTACAGCCTGGTACAAAAACTGTTCTGGTCTCTAGAGCTAATTTCCTCCTTCATGACAACTGTACAGGCTGAATTTTATAGAACTCACCTGTTTACATTTTATTAAGGACTAAAGGTGGAGAATTGAGGGAGTGGCCTCTTTGAGTGACATGCACTGAAATCTCAGCTCCACCTCTTCGCCCATTTTTGGATTAGCCTGGAGTTAGAGGTGGAGTCAGGCACTGCCAAGATGGCGATGGTGGAGCATCTCACTCTGAGCTTCAAAGTGGTCCCTGTGTGTTTGTAAAGATGGGAGGGGGCCCATGGTTTAACAAGAGGAGTTCACATGCACTAACATGCACGCACGACCAGTAGACACTAAAAGAATCAACAGAGAAGCCGAGATTACAGCACACACTGAGGAGGTGTTTGTTCTCTGCTCAGGACGCCACTACTCCACTTTATCTTAACAAAAAATAAAAAATAACTATTTGCTGCTATGTTATTGTTTAAAATCTTGTTAACAGAACCTTTAAATAGTTGGTAAAGTTTAAGAAAAATCTTGATGCTATTTTCTAAGTTTTACTTCTATTTATTTTTTTATTTCTTTGACTCAAGTATCAACACAAATGATGATTACATGAGCGGCACCGACTAGATGCGCCTTCTTGCCACACAAACTATCCAATGCAAAGAGCTCCCATGGCAAGTGCATGACCCCCCCCAACCCCCAACCCCCTTCCCCACCCTCTCCACCACCACCAACATGTAAGCCCATGGGTACATTCACATTACAGTATTGACAGCTTGATGTGAATGAGCAAACACCATGGATCCTCAGGGGTCTCTCTTAAGAGGCCCGGCAATAGTGGGGGTGCATGGAGGGAAGCAAGTGTTTCTGATGTGCATGAGAGCAGCTCGGTCCCTAACAGTCACTTCACTGCGTCTATTTGATGGGGAGGTAGAAGCGTGGCGCAGCTTGCTAGCTCCTTCCTTCTGATTGACTCACTGTCAAGGAGCTGCTGCTGTTTCCTCTGTGGGCCAGTAGAAAAGCGTGTGATTTTTCGTGCCCACGCGCTGTTTCCTCTGCTCCGAGTTGTGAAGAATCCTTCCCCTGAGATCACGCAGTGAAGTCGTTGAGACAACAACTTGATTTCATACGGTGGAAAAGTGAGAGAGACAGTCAGTCAAGTTACATCTTCCGCCTTTATGGTAAATGAGACTCAAACCATGAACTTACCCACTGGGGAGTGCTTTGTCTAATTTGTCTCCTCTCTTTCACTCTCAACCTCTCAATTTTCTTCCGCTCCCTGCACTCTGTCTCCCTCTCTTCTCTTTCCCTCTCTCCATCTAAAGGCCTTTGCATGGTGGTCGGACCTGATGGTGGAGCACGCCGAGACCTTCCTGTGTCTTTACTCAGCCGACATGGATGCCGCTCTTGAGGTTCAACCGCCCGACAGCTGGGACAGTTTCCCTCTCTTCCAACTGCTCAACGACTTCCTGAGGATGGACTGTGAGTGCAGAACTATTAAAAGAAAACACATTCAGCAGTCATTGTGGGGACTGAAGTGGCTGAACGTGCCTGATCAGTGAGGAAGGGATCAGACTCCAGGGTCTGGGGGCTTGATGAGGGGTGAAATGAGATGGAAAGTCATATTATCCACTTGTCCACAAGTTCAAGTTCACATAAATGGTGCCATAATCTCATAGTGACAAAAAAACTGTATGTATGCGATAAACTGAGCTATATTCACCATTAAAAATGAAAAAGTTGAGGATAATTGCTGGTTGTTTCAGAGTCCATTCATAGCTACGAACACACACTAACCTCTTTAGAATGAATTTGCACTTGTTAACATCAAGCAGCTTCGTTCTATCGTCTGCAGGTTTGTGTGCAGTTGTCCCGACTTTAATTCCAAACTAAAACCTTTTTGCATTAATTTTAATTAACAAGCTCATAATGTGTGAAAATGAGTCTTTATCCTTGAAGAGTTTAAAGATTCAAAATTCCTCTGTAGTAGAATCAGAACCAAGAATTGAGCTACAAACAGTAAATCTAGTTTAATTTATCATACCAAAATTTTATTTATTGAGTAGGTTACAAACCTTGGCAAAAGTATGACTGACATTCTGGTTTGTTGCAGGAGTGGTTCTCTCTGGACCTGGGTCGAATTGCTGACTTTGATACCCAGTGGCAGTGCACTAGATGATGAAACTAAACCACTGATTCTCTTTACAAAATACTTCAGTATGACTCTTCTTTGTATCTTTGTATGATTTTTATAATTTACCACTAAAACCATACCATTTCTACTGTTCTAGGTTTACAGCTTGCTGTCGATTGCACGCTCCAGTCTCCCTGAAACATCCCTCAAATGTCAACATGAGATTTGACTTGGAGCAGTTTGCATACCAGACTCTGTGTGTGTGTGTGTGTGTGTGTGTGTGTGTGAACAGGGACAGCAGTGTCTGTCTGAAGATAATGGTCAGTCCTTGTTGCTGGTTGCTGCAGGCCAGTCATCTCTTTAATGAACTGCACGTCGTCGCCTGCAGGAACACTGTGGAGCTGTCCGTGGTCCTGTAAAGGATACACTCCACTGTTCACAATGCAGACTCAATCTGCAGGGTGCTAATTGTCCCTGGGGAATGCTTCCCCTTTTCAGTTTGTCAGTCGGGAGTCAAGGAGAAGGCAGAGTGCGGTCCACTCATTCAGCTGTACGGAGATGACTGCAAATAGCTTGTTATGCTCACTTGTTAGTGTCGTCAAATTTGCCACCATCTCATTTGCTGCATATTGTCTGTTGTGTGAAAACGGCAATTGAAGTGCATAGCAATGGACGTAACTACACCAGCTAGCAGTTAACAGGGACGGAAATTGCACGATGCTGGCAATAACACAGTGACTATAAAAAACAGACCCCTACTGATAAATCATTCAGCTGTAATCTATGACATGTGCAAAGGATCTTTTCCTATCACAGCAGTGTGTTCAAAATAAAACAAAACAAAACCCTGTAGTACTGGTTAGACTCCTCTGTTCTTCAGCAGAAGAAAACAACTGTGTAATCAGGACTTACTTGTGGACAACCTGGAAGCAAATTAAAAACTTGTCAGCATGAGCTTGATCGTTTTTACTAACCAGCCCTCTTCCTTAAAACCCATATCGATTCTAGGAAATGAGACTTATTCTCTGTTTTTCTTATTGTCAACAAATTCACCACTGTGTGAGTCAGTCTCACGGCCTGGACCCTGGACAATGTAGTTCCTAACAAACACCACTCAAACGAGAGAAAATGGTGCATTGGATGAGGCTGTGTATTAATCCACATTTGTAAATATTTCTGGTATCAGGACGGTGCATGTGAATGTGACAGTTTACAGTATGTGCTCCATAAAAGATTAAATCCAGTGTTCCTAAAATTATTATTTTTATGTATTAGGCTATATATATTATGTATTATTATGTATTTTTTAAATCTATTAAAAAAAAGTCAATATGAGTCAACCTGGCTTGTTAAGATGGAGATTTTTTGCAGTGTGTAACTGCATGAAGTAGAAATGGTAAAATCAGATATAACTGAAAGAATAAAACTGAGTTAATGATACAGAAAATATAGATTTTTTTATAATTTCAGTTATTTTTAGTTTAGAATTTTTTTTTTAGTTTCACCAGTGATTTTCTATTAGACTGAATTTGGGAACTTTGGAATCAAATCAAAGCAGAAGAGACTGTGATATCTCGAGCTTGACCCCTACTATTTAGTCCATTGCAGGGGTCAAGCTCAAAAATCACTGGATCCTACACTTCCCATAATGCACCAATAGAATTGTTTGTTAGACCCTCACTTTCTAGTAAATACCCATGTATTTCTACCCCCCACCCCCTCCCTGCAGTTTGTAACGCAGACTTTCTGTTTGTCTCCAGGCAAAAACCTAAATTGCCCTGATGACATCACTATGACATCATCAGGGTTATTTCCTCAGGCTTCACAGAAGACATTAGACAGCTGTTTTCTCATGTTGAGCAGTAATCCCCATGATTAGTAACCCAAGCTTTATGTGTAAAATCAGTGGGGTGTCTCTCTAATTTAATTGCAGTAAATGGAAGAGCCACCAGAGCAGTGTACCATCCTTCCTCCTCTGAATGACTCTCATCAAACACAGCCTCAGCCCACAGTGTTATTGTGTAACAAGACAAACCATCATCAATTCCAACTGAAGACCCAGCAGAGCCCCCCACTGCCCACACAGCGTAACAGGCGCACACTTTAGCAAAGCGTATCATCACGGGGACGTCTTTTACTCAGAAGGTCATCTGCGTTGTTGCCCCTCAGCGGTGCACTTATGTAGCAGTAAATAGCCCAGGCACTAGACAGGCGCCAAATTCGGGCTGCCATTCGAGGAGTTAATGATGTCTAAAGCAGTGGTAGCTGGGCCGCAGCGAGCCCCGAGAACACACTCCTGGACACAACACATCGAAGTGGACAGCAGCCGCTCAAGTGGCTAATTGGGAGAGTGGCAATCAGGAAGCACAACAAACATTGCACCTACTGCGTATCATCGACCTTGACTCCAGTGCCAGCACACACAAACACAAATACACACATGCTCAGAGGGGGAGAGAAAAACAAAGAGGGAGAGGGAGAGGAAAAGCAGACACACTGCGTGGAGCCGTGAGGCATCGCATTAGCACACACTGGCCTCCATTTTATCTCCTGTGGTCTTCGTCAGTGTTGCCTTTTTACCAGTTGGGAGCCGGCTGAGACTGGGGGGAGAGTGTGTGACGAGTTGGATTTAGAAATACCCCAGGACTCCAACCTTTTGTTTAGAGAGATTGAAAACTGGATATGCTGTGTCATACCTGCTAATGAAGAGCCAGTGTTAGCCACCAGCACCAGCCTCCTCTGTCAGGAGGCCGGAGCTCTTCTGTCCCTCACCTGGCTGCCCTTCACATTCATCTTGTAACCCAACATGAGCATGTAGAAGCACAGATATCTACAGTGGTTATCTGTACTGATATCTACTCTACCTCAGCCTCACCTGCCATGTGCTCAGGTGTGCTGTGTCACTTCATGTCTGCTGTTTTCCCTCCCTCAGATAACCTGTGCAATGGGAAGTTCCACAAACACCTGCAGGACCTGTACGCCCCGCTGGTGGTGCGGTATGTGGACCTGATGGAGTCCTCCATTGCTCAGTCCATTCACAGAGGCTTTGAGAGGGAATCCTGGGAACCTGTCAAGTAAGGATGCCTCAATTTACTTTACCATTACGCTTACTTTCTTGGCCTACAGCTAGGGAGTGGTGAGGAGGTTTAAAACATTTTCACTCTGTGTACAGATTTTGATTGGGTTTTGACTCCTCATTGACCATTTCATTCAGTACACCTGTGATGGACAGGTTGGGACCCTCTTTTGATTCAAAAGTTGCTTAAATTCTCTTGACCTGGTACTAGGATAAAAACAGTGGTGGACATGTCTGTATATATACACAGACTCACAATACTTTTATGGCACTCCAGAACAAATCTCATATTTTGTTGAATGTTGAAGTGAAAAGACGTAACAGACCCCTGCAGCAAAGACACATTAAAAATGAGCCTTTCCCCAAACAGTAAACAGTATGAGGAATGAGTAGCTGTGGTGTGTGCAAAAGGTTGACTTCTCCTTGTTGAGTCTTAGAACATCAGTGACTCGGAGTTGTAAGGTTCAGGAACTGTCTGCCAATAACAAAAGTTCCCACGCTGTGTGTGACACTGAGGTAACAAGTATAAAATTTGAAGCCAAGATGTTCAGTTACCTCTATCTCTGCCGTAGGTTTGAAAGGTGTGGTAGTTTTCAAGATGGACAAAATATACATATATATTGTCCATCATGAAAACTACCACTATATATATATATATATATATATATATATATATATATATATATATATATATATATATATATATATATATATATATATATATGAAATAAACCTTGGCTGTCATTGCTCAGTAGTGTCTACAATCCATTTTTGTTCCATATATGGGAAATTAAGCTATAAGAAGATCTGATCAGATCCTCTTCTTCGTCTCTTTGTTTATGTCTCAGACTCCTTCTGACTGGAATAAATCCTCTGTAAATATTCTCTCTATCACTTCATTTCTCTAATCTTTAAACAGATGTTTTCAGGAATGACATCACTGCTCCTTTATTTCCTTTATTTATAGACTTTTTTTTCTTCTCTTTGTGTGTTTACACTCTTAAATTGTATCTCTTTTTTGTTATTTTTGTCATTGTTGTGTAGTGAAAGTCAGTGATCCTGTGTGTGAGTCTGTCTCTGTCTGAGTGTTGTATTTGTGTTTTGTTTTCACTCATAGCATTAAAGTGTCATTTATCATATATTCAAAGTCAATGAGCTTGTTTCAGCAGTGCTGCTCCACTCTTGTGTTATGATTCCCCTCCAGGACAAACAATATTGTCAAAGATAAATTTCACTTTTGTTTAGTACAACATCTTGTATTTTATTCATCACAATTGTTTTTAAATATTTTAAATATTTTCCTAATTTACCAAAGATACAGACTTTTTGCATTGTAGTCAATCATACACCCAAAAATCTCCCAGCTCACTGTGAAGTTATTACAAAACACCAGTACAACAGTAACATCTCCACTGGACCAGCTTTAAGATTAGTCATAGACTCTGGTGTTTCTGTCTAAACAGCCAACAAAAGATTATAACAGAATTTCAATTTAGTAATATAAAGTTAACCCTGAACAGTTTGTATGAAGGATTGGAAGAAATAAAGATTTGATACTAGGGTTTAGGATTCTGGGTGCTGCTGGGTGCACAGCAAAGTCAGTGCATGTTTAACTAAATTGTGTCATTTTATCTTCACTTTGTTATTTTTCTCTCATTTGCTTCAGCTTTGACATCTGTCTCCTGTTACTCTGTCTCTCTCCACAGAAGTGTAACAAGCTCTCTGCCCAATGTCAACTTCCAAATGCACAGTGTACCAAATCTAACAGTGCCACAAATGCCCAGCTTTTCTCCACCCAACTGGATGGCAGCTAATCATGACTCAGAGTGTGTATCTGCATCGTGCAGCCTGAGTCTGCACATATGTCCTTAGCATGAGCATGGTGGCAAAGTCATATGACCCCAAACACACTGCACTCTACACATTAACAGCACGTTTGTGCTTTAAATCAATTCGTTTTCAATCTATAATGTCTGTTGCAGCTGTTCTTAGATTGAAATGTGTCAGTCTCATAACAATATAAATTCATAAATAAGGCACTTTAATTGACTGGATGAGTGCTATCGTTAAAAGCACTCTGCATATCCTAATATACATCTGACACATCATCTGCAGCACTTACTAAAAACTTAAGCGAAACGTTGTCTGCACCATCGACAGGGATCAAAGGTGTAAAAGCTGCTTCCTACGCCGCAGCACCCCACAGAGTGTGACGCTGTCACTGCAGCACATCCATCCCTATTCCCTCTGCTGGGATCCTGTGGATACACTGTCAAAAATACCAGCCACAAAGTTTTCATTGTAAGAAAAAAAGGATGACAGCTGCATTTTAAGTGTCGCTTGATATGATAGACTAATAGTCTGTTGTTGGGGTTGTATACTGGCGAAAAGCCATGTTCATACCAATGTCACGGTGTGTGTGTGTGTGTGTGTGTGTGGACTGAAAAGATGCAAACCACAAGGAGGCAAGAAATACAACCCAGAGCAACTATAATGAGAAAAGCATACAGGGTGTTAACACTGAGGACACACTGACAAGTGACAAGGAGGACAAACCAACATTAAGTGTCTCAGTAAGGTGTTGTTCCACCACGTGTCACTTTGCTGTTTTGATGATGGTGGGAAACCAAAACGTCCCACAGGTGTTCTCCTGGACTGAGATCAGGTGACTGTGAAGGTCACAGCAGTGATCCTCAGAAAAATGACCACGCATTTAAGATCTGTTCTAAATCTGCTCAGTGTAGAAAAACCAGACAGTGGTGCTCACAGTGACAGCATCTGCGAATTAAATGAGGCTGGTGGGAATATTGTTGATTTTTGAGGCTATTTGATCATAAACCAGACAAATGCACGAGTTAAAAATTTGATCTGATGATCTCAATTTTAATTGTATATTACTGCTTGCAGAACTGGGTATTCTTCACGATGCTCGGAAAAACCCACCAGCCTCACTGCAGCTAATGTTAAGTCCTTTCTCATTCTCCTGTGTCTCTCCTTCTCCTCTTTCAACAACCAACACTGTTGCTGTTATTAATACTGGTGAATGAATTTGTCAGTAAACACCTCTGTGTTATGTGTATGGTTATGAGCAGTTTTCTAAATCATCCGCTCCTGTAAATGTTAAAAACTAGAGATGTGACCTCAGTGGTAGCTTCAGTCCTGGTCATGACATGAATTTGCATCTTTTCATATCTTTCTATTCCAAAGCCTTTCCCCAGTCACCTGATGTTGTAAAACCCTGGCCCTGGCTTCTCTCTCCTCTCCTGGGGTGGATGGTTGGGGGGGGGGGGGTCAAAGGTCAACTTCACTGTGACATCATAATGTTCACACTTTTTTTTTATCAAATTCTGTCAGAGTCTTCAATACTAATATGAGATGTGTGTGGACAGACCAGACCTGGAGGGAAACTGAAACAGTCTGCTGGGACTGGGTTGAGTTAGAGCTGCTGGAGGACGTAACAGTCTGAATAATGTTGTCAGTGATGATAAGACACCAACAACTGCAGTGACATGAGGGTTCCCACACATCCTGGAAAATCTGTTGTTTTAATACTGCGAAGAGTCTTAGAAGTGAGAAACTGTCCTGAAAATATCTCCAAAAAGGATTTCTTGAAATGTGTTGGAACCCAGAATTTTTCCAGTGAAGAAAAAGCTGAAACATTTATCATTTGTCTTTCCTCTTGTTCCTGTAAATGAAATACACACTGCAGTCTTTATTTTTCTGAGCACACACTCTTTGCTTTGTCTCGCCTGTTCTGTGTCAGTACAACACACACATACAGCACAAAGATGTGTATCCTGCACCTACGCATTCACACAGTCTAACCCAATGATATTGCTTGGTGACAGGATGGGATGTGCATAAATTTTCACCTTTACTCACTCAGTGTTGTGCATAGAGCAGTATTAGCCTGGCTCGTGCTTCCCCTCAGTGCTGACAGTCTACACACTGTGCAAAGGTCCACCTGAGAAGTTTATTTAGAAAAAAGCTTTAATAACATGTTTATCAATGAAGTAAACACAAAGAAATGAAACTAAGCTGGTCCAAGGATCATAGGCGAAGACAGTGTGACCTGACTTGTACATGAACCCAAAGTAGCCGCTCAAACATTAGATCCACAACCTAAAGCAGAGTAGAACTACTGTTTTCCCCTTTTCAAAGTTCTCATCTTCACCCTGTTAAACTGTGACCTGCTGTCCTGCAGTAATGGTTCAGGGACGTCAGAGGACCTCTTCTGGAAGCTGGACGCTCTGCAGACCTTCATCAGAGACCTCCACTGGCCCGAGGAGGAGTTTGGCAAACACCTGGAGACCCGACTGAAGCTGATGTCCAGTGACATGATCGAATCCTGTGTGAAACGGTAAGACAGTGTTTAAATATGTGGGCAAATAGCAGTGAGTAATTTGTATATGTTTGAGTAGTAATGTGAATTTGTGTAAAAAGAGGGAAGGTAAACAAGGACGAACAATAGACTGTAAATAAAGATGGATGCAGCCTTCGTGCTGTCACCCACAGGTTTCTGAGGAGCGGTTTTGAAGCTCAGAGTGAGCTGCCCTGCTGTTGCCATCTCGACAGTGCCTAACTTCACCCCGAACTTCCAATCCAAAAATATACAAAGAGGTGGGGCGTGTGTGGGGCTGACATTTTGGTGCATGTTGGTTTGTGGTAAGCATACGCTCACCCATCTGTCAATCAATTATGCATAACTTTAGTCCTCAATAAAATGTAACCAGGTGAGTTCTATAAAATTCAGCCGTACAGGTGTCATGAAGGAGGAAATAAGCTCTAGGGACCAGAACAGTTTTTGTACCAGGCTGTCTACATTTCTGCTGTAAAGTTGGACATTTGAACATGGGAGTCTATGGGGACTGACTCACTGCTGGAGCCAGACTCTAGTGGTCATTAGAGGAACTGCAGATTTTTGACTGGAATCTTGGAAATGTGTGGCAGTTTTTAGCTCTCTGCACTGGCTGCCCTGCCGATCGATGGCCTGGCTTCATTCATCAGAGGGCTGTGTTTTTTCTCACTGTGAAGCTAAGGGGGTGTTGGGGGACTAGGACTCATGACCTCAGTATTTCTAAAATCTTTGCTACATTTCCTTCCTTCTCTAAGGACGCGGGCTGCGTTCGAGACCAAGCTTCAGAGGAGCAGCCGGGCCATTGACTTCCGTGTGCCTCAGTCCATCTGCACCATGTTCAACGTCATGGTGGATGCCAAGGCCCAGTCAGCCAAGCTGTGTGCCATGGACCTAGGGCAGGAGGTAGGCCACACTGACTCATTTCCTGAACAGAGGGATGTTTTTAATCTTACCTTCCAGTGGAATCTGCCACCGCTTCCTCCTGCACCTCATACAGTTTAAATCTCAGAGGTCACTCTGTTTTGGGGGTGAATGAAATGTAATCGATGAGTTTCTGTGTCATAGGACTGTTATTTTTTGTCTCTTGCTTGCATATAGTTTTCTTTCTTTGTCTTTGACTTCCTTTGCGGTAATCACATAACTTGACATGTTCCATGTCACCTCTATCTTTCCCCTTTTCTGCTGCTTTTTTTCTCCTCTGTCTTGTGAAAGTTTGTTAGAGACTGGGTAAGTGTGGCTACAAATTCAATTGAAATCTCACCCTTCAGTTCCCAAATGTATAATTAGTCATCAGTTTTCCCTGTCTGTCTTCCTCCACTTGAATTGTTTGGATTTCATTAGCATATGTGTAGATAGCATTGAATATACATGAGGTAGAAGTGAGAGATTTCATTTCACAGACTCCCAAGACTGATACCAATTACTGACGATGAATTAATTATTGCTAAGTCCGTCGCTGTTCTGTTGGTGCTACAAGACGAAACAAAAGGATTCCTCACAGCGATGTGGCGTCTGAGTTTCCATGACTGCAGCACTTCAGCAGGACTAATTCTGCTGAAGTCCTTCACTGGGCTCTGACCCACCGGAGAACCGCAGGGTCTTCAAAAGGTTTAGAAAGTGCTGCTTTATGTACACGCAACTAAATAATAAGGACTTTTTTTTGTTTGTTTTATACAAAAAAGGATAAAATAAATAACAAAGACCTGAAACAATAAATAATCAGATTATAATGTAAAAAATATTATTGTTTAAAAGAAAAACAGAAATTAAAGATGGATTCATTCTTTAATCAGGATTTTTTCCTCTGGATGTTTCAGTATCGACGAGCAGAAATCACATTGCGTCCCTAGTTAAAGTTGTTATGTACTGTTTATTATTGTTAATAATCTGCAAAATGTCAAATTAATTACAAAACTATCTAATAAACAAGTGTTTGTTTAGTGCTGTACATGGTTCAGGTTCTGTCCTGGTCACACAGTGTAATACATTCACATTCTCCTCAGCACTGCTCTTTAAGGATATATATATATATGTATATGTATATATATATATATATATATATATATATATATATAAATATTGCTAAGAGGCAATGACTGTCCTATGTGTTATTAAATATAAATAACAAGGAGCCATAACCATTTCCAAATAAAGGGCCCTTCTAACGCTCAGCCATCTAACAATTACAAGTAGGGATGTCTGATCCCTTCAATGTCCACTGTGTCTTCAGGGTGGGTCACTAAGTGAAGTGATGAGTGGACTAACATGTTTTCTTTCTTCCTCTGTAGAGACAATACCATTCCCAAATTGACAATCTAATTGAGGAGACGGTGAAGGAGATGATAACTCTGCTGGTAGCTAAGGTACAAAATAGTACAATATATATGTAAACCACGGATGGGTGACTATTAACTTTTCATGTTGGAAAGTGACGCAAACAACAGCAGTCTGATGCAAAAAGAGACACTGAACAACTAGAAAGACACACAACGACCAGAAAGAGACAAAACTACTGACAAGAGACTCAGTGAGACACAAAATGACCATAGAGACTTAAAATGTGTCCATGGAAGTCAGCTAATTTACTCAACAGTACTTGTTTATTTGGGCAGACTGTTACTAAACTATAAATAAGTGAAAAATATTTTCTCTTTAATCCATCACGCTCATAAGTTGACAACATATTACTGTTGGGTAAAAAGGTTAATTCTCCAAAATGTGAACTCACCAGGAACAGCAACCTTTTCCAGAATCTTTGAACAGCGTGTTGAGTCCAGATGACTCCACACAGATATTACTCTCTAAAAGAGGAGCCAGGAATCATTCATTGGAGCTGAAAGCATGAGAACTGCCAAAACTGGATATAGAGTGGCTTCAGGAAGTGTTAGGACCCCTTCACGTTTGGTAGGGAGAGCAGGGACAGATGAAACACTAAGATAACGTTACAGGAGAAACTGCTTTTCATTTTCATCAACAACTCCTGTGTCCTCTGTCGATACCAGGTGTTATTTTGCACAAATGTGGAGCAGTTTTGGTATAATTTGTGGTGGGACAGTATAAACTTAAATTGTTTATGCTATTCTTGTTTTAATTCAAATTGTCTGACATAGTTCTTCTTAATAAGTAGTTGCAAACATATTTTGCATACATATTTTAATAATTAATAATTAACTAACTAACAATTTGGATTTTTTTCCTGTAATGTTCTCAACCTGACTCTCTTTTGGTAAAATGTGACGTACACACGTTTTAATAAATGCTGTGACACACAGTGTGAGTGCATCAGCGGCAGGAGGACAGAAACGCTCACTAAAACAACTGTTTCTCCAAAGAAATATGACGCATCCACGCAATATGTGGCCGGTCTGGTGAGCAGTGCGTGCTGACACAGTTTGTCATTTCCAGCTGGTATGGGCTCAGAGAATATCGCTGTGCTCCATTCATCCCTGCGTTTCATTCGTCCCGGATCTCCTCTACTTTCCCAGCAGGAAAACAGCTGGACACCAACGTCGTTACATGGTGATATTTGGTTCTAATGTCAGAACAACGTCTCATGCCAACGTTATATTGACACAGGAAACCAACATTCTAGTTGTGAGGTGTAGTGACCAACAACCAACATCTGCTAAACATCTGCAAAACATCACATGTCAATTAGTCAAACCTGGATATTGAACCGGATTTTCTTTTCCAATCAAAACTGAGTACAAAGTCTTTCTTACACTGACTTCTGGTGCCAGCTGGGTTGTGTTGTCGATTTTTGCCCATCAATCTACATTCAATAATCCATAATGACGAGGCCATAATGATGATGGCATTTTCATCCATTTCTAATTTAATCAGATGATAAAGTGAAGGGGTCTGAAAACTTCCTGGTGGTTTTAAGCTGACATGGGCAACATGACGTATTGCTGTAGTTTTAGCTGCCCTGTAGGCTTACATTAATGACTCTCATCTTCTCTCCTTCAGTTCGTGGTCATTCTAGAGAGTGTGTTAGCCAAGCTCTCCAGATATGATGAGGGAACACTCTTCTCCTCCTTCCTATCTTTCACAGTAAGTGTCACATGTATATAGTTTCAACACGGTCTCTCTTTTCTTCCTGAAACACCTTCGAGCAGATTCCTCAGCAGCCTCACTTTCCAGTGCAGCAGACTGGAAAGTGAGGGGTGATCCTGAGCGATCGGTCCACAGTGTAACCCTGATATGTACATTGCGTATTTGGAAGCGAAAACAATGCAACATTAGAATATGCATCTGTTGTAAACATTAGATTTAGCAGAGTTTAACTAAACTTAAGTGAAAAATTATCAGTGACATTTTGTTTTCAGCTCTGGGTTTATTTTATGAATAAATGTATATATATACAGTGACGATATGAATTTTCTGGGGTTTATTTTTTTTTCTTTCTGTTAATCTTTCATGCTAACACACTTCGACCTTTTTGAAGCCTTCCTCAGCACCAAATAGCTTAACAACTCAGCTGGTTTTCCACAGTATTACAAAAGCCAGGTTATTGAATTTGTGAGTGCACTTTTGCAGCTGAAATCACCACAAGTCATTGTTGCCTCGAAACTACAGGCTGCACGGTGTCAGTGTGGCAGCCTTTGTTCTGTAAAGTGGTGCCACAGCCGGAGTCCTGACTGTTTTCTCACACACTTCTCTCTCCTTTATGTCAAGGTGAAAGCTGCTTCAAAGTATGTGGACGTACCTGTAAGTGACATGTATTCATTTTTCTGACTCTCTGATTATGTATGTTCACTATGAGACAAATGATCTTTAACCTTGTTAAAGTTTAAATACCTCAATTATCTCATTAATCGACCTTGTTTACCACAAAATACATTTATCTACAGCTTTGTTTTGACAAATATGTTCTCTGCTTTGCTAAGATATTTAAGCCTCTATGCTTTAAATTGTCATGCTTTAATCATGCTTAAGTTGCCAGGAGTGAGTATTGAAAATAAATGAAATAAAAGTGGATAGTTTGTCGGACAGGGAATGAAAATCGTGGCCCTTCACTGTTCATCAAACTGATTTTGAATCATGAATCAATTCTGAATCGAGTTGTGACAAAACAAAGTGAAATTTAATAGTTTTCTACATGTGACCACATTCTAAATTTAAAATGTGTTAATTGTTACCACCATCAGTTAATGATTCAGATCAGATATTAAAGGTACCCTGTGTGGTTTTTGACCCCTGGTAATGTTCTGCGAGCAGGTCCCTGTTTTGTTAGTATCGCTGTATGATCAATGGGAACTACTTTACATTGGCAGGACCTGTGGCCTGATCACTGCTGGATTTTTAAAGGTTCTGTAAATGATTGTCGCTGCCACTAGGTGTCGCACTAGACCACCAGCATCTCTCCCTTCATTCAGAGTCAGTGTGACGGTTACGGAGCCAAGTGAAAGTGGTCACAAAACACACAACAAGAAGCACAACTGAATAAAGTTACTCCGTGGACACGAGAGACAAAAAAACAATCTAATCACATCCCTTAGCCCATTAGCTAGGGCTGCTGGCATGATATGCTCCACAGAAATACTGACAGTTAGCCAGCTAATGATAGATAACATTTGCCGAACAAATTTGTAATATTGGTAACAGCAAGTTAGTTCACTTTATCATGCTACTGTTGCTGTAAAAAGAGACTGCCCTCCTGTAAAGCCCATAGGCTGTGAGTGCAGCAGATTATTATGACCTATAGTTAGGCTTGTTGCTAGGCAACATCTAGTGGTCGTAGTAATGATAACAGGAGCAAAGGGAAAAGTGTGGCGGCGTAGTTTATAGAGCGATGATGGGTCAACAAAACACAGGAATATGGCATTGGAGACAAGTGTTCAGTTCTCATGTGAAACCAGAAGTTCTACAACCATAACCACATTCTTATCATTGTAACCAAGACAACAAAGAGTCTTATCTTAAAGAAGTACTTGTTTTAACCCAAACAATCTTTTCCCAAACCTAACCAAGCGTTGAGTGTTCAATCAGCTTATCTGTATGTTTGTTATCATAACCATGGCAGCAAAGGTCTGGTACACCGCTGTCGGCACACCCTGCGTGTTTATTACTGTAACCATGACAACCTCCTATCAGTCATATCACAGGGTTGAAACAAACAACCTGTATTCAGGTTGGAGGAACTTGTTTAAATAGCCTGAACCTTTTTATTTTCTGTAGTGCAGGTTCTTCAGTTACTTCCCTGACACACTGAATACGCTGATCCCAATATACACTATATTGCCAAAAGTATTCGCTCACCTGCCTTGACTCGCATATGAACTTAAGTGACATCCCATTCTTAATCCATAGGGTTTAATATGACGTCGGTCCACCCTTTGCGGCTATAACAGCTTCAACTCTTCTGGGAAGGCTGTCCGCAAGGTTCAGGAGTGTGTTTATGGGAATTTGTGACCATTCTTCCACACACAATGATGTTGGACGAGAAAGCCTGGTTCTCAGTCTCCGCTCTAATTCAAGGTGTTCTATCGGGTTGATGTCAGGACTCTGTGCAGGCCAGTCAAGTTCATTCATACCAAACTCGCTCATCCATGTCTTTATGGACCTTGCTTTTTGCACTGGTGCACAGTCATGTTGGAAGAGGAAGAGGCCATCTCCAAACTGTTCCCACAAAGTTGGGAGCATCATTGTCCAAAATCTCTTGGTATGCTGAAGCATTCAGGGTTCCTTTCACTGGAGGTAAGGGGCCAAGCCCAGCTCCTGAAAAACAACCCCACACCATAACCCCACCTCCACCAAACTTTACACTTGGCACAATGCAGTCAGACAAGTACCTTTCTCCTGGCAACCGCCAAACCCAGACTCGTTCATCAGATTGCCAGATGGAGAAGCGCGATTCATCACTCCAGAGAACGCGTCTCCACTGCTCTAGAGTCCAGTGGCGGCGTGCTTTACACCACTGCATCCGACGCTTTGCATTGCACTTGATGTATGGCTTGGATGCAGCTGCTCGGCCATGGAACCCATTCCATGAAGCTCTCTACACACTGTTCTTGAGCTAATCTGAAGGTCTGAAGTTTGGAGGTCTGTAGAGATTGACTCTGCAGAATATTGGCGACCTGTGCACACTATGTGCCTCAGCATCCGCTGACCCCGCTCCGTCAGTTTACGTGGCCTACCACTTTGTGGCTGAGTTGCTGTCGTTCCCAATTGCTTCCACTTTGTTATAATACCACTGACAGTTGACTGTGGAATATTTAGGAGTGAGGAAATTCCAGGACTGGACTTGTTGCACAGGTGGCATCCTATCACAGTACCACGCTGGAATTCACTGAGCTCCTGAGAGCGACCCATTCTTTCACAAATGTTTGTAGAAACAGTCTGCATGCCTAGGTGCTTGATTTGATACACCTGTGGCCATGGAGGGGATTGGAACACCCAATTTCTATTAATTGGATGGGTGAGTGAATACTTTTGGCAATATAGTGTATCTGCAACAAATATAGTGGCAAATATATGGCACATCTGGTTTGACCTCAAAGATACACACAATATATTTTGTGGCAAAACATTAAATGTAAACATCATTGTGCGTGTTCACAAGACAACTTCACATGGTACATTAATATGGGACTTTAAATGGGGCATAATTGTAGATACACAGAGTATTTTGTGTTGGCAGTGAAGTTCAAAGTTCATGTCTATCATCTTTCTTTCTATGCTGATGAAATAAATAAGTAAATATAATTCAGATTCACTCAGCTTAAACCTCTTAATAAACAACATTCACGACTGATCGTAGGTCTCTGAAGAATTAGATGTTAGTGTTTGATTTTAACCTTCGAAGGAAAAGGTGGTTTTCAGGATTAAAATTAAGGCATTTTGTTCCCTAGTGATGTCTGTGTGTGTGTGTGTGTGTGTGTGTGTGTGTGTGTGTGTGTGTGTGTGTGTGTGTGTGTGTGTGTGTGTGTGTGTGTGTACTTGTGCTTCATACATAGTAAGGACCAAAAAAAGTATTTTTTACTAACAGAGTGAGGACATTTTGGGAAAGTGAGGACATTTTGGCCGGTCCTCACTTTTTGAGACTTGGTTTTAGAGTTATGGTTAGAATTAGGTTTAGGTTAACGTCAGGGTCATGGTTAGGGTTAGGCACTTAGTTGTGATGGTTAAGGTTAGGGTAAGGGGTTAGGGAATGCATTATGTCAATGAGTGTCCTCACAAAGATAGAAGTACAAGTGTGTGTGTGTGTGTTCTTTGTGCATGTACAAATATTTGACCATGTTTTCACATGTAGAATCATAATCCAGATGGTACTGGTTGTCGTATTTCCACATCGAATGTCCCTGTTTCCTTCCCCCAAATGTCCATTTATATGCATGTGGCCAGACACAGACAGCCGTGCCTCGTGCCTCGCTCTCTGTGCAGTATACATTGTGAGTCCATGTTGGACAACACATGCCCATTCTACTGTCAGGGTGGTGTGGTGGTGGGGGTGGTGTGTGTGTGTGCGTGCATGAGCTCTGTATTAGCTGCCAACACTTCAGCAGTATCAACATGCCAAATTTCAAATTAATGCCTTGTCAGTGAATGTGACGAGGCACTGTGTACACTGGCAGGGGTCGCAGATTCCAGCCCAGCACGCTAATTATGTCCTTAATGTCCAAAATTAGAGTTTCACTGGAGAAAAAGACACTCATTTGCACATTGTAAGCACCACTGCAGATGTGTTAACTAAGTTTAGTAGCAGCGAGTGAGGAGTTCTTTGCATAACTTTTGGGATCCGTGTGAGCAAATGGAGGTTAAAAGAGTGTGTTGTCTTGAGAATGGTAAGACATGTTGATGGAAGAAAGACAGCTCAGGTGCCGTTTACAAACGCATTGTCCTCAGTGAATATTTTAGATGTCAGAGTGGGAGGCCTCCTAACAATCTGCTCTCCCCATTAAACCCATCTCACTTTGCACATGCCCAGGCTGTGAGGGCTGGTTCGCAGCCAAGCTCCACTCACTGACAGGAGCTGACTGAGGAACAGAACTGCCCTGAAGCCTCCAGTCTGTATCCTTGTAAATGAAACACTTCTTTGGAGATGCAAACTTTCTTTTGCCCCAAATGATAACTGAACCACCTCATTGTTATTGTTAAATTGGCTTCCATTTAAATTATATTTAACATATTTGTCACCGTATCTATTGTGTAGACGAGTGCAAGTCTATAGGTTGCTAGCAGCTCTAGGAGGCTGTACTTATGCTGCACTAACATCATACTGGAGTTGCTGTTGTGGTAAATTTCCTTCATGTCAACATCCAAGATGTAATTACAACAGAGGAATTTTTCTGAAAGCTCCAACAAATCTGACTTGATGCTAAAAAGTAGAGGTGTGCAAAAAAATCAGTTCACATTAGAATCACGATTCTATCTCCACTTATTGAAAATCGATGCATAAATTCAAAATAATCGATTCATATTTTTCAGCCTTGTAACAGCACTGGTTTACATTTTTCCTGACATGAGTTTAGCTCACCAGTCATATAGATGGCGCCATGTCAGTTTCTGCCCAGATACTCCTCCTTGGACTGAGCAAGAAAAAAAGTGCAATGTAAACCATAGGCGCTGCTAGGGGCCGGCTTATGGGGCTGCAGCCCCAAATGTTTTCTCAAAAGCCCCGGATCTATTTAAAATCAATCAATAAATAAAATGAATAAAAATTGCACTCTCTTTAACACTTCATCAAAGGCAAAATCATATAGGCTACAATATACACAGGGCACACGCAGTTATCTGATTTTAAAATAACGTCCAACTTTGTGTCATTCTGTCTGAATGGACGGTGTTTTTTCTGTGTGTCGTTGTTATGCAGTACTACTCCTGACAATGAGGGGCAGCACTACACCAGCGGGCATCAAGCCTGCCGGTCCTACCGAAAAGTAAAAGAAGAAGTGGAACATTTGTTTTATTTATTCTGTGAGCAACCTGGTGTGGTTAATAACAAGATGCACATAAAAGAACATTTTTCATAAAGAGTGAACTGTGGGCAGGTGTTACACGGCTGTGAATCTCAGCAAGCTAACTATAGCTTAAGTTATTCAAGATTCTTTATTGTTACATCCAGGGCGTGATATGAGAACCTGCCCACCTGCCAAATGAGGGTGGAATTCGGCAGTACAGTCGGGTAGCACAGTCACTCTTACTAACCACTTTGGTGGGTGGCATGTTCTGTGTGTGTGTGTGTGTGGGTGTGTGTGTGTGTGTATACTCAAAAGACAACTGAACTAATAAACCCAATGCACCCATGACATTACAATACTACAAATATAAAAATAGTACAAAAAAATAAATCACTACTACTACTGCTAACGTTTGCAGTAATCATACATTGCAGTAAAACTGAATTCTGTGCATGTGAACCATCCAAACAAAATCGGCCCTGGCTCTGGGTGCTCTGGGCTTAGCCCCGGATCTTGTCAACTTTAAGATCAGCCCCTGGTGTAAACGTTCCACCTTAAAAGTGTGTGGTAGCTAGGGTGGCCAGATGGCGGAGTGGTTAGGGCGCATACCACATGAGCGGATGCTCTTAGCAGCTGAGCGCCGGTTCAACTCCCGACTGGCCCGACTCTTTCCCATGTGTCACTCCCTCTCTCTCCGCCCCTTTCCTGTCACTCTCTGCTGTCCTGTAAAATAAAGGAAAACGATGTTACACTGGGACAGAGCTAACTTAGCCTAGCCTGTTAGCTTAGCTACGTTTTCATCAACTAGCCAGTTAGCTTAGCTACATTTTCATAGCTTTACATTGAAAATAGTTGTTTACTGTCATATTATTGTATAAAATCTCATTTACAGAACCTTTAACATCCAGTTAAGTCGTTTTAATGATGTAATAAAACTTGTCTGACAGTATCACACCTGTTCTTCATCAGCTCATTTTAGCTCTTCGTTGAGGCTACAGCGTTTTAACCCTGCATGAACTATTCAAACCGTATTCTCTGTGGTTTCCATTCAATGGAAATATTCCTCATGTTATACTCTGCAAAATTCCACCCGACATATTTGTTGTCTTTGGGGGTCTTCAGTACTTTTCAAAATAAAGTTTGAACAATGACTGTGTTCTAACACGTCACCAGTTGGCTTAACAACCTTCCTCTCTCTTCCCCCATCTCTTGCAGAAGCCAGGGATGGATGTGGCTGACGGTTATGTAACGTTTGTTCGTCACTCCCAGGACATGCTGCGAGAGAAGGTCAATGAGGAGGTGTACATAGAGAGATTATTTGATGTAAGTAAACCATAGCACCTCCTCCTCCTCCACTGGGGGGGGGGGCTACTATTATGAGGTTTCATTCACTCCCCCTGTGATCCTTTGTAGAAGGAAATTAAAAAGTTGTTTTTGTCAGTGGAGTAAAGCAAAGTCACATGATTACATTGAAGTGCTATGTTCCTGAAATCTATTCAGTACATCAGTGAACATTGTGAGCTTTAATCTGAGTGCAACACAGTCAGAGGTTTTTGTGCACAGTTAAAGAAACTGTTGTAATATTTTGATTTACATGAATTTATGATTTATTTTTTCACTGCTTCAAAATAATAGATCTTCCAAAATGCAGGTAACATGATTGATGATATCAGATTTAACTATATTTTCCCAGTCATCTACTACAACTGTGGGCACATTTATTTGTATCACACCTTTCAAAAAGACAATTCAAAGACAACACATAACAAAATAAAATAGAATTTAAACAATTAAAACAATGTAAAATAGAAAATAAAATTCCGGCAGAAACGAGTTGTGAGGCCCTTCCAGTTAGTTTTGAAGTTCAGTCATCTAAAGACAAGACTTGTTTTATAGTTTACAGCCACACTGCTACCCCTGCATTGCTCTGTGTACTATGAGGCAGCTAAAAACTAGACTTGGAGTTTTCAGCTGGTGCAGTCCCTGAGAGTCACTACTGATGCTTTCACTCATTCACTGCAACCCTGCACTTGAGACATAACCTGGCGGAGCTGTATGTGAGAACACAAATGTCCAAATCAGTTGCAGCGCACATTGAACAGCCGGTCCTTAGTACAAAGTGTGTGTAATGTTGAATTGAGCTGATGTGTGAATAGAACAGAACAGGTCATTGTGCCTTGAGAATTCACAGTGAGCAAGTGAGAGTCTTGTTTTTTTATGATGTGCAATTTCAGCGTACGTTTTGCATCATGTCCTGACACAGACAATCTCCTGTTGTGTGCTACATGTGTGAAAGGGCAACTCCAGACAATATCTAGACATGACACTTCAGACGCTGTCTAGGATTCATATAAGAAAACAACTTGTGAAATCATCTTGTAACCTGTTGGATCCTGACTTTTAACTCAGCTTTGTCATGTTTGCTTCTGTTTGCCACGACCACAGTCTCAATATGGATCATTTTGGGGGGCATTTTTGTTGTATAGGCTGGAGGACTTTGCCATTTCCAGCACTTAATATATTGTAGCTTACATAACAGTTGTAGTCATATAAATCAAATGGTCTCCATTATGTGAGATGAGGTCAAGTAACAAAACAATCAGTCCGTCTTTAAGCCTCACTGCTGAGTCAAACTGGATGTTTTCTCCCCAAAACGCACTGAAACAGTCCCTGCAGCAGGATGAGCTGGATCCACCTCTGCTTCTCTTCAGAGTCAGACTCTTGTGTTTGTATGCAGCCGTCCTCTACACTGCTCTGCGTTTGCCTTTGTCTCGTGGCGTTTCTGTGCAGTGTCTGCTGATCTTGAGGAGGGATTATCCTTAGTAGTGGTCCCTCTGTCTGAGTCAGCAAACAACAGTTAATCAACTGAAAAAAAGGCACAAAAGATCATTTTGTGAAATGGCTCCATGTTTAAAGGCAGCCACCAACCCACCACAGATTCTGTCCACATTTTTCTTCTTCAGGACACACAAACAGCTCATCTCATCAGATACTGTTAAAAAGCACTAAATCTGAGGTTAGTGAGTCTGTGAATAGAAAGAGCTGGCACATTTAAAGGTCCATCCAGTCTAAAGGTAGATGTCAATGTGTTTTTGTAAAATTTTTATAAAGCAGGTCTAGGTTCTATAGCAATACTGTGAAAGTATCAAAGCCTCAGTCCACAGAGAAATGCACCCAGCCTGTATTCAGACACTGAGCCTTAAAACCAGCTGTCAAGACTTCTGGAACTTTGTGATGTCACAACAAAGCAGTCACCACCCTCAGCCAAGCCCCAATCCCCGCCCACCTGGACCCACCATCCAAACTTGCAACCTGAAATCTGCTATATTTTTATTGGATCACTCACAGGACAGGAGCCCACCTGTGGTGAATCAGCTGATTGGACACACACCTGTCTATATCAGGTGTCACAGCTGACGATGCAGATCAGAGCAGAAACCATGAGGAGGAAGGAGCTGCTGCAGAGCTCAGAGACAGGAGTGTGTCGAGGCTCAAAAACAAAAACATTTGTGTTACACTGAAGGTTCAAGATTTACAGTGGCTCCATAATTCTGACATGAAGAAGTCTGGAACAACCAGCCACAGGAGCGGCTCAGGGACATCTCTGTGAATGAGCCCTGACTTGAACTCAATGGAAAATCCCTGGAGAGACCTGAAAATATATGTATACTGAGGTTCCCCACCCAAACCTGACAGGCCCTGAGAGGAGCTGCAGAGAAGAATGGCGTGCAGAAAAATGTCTAAAATTCAGTTTCCCTTGATTGATGAGGGAAGAAATGAATTGACACAATTTCAGTAAACTTAGTGATTTGAAAAAGCTGTAAGGAGTAAGGATGCTGTCTGTGCAGTAATCTGGATTAAAAGATTACTGGAGAAAGTCTTTGAAGACAATCGCACAAACATATTTTCTACATCTCTGAATCTTTCCAAACTTGACAGATCCTGAAGAAGTCATGCTGGTCTTGTGGACTTCATCCAGAGCCCACACAGACGGCGGCCTCCTCCCTTCAGCTAATCCAAAATACTTGTCAATTGTTGAGCCTTGTTTTCCTTAATTTGTTCTTCATGTGCTTCTATTTTAATTTGTTTTACTTAAAATCCCTCATATGATGGTTGAAAAATGAATCTTAATTAAATCTTAATTAATTGTAATAATTGAGCATAATTAGCAGCAGCTTTAATCGTTTATGTTTAAATGAGGGTTGAAGGCTGATGAGCTGAAACTACTAGGTTGTGTGATCCTCTATAACTGGTCAGACTGTCACGCCTTCATCCTGACTGTGTGCGTGGTCACTGTGGAGTCTCTGCAGAATGAACAGTCTATATACAGCTGCATCTATCTGTTCATGCCTTTGTGTTGAGTCGAGGCCTTGAGGTGCGATCCGTCTCCTGTCCTCTCCCTCCATGCTCGTCCTGACAGAGGGTGACAGAGAGGTGTCCGGTGCTGCATGTTTGCTGTTTGTTGCTGCGTCTTGACCCGCTGCCTTGCCGTGTATCCTCTTCTCCTCCACAAGAGCATTTCTGCCGGGATTCATCTCACCCTGGCTTCTCTTCGATGTCATTCTCTATCAGTTCTCCCCACGGCAACACAGAGGCCGATGAAGGTGTCTCTGACTGCTCTCTGCAGCTCTGATGTGCTTTTCTTGTCACTCCACAATATTTTTTAAAATCTATTTCCCTCTGTCTCTTCATCCCTTGTCTTTTTATCTGGTTTAGGATGCTAACACATGAAATGCTGCATTAGTGCTTAACTTCAGTCTTAGAGCCAGAGTTGTTTTTTTTCAATCAGTGCATTCAGTGTCTCTCACTTCCATTCTATCAACACAGACTGTAGTGGATATACTATGTGCTAATGTTGCCATTGTACTACTATAGCTTAGGATACAATAAGGCCAACAGCAACAAAATAAAACTAGCTTCTCTCCTGTTTGTGAATATGGTTTAAGAAATTGGTCCAGTAAAAAAACACATTCACAAAACACTGTTCGTCTTGGTGCAGCAGGAGCAGCTCTTTATACCCTGACCTATTGTCTTAATAAACCAACTGCCTGCTGCTTTCACATCTCATCTTCCAAATATGTGAGATGGAAATAACTTGAGCATTTCGTAAATTACATTTAAAATGAATGAAGCTGTAGCATGCAGGTTTTTAAATTGTTGTGATGTCAAAGACAAAAACAAAGTCGGCATTGTATCTGTTGTTGATACACAAACTTTTCTTGATGACGATATTTTCATATCCAAATGTCTTTGACGCAGATGTGTCACCTCAGACTTGAAAAAGAATATGCTGCACACTTCTCTTGCTCAGCATCACAGTTTATCGATCATCCTGACATTTGGTCAGTGTGCGAACTACATCATGGAGTTCAGGAGAGCTCACTTTTTTTGGGAATAGCAGCCCATACCTCAGAGGCCTAGGCTCAGCTGCCTTTGCCATTTGTGCAGAAGTACAAACAGTTAAAGAAATGCACAGACTCATGCGACTCTAGGCAGTTGATTTTTGATCAGTCAGTTGATCTTTGAGCTAAGGGTGAAGTTTGTTTTGTGACACAGCACCGCCACACTTTGATGGTAATGTCAAGAATAGCATGCATCTTTATTAAAGTGTAATAATAATAAATCGCCATCATGCATGAATGATACATTAGCATAGCCTAATTTTAGACATGATCCATGTCTTCTTAGAGCATGACGTGATGTTTGTCCAACATAGGATAACCCACAGTGACATTTTATCATGTAAATTACATGTGAAGTCCAACATGTGATGACCTCTTTTTCCCAGTATGAGGATGAGTAAAATAATTACCTTTGATTATAGTATTGAATTTAGCACATGGTGTGTATTTATAACAGAGGTTTGAACAGGGCCTGTGTACTTGTTTGTCTGAGATTACCCCCTCTTCCATAGACTATTAATGGTGGTTCTTTCAAATCTAGATTTTGGTTTATCTGATGATAATATGGACCAAGATTTTTGATTATTGAGCCCAGTATATGACAGGTAGGGGTGTACATAGTGTTAAATATGATGGGGTATGTCTTCTGCTTTTCTTCATGACTCACTAAATTGAGAAAAATCTTACCTTGCTAAAGCTTCTCTGTGTGTAAGAAGCATTTTAAGATACCATGAGACAGTCAGTGGAACCCTTTAAAAACTCATCAAGGAGGGAAAGTTTATTGCAGATGTTTGATTTTTACCTGTTTCTCTGTTTCATTCTGTTTTTTAATCATTCATTACTATGGCAGCGTAGAAGAAGGGAGTGGAGTAAACACAGTTAAAAACAGATGTTCATGAACACAACAAAAATTTTAGTGCTACAGGCCACCAAAGCAGATACCCCAGTGTGTGTGTGTTGGGTGTGGGGGTGCTCTTAAAATAAGGTCAGGGAGGACTCCTCTTAATCTTTGCTTTGTTGGGCAGCCCCTCCCCTCCCTGACTTCATTTATTGTATCTGTTTCCCTGGTGAGGATTACAACCTGTGACCCACACACGCTCACAATAAGGTGCCTCGTTACACAGAAATATGACCGTGGCCTGTTGGTTTTGCTCGGGTCTTTTAATAAAATCTGGTTCCCCTATAATTTGTTGTAGACATAATAGTAAGGTTCCTATTGTCTCCATTTTATCAAGGAACTTTGTCTAATGTTTATTCTAAATAAAATTTGTCATCGGGGTGAGGTGAACTCCTTCACCTGCTTTCAATGTAAATCAATTAATTTCAAAAAATTTTATGGATTCATTTAAAAATGTAAAAAGAAAACTGAAAAAGGTTTACAGGAAACAGCAAAAATAAACAGCTTCAAAGCCAACAAAGTGCTTGGAAAACAATTTTCACCCGGCTTTATGTAATCCATTTTCCTTTGTCAAGACTAAAAAGACATTTTATGATGTTTTAGTGACTGACCAGGACACATTCTTTATTCTGGTTGACAGGATTACTTCAAATCTTTCAATGGGCCATAACGTAGAATGAAAGAATTCCATCAAGTATCCCAGCGCGATGATAGTTGACCGTGAAGAGATTACACTTCAAATCACATCAACACATCAAGTCCTTTAAGAGTGTTTTGTATCACACATCCCTGCCAAGTGTGTGTGGTAGGAGAGAGGTAGGAGCTGGGACACAGGCTTCACATGTGCCTCAAAGTAATTTAGGTTTCTTAAACATGTTTGGCTGTGATTCCTCCCAGACAATAAGCCTATGGTTATGTGTCATTTTAATTGGTGTTATGACATGCATTTATTTCAAGATGACTTCAAATATCAGCCACAGTAAGCAGATTATTTCACTGTGGCGTCTCAATTTCTAAATATGTGTCAACAGTCGCAATTTGATGTCTAGAGAGGCAGCAGATAGCCCATATGTGGTCTAATACCGATAATGTTAAACAAACACAGCATCTCAAGAAATGAATCATAATCTGAGACATATTAACAAAGAGCTAATACCCATGTTGTGACATAGATTCGTGGGTAGTGGGGCTCGTCAGAGCAGGACATTTTTAATTGATGTTTGACCCACTTCTCTGACTAATTGTTCTGGGAAAAAGGTTTCCACTTGTTATTTGTGCACCTTCATAACTTACTTTTTGGTGTTCAAATCAGATTTACTTTATGCCATTTGAATAACCACAATCCTGACCAGCAATCCAATCATGAAATTGTTTTAATATTACATTTTCTGCTGTTGTGAAAATTACTTGAAGGCAGGTGTCTGTGGCATTGTGATTAAACTAGCATGGAAATCCCCTGCAGAGGGGTGGCTGTTGTGAAGTTACTTTTATTTTCTGACCTGTGGCCCGGCGAAGATCATGTTCATATTAAGTAGATACAATTGAAAACCTTTAGCATCCAAACAAATATGGCGTTCTCCCCAACTGAAAAAAAACGCTCTCTCTGTGCATGTTAAAATGCTACTTTTGCATTGAGCAAACAATGTTTGGTGGATTCCAAACATACATTTTCTCTGCTGCTGAATGTGGTTATAGAGGTTGTGGTTGATTTTATAGTAAACACTCACTATCAGAACGTGCAATTTTATTCATAGATACCTTTCAAGGCACTCAAGGACACCTTACACCAAACAGTCAAAGATAAAATGAATGAATGAATTGAGCTTTTTTTAAGCATTAACAATCTTCCCAAGATCTTCAGCCATCATTGCGTTTACAATACAAAAGGTTAGAATTCGTCCACTGAGCATTACTGCTTCTGGAGGGCAGCTTGTACACCACAGTGACTCGGTGTTGGAAAGTGATGAGACAGGACCCAGGCTAGCTAGTTAGCATGCTATCTTCAATAGAAGAAAAGAATTGAAAGAAATAGAAGCAATAGAGGAGGGTTGCTTTGCACGAGTGGAGACAGCTCTTGGTGAGTAAAAGAATTAAGTTGATGCTGAACTCACGGCGTTTCTTCTAGACTGGTAAGTAAACAGATGCTAATGCTAATGTTAGCTATGTAGCAATAGCAAAACTTACCAATAGCTCCTTTAAAAAGGGGGTAGATGCCATGTGCTCTCATTATCTGAGTCTGATGTTTTTGTGATGAGACAAAAAACAGTGGTTTGCTTTCTTTAGGTTGGGATTGAATTACTGCCCCAAGTGAAGGAATTCCAATATCTTTGTGTCTTGTGAAGGTAAGGTGGAGCACAAGATATCAGACAGGTTGGTGCCACATCAGCAGTCATACAAGTCCAGCGCTGGTCTGTTGTGGTCTTGAGTTACTGGTCGGCCCACAGTAACTGAAATGATTGTTTTGCTGGGTGACAGACACAGGCAAGATCTTTGAATGAACCTCTGAAAATTCACTTTGAAAAAGCAGCCAGACTGATGTGGTTGTTGTTGGATTTGTAACATCTCCCTTTGGAGGCAATCTCGTCTCATCCAACTGTGTGGAAACACTGCAGCAGACACAGGACACACTGGAGACACGATATCTCCCATCTGATCTGGGAATGCCTTAGGATCACCCAGGAAGAGCTTGTTTGCTTGGGTTTACGTTCCATCAGCATCACAAACTTCTCCTGTAATTTGACATTTTGTTAAGGATGATGATGATGATGATGATGATATGTGTGCGTGTGTGTGTGTGTTCAGGGTATAGGGAGAAATTAATTTGGTCCCCTACACCCTTCCTCCCTCCCCTCCCTGGTTTAGTTCTTGAAAGAGTGGCTGAAGAGGCCTGGATTAAAACAGATGTGCTTAAATGATACTGGAGGGGGGGACTTAACACGGCACAGCCCCGGGATCATTGATTAAAAAAAGCCATGTCTTTAGCCTGAGCCAAATCCAGCCCTGCACTGATACACCACAAAGAGAGCAGGAAGAGGAAGACAGAGTTTGTGCTGAACCCCCCCGCCCACACACACACACCCACACACACACACACACAAACACAAACACCCCCCTCCCACCTACTCCCACAGGACTAGAGTCGCTGGAGATATTGGGATTACGCAGGTCAATTATACACTTAATCTGCCTCTGCCCAGAGGGATTAGAAGCGCGGCTCATTGATTGATTTGAAGTATTTCCGTTGACCTTGAATAGTTATCAGATTCACAAGCGTGGCAAAATTGCACTTCTGTGTGACCAAAGTTAAAGCGCTTTGTAATCGCTGCTGCTTCGCCCGTCTACCAACTGCTGGATGACTGTGACAGAGCGGAGGGAGGGCAGGGGTCAGATTCAGCTGCTGATTGGGGGATTTGAGATTGTTGTCTTCGCCATCGCTGTACTTCGGTCATGGCGGCTGGGTGTGGTGGTGGTGGTGGGGGGTTGTAGTGGCGCCAGAGAATGCCAGCAGACTAGCGGGTGATGGAGCTGCCGTCATACCACTTGGCTGTCCGGGGACACTTCACCACTTTGCCGGCTCCGGTCACGAGCTGCCGACCCCCCAGCCACAGCAAGTGAACAGTTTAATCAACGCTGAGCTCAGTCAACACGCAAACTTAACTCCCTCAGCCTGCTAGACGCCTCACTCTGCTCAAGTGACTCCTACATGGGAATAATAAAGAGGATGAGTTTAAAATACCAAACTTTTGAGTAAAATTTGAGCAAACTGGGAGCATGGACTCATAATGGACTCAACTTCATGACTTAAGGTTATAAATAAAAGTATGAGAATTGAAAGTGTACAAATACATTTAGCCTTATTTTAGTTGAGTTTATGATGATTTTTTTTAGGTGGTATAGTTGAAATCAGTATGAGGATATTTCTAAAAATCTGATACTGATCTAGATCAGGGCTCAAATGATTAGTTCATTTATTGATTGACAGGCAAATAACAAGATAGCAAATGCACAACTGCCTGTAACATTCCTGAGCTGTAAAAGTTTGATTCCAGAATTTGCTTTGAAAGAGAAAAGTCCAATGATATATTCATGGACAGTAACAGGGTCTATTGATACCCTATAAAGAAACTAAGTCATTATATGATCAGATCACGTTCTGAAAGACCCTGACCAAACATCCGTTTCCCTTCATCTTCAACAATATGACTGCGACACTGTGTTGACGTCCTCTTGTTGTTTTTCATGCCAGTAATCTCTTTTAAGTTGAACAACAGGATTACACAACCAACAGGAAAGAAAATATAGTCATAGGTCGCAATAATTAAAAAAAGGCCAGCCAAGCAGGATAGGTTAGATTGACTGTGTGACTGTTCAAAACACGCTCTGAAAAGGTTTCACTTCCGTTTAATGAAGTCTATAAGCAGCTTAGAGTCCTTGATAATTACTGAGAGGGAGCATTTTGTTTCGTTTCTTTCGGGTCTTAAATCCTCTGCGAGCATTCCCAGCGCCTTGTTGCGGGGAGGAAGCAGCTAAGGACACTAAAGCCATGATCATCCCGAAAGGAGGGAAATACAAGTTTAATGGAGATTTCTCCTTTGTTGGGTCCCGCTGGTTTATTGATGAGGGTCGGCAGGGTGAATTGATCGAGGACACACATGTCATCTCTGAGGTCTCTATCACCCTTTTACAGCCCCCTTCCATCCCTGTTTCCCTCCTCCTTGTTAAAAAGGGAGGTACGGTGGCATTTGTTTGATTAACTTGTCTGACAAAAGTGACAGCTGCTCACGGGCGTATCTGGATGAGTGGCCCAGTGCCGCTCCCTCTTTGTACATCTGTCAGAGCCGGAGCAGGGCGAGCGGGGTGAAAAGAGACAAATTGGACCCAAAAAGAAGGCCATTCACCTTCTCCAGACCCCCCTCTGGCACTCCACCCCTTTATCCCATTCAGGTGCTCGGCGGGACCCTCAAGTGCTTGCTGGCTTATTCCATTTTCACTCCCCCTATAGAGTTCCCTGAGCCCACAAGTGTTTTAGCCCTCTTTTTCCTTCCCTCAATCCACCCCTAAGCGGCTCTTTGTAAGTAGAATGGCTCACTTTTCTCAGGGCCTGAAGCTGGCGGCTTTTTTTCTTTTTTTATTGTCCACCACAGAGCCTTTCTGTCGCTCATTGTATGTTTACTCAATGACTGGTCGCTGACCGTAATTCCAACTGTTTAGTTCCTCACAACATGAGCCCCCAACCCCCTGCACCCACCGCCCCAAATATACACCCATCCCTTCTCCAAACCACTGTGTTTTTATAAAGTTGCTCCTTATTTAGTCTCTCTTGTTCATTGAACTGACACTTACTGGTAGAAGGAGTTGGCTGTTTCATAAGAGACCTAGATTGCCGTCCTGAAAGGAAACCCAGACCTGAGATAAACATTTACCTTTCTCCTGTGATGCTGCGCTGGGGGTTGACTGCCATCCTGTTCCTCGGTTTCCTTAACCAGCTGTCTGGCTGAAATGCCCACTGAGCGTGTTTTGTTGCTGTCCCAGCTGTGCCCAGACTGTGGTCAATGGTCAGCTGCAGTTCGCCTTTTGTGCCACCAACACAATCAAAACAGTTTGAGAGCTGCAAGCTCGTTGAGCCCAAAACTTTACTGTAGGCCTACTTTCAGAGCCTCTGCACTCCTTCCTTCTCCTCTGACATACCCACTTCCTCGAATGAAAAGAGAGAGAGACAGTCAGAGGAGGACAGTATCCAGCACAAGATGCAGAGCCCCATTCAGCGTCTGTGAAAAGCCCCCTTTTCTTGAGGTAGATACATGTGAAAACATGTTGATGTGCCAAACGGGTTCTCTATACATCATCTACTGCCATGACCAAACAACAAGAGCATTAAAGGACAGGGCATGATTATCCACCACATAATACGCACTCAAAAAGTAGTTATTCTCCTCCTCCCCATGATAGCTATAACATGATACCTTCTTGTGTTTGTTGAAATGTCTAACATCTGAACTCTCCCGCCTTTGTTTTGTAATTTTCTGAAAGGGTAGTATCAGACATTTAAGGCCAGCTGTGCAGAGGTGTGAGACAGGAGTGTTTCATCCTGCCTGTAAGTTTAACACTGATGTATATATTGTTGATGTATATCCTAATACTTTACATAAAGAAGAAGGAATCAGAGGGGGCTATGACAAATAACAGAGGCTCCCATCCACAATCAAAATGTGGATGCTGCAGTTATGTGACATGCACTGTCACCACATGTAATTCTTTACATGAATTTGATGGCAATTTTACTTGTCAGTAGTTGTATGGAGAAAATATTTCCTGAAGTCTGCATTAAATGTCATCACGCTGATTTAAAGGCTGAGGCAGCACAAAGTTTGAGTCATTTATGGGCAATTTTGACTTTATGAGATACGAGCCAGAGGAAAACTGATAGGAAATGTTAAATACACATTAAGAGTTTCATTCTTTCTTATTTTTCTCCTCTTGGTTCACAGCAAAAGAGAAAAAAAGACTAATCAGTTTCCATCTTTTAGTCATGTTAACGACTCACAGGATGAATATCCAGTAACTGCTGTGACACTGGCAGAAGAACTCCTCTGTATATCAAGTGTAATATATGACGACACTGATAAGAAAGTGGGGGTGTGAGTTACTATGGTAATTGAGTGTTGTCATCAATGGGCCTCTCTGTGGAGCTGCTGAGCAGGACTAGAATAGGCCAGCAGTGGACTCAGGTAGGATTAGACAAACCCTTTGTCCAAACTGCATAATGTCTTGCAGTCAGATTTAGAGCCCCCCCACCCCTTCCAAACCCCACTAACCTTTTCCTTATTTGTTTCCTCGTCTGTGTGAGTGTGCATATGTGGCTCATGCGTGTCCACCAGGGTAAGCATGTGTGTTTGAAAGAAGAAGTAATGTTGCTTTATGGCGCTCAGCAGCCTCCTTCTCCTTCACAAGGAAGCCTGTCACTTGGCATTAGTGTTGCCGCACCAGCAATCATCATTCCTTGCCTCCTGCTAATTGCAGACACAGCTGGGTCTCAGCAGGACATGCTCTCTCTCTCTCTCTCTCTCTCTCTCTCTCTCTCTCTCTCTCTCTCTCTCTCTCTCTCTCTCTCTCTCTCTCTCTCTCTCTCACACTCACACACACACACACACACACACACTCTCAGCTTGCATACATGGACTTGCAGCAATGACAATACAGACTCTAAATCCCTTGTGTAGAGTGGAGGGGTAGAGGGTCAGATATCCACACCGAGTGGTCAGCTGAGGGGGAGCCCATCGATAGTCATTACTGCAGATTATCTGTTAGTAATTAACAGTGATGAAAGTGTGATTGTGATCAAGAATTTATTTGAAACATGGGCTGTACCTTTTTGTTTTTTTTGTTTTTTTTTGATGCTGTGAATCCTCATCACTCTTTGGTCCTTGGAGTGAGGTGTTCTGGAGAGTTCCTTCTTCTCTCAACTGTTCAGCTGCAATGGTGACAGTGATTGTTGCCTATGGGGTGGCTCCAGGCCAAGCACCGGCTGCATCCCACAGGTGGGATACCTGTGCATTGTGCTACTTCTTCTTCACTCGATGGATCTTCAGTGGTGTCTTATAAAGTTACTTTTTAATGTCAGTGTAGGCCATGGTACAATGAAGGCCCTTTAATTATCTTTAATTACGTTTCTGCTGCCAAATAACCTCAGGAGTGATTGGATTGATTTGATCAGTAGCAGGAACCATTTGTAGCAGTGAAATCACTGTTGCTCATCAACACTACACCCATTCATCCACACTCATCAGGTGGAGGCTGTAATGTTTCACAGTTTACTGATTTAGATTAAGCAGGAGGAACAAGAAGAGTCCCAGATGTTTTTGTATTAAATGTCATGTGGTGGGCTGCTAATTATTTAAAAAATGAATGAAGTAAAATAAGGACCGAATAAACAAGCCTAAGAATCTGAGTGTTTAATACCAACACTCAGTATGTTTGATACCTGATACATGAACACATTTCAATTTGGATGTTCAATACCCAGTGGAGTGAGCAGCTGTTGATCACTGTGATCACTGAGGGCGTGAATCTTCCTCCACTCTCAGTGAAGTGAGGGATTAGTGAGGTCGACTGTACATCCACAGTCATTAGCATATCAGCAGGGTAGCTCATTAGCCGCAGCTACTCTCTGCTACATGATCAGGGAATAAACAATCACATCTGCGTATCTTAACGTGTGACGACTTTCAATTTTCTCGTATTCACCTATAGTAACGCTTTCAACTACACGCTACACACCACAACCATGTACCTCATCTTTAACCACAGAGAAGTATTTCAATTAGTCAGACAGATGTTTCCCTTATAAAAAGGGTTTGGTGCCAATATGATACAGCACTAGACAGTAAGATGATGCTCTACCATCAAATAAAATACAAACAAAATTATAATTCAAATTTATCAAAGCACAAACAAGAGAAAGTGTTCAGTCACAAATTTCAGTACTTGACAGTTATACACTCTCCTGTCAGTACTCAACAGCTATTATGGTTTCTTACTCAGCCCTGAATGCGCGCGCACACACACACACACACACACACACACACACACACACACACACACACAGGAGCAGCAGAGGCAGAAAGAGGCAGAGTCCCAGGTTGCTTGTAATCCCTGTGTACCCCCTGTGGTGAGGCCCCTCCTCAGCTCCAACATTCCTGGCTCTCAGCAGCACAAAAGCTCCTGAGCGGCCCCACAAAAGAGGGGCCTCTGACCTAACAAATCGGTTGGCTTTCTAGGGGTTATTTTGTGTGTGTGTGTGTGTGTGTGTGTGTGTGTGTGTGTGTGTGTGTGTGTGTGTGTGTGTGTGTGTGTGTGTGTGTGTGTGTTGTGTGCCTTATTCTCCCCTTTCACTCACATGCACTTTCGCTGCATCTTTAACCTGCCTTTAATTTAAGAGCACGTTCTTATCATTTCACAGTTTGCAGATGGTTATTAAACTCACATTTTGACAAATTTCTCGATGGCTGGTGTTTAAAAAAAAAAAAAAAAAAGTTCATCCTATATATCTCTAGTTTACTAATGTTGACAGTGAGGCTGTGTACCAGGGGTAAGTAAGGACAGTTGACCATAACACAAGACTAACCTTGGGTTTAGATAAAGACTTTAAAGAAACACTGGAAACACTTGAGTACCTAATGAAGAAATTAACTTCAGGTTCTGATCTGGTTGTTTTCTGATCAGCTGCTCTGTTTGTTGTGGAGAGGAGGAGACTGTGGAGAATTCAGCTCCAGGTCAAAACCTCCGGAACCACTGACACTGAAGGAGCCAGACCAGGAGGGGACTCCAACTCCCATCATCCCACGCTACTTCATGATGTCACCAAACTGTGTTATAGTTTAGATTGAGAGAGCCAGAAGTTACAGACTGTGTGTTTAAGTTCCGGTGGCTCCTTGTTACGTGGAAGTGTTTGTGTGTGTTGAACACACACATCTCTGCTCACACAGACTCACTGCAGCTCCAGGGGAACTTGAAGCAACAAGCTTCATGTGCTGTTCGCCCTCAAATCTGAAAATGCCTCTCAGAAACTACACAGCAAATATATGCAAAAGGGTCATGAAAGAGGTGAGTAGGTGGATGAGGAGGTGAGGGGGGGGAGAGGTGTGCCATTTCTTTGCTTCAAATCCTGCTGGTGGCAGGCCCCCCTGCCAAGCGGCATGTGAAGACTTGGGTGTGAATGCTGTCTTCAAGGCGCGGTTTGTGTGTGTGTGTCTGTGTGTCTGTGTGTGTGGCAGTGGGAGGGGGTTTTCAGTGGGTTGGGTGGGTTCGTGTCAGATGGGGGCAGGAGGTCTCCAGCTCTCACTTGAAGGGGGATGGACCGGCAGATGTATATGTGTATGTGGGAGTGTGTGTGTGTGTGTGTGTGTGTGTGTGTGTGTGTGTGTGTGTGTGTGTGTGTGTGTGTGTGTTGTGCGGGGCGTGCATGTCGCCTGTGTATAGGTAGGGGTTCATCAGCGTGTCATGAGGTGACAAAATACACACAAATGCACACACAATGATAACGGGGTTGAAGGAGCAGCGGCCCTTCCTTCAGATGGAACTCGTTAGAGTGTCACAGATTTGATCCCTGTCGGGTTATGGCATTATGAATTCAGAGCCATGTTACGCTTGTTTTGGCTGTCAGCGAGTGCCAGCCCCCCTGCTGATCCCCATGCAGCCTAAAAAAGAGAGCTGGGGTGTATTCCTCTGTTCTGATCATTTTCTTTTGTTGGGTCCTGCCAAGAGGAACAAAGCACGAGGGGCTGACGCTGTTCACTTTACAAGCTGAGCAAGTGTCACAGTGGCTTTTAACTTTATCAACACGCAGATGCTGCAGCGTCTTAGTCCTGACCTGAAGCACCATCACCTCCTCTCAGGGTCTGAGGGGAGACTGTGGCTGTTTTGAAGAAGACAGAGTCAGTTTGAGGAGCTGCAGAGATGGTGTAAAGAGGAGAAGAGGGATGAAGTCAGGGTGAAGTCTTCAGGCCTTCACTATTTTCATATTCTGCTATGTTGCAGTTTTATGCCAAAATGAAAAAATAATAGTTTTTACCTCATCAGTCTGCCTTCAGTGCTCCATAACGACAAAGCAGAAACAGAATTTTACACGTTTTCAGGGTATTCAGACACTTTTAACACAGGTTCCTCCATCTCTCTGGAAGATAAAATCTTAGAATTTTTTTCAAATTTATTAAAAAAGGAAAAACTGGAATATCACCCTGACATAAATTTATAGACACTTTACTATAACTCTGTAAATTTAGCTGAGGTTCCTCCTTTTCTCTGGATCATCTCTAAGATGTTTCTACAGCTGGACTGGAGTTCACCTGTGGTGAATCAGCTGATTGGACACACACCTGTCTATATCAGGTGTCACAGCTTCATCATATATGTTGTGATGAGGATGAGGAAATTTTAGTCAATTTTATTAATAAACTCCAAAACCACAAATCACAAATTTGCATATTATCTTTTTACTCTGTGCAGCACATGAGCTCCTGTATCCTCAGACGGGAGAAGAAAGCTCTGACTTAAATACAGTTTAATGTTTCACAGCCTGGTGGGAATGTGAAGCAGTCATGCAGATATCTTCTGATGGATCTCAAAAATTATTTTTATTTAGAATGGAACTGGTTCTACATTCAGACTGGACTTCAAAAGATCTTAAAGTTGGTGAGTTGGCATCAAGTTGGTACACAAGATGTCCCTGACAGACCTCCAAAATGCCAGTCGTAGCTGCAAGAAGACTTGTGACATAACTGTCATTCCGCTTTTTTATATAAAATGAAGAGGAGTAAAGCAGAACAGGACACAAAATGGCTGCTGCAAAAAAATGGCTGCAGATGGGAGCTGTGTGGCGTGGTGCAACGCTAAAGAATTAGGGAGAAGCAAAGGATGAGTGGATGATGGTAGAGAGGGAGAGCAGCCAGTCAGCGGATCAGTCACTCCAGGCCTGGCCTCTCGGCAGGGGGTTGTGCTCGGGGCGAGATCACAGGCCTGCTGCCACGCCGGAGCCTTCACAGGCACACAGCGAAAGATAGGAAACTGCTGGCACTGGGGCTCCTCACTGATTCACCCCAGCACAGCCATGTCCCCCGTACTGATCCTCACCCACATGTAGATCAGTTCTCCTCCGATTCTCATGGCTTCTGCAGGTCTGACATAGATTCATCAATTATTTTTGTTGATGATTAATTGTTAGTCCAGATGTCGCAATATATGGTACTGACAGTGACCAATGAAATACTAATCTGGTGTGAATGCACTCATTTGCCAAAAAAAGACAGAACACACAGTGTTAACAAAGTTAAAGATGAATCTGACTGACAGCATTATCGTTTTTGTTGTTTTCTATAGATATCGTGATAATATTGTCATGGTGACGTCTTTTGGCTGAGATAATGTGAAAATGAAAGTCTGATACGACAGCCCTACTCCTGATACACAAACTAATTCATCTACAGCATGACTCCATCTGATCTTTTTAATGTCTTTTAATGTAAGATGTTTGAATAAAAGCAACAATTCAGACAATAGAGCTCCTAAGTTCTTTACTTTTATGGATAAAAATCAATTACCACTTGACACACATACACACCCCCCCTTTCATTTCTTTTCCCATCTTTCTCCAGCCCTGCATGCACACTGCTGTGACCCTGACTGTTGAAAGTCAGTCGGCTTCTATTAGTATCAGCCCGCGCTCATCATTACCCATCAATTAGACTGGCAACAGCCAGGGCCCACAGAGAAACATCTGCAGCCTCTCGGCTCAGTTTGTGCGTGGCTGCTGTGCTCTGAGCTCGCTGTGCCTCGCAGAGGTCGACGTTTACAGGAGGCCTGTCTAAACAGAGCGCCGCATTTCAAGGTTGAAGCCTGGAACACCTGTGTACATCATATTAACAGTGCTGGGCTGGCTGAAAGCCTGACTGCACTGTACTGAACTCTTTGTTTAGTGTAGTTCCTCACACCACAGCCACCAGGCTACCATGGTTAATGTTGGGACTTCAGTGTGATACTGCTGTGTAGATAAAGTACACACATAAAGGTTTAACTACTTTTTTTGAAAAGTTCTTTGCAGAGCAGCTTGTGTCTAGACAACATCTAACATTTGAAAATGTTCTTGGATTAAATAAGAATTGTATTTTACAGGAAAAAAAATCATCAGAGCAAGATTCTGGGATCAGTACTGAAAGTCAAGCATTGTGTCGTCTAGTACTCAATCCCTGACTTTAAATTGTAAATATTATTGTTCAGAATTGACAGTGCATGTCATACAGATTAATAACATAATACCTCTAGACTTCTAGCAAAAAGATAAAAAGCTCATTAGCTATAAGACACAAAGGAGAGGTCAATATTGAACGGAATAGACCACTCAGAGGTGCACAGTCATTACCACTGCCTCATTCAGCTACAGAATCACTTACCTCTTTGTTATTAGACACATGTTCATCATTAAAGTCACAGTCTGGAACATATTGCTAAGCTGACAACTAAAAGATTCATTTCATGCACTTTGACAAGTCACTGGCAGAACATGTAGCTGTATGCCAAGAGCATATCAAGCCTTACTCTTCATTAGCATCCCAATCAACTGACGGCTCATCGGCTGCTGGATCTTCCCAGGGTCCACACTCCAGACTTAAATAGATCCTAAGCCTGTAGGACTACAACTGACAGAGACCCACATGGCAAGAGTAGAAACTGTTTCCTAAGTCTGGGTCCCAGGCAACACTGTGTGGGCATCAGAGATCTCCAGCAGAACAGCCCTCTGCTGCAGAGAAGGCTGCTCTGTGCTGATGAGGCCGTGTGAGCGACACAACATGAACATCTTCAGATTAGAGACGTCTTTCTGCTTCGGCCCTCAGGGCTCGCCCTCACATCCACAGGGAAGCTCTGTGTCATGATGATATGCTGATGACATCACATGCTTTTTCTGCCAAATACACAATGAGCATGTCAGTGGATTACAGATGCTAACTTCTAGGGTTGTGCCGTTGTTGCTCTGACCATTAAAATGCTTTGTTTTGATGTGTGAGTTCTGAAGGTGACAAGCCTTGAGTGCATCAGATAATAAATTCTGGTTTTTGTGTGTGTGTGTGTGTTACAGCAATGGTACACCAGCACTATGAACCTTATAGGAACATGGCTGACCGACCGCATGGACCTTCAGCTCCACGTTTATCAGCTGAAGATTCTCATCAGGATCGTCAAGGTGGGAACAGCTCCTCCCAAGTTTCTAATCCACAGATCCATATGCAGACAGAACATTTCCATAAGATACTGTCATATAAATATTTCCCTAAGAAACAACAGCTCTAAAGGAAAGTTATAAAATTAAGTGACTCTATTATAACTCTGGTACATTGTAACAGTTCCCTGCTGCCTCACACAAAATTTGAGATTTATTATTGTTAAAATATCTTGATGTTTTTGTCAGTCACACTTCTTCTACTTTTTTTCTTTTTTTCTTTGTAAGTAGAGTGAAGTTTTTGGGGTTTTTTTTTAAATTATAAAACAACTAGGATAAACGTGTAAGCAGGTTTTGCAGCGTCACTGTCTTTTGTTTGCTTATTGAATGTTTGAGATGGAAAAACACCTTCTTCTACTACTGTTGTACTTTTTACTCCACCATATTAATTTGACAGCTATAGTCACTTGTTGCATTGCACATTTTACATGTAAAACATAAAATCATATTACAAAATATACATTGGATTAGATTAGCTGTCACCTCAACCCAACAATTCCTCAAACATAAAGGGCCACATACTGTAGGTCATGTGTCTCTACCCTCTCATGCGACCAAAAGGACGTGTGGAACCCTGAATCAGTTCCTGTACCACAGCAGGAGACATGCTGCCACATGCATGGGGGGTGACAGGACTGTCCCCTTCTTTAAATGTGGCTGAGAAATGTGTCCTTTGTTTCCTGGGCAACAAGGGGTTGGACGGATCCGACAGGTGGATCCTTCGCAACCTTTCCCAAGATTTAGTGTGTGCCAATAGAAAAGAGAATAGGAAATCCTCCAAAGACCAGAGCATCTCATTTTGTTTTGACCTTTGTGGTCTATGTAGTCTCTCCAAGGCCACGCCTTTGTAGACCACGTCCTCTGAGGTCAGTCTCCATAGACTCCCATGTTAAACTGTCCAACTTTACAGCAGAAATAAACATGTTTACAGCCTGGTACAAAAACTGTTCTGGTCTCTAGAGATCATTTCCTCCTTAAATTTCTGTTTACATTTAATTAAGGCTTAAAGTTATGTACAATTGAGGGTGTGGCCTCTTTGAGTGACAGGTGGGTGAGCTAATGCTTGGCACAATGAACCAAAGTCTCAGCTGGAAGTTAGGGGCGGAGCCAGGCAGTGCCAAGATGGAAACAGTGGAGCAGCTCACTCTGAGCTTCGAACCCGCTCTTCAGAAAGCTGTGGCTGACGTCACAGAGGCTGCGTCCATCTTCATTTGCAGTCTATGATTGGAACACAGTTGCTGTCTTACACTACCATTAAATGTCACTTAATAAAATGTAACTACGAGTCACAATAAGCTGCTGGCACAAACAAACTGTGGATGGTTTTTGTTATGGGAGGACAGTTTCCCTGGACAACTGAAACCTTAAAATACTTGGTATATTTAATGCCTCAGTAATAACAACCCAATGTAAGGTAATGTATTATGATGAGGCACTGAGAGGTTCAAGTTATTATTCTTATATCCCATCCTCCTTCCTGAAGGTGCCCTGAAGTTAGAGTGTGGCTGCCCTGTGGTCGACTATCTTTACTGACTCATAATAAAAAAGTAAAATCTTCCATCATTCACATTATTTCAACTGAAAACCTCAAGGAAACAGGAGACGTGACCCATTTTATTTCAGTTGGATGTGTACAGTCGGTGATGCAAATCGAGGTGATGATATTTAGACATGATGATGACACAGTTGGAATCATCTCAATTTACTGTCACACATATTTTACTGATGTCCCCATAAAGGTTCCTGCCAAGTGAGAAATGAGAGCTGACAACCACATCTTCAAGACAACATGATCCATCTCACCAAAACTGTATCTGTGGAAGTTGTGTGGAGGGACAGCACTAGTTCACAGTTTTGTCTCAAAGCTGGAGGCAGGTTCTTCCTCCTTCTGTCCCATTGTGCCCCCTGTGATGAGTTGTTGAGCCTGTCCTGTTCTGAATCTGTCTCAAAATCACTGGTGAACATTTCTGAGATCAGAGACAGGATCTCATAATGAAACTGTGGTGAAGTGTCTGAGTCGGAGGTTCAGGTTTAGCCACAGGTGCAGGGAAAACATCCTTTCAGTGAGAGTTACTGTCACCATTCAGAGGTTTGTGGCTGGTGTGAACAGGTCCAGAGCCGCGGTCTATAGACTGTGATGGATGTTTACGAAGGACAGACCAGATAATAGTTTCACCATCCTTAAATCTGACCACTCTGCCCTGCTTTTAGCAATCTCCCCACAGGTATTGAACTGTGAATATAGCCCCATGTAAAACAGCAGGACTGGTATTATATTGAACTGCTTTGCAGCCACTGTGGCACCTGTTTGTTGACACTTCAGGTGTCTTTTCTATTAAGAAGGGGCTTTTCACATGAGCCTAAGCTCTTTATCATTTCTACTTTATACTTCTGGTTTCCACAGCAGTGTGCAGAGTGTTGTGTTTTAACCCATGACAATAAATTACTCTCAACAAGTCAAACACTGAACATGTGCTTTCATTATCTACTGTCCAAAACAGGATTTGTGTAGAAAAGTGGAAATAGATTGGTAACCTGCACTTCCTTCCCTTTTAACCATACTACTGTCTATCTTGCATATTTACTTGTTATGTAGCAGGCTTTTATTTTTCTTTCAATGTGGACTACTCACATTTTCAAATTTTTCTTATCAAAATCATTCATACACTCAGCTCCCCATAAAAAGTTTCTAAGTGAAAACACAATTTTAGACATTTTTGTAAATTTATTAAGAAGGAAAAACTGAAATATCACAGTGACTGAACTATTCAGACACTTTGCTGTGTATTTAGCTGAAGCATGATGTTGCTTCACCGTTGGGATGGTGTTGGTCAGGTGATCAGCGGTGCCTGGTTTCCTCCAAACATGAGACTTAGAATTGAGGCCCAACAGTTGATTCTGGGTTTTATCAGTCTCAGTCTCAGAGTCGTTCAGCTGCTTTTTTGCAAACTTTCTCTGAGAAGAGTCTTCGTCTGGACACTCAGATCAGTGGAGAGCAGCAGTGGTTGTTCTTCTGGAAGTTTCTCCATCTCCACTCAGGATCTCCGGAGCTCAGCTAGAGCGACCATCAGATTCTTGGGTCCTCCTCATGGTTTCTGCTCTGATCTGCATCGTCAGCTGTGACACCTGATATAAACAGGTGTGTGTCCAATCAGCTGATTCACCACAGGTGGACTCCAGTTCAGCTGTAGAAACATCTCAGAGATGATCCAGAGAGATGGAAGAACGTGAGCTAAATTTTCAGAGTCACAGTAAAGTGTCTGTGAACTTATGTCAGTGTGATATTTCAGTTTTTCCTTTTTAATAAATTTGAAAAAAAGATTTTATCTTCACTTAGTCATTATCTTCACTGAGTGAAGACTGATGAGGAACTGAGAAACGATTTGAATGATTTCAGCATAAAACTGCAACAAAACAACATATCATGGAAAAAGTGAAGAGGTGTGAAGACTTTCTGAAGGCACTGTAAATCCACCAGACTCAAGTAGCTTCATTTTAGACTGATAATACTGTGTTGATATTTCAAAAACACACCACCAAGGACCAAGGAAGGCGTTCTTTACAGTCCTAGATTTTTGGGAATGTGAGTTTGAGATCCTGTTGAAAAAAGGCATCACCATCATTTTCACAAAAACTCTAATTGCCTCTGATTCTTCTGTTTGTGACAGAAAAAGTACCGTGACTTCCGCCTTCAAGGGGTGCTGGACTCCACATTAAACAGTAAGATGTATGAGACCGTGAGAAACCGGCTGACCCTGGAAGAAGCCACTGCCTCAGTGCGGGAGGGAGGGATGCAGGGCATTTCCATGAAGGACAGTGATGAAGAGGACAACGACAACTAGATCCAAGGGCCTGAAAGTGACGAGGATATGGCTTTTCAGAGGGTGAGTGGTGTACTGCCGGAGAACCCATACAGCCTTTCCATGAGGTCCAAACAGACTGACCCAACATCCAACTTGATCCCTCCATTGTTTGCTTTGTCAGTTTTTCATGCTGGTAATAGTTCCACGTCTCTGTCAGAATTGAAACCAGAAGAAAAAGCATTTTGTGTCTGTAAACACCTGTAACACCTGAGTCTGTCCTCTCTGTGCTCATCCAGCTTCACACTAAAAGTCATAACAGCCAAGCACTAAAGGATCAGATCATAAATCAATCAATCACTGATTGATTTTTAGAAAAGAGGCCAAAACATATCAGTAGCACAAATGTGACCGGGAGCACTCACCATGCAAAAAGCCTTTTAAAGAAGATGATAACAAGGCAGGTGCATCTCTATGGAGTCAGTCTTTAGACCTTTGTACCTTCGTGTCTGTCCACACTCTCTGTTCTGGAGCTTTGCTGTTGCTTGTCGCTGAGATTTCCACTCTACTGTGGCTCCAAGTGAACATGTGAAACTGAATTCTTTTTTGTAAGCCTGCTAACAAATGCATGATCATCTTATCAATGAAGTCCTATTGTTATTGATCCAAATGGAACTGATGGTTTAAGATCAGACTGACCATCCAAAAAAACCAAAAAAAAAAAACATTCAAAATATATTTCCAAATTTCCTCAAGCAATACAGATGACCCTGTTCCCAAGTCTATGAACAAGTCTATGAATGTGTCTTTGCGTTATGCTAGAAATGTTGCATTGTTTTAATAGGTGTAGAATTGGTCTCATATTACTTTCTTTGTAATAGATCTGCATCATTTCTCAACCATGAAATCTAGATTTTTTTAAAATGGTGTGCTGATTTCTGTTTTCTACGGTGGCCCTGAGAGTTCAACACACTGCAGCTTCAGATCCAAGTCTCCCTCTGAAACCTCAGCGCAGTTTGAAACAGCCTCCTCAAACCTGAGGGTTCTCTGAAAAATGTATTGTAACTTATTGTAAATCATTGGCGTGGCCTTGGACATTTTATATGGCTGGAAAAACAAGCGCATTTCTCAACATTTTCAGTTCAGTTCAACCTTTTTAAGGTTTATTGATTTTTTTTGTTGATGAACATTAGGATGAAGATGATGATTTATAATAAAAGGTTTACTAAATGGTTTTCATTTCATGTTTATATCTGCTTCAGAGGCTGAGAAATAAAGGTTTGAGTTACAGCGTTGCATTTTTTACCTCTAGCTAGCAGTGATACTGGCTCCTCCTCCTCTCTCACCCCAAGCCTTGACTAGCTGGTTAGCAGCTTAACAGGTTGAAGTCAGTGTCTCAATCTTCAAAGTCGTTGTTTCAGTTGTTTTCATCTAGGTAACTGCTGTAATCTGCCTCAGTATCGTTCCCCTCGCTCAGATCATCGGCCATTGTCTGAACCAAGATTTGAAAACATTTTTTGCAGCTAAAACTCCCGAAAAACAAACAGAATACATTACTCATACTGCACTTTGCCTTCCTGAAATGAATTTCAGTGAATCACAATGCATTTTTTGGTTACATGTCTTCAAAACGACATAATCATATACTACATGCATTTGTCTCATCCAGTCTTAAAGGGAAATATAGTACATGTATTATAACATGTCCATGCAAGTGCGCATGTGATGAAGATGTTTTCTGATTTTGCATATGTTTTCTTTAGCTGCAGTGTATTGAGCTCTCAAGGCCACCATAGTTCTCAGCCAGATTCTCTAAAAAGGCTGAAATCCTAAAGAAATTCAGAGCATCATTAACAACAATAAAAACTGAAAAGGTGACAAAAACATTCAGTCTTCAAATGTTTACGTCTCCTGTCATCGTCCCACTGTAAGACCTCAATGAGACCATCATCAGTTTCATGTTTGTTGAGGGATGTTGGAGCCGAGGTGCAGATGGTCACTCTGGTTAATTAGCCCGATACAATCTAAACAGGTATTAGCATGTACAGGGCATCAGTTTGAAAGTGCAACTTTCACCCAGAATGCTTTAGCAGTTGTGCTAGTAATGCTAGTCGGGTTAGCCAGGACCAGGGAGTGTTTCAGTCTGGCAAAGACAAATAAAAAAATAACTGGAAGAGTCTCCTCTTTCTTTGGGAATTTTACAGTTTCTCAGCAAGCTGCAGCAACACTGGATGAAAAGTGGTGGACAGGATGAAGACTGATCTTTTTTAACCTGGCTCTGGTACATTTCTGGAAACACATGCAGAGTGTCTCTCTTACTGGAACCAGGTAAAACTGGACCAGGAAGCACCACAGAACTCCAGCAGCCTCTCACTGTGGACTCAAACTTCACCAAAGTCAAAAGATGCTGTTGTGTATTTGCAAAACATATTCCAACTGTACAGACATCGTATGGACACTACACAGTACACAGGTGGTGCATCCCTTCAGTCTGTGTACTGACACTGGTAGACAACAGTTTGTGCAAATACAGTATTTCAGTTAACAACACTTACAATCACAGTCCTAGTAGCAGCTACCATGTTAATTATGTCCTGTAAAGAGGCAGACACAGCAAACAACCTGTAGTAGTCTAAACATATTAAATGTGTCCTGAGCTGGTGAAGAAAAGTGATGTCATCAAAGTGTTTTATTTTACCACCAGCTCGGGTGAATGCCACCAGTTCTTCCGTCTGCATTTATTCTTTACAAAGAAAGTGATGGTGTCACTAATTTTAGAGTCAAACTGCCTCCAGGTGAATCAGTGACAATACGAGCTCTGTTGTGTTGTTGTTGAAAAAGACACTAGCTGCCTGTGGTCTTACGTCAAACATCTGATCTCCACATCAACGCCTCTCACATTTTAACTTTATTTTGGTGGGTAGACATGTAAGCAAGGCAATACACATATAGTTTGGTTTTATCACACTGCTAAACCTGTTTGCATTTTGGTTTTTTTTTGCACATCTTCAGTTGAACGTTGAAATGTCATTGAGTTTGTTTGAGATTATTACACCTGTTCTTGTTCTGTTTGTGCCCTTTACTTCATTTCAGGATGTGTGATGGAGCTAATTTTTACAACATTTTTATTATGGATGATGGGAAGTGAAGTCTGCCTGTACTTTCCCTCTGTCAGCTGTTCTATACTGTACCTCTAGAGCCACGTGTCGTCCTGTATGCAAGTGCTGCATGTAACCAGTATTCACCCCCCCCAAAGTATTTTTGCTCCATGTTTGAAGTTATCATGCTTCTGCCTTCTAGAAGATCCCACTGAGGCCAAGAGCATTTAAATAAAGGTGAATGTGGAAAGAGCTCGTCGCCTCGTTCTTTGTTGTTGAAATCAGCTGACAGGGATGTTGTGTCAGCAGGCTGCAAAAAATACATATTTATTAATCCGTGGTCTGACTCCCCACCCCTCTCGCCCCCCCTCTACCCCCTCCCCCTTTCTTAAGAAAGAGAGTATGAGATTAATGCAGTGGATTAAAGCATCAGGCATCTTGAGAGTTGATATTACTATCCAGAAGGAGATTGAAAGAATCAAATCAGCAACAACCAAAATCAAATCAAGAGCCCAAGATGGAAGCTAAGACTAAAGTCGAGAGGATTACATATAATATAGTCCCAAATTAAAAGAAGACAGGATATCATTTAATTATTTTATAGAAGGAGGGGGAACAAATCCTTCTTAGAAGAACAGAGGAAAACTAGGTTTTGGATGAGAGCAGTGGAAACGAGGTAAACTTTCTCCCTGGTTGATGCTAATGCTAGTGCTAATGACTATGTAAAATCAATTTTATTGTAATATTTAACTTAATGATAACACGAGCAGCCAGGAGAATCCACTGATGTGATTGAGATATTGTGTATACTTCATTGTCTGCTATATATTGTTTATAATCTGTTCTTTACAGACTGGAAATTTACAGGTAAAGTGTAAAATTCATGCAAATATAGATTTCATTAGTTTCCATCGCAGTTTTTACAGAAAAGTCAACAAAATTAAAATTGTGCTTTAAACAGGTTCATGAAAATGCAGCTAATAACAGACTCAGGTCTGTCTAAAATGATGTTGCTGTGGTTCAGGCTAAAAAACACTTTCAAACACATTCTTGTTTAGCAGAGATCATTACATTTTTAATTATTTCATTCACATATTTTTATTTGAAAACGTTGATTAAAATACTTGAAACGACACTTATATTTGAAAGATTGGGTCTTCCATTTTCCTTTGGTTATTATTCAGCTTGTTCCCGTTTAACTTTTCATTCATTGTCATATTTCTCACATCCTGTTATTCAGGCTGTAGAAAATAAAAGAGAGAGAGCTGTTTGAGTTGATGCAGCAGACAGTCCACATGCTCTTTACCCTAATTGTCTCTCCAGAGGCTGTTCCTTCATATCCTATACATATCAAAAGTCAAAGTCAGCTTTATTGTCAATTATGCTACACATACAGGACATACAGCACAATTGAAATTTCAGTCCTCTCGGACCCACGGTGCAGATAAAAAAAATATAAAGATATAAATATAAAATATAAAATATAAATGTAATGTTATGTACATATGAGAATAATCAACAGCAAACACACTAAGCAGCCCACCTATTTTAAAATCCAATCTGCCGTCTTGGTGAGGTGCCTCGGAGTATCATTCATTTAATTTCCCCATGAATATCCAGACACAATTGGGCAGTTCTGTGCAAGAGGCGACACCAGGACGGATTAATGGGCCTGGAGTTTTATGCCGGCACGATCTGAGCTGCTTTGGCTTTTAAGCTCCAATCAGGTTTCCCATCGGGGAAATAGGAAATGATAACTGTATGAAAATAAAAAGAATCTCCAACTGACCATCACAGCGAGGACTGGCCCTGAGTCTTAGCACTGACGGGCCACTGCTGTACTGCAGGGAGTCCTGCAGTAATATGGATGTGAGCACAAGCCGTTCCGACACATTGAGTCCATCAAGCCATCTCCGATATGATACGTGTGGATAATGACAACAGGGAAATGAAAAGATGAAGATGGAAATCAGCCTGTGTTTCGACGTTCAAGCTGCCAGATAAATTGCTGTGTGATTTGTTGTGAAGAGGCATTTCATTTACCATGCTCTCCACAGTGTCTTTAAGGTAAACAGCATCAGGACAGAGCAGGCCCACGGCCTGGGAGACGTGGATATTTTTGTACGGTTGCTTTGCGTGCCAGAAGTGTCAAAATTGCCTGCCATTTGAGAGGGCAGGTAGATGTCAGATCTGTTTAATAAAAGCTGCCCCCAAAGCCTCTTATGTTTCCCTCCCCATGCACCAAAACCTTCTTATTGTGGCCTTAAGAGGGGACAACAAGCCCGCTGATTAATTTTAGATCTTTTCCATGAAAAGAATGGCTTACAGTTTAAAGCAATTTCAAACAGTGTTCAGGGAAGACACGGGGCAGATTGTGTTATACCTCAGGGATGAATATTACACAGGACTGTGTGTCCTGTTTCATGGCTGTATACAGTAAAAGCCCATATGGGGATCAACAGTATCACAGTCTTAAAGTGGGACTGCTGAGGCCACTGTTATTATTAGATGGATCCCAGGAGTTAACCCCCCATCTTATTTAAGATGATGAAGACTTGCACTCGTGTTGAGGCTCTACTGATCAGACATGATCCTGCTGTTTCCTTTCAGTTCAACACCCGGCCAAAAATATGTTGATCAATTCATTTCTTGATTGACAGAAAGTAATGATGAATTAATGATTCTTTATACAAAAATGACAAGCGTTCCTTGATGAAGCCTCTTCTTTTTCTTTGTACGATAGTAAACTGAATGTCATGAGGGTGATAGATTAAACAATTAATAGAGAAAATAATTATCTGACTAAAATAATTATCAGTAATGGAAATAACCATAATTGTAGCCCTATATTCAGTCCTTCAGACCTGCAGGGTGATTATCATTAGAGCAAAGTACAGCTTGAATGTATACAATATGTACAACATACATATATACAACTGTTTAGTGTTGCAGTGGATGAAATGTGACAGTTTACTTAGAACACTGCATCTACATCAAAAGCATGTTCTATATCATCTCACCTCTTTACCAATAAAGTTAGGCTTAATAATAAGGGAGGGGGGGGTGCCTCAGTGGCTCACCTGGTAGAGTGCATAACATTAAGGCTTAGTCCTACCTGCAGCGGCCCTCGGTTCGAATCCAACCCGTGGCCCTTTGCTGCATGTCATCCCCCCTCTCTCCCTGACTTTCCTGTCACTCTCTCACTGACCTATCCAATAAAGGCACTAAAAAAGGCCAAAAAAATAACTTTAAAAAATAAATAATAAGGGAGGGAATGATGTTCAGCTTGTCAGATTCTTCCTGAATATTTAAGTGATAGTTGTGTAAAACCCATCAGCAGACACAGTCATATAGGCTACAGCCTGTGTCACACTGTATGAGAAGCAGAGGATGAATTGACGATGATTTGTAGAACAATACATATTTTAATTTCAGTATTTTCTCTCCCTCATTGGATCTTTCTGTAATGAAGATCTGAGCTGACTTTGAGACTTTAATTAGTGTGTTAGACTTTCTGATGAAACAACAGCAGAGAACGAAGCTGTACAACAATATCCTGCTAAATAAACTCGGACTGGTCCTTATTGCCTTCTGTTTACCGCTTATTCTGTAGAACTGGACTCACTCTGCTGTTCTGTTCCTCTGGTGCAGAGCGGGACTGAACTGAAAGCAGTATGTAGTATTCAAGGGAGGCAGACATGAGGGAGAGGACGGCTGCACAGAACCACAGTGGTGTTCTGTTCTACTGGGCCCATCGCCACAGCACAGCACTATCCATCTCCCTCCCTCCCTTGGCCCTCAAACCAGTCCAACCCACCAGAAATTTGCCCATGCTTCCCGAATAGCAACTTCATGCCCAACACTCACCAGACTTCATAGAAGAAGTGTCAAAGTCACAACAAATGATCCAGATCTGCCCCAAAATTTAACAGGCTCTTCCCTGGTCCATGACCCATCACTCCATCAGGTTCGGTGTAAATCCGTTCAGGAATTCTTATGTAATCCTGCTAACAAATCAACAAACACACATGAGAGTAAAATGAAGATTGTTCACAAGTTCAAAATCTTGAGTCTGAGTCAAAGTCTCATGTCACTTAGACTTGATTCCAAGTCGCAAACTCAAGTCTCCATCTCTGGCATACAGGGTACATGGTAACCTGGTGTCATGTCCCATCATACTAGAATTCACTGTTGCATTGAACCATGAACTGTGTTACCACGATTAGTCAATATTCCTCCTGCATTCTTCAACCTGAACATGAAAGATAACCAACTAAAAGGTAATGTTAATGTTACATTCATGTAACTGTGACTGCACAACAATATCTTTGTTATCTTCCAATAGAAACTTTACACTTTCGGGGTTCTGAAAAGGCCTGAGCCAGATCTGTCAATGGACTTCAGATTTTGAGAGATCTGAATGAACCTGGACAAGCGTGAATCACCTGCATATTGTCTGCCAAATACAATTAGATCCTGATTTCTGCATCACTTAGTTCTTTTCAGCCTTTGGACTCAAATCCCCCAGAATTTAAAACCTCTGAGGAGGCTAGTCTTTACCTGACTCACTGCAGAGCCACAGGCTGCACTCACACACACACTTTTGTTGATCTATTATAATCGTACGGAGCAAAATAATTCAGTCCTCCACTGCTGCAGAAAAATGTGTCACAGTCATAAACGTTCTTTGGGCAAACAGTCTCATTTGTATTGATCAGAGGGATCATTATGACAAAATGAGATCCCAGTTAACATGAGTCATCAGGAGAATTACAGCAGCACACATACTTCATGTGTGTCGTACTGTTCATTGCAGTATAAAGGTGTGTCCACTCACATCTATAAAAGGTATGGTTACTTGAACTTGAACTAGGAGGTGGCTGTGAAATGTGAATCCTTGTGGATTGATGGTTCAATAATCAGATGGCTCATGTCCCAATATCTCAGCATTTAAGCTCCAGGTAGAAAGATTCTTCCATCTAGTAAAATGTTGATGATGACTAAAACAGCAAAAATCCAATTATTTCCATAACTAAAGCTGTGGAACAGCACCAACAATGAGAAACAGAGACTGTTGGTTAACATGTAGTTATGATGGGCTGTTTCAGTCACTCTTTCAAACTTAGCTAATACCTACAGCTAATTTCCTCCTTCATGATGATAAATTATAGGCACTTCAGTGTTGGCTTCACATTTCAACCCTCGAGGTTGATACTTGATTCAATTGTATTAAAATACTGTATATGTGAGCACAGAGAGGAGGAGACAATTAAACAGATTAGAGTTGAAACCAGCTGATACCAGACTGAAACCAGCTGATACTAGACTGAATTCAGATAAGATGTGATGATGTCTGTTGTTTACAGCGTTCCCACAACAGTTTTCATCTACATCCTCAGTTTCACACATTGACCATTTGTACTCTGTCCTGCTTTATGGTCTATTTTCCTCTAAATTGAGCATAATTTAAAAAATGAACATCATGTTGTATTGAAGAAGACTAGAAACTAGAGACTGAGACCATATACTCCTCAGGAAAACCTTTACTGAGGTAATAAATCAGTGAGAAGTAGAGACATTTTCACATAGACTTCAATACAGCAGCAGCAGCAGCAGCAGCACACAGGCTCCTCAAAGATATAGGAAGACAGACAAACGTGTGTGTGTGTGTGTGTGTGTGTATGTGTGTGTGGTGGCAGAGGTGAGGCAGTGTGACAGGCTACATGGCAGCTGAGGGGTAGGGGGTGAGTAGTTGATGGGGGTTGGGGGGGGTTGGTCTTCAGGAGACCAGGTGACGACATGACAGGCTGAAAAAACCTCCACAGTGCTTCAGGATGGAAACCCAGGCTGCCAAAAAGACTCACGCAGGAAAACAGTCAAACAGTCAGTTCTGCTGTTCCCAGCACAAACACGCCACATCGCCTTGACACTCCAGGTTTTCCTCTTTGTTGGCACCCGTCACCAAAAACTTTTCCTCTTCTTTCAGAACAGAATGAGGAAGTAAGCACACGCAGCCTGCTGGACACGAAGTCAGCACTTAACAGTTTGTACTGCCACAAACCAAAACTAACCCACCAATAAAGTTTAATAACTAAAACTCTGAAAAGACACCAGCGTGATAACTAAAAGTAATCAATTCATTGTTTATTTGTACAATCAGTCACACTTAATTAGTCTTAGTGACAGGAAACAGAAATAGAGGCTGTGTACATTTCATCAGATATTTATTTTTACAGACGACTGACCAGTTATCACCTCTGTCATTACTTTAGTTTCCTACCACATCACTAAATGTCTAAGTTCTAAAAAAAGATTAACCAAACAATAATGGAACTGCACTTTAAAGAATGACAGAACAGATACCGGCATTATGCATTCATGTGCATATAGACCAAAAATATATCTAATCAGAAGTTCACTTGGAAATAATGTCAGATGTAGAACTTAGTTCACTACAGACCACAGTTTTGTTACTTTATAGAGTGACAGTTTTAAAGAAAGGTCCCATAATGTATTTTTGATTATAAATCAGGTCTAGGTTCTATATTAATACTGTGAAAGTATCAAAGCCTCAGTCCACAGAGAAATGCACACAGTCTGTATTCAGAAACTGAACCTTAAAATTAGCCATCAGGACTTCTGTGACGTTGTGATGTCACAACAAGCAGTCGCTTACCTTAGCCACGCCCTGAGCCCAGCCAACTTGGACCCAAGTCTCTGTCTGTTTTGCATGACTTGAAACAGCATGCATGCTCCCCTGCCTCTCACACTTTCGCTTTCCACAATGAAACTTTTCAGACATGCTCAGGAATTTCCAGATGAACCTCTCACTTCTGTTGCCATGGCGCCGCGGATGGCTGCCTCGGTGTTTTGGTGCGCATTTTTTTGCCTTATTTTCTTTATAAATCCAGTTTTCTGCTTTGGTTTCCGGAGCTCTTTCACCAGAGAAGAGCTCATTAATATCAGAGAAACAACTCCAGTGGATTTTTTTCCTACTTTTCTCGACTCATCTGTGGGATTATTGGACATTTTGGTCAAAGGTGCACTGACCGTTGCTCTCGCAGTGAAACGCCAGAGGAGAGGAAAACGTGCTGGTGCGCTTGCGCGTCTCCGCCGGCGCACACTCCGCACACCTCTCCCAGGTATCTTTCTCTCCAACGTGCGTTCACTGCCCAACAAACTGGATGAACTTCAGCTACTGGTGCAGAAGAACAGAGACTTTTCCTCATCTTCCGTCCTGTGCTTCACGGAGACGCAGCTGTGTGGATCGATTCCGAACTCTGTGCTGGAGCTGGCCGGCTTCCAGCTCTTCAGAGCGGATCGCGACACAGAGCTGTCCGGCAAAACCAAAGGTGGAGGAATCTGCTTTTATGCAAACAGTGGCTGGTGCAGAGACGTGACAGTGATCCTGCAGCACTGTTCTCCTGACCTGGAGACTTTCATCATAAACTGCAGGCCCTTCTACTCCCCCCGTGAGTTCACCTCAATCATCCTGGTCGGTGTTTACATCCCACCACAGGCCAACGTGCAGGAGGCACAGCGGGCGCTCGCAGACCAGATACTGTGTGTGGAGCAGACCAACCCGGACTCCTTAGTTATTGTACTTGGTGACTTTAACAAAGGGAACCTCAGTCATGAACTGCCCAAATACAGACAGTTTGTTAATTGCCCGACCAGAGAGGGGAACACTCTGGACCACTGTTACACCACAATCAGTGGTGCTTATCACGCCGTCCCCCGGGCTGCACTGGGCCACTCTGACCATGTCATGGTCCACCTGATTCCCACATACAGGCAGAAACTAAAACTGTGTAAACCTGTTGCGAGGACATCGAAGCAGTGGAGCAGTGAAGCCATAGAGGATCTGTGGGCATGTTTGGACTGCACTGACTGGGAGGTGTTCAGGACTGCTTCCAACAGTCTGGATGAGTTCACAGAGGCTGTGACGTCATACATCAGCTTCTGTGAGGACTGCTGTATCCCATCACGCACCAGGGTGAGTTATAACAATGACAAACCCTGGTTCACAGCTAAGCTCAGTCAGCTCAGGAGGCAAAAGGAGGAAGCTTTCAGGAGTGGGGACAGGGACAAGTTTAAAGAGTCCAAGTACAGGTTTAGCAAGGCGGTGAGAGAAGCTAAACGACTGTACTCTGAGAAACTTCAGCTCCAGTTCTCAGCCAATGACTCTGCTTCTGTCTGGAAAGGGCTCAGACAGATCACAAACTACAAACCTAAACCCCCCCACTCCATTAATGACTTCCATCTGGCCAACGATCTGAATGAGTTCTACTGCCGCTTTGAAAGACAGTGGGACAAGCCTGACACTAACCTCCACATCAGAGCCACATCAGAACCCCCCTCCTCCCCTACCAAAGGAACGTCTCTCTCTATCCTGGAGAGAGATGTCAACAGGCTTTTTAAGAAGCAGAACCCCCGCAAAGCAGCCGGTCCTGACTCTGTCTCTCCATCATCCCTGAAGCACTGTGCTGATCAGCTGTCTCCAGTGTTCACGGACATCTTCAACACCTCACTGGAGACCTGCCACGTGCCAGCCTGCTTCAAATCCTCCACCATCATCCCTGTCCCCAAAAAACCAAGGCCCACAGGACTAAATGACTACAGACCCATTGCCCTGACCTCTGTGGTCATGAAATCATTTGAGCGCCTTGTCCTGTCCCATCTCAAATCCATCACTGACCCACTCCTGGACCCCCTGCAGTTCGCCTACAGAGCCAACAGGTCTGTAGACGACGCCGTCAACATGGCTCTCCACTTCATCCTCCAGCACCTGGACTCCTCAGGGACCTATGCCAGGATCCTGTTTGTGGACTTCAGCTCTGCCTTCAACACCATCATCCCGGCTCTGCTGCAGGACAAGCTCTCCCAGCTGAGCGTGCCTGACTCCACCTGCAGGTGGATCACCGACTTCCTGTCTGACAGGAGGCAGCACGTGAAGCTAGGAAAGCATGTGTCTGACTCCCAGACCATCAGCACTGGATCCCCGCAAGGCTGCGTTCTTTCTCCTCTGCTCTTCTCCCTGTACACCAACACCTGCACCTCCAGCCATCAGTCTGTCAAGCTCCTGAAGTTTGCAGACGACACCACTCTCATTGGACTCATCTCTGATGGCGATGAGTCTGCCTACAGGTGGGAGACTGAGCGTCTGGTGACCTGGTGCAGGCAGAACAACCTAGAGCTAAACGCTCTGAAGACAGTGGAAATGATAGTGGACTTCAGGAAGAGCCCAGCCCCACCCACCCCCATCTCCCTGTGTGACTCCCCCGTGGCTACCGTGGAGCATTTTCGCTTCTTGGGAACCACCATCACACAGGATCTCAAATGGGAGCTAAACATCAGCTCCCTCATCAAAAAAGCTCAGCAGAGGATGTATTTCCTGAGGCAATTGAAGAAGTTCAACCTGCCAAGGACTATGATGGTGAACTTCTACACCTCCATCATTGAGTCCATCCTCACCTCCTCCATCACCATCTGGTACGCTGCTGCCACGGAGAGGGACAATAACAGACTGCAGCGTATCATCCACTCTGCTGAGAAGGTGATTGGCTGCAATCTTCCATCCCTCCAGGACCTGTACGCCTCAAGGACTCTGAGGCGTGCAGGGAAGATTGTAGCTGACTCCTCCCACCCTGGACACAAACTCTTTGTGACACTCCCCTCTGGCAGGAGGCTGCGGTCCTTCAGGACCAAAACCTCTCGCCACAAAAATAGCTTCTTCCCATCTGCTATTAGCCTCATCAACAAGGCTAGAGAGCCCCACTGTTGCTGATCAATTGCACCAATCACCAGAAAAAATTCCTTGTATGTGAAAACATACTTGGCAATAAAACTGATTCTGATTCTGATTCTGATTCAGCTTTTAATAAAATGCCAAAAATCAACTGAGAAGGAACTACCAGTTGCCAACCTGGAGGCTCACGTTTTGATCTGATAATACAATTAACCACTGCAGGTGAACTTTCTTTGTCACCTTTTGGGTTGTGAATCTGAGATGAGGTGAAAGCACTCTTGGAACAAAACAGAGACTGATATTTTGTTCAACAAACTGAACTGTATTTTACAAAGAGATACACTATATTGCCAAAAGTATTCACTCACCCATCCAAATAATAGAAATTGGGTGTTTCAATCCCCTCCATGGCCACAGGTGTATCAAATCAAGCACCTAGGCATGCAGACTGTTTCTACAAACATTTGTGAAAGAATGGGTCGCTCTCAGGAGCTCAGTGAATTCCAGCGTGGTACTGTGATAGGATGCCACCTGTGCAACAAGTCCAGTCCTGGAATTTCCTCGCTCCTAAATATTCCACAGTCAACTGTCAGTGGTATTATAACAAAGTGGAAGCGATTGGGAACGACAGCAACTCAGCCACAAAGTGGTAGGCCACGTAAACTGACGGAGCGGGGTCAGCGGATGCTGAGATGCATAGTGTGCAGAGGTTGCCAACTTTCTGCAGAGTCAATCGCTATAGACCTCCAAACTTCATGTGGCCTTCAGATTAGCTCAAGAACAGTGCGTAGAGAGCTTCAAGGAATGGGTTCCATGGCCGAGCAGCTGCATCCAAGCCAAAGCGTCAGATGCAGTGATGTAAAGCTAGCCGCCACTGGACTCTAGAGCAGTGGAGACGCGTTCTCTGGAGTGATGAATCGCGCTTCTCCATCTGGCAATCTGATGGACGAGTCTGGGTTGGGCGGTTGCCAGGAGAACGGTACATGTCTGACTGCATTGTGCCAAGTGTAAAGTTTGGTAGAGGTGGGGTTATGGTGTGGGGTTGTTTTTCAGGAGCTGGGCTTGGCCCCTTACTTCCAATGAAAAGAACTCTGCATGCTTCAGCATACCAAGAGATTTTGGACAATTCCATGCTCCCAACTTTGTGGGAACTGTTTGGAAATGGCCCCTTCCTCTTCCAACATGACTGTGCACCAGTGCAAAAAGCAAGGTCCATAAAGACATGGATGAGTGAGTTTGGTATGAATGAACTTGACTGGCCTGCACAGAGTCCTGACATCAACCTGATAGAGGGTTGATAGGGATGAATTAGAGCGGAGACTGAGAACCAGGCTTTCTCGTCCAACATCAGTGTGTGACCTCACAAATGCGCTTCTGGAAGAATGGTCACAAATTCCCATAAACACACTCCTGAACCTTGTGGACAGCCTTCCCAGAAGAGTTGAAGCTGTTATAGCTGCAGAGGGTGGACCGACGTCATATTAAACCCTATGGATTAAGAATGGGATGTCACTTAAGTTCATATGCGAGTCAAGGCAGGTGAGCGAATACTTTTGGCAATATAGTGTATCTCTCTCTGTCTGTATTACACACACATAAACACAAATATTGTCATAGGTCACTTCTGGGGTGATTACATGGACTTACATTCATCTCCTGTTGACTTAGAGGAGCAGGATTTGGCCAGAATCTTAGTTTAAAATGTTTAAAAAATGAACAAACACCAACAGTGTGTGAAGGAGCCACAGAGATGATGTCATGACCAAGATCTCCATCTATTGTATTTCAGAGATATGTGCTGAAGTTAGCATGCCAATCAGTTAGCTCCGGCCCAACCTGTCTTGTAATACCACTTTGTGACACTAGATGCTATCTGAGTCAGTGTAGTATCTTGTCTGCCCTCAGTCCTACTTAAGAGGACGAAGAAGAAGAATGTCCAGAGCTAACCTACAGCATCTGACTAGTGTTGAGGCTTTCCACTGCTGGAGACAGCTCTTGGTGAGTAACGAAATGCACTTTGATGTCGAGCTTGCAATTTAGGCAGGATTGATCAGGGGAGGAGGGGGACGAAGAGGTGAAATGCTGCCACCTATGGATGTGGAGCAAGTAGTATGCTCTTACACATTATACTTTTAACTAAGGCTGTCAAAGTTAACGCATTATTAACGCGTTAACGTAACATGCCTTTAACGGGAGTAATTTTTTTAACGTAATTAACGCTTGTGACATTTGAACCTTGGGCCACTCCGTAGCTCGGGAAATCAGGAAGCAATGACCGAGGTCGATGCCGTCGTGAGCAGTAATGGATAAAAAAGATATTTTGAATGGCATTTCAGCATCTTGTTTTACAATGCAGTTACTTGAACTGAGAGTATTTCTCATTGTAGCAATAAATAAACATGATTTTTTTGCATAAAGCAAGCATTTGTCTATTCTCATGTTGAAAAGAGTATTACAATTTGAAAAAAATCAGTTTAAGGTACATTTAGAACACATTAAAAATATGCGATTAATCATGATTAACTATGATCACTCATGCGAATAATCGTGATTAAATATTTTAATCGATTGACAGCCCTACTTTTAACCTAACCCTGGCCTTTACCACTGACCCAAAAATTGTGAATTGCTTGGCAAGTAGGGGACAAAAACAGTGTTCATTATAAAAATCTCCTTTATTCTGTTGCTTATAGAAAATTAACTACAGTGTAATAGATATCCTCATTTATTGCCAAGTCTTGTGTTTTCCCTCCAAGCAGAAGCAAAGATCCCTGAATCAAGAATGTATTACTTATTATTATTATTATTAGACTAATTCATTTGGTTTATATATTTCCCTTAAATAGAAGGTGGTTTCCTAATTTATAGCTAATATAAACTATAGTGTAGTAACCTAGTTCTGCCACACTTATAGCTGATGCTGAGCCTTGGTTTCCTGTCTTGATTATTATTATGAAGTTTTGTTTTCAGGCTGCCACATGCTCATACCAAAAGTCTTCAAATGGTTCAGATGCTGCAGCTATGATTTTAAGTAAAACTAGAAAGTTTGACCTGTCTGACCTCCCAAAAACTTATATTCTACCCCATGCTTCTCTTAGGATACAAGATTTGTCTCCTGAGTTAAGTAAGCAAGCTGCGGGACCTTTTCCTGTTGCGGCCCCCTCCTCCTCCCTCTATTGAGGCCTCTAACTCCTAACTTAAAACTTCTCTTTTCACATTAACTTTAAGTTAATTGTTATTCTTTGATTACTTCTGGCCTTTTATTTGTTATTGTGCTCCCCCCGACAGGTCAGTCTTAGACTCACTGCCTCCATTAAACCTAGTAGGTTCATTAGAGTCCATGTTGTCCTGCTGACAAGATTACCATAAAGTTTCTGATAACCACTGCAGCTCTCTAACTCTCCATTTGTTTGCTGTCCCTCAAACACATGAGCACCCAAGTGCTCACTCCTTCCAGATGTTTTGCATCAGGAATTTCATTTAGTTTGGAGAGACTTACCCACGAAGATTGGAAGCTGTAACTCTGCTGAAGGAACTTCTACAAAGAACTGAATTAAGGGTCTGAATACTTCTGGAAAACAAGGGACTTCAGCTTTTGTCTTACCCTTGTCACTCCCTATGTTAGGTCCCCTCACAAAACTAAAATAAATTAATAGTAACACAATAGTTCTAGCTTTTTGAAAAGGAGCTCCAGTCTGTACAACAGCCTGTTTGTTAGTGAACCCCTACAAAAGATAAATACCAAGATACAGTTGTGTTTCCCATTCACATGAAAAATTGTGGAATTAACATTAACAACAGTCATTTACACGACAACTGGACAACTCCAGGAAGAAGAAGGCCAAGAGATGTGGTTGAAAGCTTCGGAGTGTAATTGCATCTTCTGTTGAGATGTTTTGTCAAGTTGAGATTATGAGACAGGATCCATTAAATCTCACACAAGGATAACATAATAAATTCAGGACTTACTTCCACTTGACACAATGCAGACACTACACCTGTAATTTACATTATGACCAAAATGTGTCAGTTTAGTGCTAATTATATGTGGAGTCTTTAATATGTCAGGTTTTTAACAGGAAGACCAACTATTTTTATCCTCTTCTCTGATGCTCTCCATAAGCCTGTATACTTTTATACTTAATAGATAAATCAATAAATAACAGTGCAGTATTTTATTATCTGGTTAAAATCATAAATATTAATAGGTATACCTGTAATTTCTATATTGATTGGACCTTTCTATGACACTGATTATAAAAACTGAAGGATGGATAAAAGGATGAGCCCTGCGTGATAGACTGTGGACGAATCAATGAAGTCTTGACTCAGATTGTAAGCTTATAACAAAGTTGAGTCATTGGCTCCAAAGACAATATCTAAACATGTTACTCTATAAATGTTTGGGAAAAAAATCACTGAATAAGTAAAAATCATAACAGTGGAGGGAAAAGCTTTGCCACATCCAGCCAGTATTTATGACCCTCAAATGCCTGCAGGCACGAAGCAAGAGTCTTGCAAATCAATGCTTGAGCTAATTGCTGTTGGAGCTAAATAGAGGGGCCTGGGTTACAGCAATAGGATCAATGTTTATTGTGTGGATGAGCCGGCAATTGTGCCTGAATAAACTCAAATTAGAGTATTTTTGCCCTATTTACATATGAGTAGCACCAAGACAACAGGCAGTAATCTGTCCATGCTGAGATGCAGGTGTAAAACAAAACAGACTAAGGACGTTTTTAAGGTTATTAACAGGAAAACTAGTGTTATAGGATGGTAACATGCTGTGCTGAGTCTATAGGGCTGGAGGTAAATCATCACCTTCCTCCACCTCCAGCCATTAGAAAAAAACAACTTTTGGGTTTCCAGGTTGTGAAAAAAAAACCTCTCTACATTGAAATGAGAAACCCATGAGCATTTATTCCAACATTAATGACTGAATTATTACCAAACAGGAAGAATCCACACCTGCCAAACAGATTTCTCACCATAATTTTCTCCTATTAATGGCTTCAAACGAAACTATAAAACTTTAAAACTATAGTTAATTATTTATTGACCATTAATAATGCTGCTATTCACTATTTACACAACACAGACCTTCAGTGATTAAACAGAGGATGAATTCAGTGGAGCAGCAACACAAAACCTGAGCTTCAGGAGAAAAACTACACTTTTTTTTCAATAACTCTCTTTATTAGATGCACAAAATATTCTACAGTAAGCTTCTGCAAGATATGATAAGTGCATTAGAGATGTAGTGTTTCACAATTAATGCATCACTGTTTATAGTATAAAGACAAACAGCTGTAAAATAACTTTTCAGAATAAAATTGACAGAATCATTACTTAAATCAATGACTTCATATAATCTCTTTAAACTACAGATGTGTGGATGTTTACACAAACATTTAAGACATTACTTAAAATTTTTGTGGCCACTGTAAAGTCCAGCTATGTCCAGCTGAATTATGGGTAGTGCTTACGGTAAAATATTTACATTTGTCTAGGATTTGAATTATTGACTCAAAAGTGTGATAAAGCTTTCGTTTTTAATAACTTAAATCTCTAATGAAGTATTATGTCTTCACATGTAAAGTGTGCAGATGCTCAAACAAGAGGAAACCTTGTGCCAGAAAGATCAAGTCACAGTGCTACATACATACTGTATGTCTCATATGTTAGAAAGTTCCTTCTGATTTTAAATCAAAACAACATGAAACATTCACTGAACCTGAAAAAAAACAGTTCCCAGAACCTCCCTGTGCTTTTGTTGAGTGAATTTTTAGTACAGCATTTTTTTAGTATGACATCTTAAATGGTTATAAATAGTGAATAGCAGCATTATTAATGGTCAATAAATAATTAACTATAGTTTTAAAGTTTTATAGTTTAGTTTGAAGCCATTAATAGGAGAAAATTATGGTGAGAAATCTGTTTGGCAGGTGTGGATCCTTCCTGTTTGGTAATAATTCAGTCATTAATGTTGGAATAAATGCTCATGGGGTTCTCATTTCAATGTAGAGAGGTTTTTTTCACAACCTGGAAACCCAAAAGTTGTTTTTTTCTAATGGCTCATAAATGCTTTATAAAACATGAGTAAATGATTTTAGTCATGAGTTAGATCCTTCATAAAGGATGTTCTTTTGAAGAAAGTGTTCACGACTTATATTGTCCAGCTGTTTAGTTGCTGCCTTTTTAAACCCCTAGTAGCCACAGGCGGTATATGATGGCTCAGAGTTCGGCTCATGTGATCTGATGATAAATATCTCACATGGAAATATTAAAATTATCCTGTCACAGTCTGACTCCTGAAATCCTGAAAGTCTTTAAAATGTCGTTTTACCTGTAGACAGTAGTTACATTGAATCATTCTTGAATGTGAAGTGAATTACCAGATGATTAGTTTTGCCTCCCACCCTCCCTCAGCCTGGACGTGTTGCATGAATCCTGCTCTGCCTCTCTGCCTTGTTGGGAGGACCTCAGGTAAAATGGCCTGCAAACACATGAATTCAACGCGGCCCTTGTGGCGAATAGAGGAGAGGCTGCTGCTCATTGTAGCCGCCACACAACACGGCGGATTCCAGCAAACTTCTTGTATGGCTCTTTAGAGAGAAAGCCTCTCTTTTCATGTGGCCTTGTGTACCTCTGACCAAGCTAAGTCTTTTCTTTTTTCCCTCTCTCCCTCTTTAATCCGTCCCTCTATTTCAGGAAGAGAAAAAAACACAAAACCAGGTTCACGCAGTGCTTTAGTGGCTAAAAGTGAAAGAGCTTGTGTTTTTTCTGCCCTTCTCCCTCCCTGCGCTGAGCTGAGCCTTCAATCGCTTTGGAAAATTGCTTCTTTTGAATAGAGGGAAGGAAGAACAACGTTTAATAGGATCCAAAGGGAGTCTCTGCTCTTAAACAGGTGGAAATTGGACGTCCTTGAATTTATACCAACAGTAAGTAAGTATATAAGCCGGCGTGGAAAAGGAGGACTCCCATCTCCGAGGATTAGCAGCTTTCTCCTGAAAAAAAAAACTGTAAGCAGGAGACGCACAGAGCCACAGGTCCTCAAATGCGCCCTTAATGATGAAAACGCAATATGACCATAGCATTTCTAGCCATGCTCTTCAGTTTCAGATGACATTTGTGGCCTGTGAAGCTGCTGCCACCCCCTCTCTCCTGTCACTCAGGGAAGAGTCTGGGTGCCCGCTGATGTCAGGAGACAGTGATCCGCTGAGGAGGGGTGGCCGCCGCCAGCGTGTGACAGAGAGCAGTCGGCTGCTCTCTCCACACCCATCTGACCATTAAAGAGGTAACCTCCAAAACCGCCTCAACTTTCTGCTCTCTCGTCCTCCAGCAGCGGCAGCATCTTTTCCTCCTCCTCCTCTTGTTCTGCTTCGTCTTCTTCTCCCTAACGAGCTCCGTAATGTCCTGTTAATTTTGTGTGCACTAGTTAATGAGCATTAATCCATCACCCGTGGATGCTATTGTTGCGGGGGGGGATGGCCATTTGAATGCAAATGCGTGACACTGTGACAGCAAGGTGCTTATTAAACTGATGTGTCCTCCTGTCTTTTCTGCTGGGAGCTCAGGAGAGTGAAAAGACGCGGGTCGGACTGCACCGGGTGTTGCTCACACCAAGTTCTGCTCTGCTGCAAACAGAACACCAACAGCAACAACAAAATGGCAAGTTCTGCCTCGCTGGAGACGGTGATGTCGTGCGGGAGGACCGGGCCGTCCGCGGCCCCCAAGACCCTGGCCTTCTCCATAGACCGGATCATGTCCAAGAGCTCGGAGCCGAAGGGGAGCACGGAGGAACGGGCGGAGGGGAAGAGGCTGCTGGGACTCTGCTCCCCGATCCCCTGCATGATCCCGCTGCAGCCCTTCAGCTATGACCTCCAAGCCAAGGCGCTGATGAACTACTCCGAGCTGTGGAGGGCCAGTTTGAGGGGGACTTTTTGCGGTTCCGCAGCCGCTCCGTGCAAAGGGAACTGCGGCTTGTGCGGCAAAGCTGAGCCGAGCGTGAAGCAGCCGCTGCTGACGTCGGGGAGCAGGGTGGTGAAGCCGCAGGTCATCCACCAGGCCGTGGCCGTGCCCAGCGGCGGCTCGCTCTACTATCTCAACTACCTGGACTCTGCCTACCAGCAGTCGGAGCTGCTGGCCGGACACTGGGTCTCCAGTCCGCAAGCCCAGGCGTCTCTGTCGGCGCACCACAGACTTTTGCTGCTGGAGAACGCCAAGCTGACAGGGGTCGGAACCGAGAAGCTGCCCACACCGCAGTACCCGCACAAGGAACATCTGCCGGGGCAGCTGGACCAGATAGTGAAGGAGACCCACGGCCTGAGCGCCGAGAAGACCGGCGTCAAGGCGAACAGCAAACTGAGCGGCGGCGGCGCCGCGGACGGGAAACCCAAGAACTTCACTTGTGAAGTGTGTGGAAAGGTAAAGTTTGTGGCTCCACTTTATCTGGACGGTCCAGCTTCACAGGGTTTACACAGGATTTATAACATTTCATTAATATTTGTTGGACATTAGAATGCTGCAAATATTAAACCAACATTTAGGCCTAGTCACCATTTAATTCTTAGGATTAGCAAACACAAAAGTGTTATCAAGTTATTACGTTACTGTTTTATTTTTTCTTTAACTAAAACCTTCTTTTTTATATTTAGATTCAGTGGTTTTAAGTTAATAATAATAATAATAAGAAGAATAATACCAATGTTCTCAATTAAACCAAATATTTCCGGAAAGAAAACATCCAGCTTTGTCTAAATGAGACGACTGTCCTCACAGATTTCTGACTCTGAAATAACAGCAATAACATCCACCGTGCTTCTGTTTCCCCGCAGGTTTTCAACGCGCATTACAACCTGACCAGGCACATGCCGGTGCACACCGGGGCCCGGCCCTTCGTGTGCAAAGTGTGCGGCAAAGGCTTCCGACAGGCCAGCACTCTGTGCCGGCACAAGATCATCCACACACAGGTGAGGCGCGGCGCCCGACACGTCGCTCTTAAAACCCCGCCTTTGATTTGATTCCATTTGAACATTTTTTTCTCTTTGATTTGATTTGATTTGATTTGATTTTTTTGTGAAGGAAAAGCCTCATAAATGTAACCAGTGTGGAAAAGCGTTCAACAGGAGCTCGACGCTCAACACACACGTTCGGATCCACGCCGGGTACAAACCGTTCGTGTGTGAGTTCTGCGGGAAAGGTTTCCACCAGAAAGGTAAATAATAACCGTGCCTGCTGTCACCTGAGCATTCATTTTTTAACTCTGCTTTTGGCTTTTTTAGCATTAAAATAATACAGCCTAATATTCAGAAAATATGTCAGTGGCTCAGTCTCTGCTTAATACTATATATATATATATATATATATATATATATATATATATATAGTTTCCTTTGTCCTGTAATTTATTCTCAAATGAAGAAAAAAAATCTCCAGTTTTCTTGAGATTTTTTCATCTATTTTTAATATTGAACATTTTTTCGAAAATCAAATGTCCTTTCTCTTAACATCTATTTTTAATATTTCTGTTTGAGGACAAACAGGATAAATAATCTGTCTGTATTTGATTCTTCTTTCTCCATTAAATAAAATAATATTTTCCTACATTTAGGACTTTCTGCACTGAGCCTCTGGTCTAATGTTACATGCTCCTATAATGTTGCTGTTGGATTGTGTTTGGTTGTGTTGCTGCATAATTGGACTTGAGGCATTGAGGAAATAAATGGGTTATTATGCAGTATTTTTATTGCATTTAATTTGGCACGAGGAACAATGACAGCTAGTTCTCTTGGTTTAGATGAAACTCTGTGAAGCTGTGTGTCTCTTGTGAAGGAATCCTCAGTCTGGAATGTGTCCTCTATTGAAATAAATAGGAGCAGGGGTAAAACAGGACCATATGCTGCTGCTATGAGTTATCTGTGAGAGAAATGAAGGGAGAAATAATTGCAGGCCCACCGATGAGTGTGAAGCGATCAGTGGAAATAGGACATGTCACTTTCCACGGACTAATTCTCCCTTCAAGACGGCAGCATTTGCTCTGGGTCAGCTGCGAGACCCCGACAAAGTTGGGAATAGGGGCTTTTTCGTTAAGTTGTCACCGCGCTTGATTCTGACAAAGTTTGACAACTTCTTGACTTTGGCACAAAAAACCCCTCTGATTAATGAAGGCGAGGCAGAGCGGAGGGACAGAGGGAGCTCTAACTTCACAGTGAACTGGTGACCTTGATGGGGAAAAGAAAAGAGGCCTCTTCCACTTTCTCATAAGATTCTCACTCTCACCTCCTTTTCTTTTGTAATTATTTCAGTTGTGGAAAAATCTTAAACTCGTTTTGTGCAGCCTGGTGTTATTTCCTTTATTTTGCTTTTTAAAAAAGTCACAATACAGGTGCAATTAACCTGAAATCATCTAAAATTCCAGGAAAAATAAGATTCCTCTCATGCTGCATTTTGGCTTCATCGTTCCTCTGATCATCTCTAAGGACTCATGTGTTTCAGTGCAAAATTTTTATTCATTCACACAAAGACGTGTTATTCAGTTTTGACTCCACACTTTATTTTCCAGAGAGAGGTTGTGTTGAGTCAACTAACCTTCAGGCTGTTTTCACACTTTTTCACACAAGATAATGTAAATGTTATGGTGAGCAATTTTCACTCAAAGTCACGGGAGTTGTTATGTGATGTTTTTCACACTTGTGCAATAAAGTTTATCTTACATTTAGTTTTGATAAATGGCTGTAAAAACAGTTGCTTCTAATTTCCCAAATCTGAGGAGTTAATCTTTTTCAGTTTTTAATTCCTGCTCAGAATAAATGTGAAGAGCAGGACTTTAGGTTCAGGGAGATTAAACAATCAAAATATAATCTGTAAATCCTTAATAAAAAAAAAGAGTTATCTATAAAGGCTATAACTTGCATTTGTCCATGTTATGTGTCTATTTAATCGTCCACTCCTCTCATCTGCGTGTTCATTATTTCTCCAGGAAATTACAAGAACCACAAGCTGACGCACAGTGGAGAGAAGCAGTACAAGTGCTCCATCTGCAACAAGGCCTTCCACCAGATCTACAACCTGACCTTCCACATGCACACGCACAATGACAAGAAGCCCTTCACCTGCACCACCTGCGGCAAGGGCTTCTGCCGCAACTTCGACCTGAAGAAACACATCAGGAAGCTGCACGAAAACAGCTTCTCTGCGGCCACGGAGGCCTCCAGACCACTGCAGAGCTGAGCCACACACTGCTGGTTGTGTTGGACTGTGAGGCCTCAGAGACTGGATGAGGTCCTGCACTCGTGACCATGTTGAACTGTTTTTTAAGGTCCACAGAGAAGGTGGGATGGTTCAATAAAACTGGACATGAGCCCTTAACGAAAACTGGTAATGTGATGAGTTTTAGGATTGTGCCCAAGTGCACCAGCAGTGACACTGTAAACACCAGAGAAGAAGATGCAACACCACACACTTAACACTGGTCCCACTCTGTAGGAACATTTCTGTTTGTTTTTTTTCTGTCCAGGTAGAGTTTCTTCCTGCTTTGTTTCAAGCATCAAACAGGGTGAATCATGTGTCTCCCTGCTGGGACTGTAAATAATAGGCTATGGAAATAAAAAATGTTATTTAAAACGTGAATCGTCTGGGGACCGCGTTGCCATGTTGTGTATTTCACAGAAAAAAAATGTTATTGTGAATGAGTTAAGTTATAACTTATAATGAAACCTGAATGTTTGAGCCATGTTGTTTCCATTTTTAGGAGCATTTGAAAATAAAACTGAATAACGCGATGAAAGTTGTTTAGTTTCAGGCGACTGCTGCAAAACATGACGACAGTTTAGGATACACATTAATATTAAAATAAAAATAAGAGCATAAACATATCAGGAAAGAGCTCAGAAATCAACACAACATTAAGATTTGTTTTGTTTGTTGTGTGTTGTCTTCAGTCAGTGAGTGAACCTCACAAAGATGAGCTTAAAGCCTCAAGATGAGCATTAATATTTTTTTTTAAAGAAATGTATATTTGTTAGATGAATGAATGCGACAATATTAAGTCACATAGCATAATATTTAAGCAGTGGCTGTTTTATTTTGAAGTTTCGTCAGAAACCCACATATAGACACAGTCTGGCTCTAGAGTCTGCTCTGCAGCCACTTTGCTTCACCATTTATTGACAGACACGATCTTAATACTGCAGCATTTACACTTGACTCCGGCGTAATGATCAGAGATAACATGAACCCTTGAAAGCGAATTACATTAAGCAGCTAAACGGCCTCGGGAGGCTGGATTGTGGAGTGGCGGCGGGGCTGTCGCATCCGGAGCCGCTCATCAGAACAGAAGATAATGGAGCACTCAGGCCGCAGCTCCTCATCTGGGCCTCTGCGTTAATAGAGCACAAGTTATTCTCCGCACGGCTCCTGGAACAATATTATCCCTGCACACATTCTGTCGAGAGGCAGGTCCGTGCATCCAAATGGCGCTCTTTCTATTAACAGCCAATTAGCGCTCAGCCGGGCCGGCCGGGCCTATGGAAGCCTGGCAGGGCTAATATTGCCAGATGAATGTCTTGCTCACCTATTTTATCAGGCTGCATCAGAGACACAGACGCAGACAATTTGCAGAAAAAAACCTGCCAAACTGTCAACTTTAAGAACACTGACTGAAGAGCTTGTGGACATTGGGTTTGAATAAAGAAAATATGTTTGGTTCTGTGACTTCTCTGGTGATATCAGCACATGTCAGTGCAGCTCCAGTTACACTCAGATTAAACCCATATTTTCTTCATGGTCTAATAAAAAAAAAAAAAAAAAAAAGGAAATTCAGATGTTACATTAAGGCTGTTAAATTCCACAATTTGGGGACACACGTATGGAAGTGATAATGAATGGATGAAGACATGAGATGTGATGGCTATAGTTATTCTATACATGAAATCATTTTTATATTACAGTTAACATGTCATGCATCCTGTCTCCATGTGTCAGCATCAAATGCCATGAAATGAAATGCAAAATGCCAAAACACAACATGTTGCAGGCTATTTGTATATTGTTTAACAGTCTCCATGAATATAACTGTGGGGGGAGCCTAAAAATAATGACCCCCAAAAATGTCTGAATTCACATGTAAAAGCTAATTCAGCCTCAGGTCGTTACAACCTCCACATGCACGGAGAGAATGCCTGAGAAACGAGCTCAGCCCTCCTCATCCTCACTGTCCTCTGCAGAGCTCTGCACCTTCACTGATGAAGCGCGGCCTGTGTTCTGCAGCAGCAGCCGCAGACGCACGCTTCTTTTTACCTTTATCTAAAGCAACACACACACACACACACACACACACACACACACACACACACAGCAGCCGTGTTTGTGTTTGTGCGTGTGCGCGCACACGAGTGCAGAGCTGCAGGCTGCGGGACATGAGCAGTAAAGAACGTAAAGGCGAGCAGGTTGCCCTCCCCTCTGCACCGCGCCAGCATCCACAGACAAGGCGCGCCCCCGCGAAGATTAGAGGCGGGGAGGGCGGGAGCGGGAGCGCGCGCTAATCAGCTGTCAACAACATGAGGACATCTTTCTCTGTGCCCCCCCCCCCACCCCCCCGCCCCCCGCCACCGGGGATCACCGGGGACTCAGGCAATTTACGGGCCACAAAAGGAGCTCGTTTGAGACAGGAAGAGAAGAAAAGCGGGAGGCGGGCTTTTTGTCTGGCGGCCTGAACTGATTGTAAATGGGAGATTAGCGGGGAAGCTTCAGCAGCAGCCGTAAGTGCCCGATGGAGGAGGGGGGACAGAAAAGGACCAATTAAGTCTACCAAATGTTAACTTACATCAGTTTCCCCTCAGTTTAGCCCACATGAAATTCCAATTAAAATGTCCCCGTGTTAGCAGCTTTCTCTCCACAGAGGAGGGTGGAGGGGTGACGGGTGGTGTCACAGCCACAGCCGGGCCGACGACGTTCCCACAACATGTGATAACCTCAGCCACTGCAGGCTACAGGCATTTGGTCTAAAACCCTGCACAGATAATGTGAGTGTGAAGTGACGGCCCATAGGTCAGTCTGGATTTACAACACATCACACAAGCTCAAACCTTATTGCAAAATGAAATATCAATAAATGGAAAAATAGACAAGGAAAAGTATTCACACAAACATCAACTGGTTAAACTACAAACTACATGTGAATGTTATGTCTGTGCACCTGCAGCTGCATGAAATAAAAAGAATAAAAAAAGAACAATTCAGTGGGTGAACAGAGAATTTGGAACCTTTAAAAAACAATAATAGTTAGGCCTATGCATTTCATATCTTTGTTTTACGTCTTTGAGTATGATAGCCCCCCTCCTCCATTATGGGAAGAACTGGCCATTTAGTACAATAAGCCTCCAGGATTCATTGTAAAGTGCTGAGGGGTTAATGAGCAGTGGCTTCTCTTCATTCTTTGGCTCCATTCCTGCTTTAAATGAATGGATGGAGGGATGAGCAGGCAACAATGGAGAAGAGAAATGTTGAGATGTTCTGTTTAAAAACACATTTAGGTTACATTTGTTGTAAAGAGCACGTTGGACATTATGCTTATTGAAGGAAATTCTGCCAGGAGCTTTAAAAATATGAGCAGAGTGCCCTGAGTGTGTCGGGCCGGGCACTTAAGAACCCGGGGTGTGATGCATGGAAATGAGTCACTCAAGAAGCTGCTTAGATTAAAATGGAACAGCCACAGCATTCACTCGCACCTCATTGAGATTCTTTTACAAAGTCAACCCCGAGCCTTTCAGCACCAAAAAACCTCATCAGAATGTCTTAGAGACAGCAGCGAGCGGCTTGTCCCTGGGATGTGCCTGCCCGCCTGCCTTGGCATGTCAAGGGCATGACGGGCCAGGAGAAGGTGCTTTGTGGCTGGGAGGGGAAGTGGTGGGGCTGCTGGGAATTGAGCAGAGAGGGAGATCTCATCGCTGATCTATTGTCAGACTCCACTCTCCGACCTCCATCCGTCCGTCCGTCTGTCCACTCCTCCATCTATCGGGTCTGTAGCTTGAGGGTGGCAGCTGTGAGGGGAGCCTCCATCTCTTTTAGGTGGAGGAGGAGGAGGTGGCCTGACCCCACCAACCAGTTTTGATTTATTAGTTTTTTAGCTTTTATTTTTGAGAAGTCATTTACAGCTGTGTTTTCTACTTCTACATACTGTATATAACACATTTATGTAACAGTCTGAGAAATATCCCAGTTCAAATTTGGATGGTTGATGGAATTCAGTGTCAATGAAAACACATGAAATGACCTTTGTCACTAACCAGAGAGCATGTGCTATTAAAATCCCTTAATTTCAGCTAATAATCTGTCCCTTTAGTTAACAGCAGGTCAGTCTTTTCCTTTCTGTTTTACTTTCTTTTATAACTTGTTCTTATCGCCTTTACGTGTTTTCATTTGTGTTTAGCTGTAACACTTGTCTGCTTTGACGCAGTAGCTACAATAAGGAGTGAACTGAGCCGAGGAGACAAGCTTGAGAGGAAGACACAAAACACTGGAACTGAACTGAACATGTTGACATTACACTCAAGTACGAAAGACACACAAACATCTCCAAATCACACTCGAGCACATGGAGATGGAGAAGCTTCGCTCCGACCAGAGGTGGGTGTGTGTGTGTGTGTGTGTGTGAACAAATCTTTAATAGGAAAACCCTGGTGATGTGTTCACTTACTCCTGCAGCACATTTTAACAGTGATGTGATCACTTAGGTTAGATAAATTCTGATGTAATGTAGCTCTGATCAAACTGTAGAGATGAGTCAGTTTTCACAAGCTTGTGATCGAGAGCCTGTTTTCAGAGCAAACACAGAAACTGTGTATGGTCTTTTTTATTTAACTGTAGACAGATGTTGAAAAAAAAATAGATGTGGTAGGATTTTAAACTTGGCTGCAAAGTAACAATGACCTAAAAACACATCATATGATTGATGACACTGGCTGTGGCAGCCATTGTGGGATTGGGGGACAGTATTTATTGGTTAAAAAAAAACAAAAACAAACAGAAAACTTGCATCTATCTATTTTCTGCTGATTATACCTCTCCCCTTCACTTGGAAATGCACCCCAACAGGAAGGCGCCCAGGAGTGATCCTGATCAGATACCTATACCGCCTCAGCTGGCTCCCTTCACGCAGTGACTGTACACCAAGCTCTTTCTGAGCTCCTCAGCCTGTCTCTGAGGAGGATGAGTACAGCCACCCAGAGGAAACTCATTCTTTCAGTCATTACCTCATGAGCACAGGTAAGTATTTGAGCGAAGATCGACAGGTAAATGGAAAGCTATGCCCTCTGCCTCAGGTCACTCCTCACCACCATCATTGTTTGATGAAGCCAACAGAACCACAGTCTGCACAGAGCAGACCCCCCCCCCCCCCCCCCCCCTCCCACACACACACACACAAATTTCATGTGGGGGCGGCATGAAACTCCCTGCAGTCAGAAACCTTCACCAAGTCTCCTGGATCTGAAGCTGTACTCTCCAGCACCCTGCCATTACCTTTGCCAGGCTGAGCAGTGACATACCTGATGATTTGGACGTATCCTTCATGTCCCTTTCTGACAGTGGGAACTTTTAAAATGATTCCCACATTGTTACAGACAAGACAAATTAACACACACACACATAACAGAAGTCTATTCAAATATGTAAATCTTTGTCCAGCTAATTAATGTGATCCTCTGATGCTGCAAACCAGTGAGCCATTTTCTCCATCACACTCTAGCTGCACTCAGCCCTTTTCTAGTGGTATTAAAGCAGCGAGCCATTGTTGGGTGGGATCAGTTCATTTGGGGATGTCCGTTGCTTCGCTTAATCCATTTGACCTGACCTGACCCTGCTGGGAAACGTCCTCTCCTCCTTCACTTTAGGCCACCTTGTCGATGATGAACCACTCTGCTGGCTCACACAATGACACTGAACTGAAAACTCAACATGCTGCTACACACCAAGCTGAGGAACCTCAAGGATAAGAAGTCGTAACAGATACAGATCATTTCCTTCAGGCTAAGTTAATGCTGGATGCTAAAGCATGACTGAAGTCGCAAGAATAATTTGTTAGAAGTTAAGACAATTGTGGATCCAAATTTTTTAATCTAGGTGTGATTTTGAGCTGTTGTAGATATGCATTGTCATGGTTTCAATAATAAAGACACAGACTGTGCTGATAGCAGCATACCAGACCTTGGTCGCCATGGTTACAATGATGAATGGTCATGGCTGGGTTCAGGTAAGGAACAAAAACTGCTGCAGAAGAAGAAGTAATCTCACTAACAGTTTAGGTGCTTATGTTAGCTGCTAGCTGATGGGATTTTATTCACTGGTGAGAGTGCCTGGCGAGCATTATGCTCCGCAGACGTCTTGACCCTGCAGTGAACCGTCTCGTCAGGGCTCTGCCCGAGCTGCAGGATTTCAAACAATAGTAAAACACCTGTCAGGACCAGATAAAAAAAAAAAAACCAACACAAACTGATGAAATAAAAAAGTTCCTCAAGATAATTTATATTATGATTTGGCGCTATACAAATAAAATTGAATTGAATTGAACAATTATGTAAGCAGGGTGGACAGTAACAAACTTGAGTACTGGACTGAGGTATATTTATCCAGTACCTATGCTTACTTGAGTAGATTTTTTTTGGAAGCTTATGACTTTTCTCCGTTACACTTAAAAACAAGAAGTAAAGACTTTAGACTCCGCTACATTTCTTTGAAGAACTTGTTACTTTGAAGCAGAGCCTTTAGTGAATTTATTTTATTTTATTTTATTTTGAAAATGTGAGGCCATACACTGTGTTCATCACAGGAGATAGAACAATCACAACATCCCACATTCACCAATCACACATTTTTATACAGTTTCATCCTTATCTCATACAGACATACAGACATACGTCTTACACAGATTTTATGGGACAACTGGTCACACATGCATGTTCTCTCACCTTACTTACCTATTTAGATCACTAATACACTTAAATATAAGCTTGTGCCCAAACTGTATCTTCTTCAATTTAATATGGTAAATAAGGAAGTGTGTATTAGACCAAGCAGCACAAGTGTGAGAAAAAGTGATAAGAAGAAGTGAGAAGATTTTTTTTAATGCTGCACTGAAGCAGGAAAGCCTAAACAGAAGGAGAGTGATTACCCGTGTGCTGCTTTTTCTTAATTAAGAAACCAATTTAAGTGTTTGCTTTGACTGGTGTGTGTGACAGTAAACTCATTAGAGCGTGATAAAGGACTTAATTAAGATTGAAACACAACACGCTGGTGCCATGTGTGGATGCATGCCAAGGCAGAATCAATATCAACAAAAGGCGCAAGTGCACAAACACAAAATTCATACGTGTCCTTTCAGCTGCCCACTTAATCCGTCAGTTGATATGAATGGCACCGCACTCCCTGACTTTACCGGGCGACATCCATGGAAGCACAATCAATACAGCGCTTGAAGTGGAATTCAGCGAGCACAGATCCCCCCACCGGGCTTCTCTAAAAGCAATAATGCAGTTCAAATATATTCAAGTTCAGCCAGGGAAGGATTTTCACATTAGCTCCAGAAAGATGGTTCGGTTTAAGTGCATGAAATCTGAAGAGGGGGAAAAAAAGCATTTTCTTTTATAAGGAGCTATAGGAGAGCTGGGAGGTATGTGATTACAGTTAGGGGCTGTTAAAGAGAAAATGTTACACTGAGCCTGTGCAGTCAATGAGGAGCTGTGCCAGGCTTAAGGCCAGTGTTGCTTCCTCTTAGTGTACGACATGAAGACTTCTCTTTAATGTGAGACAACATGACAACAGTCAAGGCCTCTGTGAAGGGAAAGACAAAGAGCTGGCAGCCCGGGCTCTTAAGTAGAGGTGACATGCCATGATCAAAGGAGAGACTCGGGACTTCCAGGCTCGCACAGGGTCAGAGGGAAGCCTCGAACAGTGCCATTGGGGATAGCGCTCAGCCGCTGCTCCCGACTGTGAGATGTGAATTCAAACATTGAGTGAGAAAATGAAAAAAAAAATGTGACTCCTCAACAATAAAATTATGTCATTTGCAATTTAAATTGCATCAGCAGTTGATACGAACCTGTGATCCAAACAAATGCAGCAGACTCAAAGTGTGAAATAACAGGCTGCAAAAACGCAGCATGCCAAAATATTTTCCCTCCTCCATTCTTTCCCTCCCCTCACTTGCCCCTGTTACACCCACAGCATATCACTGAATGAAATGCAGCGTGCAATTACCCATTATCCAATCAACTGGAGTCGACACTTAACCATTTGCACGGCTTTGGGTTCAGCCAATTATCTGTCAGGGCTCTCAGTGGGCTCTCAATAGCCGAACCGCGTTGCATAATCTTATGGCTCCGGATTCACGCCATGCCACCGGAGACTGAGGAGGGCTGGAGGAGAGCCGGGCTGCCGTCTGAGGGGTCATTGTCGTTATTGGTGGCTGGCAGAGCGAATCGAGGTCTGGTCACTGACAACAGTGGTGATTCAGGCTGTGGCGCCCTGGGGCCTCGGCCATTAGAATACATAATGCAGGGCTAGTCATTTGGAAGGGCTCCAGATCGTGCTCTTCAAAACCCTTTTAGATAATTCGCTACATTGCATCTTCATCACTCCCCTCAACCCCCCACCCACCCCAATCTTGTCACCCATGATTGGACACACAGGCCTAATGCTTCCCCCACTCCTTTCTTCCTTAAATCCTACCCTTGACCTCACAGCCCTTGCCCCCCCATCCTACTCCTTCACCAAAACAGCACCCGCCACCCAACCCATATTAGTCCAGACTGACCCAGTCAGTCAGTGGTGGCCGGTGGCTAGTTGACCCCCCGAGGGCCTTCACCACTGTGGCCCCAGCTGAGGAGCCTGGGCAGCTGCCAACCACCAACCACTTCAACCCTGGCTGTCCGGATGACTGCGTTTGTCAAGCCGCCACTCCGTGTCAGCCCTGCACGAGTCTGATCACCAACAATTAGGGGTTAAAGTGAGGGGGTGCTATCTCTAGTGGTGTAGAGAGAGAGGAGGTAAAAGTGAGGGGGTGGGTGTCTTCATCCACAAGACCCCCACTCTGGTCTTGGGTGGCAGTTGGTGTGCTGTTCCTGTCATTAATCTACTGTCACTGCAGCCGAAATCTCTGCTCTGTACATCACAGCTGCAGACCTGTATCACTGCTGACATCTATTGTTTGCTTAGATATCATATAACTTAAATATTTAATGTATGTGTCAGTGCAATAATGGGCCTTGATTGACAAGTCATTTTAAAATGTTGACATTTTATAACTGTGAGATTATTTCAGTGTTAAAATCTCTTTTTAGAAGAAATACAGTAACTTGAACATGATGCCAGTCACTAAGAGACAAAGGCATATTGTGATCTATAAATCATGAATATTAATAATTGACTGTGACCAACAGACTGTGTGGACATTTTATTAAGCAAAGATTTGGATTTTCACATGGAAAAGATAAACCTATGGCTCCCTCCAGTGGTTTTATCACAACATTGCAAACAGACTCAAGGATTCAGAAAGTCAGTCAGTAAAAGATGCAGGAGGGCCCTGTTACCTTCAGGATGGACATAGAATCATGTCATTCTGCATAATCACCTGTTACTCTCTTCGCTATGGAACACCAAATGGCTCAAAATTCACCAGGTGTTCATTTAACTTTGGAAGACCAACTTAATCTCTCAGATGTTGAGGATGCTGTCAATGATAATAACATTTTTTTAGTAAAACAATGAATGTGATCATTGTAAGGAAATTATAACCTCAGATATCCAGCAGGGTGCTCTCTCACCAGACATATGACATAGTGGTTGAAAACTAGAAAACACACTTTGCTGATAACATTAACTCAGTGACTAAATGTTGGGTTTTTCACTCAGTCTGTTAATGTTAATTATGTGTTTATCAATTTTTAAATCAATTTACTTCAGAAAAATGGCAATTCTCTCTTTCTCTCTCCCTCTCTCTCGACTACTTTATGCCATTAATTTTTTGTGCTTCTTCTCTCTCTCTCTCTCTCTCTCTCTCTCTCTCTGTCCATATTCTGCAGGTGTCTCTGTTTCTGGAGCAGCGGGATCCAGATCTACCACTACTACTCTAACACCATTACTTATACATCTGTTCCTGGTCTCTCTCTCTCTCTTTTCTAGTCTCTCATCCCCCCACCACGTCTTTCTCCTCTTAAACCCAACTGGTCGATGCAGACGGCCACCAACCCTGAGCCCAGTTCTGTTGGAAGTTGCTGCCTGTTAAAAGGGAGTTTTTCCTTCCCCTTGTCACCAAGTGCTGCTCTTTGTGGAAACTATTGGGTTTTTCTCTATAACAAAGTAATAGTTATTCATCAATGTCTGGATTTAAGTTATCAGAGAAAACAGCCAGGCAGCTCAGATCCCATCCACTTATGGATGTCCATGCATCAACTCCAAGATGCCCTGTGTCCACAGAAGAGCTTTAGTGAATCACCAATTTATAAAGTGAAACTGTTTAATTTGTTGTTTGTTTTAACCCCCGGTCAGTTTGTTACGGAGAGGAGGGCACCTCTGCTGATGGACTGCTGGTAAAAACCAGTAAAGAGTGACTGAAGGGGAATGACATGCAGTAAAGAGTCCCGGCCAACAGTATGTTCCTGCTTGGTGGATTAGTGGCTGCATGTGTAGTGGATAAGAAATTTCAAGAAAATGAGAATATGCACTGAGAATGTAAGGAGTAGAAATAAGTAGTGCAAGGTTTTGTCTAGGTGATCGATTGGTAACGCCTTAGGGTTCCAGTAGTGGGAACCGCGCTCCTTTTCCCTCACTCAGTACACACGAGTGAAGGCGAGAGCAGCGTGCTGGTTCTCTTTATTCATCTCCCCTCACTATTTCCCTTATTTAAGGTAATTTCCATACATAAGGCACTATAAACTTAGCTTCATAGTTTGTTCTTGGTTGTTACTTTGTAATAACAGTTCATTGTGAGAAAAAGAGCTGAGTTTTGAACTTTTGCATTGTTCGAGTTTTAGGCGAACTCCGTCGCTATGTAAGCTAGCTGCTGCTATTGTGTAATGATACCGCCAGACGTTTGTTCCGCCATTGTTTGCTTTTTTGAATCTGTCATTAAGGAGTTTCTGTACAGTATTTGAGACATTATTTTAAAACTGTATAAAAGTGAAACTCAATACACATGAGTGAAGGCGAGAGCAGCGTGCTGGTTTTCTTTATTCATCTCCACTCACTATTTCCCTTATTTAAGGGCACAACACGTGGTGTGCCTGTGAAAACATCCTGACCGTCTGGTTGATAAGTTATGAAAGAAACAAAGGTAAGCAGTCTCAGTTTCCAGCCATTCCAAGACGTGGTGTTTGCCAAGAAGTGTTTAGTAGAAGAAGGTTAATTTAGTAACCTTAGTTCCCTGATAACTTGTTAAAGGGTCATAGCAAAGTTTTATTAGTTTGAATTGTTATTCTTTAGAATTTTAGATTACAAAGTGTCCTTGACAAGACATAGTGTAATGGAATCTGTTACCGTGTTTCCACCGAGTGGTACAGTTCCGTACAGTACGTTACGGAATTATTTGCGTTTCCATTTGTGAATAGTACTGTAATTGTCATGAGAGTCAGATTTCATTGGAGTATTGATTTATGTGGGTTCTGGTGTAAATTCATGATGATGAGTTCATACGGTCATTAAGATTAAAATACAATAAATTAAATGTTAAAAAGGTTATAAGTATTCCAGTTAAAATACTTGGTTAGATCTCCTTTATGCAAGGTTTCATTTTATTTTGAAAGGTAATGAGTCATGTGACAATAGTTTAGTAGAGGTCATGACCATGGAATTGTGGGTCAGAACAAGCGGTCAAATTCAGCTCAGTTGCCGAAGAAAGAGATGCGGTTCCAGTATAATATTCTGCACAGGTACCAAAACCACCAACCCGTCCCGTACTATTTTGCTTGGTACCCCAACAGAAGGGTGCCAAAAAATGGTACAGTACCTAAAGGGTGGAGCTAGACCAAGCTAGACCCACTGCATGCAAGTGGGTGACAGAGAATCATCACTTCCATCCAACAACGCACCATTCTGAAATATCCTGTGTTGCATTTGCTGTCGTCACACCTTTATGATGTCACGCTACTCGTCTCGCTGACGTGGCTAGCGCCATCCGGCACACAACCCGCCTACCAAGTAAGGGTTCTGTTGTGAAGAATATTTTTAGCATTGTGCAATAGCATTGTGTGTGTGAGTATTGCAAGGTTATGATGCTTGCTTTTGATAACTATATGTTGGGGAGTTGCTGAAGTCTCAACCGGGAGCAGGGTGTTACAGATAGTGAAGTCAAGGATGTGTGAAGGGGTTGTTCTCCAGATGTGGGGTTGACGTGCCACGGATAGACTGCATAGGTAAAGACGAGGACAGAAGTGTGCAAGAGCACGGTTAACTGATAGAGGGGAGACAGCCCTGAGGATGTGGGAGTGTTGTGTCTCTCTCTGTCTTCTTTTCTCTGTTTCACACAGGAAAAATCAGCTGTTCCCAGGCACGAGTGATGGAGGTCAAATGGAGTCAGATAACCGCGAAGGAGGTGCCTGGGCGAAGGCCGGACGGGCAACAGCCAGTGAAGAAGAGCTCAACCTACATTCTTTGCTTCCTTTGTGTAACAGTAATAAAAAGACCGGGCTAGGGGGAAGTTAGTGTGTCAAACTTTGTGAACTGGCACAGCTGCATTTTGTTGTCAGGGAAAGATAGTTTGGACCCAGAGCTCTGTAACGATCCTCTTTTAATTTTGTGAAAGCTTGTTTAATAAATTAGTGAAAAGAATTCTGAATTCGCCTCCTGCATTAACTTCATCAAACGAACGCCCAAGTTTACTTGGAATGAGAAAGGATGGTAAACAGTTGGTAGTCAGAACGCAAACCAGGTCAGGGTGAACTGTACCATACTGTACCGTACTGAACCAGTACACTCACTGGAAACATGCCATATATGTGTGTTTGCTAAGGCCCCTTTCCAAAAGGGAGACTTTGTGGTGGAGTACAGAGAGGAATTAATAAATTCTGAAGAATCTCATAGAGAGAAGGATATATCATGGTCAATGTGCTGTCTTCATGTTTGACTTCTACTGGCAAGAAAGAACATGGTGGTAAGACTTGGATTGGATTTTATTTTTTTGAACAGTTTAGTTTTTGTCATATCTCAAACAAATGTGTGATATTAATTCATCAGTCACCCAATTAGCCAATTTAATCATCAATAAAGTAGCCTGTGTTGCACAGATTAACTTGAAATCGGGTTTAAAAAAAAAAAATCTATGAAAATCTGTCTACTAATGGTAGCTTCACCATTGTAAGCTCTTTTCAGATTATTGTATCTGAAGTTTACTTTTTAAGGGCCGATGACAGATGGTATATAATTGACAATCAATGATGTCACTTTCTGAAACCTAATTAGTGTTTTATTTTATTTATTTTTTGATGCATCTCGAGAAGATGGCAGTCTAGGAAGACTAGTGAATGATGACCACAACCATTCAAACTGCAAGATGAAGAAGGTCATATCAGAAGGCAAGCCGCATCTCTTTGCTCAAAGGGACATCAATCCTGGAAAAGAAATAACATTCGATTATGGAGGAACTGATTGGCCTTGGAGGAAACAGGTTTGCCAACACTGAGTTGTTGAATGTCATTGTGAAAGTATTGTTCAGTTAAAGAAAGACTGTACACATTGGCCTATATGTGAAAATCAGAATAATGGTGAATTTCTTTCTTTTCTCAGAATTAACCCAATACTGGTGTTTTCCCATTGATTATTTTTAGTTTTGCAGAGTTCAGGACAGCTTTGCACTCTGTTGTAAACACAGAGCCTTGGACAACGTTTTGATTATACTTAAGGAAAGATTGTACATTTAAGTACAGTGTAAGTAATTACAGTTTTTGACATTTGAAAACTTTATCACATGTATTAAATCTGATAAAATACATTTGTATATTAGACTTGCCCTTAAGTGACTTAAAGCTGAGGTAAGTAGAAATCTTGGAAAGGCAACGAGCAGACAACCATGGGAATATGCACTCGCTTCATATATGCAACACAAGCAACAGAGCCACAGCCATGAGCCTTTGACTACGGTTAGCAGGAGGCTAAACTATTAGCATTATTCAACATAGCCAATCATCCCTGCTTTCATGCAAAAACTAACTACACAACCTAAATGACCATAACAACAGACTTAGATATTACATGAAAATTAAGTTAGCAGCCTGCTCTCTGCATCTCTGAATCACTTTACTGATATTGGTACATATCCATCTGAAGGGACATGCACATGCATCTTGGATTGTAGAACAGCTAACAGGACCACTCACACTATCTGAAAATACCTGTGATTGGCTCCCAACACAGGTTAGATTTTCTAAAGCCTGAACACAAAGCCAAGAGGAACACAGTAGTCTAGTTTGCTCTCAAACCACTTGAATTAAAAAATGCTGAAAAAATTAGTGCCTAGCCCAACTTTTTTTAAAAACTGCTACTGGCTATTAATGTTACTGCTGATCAACTACTCAATAATGATGTTGAACTCTTCAGGATGGAGGACAATCTGCTGTCACTGACTCTTCTGAGACTGAAATCTCCAGACCCACAGAGCACAAACCTCAGGGACCTTCATTCTTCCAGAACCAGGTAATACTTTTTGTTTGAATTTCTCTCCTGGACCTTGATTAGTTCATACTTTAGTTTTTACACATTTCCACATTGATTAACATTTGAAGAGTTTGCGATTGAAGGTATGTTTTGGATTTTTTTTTTAGATAAATGTAACTCTGAAGTCATAAGCATGCTGCCAATTACATTCTGGTTTTTGTGATTTAATGGGGTCCAGTCACACACACACCTGTCAGGTCTCGTGTTTTTGTGGGGTCCACGGTTACTGAATGATGACAGTACACATTTAATTACATTTATTTTCTTTCCTGTCTATAAACCTAAAAAACACCATGTAAAAACAAGTGTCATTGAACTTGAGCTCAGTTTGCTCATTTTACTCTCCCTTATGGCATAGATTCCACAACAAGTTGGAAACATTCCTTTGAGATTCTGCTCCATGTTCACATGATTCCAACACATAAATTCTGAAGATTTCTGTCAGCTGCACATTCATGCTGCCAATCCCTCATTGTGCCACATCCTACAGGCTTTCCACTGGGTTCAGATCTGGTACTAGGGAGGCAGCTGTAGTACACTGAACTCATGGTTAATTTATTGAAACCAGTCTGAGATAACTTTTGCTTTGTGACCTGCTGCATTATCATGCTGGCAGAACCCTTTAGAAGGCGGTAGATTATGTTCATAAAGGTGTGCATATGGTCAGCAGCAATAATCAGGTAGGCCCTGGCACTCAAATATTGATTAATTGGTATTACGGGGCCCAAAGTGTGCCAAGAAAAAATTCCCAAACCCATTATACCACCACCTCCAGCCCAGAGTGATGACACAAGGCACTTTTGCCATATTCTAACCCCACCATGTGCGTGCCTCACCCTGAATCCAGATTCATTCACTGACCAGGCCACATTTTTCCAATTTTAAACTGTCCAACGTGTCCCAATGTGTTGCACATTCTGAGATGCTTTTCTGCTCACCACAGCTGTAGAGAGTGGTTATCTTATGGAAGCACTGTAGCCTTTCTACCAGCTCCATCCAGTCTGATTGTTGTAAGAAATGATTTTCTGGCTGTCTGTAGAAGTTAACTTCAAGCAATGTCCATGCATGTGTACTACTGTAGTAAGGTAGTGCCTTGCTACAGTACAGTGCCTTTACTCACTCTGTGAGTGAGTAAAAAAAAAAATTTAGTTGTATGCGTATTTTTTTATTGAAACAGTTTTAACTTTTACATGTCATTTTTATGTATTTTTTCATTTTCATATAAAATTTTCTCCAGTGTGGAGGCACTCTAAAACTCTTTCGACAGTGGTGAATCTTTAAATCATATGAGAACCTAAAAACTCTTCCCACAGTGTTCACAGACATAATGTTATTCTTCAGTGTGGATACGCTGATGAGTCTTCAATTCGTATGACACCCTAAAAGTCTTCCCACAGTGTTCACAGCGATGTGTCTAATTGATTCTAATTGACTGTTGTTTTTCTGACCAGGAACACCAGATCAATTTGGATCACTTATGTAACTGGAAAATTAATTCAATTATTTACACTTACATGAACACTTAAGGAAAACAGAGCTGCATCAGAAATCACTCTCTAGATATGCCACACATTTTTTCCAATACCATAACATTTTTTCTCCAATAGTGTTAGAAATGCCAAAGCTTTCTGTTTAGTTCAGGGTGATGTCATAGGTGAGTTTATTATCCCTTTAAAACCGAGTGTGTCGTCGACGACACATTTGCGCAGGCGCACTTTGGATTATCATAACATTGTCACGGTTTGAGCGATCGGAAAAATTCCAACGGTTTCTGAAAGCTAAGACCTTGCGCTTTAGGCATACAGGTGTCATTACGGTAATTTCACTCCCGCCTCTACCGGAAGACCGGGAAAGTGCCCTTTCGTTACCGGCGAGTACAGAGACAGCAGAGTGGAGAAACACAGCAAATTATTGATTGAAAATGTCAGCAAAACGCCCTCCCGTGTAATAAAACCTCCGTGGACGGTCACAGATGGGTTTGAGGACGAAGGAGCAACTTCTGGCGAAGAAAGGTAACGTTAGACGAGTTGAATTTCCAAGTTGAGTTTCTGAATGAATGAAGCTCTCTAACTTTTCTCTATCTAGTTTTTACTTTCTTTACGTTATTGTATGTGTAAATCGACGCTTGTATTGCGTGGTGACTTTTTTAGAACAGTGTACCAAGTCTGTAAGTTTGTGCTATGAGTGTATTTGTACTTTTTATGGATAAATGTGCGCTTCATGCACTACGAAATATGGCGCATGCGTTGTTTGTTTGGTGCCTTTTTTAGAATCGTGCAACGTTATGTTACCAAGTCTTGTTTGTGTAACAAGTTATTCTGTGTGTGTTATTACATGCACGTGTCCACCGCATTTTTATGTTTTGATGAGCCATTAGATAATTGAATTTCTCTTCAGGGATGAATAAAGTTATATCTATCTATCTATCTATCTATCTATCTATCTATCTATCTATCTATCTATCAGAGGTCACATTCAGGGCCGTAGAGGGAGAAGCCGTGGGGATGCTGGAGGCTCCGGTGATGGTGTTAGGGACCGTAGCCGCTCACCACATCATCAAAGGTGGAAGACTGAGGCAGAGCCTGATGATGGAGTCCCTCAGCCACCGAGGTTCAACCCCAAACGCACCCCAGGTGTCAGATTTAGGATGGAAAACCTGTTATTCATGTACAGTTTCAGTGTTTTTTCTTTATTAAAACTCTAAAATCAAATTCCCTCTTTGTGTTGTCCCTTCATTTAAACTCTTATTGCAGTGTTAGACCATGCAGTAAATTGAAAATAACTGCCAGATATTGAAAGTTCCAAGTATTCTGGAGACATGGACAAAAGCACTTACTCACAGGACATTTTCTGACCTTTTTATAGTCAAAATAAGCAAGGGACTCCGGGCAGCCATTTTTAGGCTCAGGTGTTAAAGGGTTATCTGAAGCATACATTAGGATCAGTTGAACATAATCCTATAGATTGGCTTTACAGAAAACACAGATTATGTTATTGCTGCTGCTTTAATGTGGGGATCATCCCTTTAACAGTTAGTAGATAGTTAGTTTCAGTGAATAGCTGGCCAGGAAACTAAAAGCAGTTGAGAGACTTTTGTGCCCCAAATTCAGCCAGTTCACATGCTGGTTCCTGCTAAACAAGAGCTGGTTGCAAAAGCTGTACATATACTACTTGTTAAATGAAGATTTATGTTTATCTAAATAAAAAAACACAAAACGCAATATGACAAGAACCATTAAATTACATTTCACAAAACAGATTATGCAAAAAGTACTGAACCCATTAAATTTTGTTGTGGATGAAGTTAAAGATGGGGGTCCAAGAATTTTTTGATCACTTTCCATCACAATACAAGATGGGGAATTTTCAACATTTTCATTCATTTCTCAGGAAACATTGTTTGGATCTTTGTGTAAAAAAATCAGACATATAAATGACTTCGTGTAGGATTGTTTGGCCTTGGCAGAGGTACGCACTTATGAGTGCCATTCTAGTTTCAGTAACTGCAGGTTAAAATGAACTACATTGGGAAATAAGTGTAGCTAAATCCGTGTATCATTCGTTCATTTATTTTTCAAAATAAAACCAAAAATAAGAAAACGAAAAAACAACTCTTTCCCCCAGTATTCGTTTTGATTTTATGCTCAAATGAATAATGGAAAAAACGGATAACGAGCATTTCCCGTTTCATCCAATTTTGATCTGAAGCAAGTTCAGTGAGTCGGAAATGACCGTGACCCGGAAGTGGCCGGCATGCGTTTTACCCCTTTTTTTTCCCTCTTTTTTTTCAATAAAACTTTATTGATATTGATATTCAATACAAAGGCAGATATTATTAATGTATCTTCTAAATTTAGCTAAATTTAGCTTTGTGTATGTGATATTTCCCTAATATTATTATCAAGTTTATGACATACAGTTCTTTCTGTTTCTTACTTTTGACATCATGGACACCAAAAAGTATACTGTTCCAGTCTAAAGAAAAATCAGAGTCAATCTTCACTGTGATGTAACGCATTACTTCTTTCCAGAGGGTGGCAGGAGAGTGACAGCTCCAAAACAGGTGTATCACAGTTTCAGGCTCAGAGTCACACAGAGAACAGTTCACACATAAATCTTTCTTAAATTTCAACAAATAATGTTTGGCAGGGTAATATCTATGAATTAGTTTGTAAGACACTTCTCTCACTTTATTTGTAATTAAGTATTTGTAAGGGAGGTTCCACATATGGATCCAGTTCAGATCATTAACAATATTTGTAAAGTATTGCTGGGTGTGTGAAGGGACTGGTGAGTTGTTGGTTTAAAACAAGGCCACAAACACAGAGGATCCAGTTCATCTCATTTATTGTTTAGCTGGTTGATTCTGATGAAAAGGAAGACGAAAGAACAGCAAATATTAGTCCACACAACTCAGATATATTCAAATCAATTAACAATTAATCAAAGTGTACTTAATTTTGGTAATCATAATGCAAACTTAATAAAGAGTAGAAGGTAGCGATAATATTCTTCAATTCAATTAACTATAAAATAAATTAAGAGTGTGTGGAACTTAAATGAATAACTCACATCAACTACTCAGCTCAACAATCAGGAATTGGGGAGGATGAGGATTAGGCAGAAAGGCCTGCCCCAGGTGAGCTACCTGCCTAAATGAACTTCTCAGCTCCGCCCTCCAGTGACGTGAGGAGAAGGAGGAGGGGTAGAAGGAGTTGAGGTGAAGAAGGGATGTGGAAGGAGGTGGGGATTTTCTACAATATTAGACCAGTACTGAACAGCAGATGGGGCAGAAGTGATATCAGTTTGAAACAGAGATCTGATGAGATAATTTCTTTTTTTAGTTTTAGCAAAGAAACACATATGCCCCACTGGTGTTAATATAGGATCTAAAGGAGGACAGACTGGTTTTCCAGCACCTCTTAATAGAGTTAGGATACCAGAAGGAACAGCGTCCATTACAGCTGCAAAGTCTTTTGGGGTGACAGGAATACCATATGTTAGAAGGAATTCAGTGTAATTTAACAAATCTCCATTATCATTGAGTAGTTGGGTAACTAAAATTATGTTATTATCAAACCATGAATTAAAAAATAAAGATTTGTTTTTATATTTGATGTGTTGATTGTTCCAAATAAAGCATCTATGTGGAGAGAAGTTGTGTTTATAGATTAAGGACCATGCCAACAGCATTTGTTTATGAAAGTCTGAAAGAATTAGAGGAAGTTTTTCAATTCAATTCAATTCAATTCAATTCAATTTTATTTGTGTAGCGCCAAATCATAATATACATTATCTCAAGGCTCTTTACAGGGTCAGGTCAAGACCTTACTCTGTTATAGAGAAAAACCCAACAGTTCCCACAAAGAGCAGCGCTTGGCGACAGGGGGGAGGAAAAACTCCCTTTAACAGGAAGAAACCTCCAACAGAACCGGGCTCAGGGTGGGGGGCCGTCTGCCTCGACCGGTTGGGTTTAGGAGAAGATAGAAAGAGGGGGAGGGGGAGGGGGGATATTTTATAATCACATAATAATACATATTCAAGGCCACCAAAGGTAGAAAAAATAAATTTAGGTGTAAAGTTCCAAGTGGAAGTAGGGTTATGTAAGAACTGCTTTATCCAGTTAATTTTAAAGGTATTGTTGAGGGTAGTAGGCATGTGTTTTACCCATGGATGTATTATAAGAACTGGATGACGGATCTAAAAATGGCGTCCATTCAGTTCAATACGAGTTGCTCGCCTGGCGCATACGCTGAAAAAGTTTCTGGCTTCCGGGTTACTTCTGCGTTATGTGGCCCATAGAGACTGCGCAGTAGTGTCTCTCCCATCATCCCTTTGGGCAATGAGAGCGAGAAAAATGTTCTCGATCTGACGAGTGCTCTGCTAGTGGACTGATGTTTAACAGACTAATACAGGACCGGCCCGGGGCTTTACACCACGGATTATACAAACAGCAACAACATTCAGTTTGAAGCTTTAGAGCCTAAAGTCACATTGGAATCAACATTTTAAAAAATCATAACCAGGCAAAAATATTACGTTTAAATTGTCTTTTAGGCAATTTTAAGATATTGATGCTGCATGTGACAGATAACTACAACTCATCAGATAAAGTTACTACGTTTACTTTCTCTCATTGAGAAGCAGATTTATACGGCATTTCTTCTTTAAAAAAACAAAACAACCAAAACTGTGCAGGGCTGTAGTGAAGCTTTATGTCCCGTCATTGCTCTTTCTATTTTTCACTGTTCTGTTTCACAGATATTTGATTTGAAAATGAAAAATATATCAAAATTATTTTTTATAAAGATTTAATTTAAATGATGAATGCCTCTGAACGTTTACTGTATACTGAGCACACACTGAGGACGTGGGGAGTTAGAGAGACGATGATGAGGACGTCCAGGACGGTTCCTCCCCTCAGGGACAGAGAGGGGCAGCGGGCTGCAGCGGCTCAGGCCACCGCTGCTGACCCAGAGGACGCTGCATCCAGGCCGGACTCAGTTATAGTTTAACCCGCTGACACAGTGAAGGTCATTAAATAATCTATGAAATAATGAGGCGGTTGTTGTGAGCGGATGGCAGGCTGGTGACCTGCAGTCAGGATGAGACACTGCTGCTCACACATCACAGAAACTATCAGAATCAGAATCAGAATCAGAATCAGTTTTATTGCCAAGTATGTTTTCACATACAAGGAATTTTTTCTGGTGATTGGTGCAATTGATCAGCAACAGCAGGGCTCTCTAGCCTTGTTGATAAGGCTAATAGCAAGGTTATCACATATAAGGTAAATGTCTCACAAAATTAAAATACCTGAAGAAAACTGTTACGGAGGAAGTTGTGAAAAATCATATCGGCGTCTTAGTGAATCCAGTTATGCGGCGAATATATCGATTAAAAACAATTACATTCCTGAAAAAAAGTGTAAGAAGTGACGAATAAATGCGACAAAAAAACCCCCCACAAAATCAATGAACCTTGATGTGTGTAGAAGAAAACTTGCCTTTGTGCCGTTTATTCACTTTTCACACTAACTTGTTCTCGTCCTGACGACACTAGCAGTAACCTAGCAACCATGCTCGTTCCTGAGACACAGCGGGACCGTGGATAGAGTGCACGTACACAGTGGTGACGTCACTCAGAGAAAAAAGACTTTTCTGGGCTTTGAAAAACTTTTACAAAGACTAAAACCCCATGGCTTAAAAATGTAGAATAGAAAGATTGATATTCGGCTGTGTGCACAGCTGGAGGTGTCCTGTTAACAGTTTTACAGGCCTCTCTTTTACTGTTGCGCTCTATGGGAAAAATGCTTTTTGGGCCACAGGGGGATTTTTTGCTGCAATACCACGAGTGGCCACTGGAACAAATTGGCTGCAAGGCTGAGCGGCGGCGCCGTATCCAGGTCTTATAATACATCCATGGTTTTACCATCTTCAAAAAGCTGTCCAATCATATCTAAATGATCCTCAAGTCCGGCCATTATGTTTGTTTTGCGGGCTCTCGCAGTAAAGGCAGGGACGGCCACTTCTGGGTCACGGTCATTTCCAGCTCACTGAACTTGCTTCAGGTCAAAATTGGATGAAACGGGAAACGCTCGTTATCCGTTTTTGCCATTATTCATTTGAGCATAAAATCGAAAACTGAAAAAACGAGTCGTTATCCGTTTTTTCATTTTAGTATGGGAAACGAATACAGAGAAAAAGAGTTGTTTTTTCGTTTTATTTTTGGTTTTATTTTGAAAAACGAATGAACGAATGATACATGGATTCGAGCGTTTCCCTAGCAAACTAATAAAGTTCAAGACCCATTGCAAAAGTGTTTTAGGGTCAGATTCTAATTTTATTATAGGCCAGAAACCTGTTCATCTACACTTCCTACTATAATCCCTCAAATTTAACGTTCAGTTGTTTTTTTGGTTTTGACGTTAAAGTTTGAAAATCAGTCATTATGTTATGTAAAAGCTGAAGTTGTCATATTTCTCTGGAATTTATTGTTAACTGGTGGTTTGTTGATTTACTGAATCATAGAAACGGGGCGACAATAACCAGGAAGGCAAGTCAGGGGGGTCCCATGGGATTCAAAACTGATTTCTAGTGGCTTCTAGCTGAACAAGGACCCCCTGCTGGAGACACACACACACACACACACACACACACACACTGCATAGTAAACCAGGCATTATTGAGTGTTGATGTAAATCCTGGAATAATCTCTTTATTGATTTTGTGTGCTAGAACAATAAAACTGTTTGTTTGTGTGTGTGTGTGTGTGTGTGAGATGCTGCTGTTGACTGTATCTTCTTCCTGTGCTCAGGCTAACAAAGACTAATGTGCAGTCAGCACATCTGACGACAGTCTTCAGACTTCATTTCAACTTCATTTGATTTGTCCTTTTTCTGTTTAGCTCATCAGTTTTCTGTGAAATGCTTTAAACTGCACTAAACTGAATGAAAAATGCTTTACAAATATTGATTGATTGATTAAATTGATTAAATGTCACAGCATCATCTGGATATGACACTTTCCCTCCTGTTGGCTTGCAGCATGGACTACAACCCATCATGTTTTCCAGCAAAAGACTACAAAACCCATGGTGAGCAGGGCAGTCAGGACAAAAGTCACTGCCCAGGGAAGAAGGAAGAGAAAGTGAAGAGAAACCATGGATGTATTATAAGACCTGGATACGGCGCCGCCGCTCAGCCTTGCAGACAGTTTGTTCCAGTGGCCACTCGTGGTATTGCAGCGAAAAATCCCCTGCGGCCCAAAAAGCATTTTCCCATAGAGCGCAACAGTAAAAGAGAGGCCTGTAAAACTGTTAACAGGACACCTCCAGCTGTGCACACAGCGCAATATCAATCTTTCTATTCTACATTTTTAATCCATGTGGGTTTAATCTTTGTAAAAGTTTTTCAAAGCCCAGAAAAGTCTTTTTTCTCTGAGTGACGTCACCACTGTGTACGTGCACTCTATCCACAGTCCCGCTGTGTCTCAGGAACGAGCATGGTTGCTAGGTTACTGCTAGCGTCGTCAGGACGAGAACAAGTTAGTGTGAAAAGTGAATAAACGGCACAAAGGCGAGTTTTCTTCTACACACATCAAGGTTCATTGATTTTGTGATTTTTTTTTTTTTTGTCGCATTTATTCGTCACTTCTTACACTTTTTTTCAGGAATGTAATTGTTTTTAATCGATATATTCGCCGCATAACTGGATTCACTAAGACGCCGATATGATTTTTCTTAACTACCTCCATAAAAGTTTTCTTCAGGTATTTTAATTTTATGAGTCATTTACTTTATATGTGATAGTTTCTGTGATGTGTGAGCAGCAGTGTCTCATCCTGACTGCAGGTCACCAGCCTGTCATCCGCTCACAACAACCGCCTTATTATTTCATAGATTATTTAATGACCTTCACTGTGTCAGCGGGTTAAACTATAACTGAGTCCGGCCTGGATGCAGCGTCCTCTGGGTCAGCAGCGGTGGCCTGAGCCGCTGCAGCCGGCTCCCCCTCTCTGTCCCTGAGGGGAGGAACCGTCCTGGACGTCCTCATCATCGTCTCTCTAACTCCCCACGTCCTCAGTGTGTGCTCAGTATACAGTAACTGTTCAGAGGCATTCATCATTTAAATTAAATCTTTATAAAAAATAATTTTGATATATTTTTCATTTTCAAATCAAATATCTGTGAAACAGAACAGTGAAAAATAGAAAGAGCAATGACGGGACATAAAGCATAACTACAGCCCTGCACAGTTTTGGTTGTTTTGTTTTTTTAAAGAAGAAATGCCGTATAAATCTGCTTCTCAATGACAGAAAGTAAACGTAGTAACTTTATCTGATGAGTTGTAGTTATCTGTCACATTCAGCATCAATATCTTAAAATTGCCTAAAAGACAATTTAAATGTAATATTTTTGCCTGGTTATGATTTTTTAAAATGTTGATTCCAATGTGACTTTAGGCTCTAAAGCTTCAAACTGAATGTTGTTGCTGTTTGTATAATCCGTGGTGTAAAGCCCCGGGCCGGTCCTGTAGAAGTCTGTTAAACATCAGTCCACTAGCAGAGCACTAGTGAACGCGAGCGCCAGATCGAGAACGTTTTTTGCTCGTTCTCATTGCCCAAAGGGATGATGGGAGAGACACTACTGCGCAGTCTCTATGGGCCGCATAACGCGGAAGTAACCTGGAAGCCAGAAACTTTTTCGGCGTATGCGCCAGGTGAGCAACTTGTATTGAACTGAATGGACGCCATTTTTAGATCCGTCATCCAGTTCTTATAATACATCCATGAGAGAAACAGGATGAGAGGACCTGAGCTCTTTGATAATGCAGAGGAGAAACAGAGTCTTGATTTGAAACCTGGTTTTAGGTTTTCGTAGAGAATGAAGAATGAATGTATTCTGCATCAAATGCTGTGGTGTTTATTACATTTATTCAGTGATGATCTGGTAAATTGTATTTTTCTTTTTTTAAATAAAGATCAGACCAGTGAGCCCAAAATTTTGTCACGATAAATGTCGTTTGATTAGACTGATGAACTGGTCCCAGAGTGTATTCTCCAGTGTAGACTCAGTTCCCATGATGAGAAAGTGTAGACACAATTTTAGATTTCTTCGCTTTGACATAAATTTTCAGACACTTTATTATGACTATAAATTTACATATTTAGACATATCTACAGCTGGACTGGAGCACACTGGTTAAACTCAGCTGATTGGACACACACCTGTCTTAGTGTTAACTGGTTTACACAGACGTCAGCTTCACACACAAACACACACACACACTCCTCTGTCTCTGTCTGTGTGTCCAGGCTGAAGAAGGATGACAAGTCGCTCACCATCCCCAACGTGAACGAGGGCGATGAGGGAACCTACAGCTGCACTGTCACATCTGAGATAGACCAGGACTCATCCTCAGCCCGCCTCACTGTGTTAGGTACAGACAGAGCAGAGGACATCACCTGCCAGAGCCAGTCACAGTATCACCTGAGTACTCACATGTACTGAGAAGTAGGGTTGTCACGATACCAGAATTTCAGTAGTCGATACCAATACCTGTGATTTTCCACGATTCTCAATACTAATCCATACCACGATTAAAAAAAAAAACCCAGAACCCATGTACTTTTAAATTCACTAATTTATTGAAAACCGCTTTAAACTGTCAAGTATTTAATACCACTATAAGAACAAGCAATACTGTGCTTTATGGTAATAAATAACAACAATATTCAACTATTTACACTCAAAAAAGAACAGCAGTGGCATGGAGCCTTCAAGTATATAAAACAAACAACATTCTTCTTCTTATAAATATGCAGATAAATAACTAAACTACAGTGGTGTGGAGCCTGATCTCACATAACTAAAACCTCTAACACCAGGCACTGTTTGCATGTCGGCTTGTTTGTGTCTAGAATGGCTCCGTATTCATCCGCCTCCGATGCAAAATATTTGAATATTCGGTTCTGACGGTACCAGAAAAAGCAGGTATCGATGTATTTTTTGCGTGTTGGTATCGAATTGGTACCGGAAGTATCGGTTCTCGTGACAACTCTACTGAGGAGTCAGCTGTAACCAGACTGTTTCACTGTCTCATGATGTTGCATCAGCCCCTTTGTGCTCTAACATTCTACTAGTGAAACCAGTGGCAGGCCATGCATTTCACACCTACGCCTTCAGTGGCATCCCTCCTGAATTAATCCACCTCTTAATACCATAATTACGATGCCATGGCTATAGAAACCATCAATATTATTCAGAAACGCAGTATAACAGGGCGTTGGATCACAGACAGGTACTTCATGTAGCGAGAATGACAACCATTACTAAAGCAAGAAACCCAATTAACACAATTCAACAAGTCTCCTTTCACTGCAGCCACAGATGCACCACATACATCATCTCTAGCAGAAGCATCAAATATGGGCAGAAATTTGCTCCAGTAGAAAATTAATTTGAATTTTTTATGTTTGAATTTGAATTGCTCAACTTGAATAACTGTATTGAAAAACTGAACCTGAATAGTATAATATAAATTTTGAATTTTGTTTGGAACTGAATTAAAATAAACTTGACACTGAATGTAATTTTATGAAATTGTATTTGTTTGCTCTGAAACTGTATTTGATCCTCACTGAAATTCAACTTTCTAAATTCAGTTCTCCCAATTCAAATTGAGTTCTCAAATTCAATATCAGTTTACTGAGACGAACATAAAGGTCCTTAAGGAAGAGCAGTCCCTTTTAACTATTAACTATTAAAAGTACTTTAACACTTCGTAATAAAGTTGACCTCGACTTATGGAAAATGACTTCGGATTCAGCAGCGCTGCGTAGCCGAAAGATTGATGCCGTTGTCAGGTCGACAGTTTAGGTGGCCGTGCATAGTGACCTCGGCTCTTAGGTCAGCTCCACCCCTCGCTCCTCCTCAGCTCCACCCTCTTCTCCAAATACGGTTTCTTCTGGTTTCAAAAAATCAAGATGGCGGCGGCCAAATTGCAAACACGACGCTTCAAAACGGCAATTCGCAAACCAATGGGTGACGTCACGGTGGGTTGCCACTTGGTCACAACCAGTCACACTTTTTGCTTAGTTCACAGGGACTATTCGCTTTGAGAGCACTGTTATTTATTTATGAGGTACTACATGTCAGTGTTTTGATTTGGATGTTTTGTCGTTGCTAACCAGTTAGCCCTGGCTCGTCCTACGGCCCTCCACGTCTTGGACAGCAGCAGGTGACAGTGTTTCCTGCTCTGTTCTGGTGGAGAACATATACCGCTACACCAAGCTCACCGAGGCTGCAGAGCAGAACAAGGACTGCTGTTGCCATCTGCAGTCAGAGGGATAGCTGTCAACAATTAGCTGCGACTGAACTTTTAAAATTAAACATCTGAATATAACACCAATAGGGATGTGCCAATGTACGATGATGTCGGTGATTGACCAGTGCGATCATGCTTTTGCCAGTTAGACTTGTTTGGCTTGTTTTTCCATTTATGTGATAAATGCGCTCATTTTCTGGTGCTAAATTAATGTTACATTTAATTGGCCCTGCCAGTTTCATGTCAACATCCCCTGCATGTACACACTCAGACCAGCTGATTGTCATTTAAACTGCTTGTTGTGTGTATGTGCTGCTGCACTGATTAAACAGAGTTGAGGAGATCAACAGGCAGCGTTAATTAATAACCTAATTAATAAATGTAGAAAGAAATGAAAGGTGGGTTCCTCCCAAATAGGCCTTGTTCAGACTGCCAGCCAAAATCCGATTTTTAGCTTTTGAAGTCTGAACAGTCACAAATCACATGAAATACGATTTTTGGAAACCAGATCGAAACCATCATCAGGAGGTAGTTTCAGATCGCATTTGGACAGATGCGTCTCAGTCTGAACAGCTCCAAACACTCAGATCGGTTTTGACTGTCCGTGACGTCACTCTACGCGACGCCAGACCCAGTGTGCCAGTCCGACCGCTATTGCCGGCCTGAGGTGCGTGTCCAGGTGTGTGAGCCTTGGTCGTAGGCGATCAGTGAGCATATTAAACGTTGCTCGGCACATTCTGAAATTCGCAAGCCATTGGTCATTGTCAAAACTGCCTAGGACTACATTTTCCCACCAGTCATAGCTCTTTGGGTGGCACCACACTCGTCGCTGCACAGAAACTCCGGCAGTGAGTGCAGCACGAAGCATTGTTGTGTATAATCCTACCAGCCTCCTGCGGCGTTGCAAATGTCTAGTGCGTCTGAGATGTTCTGCACCTCTACTGGACAGTGATAAGGCCAATATACTGAGGTGACCTGCCTCCATCATGTTTGTTGTTGTTGTCGTCACTGTCGCAATTATATGACGTCAGACGCTCCGTTACTACAGCAACCAGTCAATAATGTGGCACAGTCTGAACAGAGCCATATCTGATTTGGACACTTGCTAAAAACAGTGTGGACAGTCAGCCCTAAAAATTGGATTTGAGTAGGAATCTGATTTGATCAGATTCGCCTGCAGTCTGAACGCGGCCATAGTGTTGTCTACAGTGACCAGCAAAGCTCCCCATGTACGTACGTGCACAGTACTGTTAGACCAGAAACTCCACGGCCACAATGTCCACGGGGATAAAAGAGCAGCTACGAAAGTTTTAAAAACACACAATCACTGATCGAAACATCTTATATGGAGGCTCCGACACTTAAACAGGCTTTTACCAGTTTGCAAGGCAGTTAGCTGCTTACTCTTCCTCCACTGCTTCTGCTCTAAAGGCATGTGATGACATCACTCCTTGCAGTTGTGTGTGTCCTCAGTCCAAACAGAAAGGCAAACTTGACTGGTAGTGGAAGGGGGGTCAATTGACTATTATTAGCGGGTTTACCAGCATTTAAAAGCCTGGCTTATACCTGCTAATTTTAGTGGAAAAAGGGTATATGAAAGCAAATGTGACAGGGAGAAACGGAGAGGAAAACGATGGACAGGTGACCAGTGGGAGAGGACGAGTGCACAGTTTGGCTGGTATCCTTAATCACCAATGACAAGTTCCTGTAAAACAAGCAAATGATAAAAAAATGACCACTGATTGATATGGAACAAACTTCTGAACTTTGGGAAAGTTCTATGACGTGCAGGATTATGTGATGTGGTGGCAAAAATGTTTTACCTTGTTCAATAATTGAAAAAGAAGATCTTCACGCGTCAGCTGTCTTTCTTGAGTTTAATAAACATTCATGAATGGAGTCACACAAACACAACCGAACAGTAGTACAGTCAGTGAGTGAGTGGCCTGAAGATGTTACCCAGGGCCACAGTCTTATAGTTCCAAAAACACATGCCAAATAGACAAAATACAATACTCTCTCTCACTGGATTGTCTCTGTGCTGAGTCTTCACCTGCTTGCCTCTCCCCCAACGCAATGTATGAACAACACTCTTATCACAACGAGAAGGGCAAAGACATCCACATATAGTCTACATGTGTTCTTCATTAGTTCACACAGAGGTCTTTCACACAATCATAAAGGATGTACAAAGGTTAGGATCAAAAATTTCATTAGAACTATCCGCACTGTCATTGGTTACACAGTTTTGAATAGGCACACATGAGTTATATCAAAATTTCCCATTACAGTGAACATATCAGTGCAAGTGTCAGCACACATCACAAAATATCATTTTGCTCTAGTTAAATGTCTGTCTTTGACAACAAGGATGTATAATGTGATACAAAGTAAAGGAACAGCAAAGCACCGTATGTTAGCCAAACACGGCAATGCTAGGCTAATATGATAATATATTCAGTTTAAATGAACAGACACAATAAAATGTGTTTGATATGGTTTTAATGTTGCTCCTGGGAATATCACGCTGACTCCCCTCCTCCATCAGTGGACAGAGACACTGTGGTAAGTCCAGACCCTGAGTTGCTTTTGAAAATCTCCCCGTTCTTCTTCCACTTTATGGTTGTACAGTCGGCTCTATAGTAGCACAAGTAAACACAAGTTAGCTTCTTCTTCACTCTTCAGTGGGAGAGTAACTTTAACAAAGTGAACTTTACTGACTGTTGGCTGGTATCTATGGATCCTGCACCTTATTTACAGAACTGTTTAATGAAATGGCTGGAAAAAAAACACCTTCTTTGCTGTTAGCTAGCTAACAATGCTTGAACTACACAGCTTTGCCAATTTTAGCACCCTGACCTAATGAAACATTATCTGACTGAACAGTTGAATCATCAAAAATGCAGACAAAACACTGCTGGACAATGCCAATTTCACACGTTACCTTCTTGGTTGAAGTCCGTGTAGACTCTCTCCACCGAAGCGCTGCTCTCTGAAGTCAAGCTCAGAAATAGCCAGACGCATCTTGTCACTCAAAAATGAGTTGTAGGGAAGTAAAAATTAGTCTCAAATAATCATGATCAAATGATCATATTGAGTTAAATTTACAGTCATATTAAAGTGTCTGAAAACGTATGTCAATGTGACATTTTTAATAAATTTGCAAAAAGGTCTAAAGTTTGTCAGTTTGTCTTTATGGGGAACTGAGTCTAGATTGATGGGAATATTATAAATATAATAAATAAATATAATAAATATAAATATATAATAATATAACAATATAATATAAAAATATTTTTTAAAGCATAAAACTGCAACATAGGAAAATGAGAAAAAGTGAAGGGGTATGAATAATTTTAGGCTCAACTACACCTACATCCAAATACAATAGATAAATTGATGATAATAAGATACACCTCAAGTAACAGTGGTTTCTGACTGAGGCTGTCATGGCTGAAGCCTGGAGCACAGGCAAAAGGAGCCAAAGCCAGAAACACAGAGGCTGGTGGACGCAGTGAGGCAGTTTAAAAATCTACTTATGTCTAATAAATGACAGGCAGACAGGTGGATGAAGATGAGTAGCTGAGCTGGAAGGCAAATAACCAGGAGCAGGCAGCAGGAGAAATAATCTCCTGCTGCCTGCTCCTCATGTCATGAAATAATAATTTTCAATTATTATTTCATGACGTAAAAGTGAGGCTGAGTCAGTGTTATATGGATTAAGAAGCTGTTTCTGTTTCATGTGTAAACACAACGAGCTGTTTGAGAGAGTCCTGAAAGTCCACAACCTCATAAGCTGCTGAATCCAGGTGATGAGAGGTCACACACCAAACCACACACCTGCTGAATGAGTCAGTGAATTCATCTAGTAAGTCAGAATATTTCCAGCAAAATGTAGCAAAGAAATCAAATGTAAAATGAGTTATAGTGTAGTAAAACGTGAGGGATTTATTACGACAATATAAATGACTTTATTAGAACGTTAACACTGATGCATCAGTTTGTAGTCAGCACTTTACTGTTGGAGCCGATCTGACTATAAATCCAGAAATCTGTCTGTCTGTCTTCCTGACTATCTGTCATTCTGCCTGCCTAGCTGCCTGTCTGTCTGCCTGCCTATCTGTAATTCTGGCTGCCTAGCTGCAGACGGAATGCCTGCCTAGCTGTCACATCTTTGGTGATGTGACCAAAGAATATGATGACATCATATCCTGTGGTTTGATCTACAAAATCAAAGTCATGTGACATCAGGTATATATGTGATGTCATCATATTATGTGGCTTTGATCTGCATGACATCATATCCTGTGTCAGCAGGTATATATAGGTCTGGCTTTGGTTTACAATAATTGATGTACTAACACGTATTCTACCAGATTTAATGGAGAATCGAGCAGAAAGCCAACCAGATTTAATGGAGAATCGAACAGAAAGCCAACCAGATTTAATGGAGAATCGAGCAGAAAGCCAACCAGATTTAATGGAGAATCGAACAGAAAGCCAACCAGATTTAACGGAGAAACAAAAAGAAAGTCCACGATCTGCAACAGAGAAAAAAAAGCAATCAGAAAAATACCTCCTGTGGCAGCTCAAAAAACTCAAAGATAAAGTTAAGACCACTGATGAGTTCTGGATGAACAAAGATGTTTCTAGCAGCTGGACCATAGACTGTCTTCAGGCTAAAGTCAAGACTCTTGAGGAAGAGCTGCAAGCTTCCAAAAACACTACTGAGGAACTGAAAAACAAATTATGCCTCACCAAAGCAGACAATCAAAGACTGGTCCTGGAAAATAATACACTGAAAACTAGCAACTGCCTTCAGCAACAAAGACAGAAAGAAATTCAGATCCACCTGGAACATCAGATATCTAAGTCTGAAGGGTCTTATAGGAGGAATTTGGCACGAATCACAGAACAGGCAGAAAATGTCAAGTCACGTATGCAAGTAGACTTTGAGCAGAGTCTGTTTTTTCAAAAACAGGGAGCAGCCAGAACAGTGAAAGAGCTGCAAGACAGACTGCAAGAAAAAAATGACTCTGAGTCGTTGAAGGTGTCACAGCTTCAGCAGCAGCTCTCTCTGATGCAGCAGAAGTACAAGAAGCAAGTGACGAGCCTGGAAAAGCAACTGGCAGAAAAAGACAAGACCTTGGCACATCTGGAGGAAGAAGTCCATATGTCTAGTTATCGTAACCAAGATATATACAAAGAGCAGGAATTAACAATACAACAACAGATTCAAACTATAGCAGAGCTGAAAAGGAGTGAGGACTCTCTGAATAGGAGAGTGTCCAAATTAAAGGAAACTATCACAGAAAAAAACATAGAGATCAGAGACAGAGAAGATGATATCGCTACTTTAAAATACGACAAGGCCAACATTACATCTGACCTGGTCTCAGAAAAGGAGAAAAATACTCTTCATCTGGTGATAAGAGGCCGAATGAAGGCAAACATCAAGACTCTTGAGAAGGAAAAGAGCGATACGCAAGACAGTCTGGATAAAATAAAAGATGATTTTAAAACGATGACGATAACAAACAGAAAACTGAATGACCAGATCAAAAATCTCACGTACCAAGTAAAGGCCAGTGAGCCAGACCTTGCCAAGCTGAGGGCTAAGATCGCTCATCTAGAGACATCTCTGCTGCGTATAAAGGAGGATATACAGGCGTGCATGACTGATGTCGAAAAGCCCAAGAAACTAAGGCTAAGAGTCCTCAAACTGAAAAGACACTACATAGAAGATGAGGAAAGAATCCAGGTGGATGAAAACACCAGGAAGGCCTTTCAACATCACACTAAGTGTCTACAGAGAAAGTTGGATTATAGTGCAAATATCCTGCAGAGTCACAGCAGTGAGAGGAGTAATTTACAGGATCGGCTGCTGAAAGCACACAAACATCTGATTCAGACCAGAGGTTACTTCATCAGACTACTGAATGAAAAGATCAAGACTGAGCACATGTTAAGACACGAGCTCAAAGAGGCAAAGTCAAAGCTTCAGAAGGCCACAAAGCCAGCTTCAGAGAAGCTGAGGTCCTGGTTAAATAAGAAGGTGCTACAATCGGCCCCGGTTGTCAAACAGGCTCCAGAGCAAACACCAAATTTTTACCCAGAAGACTGGGAGCCACTTGGCCCCCTTGATGATGACACCAGCGTGTCACCTGAGCACCACTACGTCATGCACATGAGCCCATTTGTGGACAAAATGCCGCCAGTTGAAGTCTAACACTCTCCCTGAACCCCTCTCTCTCTCTCTCTCTCTCTCTCTCTCTTTCTCTCTCTCTCTCTTTCTCTCTCTCTCTCTCTCTCTGTCCCCCCCCCACCCCCCCTTGCCACTGTCACCCAGTGCTTGCACATGGGGGGCAGTTGGTTCTCAGTAAATAATTGAGTAAAGAGTACGGTCTAGATCGGCTCTGGACTCTATTATTTGCTCATTTTTTGCCACCAATAAAATCAAATTCATTTCAATAATAATAAAGCTGTTTGTTTGTCTGTATCCTGTGTGTAATAAAGAGGAGATCGTACCACAGCAGCTTCATGATTATGTTCAAATGTTCCACTTAGTGCAGTCGGAGATGGAGCCTCTGAAAGGCAACTGCCTGGGCCCCCCGAGGATATTATGGGGCCCCCGAGGGCTGACAAACTTTACTCCACAGCAGCTTCTCAAAATGTGGCCCTCTCCTCCATAAACAACCTACGACTTGCAGTGACCTCTCAGGAGGAAACCTCCTGGTGATCAGTCCAGAGCCCCATCAGAGAGAGGAGATCAGGCCTGTCCAGAAAGGCTGCAGATATGTCTCTGACTGCTTTTATCAATGAAAGTAGCTGAAGGTTTTACCAGTCACCAAATCACTAAGTTACCAACACGACTCAGTAGGAAACCTCCTTCAAGGGGCTTCAGGTGTTGATGAGCACCGACCTTATAATGTGGGTTATTTACTACGGGACAACACTCATCCACAGTCTCATGAAAAGTCTATTCTCCCACAGTGACGGTGCAAATAACCACACCCTCTCTTCTTCTGAGGAAAACCATCATTTTGACAGTTTGACTCTGACTTGAATTAAAGGTTCCACATTGTATAAAATGAGATTCCCATGTGTTTTTGGATCATACAGCAGGCCTTAGGTTCCATGTCTCTCTGGAGTGCTCGTGACAACAGGTGGGTGAGCCTGACTGTTTCTGAGTGATCCAGTAAAAATGTAGCAGATTTCAGGTAGACACTCAGAGAAACCACATCCTGTAGGGTTGGATGGTGGGCTGAATTTAAATGAAGTATTTCCCTCATCAATTCACACTCACTTCCCCATAATGACAAAGTGAAAACAGAACAGGAAAAACTGAAAAATCACAGTGACAGAACTATTCAGACACTTTGCTGTGTACTTAGCTGAAGCATGATGTCTCAGTTAGTCCAGGTCCAGACTTCTTCAGGTCAGAATGATGGAGGTCAATCAGCTGAGTCTACCACAGTCCAGGTGTAGAAACATCTCAGAGATGATCCAGAGAGATGGAGGAAACTGAGTTAAATTTACAGATCCAAAAATCTGTTTTAACATTTAAATGTTCTGTGTCAGTGCAATAATGGGCCTTGATTGACAAGTCAATTTAAATGTTGACATTTTATAACTGTGAGATTATTTCAGTGTTAAAAGCAAGTCTCTCGGACAACCTTCTTCCACCTGTGCAATTTTGCCAAAATCAGGCCTATTCTGTGTCTAAAGTAGGGTTGTCACAAGTACCAATTCAATACCAACACGCAAAAAATACATCGATACCTGCTTTTTCTGGAACCGTCAGAACCGAATATTCAACTTTCCCGCGGCGAGCCGTGTCGATTCTTGGCGGAAGTGACGGGGGCAGTGTCCGCGTGTGAGCAGCACAGAGCAGTCAGCGGCGCTGAAGAAGAAAACCTGAGCCAATAACAATGGCTTCAGCAGGGGGGAGCGGAAACAACACGTCGGCTCCGTGACGAAACAGGTACGAAGAGTCGCGAGTGGAAATGTTTTGCATCGGAGGCGGATGAATACGGAGCAATTCTAGACACAAACAAGCCGACATGCAAACAGCGCCTGGTGTTAGAGGTTTTAGTGATGTGAGATCAGGCTCCACACCACTGTAGTTTAGTTATTTATCTGCATATTTATAAGAAGAAGAATGTTGTTTGTTTTATATACTTGAAGGCTCCATGCCACTGCTGTTCTTTTTTGAGTGTAAATAGTTGAATATTGTTGTTATTTATTACCATAAAGCACAGTATTGCTTGTTTTTATAGTGGTGTTAAATACTTGACAGTTTAAAGCAGTTTTCAATAAATTAGTGAATTTAAAAGTATATGGGTTCTGTTTTTTTTTAATCATGGTATGGATTAGTATTGAGAATCGTGGAAAATCACAGGTATTGGTATCGACTACTGAAATTCTGGTATCGTGACAACCCTAGTCTAAAGGATGCTGAAAAGCTAGTTCATGCATTTGTTACCTCAATACTGGACTACTGTAATTCTTTATTGTCAGGTATGTCCTGACCCATCCCTTAGTTATGCTGCTATAGAGCTAGACTGCTGGGGGATTCCCATGATTCACTGGGCGCTCTCTCTCTCTCTCTCTCTCTCTATTTCTGTCTCTCTCTCTCTCTCTGTCTCTCTCTCTCTCTCCCGCTCTCTCTCTCGATGACTTCAGGCCATTAACTTTGTATTTTTTTCTCGCCTGTAGTTTATGCTTCTCCTCTCTCTCCCTCTCTCTGTCCTCATTCTGCAGGTATCTCTGCCTCTGGAGCAGCAGGATCCAGATCCACCACTACTCATCTTTACTATTAACCACTGTTACCTGTCATTATTATTGATAACACCATCACCTACACAGCTGTTAATGGTCTCTCTCTCTCTCTCTTCTCTCCTCTCTCCTCCCCCCACCCCCTCTTTTTATCTTCTCCTAAACCCAACCGGTCCAGGCAGACGGCCCCCCACCCTGAGCCCGGTTCTGTTGGAGGTTTCTTCCTGTTAAAGGGAGTTTTTCCTCCCCCCTGTCACCAAGCGCTTGCTCTTTGTGGGAACTGTTGGGATTTTCTCTATAACAGAGTAAGGTCTTGACCTGACCCTGTAAAGAGCCTTGAGATAATGTAGATTATGATTTGGCGCTATACAAATAAAATTGAAATTGAATTGAAATTGAAAATCTCTTTTTAGAAGAAACAGTAAGTTGAAGTGAACATGATGCTGCATGATGCTGCAGATTGTGATCTATAAATCATGAATATTAATAATTGACTGTGACCAACAGACTGTGTGGACATGTTATTAAGCAAAGAGTTGGATTTTCACATGGAAAAGATAACCCTATGGCTCCCTCCAGTGGTTTTATCACAACATTGCAAACAGACTCAAGGATTCAGAAAGTCAGTCAGTAAAAGATGCAGGAGGGCCCTGTTACCTTCAGGATGGACATAGAATCATGTCATTCTGCATAATCACCTGTTACTCTCTTCGCTATGGAACACCAAATGGCTCAAAATTCACCAGGTGTTCATTTAACTTTGGAAGACCAACTTAATCTCTCAGATGTTGAGGATGCTGTCAATGATAATAACATTTTTTTTAGTAAAACAATGAATGTGATCATTGTAACTGTAATTGTTATTGTAATTATAACCTCAGATATCCAGCAGGGAGCTCTCTCACCAGACATATGACAGTGTGGTTTCAAAACTGGTCAAACATGCTTTGCTGATAACATCAACTCAGTGACTAAATGTTGGGTTTTAGATTCCAAAGATTCCTGTTTCAAGGCTTCAGGCCACAACTTAAATTCTTTTTCACTCAGTTGTTAATGTGAATAGTGTGTTTATCAATTTTTAAATCAATCTACTTTACATTTTTCTTGCATCTAGCACAAACATTCACTTGGATTCAATGATAAACTGATTAGAATTTGGTGATCAAAGATCTAAGGTCATGGTGACCTCACAAATTCATACTCAGCGTATATATGGATATGGATAAAATGAAGTGATGGCAGTTTATATCCAAAAGGTGAGAGATCAACTTCACTGTGAGATCACATCTCGCTGTACGGCTGTGTTGCGGGATATACAGTTTTTGTCTTGTGTAACCTAGGTTACTAGGCCCTTATTAGTAGTCCAGTTTACCAGTTAATTGATTAGATCAATAAATTAATAAATTCATATTTTTTTGTGACAGATAAATAAATAAATAGGGTTTGATTTAAAATAATCTTACATAAAACGAATAAATAGGATTTATGATTAAAATCATAAATATGTCAATAAATAGATTAAAAACATCAATATACACAAGTCATTTATCTGTTTTTTAAAAAAGAGTATTTTGTTTTATTTCAAGTGTAGCGAATGTGCCTTTCTCAAAGTGTACAAGATTCAGGGGCATGAGGAGTTCGCGGGATAGTAACGTCGCTTAACCAATCAGACGCCGTCAGGGCGTACTGCAGTCGTTTTTTTCCTTCTCTCTCTGCCGGACCTTCGTCGAGGTGGCTGCATGCTAACCCTTCGCTGCAGATATTACAGTTTTGTGTGACAGAGCCAGATATTCCAACGTCTGTGTGACTTTTATCACCGGCGCAGAGAGCGAAATTCCTTTTCTTTTTGCAGTCGGTTCAGTAGCGGACTGTGTGTTTTGAGACGGAAGCGAAGGATAACGTAAGTTGTGTTTATTAGCATCCGTGGCGCTAGCTCAAGCCATTAGCCACATGTCCTTAGCTAAATTATATTTGTGAAGTTACACATTACTGAACTCCCGTGTCCCTGTCTCTTAAAAAGCGGAACCTGGACTGATGAGAGCCGTGCACTCTGCCTTGTGCCCGGAGTGTGTGTGTGTGATGCTTGAGCCTCTGGTGAGTAAACTTTATTGATAAAAGTCCGGTAAATGGCGTTGAAATGTGCATCTGCTAATGTTAATATAGATGAACAGGCAGTGAATTCATGTGTGTTGTGTTTAAAAAATTGTTTTATATTACGGTGTTTTATCTGCATTACCCTCACTCCGTGTGTTTTTTTTTCTGAGAGTGAGTGGCAGGAAAAAAATAAAGAGATGAACGGAGAGAAATGTTCAGCCATTCTGTCTCATGTTAACACTGAGAAATGTGTTCAGTTAATTTAATGACAGTAAAGACGAGTTAAAATGAATATTAAGAAACGATGTTACAATGTACATGTGTTTATATGGATTTATTTACATTTAAAAGTGTATTTTGTTTACATGAACATTACAGTAACCCTCTTTTTGGCCCTTATAGGCCGGGTTTCTTTTCTTTGTATAGATTCCTGGGTTGAGATCTGCATGAAGACAACTTCTTCTGCTGGGATTCCTCCCATTCTGTAGAGGTAGAAGGGAGCCTCAGTGGTTGTGGCGAGCCACCCAAAACAGAGACTGATTTATTTTAGAGACTGGGTTTATTGAAACTGTTGTTGATATGTCATGTGTGTGCTGAAGATTTGAATGTATTTTTTTTTTTTTTAATTTTATATATTTTATTTATTTATTTATTTATTTTATTTAAATCAACACAATATAACACTTAAAAACTTACCTGTTGGTCATGTGAATTCTTTACTCTGTCACTTAATGCACATTGCTAATACCCCTTTCTCCTGTAGCGATCTAGACTTCTGATTGTTCTGGTCCACGAGGTAATTAATGCACTGATAAAATAAACTGTATCTCCCAGTCTTTACCACTAACAGTTAGAGCTGAGGCAGGTTACACTTGCACTAAAAAAAGACAGAGAAAAGACCTGTTGATATCAACAGGATATCAGCAGTGGTGTATTAGAGGAATTATCTGTCAAAAATGAATCATAAATTATTAAAAAAAGGAAGAGAAATCCACCATTTAAGTATTCTGCAAACATATAAAGCTGGCAGTGGCAGCAACGGAGCAGACATGCAGCCAGTGTGAACACACATGTTTTTCCGCAGCAGATCAGCAACACATCCATTTTGTCTCTGATATAATGGTACATGAATTATCATGAATTCATGCATGAATTCATTCATTACTTCATGCAATAATATCTCATGAATCATTGTGAGTTCAATGTCTTTCATTCATGCATGAACAACACATTAATTAAAGCAACCAAGCTAGGCACATTTTTGAACTTTCTTGTTCTTATACATTGTTATTTCACAGTTGTGCCATTATTAGTAACAGATTGTTCATCAGAGTTAAAAAAGGACAAATTCACCACTATAGCTGAACGGCCAGAAACATGATGAAGTCATGAGAAACTAATGATTACCGGTAGTTAATGATGACTGTATACAGTAGTATATACAGTATTAGTACTACTGTCCATTTACCTGCAGGCTACTGTGAAGAAGATATGAATATGCTTAATGAGCTATGCGATGAGATATTTCAAAATAAAACAGGAAATAAAGAGTCCTGAAAGTCACAGAGGCAGATCATGACAAAACTAGTGAGATGTCTAAAAATAGCTTGACAAACGAGGCTGACGTTAAAGGGAAACTTAAATGATAATATTATCAACAAAAAAATACAGAGACTGATTCTGTATTTTGATCCACTTATAGTTGTGAAGAAGTGAATCCCATGTAAGACATCAGTCTGTGCACATTGAGGAGGAGCAGTTCTTCAGAGATAAGAGGGTAGGCAGATACATTTTAATGCTCTAAGAACACAGTAAAGTGTATAAGTGTACTACTACTTAGTGGTGAAAGTGACTGAAGCATAAACCTAACACGGGGAAACTTTTCTGTTATGTAATTTACCAGAATGTGTGGAGAGCAACATTAAATGAAATCATCAGACATCTACATGATGTCTGCGATCATGATGTCCCTCTTATTTTACCAACATCTACACAGTTTCATTACAGCTGACAAAGACAGGCTTTGAAATTCTGCAACATGCTGGACCTGCCTCCTGTTTTTCAGGAGATGAGATGTTACACCTGTGCTCTGCTCCAAGGTTCCACATTGGAGTGTAACTATGTAAGATCTGTGATCAAATTATTTAACATTATTTTACTCAGTTAGAAAAAGAAAAATCAGTTGCTGATAGAATTTCTTACATTCAGGAAATATTTTAGATTTGTCTCATTTACTTATTCTCAGTCTTTTCTCCTCCCTCTTATCATATTGCATCCTGTACAATATACAATGTAAAGAAGAACATTGTCATGTTCATACACAACAGTTCTCAACTGAAGCCGACATTCATGTGTAGTGGATAAGAAATTTGAAACAACAGAGAATATGCACTGAGAATGTAAGGAGTAGAAATAAGTAGTACAGGGTTTTGTCTAGGTTGATTGTGCGGTGATCGATTGGTAACGCCTTAAGGCTCCAGTAGTGGGAACCGCGCTCCTTTTCCCTCACTCAGTACACACGAGTGAAGGCGAGAGCAGTGCGCTGGTTTTCTTCATTCATCTCCCCTCACTACTTCCCTTGTTTAAGGTAATTTCCATACATAAGGCACTATAAACTTTTGGTTGCTCTTGGTTGTTGCTTTGTCATAACAGTTCATTGTGTTAGAGTTTTAGGCGAACTCCGTCGCAGTGTAAGCTAGCTGCTGCTATTGTCTCACGCTGCCGCCAGACGTTTGTTCCGCCATTGTTTGCTTTTGAGTTTGTCAGTGAGAGGGAGCTTCTGCACAGTACTTAAAATATTATTTCAAAACTGTATAAAAGTGAAACTCAATATACATGAGTGAAGGCGAGAGCAGCGTGCTGGTTTTCTTCATTCAGCTCCCCTCACTATTTCCCTTGTTTAAGGGCACAACACATGCACCTATGCTGACATTTGTATGTGATTAGCTGTGATCCACCGTGTCTTAACGAAATGTTTGTCATTCACTGTAATTCAAAGGTATTCTCACTGAAAACTGAATGACGTGCGCCAACAGAGGGAGGACCTCGTGTATGGATTGGTAAATTTCATCCAACTCATCTGATTGTGGAGAAAGTAGAGCACATGGACATCCTTACGGTGCGTTCACACCAAACGCGATGGACGCGATGAACGCCACAAGTTTCCATTCAAAGTCAATGTAAATGGCTTGTATGGCGTGTATCGCTTGAAGTTGAAAAATTTGAACTTTTCAAGCGACATCGCGTGACGCTGTGCCGCAACATCCAATCAGCGTTGATGTCCAAACCACGCCACCGACGTAGTTACGTCAGACGCGCATTTCAAAAAATGGAGGAGAAAATTATTGTGGCTGTCTGTGGATACCATGGATGTATTATAAGACCTTATTCTTATAATACATCCATGGTGGATACACGGAGCTATATGACACAACGTCCCACTTTTACCGGGACAGAAACAAAAAAGATAATGCCTGGAAGAAGGTTAGCAAGAAGGTACAGCTGGATTGTGGACGTCTTAATATCAGACGTCCACAACAGATAAAGCGCAGCTACGGTTGTTAACTCAGCCATGGTTGACGAGAGAAAGAAATAAAACAGCGGGATGTGAAGAAAATAGCGGGAGGTGGATTGCGTCATCACACGATGAAGCGATGATCACAAATGTGACACAAATGTGTCGAGCGACGCGATACTCGCGTTACGGGCGATGACATCGCATCCATCGCGTTTGGTGTGAACGCATGGTTAGTTTTCAAATGGGTTGTGATGATGATGCCAGAAAACCACTTCTAGATCAGCTTCCTCTGATGAGGACAGACCCATGCAGAAGTTAATTTCTCTCTGTCCTCAGTGTCCACAGGTTCAGTTTCTTGCTTCTGACTTCCTTCTGCTGTTGTTGACAGGTGATGGTAATAAGATTTTTAAAAACAGAATTTACATTAAACTGGGATTAAGTGATGGATCAACTCTGGTGCAGTCATCACCTTCACAATGTAACATGAAAACACCTGGAACTGGCCACCAGAGGTTCACCCAGGAGCAAAATTAGACTCATCATTCGTAGATGGACACTGCTGTTACCAGTTCAGAAGTATTAGTCTTACAAACTCTTTAATGTGTACTGAAGATTTGACAGTTTGATATCTAAGTCATTGTCATTAAGAAACTGTTAAATAGGTAAACCTGTTGTGATTTAATTGTACTGAGCATGTTTTTTTTCTTCCAAATTTACCATGTGCCTCACAGGACACGTTATCAGTGTTATTAAGACTGAGACAAGACACATAAGGAAAGCACCAACTTAAGAAGTGTCAAATGATACAATGAATGTGACACTGTGTGTAAAAGTAGAACAGTGTCTCTATGTAGTGCAGCTACATGCACTTGGAGTTTAGTGTGTGTTGCTGATCCAGGGTAGGTGTGAAGTCAGTGGAGCTCTGTCCAGACTCTGCTGCTGCAACACAAGAGTCAGTCTGGACACACTTAAAAAACATATCACACAAAGCATTTCAGAAGATTACATCAAAACCCATATTTTATTTTATGTATAGCAATACCATTTACATATTAAATAACACTATAATAGAATGCTTTGATATAGCTTTCAACAGAACAAATAAAAAGAACTCCAACCTTTTTTTCTGATTTCATGTTACAAAAGAGGGAGGAACAGCCAGCTTTTCAAAATGGGTCAGTGGAGAGGAAATTAACCAGAGAGCTGACAACAGAATCAAAGAAGAAGAGCGGGTGACATCTTAATATCACAATCACTGCCTGAACATTAATGGAGGGTGTGAAGCTGGAAACTGGAATCTGGTGATGTGAATGCAAAGACACCTGGTTTCCACAGGATCCAGTACCAAAAGTGATGCCATGTGTGAGTTCAGGTGAGAGAGAATGACCTGACAGTGTGTGTGATGGCAGATCAGACAGTAACCTTGTGAGAGTTCTGTGATACAGATGGTAAAAGAAATAACTTTTGAGTTGCCAAATCATCAAGAGAAATACTGGAAATGTGGTTAGAAATCAGAGAGAGGAGACATTTCCCCTGACACAGTCGATACAGACCCAGTTTCCAGAGGAGGTCCAGTTACAGAGGCAACAACATACAGGATATGTACATTTCTTATTGATAGTACAGCTGCATGTGTGTTTCAAAGGCAACACAACACTTTTCAGTCGGAAAGATCACCATGATCAGAATGAAAAATGGCCTGGTCACAACAGCATCACAGCAACATTTCAGAAGTTAGCTCATGTCACTCGCCGGGAACACTCGGCGTGTGCTGCATGTGAGCTGCTGCAGCTTGTGTGTGTGTGTGTGTGTGTGTGTGTGTGTGTGTGTGTGTGTGTGTGTGTGTGTGTGTGTGTGTGTGTGTGTGTGTGTGTGTTTACACCGGCTGCATTGCTGCTACTTCCAGCTCTGTTTTCCTACATAGAGTTTTCAGGCTCCTTAAACATTGGATTTCTTTTTATTATCAATTAATTTCTGATTTATTTCTGTCAGAAAATGTCTCTAAGACTCTGTCTCCACATGCAGCTGCTGAAAAGGTTAAAACAGATATTTATATTTTTCATGCCCGTGTCATGTTCAGATTCAGCCCAGGCACTGAACCTATAGTGGAAAGTGTTGGTTTTATGTAATGGTGTTGGTGTGAGGTCAGTATGACATCAGCAGGTCTTTTCTCTGTTTTTGCAGGGAGACGAGCACCACGTGTGGAAAAACAGGTGAGACACAGGATCTCTAGCATGTCTCACACACGTATCACGCAGCCAGTGTGTCTGCTCTAACCCGTCAACATGGCCCCCGAAATGAACACCAAGATTTTCTGCACACGCCACGCAGCCAGTGTGTTCCCGGACTGAGGCATGAGGAAAACATGCAAACTGCAGGTGTGAACCTTTGCAGTCCTGTGGACAGTAGCTGAATTAGTAGATTAACTGAATGAGTAGAATTGAACATTTCAACTTATTGTAATATCAGTGACTGGGAGCAAACCAGTGTAACCAGAGTAACAACATGTTATGGGTTAGCTCAGCAGACATCAGTAGATGCACAAATGAATTTTGCTTTGCCTCTTGCTGGTGTGACCAGGCACCTAGGCAAAGTGGATATAAAAAAAAATCTAAGAAAATTTTGTGTAGATGAAGACTTTATAATGTGGCCCTGTTTCAGAAGGAGCTCAACAGAAATAGAAATATTTCACTTCTGTTCAGTTTACCGACTGATGAATCTGATAGTGAAGGGAGACTTTGAATCAAGGACACTGGTAATAATACAGACACAGTCTGAGGGGGTGTGGGGTCTTTGGTAAAAGTTTCTAAACATAAAATACATTTGTCTCCTTTGCTGCTTTGCCATGTGAAAAAAAAATCACACTTTGATTCAAAATGCAAAACCACAAGTGTTCAATTCACACCATTGATCACAGAGGTACAGAATATCATTTCAATTTAAAATGAGAACATTCTCATGTCAAAGTAACGTAGTAGTGAGAGAGAGAGATTACTGCAGTTAAAGCAGGAAACACTGGAGTCTCTGCTTTTTGTTTTTAGGCCAAAACCACAAAAAATACATCTCTGGAGACAAGTGAGCGAGGGTTGTAAACTATGTACATAAGGCCTTGGGAGGTGGGAGTAAGCGGTCACACCTCTGACAGCGAGCACGGATCTCCACCTGCTCTGTCTCTTCAAAATACGGTTGAATATGAAGTTTTTTTTTGTTTTTTAGTCCAGTCACTTCAAAAAGTTACAACAGTTTACAAATGATCTTTTCAGGTGTGTGCACAACAGCAGTGAAATCAGATCTGGTTAGAGCTGTGGATTTTATTGACACGGTGGGTGCTGCGCCTGTGTGACCTTTGTGTTTCTGACTGGTTTAATGAGAAGAGCCGCGTGTGACTTGGCGAGAGGTGCAGGTTTGTGAGGATTCAAGGGTTTCTGTAAATGTTTTATCACAAACTAGGCCTGGGCAATATCCGAAATCTCGTCCAACCCAAACATGAGATATGATAATATCACAGGGCCGTATCTAATGTGTTTAATGTACATAAGGATTCAGGTGTAAGCGGTGCTGCCACTTTAAAGTAAGCAAAGCAGTGAGATGAGGACGGGATTCTGCAGCAGCACAAACTGCAAAACTTCATGTTCTGAGAAATCTTGCATATGGCGGGAAATATCATGACATTCAATATTATCGAGCCTAGTGCCAACCAACCCCATGAAAGGACCAAACCTAACGATGAGGTGATGCAAAGTATTGGACATGTGTCCTAAGTCTGATTCATTTTAACGTGTCCTACTACTTTTTCAATGTAAATGTCTTGTGTAGGAACCAGTGGGCTTGGACAGGGAGGGGAGGTCTGAACGTACAGACAGTCTAACACCTTGTCCACAATAAGACAGATACAGGCAAACATCCTTCGAGTATGACAGAGGAGTAGGGTTGGGTACTGCTAGAGGGTTGGTCATCAAATCCATTTTCAGGTTCTTGTCACGTTATCCGAGTAAGAAACGAAACCGAAATGCGTTGAAATCAAAAACCACCTTTATTTTCAGCACATTTGACATGAACGATGAGGCATTAAAATAAAGAAACATGGAAATGTTCTTGCAAAGCAGAGTTTGAAGATCTGAATATTGAATGTTTTCCATCTTTATTAACCTGTGTTGGATTTGTTAGCACTGATTAGCTGATTTTAATGATGCCACAGTTTGTCATATTTCTTTGAGCATTAGCTAAACACCCTACATGGGAGCTGATAAAGACAGTGAAGGTGTTGAAATCTTAAACATCCAGCTCTTCTTACCCAACCCTACAGAGATGGCAGACTGAAGGAAAATCCAGCATCACAACAAAAAACATTACAGAAGAAGCAGGTACCAGGTTTCAGGTTTCCAGTTTACAAACTGAGGGAAATCTTATGGGGAAATATTTCTTGTCTGTCCTGAAATGAACAAGTGAATGAATCAGTTTTTTCACTGTTGAGACAATTTAAGTGCAGATCAAATGAATAACCCACTGAGACTTGACTGACACTGAGAACCCAAAGACTGTTTCAAACCCTGTTTTATGTTTCTAAAACGGGAGCAATTTGTTGCATAGAGCTTGGTTGTTGAGTCTGCTGTTTCCCTACCTAACCCTATAATGACACATGGTTGCATGTGAGTAAATGAAGGCTCCACACACAGGCCTTTGTGTTCTTTATCTGTGGCTTGTCTGTCATGACTGGAAAAATCAAATGCGTGAGGAATGGCGTGAGGTTGCATCATCTGCTGTAGTTCATCAGATGTTGGTGGCATCTGTATGTGTGTATTTGTGTGTGTGTGTGAGAGGGATTAGATGACGTAGCAGCATACAAGACCTTAGAGGACTGAGGAAGTCCAGGTTGCTGTGAGAATTGGAGTCATATTGGATGGATTGGAAATCAACCAGCCTGCGGCGAGAGGCCACAAAAGACATGTACAAAAATCACAAAGTTATTATGATAAGGATATATTTATATATGTATACATACAGTATTTCCATATATTAAAAAGCATAATATGAATTATACAAAGAAATAATAATCCAAGTTCACAGTAGCAGTTGTTACACCACCTTAGATATTACAACATGGGTGTGACTTGCTAATAAAAGAACAAGAGCGACAACGAAACAAGGCAAAAAAAAAGGTGAAGGGGAAATTACTTTTAGAAAACAAGTGCTGCTTGTATGTGGCAACAGGTTTGGAGTAGATGAGCAGGGTGGAGGAGATTATACTGAAGTCGACCAGCATTTTGTTACTGAGGCTGAGAGTCTGTGCCATCCTCCGTCCACTGCCGGACATCACGCGGTGCTGTAGGTGGCAGGCAGACGAACAACGTCCTTCACAGAAGCAGTTGGTTTAATAATGGCCACAGCCGTGGAATGTCAAAAAAAAGTAAAAAAACATCAGAGCTTGTGTGGAGAAAAGCCAAGTGAGTCAGCTTTAGTATAGGCAGTAACATTGACATTATATAGTGCAAACAAGAAAGAGACAGAAAAGTGTTTCTTGTTGCCCAGCGACACTGCTGTGAAACTTAAAAATGCAGGTGCAACCCTTCAGTAGGAGAACATTAAGACATAAAATGGCAGAAAAAAAAAATAAATATCAAAAACTTTATCAGTGTAAAAAAGTAATCAGGTTATTCAGTTAACCAAGAGTCTGGCAAAAAAGGCCTCAAAAAGTCTTGTCCCACAATAGTTCCTTCACGTTTTACAAAGTCGCCTCCCTCGTGGGTGTAGGGACCTCGCAGGGTGTTTAGACCCATGGGACGCCCTTGGCTCAGCTCCGGGCTGCTGACAGGCCTCTCTCACACCAACGACTCCATACTCTCTGCCTGGGCACACTGGTTGGACATGGACACCGCGGCCCCGTTAATGTCCCTGGCCAGAAGTCCAGAGCTGTTCTCCTTGGTGCTGACGAGGCTAAGCAGAGCTTTGTAGAGGTACTGGTACTGGTCCTGTGAACCGGTCACAGACAGACGGGGACAGGGACAGAGAGGAGAACAGGTGAGGACAACATATGACCACTAAGCTTCTTCTTCTTCAAGCTGTATCTACAGTTCTGCGGTAGCTCAACAGGTTTGAGAAATCTGCTTTGTACCTGCCAGATGTTGTTATGTTCAGATTTACTTTAACTCCTTGGAAACAAGAAGCCTAACTGCTCACTAGGGCCTGTTAAGGACCAGAGCAAACACACTGGGTACAGTTGTCAGACTCACAATGTCTGTAAAGACTCCTGGTCTCATGAGGTTGATCATCTTGGCCACCTGATAGACATCGACGGCGCCCTCGCTCTCCAGCTGCTGAGACAGGGTGGTGAGGGCACAAAACTTGCCAGCTGACACCGCTCCCAACCTGACACACACACACACACACACACTGTCAGAAAAGTCTCATCAAACTCCTCCACTGCTTCATCAACACAGCCTTGGTTTTAAAGGGGATGAGGATCTCCAGCTCGTCTTGAAGAGCAAAGCTTCTGTGGTTTTAAATTCAGTCTTTCCTGAGCTCAGCTAACACTTTTCCTCTGGTTTACATCATCAGCAGCAGCATGTGGTGCTTTCAAATGTGGTTTCACTTCCTCCACAGGTTAGAAATGACCTGATGTTGCAGTGCAGAGACAATCATACGATCATGTTTCATGCTTTTCTAACATGATGTCACACAGATGTTAGTCACCTCCTCAGTGTGAAACTGAAATGTAAAAGAAAAAAATGCTGCACCGTTTTTCAAAGTGGTTGTTGTTCATGTGTTGTACGTCGTTTAACCCCGTCAGTACTATTCTTATGGTGTAGTCTACCTCAGCTCCTGTGTTGGAATACAAGCATGTTCTGGTTGAGGCCAGCAATAAACCAGAAACAGCTGAGAGCAGCTGTATGTACAGTAAACGTTACTATTAGGTGATGCTTAAAAATTGGAATAGAACGCAGGGTGAGAGACGGCTCTGAATGGAGTGTAAATGACGTGGTGTCCACTGCTGTCTGTGTGTGTGTCCTCAGGTGAGTATAACTTGGCTCTGACCCTCCACTAAACCAGGTCTTGTAAAGCTGGCAGTTTACTTTATCAGAGGTAGATTTAATCCTCTGCTCAGTGGACTCAGTGGTCTCTTCCTGGTTTAGGGCTACGTAGACCTCTACTGTTGAGAAGACAGCAGCTCAGCCAGGGAAGGAAGACTCTCACTGGTTAGGAATGCAATCAAAAATTTATTAGCAAGTGTGTCCACCTGAGGACGACAGGCTCCCTGGAGAGCACTGGGTCACCTTCACAATGTGAGGGGCCTCCTCCTCCTCCATTAGCAGCCCTGTCAGCAGTGCAGCAGAAGCCGCTGCTTACAACCCACGCCTGGTTGAATAATGAGCACAGACAAATAGGATAACAGCCTCTTAGCCTCTTAGGTGCTGTAGGACAGTTGCACCATAGCAACCAGTTAAAGCACTCGCTTTTCTTCATTATTCTAATGAATAAACATAAGCAGAGCTGCTCAAGTGTCGTTCAAAATCACTAATTTATGTCAATACAAAAGAGACTTTCCTTCATTTTAATTTGGGCAGTTTGTTGGGCTAAGTGTTGTATCTGTGCGTGTGTCTGTGTGTGTGTTTGTTTGTGTGTGTGGGGTGGCTGGGTGGGGGGTGGGGATAGAGACCATCACTTGTTGCAGTTTAAGTTAAGCAATATAAACCTCACTTTTTCTTGCCATAATGGGCAGTTTTATTTCATGTTCATGTGCTGTGGTGAAGAGCAAATAAAAAGTCAGACTGACTCATCGTGGATGATGGTTGGTCCATCGCGGGCAGCCGCCTCCCCTTTAATGACGTTGATGAGCTCAAAGGTGCTGCTGATGGGTGCATCAGGGTTCGGCCATTTGGGGCACTGAAAGTGACGAACCTCTAATACGTAGTCATCCTGGTCAGACAGAGGGCGAGACAGGCAGAGAGACAGCAGGAGAGAGAGAGAGAAGAGTTAGATCAGGGCAGTTTGATAACGCTGACATTAAACTTCCACCAAAACAATGACACTGAGAGTTTCTGTTTCTGACAGGGCTGTTATCATTATTGAAAAAATTCAAAACCAATATTTCACCACAATAAATCACCTCTTAACCTTTAAATGAAATGTTGTTGACACACAAGCACAGCTCAACATGCTCTACAAAAAAGCCAAAGGTCTGCCATAAAGGATTTCTTCTGTCATTTTTTTATGTGTTCCCCTGAACCACAGCTCCAATTGCTGCAAAATTTTCTTTAGATCATCATTGGAACAGGATCATCACAAGCATCAAACGCTGCATAAAGCTTGTTGATAGCTTCAAGATAATGACCAATAAACTTCACAAGGGGTGGGGCTTAACTCATAACTCATTAACGATTTGTCCAATCATCATAAATCTGGGTTGCTCATGACTGAAGATGCCTTTGAACAACGCTGACTTAACTGGAAACATCCTGCACCATCCGATGACAGGGGAACAATTGGTGGACTGTTGAGTCCACAGTTATTGAAACTCTGCAGGCTTTGCGATGTGTGCGACTGATCGCTCCTGTGCTCTCTCTGTCACACACACAAACACACAAACAGTAACCTGTGTAGCTTCGAGGATGAAGTCGTGGATGCTGATCTGCTCCTTGCTGGACAGACACAGTCGGTCTTTACTGATGAGGGTGACAGTGAACACCTCGCAGTTCATGGCCTCCTCTCGACTGGGCCAATACACAAACTCATCCTCTGCCTGCAGAAGAGCCACTGTGGTTATTCACTCATTCAGTTCATTAAGCACTGTACAAACGTGTTTGTGTGGGGGCCATGTGATTCTCTTTCTCATGAAGGTGTGAGCCTTGATACCTTGAACACAAGTGTAGGAGGCTGACAACACGCAGGGTGCACATTCTCTTCAAAGTGGGGGGTAGTAGCACAGTACTGTGCACACAGTTTTAGGCACTATGGGTTTTTAGATTTTTATCCAGATTTTTGCTATTTAATGCACTTTGTATGAAGTTAACTGATAAATAAAAACATTTCAAGCATTATTTCTTAAGGCATCTGCACTTATGTCTATACATCAATGACCTTTGCACTGTGTCTGTGTGTGTGTGGGTGTGTGTGTGTGTGTGTGTGTGTGTTTCTTACCAGTCCATGGTTAGCAGGCAACATAATAATAATTTGTGCATTGTGGTCCCAGATCATTCTCCAAAAGTCTTTTGTGGTGTGAGGCAGAGGATGCTGGGTAATTATGAATTCATTGCTCCGGTAGTAACCCTGTAGAGAGCAACAATAGGTCACATCACATGGATTTGGATTTAGGTTCTGTTTAAAACAGTGTGAACATACACTGTGAACGCTGCTGAGTGACTCACCAGCTCATCATCAGAGCTTCATCTGCACCTTTAGGGTTTTAAAGGCTAAATCAAACCTGAGTGAAGCCTCCTCTCTGCAGGTGACAGGAGGATGCTGACCTGCTATTAGCTGAGCTATGAGCTCACACTCACCACTGCAACAAGGGGGTGACAATCTCATCAACTGCAAATGGCTTTGGGTTAAGAGGTAACTCTGAAATTAGTCTCACTTTAAAGAGGCTATCACTAGTCATGGAGTTTCAAGAGAGCAGGAGAAAATGTCACAGTGAGGTCATCAGGGTCACCATCTCAAACTCTGGAGGGCTTCACAGTTATTACCCAACCCAGAACCCAGGCTAGGCCCATGTTATATGAACTCTTATTGGGTCAGGGTTTTATTGTGGTGGGTCTAAGTGCACTCGTAGTCATCTCAGGTCATGTGACATGTCATAATCATTGCTTTCTGAGATGAGACAAAAGCCATCTCTCACCCTGCGTTCTATTCCAAGTCCAGATGTCGCTACACCTGTTTTATTGAGGATGCATCAGGACATGAATTGTGTGGACTTGGGACATCCCAGTAGAAACAGTGTTTATATCTGACAGGCACTGGTTTCTACTGATTTATTTGAAGCCCTAGGTGGTAACATGTCATCATACATCACTTATTAAACTGGTCCCATCGTCACTGTGATTGGCTGATGCTCAACGTGCCATGTGCAAACACTACTTTTGGGAATACTGCTTTCAGTTTTTGTGCTGCGCACACTTGGAACATTTGACCAGTGGTTCTCAAAGTGGGGTCCGGGCCCATAGGGGTCCTTGGGGTCCCCAGCAAAAAGGGGAATCATTTTTTTATTATAAATACAACTAAATAACACAGTGACAAAAGGTCTGACTAATTTGGTCATTGACATCTAAAAGCAAAAGTCTTATCTGACGGGGGTCCGTGGTCTAATTTGTGTCAGTTTAGGGTCCTTGATAACCACTGACAACCACTGCATGTGACAACTCACAGTAAAACTAAAAACAGTTGTAGCTGACGATTGATTTAAAACCACAATCATAAACTACTTGTGTTTCTAACTGTGTTATGCTGTTGTTTGTTTGTTTTCTCGTTAATTATTTTTGTGTGTATCCATTCAGTTTTAAATGAATTTAGGTCAGATCTTTTTTAAAATTCTCTCATGCATGTTCAATCAGGATATGTTAGTCACTACTGAGTTACATCATGGGTGGTGTAGTACAAGTGATGGTGTACCCTGTTAAAGGCACAATCCCTGATTTTGTTGTAGCATCTCTACATGTTCCTCCCACTTTACTGTACTTGGTGTTTTGAAACTTAACACTGAGCTGGTTGAAAATTGGGGAATAAAGTCAGGGAGTGTATATTAACACACACTCAGTGATTCTGACTTAGTGTGTATTGACTTGATGTAGCCTGCTGAGTCAAAACACCATGGAGAGAGAGCGGAAAGATCAGTGATTGACAGAAGAAGTGGAAGCACTGACCATGATGTAAGAGGCGTTAATGTAGTCGGTGCCTTTGATGCCAGGCAGAGGTGCAAGGCCAACCCTCGCTTGCTCCGCTGTTCGTAGATAGATGGAGGTTGGGGTGGGGGGAGAACAAGAACAGGCATTTACCCGTTTATCAGAACAGAGTGATGACAGAGAAAGGCCACGCTGCGTGAAGCTGCAGACAGACATTGACATCTCTGAAACTTGGTGGATCCCAGTCAATCTGATATAATCGCTTTTATTTTGTGAACCAACATTAGGTTTAGTAAGCTTATTAGGAAAAACATGGTTGTCCAGAGGTACTGTGCTAAATTTCAACACGACTTGGTCTGTTGGGCTGATAAACAAGCATTATAGTGGTGCTGAGAATTAACTTGCAGCTGACTTGTTTCTTTTTTAATCAAAAAATATGAACTTACAGTGTTGTATGACCTTTGACCCTGGTAAGACATACCAACGACACAGGAATCTCTCACTGCACTGCCACCTACTAGACCTTTTCAAGCTGATTCAGAGTCAGACGCTCTGTGTTCAACTTCCTCAGACTTTCATTCATAAGTAAAAAAAATCTTCTGTCAGTGCTGAACAGTAAGAAAATAACTGTGCTTGCTTATTTGTGTTGTTTATTGATTTCCTGTGTGTCACTGTTCTATAATTCAGACGCTGCAAACTCAGATGTAATCTATGTATTCAATAATAGGAATGGTTTCTACTAACTGGGAGGTATAATTTCCTGCTGTTTGGTCAGGTTTTTACTGGAGTGTAAAACTTACATGGCACCACGGAGGAATTGCGATTTTTCTCTTTGTTGCACTCCTTCTGAGCATTGAAGCAGTCCGTGAATCTGGCATTGCACTGTGTTACCAGCTGAAACACAGGAGAAGAGAATGTGGGTGTTACATTGACAGACTGACTAATCACAAACTAGGAAGTTGCATCATTTTAATGAACACTCTGAGATCTTAAACAGAATCAGCAGAGAAGGTAGATATTGATTTATTGATAGTGAAGTTACCTTTACCTGAGCCTAAATTAAGCTAAACCTGCAAAGCAGCTGAATTTCTCTTCAGCAAGAATCCATCCTGCCAGGGTCCACGTCATCAGCCTCCTGCAAGGGAGGAACTACTACTCTGTCGTCTCACTTAGACACTTGTTAGCAACCGGCCTTTTTTAACAGACTGAGAAGCTTCAAGAATCAGGACTGAGGGATTTACTGATGAATTTGATGTCAGACAATCAAACGTGAAAATGTCTTAGTGATCTTAGTGCTGCATTTGACACCATCGATCATAAGATTCTGTTACAGAGACTAGAGCATATGGTCGGCATCAAAGGAACCACACTAAGCTGGTTTAAGTCATATTTGTCAGATAGACTCCAGTTTGTTCATGTTAATAATGACTCTTCTATCAACACTACAGTCAGTCATGGAGTTCCACAAGGTTCTGTGCTAGGACCAATACTTTTCACTCTATATATGCTCCCTCTAGGAAACATTATTAGGAGGCACCAGATAAATTTCCATTGTTACGCAGATGACACCCAGCTGTACTTATCCATGAAGCCAGGTGAGACTAACCAGGTAGCCAAGCTTCAGGTGTGTCTTAAGGACATAAAAACCTGGATGACCAGTAATTTCTTACTCTTAAATTCAGACAAAACTGAAGTTATTGTAATTGCCCCAAAACACCTCAGTGATACACTATGTGATAATATACTGACTCTGGATGACATTACCTTGGCCTCCAGTGCTACAGTCAGAAACCTTGGTGTCATTTTTGACCAGGACTTGTCCTTTACTTCACATATAAAGCAAGTCTCTAGGACAGCCTTCTTCCACCTGCGCAATATTGCAAAAATCAGACCCATTCTGTGTCTAAAGGAAGCTGAAAAACTAGTTCATGCATTTGTTACCTCAAGACTGGACTACTGTAACTCTTTATTGTCAGAATGTCCCAAAAAAAGCCTCCAATTGATCCAAAATGCGGCAGCACGAGTACTGACAGGAACTAGGAAACGAGATCACATCTCTCCTGTGTTAGCTTCTCTGCATTGGCTCCCTGTAAAATCCAGGATAGAATTTAAAATCCTCCTCCTCACCTACAAAGCCATTAATGGTCAGGCACCATCGTACCTTGGAGAGCTTATAGTTCCCTATTTTCCCAATAGGACACTTCGCTCTCTAAATGCAGGTCAACTTGTGGTTCCCAGAGTTTGTAAGAGTAGAATGGGGGGCAGAGCCTTCAGCTATCAGGCTCCTCTCCTGTGGAACCAGCTCCCAGTGTGGGTTCGGGAGGCAGACCCCCTCTCTACCTTTAAGATCAGGCTTAAAACTGTCCTGTTTAGTAAAGCTTATAGTTAGGGCTGGCTCGGGTATGTCCTGACCCATCCCTTAGTTATGCTGCTATAGAGCTAGACTGCTGGGGGGTTCCCATGATGCACTGGGCGCTCTCTCTCTATTTCTGTCTCTCTCCCTCTCTCTCTCTCGATGACTTCATGCCATTAACTTTGTATTTTTTTCTCTCCCGTAGTTTATGCTTCTCCTCTCTCTCCCTCTCTCTGTCCTCATTCTGCAGGTCTCTCTGCCTCTGGAGCAGCAGGATCCAGATCCACCACTACTCATCTTTACTATTAACCACTGTTATCTGTCATTATTATTGATAACACCATCACCTACACAGCTGTTCCTGGTCTCTCTCTTCTCTCCTCTCTCCTCCCCCCACCCCCTCTTTTTATCTTCTCCTAAACCCAACCAGTCCAGGCAGACCCCCCCACCCTGAGCCCGGTTCTGTTGGAGGTTTCTTCCTGTTAAAAGGGAGTTTTTCCTCCCCCCTGTCGCCAAGCGCTTGCTCTTTGTGGGAACTGTTGGGTTTTTCTCTGTAACAAAGTAAGGTCTTGACCTTACCCTGTAAAGTGCCTTGAGATAATGTATATTATGATTTGGCGCTACACAAATAAAATTGAAATTGAATTTAATTGAACCTAAACCTGTCAACTCTGTTAAGTACATATGTACAAAATGCTGTAGAGGATACTTTGCCTTGAAAGAGCTATGTCAACTGTTCAGTTCAGGATAAAATGTACAAATTTGAACTATAAACTATCAAAAACTTGTTGTGGATCAAAATGTCTGTCCCTTTTTCTTATGGGTGGAGACGTAGGCCTATAGTGAAATTTATAGTAGTACAAACAAAAACCTTGTACTTCTCCCATAGTTCTGTGTTTGTAAGTCATTAACCCTTGCATTCAACAGTATCAGTAAATATAAATCAAGTTACATAATAGGACCTGGAGATAAACAGAAAGCAGCTCACCACAGAAAATCCCCGGCTAAGAACAGAAACACACAGAAACCCAAACTGGCTCAAAGAGGTTGTGAAACAACCACAAAGACCAGAGGACAATGACTGAATTCAGCAGCTTTAACCTTGTCATTGAGTCATAAATACATTACCATAACAAAGAAAGCTACTGTTCTGCACACACAGTGCATCTATTCCAGACCTTGGACTCAATTGAGGCACAATTGAGGCTCTCCTATTGTCAAGACCTACAACCTACATACAGCAGGCCTGGATGACAGTCTGACCAGGAGGATGTTTATTTCAGGACTAATTTAGAAAAGATTATCAGTATTTTATTATTATTTTATTTATTACTTATTAATCTAAGAGGAAACCTGCAGATTTGTTTGCACTGGAGGAGGAGGAGGTTTCTTATTCTGAAATAACCCAATCGCTGATAGTGAAGAATAAGATATTTTATGTGTCATGTAGTCCTCACAGATGAGCCATGACTGTGTGATCAAGTTACCTTTACCTGTGCCCAAATTAGGCTAACCCTGCGAGGCGGCTGGATTTCTCTCAAGCAAGAATCCATCCTGCCAGGCTCCATGGTGTCAGCCTCCGTGAGGGAGGAACTACAGGCAGCTATACAGTGCTGCAGGGATGACTTTATTGTAGGCCAACCCAGAAGTTTCCCTCCACAAACAGCCAATAGAGTTAGCAATAGAGTTAGCTACTGGCCTTTTTTGACAGACGGAAAAGCTTCAAGAAATCAGGACTGTAAGAAAGATGACCCATTACAAGCTGTGGCAGTGGTATGAAACGGTGTACACCTCCTGTCTCTTAAGTGGGCGTGGTTAGCTGATTTGAAATATAACAGTATCAGTACAGTAGCTAATTTAATACTAGTTTCTATTATTCCAGTTTGGCATTTCCAACACTAATTGATGGACAATTCATTCAAGTCTTTTTGAGTATTATGCTACAAGCTTGGCACACCTATTTTTGGGCAGTTTCCCCCATTCTTCTTTGCAGAACCTCTCGAGCTCCATCAGGTTGGATGGGGAGCGTCGGTGCACAGCCATTTCAGATCTCTCCAGAGATGTTCAATCGGGTTCAAGTCTGGGCTCTGGCTGGGCCACTCAAGGACATTCACACAGTTGTCCCGAAGCCACCCCTTTGTTATCTTGGCTGTGTGCTGAGGGTCGTTGTCCTGTTGGAAGATGGACCTTCGCCCCAGTCCGAGGTCCAGAGCGCTCTGGAGCAGGTTATCATCAAGGATGTCTCTGTACATCGCTGCATTCATCTTTCCCTCCACCCTGACTAGTCTCCCAGTTCCTGCTGCTGAAAAACATCCCCACAGCATGATGCTGCCACCACCATGCTTCACTGTAGGGATGGTACTGGCCAGGTGATGAGCGGTGCCTGGTGACGCTTGGCATTCAGGCCAAAGAGTTCAAGCTTTGTTTCATCAGACCAGAGAATTTTGTTTCTCATGGTCTGAGAGTCCTTCAGGTGCCTTTTGGCAAACTCCAGGTGGGCTGTCATGTGCCTTTTACTGAGGAGTGGCTTCCATCTGGCCACTCTACCATACAGGCCTGATTGGTGGATTGCTGCAGAAATGGTTGTCCTTCTGGAAGCTTCTCCTCTCTCCACAGAGCAACACTGGAGCACTGTCAGAGTGACCATCGGGTTCTTGGTCACCTCCCTGACTAAGGCCCTTCTGCCCCGATCGCTCAGATTGGCCGGGCAGCCAGCTCTGGGAAGAGTCCTGGTGGTTCCAAACGTCTTCCATTTACAGATGATGGAGGCCACTGTGCTCATTGGGACCTTCAATGCTGCAGGAATGTTTCTGTACCCTTCCCCAGATCTGTGCCTCGATACAATCCTGTCTCGGAGGTCTACAGACAATTCCTTGGACTTCATGGCTTGGTTTGTGCTCTGACATGCACTGTCAACTATGGGACCTTATATAGACAGGTGTGTGCCTTTCCAAATCATGTCCAATCAACTGAATTTACCAACTTGGACTCCAATCAAGTTGTGAAAACATCTGAAGGATGATCAGTGGAAACAGGATGCACCTGAGCTCAATTTTGAGTGTCATGGCAAAGGCTGTGAATACTTATGTACATGTGATTTTTTTTTTAAAATATATTTGCAAAGATGTCAAGCAAACTTTTTTCACTTTGTCATTATGGGGTATTTTTTGTAGAATGTTGAGGTAAAAAATGAATTTAATCCATTTTGGAATAAGGCTGTAACATAACAAAATGTGGAAAAAGTGAAGCACTGTGAATACTTTCTGGATGCACTGTAACTGATGTGTTGTTTTATGTGTAAATATAAAGTCTGTCCCTTCACCTTGAACTGTTTATCCAGACGTGTCCGGCCGCTGTGTCTCGGTGTCGTGATGCTGGTGAAGTAGCTGTGAAGCTGACTAGCTGCCGTTTCCGTCTCCTTCCCCAGAATAGTTTCCATCAAGGCACTGTGGATGAAGATGTACTGCTCCTGCCAGAGGAGGCAAAGATTTCACACACACCATAGTATTAATGTGTTTTTATGATGCTCAGTCAAAAAAAAGGAGTAGAAGGAGTTGTGCAAGTTCACACTTCTCTGACGCCAGCTCAAATTCAGTTCACACAGATTAAAATGAACTAGTTCAAGTTCTTATCTTCTGTTTTTGGCTGAACTGGCCACAGGCGAGCACTAATGTCTGTGACTGAGTGAGTGGTGAAGTTACATCATTGGTTGGTCAGCTGAGCGGTGGACTATTTCCACTGGCCATTGCTCTTTCAAAATGATTTGGCACAAGCATTTTCTGTTATGTCAGTGGATCTACAACAGTTTTTAACTACTGCATTTCCTCAAGTAGTGACTTTATTGACCACACCTGCATACTTGATTTTATTTAGTTTGATAGGTAAAATTGGTCAGAGTGGTATTTTAGTCCAATGCCTTGTTTTGATACGTTTGCCCTGTTAAAGTTACTGCATTATGTGTTAATACAAACTCAACACTTCCTGTTACCATTTCAATGACCCCAAAAGCTCCCTAGCATTTCAGTGGACAGGGGTGATTATTTCACAAATGACAACCTACAAACACCCATACATGATCCAGACATATTATTTTTAAATGAGCTGCTCTGAGATCTGCAAGAAGGGTCCAGCACACATCCAGACTGCAGGACCCCTCTGCCGGCCTGCCTTCCACATCTGTATCAGACACCAGCCCTGTGTTGTTCATCCATCCATCCATCCACCCATCAATCATCCATCCATTCATTCCTCCACCCATCCATGCATCCATCATCCATCCACCCACCCATCCATCCATCCACCCATCAATCATCCATCCATCCATCCATCCATCCACCCATCCATGCATCCACCCATCCACCTACCCATCAATCATCCATCCATCCATCCATCCATCCATCCATCCATCCCTTTGTAGTGTGTAGATACAAACCTCAGTCTGGACTAGGTAGTTGCGCTGGGTGCGTATGTGTTTGAGGAAGCCGAGGACGTTAACTGTGCTCTTGTCTTTGATCTGCTGCAGCATGCTGTCGATGACGATGTACGTCCCCGTCCGACCCACTCCAGCACTGCAACACAACACAGTGACACTGAGGGCCAGCACATCACAACAGAATGACCACAAATGTGGTGAATGCTGTGATCCGTCACTAAGTGTTTCCTGGTTATTCTAAAAGCTCATCAGTGACATAAGTCTATAAAGCAACAGCAGTTTTAATGTGCACAGTGACATCACAGTCTAATTAACCTATAGGTGAAAGATGAATGGGGAACAGAGTGAGACATCACCTGCAGTGAACGAGCATGGGACCCATATTGGGCATCTGGGCGGCTGAGGACCTGCGGATAAAGGTGAGGACCGGCAGGGTGTACTCTGGGACACCCATGTCTGGCCACTGGGTGTAATGATACTGGAGCACTGTCCGTTCATTCTGGCACCGCACTTTAGGGTTTCCTTTCCCGCCCTGGATGGAAGAGAAGAAGGAAAAGAGCAAAGGAAGAGATGTTTGTTAGGTTGGAGAAGAATAAAAAGACATTTTGAAAAACCATCAACTGGCGGGGACTAACTGACCCCTAAAATCTGGTTATATGGTATTATTTTGAAAGTAGAGCTCCTTCCTGTCCAGACAGGAAATCCCACTTCATGTCTACCATTCTCACCTTTTTGACTTTACTGTTGCACAGTGTGAAACGGCGAACAGTGTAGCAGGCGTGAATTTTGGTGCTTTTCAGTGTGACTACCATGTTGCCGTACTCTTCACTGTTCTCTGTTGGCCAGTACTGGTCACATTTTCTCTGTAGTACACACACACACACACACACACACACACACACACACACACACACACACACACACACACACACACACACACACACACACACACAAAGTCCGATTAAAATGCTGTCCCCAAACGTGAGAGTTTAAGGCATATTAGTGAGCCAGGAAACATTAGGCAATGTATTAATTTTTAAATGGAAAAGTTCAAACACTTGTATTGCTTCTGTCTTTTAACTGATCAGACACCCCAACAGGTGGATCCTTCGTGGATAGATGTATAGATGCTTAACAAGTGGTGAGCTTCAGAGTCCCTGTCCCGCTGCCAGCTGGTCCACGTCAAAGCCTGCATCTGGATTTCAAGCTTTGTTTTGTTTGTAACATGGCCTCCATCCTCCACAGGAACAACATGTAGATCAGTATTGAGGAGGGTTTTATAAATTACTTTCTTACTTTCTTTCAGTTACACTGTGTTTGACAGGTCATACTGTCTGCTGAACCTCGCTTCAAATATCCAAACATCCACACTGAATCTGTGTAAGCGTCAGAACATACCCGCCCTTTCTCCACTAGGTTGGTGATCATGACGATGACACCGGTGTTTTGCTCCCACACCATCCTCCAGAAGTCCTCAAAGGTGGACTTGAGAGGTCCCTGGGCTGCGATGTAGGCTTTAGGCTTATTATAACCCTGACAGGATGAATGATGCAGACACAGGCTGTTGCTTTGGTGACATAAATATCTCAGATATGTCTCTGGATTCTTTATCTCAGATTTGCTCTTGCAGTTGTCATCTCCAAAATGACTCTCCTCATCATTCATACGCACACACACGCACGCACACACACATACACACACACACACACACACACACACACACACAGACACACACACACACACACACAGCACTCACATCCACATAGTTGGCATTGATGTAGTCGGTGTGTTTGGAGTCCTTCCCAGACAGCAGCCTCAGCTTCACCCTGCTGTGGTCGTCTGAGGAAACAGAGCAGAAAAAAACATTAGCATGTTTGTGTGACTGGAACCATGGGAGGAGCTAATGCTAAAACAGGACTGTCGGTACACTGTTGTTAAGGCTCCTGCTGCCAACCACAGCGCACATTAACCTTTGTGGTCAGTGTGGGTTATATTTCTATAGACAGCTGAACGCCCTCACTCTGATAAACACGAGACTGAGCTGCTTCCAGCCACAGACACTGGTCGTATGAGACGTGAAATATTTACAACAGACTGATGTTCTGATGTGCATCAGGTCTGTGTGTGCAGCTTCAGCTCCATGATCTGTGTTAACTTTCTACTCTAGTGGATTCAGTCTTGCGTGTGTGTGTGTTTGTATGTGTGTGTGTTTTAACACTGCATGCTCAGAGAAATGTGGCCAATTACAAATTTCCCATTTCCTGATGACCTTTATGACATGAAGTTTCTTTTCATGCCACCATTTGGATGAACTGTAAAGCACCTGATGACCAGAGAGCTTGTTTGCTTGCTGTGGTTTAGTACAGTCATCCTCCCTAAAGTAACATCCATCCAACTTTACTTGTTTTTCCATTTTTCTGAGCTGTCCTTGCTGCAGTAGAACATTTTCTATCATAAACTATTGTGAAAGGCGCCACATTGGAAAAGAAAACACAACCTTTAACACCAAACCAGTTCAAACTGAGCCACTTCTTGAAAAAAAATGTTTGTTTTTCAGGGAAATTAAAAAAAAAAACTAACAACACTGACCTGCTGCTTTAGATGATCAAAACATGTCCTTCTAAGTGGAAAACATTTTCAATCAGTTTAGTTTTTAAACTAAGAATGTACTAGTTTGGTTTTTTATTCTGATCCAGTCCCTGTAAAATGTGTTTGTGGTTTAATTTAACACTGAAACAGTTTGAAAAGAAAGACTTTTTCACTTTCTAAAGTGGTGTGAAGTTTGTTTGCTGAACAAACTGACATCAAAGAAACTGACACAAAAAATACACTTTTTGAAATTAGCATTGGTGTTTACATGAGCCATGACCATATGGATGAAATTGCTCTGAATTTAATTTCAGAGAATAACATGCTGTTGATTTAACAGGTCAGGTGAGTTGAGCTGAGTCTGATAAAGAAGAAAAAAAAAGGAATAAATCTTACTTCACACGACTGTGTGTGTAGAAAATATCACCTGTGGCTGTCTTGATGAGGTGTCTCACAGTCACTGCAGCAGTTTAAATGAAGGGACCAGTGTTTATAACATAAAGAACACATTAAAGTGTATGTATCCAGTGTGCACTCACAGGCCACTATGTTGATGTATCTGTTCTTGTGCTTGTTTTCCAGGTGGTTGGACTGCTCCCAGGTGATCTTCATGTTGGCAGTACAGCGCTGAACCTCCTGCAGAGGAACACACACACACATTAGATTTAAAGAACATTTACTGTGGATGTCCACAGTCCCCAAAGGCTGAATGCTATTTTTTTCATGACCTCTGATCTTTTGTCTTGTACCACCATTGCATCAAAATTTGAGCTTGTGTGCTCAAATAAATGGACAATGAGCTGTGAGATTTACTTCACACACCATGTTCTACAGGGCATGAAGGCAGAGCATGATGCCCTGAGGACACAGTGTCAGGCTGCCATGAAAGTTACATATCCATGCTCTGCAGAGAACTAATGACCCCATGACATAACATAACATAACATAACATAACATAACATAACATAACATAACATAACATAACATAACATAACATAACTCAAAGGAATTTTAAAATCGAAAGCAACTGGACTTGGTTATTTATCTAGGAAGACGTTTCACCTCTCATCCAAGAGGCTTCATCAGTTCTTTCTCGCACCTGACCATCTCTGAAGACCTTACTTGGAGCAAGAACACTGCATCACTGGCCAAAAAAGCCCAACAGCGCCTGTATTTCCTCCATAAACTGAGAAGAGCCAGTGCCCCAGCCCCCATCATGCTCACCTTCTACAGGGGCACCACTGAGTCCATCCTGACCAGCTGCATCACTGTGTGGTATGGTGCCTGCACCGTGTCCTGCCAAAGACCCTGCAGCGCATGGTGAGAGCAGCTGAGAAGACTATCGGTGCCTCTCTCCCCTCCATTCTGGAAATTTACAACACCCGCCTCACCCGCAAAGCCCTACGGATTGCAGGTGACCCCACCCACCCATCCCACTGCCTCTTCAGCCTGCTTCCATCAGGAAGACGACTGCAGAGTCTCCGAGCCAAAACCAGCAGGCTAAAGGACAGCTTCATCCACCAGGCTTACAGGAGGCTCCACTCCCCTAGGTGAGGTGTTTCCCCACGAGAAACCTCAGTGCTCCTCCTCTCACAGGAGAGTCCTTATGTTTGTGTTAAGTTGGTTTTGTCAAGTATTTTTATCCTCTGCTAAAAAGTCAAAATAATTTAGTTATACTTAGACAACTTTAGTTTAGTTTTTTAGTTGATTTTAGCCAACTTAGTTACAGAAAATCATTTTAGTCTGGTTTTAGTCAAGACCAAGAACTGTGAAACTGCTTTCCAATAAGATTTGATCCGACTCTTTTCAGGCTGAGAGAAAATTAAAATGAAAATGAGCCACAAATTGACATGTTGTTTGAGTAAGAAGCTCTGCAGAGAAAGTCTGCTCTGATGTTATTGATAGGAGCAATATACATCCAGACATTAAACAGTTAAGTCTGGAAAGATGCAACAAAAGTAGCAAATCCAATGCAATCCAGTTCTTTCAGCATGAGTTAGTCATTGTTGTGAATGATTATAGCTACACATTCAATCAGAACGCTGTACAACAGCCCTACGATAATTCTTGTCCTTATAAAGTTCACTTTTGTCTGGACTGTGTCAGAAACCTGTTGATTTTATTGTGTATTTTTTTTTATCTTAGTCTGGTTCTGATTAACCACTGAGCCTGGACCCATCTTCCAAATAGTGTCAAATTCTTACAGTGAAAATGAACAGTATATATATACTATATTATAGTTTGTCTGCCTCAAAGTAGCTCAACACACTGACAAACTCACACTGACCATGTGCACTGTGTCCACACAGTGCTCGCTGCTGCTGCAGGAAACCAGGAGGGAAGGAGGGCAGAGAGCACTGCCCAGGAGCACCAGTCCCTCAACCTGATATTTTGATTGTTTGATTTGTGGTTCAGGAGGAAAAGCGGGATGTCCAATAATTGTGAAGTCAGTTTGATTTCTGAATCTTCCTGTCTGCATGTTGAAGTGACCCTGGGCAAGATACTGAACCCCATATTGCCCCAGATGTAACTAGTGTGACCCCTTTGAGGTCTATCTTTGCGCACATCTGCCCACAGGTTGATGCGGGCAGATTACTGTTTTATTCAGGGTATTCCTTTCATTTGTCGCCCGTCTTCATCTACGATAACTATAGTATGGGAGTTCTGCTCATTCCACCCACTTCTCTCCTTCTAGGAAGAGCGTGGTCAGAGAACGCAGAGAGACTGGAGTAAAAGCAGGAAATGGAGTGATGAGAGAGAAAGAAAGAGACAGAAGCAAAGGGTTTTCACAGAGGGAGCTTTGGCTGGTGCAGGGCTTGGAACTAAATTTGTTCTCACTGCAATAACCATAATCATTAAGCATGCAGCTTTTTGACTTCATCATCTTTTATTATCTCTGCTTTCAATATTTATTTGGCATGAGAGTGTATTTACACAGCAGACAGCCCATTATTCCCTCCCCTGCAAGATTAAATACGTAAGGGAAAGACTCCAGAAAAATGACTCCATGATATCTTTTATTGAGCAGCTACATTTGAGCTTTATGAGTGCATACTGATGTACTGTGAGTAATGCACTAGTTACAGCTTTGGAAATACAGTGGAAGGACAGTGACTGCGTCTGAGCTGGCACAGCTGATCCACGGGCAAGACCAGAATTTGGTTCCAGCTAAGGAGGCAAAATGTGTTTGGCACCAGTTTGTTTACATAGTTTTAAACATGATAACTGTTTCAGATGAGTAGCTCCACTCATTTTTCGGGACAATCATTATTTTTGTCATTACTGCACTACAGTTTTGTGTGTCTCATGTGAGATGTTATGCCAAAAAGGTCTTAAGCAAAATTACACATTCATGGACTAATACATATACACATACACAATACAATACAAAAATGACAAATAAAAAATGAAAAAGAGTATGAGTTTCTATGAGTTTCTTTCAGGATGTATTTTTTTGGTTTTTGCAGCTGAGCATTAATTAAGAGTTTAGTGCCAAATATCCAGTGTTCATTTATCTTGATGTGTTTTTCTTCTATTTACTAATTTTATTTTACTTTAAACTAGAACACCCAGACTCCTGCAGGAATCAATGGATTCAGCCTGAAAACTGGAGCAGTCACTAGATACTTAACAGTCAGTATCTGAGTCATCTAAAGAACATGAATCTACAGAGCGTTACTGTCATCAACATCTACAGAAGCCTAGGATAGATAGGGTAAACCCTCTTGGTCCATATCGGTCTGATATCATTTTTCCACAGGAACTGTTGTGTCACCAGACACAGCCAATGATCTGCTGCAAGATCACCAAACTGGAGAGGAGGCAGATCAGGTCAGAATTGAATGTTTGGAGAAAGAGTCACCCACAAAACAAAATCTGAAGATGAGCAAAACAAGCACAAAACAAGGAGGTGAACTTTAAAGCAGATAGAAATCTCATTGGGCTGATGATCACTGATCGTTGCTTCATAAAGTAGAGATCTTCACATTCCAGACGTGCTGGCTCATCCATTTAGCCCATTGCCTTGGGCTGTCTCAAAACTAGCCAGCTCATCATGGAAAACTAACAAGGCTGCTCTTGCAAGAGAGTTAGAGAAATCAGCGTTGGCAGCCGAACATACTGGAGAACACTCTGCCCTCATTGATGGAATCGGCCTTGCTCAGAGAATGAAAAGTAATGGCAAGATCTTTGGAGAGACTGCTGTTTCTGTGCTGAACCTAGCGTTGAACGTAGGCTGTGGTGTTTGATGTTAACTGGAAAACATCAATCAAGAATGCTGGGAGATGCAGCCGTGGTCCAGCAAGTTGCACTCAATGGAAGAACATGGCCCCGGGATACAATGTGGTGCAGTGAAGAAAGCTTTTCAGTAATTCAGACAGCGAAACAGCCTTGATAACATTCCTCGTGGACCAGAGTGAGCTAGCAGAGAACAGGGTAAAGCTTCAGAACAAGCAGCTATTTGCAACCTGTGGAGAGACACGCTATCGTCTGAGCAAGGTGGACGGTAAGGTTGTTGAAGGGCTGAAAGCTTCCCATGAGGAGAGGGATACTCATGTGCTCCAATGTGGACATGATGCCAGCTAGAATGGCCATCAAAACCACAGTTATCAGCATTAAAACATTAGTCTGCAGCGCCACTCTGCTTTATAAAGCTTTAGTTTCAGCTCATTGTTAATCTGTCTGGAGACAACTTTACTGTTCTGTTCACAGCATCATTTTCAGAGTAAAAGCTCTAAATAGCCACTGTACACTACCTCCTCAGCATCAAACAGTGTAGAGACACAGTTAGAGAGTAACAGGTGAACAGATGGGAGCATTTAGGAGCTGGTGGAGACCAAAAACAGAGATAAAAGAGAGGGAGCACTGGACTTATGATTCTTCAGATGGACAGAAACACCAAATGATAATGTTGTTCTAATGCTGCTGGATGTGAAAATAATCAACAACCCCAACAACTTGTTTCTGATGCCCTCAAGATACAAAAAAATCTGTTGAATTTCAGCATGGTTACATCATCCTTTTTACTTTGCATGTATAAAGATTTCCTGCTTACCTCAAAATCTTCAGAGAATCCATGTTGGTTATTTGAATAAAGCTCAGAGACGTGTTTGATGAACTGCTTGACCGGGATGGCTTCCATGTCATCTGCAAGAGATGAGACCGGGATTAAACCAGGTTCAGGGTAACAGTCACGGCCCAGGAGCAAGTTCTGATACACGACAACGTCTGAATCTGAACATGTAGGTGGATATCAGCATATCCATTGTGACACTCCCCTCTGGCAGGAGGCTGCGGTCCTTCAGGACCAAAACCTCTCACCACAAAAATAGCTTCTTCCCATCTGCTATTAGCCTCATCAACAAGGCTAGAGAGCCCCACTGTTGCTGATCCCCCTGATCCTCAATTGCACCAATCACCAGAAAAAAATCCTTGTATGTGAAAACATACTTGGCAATAAAACTGATTCTGATTCTGATTACAAAAACACAGTAGCCTGGTTAAAGTGAAAGACACAACACACTTGTTTTTGTCGAATCATCAGCTTCTTCTCACCTCTGATTTATTGAGAAACTGAGTTTGGTGATTTAAGAGAAATGTAATATTTCCAGAAAACCACCATGTTCCTTCAGTTTGAGATGGTGATGTCTGATTGAGCTTTCAATTGTATCACACAATCTTCCTTCACAAATGGTGTCCCCCTGTTGCTATTAAATTATACAAAAGATGTTCAAATGTCATTTTTTCTCAGTTGAATTCATTATTGACCTGGGAAACAGCAGTTGATAGAATAATCTGCAGTTTGATAACAACTGATGGAAATTATGTGATATCAGATCTTGGTCATTGTTCAGTCAGATATTGTCAGTTTCCACAGGAAATGATGTCTTTCTGCAACAAATGTCTATTCCACCTTATCAGACCACAACATGAGAAGGTTGTGTGTCTGTGTTGTGATGATATTGTACATGCTGAGGCAGATGTGTTTAAGACCAAATAAGTGTAATTTGCATTGAGTGTTTTTCTTGTTAATTGCCTGAGGTAAAGTATGGAAAAAGACTGATAGCAGAGAGTTTGACACAAGTGCAAACACTCATGCTACTAAGTGGTGCTTTGAGTAAATGCATTCTATTCAATGGTCTCACTGAGTTCAGTAATACAAGCTCAGTAATGTTTCAGTTCCACTGCATCACCACAGAGGAGTCAAAAGTACTCAAGAAAGCTTGTAAAAGTGTTTTTATAGTTATGCTTTATTTTGTAGCTTTGGGAGCTGTTAGTGTGAGGGCACAGGACTGGGGTGCATATTTCATCAGAGGGCAGCTGCAGTCGCTCCTACGATACTGACACTGAACTCGACCCAGATGACTGGAGCCTATTTAGTGGAAAAGATGCAAAAATATTCCACAAGAGCCAAAACTCTCTCACAGCTTCCTTCAGTTTAGTCTTCATCAAATATTAACAAGAGCACACACTTGTTCGCTCTCGCCTTGTGTCTTTTTGTGTTCATTTAGGTATGCAAATATCTCAGAATTATTTGTGTGTCAGTAAACACAGCAGGCTGCTGAGAGGTCTGGAAAAACCGATCAGCTCCACTGAGAGCTGAACCTTTTTATTGCTTTGACATATTTTACAGACAGTATAGTACAGTCACGGTCCGTGTCCAATAGATTTGTTCTATTGTTGTAGAATACAAACAGGATACAGCAGAAAAACACAAAAACAACCTGGATTCCTCAAAATTAAAAACCATGAGTAAACCTAATACCGTTAATACACTAGCATGTCTGACTCATGCAGCAGATCCATGTAATTAATGAATTGACTTATTGTTCCAAGTCAGAACATGGTAAAATGTTCATACATGACCCACTGCTTTGGTTTGAGATTCAGGAGTGTTATGCTTCTAGTGGCCAATGTAGCCTGGAGCCTGCAGCAGAGATGAGGGGAGATACAGAGGTCACTTCTAACTCCACCCCCTGATTTATTTATTTTTTTACATTTCAGACTTGTAGTGCTCAGACGCAGCTGACCCTGACTCAGGTGTAGGCACTTCATGCAGTAGCATTCCCCAAAATCAAACGGCAACATGTCTGAATCACTACACCTCAATTAATAATTAATCTAATCATTGTTTTTTAAACTAATTATAGGTATAATAATAATAAAAGTAATAATAATATCTACATTTTAGAAACAAGACTTTAAACCTTCCCAAACAGAATGCAATTGTTTTGCAATTTTCCTTGTGTGTTATTTTTACTACTATTTTGTAATTTAATTGTCTGTAATTTAAATTACTTTACAAATTATTTTGAATTATCTGTTTATGAATTGTGTTATTATGATTTTTTATGTACATTCAGGTTTCTCTTGAAAGTGAGATTCTTATCTCAATGTTCACCTGAATAAATAAGGTTAATGATAATAATAATAATAATAATGTTGCTTCCTAAGATGTGGATGTGCCCTGTCCTGTCCGCATAAAAAGGCAAATGACACCGTGACACACCTGTAATGTATGTATGTGTGTGTTGATGGAGGGTTACACAGCGCTGCTGCTGGTAGCAGAAGGTCTCAAAGAGGATTCTGGATTGTGTGAGGCTCTATGTCTGAGCTTTTGAGACAATTAGCACAGCTAACATCCAGTCAAGTAGCAGGTCTGTCTGCTGCAGTGGACTGATGTCCTCAATCTGGCTCTCTGTAGAGGTACCCTCTTTTTGTTTGTGCTGGACTGTGCTGGTGGACCTGGTGTGAATGAAGGTCTTTGGACTGAGCCAAGGCCCATTTTAAAAAGCCCTTTAATTGAATTTTAACGGGCTTGGATCCAAATCCTGGACCTGAACTGAAGAGTTAGAGAGCAGTTGTCAAGCCCTATAAAGGCTTTTTGTGTGAGTCCCTGTGTGTGTTTTGTAATTGGTGAACAGGCCATGGCCTCTCTCTCACACACAGACTCACTCCACAGCTCGAGATGTGGCCACAGATCCCAGGGTTTCTGTCCCATCTAAAAAGACCTTCTACTATTCTTCATGCGTCCATTTACTTATTTCTCCTCTTCATTTGTCTGTCCCTCAAAGTAGAAGTGCTGCTCCTCAGATAAACTCATATTAGTCTGTTTACACTGGCAAATATGTTCTTTCTATTTAAACTTACAGAAATAGAAACTGTATATGGTTTGGATGCTGGTGCTGCTCCAGGTGGTTTGGTCACTGGAAGATGACACCAGAAGGGTCTTAACACCAGTTTGTGACCTCGGACCTTTGCTGTAAGAATAGCCCTGACCTATGACCCCACAGAGTGGACGACCACCTAACTAACACTGTGTAGAAATGCTGCACAAAAATACAGCGGACAGATGGAAATGAGGCTTAGGTACATGTGTGGAGCTGTTACCTGGAATGGGGATGGTGGGGATCATCTCATTGGGCACCACCCGAAGTGAATTGCTGTCTTCCACGTAGAAATGGGCTGTCTGGAAACAACGCCTGAAGAAAGAGAAACATTTCATTTACATAAGTATAATTTTACTAAGTCCTGTGGCTAATTTATGCTGTGGCTCTGTTGAAGTTCCCATCTGAGGTCACAACACAGAAGGGACCACACAACCTCTGTATTCTTCTAACACTGTCTCTTAGACATTACATTTACAATACACAGCAATAGCAAATATGTTTTGTAGGAAATATATTCACTGTGAGGGCTGGTTGGCTCATGTTCGGAGGCAATGTATTTTATGAATGAATGAATTTGCTACCGCTGACTCAGCAGACTCACTATGAGGTGGTTGGGGTTGATGGAGGATGTACAAAATGAAGGACTGTCACAGCAGTGACCAGGTTCACATCCAGAGTCCCGTCTGAGGTTTGGGCAACAAAATCCAGTCACAATTATGTTTCTGACAAAAAATTTTTTTCCATCTAGATATATAATATAATTCACTCTGGCCTCTTCTTGGTGGACCAAATCCTGGTTCATTATTTTGATTTAATTATTATTTTAATGGCTTGTGTGTTCCTTTCATGTTATCTTCATGTTATCTTATGTCAACATTGCAATCCTGTTTGTTTTGGTTTTGTTTTGGTTTTGTGATTTATTGTCCATGTGTTATAAATAAAGTTGGTTTGAAGAGAAAAAAGCAAAAGCCTTGTGTAAGTGCAGTCAGATTCTCTCCACAGCACAGTTGTCTTTACCTTATGACCTGTCCATCATATCTTTTCTTAGTTAGGAAAGGAGATTATTTGGACTTTTTGAACGCAGCATTGGTTTTAATCTTGTTTGTGGAAGAGGAGCCAGTTCAGCCTGATGGTCACACCTTTACAAGCCATGCCCTCATAGGCCACACCTTCCCAATGAACTCCTGAACTGCAACTTAGCTACACAGCACACATATTTGCACTGCAGTGAGAGAGAGAGAGAGTGAGGATTAATCACGTGTTTGTGTGTGTGTGTATGTATGTATGTATGTGTGTGTGTGTGTGTGTGTGTGTACTTGTACTTGCTACATAGTAAGGACCAAAAAAAAGTATTTTACTAACAGAGTGAGGACATTTTGGGAAAGTGAGGACATTTTGGGAAAGTGAGGACATTTTGACCGGTCCTCACTTTTTGAGACACCTTCAAATCACATGTTGAGGGTTAAGACTTGGTTTTAGAGTTATGGTTAGAATTAGGTTTAGGTTAAGGTCAGGGTCAGGGTCAGGGTTAGGCACTCAGTTGTGATGGTTAAGGTTAGGGTAAGGGGCTAGGGAATGCATTATGTCAATGAGTGTCCTCACAAAGATAGAAGTACAAGTATGTGTGTGTGTGTGTGTGTGTGTGTGTGTGCGTGCGCTGAGAGATACAGATTTTATCATGGAAGGCGGCAATTGTCAGCAAACAGATGGCAGAAATGGACTTTGAACCACACACACACACACACCAATTATGCATGCAGAACAAACACATATTAAAGTCTTTTAAGCTTGAACCTTCTGGTTTTGTCAAGTGTCACAGCATTACAGTATTCACTGTAGCTGACACACACACACACACACACACACACACACACACACACACACACACACACTTCAGGTGTGTTTGAAGTGGCATATACTGTCTGTAGAAGCTGTCACACAGCAGCAAACGCATCAGCAGGTCTCCTGCTGTGTTTTCAGTCTGAAACGCTGACAGTTCACAAGTGTGATATTTTACATCAAACTGCTTTGGACAAAGATCTACATCAGGTGTTTAGAGACAAACTGCAGTTAAAGCAGGAGAGGTGTCACTTCTCTCTGAAAACATACCCAGAAGGTAAAAGTCATGTCAGACACGTAGACCAGCTACATTTACATCCAACTGTCAGACTGCTGAGAGACAACCTCTACAACTCTGCACTTTCTATTAACAAAATAAACAGGCTGTCTGTCTTTTTGTTATTATTTAAATAAAGACTTTAACTTTGTGTTACTACTCAAACCAGGCAGGCTGTCTGTTGAACCTGAGCTGGTTCTGTAAGGAAACTTTATTTTTCAGGATTTAATTTGGGCTTGATTGTTCAGTGCACGTGAGGACGAGGATTATATTTTGAAAGCCTTTTGTTAACCTTCATCAGCCAACCAGATACTACACTAAAAACTATTTGAATCCACTGTAATAATATCTTATCTACAGTATGTGAATGGCTGTTCAGTGTTGTTCAATCTGTGCATCACAAACCTAAATGGAAGGACCAGAGATAAATGTTGCTGTCTGAAAGGAACAGAGGCTGACAGAGTGTGACAGCTCTGAAAACCTCTTGAGGAGGGGGTCACTGTGGATGTGAGGACCCCTGTTGTCATCCTGTTCTCCTACATTGTTTTAAATGTGACCACAGTCTTCACCTAAACTTAACCAGGTACTCTTGCTTTTCCTGAATGATGGCTGATGGTTTTCAAATACACATTACGGGACAGCAGAGCACCACTGTGCTGTTCACATCCACTACCGTGTGAAGTCCTAAACCCTGGAAATTGCTGCATTTTAAATATTTGTTCTATCTAAAATGTAAAATATCAAAATATCTAAATATTTGTTATTGCAGTTTCTGCAGCTTTCCTGTTCTCTGTAACACTTTGCTGCTGTAACACTGTGAATTTCCCCACTGTGGGACTAATAAAGGCAATCTTATCTTATCTTATCTTATTTTCCCTGCTCCCTCATCCTGAAGTCTCTGTGTTTTTGGTTGTTGACTGAAGTCAGGTCTGTGTTTAACAGCAGCTCAAGAAGTTTTCAGGTTTGATTCTCTGACATCAGATCCGTCAGTAAATCCCTCAGTCCTGATTCTTGGAGCTTCTCCGTCTGTTAAAAAGGCCGGTTGCTAACAAGAGTCTAAATGAGACGACAGAGGTTGTCGGGGACGTTAAACGTCATCAGTCCAACATGAAAACTGATCTCCTCACCAGTCCACCTTTACAGCCTCGCTGTGTTTCTATAAACTGTCACTAACTCTGTCAGAGGAAAGGCTTCTGTAGAAGAGCTCAGAGCTGAATCAGACTACAGGCTGAAGGTTAGTGGTGGTGATGGTGAAGTCATGTGACTGTGGTGTCGTTGGTTTATAGCCTAACATGAGCTTTTTACTGCTGCTGATTGTATTTAGGCTTCAAACATCATAAGGTGGAGTCATTAGTGAAGATGATCCTGCTGAACTAAACCTGTCAGGATCAGAAACTGTTGCTGATTTTCTCTAATCATCCAAAAAACAATGGAAAACTTTTTTGGGAACCAAGTGATAATGACTTCAGGGTTTGCCTACAAAAATACGTCATCCCTGCAGCACTCTTTTACACAGACATATACCTCTATTCCACCACAAGATACTGAGGAAAAAATACAGAATCAGACAAGTTGTCATTGAAGAAAAGATCATGACTGTGTCATAACTTATTGATGTTATTTCAACTTATTGATTGATTTCATGATTTACCAGAAATACAGATGAACATTCTCACTTATCCTGTGTGCTCTTGGGTAACTTCACAACAGTTGATGTTTGTACACAAGAAATAAAAACACACCTGCTGACCGGCACATGGCCTGTGTTACATTCAGCAGCTACATGAAACAAGTTCACTGACAGCATGTGCCACCACAACCCTTATCTACCATCTACAGCTTCCAGTGACAACAACAGTTACTCAACACTCCCTATGTGTGTGTGTGTGTGTGTGTGTGTGTCCGGACCCTCCCTACCTGTATTTGATACAGAGCAGAGAGCAGAGGGCGTTCATCCTGGTGAATGAGCGGAGGAGAGGGAGCGGACGGGCTGCCACATGCTGCCGCCAACCTGCACTGAGCCAGAGCACCGAGACGGAGGGACAGGAGGAGGAAGACAGAGGGAGGGCCCTCCTAACTAGGCATGAAGGGGGGTGTTCCCTCTCTGTGACACCAACACACACTCACACAAACACACACAGGTCAAGCCCATGCCACTTCCTGGTGTGAGATAGCTGGTGTCATGATGCATTCAAATCATGAGGGACAAGGCTGACAGAATCACGCAGTGGCTCTGAGAAATTACATCTCACCCTCCTTTTCACACTTTCTGGATGACTTATTATAGACGCACTGTCACAACCAAGACAAACACTTCATTACATGTTTCAGCTGCAAACAAAACCTTTTTCCCAGCAGTCCTGTGGGTCGTGGAGCTGTTGAAAACTATTCAAATGTAGTGACTAAATGTCTGATTGAATGTCTGCCCAATGTTCCCAGCTGAGGTCTATCGTGCTTTCTAAAATCACTTACTGTCCATATCATAAAGTTTTTTTCTCTTATGGACCTCATATTTTCCTCTCACACCTGAACGCAGCACAGCAACAGTTTGTTGGTGGTTTGTGGGCGGCACCAACTGCTGCCAATCAGACAGCAGTGGGAGTGGAGTCTGTGCAGAACATGGGGCTGTGACCTAAGCTTTGCTCCACAATAGGATTAAATACCCACACACACCCCCAGCACCTGCTGCCAGGCCTGTGTGTGTGTGTGTGTGTGTGTGTGTGTGTGTTTGAGCATGTAAGAGGGTTATGCACAATTTCCTCAGCACTTGTACACCAACATTTTCTCAATACAAACCCTGAAGACAAAGTGGATCCTGGTCAGTCTCATATAATATGAAAAGTGCAGGACAGTAATGGAGTTGGGTGTACGTCAGGCACCGAGCTGAACACCATGGGATTACTGTGTCAGTGTTGCTTATTATCATGTTCTGTCTTTCTTCACATGCCACCAGTGATTTGCTGTGTGTTCCAGATTTTAATCAAGGACCATGCTGCTGTTGTCTAACATGATTTAGCCACTTATTGCTGGTTATATAATCATTCGTTTATCTTCACACAGTGCAACAACAGCGCTGTCAACAAGGAGATGGTAGAAACTGATGTGGAAATCAAACAGGAAGTGGCTATAGACAAAATACTGAATATAACACCAGAAGACTGCTGCAATGAAGACTCTGAACATCACAAAATACAATATAATACTTTGATAAAGGATTTACAGTCTATATAATATGCCAGGGCACTAGACAAAAGGCACATACCAACCATGATATGCTACAAACTTCAAAAAGAATCAGTCACTATGACAGTCATCGGGAAAATATGCACACCTCCAATTAGACACTGGAGATTGAACACATCATTACTTACGGACGTGGAGTTTATTGATTTCTTTCAAAAAGAGTGACCTGCCCGGTGTCTCTCCTTGTGTTCTCTGGGAGACGGCTAAGGCTGTAATACGAGGCATAATAATTTCATACTCATCACACAAGAAAAAAAAGGATAAAGCACTTGAGATAGAACTAGATCAGAAAATTAAAACCTTGGAAGCAGCTCATGCCGCCTCTCAAGAGGAACACCTGTTGAATGAGTTGAGAAAATCTAAATTAAAACTAAAAGAATTAAGAGATATAAAAACCCAATTTCAGCTATAGAGATTGCGCCTGGAGAACTTTGAACATAGTAATAAATCAAGCAAGTTTTTAGCAAACCAACTAAAACAGAACAAAGAAAAAGTAACAATCTCCTCAGTTACGGACTCCACTGGGAAAACAACTCAGGTCCCAGAGGAGATAAATAAAACGTTTAGGGATTTTGATAAAAACTTATATTCATCCAACATTAACCCATCAAACTCTGAAATAGAGGAGTTTTTGAGCAATATCGATCTGCCAAAACTAAACAAAGAGCAAATGATGGCTCTGTAGTCACCTCTCTCAATTGCAGAACTCCATGATGCCCTCCAACGTATGCCTAACAGAAAAGCCCCAGGTCCAGATGGCTTTCCGGCAGAATTCTACGCTGGCACCAGTATTTCATAGAATAGTTACAGAAGTTAATGAAACCACCAGCTTCCTCCAAACATGTGCAAAACTGTGCAAATATTAATCTCCTCCTTAAACCTGACAAAGACCCTGCACTTCCATCTAGTTATCGTCCAATATCACTCATAAATCCAGATCTTAAAATCATCAGCAAGGCGCTAGCTAGTAGAATTGAAAAAGTAACACCTTACATAATAGACCCAGATCAAAATGGGTTTATTAAAGGCTGTCGGTCCACTGAAAACACACAGAGACTAATTGACCTAATAGACTTCTGCAACATCCATAAGAAAGCTATAATTGTCTCACTTGATGCAGAAAAGGCTTTCGACAGGGTGAACTGGAAATTTCTTTTTGCAACCTTACAGAAATTTGGATTCGGTGATAACTTCTTATCTTGGATGAAAACATTATACAGCTCACCTAGCGCTTGCGTCAAAACAATCTCGAAAGAGGCAGCAGACAAGGTTGTCCACTCTCTCCCTCTTTGTTTGCCATATTTATAGAACCACTGACAGCTGCAATTCGGCAAGATAATAATCTTAAAGGGATTCAAGCAAAGCAGCAAATTTGATCCATAAAATCAGCCTTTACACTGACGATGTATGACTTTTTCTTCAAGATGCACATGCCTCTCTTTCTGAGACTATAACAATCATAGATAAATTCTCATCCATCTCAGACTACTCTATTAATTGGAACAAATCGACTGTCCTTCCCATAGCTTTTGACCTCCAGTTCAACCCAACTATTCCACTACAACCTGGTGCAAACATCAGATACCTGGGTATCAACATTTCCACCAAGCTATCAGACCTGACACGGTTAAATCACATTCCCCTACTTAAAAAAATAGAGGATAACCTCTGCCCATATCGCTTATGGGAAGAGTAGCAACAATCAAAATGATGATCTTGCCAAAAATCAACTACATTTTCTCAATGGTCCCGACCCATCCTCCCAAGACTTGGTTCAAATCACTGGACTCCATAATATCCAAATTTTTATGGAAATCTAAGCCACGAATAAGCCTTAAAACCTTACAAAAACCCAAAAATCGAGGTGGTCTGGAGCTTCCAAATTTCTACAATTACTTTCTTGCCAATAGATTACAATACATCTTAAAATGGACTACACAAAGTCGAACTGACCATATGGCTGGACATTGAACAAACTTTCTGTAACACCATCCAAATCCAAGACCTGCCATTTATTAGCCCCATCATCAAACAATATCCCTGCTTTAAGAGCATCAATATCAGCACATCACTGATGGCCTGGTGGGAATTTCTAAAAATGAATGGGTCTTCACTGGTCCCGTGCAAACTCTCACCCATCTGGAACAATCCTGACATCCTGCAAAATAAAAAAAACAATAAACTTTACATCATGGTATAGTAAAGGAATAAGATGCCTAGAACATATTCTCCAAGACAATCATATGATCCCATTTGACAAACTGGTAGAACTCTACGGCATTGACAAAAACAGACACCTAGAATATCTTCCGTTTAAATCCATCATTCAAGCTAGGTTTAACCTCAAGCAATTAGACCTAGAATTCCCACCAACAATAGCAAACTTTTTAAAACTTCCATCCCAAAAACTACTCTCTAGAATTTATGTAAGTTTAGCCGAATTAGAGCCAACTCTCTCGATCCCAAATCTCAAATGGGAAAAAGACTTACTCCTCAGCCCAGACGCCAATTTCTGGATACAAATCTGCTCAAACACCTTCAGCATGACCCAAAACTCAAATCTGCAGCTGATACAGTACAAAATCCTCCACAGAGCACACTACACAGGACAAAGGATGTTCCAGATGGCTATCATAAATACTAACAGATGTATTAATTGCAAGAATGACGCACCAGATAACTATCTGCATGCTTTTTGGCACTGCACACCGGTCAGTAAATTCTGGCAGAGGATTTGTGAAGACCTATCGACACACCTCGGACATCCCATCCCTGTCTCCCCCTCACTTTGCCTGCTCGGTGACCTCACTAACATTAATATGGACACAAAAAAATCTCACATGCTTCTCACAGTCCTAACCATGGCCAAGAAAACATGACTGGGGTCTCACCATGCTCAGTGGGTCTGTGCCCCTCCAGCTTGCGCCTGCAGGGGTGGTGGCCCTACCGCTTGGGCCACCTGAAGGCATCTCTGGGCACCCCGGTTTGGTTCCCCGCTGGCTGGGCGGCGGAGGGATGGAGAACGTATTGGGCCCAGTCAGGGATCTGGCCCCAGTGGAGGGGTACATGCCTTGCCTGCCCTTGTTGCTCCACTGTACCACATTCCACATGACAGTAGGGCCTCTGAGGGGTGGTGCGGGGACAAGGCAGGTTGGTGGGCAGGACTGCCCACTGGCCCTGCTATTGTTGTTGTGCTGCTCCTCAATTTTAAATGCACATTAGATATCACATGACACTAGGGCCTTGGGGGGTGGGATGGGGCAGGTGAGACTCTGCCGTCTACCAGCGGTGGAGTACCCATGCCCCATCTGCTCCCTCAATTTTAATACACCTTAGTCATCCACACGACCCACAAGCCATATGACACTAGGGCTTTGGGGTTAGGGAAGGGCAGGGAGGACCCAACTGCCTGCTAGCGGTGGGGTGCCCATGCCCTGACCGCTCCCCCAATTTTAAAAGTGCTATAGTCACCCACACAGCCAACTCACTCACGCACTCATACGCACACCCACACATGCACACTTTGCACTCACACCAGACGGTGGGGAGAGGGTGGCTTGGTGGGCCCCCCTGTCTATCTGTCCCTGGTGCCGTGTGGACTGTGCGGGGAGCCTGCCATGTGGGGGAAGAAGATCCATGGCGGGGATGTAGCAGGTGGCCCTGGTGGGGGTGGGCGGCCTGCTCTTGTGGGTGGCGGGCTAGGTGGGGGCTGTGTGTGGATTGGGTTTGGGGTTGGGCGGGGGGGTCTGCTGTTCTCTATCCCCCTGGGCTTGGCTTCCCGGCGGGGGGGTGGGGACTCCGTCTGCCCTCCTTCCCCCATTTGTCCTGCAGGGTCACTGAGGCCGGAATACCGGGCTGCTGTGGCGGGCTGGGGTCTTTCCCGCTGGGTGGGCGGGAGCTAGGGGGTTGGGACCTCTCCGGTGTGTGGTGGGGTGGGCTCTCCGCTGGGGGTGTGGGCAGGCCTTCAGTTGCCAGGGCCATTTGGCTCTGGGTCCAGCTCGCGCTGGGGTTGGTGGTCGCGGGCTGGCTCTGGGGCTTCCTGCCCGCTGTCCCTCTGCGGGCCTCCTTGCGCTGGGGGCTGTTGCCTCTGTACTCCCTTGCGGGCTCCCCCTTGGGTCGGGCACGTGGCTGCCGGGGGGGCATGCTGACGCGGGTCCTTGGGCTCTGGGGATGGCTGGGAGTCTCGGTGGCCTGGTTTCTGGCTGCCTGTGCCTTTGGTCTGGGGGGGCAGTGTTACTGCAGCCCCCACATCAATTACCCACCACATCCAGTGACAAATTGCTACACACTTGCATACACACATGAACACATACACATACATACACACACACCTACTCCCTCCCTCATACACACACACACACAGACAGATTCACACACACACACACACACACACACATATACACATATACACAAATACACATACGGAGCATCTAATGGTTAAGGACTATAGAGTGACCATAAATGTGGATATTGTCAGTTATTGTTATTGTTACTGTGGTTGTTTTTCTGTTGTTGTGTTGTTGTTGTTGTTTTTCCCCGTCTCCCCACTCCCATTTTCCTTTTCCCCATATTCTCTCTGTTTTCCTCTTCCTGTCCACTCTCATTCCTGATGCGGTCCGGTTGTCTTAATAAAGTTAAAATATGCGATAGCAGGAGTATCCCACACTCCTCCTTCGCAGAGTAAATCTGCCCCAACAACACAAGGCATCCAGACCACTCATACTGCTTGCCAATGATATTGGGACAGGATGAAAAAAAAAGACGAAAAAAGAATCACTTCAAGGGAACATTTAAGGTCAGTGATCAGATCAGTGTCTTGTGGTCTTGTGGTGTGGTAGGTTGCTTCAGACAAAAAAAAAATCTCTGTCCAGAAGAGCATTTTAGCTCTGTATCAGAAACAATCTCCATCCATACTATCACACCTGAAAACGCACACATACATGACCATTCACGTACACTGGGCATGTGTGAGCCGGTGTAAAGAGGAAGCACATTGTCTCCTCTGCAGTTGATTTGTTACAGTAAATACTCTGAACAAGAAACAGCAAAACAGCTGCTTTACAGACAACAAGGTCAGTTTTAATTCATTATCCATGTTGTTTCAAACTGGTAGTCCAGGCTGATAAGAGCCACCGTGGGTGTCTACGTCATCGTTTCCAAAGGTCTCTGTCTCTGTCTGTCCAGACTACAACACAACCCTGGAGTTTTCAAATTAAAAAGGGCCCAGCAGCGTTTCTGAAATGCTCCGTTTTAGGTTTTGAAAACTTCAGAGTAGTATGGACAGGAGGTGAAAACGTAGCAAAAGAGATGAGTTTTAAAACAAAAATATAGTAGTATGGACGTGGCCTCAGACAGTCAGTGTATTTAGACTGAAATCAATCTAATACAGTCTGCCAGCCTCTACTAAGCTCAGCTCACCTTCATGAACTGGTAAGAATGGTTTATAGAGTTAGCATCTTCTGTTATTGACTGATTTTTAATCAACAATGACAGAAAAATCTAAAGGCCGTCTGTCATTTTGACAGATTAGAGCAGAGTTAGATGACGTTCTGGGGCATCGCGCTCGCACAGGCAGACAACAGACCTTTTCCATTTTGAACACAGATTGTGGAGGTAACTTAATTCCCCTTGGAGCAATGCGTCAAACTATCTTAGTGCTGACAGCGCGTTGCTGACAGAAGGCCTTGGAGCGTGTCTGTGACCACTACACAGAGGGGTGCAGCTGTGCCCCTGGTGCAGAGAGAGCACATGCTGCAGGATTTCCTCCCAGTGAAGCACCTGAGGACATCCCCTGCTCAGAGAATGTTGTCAACTTCTGATCACTTCCTTGTGAAAAATCATCAAAACTCTGGCTGACGTGACGCTGGTAATTTCAGACTCACTGTGGCAGCAGGGCATGAGTTCAGCCTTCAAATAAAATTTAAGGTGCCAGTTGCCTCTGCAGCAGTCTACTTTGATGTGTGCACCCAGTTTAAGTCCATGGAGGAAGTTAGGGTTCAGGCTACAACAGGTCAACTGAGTTCAGTTTAAATTCTTCTCAATAGCTTGTTCATATTTTAGATAAAGTTATATATATATATATATATATATATATATATATATTTGTAATTGTCTAACTCATTGAAATGCATTAGACTGTATTTGCCTGTTTAGGGTGGCACGGTGGTGCATTGGTTAGCACTGTTGCCTCACAGCGAGAAGGTTCTAGGTTCTGGGTTCTGTGTGGAGCGTGAATGGTTGTTTGTCTCTCTATGTCAGCCCTGTGATAGGCTGGTGATCTGCCCAGGGTGTACACCACCCAATGTCAGCTGGGATTGGCTCAAGCCCCCTGTATGAAAAGGCAGTATAGATATTTGCCTGTTTAGGACCTATTGCTGCAGCGTTTTAGTTTCCTTCCTGTAACTGCAGGAAATAAAAAAAACAATTCTCCTGCTTCGTGTTGTGTGGACACTTAAAGTCATCTTTTCTCTCCATGATATCATAAATATATAATCCAAGTTAAAAGTTGTGTTTGAAAATTAAATGCTATTAAATAGGATATGTCTCACTATTATTAAAACTGAAAATGAAAATGCTGTCCATCAAAAATTTCAGGAGGGATTATTTTGCCAGCATATAGCAACAATGGTTCCCTCTTTGACAAAACAGATGGTGCCGATCAGAGGCTAAAAAGACTGTATTAATTAAAGCTAAATCATTAAATGTTTATGGTACTTATGAGCAGCTAAATACTCCACTGCAGGTGGCCCGTCATCCCCCACCATTCTCACCTCCAGTAGACAAGCACAGCCAGCAGGAGCATGAGGCAGAGGAAGGTCAGAGCGGAGACCACCACCAAAGGCACCAGCCACTCCACACGGCCCAACCCTGCCCCTGACCCGGGTCTCGCCTGGCTGGTCAGATTGGTCACCACACTGGAGTCTGGAAAAAAAAAGATGAAGAAATTAATGAGGAAAAGAAATGATGTCTACAGGCATTTTGTGTGGACAGAGAGAAGGAGTAAGGATCTGACAGAGATAGATGCCGTTTAGAAGAGAAAGGTGAAGTAACACTTATCTCTGTCTCTTCTTATCTTGAAAAGACAGGAAATCAAAGTCAATACAAATGTTTTATTGTATTTCCCATTTTATTGTATTAATATTAGTCCCATTCCCCTCATGATATCCAGTAAATTCATTCTATCATCACTTCCAAATTGAATTCTGCTGATGGACACAGTATGTCTGCCTTCACAGACTAACATGTGACTAAAACATACAAATGCAGTACAAAGAAAATGTCATATTTTACATGTAAGTTCCTGTTTTATCATTGTATTCTGTGTTAGAAGTGTAAGAAAGAGTTGAAATAAACACTAGCTGACCTCTGACTACGGCTATGTACAACCTCACATTGTTTTAACAAGTCTACAAAGATATGGTGATAATAAATCAGAGCACAACTCATCTCAGATGTTTTCTTTAGATTGAAGAGGCTGGAATTTTGTAGAACACCAAAAGTGTGTATTGTGTCTGGTTGTTTTGGTCTCACAAGTTACATCTATGGTATGTTAATGTGAGAGCAGCCACAAGCTGGCAGCCAATTACACGGTGGGAGAGAACATAATCAAAGGCTAATTTAAGAAACTGATAAGAATGCAACTTCAGTTGACTTTATTACTGTTAACATGTGGAGCTGTGCCCCACAGTCACATATTATATGTCTGAATGATTCATCGAGCTGGTGTTTTTTTTTCATATCACACATCATATGTTTGTCAAGCACATGACAAGCTTCAGAATTTTTTTGTCAGAACTTTTTACATAAAAGCTCACAATTGTTTGAACTAAAGAATTGCATAAAAACGAACTTTGATGCGCTTTTATTTTGTAGAAAAAATTGCTAAAGAGAAGTGATTCTGTGAGTTACTGTCAATTATAGAACTCCGTGTGCTAACACCTGATGTAACTGTGTCTGTCATTCACTCGCAACATGGATAAAAGTATAATAAGCATCTTTGAAAAAGATTCTCTATTATGACTTAGCTACAGCTTAATGTGAGACTGTCTATTCAATATTGTAAGATTAAAAAAAAAAAAAAAAACAGATTATAAAAATAACCTGTTTTGGCCCATGGCCAGCCACTGTCATAGGCCTCCCGTCTTCTTTAAAGGAACAGTGTGACATTTCAGGAAGTGTCTTCTGATAGCTGTAAAATTGTTGGATGGTGGAGTTTTTTTAAGTTATTCTTTTCATTTTCCATGGAGTTAGGCTAGCAGTTTCAAGTTTGCTTCCTTTAGCTGTGTCCCGACTCCAACCCTAATACATACTGAAACTAAGTTTGAATAACCTGGTGTTCTCACGTCAGCCTGGGAATCAGAATGAAACATCATTTTTTAATTTGTTCATCCTGACTTGTGAATGTATTATCTTTATTGTTATTATCAGTTGACACAGAAGCGGTGGTAGCAGTTAACTTTGTACATTTGTAGAATGATATTGCGTCATTTCTGTTGACTTAGGTTAGTGTTGTACTTATACATCTGCGAGGGTGCGAGGGTCTGCATAATGCTAATTTCATCATCAGAGTGTGTTTGGATGTCTGTGTACACACCTATATGTTGTGTCTACCTAGACACCAACTTCACATGTGCTTCTCCATTTGGACTCCAACTGAACAAAAGAGAAGCAGAATAAGAACAACTACATGTCTGTGGTGTCTGCAGCAAGAGAGTATAATATGGCCCTACAGCAGCCCATACAGCTATCGCCATTCTTCTTTAGCTATTCTTCATGTATATATATTCAGCTAGCTATGAAGGAAAAAGACTTCCTCATTCTTAACCCTGGCTACAAGGCTCTGATTGGTCCAACGTTTCTCTAACCAGTGGAAATAGCCCTAAGTAATCCATGAAATCCAGCTGTGTTCACTCTGGAAAACTGATATGAGACAAAAATCACTCACAACAATATAATTCACAAAGTAAAAAGAGGACAGCTGGAAAAAATTAAACAAATTGTGGAGATTTTTCGGTCTCCATGTCAGGATTCCTGATCAAGAGACATGCTCCAGAGTTTGACTGACATTCTCTGGGACATGTCGTGTTTCATTTCCTGTTCATGTTCTTGTTGCTGTTCAGTGCAGTGTACATGGGTACAAGGCTTATTTGCTAATCCAGGCTAAACACGTGGATCCAGTGTGTCACTGTGCAGGACACACAGTGATGAAACAGTTCAGTGTCTCCTGCTGGGTCAGACAACAAATAAGTTTGTTTTCTGAAACATAAGGTTGTTCCTTTAACTTCATCTAACTGCTGCAACACATATAAGCCATCACATAATTAGAAAACAGATTAGTACAGAGAGCTTGACCAGTTCCCAGTTAGTCCTCCCTGTCCTGAGCTCTGCACGCTATGCACACTGATGAAGATAACAGCATCAAAACAACACATGGCTCTGGATAATTTCAGCCATTTGTTAAATCCAATTTGCTTCTAGGTCACTTAATAACCACCATCACCACCACGACCACCACCATCACCATCACCATCACCATCACCATCACCATCACCACCTACCCAGTTCAGCTGCTGCAGCCGTGACGTTGCTGGAACCGACGCCGGCCCCCATGGCCTTCAATCTGCAGCTTTGCCTGGAGCCGAACATTACATCAGGTCGGGCCCCTGCACTGCACCACAGCTGACTCGCATCCTCACTAACTCTGCATCTCCTCCCTCATATCCACACACACACACACACACACACAAATACACACACATGCACAGTGCACACTACTATCTGCCTCTTTCCTTTCTCTTTCCCTTCTGCTTTTGTCTTATGATCATGGCAGTCTGCCAAAATACAATAAAAACCCCTCACCAAGAGCATGCATATACATAACACACACACACACAGACACATCACTAATGTGCATACATATTGAACGCACACACCACACACACACACACGTAAATAAAAATGGAGCAGAGGCTTTTTTTCCTCCCCTGCAGCTGAATCTGGCCTCCAAGTCTCATCTCCTTTCGCCTTGTCTGAAAGTAGGCCAGCACTCAGATCAGAGCAAAGAGAGGGGAGGCAGAGAGGATGAGGGGAGTGGTGGAGGACTGAGGGAAAAGAAGGGAGTTGGGGGGGGGGCAGAAGAGAAGAGAAGATGGACTAAAAGAGGAGATGGAGAGAGTAAAGAAAACAAAATAAAAAGTAAGGAGTAAAAAGGGGCAAAGTTTACCCACTATCACACCACTTCCACAGCATCACTGAGGTGGGCTGAGGTTTATAAACAGGTTCACAGTCTCACAGTGGTGGGAAAGTGTTCAGATCCTTAACAACGCAAAGATACTCACTGTGCAGAACGGCCCTTTTCAGACTGTCCTGTTTTATTGTATTAATGACGAACTTCTGGACCAGATTTTGACGACTTTGGATGAAATACTTTGGTGCAGCATTGCATTTATAAACTCACCATATTATCATATTATTCAAGTTCAGACTACCCTGTACTACAGAGTCCTAGCTTTGACCTAAATTAATCTCACTTAGCATAGTTTTCAATGTATGTGGGTTTTTGGGATTATAACAGACACTTTTGGTGTATTTACATCAAATAAGGGGTTTAGATCATTATGTAAAACTGGGGCTTTGTTTAAAGTGTCTGGTGATGTGACTGCTCACGCTGCCATTCCTGTAAGTCAAATCTACCAAAACAAATTGAAATGAACAGGGGTCCAACTGTGGACTGCATATCTTCCTTCAGGGTCTCTAGAGGTGAGATGCAGCACTTCCTTCTCTGCCACAAATGTGTAAAAGCAAATATGCCACAACCATTACAGTTAATTTAACTCTTTATCACAATGAATGAATGACAGGGTGACAGTGTCTTCTCTGCCAAAAAAAGATAGATACTTCTTTATCTTAAGTCTTTTATAAAGATGTTTCATTAACATTATTATTGTAACATTAGTAATGATGTAAAAGTTACCTTTTTGTAGCAACCAGGTTGTATTTTTTTTTTTTTTTTTTTTTTTTTTACATATTTTTGTATTTTCTTTCACACCTGACAAAATACACAACAATATTTAGCTAGTTTTTTACCTGACAAAAACATCAGAAAAACATGACTCTGTTATGATGTGAAATAAAGACGCTATTGGAAGTGGTGCATCTCGCACATGAGGACCCTCAGACGTGAGGTCCACCGTCTGCTGATTCACTGCTTCTCCTGATGTCAGCCATAAAAAAATAAGTCAACTATTCTAATAGGAAAGAGGAAAACCAGTCACAAGTTCTAAAACATAAAAACAAACTAATCATAACACATCTAGTTTAAGTATTCTGTGCTGTTTCTAGAAGCTAGCTTAATCCTAGCGAGGTGCATATTAACATCTTCGCATATTTTGCCAGTTAACTGTTAACATCTGTACTAAACTAGCCTGCAGGCTAACAAGTAACAGATTTGCCGAAGAGACCATGTCACTAGCCATGAGTTGAGTGACCCAAGGAGCTAGCTGGGTTAGTAGCTACCTAGTTTTCACCATTATTACATCTAAGAAACAGCCTTTTCAGGGTAAATCAATAAAACAGTTGTGTAGTTTCATCAACTTAAAGATGTGACACTCAAGCCAACTTTGACACACAGTTTTTGGGAGATTAGTTAACATCTATCTGCCTTGAAAACAGGGATTTGTAGTTGTTTCTAGTTTATAGGCCTATAAGCCTTGGTGCTTTCTGATGCATAAAAACACTTCGGCAGGACGAACACAGTTACCACTTTTGCAAAGTTATACAACAACTAGTAAGCATCTGCCCTTGAGTCCCTCCAGCTCCAACAGAATAAAATATTCTAAATGTGCTTTGACAAAGAGACTGGGAGGCATTTCCGGGGAATATTAGAAAATTACTTTTGTTCATAATAATGTCTGGTCTTCAGCTTAGACTGTGTTTCAAAGCACTTGAAATTGAATTGGTGTCCCACAGTGTTTGCTTGCTAACGCAGTGCCCTGCTGAATGTCTTCAAGGGGGTGGTGTGTGTGTTTTTCAGCTCTCAGCTCCGGCTTGGAACTCTGCTTGGAACATTTCACATCACTGCAATCCATCACCACATGAAGCCCTTTGGAAGAGTCAGTACCACGTCTTACCCTGCATACAACACAACTATCAACAAACTAACAACTCAACTATTATCCAACTCATAACATCTCTTAAACAGAATTAGTTCTTTTTTTGTGGACAATCTCCCAGAACCATAAAATACTTTAGAGGTGAACATCCATTTACCTCACACCTGTAGGAGATTATAGTGAAGAGAATGACGTAGTGATCAAAGCAGCCAGTCTTCCACTGAAATCAGACAACACCAGCAGAGAAATGTGAACCCCCTCTTACTCTCTGGACCATTTGGAAACATCGCCCGATGAATAGAAAGAGAGTTTATTACTCTGTGTCACATCAGTCATGATGACTTTATTTCTTTGCAGCATCACTACCTTACCACGCTGAGCTGCATAAAATCCATGAGGGCCAACATTTTAATCCATTTTGTCAGCATGATGTCATGTTAGGAGGTCATTCAGGAGAGCCTGTGGAGCTGTAAATATTCAACAGTTGGATAAATGATTTCATTTTATGGCTTCCTTCAAATAGTCTGCCTGGAGAGTGTTTAATAAAGGAAACACCGTTCAGAGAAACAACTACTTCTAAGGAGTTGCTGAATACTCACTGAGGACCTTAACCTTTTATTTCATTTTATCATCGTCTGAGAAGATCGTTGTGGTTCCACAAACAGTTGGAATATTTATCATGACCTGTGTCATTGTAATATTTATCATGTTGGAATATTTATCATGACCTGTGATGATATCAGTAAAAGAAGTTGATAATTCCCATCTTTCTTATTCCTTCTCTACAAAGTGTCAACGCTGATGTTTACTCACTGTTGTGGATCAAGAAAGGCCAGTGCTTCTTGTCCCTCCCTGTGCTGGGTCTGAGTGTCGCTGCAGGGAGTGCTGCTGTGTCATTGGCTGCCTCTGTGGTGGGAGAGGGCTTAGCGTCAGGTGGATTGTGGGTATACGCCTGCAGCTGGTCTTCTACAACTGGTTCTGGTTCAGTCTGTTTTTTCTCCTTCGCCGTGGACTCCGGTGTCTTGCTGGGCGGCTCATTCACCACTGTGCTGTTGTCCTTCCTCCCTGCTTTGCCCACACGTCCTTTCCTCCCCTTCTTCTCATCCTTCTCATCCTTTTCTTCCTCCTCTTCGTCCTTATCCTCTCCTCCCCTCTCTCCATCCTCTCCTTCACCCTTGCTGCTCTCCCTGTCCTCCCCGCCAGCCTCACCACTATCTTTGGCTGCAGCCGCTGTGACAGCAGAGGCAGAGGTGGTGGTCTCGGTTGGTTTGGCGGTCTGACGCGTGGAGGCGGGATTATGGGTCGGTGCTCGACTCGGCCAGACAGAGCTGGGAAAGGAGGAGATGATGCCACCGCTGAAGCCCAGCCCAGCCAGTAAAGTGCTGGTCACCACAGAGGCCACCGTTGCCTGACTGCCGCTGGAGGATGGGCCGATGCCTGTCGCCATGGAGACGAATGAGAAGGGGATGCCTGAGGAGGTCCAGGTAGATGAGCCAGAGGAAATGGGAGCCATGTCAGCTGAGGAGGCTGGAGAGACTGTCGGCTGAGGGAAAAAAAGAGATATTTAATTAGAATTTGATTGTTGTTCGATTCCCAGTTGGTTATGTCACCAGATGCTGAAGGTTTAAGAGAGAAGAAACATTTCTGTTATTTTGACTTTGCATAGTCCTTTGAAACATACTGAGGCACAGGTCACAGTTCGGAAGAGTCGAGAACCACTACAGTTATTATTATTTTAACAATTGACATCCTGTTCCATCTTATATCTTATATCCCTGTCCACACAGGGAGGAATGATGCTCTCTGCTGGATGAAAGGGAAAAGACAACAGCAGGGATTCCCTTAAACTCACCATTCCAGTTTTCACAATCCTCGTCCCCTCAAAGATCCTGGTGGTGTTGGCTAGAGATAAAAAAAACTGGGGTAATCCACAGTGAAACACAGCAATCAGGCAACACTTCACTTGAAGTCTCTAAGATATCCATTAGTGCTTTATCAGCACATTAATCACAACATGACACAATATAAAGGCAAGGCTCTGAATACTTAATTTTTCAGCCAGTAATGTGAATGTAGTTAGATGAACTGAGAACATCCCACTGACTGTTCTTGGTCTATTTCTTTCATTTCCTCTGCTATTTCTCCTTCAGCCTGCAGCTACTGATACGAGCTCACATGAATAACCTGAGTATAAAAGATTCTGTGATATTTTGATCAAAGGAATCCTGTGCTGTCAGATTATTCAGCCACACCATCCAAGGCACAACGCAGGGCATGTTGAAAGAGGGCCGTGTACACGACATCGTGGTGGTTATGATAACATGCAGAGATAAAGTGGCAGCAGTTTAGGAGCAGGTCTGTATGTGTGTGTGTGTGTGTGTGTGTCTGTTACCTCTGAAGAGCATGCTCTGGCTGAAGTCACTGCGCATGTCATTCATGCAGATGGCCTGGACTCGAAACAGGTACAGCACATCAGGGGAGACGGGAGAAATGATGGCCTCCTGGACAACAACACACACACAGAAACACAAACCAAATCAGTGAGGTTTACACCAGCTGAGACAGCTCTGTTTTAGTCCTCTGAGTTTAAACCATAAGTCATTTAAGAAGCAGGTGCATAGATTAAGATGTTGTCAAGGCATTTTTAAACCTTTAATGGTCCATACAGTCTAAAGGTGGATGTCCATGTGTTTGTGATTATAAAGCAGGTCTAGGTTCTATATTAATACTGTGAAAGTATCAAAGCCTCAGTCCACAGAGAAATGCACACAGCCTGTATTCAGAAACTGAGCCTTAAAACCAGCTGTCAGGACTTCTGTAATGTTGTGATGTCACAACAAAGCAGTCACTGCTCTCAGCCACGCCCCAAGCCCTGCCCACCTGGACCACTATCGATTTCGCTTCTCTGAGTATTTACCTGAAATCTGCTTTATTTCTACTGAAGAGAGGCTCAGAGCCTTTCTTCTGATTGGCTGACTGACCTGTTGTTACTAAAGCTCCAGAGAGAAGCCTGAGAGAGGAGATGTAAAACTACACTGAGATGGTTTTTGGTTCTTAAAATCACAAATATCTCTCTGATGGAGATCAACACTTCAGATAAAACACTGCAGAAGTTAAAATATGGAGCTTTTGGGATGTGGGGAACAAAAATCTATTACTTGTAAACCTTTAAGTCTTTCAAATAAAGGTTCATATGAGATGTGGATGGTGTAAGTTACTTTAAGGGAGCAGACTTTGATTCTTACCCCTTAGATGGACAGGTGGGTAAAAAATCCACATCTGGGGAGACTGGATAACACATAAGGCACACATTACCAAAAACAGTAAAGTAGACAGTGGCTGCTGTGCTGCAGTCCTCTCACATCCTCAGCCTGTTGTTTAGGATGGTCAGTCTAGTCTGTCACTGTCTTAATGAAGCCACAGTGAAGGTCAACCACAAAGGCTCCCCACACACTTGTATTTTTCCACAGCCTTTAACATAGTTTACTCCACATTCTTTCTGCAGCTCTCCTCTGAACCTTAAATCCAAGCTGTTTCTTTATTTCCTGAAGGTCACTGCTGAATCATAATCTCCCTGTCAAATACACAAGACAGTGGGAGCTGAGAGGTCTACTTCTTAGCTTCCTGTAGCTGAGCTGTAGCTTAACTGCAACTCACTGCAGATGGAGCTGCCTCAGGTAAAATCACATGCCCTAATCTGACCCTTCAGTCATGTGGAAAAAGGGTGTTTGTATACTGGAGGAAATGGTAGAAATTGCACCTGTTCATCATCACATTACCACATCGTCATGCCAAATAAAAGCACTATCCATGATCCTGAATGGTTTAGAATGGGAGGTCACGGTCCGTCCTCCTGATGCCCATCAGTTATCCTACATAAACTTACCATCACTCGGTTAAATGGAAAGTATTTGAGCCAGCTCTGGGACCTGTGCCAAATTATCTTTTCTCATAAAGTGTCCTCTCATTGTGAGAAACCTCTGTTCTGTCAAGTCACTGTAGAATAATAAAAATACCATGCACATGCAGCCATCTCTGCTCTCCATCTCCATCACATGAAGGGGTGACAATATAACACCAGTAAGAGATTCATTCCAGTAGCTTTTCTAGAACCTGACAAATTCATCAGGCACAAACAATCAGGATCACACTGAGTTATAAAGTGCAGTTACTGTTTAATAGCTTCAGGAGGACAAATCAGTCGGCCAGACGTGACCATCACTACATCCAGGTTATTCATTATCTATATTTACACACATTATTTAACTGTACTTGTCACAATCAAACAATGAATCTAATTATTTTAGTTGTTGTAACTGATAAATTATCAAATTGACTGTTTTACAAATATTGAATGATGAAATTACCTGGTAGCTTCTAATGCTAATGTGTCTAACCCTAACCCAGCACCGACCAGCAGACAGGTGCAGTTAGCACCTGGCTGTGTGAAGTCAAAAAAAAAAAAAAAAAAAGCCAGATTTGGTAGAGACCAAAAACAATTATCCCTCCTCCTCCATACTGGACACTGGCACACAGAGAGACCCCAAGATACCATCACAGCCATTCGAAACATGTCAAGACTCACACAGTAGCCACTTTAAACATCCTGCCTTTGCCAAATGGTTGCAGGTCTATACCCCTCATTTCTGCCATGAAGCAATCAGATCTCCCTCTAAATCCAACATGTTGTACCCCAGCAGCTATGTCCCTGTCAAAACACTTGTTTTGTCACCTGTCTCTACCAAAGTCTTTATTTTTCACCTCCATCTCTATGAAATATATATCAGTCAGACTTTATTTGTATAGGACTTTTCATACAAACACAAAGTACTTTACAAAATAAAAGCAATAAATGTGAAATGTGTATGTATGTGGTTATAAATAAATAGTTAATTATTATATTATTATATAGAGGAAACACTATCATAAATCTCATGAATTTGCACTGAGGAAACACTGAAGACTGGAAAGCAAAGATAAAGATGGAGTGATAAGTATAAAACAATAAAATACTAAAACAAAGGAGAAGAAACCAGAAATAAAAGGCAGGGTATTAAAAATAAATAAGAATGAAGGAAAAAGAAATAAGATAAATCCATAGGTGTTGTCAACCTGTTATGTTGTATTTATCTTAAAACACAGATTTCAAAGGAGGTGGAGCCTGTGTTGAGATATGGCTCAATGTGAGATACAGTGAACAAGCAGAAGGCTGACAACACTCTCGCTGACAGTTGGTTACATTATTTACACTGACATCAGTGTAACATTAGCACTGATGTTGTAATGATCTAATGATATTAAAATGATTGCACTTTCAATAAGCAGTTTTACTTTGAAAGTTGAGCTGGGTTCATTATGTTTTCACATCTTAGCTGTGAATTGCCAAACAGCTCCTGTGATTTCCGTCCTGTTCAGAGAGAAGCAGATATGAACAGTGGGGCTGTGCCGCAGAGAAGGCAGTGCTCCGACAGGCTGGGGTGTTGCTGTTCACACGAACTCTGCGGAGACTTCACACATCCAGCTAACTCCTGCTCTCACACAGATTGGCGGTCCAAAGACAAGAGGGTTCATGTCAGCATTCAAATCAAGAGGGTTCATGTGAGTATTTTGGTTCTTTAATGTACAGCAACTGACGGACAAACAGGATGTCTGAGGAGTCTGGACCCTCATCATGCTCTGCATCACACAGTTATTCTATCAGAATTGTTTCTACCTATAAAGACGGATTCATCAAAGGCTTGGGCAACATTCAATTCAATATCTTGGTGCAGTCTAACCCTAATACACAGTATTATTTCATGGTGGTGGTGGGGGGGGTTATAATATAATTATTTTGTTGTATTTTATATTTCAGGTGTTTAAAAAAATATATATAACCATACTCTTTTTTTGTTTGTCTCTGGTATATTTTATAATACATAATTATTATATTTGATTAAATTATATTTCTGGTATAAAGCTGCAAGTTTTATTTGTCACATGCCACGGTACAATATACAGTGAGCAAAACAGTGAAATGAGGATCAGACTCAGCAGGGTGGACTGGGCAGAACTGCAAAAACAAGTTTTGGGATATTATGAAAAATATCACATGTGCGATGTTTGATATTATCCCGAGTCTGGTCCATACACTTCAGATTCAGTATTACCTGACAGCAGGAAGCTTTTCTGTGTGTATGCCAGAATTGGTCCAGATGTGGAAGTAGCCTCCAACAGTCACACTGTACATGGGCCACATTCGGGCCATGGAACCAGGTGTATACTGTAATGATGTGTGTGTCACCAAGGCTCTGAAGTCTGTGACTATGTACAGCAGCGTCTGCTGAAGCCTTGTATCAAGGCTTCAATCGTTCAGAGAATCACATGAGCGAGTCTCGTTCAGACACAAGCTTCAAATATCTTGTTTTCTTTAAAGCAGTGAAGGGAACTGAACTCTGTTATCTGCTTTTTAAATGAATCTTTTATCACCTTTTTTTAACAACTTTATATTTTTCAGACAGAACAAAGTGAAGTGAATCACTGTCAATCAAATGATTTTTTCAATTTATATCCACATGAATACTGAAGAAAGCATATTTACCCCTGTTGCTTGACTGTTCCCATGAGATAATTTATTCATTGTTTCATTATTTTTTACCAGTAATTAATCTTTAGCTGATACACTCAGCTCCAAAGCCTTGTTTCGTCATCACTGGCTGTGAACATGACTTTAGATTCTTTTGTTAGATATTAAATTGAAAAGAAATATGTAGTCTGGTGCAAATTTATTCGGTACACCTAACTAAAATTAATACATTTTAAAACAGCAGTCCACCATCTGTTTATAACCTTATACAATTCAGAAATGCAAACCTTTTAAATGAAACAGAGGCTGTGGATATGGATGGATACCCAGCTTATTTCTACACATGTCAACACACAAGATACACAAAATGGACTCACTTGCTTTCTATAGCTGTGTTAGAGATTCACGTTTTCCCTTTTCTACAGCCTCTTTGGCTCCACGGGGAAACTATAGGACGCCAGTGATGTCGCACTGACTCCAGATGGCTAGTGTATAAAGAGATCATTATGATGAGCATTTATACTATTACACTAATAGCTTTATTCATTTATAATGTGAGCTTTTTCTATCTCTATCCCCACACACTCCCTGTTAAATCCAGTTAGGCACCTGTTTGCCCCCCCCACCCCCCTTTTTTTTCATGAGTGGTACAGCCCATAAAAAGGTCCAGTCTACAGTCATTTGTTACAAAGGGATCCTCCAATGATTGTGACAACAGGGGTCCCCAATCTGGGGGTCTTAAAGCCATGTAGGTCCCTTTTGTGACCTAGTTAGAGCGTCAAGGGAGGAACTGGGGGAGAAGACACGAGGAGGAAGAGGGAGAGGGGTGAGGTAGAGTGAAGTGGGGATTATCCAAAAGGGGGGGGGGGGGGGGTCTCTCACGTTAATGATGGAAGGATAAAACACTTCCCACCTCTCTCTCTCTCTCTCATCACGGCAGATTCCCAGCTCTGAAAGCGGATCCTGCTTCCACAGCCAGGGGGCACTCTGATCCCTCACAGCAGACCCTGTTTTCCCACTCAGCCACTGGCCCAAGGTCATGCTTTCTACACAGGCTGGCAGCCCTGTATCCTCTCCAGCTTAGCATTAGTATTCTGTGAGCTGACCGGCACACCACAATGTAAGAGAATGAAACCTCTTGTCTGCTTCACAGCCTCCTCTCACAGCTCATTCTGGCTCCTGATGAGACCATTTGTAATGGAACTGATGGAGGATGTTGCTCGGTTTGTGCGTGCGTGTTTGTGTCCAGAAACTATTTTCCCAACACAAATTATTAACTTCTTTATTAAAACCTCAGCTGACCCATTTTCTTATAAGAAGTTGTCAAAGCCACATGTGTGGCTTTGTTCAACAGAAAATATTTTTAATGATGCAATCACAGCAGATTTTTTATGTATCAAAAAGGTTTTGTTCCAAAACAAGTTATTAGAATTTTTTAGCTCCTGACTCAAATTTCTGATGATGTAAAATCCTCAGTATTTCTGAAATAACACACACACACACACACACACTTCCCTCTGACTGTTAGTCATTTACATTTACAGCAAATAAAGTTGACTGTGGCTCATCAGGCTCACTGGACAGTGATACAGTCTGAGCACAAATGGAAAATATACCACAGGATTCAAACATGTTTAAATGTAAAGTGGATCACAGTGATGAAGTTAAATTATGGTCCAGTGATCAAATTAAGTGTGTGGTGTGTTTTCAGGTTGAGGGGATGAGAAAGAAAGGAAATGAAAGAAGGAAAGAAGACAGGAGTAAGGGGTTGAAAAAAGGAAAAAGGAGAGATGCAAAAAAGGAATGAATAGTAACTACACAAGAGATATACGGAGCACGTTGCAGTGTGAGTGTGTTTGTGTGTTTGGCTCTGCAGGGAAATCATGTAATTATTGGCTGATGATCAGTTGATAGTTGGTTGATCTGGAATCTGGACTTTGATGTGACCCTTTTGGGTCTTTTGGGGCCTGTACAGCTTCCAAATATTGACATGTATAAACAAAACAGAAAAAATATCAGTGCTAACAGAAAATCACATGCACTTGGCTGGTATCTGTTTCAACTGGAAGCAGAACCAAGTCTGCTGTTGACAGAGACACGTCTTTATTTCTGAGTCCCTGTTTTACCAGAATGTTTTACTATATCTCTGTGTGAATTTTCTGATCTTACTCTTTCCATGTTTGATGTGTTGTTGCAACTGTTTGTGCAAACTCTGCTCTTCCTGTTTCATATTAAAATACCTCAGGAAATATAACCCTGTTGTTGTGGAACATGTTTACCTGCAGGAGAGGCTGAGTTTTATTCTTTATATGTCAGATTTTTGACCATATGTAGTGTAAGAGAGACGCATTGGCTGTTGTGAGCATTCCTCCCGTCCACACTGGCCATCAGGCAATTACTCTGTACAGGGATCCTGACTTGGTGTGTGCTGAAGCCTGACATTAGCTCTGCAGACTGAGACTGTGGATTTTGTGCAGCAGTAGCTCAACAAATATGTCTGTGTGTGGAGAGGAGGACTGATTACAGCAAGGGTGTCTCAGTATGGTACCACTGTTATATGTTATATTTTATCATATTACATGAGGCCACAGTGTTAATTAATGAGCAGGACTGTTCTATGGTCCCAATAAGACAAACAGACGTTTGTATTTGATCAAATAACAGGTTCTCCAGGCCATTTGTCACAATCTGCCCCCGTTCCCCTCTGTACCTGTTTCCTGACATCAGCTAACCCTGAGACTATTTCACCATACATGTAAATCTGTATTATATAATAATGTACATGGACATACCACTACAAAGTTACATACACTGTGACATATACCCGACCTCTAATGAGACCAACCAGTGACTCTTTCAGTGCACATGTGGCATGTGAGTGTCATATTAAGACTGTGCGTGTGTGAGGAAGAGAAAGCCTCCGTTGTTCTCTGCATCTCTGTAGAATATATGACAGTACAAACACACGGCTATTGACAGCTACGAGTCAGAAAAGTTTGAACAGAGTTTTTCTTTTTTTCTTTCACACACACCAGGCCAAGGAAGCACATCAGAGAGTGTGTGTGTGTGTATGGAATGAGAGGGGTAAAAAGCTCATTCAAAGAAGGATTTAAAGTACTGAGCTCATTATATATGCACACATATTTAATGTGATTTCCTGTTGGACTATTGAACACTGCCGTGGGTAAAAGGAGACGTTCTGAGTGTGTGTGTCTTACACCGCGTATGTTGATTTTTTTGACATTTTTAAGCTCCTCTGCTAATGTGCATGTTAATGTCTCCCCATATATTGAAATATTAACCAACACTGGTTCAACCTGGAGTTACATGCTGCATCTCCGGTTAAAAAATTGGTTGTAAAACGATGGACACTTCTCACCCTCGACAGCCGCCATCTTGGCTTCATAGTGGAAGGGGAAGGACCACTAACCTATTTTCAAACTTGTGAAAACAACAACAAGGTGTTGTTGGTGCTGGTGGCAGTGCAATTTCCATGTCACATGACACAGGAGGCTCACACAGGTCAAGCGAGCGAAGCAGCCGGCAGGCTGGCGACAACTGCAGTCACATACTGCCATTATCATTTCCAGTGAGTGCACAACGGCAGTGTTTGGTGTAGTGTGTGAATTCTGACAGGGTAGTGTTCCCAAATCAATGAGTGTACTACATGTGAGTGAACTGAGTGAAGTATGTGATGTGAAACACAGCAAAGGTTTTTGGATGGTTGTGGATCCAGACTCTATTGGGTTTCAAGTGCTGCTGTTATTCACAGATTTTTGTTTTGGTAATTGACACAAAAATACTTCTCATCCCACTAATTTGCTTTTAACCCTAGAACACTAACGTCGGGTGATTTTCACCCACACGATTCTTGTCATGTGATTTTCATTGTGTTGCTGCTGTCTGAGTTGCATGGGTCCTTGGGTAGCTTCAGGCTGCTCATTGATGTCATTAATGGTATGTTTGTTTCCCTCCTCCCATCTATGCCTTTTTCAAGTGTGTTCTAGGGTTAAATTGATGCCGTTGGGAGAAGGTCAGGTTGGTGTGATGGAAAAATGTTCTAACTATGCACAGCTCCTCTCCTGTATACTGGCCTACACACATTTCCTTCATCAGTGAGGCATCTGAGGTCGTTTGTGGTTGCTCTTATAAACAGTCCATCAGTCAGTCGTGTAATTTGTAGATCATGATACACACTAAGTATAACAAAACAACATTATCACCATATTCTTAAAACACTTACACAAAATAAACACAAAATGCTAAATTTACCATCAATTCTAATGATGTCAGTGTAACTCACTAGTGTGTAAAAAGTCTGAATCTCAGTGTCTTAGAACAGAGCTGCTAATTTTTTCTATTCTTTCAAAAACATAAGTTGTGAAAGGTGCTTTTATTTTGAACGACTTGTATAAAAGCTCAGAGCTTGGGTGAAGCTTGGGGAATGATGGTGGTGTCTCAGACTTCAAGTCAGCATTACTTTTTAATATTCATAGTAAAGACCAGCATCTTTCTTTGGCTGTGTATATAACCATAGAAAATAGTCAGACTTTAGTTGCCAGGAAAATGTTGCCAGCCAACGTTTTGCAAGAAACTGGGTGAGAGGCTGATGTGTTCCATTAATGATCCTTCAGTCATAATGATGAACATGGCGCTGGCACATTCTCTTTCATTCACAGAGTCCATGTTTGCTTGTTGTTTGTCCTCAACACAACAGTTTTCAGAAGCAAACTCTCATTTATATCCTTTCAGAGCCTCTCGGCACCTGAACACAACATAACTCAGCATCAGCCTTTTCAGAGGAGTCAGCTGATTTACCAACAGTCATAGCCACAACCTGCTGGGTTCCTCTACTGGAACCTACTGTTTATCACATGTTAAGGAATAATCCTAAGATCCCACGTGTCAGTCTAACCCCTCTGCTGCATTCTCACCAGTTTGTGCTTGGCATCGGTCAGGTGCGTCTCCTCGTAGCTGTCGTCATGGGCCGTCCAGCTGTAGGACACCAGGAAGTGGAGGATGGGTGGGTGGTAGGTCACCTCTGGACGGGCCCAGCGGACCACCAGAGCGCTGCTGTTTACGTGCTGCACCTTCATATTGATGGGAGCGCTGCTGCACACTGGGAGGAGGGAGGAGGAGAGAAAAAGAAAGCGATGGTGATAGAGGATGGAGGAGGAGACAGCAGGAAAGCAATAAAGAAAGGAAGGACAGAAGAAAGGAAGAAGGAAATAAAGTCAAAAAGGAAGGAAAGCAGGAAGGAAGCGAAGGGAAGAGTGAATGAAACCAATGAGGTGAAGGAAAGTAAGTGAAGTAAGAGGAAGGAAGGATGGATGGGGTGTGGGGGTGGCGTTATGCGAGCGTGACTTGTATTCATGATGTGATATTAATATTGCTGTGAGACAATGAGTCATCCAGATACACACACACACACACATACAAGCACACGCGCACGCGCACACACACACACACACACACACACACACACACTATGAATGGCTGGATTCTCCGTTCATACAGTCTCCAAAACACAGACACACACAACTGCTCCACACATATGCACAGGCATCTCACACAGACATACACACAGACAGACACCCACACACATAGATTTTGTCTCCAGGCTCCAGTGAAACGAGTTCATATATAGGCGCCTTCAGGCAAAGTGCCGAGGTCCTGCTCTGCCTTCTAATATCTGGATGTGAGAGATATGAAGGCAAACACATACACATTGTAAGTTTTGTTATGAGTTTAACAATACACAAACACACACATAATTCTCCATTCATCCTGATAGGATGAGCCCTGCACTGGCTGCTTCTGACCACTAGGTGTCTCTGTTTGACCAGTAGGTTGTTCAGCTGAGGGACACCTGAATATTTTAGAATTATCACCATGAATTCTCAAACAGTGGCTGAAGCCTTCATTTTAAACAGGTTTATATAAGACGCAGGCTCATCTCCCCTGTGTATGTTTTTTCATATTTTGTTCATGCAAACTCAACGTCCTCCATGTTTGCCTGACAGGTTGATCCACTCAGTGTAATGTACATTTCCACACAGTCATGTTCTATTTAGTTTATCCTCTCTAACAGAAAAAAACAGGTGTAAGTTACTGTGTTATCACCAGCTCTGCTTCCATTTCGCCATCGTCCAGTTAGTATCAGTTAAAACACATCATTTTTCCTTACAGACCTTTCACATTAAAAGCTCTTTCAGCAGCTTAAAGAGCATTACTGCTTATCTGCTTTTAATGTGAAATATTTGCATGTAACCTGTGAGCGTCCTGTTAATTCCACATCCTCAGTGTTTTTGTGACTGGTCACCCTCCAGCGTGATCTCAGTCTTGGCCATTTTTTGAATACCAACTTTAATGATGAATGAGAATTTACATAGAAATGACAATATCACTGTTATCCCTAACAGCAGTTAATCAATAGTAACAGTCACTATAATATTTTAGCTTTAGACTTTTAATCCTATTTCTTTGATTTCCCGGTGAAATATCAGCAGAAATGCAGAAAGATAAAATTAAAAATAGCTTCTTTCCAAACGGAAAATGGTCACAAATATGTGGACATTCATTTTTGTCTACCTTTCCATGTTTTTCATGGTTTGGGCCCTAAGTTCCACGAAAGGTAAATCTTGAAGGTGCAGTACCAACCCGTCTCCAACCTGAACAACCATCAACCCCCTGATACAACCCACAGCAGTGTCTCCTGAAACAGCACCCCCATGGCAGCAGGCATACTGCTCCTTGTTTGTCATGGTAACGATAATAAACATACAGACTGAACTGACGGTGGCGTACCTACCTTTGCCCCCATTGTTACACTAAGAAAGGTCACGGCATGGTTAGGTTTGGGAATAGATGATGATTTGGGTTACTATATGTACTTCCTCAACATTAGCAAAGCTTTGTTGTCATGGTTACAATAATAACAGTGAACAGTCATGGATAATAGGAACAACATAAACTGCTACTTTCACATGGGAATCAAACACCGCTCTCCTGTGTCATATTCATCCATCCACCCCAACGTTCTCCTGACATGGACTTTGTCGCTCTATAAACAACGTCACCGCACTTTTCCCTTGGCTCCTGTCATCAGTACAACGACCACTAGATGTTGCCTAGCAACAAAACCTAACTATGGGTCTTAATAACCTGCTTACAGATGACCTATGGGCTCATTTTTTACAGGAGGACAGTCTCTGGAGCACACAGTGATTGTTTAGACAGTGTTTCCTGTTTGATCATGTTCAAACCCAGCTCTATGAAGAGATGATGTAACTGCTTGATTTGAAGAGGAGGCTTCAGCAGATCAATGATGGATGACACGTTCAAAAATCACATAGTGGCATGGACTCTCCTCCGTCCACATACTTTACTTTGGTCAGTGTATTTGTTGTGTAACTCTGTGTTAAAAAGCAATTTGTTACACTGTTTATGGTTGAGAAAGAGAGAGTAGTATATTACCATCCAACAATGCCTATAATGATTATTCCAAACACTGTATAGTATTATGCAAATACATCAGGTAATTTGATGATGAACATGGGTTGATTGAGAAAAGAGCTCACGTGCCTTGTGGAACCAAATTGATTAGCTTGCTCATAAAGAGCTGCAGTGGAGTTTTTCTATTCATAACCTGCAGTCGAGCCCCATGTGGCTTAGCATTACTAAAGTCATTAGTCACACACACACACACACACACACACACACACGTTCACCAAGTATAACACACACATGCGAACACAGAGACATTTTGGAAGTCAAATAGTGAATGACCTTAATGCAGAGAAAGAGTATTTAACAGATTATATCAACCTGGGCCCAGTCAGCCATTCATAAGTTGGAGTAAAAGGATTTTACATATAAATGAACATCAACCCAGTTCACACAATACCTAAGAGGTACAGTCAACCTCTCTGTATTTCTCAGTACACCTGCGTTTTAAATCTGGAGTCTGTGGCGACTTTCCCGCTCTGAGCACCAGCAGCGGTTTATGTCAACCAGTGAATTTGCCAGAGCTGAAGAGGATGTTCTGTTGTCTATAGGAACACTGGAAACACATCTGGAAGGTCAATTAAGCACAGCACAGACAGCTGCATTATTTCTCAGATGTTTATTATGCAACATAGTAGAAAATGCTGAAGGTTCCTTAATGAAATACATGGGTAGGAAACTTCAACATGTTGTACTGTGTTGCTCTGGGGACATATTAAAAATCTGGGAAACAACATGCAGGTGCCTGTAGGGTGTTTAATTGAGCCTCCACTAGGGTTGTCACAAGAACCGATACTTCCGGTACCAATTCGATACCAACACGCAAAAAATACATCGACCTGCTTTTTTCTGGAACCGTCAGAACCGAATATTCAACTTTCCCGCGGCGAGCCGTGTCGATTCTTGGCAGAAGTGACGGGGGCAGTGTCTGCGTGTGAGCAGCACAGAGCAGTCAGCGGCGCTGAAGAAGAAAACCTGAGATAATAACAATGGCTTCAGCAGGTGGGAGCGGAAGCACAACACGTCAGCTCGGTGACGAAACAGGTACGAAGAGTCGCGAGTGGAAATATTTTGCATCGGAGGCGGATGAATACGGAGCAATTCTAGACACAAACAAGCCGACATGCAAACAGTGGCTGGTGTTAGAGGTTTTAGTTATGTGAGATCAGGCTCCACACCACTGTAGTTTAGTTATTTATCTGCATATTTATAAGATGTTTTTTTGGACATTTTTTGCCTTTATCGACAGGACAGCAGAGAGTGACAGGACAGGGGCAGAGAGAGAGGGAATGACCCGCAGGAAAGAGTCGGGCCGGTTGGGAGTTGAACCGGCGCTCAGCTGCTAAGAGCATCCGCTCATGTGGTATGCGGCCTAACCACTCCGCCATTGGGCTACCCTATTTTTTTTTTTTTTTTAATTGTGGTATTGACTACTGAAATTCTGATATTGTGACAACCCTAGCCTCCACACGTGTTTATGTTTAAATTAGGGCTGTCAAACGATTGATTTTTTCTTAATCGCGATTAATCACATTATTAAAATTGTATTATTTGGAATTTCAGAACAGTTTTCTCTTGCTTGACAACACATAACCGTCAGTCTGTCTGAACTCGAAGCTAACGTTAGCATGTCTGATGTGTAATTATGAAGATGTCTGATAATTTATTAATCCGTAGATGAGCTCTGGGTATACAGCCCCTTGGTTGCCCAAGCTATCCCAAGATTCATCGCTCGCTGGTAAATAAAGCAACACCAACAGAGAGCCTGAGGATCATTTTTGGATTAGTCTTGAGTTAGGGGCGGAGTCAGGCACTGCCAATATGGCGACGGTGGAGCAGCTCACTTTGAAAATTAAAACCCCTCAACAGAAACCTGTGGGTGATGCCACAGAGGCTATGTCCAACTTTATCTACAGTCTATGTTTGTAACGCAACGGTAAGGGCTGGCACAGCTGCTGACGCAAAGTGAAAATCCTCTGTAGGCCAGGTTGATCATTTTCAAAAACAAAAATCCTAAATTAATTCTAGTCTAATTTCTCCTGAGTAAAGGTTGAATATTTATTCAGCCTAACCTGTGCAGCCCAGCTAACACAATGTGGATTAGCAAACAGGACAACGTTTAAAACCATACTGATCTAACTGTAAGTCCAACTGTCCCCTGTTCACACCGTTAAGATGATCTTTGTGAGCCTCCTATTTTCTGCTATGACATTGTTTTTTACACCCGAGTTCCTTCGTTGTACCATGAACCAGGTAAAAGGTCCTGTAGTTTCAACTGAACTTACTAGGACACTAAAAGGTGCTGTTAGTAGCATTAATTACAGCTGCTTTCCCACTGGTGTTTAAACAGGACAGAGACAGTGTTCATATGGTTAGATACACCTGTGCTTTCTGGTATAACAAGTTAAACATCTGTCATCAAACATGTCTGTTGGTCCTGATGAACTCCTGACACACAAACGACAGTCACAACTCTCTTTCAACTCACTCTCTGGCTGACTTATTTCAATAAAAAAATATCATCCGAAGATATATGACAAAAAAAACAAAACAACTTCCATTAAAAAAACAGACAAATAGCTCCACTGCTGCTCCTAAAACCACCATCTCTCACTAAACAAGATACAACATGTGAACAAGCCATTCAGCATTTAGCTCATGAAGACGTCTTTGGAGTTGTTAGTTAAAGAAGCTGTATGCTAACAGTTTCCCCCTGCTCTTTGTTCTCAGCTAAGCTAAACATCCTGGACCTGTCTTGGTTTATTTAACAGGGACAGGACACATTTTCTGTCTGACCAGCACCTGGAGCACAGCTGCTTTGAACATTGGTGAAGACAGTAAGCAATGCTGTCAATGTACCAGAGTTAGCCACAAGGCTATTACTCAGTCACAGTCCCTAGGGAAAGGATTACAGTCATCAAGGATGCACAGAGGTGAGACTGATCATCTGACTCAAAACAATGAAGAAGGGTGTTTCTGTGAGACTGTAGATCAGTGATTGACCAGAGATTATTACTGTGCTAATCTGAGATGAGCTGCTGGTGTTTTCATCAGGGAAGATACTTGTTAGTTTAACTGTGATATTGTCTTCATTCTGTCCTTGGATAAAGCTGTTTGTATGGTGCTTTCACCTCAGGGTAACCTATAATGTGTATCTGTATGTGTGTGTGTGTGTGTGTGTGTGTCTTTCTGTATGCACTCCTGTTGTGCAGAATTGCTACAACTCAGATTGGGCCACGACTTCAAATATTGCCTGTGTGTAACACAGCTGAAAGGGTTCTGTAGCCCTGTGTGTCTGACTGGGTGATGAAGAGATCCTCTTACAGCTTTCATCAAAGATAAGCGGGCCATCTCACACACACACACACACACACACAAGCTCTCTCTCTCTAAAGAGGCCAAACGGAGGAGTAAAGGATGCCTGTGGCCACGCAGCATGACTATCACAGTTGATTGATGAACAGGTTTTGATTGTGGGTCGGTCTGTGTGGTTTTGCACTGGGAGGGGCTGGGTGGGATCTCTCCAGCCTTTGCTGATGTTAGAAATGTACCAACAATATCTGTAGCAGGGGTTGGTGCCAAATCCTGCCGTACACTGTTCTTAGCTGTGTACACGTAAACATTTATGGAGTCTAAGAGCAGCCAGGTCCCGTCGTGCTGGTGTTCACATTCTTCCTACCTTTACCGTGTTAAAGCACAGTGGGGGAGGATTTATTTGCCACTTCAGATGTTTTATCTCAGAACCCAGCGAGGTACCAGTAAACAGGGCATAAGGACCGGTATTTTAACTGTCCGAAGCACATGGTCCAAAGCACAAGTGATTTCAGGGCACGGCCATATCCACGTTTGCTATTTTAACGGCAGAAAAAACAATCGCTGCACCAGGCACCTGGTTTTAAAGGTTGAACTTAGTCTCTTAATGAATCATGGGAGTGTTTTTGGTGTTACATGCAATAATGTGATGTCCCTCACTTGTCAGTAGCTTTGGATAAAAGCATCTGCCAAAGGAGTAAATGTAAATGTAAAGCGATCAGAGTAAAAAAAGGAGCTTGCACCATGGTGGATTGCTATTATAATGGTGCAGTGTGGCAGTGTTATGTAACACACAACACGCAACAAAGAATGCTCCCACCTTCTGGGCTGTATTGTAATGTTCCACTGGACTGATCCGAACACCAGAAGCACATCTTCAGCATGCTCTACTTGTGTGTAATAGGCAGAATGTGCGAAAGTTGTGCTCCCGCCTGTGTAGACGCATGTTACTCTCTTGACAATCGAGCAATCGCTTCCTGCTGCATCAAGACAGCAATGTGCCAACAATGCGTCTGACCACACCTCATTTTAAGACCAATGGATGCTCAGATGGGTGCAAGTGTATTTGCTACTTAAACAATTCAATTTCAATTCAATTCAATTTTATTTGTATAGCGCCAAATCATAATCTACATTATCTCAAGGCACTTTACAGGGTCAGGTCAAGACCTTACTTTGTTACAGAGAAAAACCCAACAGTTCCCACAAAGAGCAGCGCTTGGCGACAGGGGGGAGGAAAAACTCCCTTTTAACAGGAAGAAACCTCCAACAGAACCGGGCTCAGGGTGGGGGGGGTCTGCCTCGACCGGTTGGGTTTAGGAGGAGATAAAAAGGGGGGGAGGGGGGAGGAGAGAGGAGAAAAGGGAGAGACAATGTGGGCGTTGGATGGTAAAATGACAACTGCATCTATAACTATGACACTCGGGTTTCACTTTGTGCCGGGTGTAAGATCAGGCCCCAAAACTCCAACTTTGTTAATGTTTAGCAGCACAATCATCCAGTGAAGAAGACAATCAGGAAGTGCTTCAGACTGTAACAGTGTTGCATCTCCAGGTAACAAGAGTGGCACTTATTCTAAACAACAGGACTGATGACCACAGTGATGAGGCTCTCGACACCGAACAAGACATTTACATTACATCACTGCTGACATGACCACCTTTCAGCTTTCGTGCACTAACTGCCACTTTTATGTCTTTTGATGTGAAACATTTAAATGCTGCTATTGTTATTGGCTGTGCAGCTCTCTGCAGCACACCTCCTCTGAGTGTCACTGTTTTATAACAGGCAACCACTCCATGTCATGAAGGACTGTAAATTGAGTAGCACTTAGACTGGTACTTGCTTTGCTCCAACTACTTGAAGCAGTGCTTGTATCTTTTTCTAAAACCGTTATTAGTGCACCTCTAGATGTTATGCAGGCACCTCATTCAGCTCTTGGACATCTTAACCTTGAACTGGAACAGAGCAGACACAAAGAAATGTGCAGAGAGGTGGAGAACAAGTATGTTCAGATTGCAAGTCGGTGTCACTTCTTGTTTTAGTCGAGAGCATTTTTAACATATGCAAATTAGCTCAGTTCAAATACTTGACACCAAAAGTACATATGAATATTTCACTCATCTGTAAGTAAGATAGAGTGATGGAGAGTCACTGAAATTACCTGAAGAAAATCTATATGCAAATACGCTGAAAATATGAAAATATTTGAATTGATTAACACTTTTTTACCCAGTTTTACGCACAGGTCAGTGCTGGAATTATGGATAATTAAATTAGACCTGAACTCTACTGAAAGCAGCCAAGTTTAAAGGTCCAATATTTCACACTCTTCCTGTGTATTATTTAAAGTGTTGATATCATAACAAGATATATTTGTGGTTTTAAGAACCAAAAATATTCTCAAAATCTCAAATCTCACTTTATACAATATGGGACCTGTGGGAGCGTGCATGTGTGGTCACCACTGTCACATCTATGTAGAGACAGTACTGTTGATGTTTATTAGTTAGTTCTAATCTCTAGTCTTTCCTGTAAACAATGAGCCCACAGGTCGTCTGTCAGCAGGTTGTTATGACCTATAGTTAGGTTTTGTTGCTAGGCGACATCTAGTGGTTGTAGTAATGATGACAGGAGCAAAGAGAAAAATGTGGTGACGTAGTTTATAGAGCAATAAAGTCCATGTCAGGAGGAGGTTGGGGTGGATGGATGAATATGACGCAGGAGAGCGGTGTTCGATTCCCATGTGAAAGTAGCAGTTTATGTTGTTTCTATTATCCATGACCGTTCGCTGTTATTATTGTAACCATGACAACAAACATCATCTAATGTTGAGGGAGTATGTATTCTAAACGCAAATGTTCCCAAACCAAGTCATGAATGTTATCATAGTAACCATGGCGACCAAGATCCGATGCACCTGCCACCGTAGGGGCCACTACTTCAGGAGACGGGGGCCCTCTGGGTTGTATCAGAGGCTTGGACCTGGTGGTTTGTACCAGCCGTTCTGTATGTGTGTCGCTTTATGTTTCAAGTCATTAAGCAAACTTAAACCACAATCACAATCATGCTCAGTAATTAACATGTTAATTAAAATGCTTTAGAGGTTCTTTAATGTTTGCTGTTTGCATGAATGTTAATCCTCGTTCTCCTTGTCCCCAGACTTCATTGCTCAGCTAACTGGCTGTGGCCCCAGCCTCATATGGTGGAGTAAGAAAGTGATGAAAAATTCCTTTGATTAAGTGTCCATGCATTCATACACAAGTGAAGATGAAACCATGTGCCACTGTGAATGAGGTCTTTGTAGAAGAAATCGAGGGAGAGGGAGGAGGAAAACGGATCTTATGGTTGTAATCACAGTAAACAGGATAGGGCTCTGTGACACACAGTGTGTGTGTGTGTGTGTGCCAATAAGCTACAGTATGTCTCCATATATGTGCTTAGAATTGAAATCGCCCAATCAAGCAGAAACAGGAAACATCAGGCTGTATAACCACATTCACAGTGCGTTGCTGTATAAGACCACAGGCTTTAGGAAGCTCCATGCAGCTTTGTGCTCATCCTGGCAGCATGTAACATTTACTGAAGCTTAACGGTGTAAATGTAAAGAGAGTGTGAGCGGAACATGAAGTGAAACTTTCATTATTAACAATGTGACCTGACGTTTTGTGTAAGATCAGTAACATAACGTGTGCTGCCTCTCCTCTTATTTCCATCTCCACTGTAAGTTATACAACATGAATTATGTAACCCATGATGATGTGTAATTTATTTATTTCACTCCCACTTTAATGATGTGTCACATCAACATCAACACTACAAACTACTTATTTTTAATATCAGTCCTCATCAGACAACCTCATATATGTTTGTGCATGTTACTCTCACATTGTCCATGTGGCCTCAGAGTGCATTACAGAGATAGTAAAAACTGATGTAAAAACTAAATATCCTTTCATGTTTTGGTTTCCTCCTGCAGACTGTCAGTAGATTAGGGACTTAAAAAGGGGCAGAGTTCATCTTGAGTGAAGGGTACTCTAAGACTCACTCAGAGACTCTCTGTGAGCAGAAGTCAAACAGATGAAATGCCTTTGCTTCCTCTTGTCAGCCGCAGTGACTATTTTCTGTTTCTTGTTTTAAATCACAACTGAACCTGATTGTTGCATCTTTAACCTTTTTCACCTTTAATTTGACTGAACTGTTAAAATCTTTTTAAAAAGATTGAGCTCACAATCTGGAAACATGTTTGCTGTCTAAAAGATTCCAATCAGATTCACCTCAGTCTAGTACAGACACAGGTCCAGGGTGTGTTCAACCTGGCTGTGGAAGCAGGGGGAAACCAATAAAACATCCTGAAGGAAAACTGGAACTTCTGTTCTGTTCTGTTCTTGCTAAACAGTATGTCACTCACATAACATGTCTAAATAAGTACTGTCTAATATTATTATTTGACATTACTTTTTTTAGTGGCCACAATTTACTATAAAGCCTCAGACTTGAAGACCTTGTCCTGATGTGGCTGTAATCACAGCAGGACACAGATATTTTGATGTTTTTTAGAAAGCAGAGATTACAGTTAAGACATTGGGAAAATGTCATTAGAATAAATCGCTGGTATACTTAGCGCACTGCTACAAGTCAGCTACAGCTACAAGTTCATGGGAGTAGTAGTGCTTTGCATAGCAATTAATACATTCTATTTAAAGGTCCCATATTATAACTTCTCCTGAGTTTTATCTGATGTGTTGATCTCCATCAGAAGACATATTTGGGGTTTTAAGAACCAAAAACCATTTCAGTGTAGTTTTACATGTCTTCCCTCAGGCATCTCTCTGGAGCTCCAGTAAAAACAGGTCAGTCAGCCAATCAGAAGAGAGTATCTGAGCTTCTCTTCCGATTTTTTTTTGTTTTCTGAGTGATCTAATAAAAATATTTAAGATTTCAGGTAAACACTCAGAGAAACCAAATCCTGCAATGTTGGATGGTGGGTCCAGATGGGTGGGGCTTGGGGTGTGGCTCAGGGCGGTGACTGCTTTGTTGTGACATCACAAAGTTCCAGAAGTCCTGACGGCTGGTTTTAAGGCTCAGTTTCTGAATACAGGCTGTGTGCATTTCTCTGTGGACTGAGGCTTTGATACTTTCACAGTATTAATATAGAACCTAGACCTGCTTTATAATCAAAAAACACATGGACATCTACCTTTAGACTGGATGGAGCTTTAAATAATGAAGAGTTCAACAGAAAAATTAAAATAAAGGTGCAGTTATTTTAGAATATCTAAAGTAGTATAATTTTATTGAGGCTAGATTTAAAACCATAATTGGGTTTTTTTTTACTCTGAATTCTTTATCATACTCAAACAGAGAATGCAGCTGACTGATAAAGACTTCACTTCAGATGTGTGAACCGATGATTACGAAACATCAGTTATCTTTGTGTAACTTTGCATAACATCAACAACAAGTGGGAGCTGAGTGAGTGAGTGCTTTGTACAACTAAATGGGGCAGTACTTTATGCAAAACATAATGCAGGCAAAATGCAAGCCGTGCCTGAGAACAATCTGGATGAGGTTTAAAGTAACTGTATATCCTATGTGTTTAATTAACATAATGTGTACGTGTCAGGACTGGGTCGAGTTAACATAAGTCCACACAGAGGTGAAACTCATTTGTTTCAGTATACGAGATGAATACATTTCCTTAAGTGTGGGGGTGTAGCTTTAATAACACTCAAACATTCTTCTCCTGTGTTCCACATGCATCTATCCATCACTGTGGCTCAGTAAATGTGAGCCTGCCAGTCACTCAATGACCCAGAGGTAAATGAACTATCATGGCTGATGGGAAACGATGAGCAGCAGGAGGAAGGTGTTCAGGCTGAGCCACAGTTAAATGGAATAAATTACCACAGGGAGAGGAGACTGGAGGTAAAATGACTCATGTAACTCAGCTGCTGCTGTGTAGGTTTTGTTCAGCTTTTCAATCTACACCATCACCTGTGTGTTGTGTGTTTGGATGTTGTTGGGTGTGGAACTGGAGAGGGGTTATAGGCCAGTTTAACAACCGCACACATTCACTGATTTCTGTCCTTAACCCACTCAGCTGTAGCTATGGCAGCATGTTGAAGAGGGTGTGTAGGAGGCATGTGCTGTGTGTGTCTGTCTGTTGTGTTTTCAGCTCCAGTTCTCCTCTTTGCCTTTTTTCCTCTGCCGTCCTTCCTCCTCCTCCTCCTCCTCCTCTTCTGTGTTTCCTGCCAACCCTATAGATCTGCTCACAGCAAACCTGTCCCACTGCTGCGCTCAAGGACGTACTGCAGGAGCACGCTGCACGCTGTGCCAGGACAACCCACACACACACATGGCACACGTATGTGAGTGCGGTTGTGCGTGCGTGAGTGCGTACATCTAGGTGATGCACCTCTCTCGTATTCGACCATATGGAGGTGTGCCTGAAGAAAGGGAGGGGACAAACCCTGCTAGGACAGTTGACACAGCACAGATGCTAGGCCATACACGCGCACTTGGAAGTACACAGAGAAACACGTGCGCATGCACACATACACACACAAACTGCACAATGTGTGGTGTTGTTTGAGTGGTAATGAGGCAGGAGTGGGAGGACGGCTGGTGTTCCTCCCACTGCCTTATGCTAGGGGAGTTACCAAGCTCGCCGGTGAAATGACAGAGAGCTAACCCAGACCACACACACACACACGCACAAAGAGAAGAAAATCAGTATCCTCTGAGCATACGAGCATCGCTGAATATCCCTCATTTATTAACATTAAGAATATGTCACCATCCAGGAGTAATGTGAGAATATTGGACCAGTTTAGTGGGAAAAGAAAGAGATAGCACCAGACGCAGAGTGCTACAGTAATGTAGTACAACATGTGCTACTAGAAATATTTTTGTAAAAACAAAACAAAAAAAATACCCTGATGCACATGTTCCTTCTTTTAGAACTCAACATTTCAGATCAAGCGCATACAATTCTGCTTTGAGTTCCTATAATTAAGCATTTACATATCATCATGTAATCATTATGTAATTAAATGGTGATGTCTTAAGACCTCGAGGCAGTCTCATAACTTGAGAGTTTCTTTATTATGTGGTAGCTGGTGGCATCTGCGTACAATTTAAAGAATAAAAAAATACTAAAAATATGAATAAAAAATAGTTTGACAAGGAAAATAACTACACAAGTAGAACTGTGAATAAATGAGGTGAGTTTCAGTGCGGTTTTGTCCCATTTAGACCCAAGCACAGTGCCAGAGAGTCAGCCCTACCTTTGGAAGCCTCTGTGCCATATGGCCCACTGGCGTTCTCAGTCAGGTCCGGCAGCCAGGCGTCTTTGACCGCTGACTTGAAGACGTGGCGGTTATCCAAGCTCTGAATGGGCCTGAAGTTGCTGCGCAAATACTCCACTGACTTAACATGGTCCTGCTGCTCTGTGGTGAAGATGGAGTAGAAAGCCTCCAGCTGGTGGCGGCAGGGAGAGCGAGCGAGGCAGAGACACGGAGAGAAGAAAGTAAGGACGGGAAGAGTTAGTGCCAGGCAGATCTCACATCCTGTGGTAACTTTGAGTTGGTGATTTTTTTGCATCTGTCCTGCAGCAGTGAGATGCCACTTTCCCTCGCTCCTCAAAACACACAAGTATCAGAATGCACAGCAGACATCTAACTGAAATACAAGTTGAGAAAAGATGAAATTTTAATGATCCCCATGAGGAAACTGGGTCACTGCTGCAGCAAAACAAAGGCTTTTACATGAAAACACAGAGGGGAAGGGGAACACTGGAAATACATGACTAATAATCCCAAAATATGTGGAAAGCAAAATATCACATTTTAAATAGTAAAGACAACATTAAAACTGATCCAAGCTATAAACAAAGTCACTTCTCCAGCAGCGGTGATTTCAAATCTCCAAGATGCGGTTCAGTATTTTGTTTTCTTAAGGGAATAATTTGACACTTCTGGAAATATGCTCATTCTGAAATGAAAGGATTGACACAGATCTCATGTCTGTAGGTTGAATATGGAGCCAGAGCCAAGGTGTGATTGGCTTAGCTTAGTATAGAGGAAGTGGGGAAACAGCTGGGCTGCTTTATCCAAAGTTTTCTGCAAACAGAAATGTAAAAACATGATTTAAACTTTGTGGTTTTAGGGGGGAGTTGAGTACTGTAATTATGTTTTGACAAACTCTGAGAAGTCACTGCTATATATAAACTCTAAAATCTATCAAGTCCACTGAAGTAAAATGTGACCTAAAGTAAACCAGCTTGTGAACAACAAAGAAACAAACAACGTTTGAGGCAAACAACATGTTTTAGCTAAAAAGCAGGTTAATCATGGTGTCCAAAGCCGATACCCCTTCCACAGCAAGAATCCACAGATGTGAACGTCACCATATATAGGACTGTATGAATGTTGCATATTCAAATAATTCAGAAAATACTAAGATGCAGCTTCAGAAAGTCACATATCCAGGCTTTAAGCCAGACTATTAAATCAGTGGAAAGCCAAGCGCTTGCTCTTTGACTCAGTGAGTGAGCGTCCTTGTGGCCTGCATCTCTGAAGTGCTGCACCAGGAGACACTTGTAGTTTTGGAGTTCTGATTCTGAGTCTGTGTTTTGTGTGGCCAGCATAAAGCAGTCACAGACACACTCCAAACAACACTACAAATGTAGAGCTGGAGTTGGCCAAGTCCTTGAAATAAGCAGTGCTTTGATGAACACATTGAAACAGAGTACTGTTGTCACATTATTTGCATAAACTGTGTGTGAACCAGCTCTTGCCACCGTCGCCAAAAAGACCTGTCCCCTCTGCAGTCTAGAGCTGCTCAATCCAGCCGAGTTCATGCCAGACACATGATGAATTATTGAAAGGTCTGAATCTGAGGGCCAACTGCAGCCCAAAACCACCTACCTCTGCTAGAAAGGGCTGGTTCCAGATGCAATTGGCCCAAATCTGCAACAATCCAAAACCAGGCGAGTGTAGCAGCCGTGCGTGGGCCAAAGCAGCTCACATTTGATTCTCTGAACCGAACTCTCACAACTCTCAGTCAGAGCCTGGGTGGACTGGGGTGACTACTTGGGTTGTGTTTAGGAAACTAGAAAGAACCTCTGGAATGATGGACATGACTCCACGAAGCAAACAAATATCACAAATATCACAGCCTCCATCCTCCACACTGTGTCAGCGTTAAAGAAGAAATTACTTTCACTGTTCCCAAAGTGGTTTTAATCTGAATTTAACTGCCGTCAAATCAAGCTGTGCACATTTTGTACTGCTCTCGTTTGATGTTGAAGTTGGCCTCTTCCTGCATGTTGCCATTTGTCAAATGCGTGCTGTGTGGCAAGACGGGCGACCAGACATGGATTTGCACTGTGTGAATGAAGTGTCATCTTTCTGCCTGTGTTGGCAGATGGATACTCTGTACAATGTGTTTGGAAGCAATGCACTCAGACAAACAGCTTGTGTGCAAGGGAGTGCTGGGAAGGAGAGGGGCTGCTGAGAGGCAGATTTCCATTTATAAAGGTAGATGTCTCAGAAATGAAGCAATTCTTTCTGTGACTCTTTGTGCTGTATTGACTATCACAGATTCTAACACAAGGAGCCTGTCTAAAATTATAAAGTGACTGACCTTGATTTATTATTGTGAGTCTTATAGATATCCTGCAGAGTTTCTGACCTCTAGTTGTGCCATGGAGCAGTTTTTTTATGAGTGGGTCCCCATTTTTTTGTCCAACCTACTGTAGCTGTTCTTGTGGCAAAAAGCTCCTCCACAACTTCAGCACTCAGTTTGAATTAATTAACTTATTCCCCTCAGTGTTTTCTTTATTTTTAAAAGCCTTGATAGCACACTGCTCCCAAATACAGGAGCTACACGCTCTGTGCTGCATGCTCATGCCCTGAGAGGCAAGTGAAGAAAAACAAAATAATTCACCTGTTTCACAGATGATATCAAAGACCTTAAAAAAAATCACTTGCTTTTCAGCTTCTCGGGGCTTCTGTAGAAAAAACTTTTCCAAGTAAAAAAAAAAACAAAACAAAAAACATATTGATTATTTTTGCTGCTTTAAAGGCGCCTTCAGACTGACTGAGGCTGCTTACAAAAGTAAATGAAAACACATGAGTGGATTTTAACACAACCTTTATGCAGAAAATGTTAAAACTAAAAATCTTCTCCAAATCCATGGTTGGTGCACATATTGGTAGCTGGCAACAGGTAACATCTGAGCAGTTGGTGAATTGGGTGTTTGAAGAGAACAAACACAGACTGGACATCGTGAGAATCTAAGGGTGTACAAACTGAGTGTGAAGCTTTCATGGCAATCTGTCCATCAGATTTCAGCATTTCTTGTGTATATACTGGTAATTTTTGCCTAGCGGTTGCACTAGACAAAGTGTGTATACATTTGGATTTAGGTTCGGAGAATATTCAGACCTAATGTTAAGACAATGTGGACAGTAGGTATTGAGTGTGTGATGCATGGATAAACTGAAAAACAGCCCCATCCTTAGACCCAACCTTTTGCAAGGGAAAAATAACAGTTGATGAGGAAGTCAGCTTTTTTCCTGCGATCAATGTGATTGTAGCAAACCCAAATCCCAAGCCCCCCAAGCTGCTGCAAAACAAATGTAAAATGCCCATAAAACATCAGCCTGCCAGATTTGGTGACCAGCTTTAGAGGTGACTTTCTCAGATGATGAAAGTCAGATGTGAGCGTCAAAGCAAAGGATTAATTAAAAAAAACCCAGTCTGATTCCACTGTTTACCAAGACGTAGTAAACCCTCGGGGTTTAGGCTGGACAAAAACTGAGAATGGAGGTAAAGCAGCATGATGAAAGAATACACACAGATCCCGGCACAGCTCTTTGGCTTTCTCCTTTTTCAGGACTTTGTTGTGAATTGCTGATTTACCTTTTTAGTTCAGAACATTTCCCTTCAGATCCCAAGTTACATTTCTCATCATGTCTCGGTAAAACTTGCGTTGTTGTGTTGATAATTGGATATAGTGTTCCAAGATGGCACCCCAGTACTTCCAAAGAAAGTTGCTCACATGATGACTCAAACCGTGTGTAATGTCAGTATTTGTGATGCTCAATAAAAATGTATTCATTGATTTTCAGATCCTTGTGCAGTGAAACAATGTTTTAGGGAGAGTGGATGTCAATGCCCTGCAATTCCAGATATGGCCACGATACAGAGCATCGCTGTTAATGGTCAAAGATTCCATCTGCAGCCACCCACTTAGACTTAGGCCCAGTTCATGTTCCATCATGCCACTCCATCTCCTGGTTCAGTGTGAAAGCAATATAAACACAGTACAGCTACGCCTACAATGCTAACCATGCTAACTAGCTGCTAGCTGCTGTGCAAGGCTGCTGGCAGAGGAAACTTACAAATAGCCTCTTTAATATTCTTTATTTCCTCTATTCATGTTTGGTGGAGGTAATTATTGCTGAAATCACAGAGAAATACTGCCAACAATATCTCATTTTTACTTCAGACTTTTCATTCAGACTTCCTGTCTGACAGGAGGCAGCACGTGAAGCTAGGAAAGCATGTGTCTGACTCCCAGACCATCAGCACTGGATCCCCGCAAGGCTGCGTTCTTTCTCCTCTGCTCTTCTCCCTGTACACCAACACCTGCACCTCCACCCTTCAGTCTGTCAAGCTCCTGAAGTTTGCAGACGACACCACTCTCATTGGACTCATCTCTGATGGCGATGAGTCTGCCTGCAGGTGGGAGACTGACCGTCTGGTGACCTGGTGCAGGCAGAACAACCTAGAGCTAAACACTCTGAAGACAGTGGAAATGATAGTGGACTTTAGGAAAAACCCAGCCCCACCCACCCCCATCACCTTGTGCAACTCCCCCGTGGCCACTGTGGAGCATTTCCGCTTCTTGGGAACCACCATCACAGAGGATCTCAAATGGGAGCTAAACATCAGCTCCCTCATCAAAAAAGCTCAGCAGAGGATGTATTTCCTGAGGCAGTAGAAGAAGTTCAACCTGCCAAGGACTATGATGGTGGACTTCTACACCTCCATCATCGAGTCCATCCTCACCTCCTCCATCACCATCTGGTACGCTGCTGCCACGGAGAGGGACAATAACAGACTGCAGCGTATCATCCACTCTGCGGAGAAGGTGATTGGCTGCAATCTTCCATCCCTCCAGGACCTGTACGCCTCAAGGACTTTGAGATTGTAGCTGACTCCTCCCACCCTGGACACAAACTTTTTGTGACACTCCCCTCTGGCAGGAGGCTGCGGTCCTTCAGGACCAAAACCTCTCGCCACAAAAACAGCTTCTTCCCATCTGCTATCAGCCTTATCAACAAGGCTTGAGAGCCCCACTGTCACTGATCCCTCTGATCCTCAATTGCACCAATCACCAGAAAAAATTCCTTGTATGTGAAAACATACTTGGCAATAAAACTGATTCTGATTCTGATTCATTTTTACATCTTGTGTGGTTCTGTGTGAACTTAAGGTTACACCCCTCTCTGGCAGTCTGAAGACAGACCGTGCGTTCTTGTGTGTTTTGAGTTTCTAAAAAGGTTTCTGTGCTCCTAAAGAAATTACTGCTATTAAAGGGGCCGTAGTAGATCATTGATAAATAAAAGGTGGCCATCAGTATTGATAGATACTTACAAATCATTAATTGATTTATAGAAAACTATTTTTCAAAGGACAGTACTATCTAAACTCTGGGAATTATTGAAGGTTACAAGGTCATTACATAGGCTACTATGTAGCCTGAGTAAGAGTTAAGACTGCTTTATACTGATTAGACAAACATCAGTTAACAGTGTCAGCAAACAAAAATGACCCATGTCTTTATAACACTGTCTTTCATTTTTACTGCCCCAGTGTCTGTCAACATCTTTTGTACATTATCTACAGTCAGTACTGAGTCTTACGTTGTATCAAATAACCTAAAAGCTCCATATTTTAATTTCTCCAGTGTTTTATCTGAAGTGTTGATCTCCATCAGAAGATATATTTGTGGAATCAAAAACCATCTCAGTGTAGTTTTACATCTCCTCTCTTAGACTCCTCTCTGAAGCTCTAGTAACAACAGGTCAGTCAGCCAATCAGAAGAGAGGCTCTGAGCTTCCCTTTTGATAGGCCGACTGTTTTCTGAGTGATCCAGTAAAAATATAGCAGATTTCATGTAAACACTCAGAGAAACCAAATCCTGCAAGGTTGGATGGTGGGTCCTGGTGGGCAGGGATTGGGGTGTGGCCGAAGGTGGTGACATCACAAAGTTCCAGAAATCCTGACGGCTTGTTTTAAGGCTCAGTTTCTGAATACAGGCTGTGTGCATTTCTCTGTGAAGCTTTGACACTTTCACAGTATTAATATAGAACCTAGACCTGCTTTATAGACAAAAACACATGGACATCTACCTTTAGACGGTATGGACCTTTAAAGCCGCAGTACAACACTGACATACACACTGATGAAAGCAGCAAGGCTGACTCAAACAGTAAATTTGAGGGCCTGCCTTCAGTCAGTGTTTCTCCTCACACAGTGAACTGCAGTAGCGTATGAGGCAGAAAGCCTTCAGCCCTTCCTCAACAGTCCTGCAAACACACCACAATGCAGCCTCATACCAGACCATGTTGTAAATCCAACCTCCACATCCTGGAAATCAGAGCTGAAATCACTATACCTACAGAGCACAAAGTCCCATGCACAGCAGAGCAAGATTCCTCTGGCAGTATAGGCAGATTATAGGCAGCTTGTATCTGTTGCTATGGGGAACAACATTCTATATCAGAGACACAGAGACCAAATCCACAATGTTTTACTCCATGCTGAGTTACCACCGCCTCAAGCTAAAGAAGTTTTTTTTCTTTTGGATGCAGTAAATAAGGTTTGTTCTAAGTGCATGGCTTCTAAATGAAGAAGAATTGAGAAACTGTTTGCATTTCCTCAGGTGCATGCTGTATTTGTTGTTGTCACTGTGGCTTGGGGCAGACAGAAAGATTCATAAATCAGTGTTGTGGGCAGGAGTGATCAGATTCGCTGCAGGATCAGGCAGGGATGGTTGAAAACCCTGCAGAAAAAAAGCAGGGGCCTGAAAAACTGTTTCAGCATAGACCAGTAAGCACTGGTGTGGTGACTTGCAGGTTAAAAGATGTCTAGACATCTAGGTCACAAACTGGGAAACTGGAGTTGATAAATGTAGCCTTATCTAAAAGAGGGGGTTGATCCCGTACCATTTGTTACAGGATGTTGAAAGTGACCAACTTCGGTTGAGTCCACCTTTTGAACCAAACAATTTGTGTTGAATTACTGTCACCACACTTTCATAAGGTGTGCAAGACCTCCACTAAGACAGCTTTGGCAGTGAGACAGTTGATGTGTACTGTCCAAACCGTGCTGCTCTGTTTCGGGTTAGGTTAGCCCAGCCTGTCTCAAAGAGTGGTCTGCAAGCGTCCCCTTGTGGGCCATGAGTGAATTTAACAAATCATGTTTTAAATGTAGTGTTTGTCAAACTGTCTGGGAATGACCACAAAGCCTACTAGTGTTCATGTGTTGTCTTCAATATCAAATCAACTCATATGTAAATTCAAACATTTTTTGACTGTTTTGCAGTCTTGATGGACTTACAGCAATGTAACTAACTGCTATGCGACACTTCCTACTCACACAGCTTAGCCAGTTTACAGTTTGTGTATCATGATTTACTTCAAACATGATGAGCATGACATTTGAAGGTCTGCCCTGGGATTGTGCTAAATTTCACCAGTTATCAGGAGCATATTAACTATCAAACATGGCCACCAAGGCTCTTCACTGCATGTCCCTATCCTCACATTTCCTGTCTCTCTCACAGTCCCATCCAATAAAGGCATTAAAATGCCTTAAATACTATTGAAGTAGTAGTCTTAATCTTGAATACTGGGTGAGCTTATATGTCAAAAACAAATCAGACATCAGAGTTAGAGGAGCCTCTGGCACAGACCCTGAGCAGTGGACTGTATAAAAACTGTATGACAACAACAGTAAACCAAAGCATGCTAACCATCATCTGGAGGCCACTATCACAGGGCTAACATTTATATTGTCTTTTCACCTTTGCATCAGTTTATTGCCAGCCCCCATAAACAGGCAAAAGCTGCAGTTGTACAGGAATGATATATGACATATGACCTCCAGGACCACAGAGAGCTACTTAATTTTGTAAAAGTGAAAACAGTGTTTGACTGAGTAGAAACATAAACTGAGGAATTGAATGCAAAAAAAGGCTTAAACTGCACTGTTGGGTCTAATGGTTAATTTGTTCATTTTAAATATGTTACAAAGAGGAAAGGCTATGGAAAATTTAAAAAAAGGATTTGCTCTGTAAAGGTTGCTTACCAATTTTTACAATAAGGATAACCACCCTGCAGAAACCTTTTAATGATCACAAAGTAAATGACAGGAATAGTTACAGTTTTCCCTGCTGGACGAAACCAAGGTACAGACTGAAGGGTGGATTTGGTTCATACTTACAGGCTGAGTAAGTTCACAATAACATATACTTAGTTAACTAATATACTGGATATTAGTTACCAATATCCAGTGTGCCGACAGCTTTTCAGTGACTACATCCATGTGTCAATAGAGACCATCCTGTGATGGAATCACACCAACTGAGGCACTCGTCAACATGCTGACATTCTGACCCATGAGTAATAGTCAGTAGTAGTTACTACTTAGTTGTAGTTAGTTGTAGTTAGTAGTTTCTGTCATACCCGCGATCTTGTAGAGACCAGGGCACGAACACCTGAGGCAGGAGGAGGGGGAACAGGTATATGTTCAGCTGGCCTTTCTGCAAGAATGGCCCAGTCCCCCTGTCCACATACATGCCCATGGACAAGAGGAGCCACATCGATGACATCAAGGGCACAGGTACCATTCAGAAAAGGTTATTACTACATTATTACATGAGGACTAAGAACTCATTGGTCGGACCCCAACTCAATCTTCATTTTGATCTCAACTACACACTTGGACGCAATCATGGTGACAACATCTGTCCACAGATAGACAGACAGAAATAAACACCTGCATCAGTACTTAAAACATTGTCTGTGGAGTAGGTGTCCCCAGGACCACACTGTCCCATGATGACACACACATAAACACACACATACACAAACAAACACAGCAGCTTGTAATTAGCATCTGTTTCACACTGAAATATAATCATTACGATGCTGCTGAAACAACAGTTAAAAGTATCTACATCTAAAAAGACTTTTTTTTCTACCATCGTTTGCCCAGATTTCATTCTGATGTGTGAATGTATATAAATATGCACATCGCTAAATCAGTGCTTGCTGAGGAGGTATTTGACAATATTAATTAAATCTTCTGAAAGAGCTCCAGCAGAAAAAGAAACCCATATGGCGGCATCTTAGCTGCTTTCTGTAAAGGCTGGCACATGCCAGGTGGGAAATCATAAAAAATTCCCACATGTCCCACTTGGAATTGCTTCTAGGAGGCGGATCTCACCACTACTTCCCACTTGGCAGCTCATATTTAGGTTGACTGTGATGTGAGACCAGCACAGCATAAGCCATCTTAAGTTTAGTTTCCCTCCCTACCACACTGCTACACACGCACATGTCAGGTGGACAAATACAAGCATGGCAGAGTCTACAAGTCTATTTGAAAGGAAGGCATTTTAGGTGAGTTGTTGTGTAAGAGCCTGAGCATCGATCCACTTTAAAAGCAGGCCCAAAGCAACGGCTGTCTCTCCCGCTGACCTACTTCAACTATCATCCAAGACAAAAGGCACGCAGACAGAGGAGAGAGGAATAAAACACAAAGAGGCAGAGAGAGACATAACTGGAGTCACCATCAGTGTTAATTCTCTCTCCAACCTCCTTTTATCTTTCTCCATGATGTTTTCTCAGGAGAGTTGCACATAAAAAAAAAAATGAGGGGAAACAAAAGGACTTCAAAAGAGGCTTTTTAAACATGTTGAGACAGACTAATGGTCAGAAATGAACGGCCAGAGAACAGGATGGATGAATGACGCCTCTGTTGCCTGCTTCCTTCTTGATAATTTATTTGTATCATTTCCTGTGTGTTGACTAAAATTTGAGCCGAAAGACGTCAAAGTCAGGTTAAAACAACACACATGGCATCACATGATCGTCTCACTTTCATGTGTAAGGACTCATCATGGCAGAGGTGTAGTGGGTTACATCATGGCTTCCATCTCATCTGTGGTGTTTACTGCACAAAGACACTTTTGATTCAAGAGTTATGCTATTGCTACTGTTGTTTCTTAAGCAGCGATGATGTGATGATGATGAAGAAAACTCAGCTGACACCGTCTTGCTTGTATATAAAGAGGTTTATTACAAAGAAGTCCAGCATCAAATCAAGCACTCGAGATTGCCTGAGAGAGGAGTCGAAGCCAATATGAATCTCCTCTGAACAACTGCTCTAACTCCCCATCTATATAGGCTGGTTGTTTTCGTGAACCTAAGGTACAACATATGGTTTCTGTAAATACAGAAAAAAGGCTTCCTTACGTAAAATGAGGGAGTCACCCATCTCCCAGTGGCACCTAGACCTTTTGACCTAAGACCTTTTGACCTAAGACCTTTTAGCTAAGGTCCTTAAATCTTTTTACCCTAGTACCTTCTGACTAAGGCCATTAAATCTTTTTGACCAGGGGACTACTAGCTAAACATACCAAATCCATAAATTCACACAACATAACATACAGAACTTCAGATACTACACTACATAGCTAACGTTAGCTTTAAAAGCTCTTTACTTACCAGTCTGGAAGAAATTCTTCTTCTTCTATTTCTACCACTATTTGTCTTATTCTGAAATTAGCATGCTAACCAGCTAGCCCCGGTCTGTCTCATCACTTTCCAATAGCGACTCACTGTAGCCCGCAGTCTGCCCTGAAGACGTACCACTGCTCAGTGGGCGCATTATAACCTCCTGTCTTGTAAATGCAACAATGGCCACCACCACCTGCCCCCGGTGAGAAACCACGTTCAGCGGCAGAGAAAACTTTGGCCCTTCATGGCAGTGCTTCTTCCCAGGCAAAAGGTGTACCACCCAGAAACAAAGGTCATCAAGTCACAGATAAAGTCGGCCAAGGTTTGTTCTTTCTGTCATTGTGTAAAGCCAGATTTCTCCTCACAATGAACTGCATGTTGGGACTATGGAGGTTATGAAGATAAGAAATGTAGCTGTTCAGTTGTGTTTTTAACTATGAGTTTGTCAGGTCAGTGGATATAGTTGACAGTGATGACAATATTAAGGAAGATGAATAAACAATAAAGAACCTGCTCCTTTTCAATAACACACAACTAGTGAAGCTATGTCCACAGGACACTTTCTGCTGAGCAGCACAAGCAGGGACTATGGTTTTCTTCTGCTTCTGTTCCTCCAACTAAGGTACTACTCTGTGTGAGAAAACAGAAAGAAGCTGTGAACACAGTATTGAAGTTGATGTACAGCAGACAGGTGCTTATTTTCATATTAATATATTAAACCTAAGTCCAGTGTTCCCTCTCTTTCATCTCTGTGTTTGGTCTCCACCAGCTCCTGAGGGAAATATCTGGCTCTTTAGCTGATGAATGCTCCAGTGTGTTCAACAGCTGCTCTCTGACTGTGTCTGCGTGCCATTCAGAGCAAGTGTGCAGAGGGATTTTTTTGGAGCTATTTCTCAGAAAATGAGAGTGAATCAAACAGCACTTTTCTGGACCGGACAGCTAGATAATGAGCTCAGCTGAACAACACTTTTACAGCATTGTGATGTGGTTTCTTGATGTGTCACAACAAATCTTAGTTTTGTCCCAATTCAGGTTCTGCCTCTGTTGAAAGGACCTGGCCCACAAAGGTGGGTCCATTAGAAGACTCAAAGCTCAGCTGACCCTGCACTTAGTGGAAGACTGCATTCAGGCGACTGTATAATATGTCCTCTAAGGGTCCTGTTTGTACTCAGTTCATTCTAGATTGTCAGGGTTGGATGAAAATTCAGTTAGGGTGTTAACACATGCCGGAAGTCTGAAATGTGTTATTGTCAAATTTGTGCAATGGGCACAATAAGCACAGGGGGGCCATGATTGAAAGAAGTGGCAGGCTCTGTCTCACCACCACCACTGGTATTGTCAGTGGTAGTGTTTTTCAAAATTAAGGCCCTATTTCACATAATCTTCATTTGTTGCTACAGCAAATCAAGACAACTTAATTTACATATGAATTCTGATTCTTTGCTCTGGAACTCCAGATTGAGTTTAGCTGTATTCAGTGTTCTTTGATTATACTGGAGATGTGTTTTACACTGACTTAAGTGTGGAAACGAGCAATGGCAAAATTTACCTTTAACAGTGCAGTGGAGGGCTGATGTTAATGGTGCTTGTGTACGTATTACACTGATGTCTGCAAATGTGTCTGCTGGGACTTTGGGATTATTAAAATCTGAAGTCTAGACACTCAACACACACAGTAACAACTCTTTCCACTGACGTACAAAGATGCCTGAGTCTCAGCAGAAGGAAAGGAGCACGTACTGAACACCTGAGGACAACACACTGCGTGACAGGTAGACTGTGATTATAGTGTTGCATCGTGGAAAGTGTGCAACAACAAGTCTTGTTATTCCTTCACAAAAACATTTTTTTCTCATTTATTTTTCTGTTCATGCGGAAAAGGGAAAGCAACTGAGGACAAAAGTTAAAAAGTTGACTGAGATGAGGACAAGGACCATGCTGCGTTGCCTGGTTACAGAAATCTGACTGACAGCCCTCATCACTGATTCACACAGGTCTGGTGTTGGGCTCTGTGACGACTTTTTCATCTGGGTTGAGAAACGATCAAATAAGAATTTAGACGCAGGGCGGTGTTTAACTCAGTTGGTAGAGCACCCGCCCCATGTGTTGAGGCTATAGTCCTCCAGTTCGTATCCCGTGCCGGGCGGCCCTCTCCTGCGTGTCTTTCCCCCTCTCTCTGCCTCCCCATTTCCTGTCTCTCTCAACTGCCCTATCCAATAAAGGCATGAAAAAGCCAAAAAAATAATATATATAAAAAAAAAAAAAGAAATTATACTTGCTTAAGATTAGACAATCTTCTTTGTCATGGTTACAATAATAACATGGGGTTAGGGCTGTCACGTGGTCTAAACTGCTACTTTCACATGGGAATCGAACACCGCTGTCCTGTGTCATATTCATCCATCCACCCCAACCTCCTCCTGACGTGGACTTTGTTGCTGTATAAACTATGTCACTGCACTTTTCCCTTTGCTCCTGTCATCATTACAACAACCATTAGATACCACCTAGCAACAAAACCTAACTATTAACTAACTAACCGAACTAATAACCTGCTGTATCGACGACCTCTGGGCTTGTTTTGTCTGGTCCAGGAGGTTGTAAGTCAGCTTACAGAGATACCAACTCTTAAATTGACATGTTTCTTATATATATGAGAAAAATTGAAGTTACCTGCACTTAGCAAACAAGAGCTTCTGAGTCAGCTCAAATGAGAGAGGTCTCAGTGTAACTCAGTCAGATCAGGACATTTGGAAAACAGACTAATCATAAAATAAAAGTACTAAACCTGAACTGGTTCTGTCATCTCTCATGGGAGGATTTACAACTTCTCTTTTTCATATCAGCCTTAAATTGAAACTCTTTGCGTTTTTGGCTGTTTTTTAGATGAAATATGTAACCTGACGACTCTGAGAAGATGTCTGACATTTTAAACTGAAAAATAAAAGTGAGAGATTAGCTGAAACTTACTTATTGATACCAAGTTTTTTTTTTACATTATTTGCTGGTGGTAAGAGATTTGGTGAAAGAATGTAACTTTGTCCTTGGATTTCTGTCTCCTGGTCTCCGCTGCCTTCTTCATCATCCTCACTCCACTTCATCAGTCTTTGTAACATCCCCTCACTACTGCCTTTACATTGACCTGCTGCTCCAACTTCAGGGCGGAGAAGCCAATACTTCATCCACGTTTGGCTTGCTCCACTGCTGCTCTTAAGCAAACTCATTTGGTCTCATTAGGGGATGAGTCTGCCAACTGTTCTTTGGACTGGGGGAGGTGCTGTGAGAGCAAAAAGACTTTTTCCATAGATCCTTATTCACAGACACTGAAACAAACTGAAGCTGCTGTTCTGTTTAAATGAAAACTCTTATTTGGATGTACATGAAAACACAGTTGGCTCTACATCAAGAGGACAGTCCACTTTCAGCTATTCAGTTCCAAAAAATACACGTTTTTAAATCAGTGGTCAGACAGGCAGAGTAAACAAGTCTTGGTGAAGTAATTACAAATCTTGGGTTTTGCAGTGAAGTGTGATCTGAGGTAAAAAGAGGAAAAGAGGACAGAACACAACTGGGTTCTGTTTACAGACTTTGAGTGGTGTGACCACTCCTGTTAGCTGTGTTTCTGGACTCCTTTGGAGTTTGGGGGATGTGTGTGCTGTTGCACCACCTCCCAGTCAACACCTGCCGGTTACTCCACCACCATCAATGTCTAAATTCTGGGGGGATCTGTCTTTACGGGCTGCCATTCAGTTAAAGCAGTCGAGTCTCACCTCCAAAGTCTTTCCTTCAGTATCAGCCAATATTGTATATTATTTGTTGTAAAAGGTTGTGAAAGGAATTTTCCATCACTTTCCTGTATGTAATAAAGTGGCAACAACATAACAATTCCTATCATTGGATTATCACAGTGACAAGCCTGAATGTGAGAAAAAAAAACATGAAAGGAGAATTTAATCATTTTGTTCACTGAAATTGTACTGTTTTAAAAATGACTTGTCGGCCAGTTTGCCCCCAGCCCACAGGTTGGAAACCACTGAGGTTCAATTTAGGTGAACAAATGTGCATTGCTGACCCACATGAAACTGTCTTGACAGACTGACGAGGACTGGGCACCAAGTGATACTGATATGATACCTTGACTTTGATACTGATTTATAATTATACTTTTTTCTATATCAATTGAATCAAATCCATTTTGACAAGAAGATAATTATAATTCACATTACAGTACAGATTTTAGTTTTACTTTAGTGTATTCTTTAAGATTGGTCTCTTTAAACACTCAAACACATTGGTCTAAATATACAGCCAGTCAGCAGCATTATTAGATCTTGGTCCAAGCATGCTGCATGCTGATTGGCTCACTGACACTGATGAGATTTACCCATTTACTCCTTAGGTATTGAATAATAGGACGTTTTTTCATCCTCAGTTCTATCAAACCAATTCGGTCAAAGTTTGATACCCAGCTGACTAATAAATGACCACAGAGTTTAAAATGCAGGAAGTTAAGAGTTAAGGAAGTTAAGAGCTCATCTCACACTAAACACAAACCACTTTGCTACAGACATGCGTAGCTACAGCGATGGTAGCCACTGCACAACCTGCAATAAGGGTCACTAATTCACTGACCATCCAGCAGGATGCTGAAAGTTGTCTGTGAATAGACACAAACTCAATGGCAAACATTAGTTTCATAAATAAATAAGTCTTCTTTTGTTGTATGAGCATTTCCCTGTGATCAACCCTCACAGCATCATTAGAAAATATCTGCTGCTGCTGCCAACACAATAAATGTGCACAAGTGTTATCAATGTGTACAGAGCTGAAGCAGTTCAAGCTTAACTCAACATGAAGTGGGTGCAGTGATGGTAAGCTTTGTCCACAGTGATTTTAACAATAAGTCAGAGAACAGTACAGCTCTGTCATCACAAAACACCTGTCACATCTGTTCAGACTGAAACAGACTAAGGAATCAATCCAAGAGCTGGTCCAACATGTTCAGAGGCTCATGGACGATATTCCTATATTTTAAAGCGAAATAAATAACCAGTGCTGAAATTTATCAGGTATAATCTGATCAAAAAGTTTGTTCCTACAAAAGAAAATAACAAAACCAGTGATGTGAGAGGTCAAGAGGTCAGGGCTTTCTGTGATTATAACGATTCAAGTGTGAGAGAAAAACAGTGGTTCAAATGGATTCATAAAATAATATGGTAATAAATGAATAATTAATGAGAGTAAATAATTAAAAATAAAAAATAGTAAATAAATAAAACTAAAGATAATACTAAAAATAGTAAATAATAATGTGGTAATGCATACTTTGATGTTGTAATAAATACATAAAAAATAGTAGTCAATAATTAAAAAAAAAAGTAAGAATAAAATAAAATACAATACTTGTATTTTTCCTTTACATAAATATTACAAAAACTGAATGAAATGAGTTCATTTATTCTTTTTGTTGGATGAACTGGTCAAGATGCTGCGTCACACACTGTGATGCTTTGATTTTGAAAGTTTTTTCTTATAATCCCATTTTCTTTTTTAACTCTCAAAGAAGTTAGAGTAAATGTGAGGTTTCTGACAGTATGATTAGGCTCCACAACAAAAAGTCTGTATCTTTAGGGACTAAATAGTAGTTTAATAAAATAAAAAAACAAAGACAGGAGCTCAAAGACTCTCCACATGTTGGATCTTTGTTTGAGGGGCTGCCTGTGTCAAAAACTCATCCAATCACCTTCAGATCAAGCAGCACAAATGACCAACATGTGCTGGTAAAAAAGAAGAATCTCTTCAGTCTCTTGCTGCAGAAAGGCACAAACCAGCAGGAAATGAATCACTTCACTACACCTGTGAGTTCTGATCTAAGTCCATGTTTTTCTACAGTCTGTGGTAACAAAAAGTACATGAGCCGAGTGCAGGGAGAAGACACTGGTGTTTTTCTGAGAGTCGTCACTGATGCTGAAGTGTGAAGAGGAAAAATAAAGTTCATGCTCTTTCCTGCAGTAAACACAGGAGCAGGATAATGAAGACAAAACACACAAAGCCCTGTATATCTGTCTTAAATGACAAAGCCTGAAAATAAAGTTTTATGTAAGTGTGTTTGTTTTTTGTTTTTTTATTTTATTCATTTTTTGTTTGTAGGTCTTCAGTATGAACCTGAACACACTACAAAGTGAACTTCTTTACAGAGGAAGAGTCGTAGTCACTGTAGCTCATTATTTCTCACCATGATTTAATGATCTAATCAACCTAAACATTACTTTTGTTATGAAGACATTTCTTCATGTGACCTCCGCTTTGTCATGTTATGTGTGTTTCTCACCTGTTTGTATGAGACGTAGATAGGTCTGCTGAAGATGATCCACTCCACCACCTTGCTGCAGGGCGGTGTGGTCAGGGAGCCGGTGTAGCGGTAGTAACTTCCCAGCGAGGACGGCAGCAGGTCCTTCAGCACAAACGGCTCCAGGAAAGTCTCTTTTTCTGTAGATGAGACAGAGCAGGACGAAGTGTTCAGATCAATACAACATGATCTACACAACCACCCCTTATTTCACTGGAAGCTGTGGTGACCAGGCTCTCTGGAGCAGACCCAAGTGCTACTGTTTCACAGCCTGCAGCTTGCCATTGATTTCATTTGCATTGTGTCTGCCTCATTCAATCCCCCACCCCCTCCCCCACTGATGGACATAATTTCACTGAACACCTATAATTATACCTGTCTCTGTGTTGGGTGGCAGACACAATAAAATCAACGCTGCAACATCACATCTCCAAGTGATGAAATGATAAATGAGGCTTCAATGAAGAAAATGTGTTTACTTCTTTAATGATACTTTCCGAGTGAGAGGGGACCTGACGTCCACAGTACAACCTTTTTCTCCTTCAGCTCAGTCTCACCTCAGAAGACTCCTTCACTTGAACTTCATGGTGGACATAAGCAGCCGTCTGATGTTGATGTGTTAGTGTTAGCCAATCATCTGCATCAGTGGGTGTCATATTATAAGTAGAGACTCTGGTTCTGGTTATGACAGCACGCTGTCATTACTCGTTTCCTCAGTAATAATATTACTGTTACTAGTCCAGAATGTGATCTGTTTTTTGTCCTAGGTAGGCTATCTTATGATGACGTGGTTCTGCTGATGCCCTGGATTGAAAAATGAGCCTCTTGCAGTTGCTAGTTGTCCGAGATTCACACTCCGATGGCTGAGAGATGACGGAGGAGAGAGCTTATGAGGGAGTTTGTGACAGCAGAGTGTCGTGGACAGCTACTCGGCAGAAAAAGAAGTAATAGACTACTCGAGGTCGAGGGGGTATGAGGTTGAGGATGTGCACCAGTTCTCAAACATTTACATGAAGTACAACACTCCGACCCCATCTAGCGTACCTGAGGAGCAGCTTTTAGGAGGTTTGGTACTCCCCCCAACAAGGAACAGACTGTCTGACCAGAGGTTTGAGAAGCTGCTGTGAAATATCATTATTTCACTTCTCAACATCAGGACCTTGTTTAATATGTCAGGGCTGAAATAACAAAACAGGGGGCTACAATATCACCCTAAATATGCAATGTTTAGCATTTTTGTAAAGTGAAAGTAATATAGAAATATAACAAGTTGATATGATGTAATAAGTAAAGTGATATGATTACTTTTAAAGGAGTAATAAGTAAAAAGGTAACGTATTACTCTTCATGTAACTTGCCCAGCACTGACTACAGGTGAATATGATGAGAAAAGGAGTCAAAGACAAATTTAAGCCGACTGAAGAACTCGTTAATGAAGACAGCATGTTGAGATCTGACTCGGAGGATGCAGGTGCTGCAGGCCTCACAGAGGCAGGTCACATGCATATCACTGAAAACATGAAACACCCCTCCACTGTGAACATGATGGAGGCTTAATGTCATTCCAACTAGACTTCCATTCTGAAATGGATGGTGTACTTGCAGCATCTAAGAATATTCAATCTTTCAAATAGACACTCAAAGGCCAGTGAGAGGAGGGAAGGGGACAGAGTGTAGACAATATGTCTGACAGCCTGGTGAGGGAACGCTAATGAACAAAATAAAGAAAAAATATAACTTTGGATCAAGTCGATTTTATTTTTTATATCAGCCAAAACCACAAATCTGCCTCTTCTGAGGAAGAGCATCAGAATCAGAATCAGAATCAGAATCAGTTTTATTGCCAAGTATGTTTTCACATACAAGGAATTTTTTTCTGGTGATTGGTGCAATTGATCAGCAACAGTGGGGCAATTGATCAATATCTATAGCATGGCCAATATCTTCCTCAAATTACGACTCTGGAGATGTTCAAGCTGTCCACAGGTTTAATAATGTCGGAGGTTGTGAAACCACAAATAAAAACATAAATATCAAATTGCTAAAATGCATCATTCATTGTTTTTAAATAAGTTGTTCAAAAGTACCCTGATGTTCTAAATAACCTGTGAGCTTAGCACAGTTAACTGACCACGTCTCTGACCGTTTTACGAAATGTGACCGATGAAATGAATTGTGAGTCACTGAAATTCATATCTCAGGAAGGTGAAATCCATTGTGGGAAATTCATTTAGTTTGTTTTACTGGCACAAAAAAGCATACCACATGAGCGGATGCTCTTAGCAGGCTAGTGCCGGTCCAACTCCCGACTGGCCTGACTCTTTTCTGCGTGTCATTCCCCCTCTCTCTGCCCCTTTCCTGTCACTCTCTACTGTCCTGTTGAATAAAGGCAAAAATATCTTTAAGAGGAGCAGTACCAGCACCTGATGCAACACAGTCACTAAAACCTTTATTTCTCAGCCTCTGAAGCAGATAGAAACATGAGATAAAATCCATCTGAGACCTTAAACCTTTGGAATTTATTGTAAATCACTGCCTTCACCCTAATGTTCATCAACATTTTTGAAAACATCAACACACTTTAAAAAAATTTAAATGAAACTGAGAATACTGACAAATATTATCTTGAAGAGACCTTGATAAACTTGGGAATTGATTTTCCCTTTGATGATGTGGAGCTGTCCAGACCCAGAGCCATGAATTGTGACGCTCCCTCCACCCTGCTCCACCTTTACACCACACATTGAGCTGATGTTTCATCAGTCCACAAAACATTTTCCCCGTAATCTTCATCATTTTTTTCATCAACTGTTGACTGTTCAAAGACAGGTTTTCAAAAGAGGAGAGGAAGAATAGGAGGAGGAGGATGAGTGGAAGGAGAGTGTGTGACAGGAGGAGTTGTCACCAGAGGACGAAGAAGGAGGAAGGAGGAAGCAAAGGGAGAGACAGGGAAAAAGGGGTTCAAAAAAAAGAAAATAAGAAACCTAGAACAAAGGAGACAGGAACAATGATAAGGGATGAAAAGAAGAGGAGGAGGAGGAGGAAGATGAGGAAGAGGAGGAGGCATTCGATCCTCTGTTCCAATGAAACATGTGAGGAAGGAAGCTGACAGGAGTGGAAATAAAGGGTGAGAGATGGTGTACGAGTGTGTGGGAGGCGGGGCTGATGTGTGCAGCGGGGCGGGTCACTTGACAGGGATGGTGATGGGTGGAGGGGAAGATGCACTGTCTTTACCGGTGACCCCCCACCCCCCTTTCCCTCTTCCTCTTCTTCCTTTTCCTCTGACAAGCCCTGTCTCCCACTGCCTCCCCAACGCCAAGCTCAGGGATATATTTTCAGCTCTGTCGCATCTGCGCGGAGGGAGGAAGAGGCAGATAGCGATGGGTTGGGGGCTGGTGGTGTGTACTTGGGGAATAGAGAACGATGGGACCGTCCTTCTTCATGATTTATGCATCTGAATTAATACCCTCCAGAACTGAACGCACTCTTCAGCATGTCTCCTCTCAAACACAAAACTCAGGAAACATCTTTACGCATGAGACATAAACTTTCTGGCTCGTGTATGTGCTTTACGCCTCATGCAAGCAAACAGTGCTTGAAAGAGGAAGAGGATGAAGATTCAGTGCCGTGGAGCGGATTGTGCAGCGACGGTTTGTGGGTCCTTTTTTCTGCAGTGACGGCGCAGGAGGGCCCAGGAAAGTCTAACATTAGTTGAAGCAGCATGAGGCAGTTATCACACAATGAGTATTTTAAGCTCAGAGCCTCCAGCGAGGTGTCACAACAGCTGTCCATTCATCTAATCGTCCCTCAGAGTCCTCATTCAGCAACTCAAGTCTTAATTTTTCATTCCACTGTGAAGGAAAAGCACAAAGTCACATTTTAGGAGGCGTCCGAGGACTGCTGGTGAGTGTGACGTTGGTGCTAGTATTGATCTAAATCGGTGCCATAACTGTATCATCTTCATCCAGGGTGGTGCAGTCATCTGAAGGCCCTGGAGACTCCAGGTGTCTGTCGTCACTGTATTTGGAGGGTTTTCAGTCCTGGTTATCTGATGGTTTCTGATCTTATCCCATCCACCAGGTGAAGCCGTCACTGCTTTCTAATACACACAGGATTGTTACAAAGCAACACTGGCTCCGTCACTGACTGTGGGGAACACACACATACACACCACACACACATCTCTCCCTCCCTTCCTTCTGTTCTGGTTAAGTAGTTGGCACACTCTGCTTCTCTTTACTGTCTCAGTCGCACGACAGTTGCACACTTGGTAGTTCTCTTACTATTTATGCATACGTTCACACAAATGCTAAGATTCTAACCTTTTGCTGAGACACATAAACAGATATATACCTCGCCGTCTCTCATCAGTGAGGTGGTTGGCAAATCAGGGGTGCAACATTTTCCTTTGGTAAATATCCTTTGGTTCTCGCGTGCTTCATGGTCATGTGAACAGCATTATTATATTTCCTGCTGCAAATAACTTGTTTTGCTTAAAGATAAAAGATTTTAGCAGATGTTTTGCTAAAAATATCTGGAAACTAAGAAAGACCTTTTTTAAATGTAATTATGAAGCCTTGTGGGAGAGGCTGCAGGTTTACAAGGAGCTGCCTTATCCCCAGTGGAGTCAGTCTTGATTTTATTACAGAGGCACATGAGAATTTCTGAGTTATGTGTAATATATGTGCTCTTTATCCTGTCTTCCACTCAAGGCAAAGGTTGTATTCAACTAAAAGTTCTTGACTTTGACACTAAAAACTACATTTTGCTAGTCTTTTTCTAACAATCCATGTTAGTTTCCTTTTCCTTTCCCAAGCTTAACCAAGCAGTGACTGAGGGTAACCTTAATAACAACTGAAGTATCTCCATGGCAGCTAAACAAATTTCACCCACTGAGAAAGAACCTGGACTACAACTGAAAGCTCAGGAACTGAGTAAAGGTTATGAGATGACCGTGGTTAAAATAAACCAGTGTGGAAGACATGATGCAAAGCACTTAATGTTAAGGGTTCAAAGACACAATAGTGGTGTGGATGGTTTCCCAAATAAGTCTGTCAGCACACAGTCACACAGCAGCCATAACTGAAGGTGGCTAATGGTCACATTGGCGATATGTTCGGAGAAAGAGCACCGCACTTGGCCCAGATGATGATGTCCAAAAGGTGACATCATGGGTTCCATTTGCTTTATTCTGAGCAAAGTCATCACAAACTGAAAAGAGTGTGTGAAAGTGAGGCTGTGGTAACAGGAAACACACGTTTGAGTTTGTATCAGGGGAAACGCATGAAAAGCAGAGTGAATCGTACCTGGAGTCAAACGAGTCATACTGAGAGACTCAGTCAGCTCCTCCACCTGTCCATCTGCAGTTAAACCTTTTTCAAGCAGGAAATATGAAAGAGATTCTTCTCACCTCCAGTGCTCATCTTGTTTTCCTAGGCCTCACTTATTGTCCCAGAGTTCAGGCCTACAGACCTTCACTGTGTTATACAATAGGTTACTGACACCGCTTTCATCCTCTGTTGCTACAGTAACCAAGGTCTTATAAATAAGGATGAAGAGAAGAGCATAAACTTAGAGAATCCAGCCAAACCCAGTGCTTGTCAAGGATGAGTGAAGTAGGGGAAAGGACAAGATACCTGTCACATGAATTAGGTAAGAGCACAGCACAATGCAGATTTTACTGTGCAATAGCATCTTCAGGCATATACAGTATGTTTAAAACAGCCTTTCTCAGGGGTCCACAAACAGTTTTCCTATTTCTCTTCATTGTCCACTCTGTCTATGGTGACATTCTTCTGTGCAAGCTTGCCACAATAATATTGAAGTAGTAGGCTTTATTGGTTTTGGGGATGTTTGTGGAGTTAGGTGGTCAGTGAGTTTAATTTTAGTGGCTCAGTGGTGCTTGGTCTGAAAAAGTGTGAGAAACACTGGTTTAAGAATAACGTTTGGCCTTATTTGGAGTTTGGTGCAGGAAATTGTTGCAACCTTGTGATACCTGGGAAAATACACCCACTGTCAGACATCTTCAAAACTTGTGTGTGGCTCTACTGTGGTTCACTTGCTGTCATTGTACTGCTCATCACTTTCTCCACAGAGCGTCGGGTCACAATAAATACTTGTGCCCGTGACATCTGAACTCCTGGTCATCATGTTTTCTTCAGCACACAATAATTTCAATCCCAGGAAAGAGACAGATGCACGATATTCAGAGTGTTAAATTATAATTGAAAGAAAATAAGTGAGCACCAAAAACGTGAGGTCTGTTGTGTGAGAACATTGTGAGCAGCATCTGTCCCACTGCAATAACACTTCATCTGACGCCCTGCGAAATGTTCTCAACAAAAAAGTAACCCACTGAATCCCTAAACACTTTTCTTTCCTCAACAAAAAGTCCCATTAACACTCTTTAATTTAATCCTTTCTGCCCATCATAATATTTACAAAAATGTTAACTTCCTAAACTGAGTGAGGCAGAAGCGTAGAAATGCACTACCTCCCACTTTGCTCTGTCTCTGTGGCGATCTTGTTACGTTTATTCTCCTCTGACCAGCAGAGAAGCACCACATGTGAAGGCGTCACACACCAGCACTCTGCTCTGCATTTGCATTTTTATTTTCACATGTTCATAAAATCGCTTAAGCACAGAGCGCCTGCCTGCCAAAGCCAGTTTGATGACAATGCCTCCTAAATAAAAATAGTGTGAAAGATATGATTAAAACAACATGTGGTTCTTCTGTTTGACCTTATCTGGGGGTGAATTATGATTTCATGCATGGCTGAAAATGATTAATATTCCATATCAAACAGCCCCTGTTAGTAGCCTAAAATAAGCGGCGGTATCAGGATGAATTAGATGTTTGTTTGCCTCTGTGTTGCCATGAGCACTGTTAAGCATCTATGATGAAAGAGTGTAAATACAGTAGAGTCATAACTGCCGTTTCCTTCATTTCTGAGCTGTGCTGCAGTGTGGAGAAAGCAGGCCTTCTGCAATGGTCAGGAAAAAAAAGATGAGATATTTCAGTTCAAAATCCTGGAGTGTTCAAGGGTGGTTTCTAGAATAAAAGAAGCAGGGACTCATTTATCTGCACTGCAGCTAGATTGCCTCATTTGCACATGAAATGAGGTGGCATTTAATGCATAGACGAGAACTTTGTATTCTGCATTGATAAGTGGATTTTTACTGCAGAACACGGAGCTGGTGCCTGCCTCTCCATTCTTATTAACAGATGGTAAATGTTGAAATTTATTGTGTGGATTTACTAGCATTGTATGGCACATTTTAAAGTTTTTTTATTGTGTTTTCCTATTGTAAAGCCTTCGATGGTAATGTCTGAATTAATTTGAGTGGTACATGAACAATGTTTCTCAGTGTTGCTGTATTAGCCATGGCATTTTGCAGAATGAGTAGTTTGTGTCCTGTTTGAACTTCTTTATATATGGTCTGTGTTGTGTGCTGAACTGTGCTGAACTTGCGTCTCTGTTGATAAGTAAGTGTGAACACGATGTGTTAGTTAATCTAGATCAAGTTCATTGTTGCTAGCAGCTAGCACACTAGTTGAGTTCACATTCACTGTACTCTGTCAACTTACGCTAGCAGTGTGTTACTGTAGGACACTCAGCTTACCAGCCTACCACCCTATTGTTGTGAATTCAGTAACATGACAGCAATGTGTTAACACAGAGACAAGTTAATAATAATATGGATTCCTCGTTATTTCCTTTCAGACCACACACATATACAGCCACACACACTAAACGTATACTGAGCTGCACATCGAAAGTTTAGCAGCTGAGACTACTTGTTTCAATTATTTCCCTGTTAATTTGGAGGTTTTGACCTGGAGCTGAATTCTCCACAGTCTCCTCCTCTCCACAACAAACAGAGCAGCTGATCAGAACCAGTAAAAACACTGACTCAAACTGTTTCACATTTAAAGTCACTGATTGGTCGACGCCCTTCAGTGACAGAGGACGTCTCTAATTGGCTGGAGCTGAGCCGTCTAACATTTCCTCAGCTTGTTTCTCTGATAACTTCAGATCCAGACGTCCGACGACTAAAATCCTTCATCTGGTTCAAACACAGAGCTGAAAAGCACCAAGGTGGAGAAAGAGGATCTGAAACATGAGACTTCAAACTGGATCAAAGTCAGTTTGAGCTTCTGTCAGACAAACACAACACTGACACATGAGCAGAGAGGATATGACATCAATGACAGGTGGCTGGAACCAAGTCTTCCTATGAACCATCACAGAAGAACCAAATAAACTGTGTTTCAATCTTAACCAGTCAGAGTTACAAAAAAAAAAAAAAAACAAGCTGGCAAGTGTCAACAGATTTTAGAGGATTATAGTCCAAGAAGTCTGGAGAAGTCCAGCATTTGTAGTCCAGTACAGCAGAGGGCACAGAGAGACAGCGAGCGCAGCGCAGAGCTGTATATTTAGCCTGCACACCCCTCTGTGTCAGCACTGTGTCATTTCCTCTGTTTATCTAGTTGAGTGTCAGTGCTCCTGCTGCTCTCATGTCCCAGTGTTGAAATGAAGCCCTTCTTCCTCAGCTTCCTCCAGCACAAATTACAAGTCCATTAATTCACTATCTCACTCACTGCACACAGTCTCCGCTGACTTGGTACTCTGCGACCCTGATTGGCAATTAATTTTTATAGGGTGTACAATGCATCCGGAAAGTATTCACAGCGCTTCACTTTTTCCACATTTTCTTATGTTACAGCCTTATTCCAAAATGGATTAAATTCATTTTTTACCTCAAAATTCTACACACAATACCCCATAATGACAAAGTGAAAAAAGTTTGCTTGAAATTTTTGCAAATATATTAAAAATAAATAACAAAAAAGAAAAATCACTTGTACATAAGTATTCACAGCCTTTGCCATGACACTCAAAATTGAGCTCAGGTGCATCCTGTTTCCACTGATCATCCTTCAGATGTTTCTACAACTTGATTGGAGTCCACCGGTGGTAAATTCAGTTGATTGGACCTGATTTGTGAAGGCACACACCTGTCTATATAAGGTCCCATAGTTGACAGTACATGTCAGAGCACAAACCAAGCCATGAAGTCCAAGGAATTGTCTGTAGACCTCCGAGACAGGATTGTATCGAAGCACAGATCTGGGGAAGGGTACAGAAACATTCCTGCAGCATTGCAGGTCCCAATGAGCACAGTGGCCTCCATCATCTGTAAATGGAAGACGTTTGGAACCACCAGGACTCTTCCAGGAGCTGGCTGCCCGGCCAATCTGAGCGATCGGGGCAGAAGGGCCTTAGTCAGGGAGGTGACCAAGAACCAGATGGTCACTCTGACAGTGCTCCAGCATTGCTCTGTGGAGAGAGGAGAACCTTCCAGAAGGACAACCATTTCTGCAGCAATCCACCAATCAGGCCTGTATGGTAGAGTGGCCAGACGGAAGCCACTCCTCAGTAAAAGGCACATGACAGCCCACCTGGAGTTTGCCAAAAGGCACCTGAAGGACTCTCAGACCATGAGAAACAAAATTCTCTGGTCTGGTGAAACAAAGCTTGAACTCTTTGGCCTGAATGCCAAGCGTCATGTCTGGAGGAAACCAGGCACCGCTCATCACCTGGCCAGTACCATCCCTACAGTGAAGCATGGTGGTGGCAGCATCATGCTGTGGGGATGTTTTTCAGCAGCAGGAACTGGGAGACTAGTCAGGGTGGAGGGAAAGATGAATGCAGCAATGTACAGAGACATCCTTGATGATAACCTGCTCCAGAGCGCTCTGGACCTCGGACTGGGGCGAAGGTCCATCTTCCAACAGGACAACGACCCTCAGCACACAGCCAAGATAACAAAGGGGTGGCTTCGGGACAACTGTGTGAATGTCCTTGAGTGGCCCAGCCAGAGCCCAGACTTGAACCCGATTGAACATCTCTGGAGAGATCTGAAAATGGCTGTGCACCGACGCTCCCCATCCAACCTGATGGAGCTCGAGAGGTTCTGCAAAGAAGAATGGGGGAAACTGCCCAAAAATAGGTGTGGCAAGCTTGTAGCACCATACTCAAAAAGACTTGAGGCTGTAATTGCTGCCAGAGGTGCTTCAACAAAGCATTGAGCAAAGGCTGTGAATACTTATGTACATGTTATATTTTAGTTTTTTATTTTTAATAAATTTGCAGAAGTTTCAAGCAAACTTTTTTCACTTTGTCATTATGGGGTTGGGGTTACACACCCTTGTGTGTAGAATTTTGAGGTAAAAAATGAATTTAATCCACTTTGGAATAAGGCTACTTTCCGGATGCACTGTACATGGCTTATGGTGCTTTCCCCTGATTTGAGGTGCCATGTCTGCTCTGTGGTACTTCTATAGGAATTCAAAGAAGATAAATTCTGTGTTCATTTCCCTCTTTTATCTTTCTATCTTTCCAAGCGCCATCTTTCACAGCCAATCTGATGCGGCTTTGTTGCACGGTTCTCGCATGTTAAGCTCCTTTTTCATCCTCTCCTCTATAGGATTTGGGGCAGACTCTTTATTTATCTATTTATCTGTCCTCCTTTTGGAAGATTTTCTTTAAAGCCTCTATCTTAATTTTAGTGGATAATTGAGCAGTTTTGGCCTAATGGTCGTGAGCGATGCCAAGACTTTCTAAGACCATCATTTTGGACTTGGCATGCAGGCTTTCTGAGTTATTTGTTCACAAGCTTTGTTTTGGTCAGTGCAGACTTCTGCTGCAGTGCACTGCATCTTAACAACACCTCATCTCCAGCTGTGCTGTGCATTATATTGATGTGAGAATAACTCTTGAGAGGCCTGCTGTTTTGGAAGAGATGAGATGAGATGAGATGAGATGAGATGAGATGAGATGGTAAAACTCTCCTCAGAATGTACCTCATGTGCCCTGACTCTGTCTCTGAACATACTTCTCATCCTTTTCTTTGAGAGCAACTTCCTCGGTTTTTCTTTTTCTGAATCTCAACAACTTCAGACAACAGAGAAATTTGGCATCAACATTAATGTTCATTGAGGAGGAACTCTCTGTATTTTGAATGTGATATTTCCTTTAGGAAACACATCATGTCACTATTATCTAATGGGCAGATTGGCATAAAATCTCCAGAGGATTTGCTGTGGATGATAATGATGTTGATAACAATGAAATGCAAGAAATAATTAGGATGCAAAGAAGAAGGAAAAGCATAATTTTTCACTCACATCATGAATATTACATAAGTGTATTTACCTCAGAAACCACTCATACTGTGTATGTTAGTTTGACAGGCATTGTAATTTTATTATTTTTCGTTTTGTTTTGTTTTTGTATTAAACATTGTATTTTGACATTTAGTAGGTTTGGGCAATATTTGAAATTTAATATCATGTCGGGCCCAAATATCACTTATATGATCTTTTTTCTTTTTGTGTGTGTTTGGGTGTTGTGATATAATTATATTGTTGTATTTTAATAATACAAAATTATATGAAAAACAATTTCTTTTTTCAAATTTATGAAAAATATGGCATATGGAGGGAAAATTCTTGATATTCAATATTATCAAATATTGGCTCATGGCTATCTTTTAGTTCATAGGACTTGTTGATATAATTAATACAATTATAAATTCTTTAAAGGTCCATATTTTACTCTTTTCCAGTGTTTTATCTGAAGGGGGGGCTTGGGGCGTGGCTCAGGGCGGTGACTGCTTTGTTGTGACATCACAAAGTCCCAGAAGTCCTGACAGCTGGTTTTAAGGCTCAGTGTCTGAATACAGGCTGTGTGCATTTCTCTGTGGACTGAGGCTTTGATACTTTCACAGTATTAATATAGAACCTAGACCTGCTTTATAATCAAAAAACACATGGACATCTACCTTTAGACGGGATAGAGCTTTGATACATTTTGTATGTTATTATCTTTTGCTCATGTTACATTATACTGTATGTTCTTTGGAACATATAATACTTTGGTCTTTGATATTGGGACTTGGCTAAATTGAATACATTATATATTCAGTAATTTCTGTTGACTAGGAATTGGTATCATGTGATGTGTTCCATGTTCTGGTATCTGTAACATCACATCTATGGTGTTAACAAAGAGATATACACCTAGGCAGCAGCATGCAGTGTGATGTGTTTTATCTTCTAACACCTCTGAGTGTTCCAGATGTGTTTGACTCTTTCGCTGTAATGATGATGATCTCTGCAGTAGTGATGATAACATCTCTACATAGAAGCACTACAGGAAACATTCAAATGAAAAGCACAAGAGCATGAGAGAGCTATCACTGAGCTCGTCCTCCTCCTCGCTGCCACCTCTTGTCTTTCACATCATCCCACCACATCATTATCAGTCTTTGCATCTACCTCCAAAGCCCCTGCAAGCTCTGCGTAGACAGTGGCCTCCTCTCTTCACTGCTGAAGCCTTTCATGAGTCTGCTATGTAAATCAGACTCTGCTTTTTTTACCAGGCTGATTTCACAGGGATGGCATGGAGCCACTCGCTGGCTAGCTAGTCAGAGGGCATTTGTTCCAGTGAGATTTCATGTAAAATGCAACAAGGCATGAGGTACAAAGACAGCAGAGTCAGACCTGTGGTGCATGTCCGCCAGACAAGCCCGGCAACAAGAGAGGAGAGTGCTGTGAAAAATTTAACCACCCACTGCTCCATAGAGTAACACTGGTGGAGACAGAGAAAATTAGCCAACCACCTTCCCTGTGGGAGAGACGGGAGCGTGGCCTTGATTGAACTTGAATGGTCTTTGTGTTAGATGAATTATGGAGGCAGAGGAGTTTTTCCAAGACAGCTGAGCAGGAGATAAAGTGCAAGTATCATGCGGTGGGGTTTTATCAAAGTTTTATTTGTGTATGGCGAAGCTCTCAAAATTCACTCTGAAGCTGCTCTGTTGTTGCAAGGCAAGCGGGGCCCATTGCGGGTGGGGGCAGGACAGAACATTGCTTTAGGATAAATGTTTTGATCATGACAGGGATGAACTTCAGGGCTGTGTTCATGAGACAACTGTTTTTGACTGTGGGCATACAGTTCCAACAAAAAACAATGTAAAACCCTCTAATTTGTTATGTGAAGAAAAAACACAAAACCCTGAATCATCCCAGAAGTCCTAATTTATTGTGTGAAAATACTGTGATGTGATACGAGGCACTAAATGATGCAAAAGGATGAGACTTGTTGATGAGGAGTGCAATAAAAGCTGGTGTACCCTACAATTAAAGTTTGGTAAAAATACACATCAGATGATTATCTCACTAAGGTTTTCTTTGAATCTTTTCTCTGTAGTGCAGAGAACAACATCAAATCCATGTTTCAGCCTCAACAGTGACCTTGTTCATTAACATCACACATAGCACTGGCTCCCAGTTGTCCTGCTGCAGTGATGGTCACCAGTCAACATCAGCAGATTGATTTGGTGTGTAAGACCCCTCAGACTTGTCATTTATTCTCTGATGCAGACTATCTGTGTGCAAAGATCATTTTTCTTGTACATTATACTCAAAAAGTCATTTTTAAGAGTTGGGAAGATGGTTGATCTGGCAAGACGACAGGTTATCAGATAAGTTCTGAGCACAACAAGTTTTTCCCAGATTATCTAAACCAGTAGTTCTCAACCCAGGGGTCAAGACGCCCTCGGGGGTTGCAAGATTATTTTTGGGGGTCGTGGGATGTTTTTTTTTTTTTTATTATAAATAAATATGGAAATTCATAAATATTTATCGAGAATGATTTTTCTATTAAATCCCCCATACCAATCTTATAATGTAGTCATTATAAAACAGATTTGAGCGAGAGAGTGAAATGAGTGTGTGTAAATCTGTTTCCACTCTCAAGGTGAGCCACCTTAAAAGCACCACAGCTTGCAGTGAGTGACAGCATTGCAGAAAGCCAATAGACAGACTGTGTGAGTAGTTAGCCATCTAGCTAATGTAGCAGTGTGCAACAGCAGCACGGACACAAAAAAACTACCACTGGAATCTGTAGTTTTACACTGGATTGTGCTGACTGTTTTATTAGTGCATTATTTTCTACATGACATAAAATAAAGGAGTGTTGCTGAATGTTTTACTAACTGTTCCTTACTTTAAAATATGTCAGCTAGTTGGCCACTGTGAGCTAAGTTAGCTAACGTGTGTCTATGACAGCTTCTTTGCGGCACGCTAATAATAGGCCTAAACATCTGGATTTCATTCATATTTACGACACCAACATGCCTGTTTCAGAACAGTAGGGATACATTATTAACTACCTCACTGTAACTGGATGAATAGTCCTGTTTCTATGTCTGTTTGATAGCTATCTATTTTTGTGATCATGTTTTATGATTAGATTCAACATGAGTGAGAGGACGGGAGGAGACATTCAGCACCTCTTTGGTGCTAAAAACAGAGTGAGTGCAAGCTGTGAAAATGAAGTGAGGTGGAGAAATGGTTGTATATATTTGAAAGTGATTTTAATTGTCACGTAGGTATAAGAATGAGCAGACAATTAAAGATGATTGTTGCTGTATTAAGGAAACAGCATTAAGGAATGGATCAGGAGAACAGGAAGACGGAGGAGAGACCAGCAGCAGGTGAGAAAGAAAGGACACAGCACATAAATATATATGCCACCTATCAATGCAAATGGTATTTTTAATAACTGCAATGAATTATGGAGATGAATGAAGTATTAAAGTGCTGGTTGCACATCCACTAGTCTAATTAGTCTGTCAGAGAGAACGGTAGCACTTCTGATGAGATTTCTGTTATTTATTGGAGATTAAATATCCATTCAGAGTGTGACTTGTAAAATTATGTGTGTGTTTGTTTTCTGTACAGGGCAGCATAAAGATAGTTAGTTAAGTGTCTTAATTATAAACAGTAGCCTACTGAGGCCTTTCAGTAGAATAATACTTAGGTAGCAAAATAAATCCATGCTTGTTTATTCCTGGCCCCACATACGCCCAGTTCCGTGGCCCAAATCTGGCCCACATACAGTATGACTGTCACATGCTACTTCCACATCCAATGCACACAGAAAATCTTGCGGCAGGCAGACACTGGAGGATAACAGCTGGGATCTGCCCAGATGTGGAAGTATATGAGCCAGACTTGGACCAAGCACCCAGGCATATTTTGGGCCAGAAGTTTCATTTTGCTCTCTGGGATAGAATGTGAGTAATGCACAACAGGGTTGACTACCAGTCTGAAACATCTTTGGCCATTGCGACAAAATGGCTGTTTCTCTCTGGAGAAAGTTTCTCCAGTTTCTACAGTTGATGAAAGCATGGTCTTTGACCTTGTGTACATGATCATATTCATTTGATGTGATGCTACTGGAGATGGAGATGTAGATAACCTTTGTCTAGATCTGACTGGATCTAAAGAGGGCACTGATGCCAGTGTGATTTCTGCTGCTTCAGTGATGCCTTCCTGTGCAGGAGCCTCATCAGTACTGCAGCTGAAGGAGCTACAGTTTTGACAGGCTACAAAAATGGTGTCACTGCTAAACTTAAATGTGACTTTCCCAAAATCACAAGAGTAGGTCAAAGCCTAGTATGTGTCTGGACCACCTATGGTCAAATCCTGATTTTATAACTGCAGCATTGTCTGACAAAATCACTAAACACATAACATTTACTGTGAAATGATCACTCAGAGAGAAAGTTAGAAGAGACAGAGTATGTTTCTTTTCTATGGTATTTTTTTCAGACTTTTCCCTTTATTACAGTCATAGTGAGGGAGAGATGTGAAATTGGACAGAGAGAGAGAGAGCGAGCGAGAGAGAGAGAGAATGAAACATAGCAAAGTGTCATAGGCCAGACTCGAATCCAGGCCGCCGCAGCAAGGACTAAGCCCAAATCATGCTTTTTCATTTTATTTTCATCTGACAAAAAAACTCTCCGGACTTGATGCAAGAATAGCGCTTGTTGAAGTGCTTCATAAGGAATTTCCAGAAACTATGTGAAAGCTTGGAATTCAACGACAAGGACAGCAAAGAAACCACACTCAATCTACAATCACACAACATTAGAGAGAAAACTTTGTTTTTTCCAGTATCCAACAGTGAACACATGACAACAACTCAGAACAGTTAATACAGGAATTTAAGACAACTCACTTTAAGCTCTCACGAAACAGTGTAAAGGACATTAACCCACAAACACCCATGACCCGTAGTGGCTCAGTTCGAACACTGGTATGTCATGGCAGACGTACAACTGAAAGGCACAAACTATAGACTTAACAGTATTCAACAACATTCCCCTGATAAATGATGGACAGACACAAAACACTACTCCCAATTAGAAAACACAACATGCAAGGAAAAAAAGCAATTATCCCAGCTGATAAGTTGTACATCGATGGCAACCTCTACTATGACAAGAAATAACACCCTGGCTTTCTGATGCCCCACCTCCCCCACCATCATCCCTTTAATTTCTCTGTTTACCCAGCGATGCTTAACACGTACCTTCACCAGGAACCTTTTCACTTGAAGTTTATATTTGTGTATTTTGTTTTTTATTCTACTCCCAGTGTTCTTTCAAACAGCAAACTCCCCCGTCCTGTCACCATGAATTCACTTAAATTTGAAACTTGGAACATCCAGGGATTTTATTCACAAGCAAAAACACTTCAAGTAATCAACCACATAAACAAATTACAAGCAGATATATGCAAATATATAAAATATGATGGACGCTTTCGTTATTATACACAACAAAACAACCCAATCATCCAAATCATGATGACTCATCCTTCTTTCTTACCTTTTTCACCTCTCTCTCAAATCTGTCTGACTCACCAACAACTGCAGGAGGTTTCAATACAGTCATTAGACAGAACTAACAATTCATGCACAAAACCACCAATCAAACAGTTCATGAGTGATCTTGGTGATGGCTGGTGTTTAAAAATACCAGACCCACTAGTTCACAACTCATACCCTCATTAATGTCACCTTAACCGCTAACTGAATTTTTTTCAATATCTCAAACACACTAATGCCCCCATCATGCCTCTGCTTCCCTCACCTGGAATATTAACCATTCTTGCCATTAACCATCCAACCAACAGCGACTGAATACATCCCTGCTCAATAACCATGACTTTGGTAATTATATTAAAAGACAGTGAGTTTCCTTCCAAACACAACACAGCACCATCACTATTTTGGGGATCTGGGAGAGCTGCAATAACAGAAACCAGACCAGGTCTAAACCTAGTATGTGGCTGGACTGCGTATGGTCAATGTGTTAAATTGAGAATGTAGTTGAAAACTGTTGCCCAACTGAAGGAGAGAAGATTTAATTGATTTGTTTTTTGGTCTAGTGTCATCTGGTTTCAATATAGTCTCATCTGGTTTCAGTCTAGTGTCATTTGGTTTCAGTCTAGTGTCAGATGATTTCAGTCAAGTATCAGCAGGTTTCAGTCTAGTCTCAGTCTATTGTCATTTGGTTTCAGCCTAGTGCTAGCTTTTTTCAGTCTAGTGTCATCTGGTTTCAGTCTAGTTTCAGCTGGTTTCATTCTAGTATCAGCAGGTTTCAGTTTAGTATCAGCAGGTTTCAGTATAGGCTCATCTGGTTTCAGTCTAGTCTCAGCTAGTTTCAATCTAGTGTCACCGGGTTTCATCTGGTTTCAATCTAGTATCAGCTGATTTCACTTTTAGTTTCCAGCCAAAAATAAATAAGTAGTAATTCTTGCATGTGAAAAGTTTGGGCAACTTACTACTACAGTACTCCCTTAAAAAACAGATGGCAAACACTTTTTCTAGCTGAGACTCTTTCTGTTCTTGATTAAGGAGCTTTCACCCACTATTCCTTTTCCTTGGGAGCTCTGGGTTGTAGCAGTCAATAAGAAAATTAAAAACTGGACATTATGCCACCATAGCTCACAGTGATAAGGCCTCAGTTAACAGTGCTAATTTACTATGCTAATTCCACCTCCCGAGTACAATGAGGAAATGACCTAAGCAAATTTACAGTTCAGATATTCTGCCTCATCAGTTTCTTGAGATGATCTGGACTTAGATCTGGATTTTTTTTTTATATATCATCGACTGGGGCGGGAATATTGTTCTGCTGTGATAGTTTGCAGATAAATGCAGCAACAAATTGAACTGAATCAGTTAAACTGAATGAATCTGAAGTCCTCACAGTTCTGGAAGCTGGTCGTTAGAGAGCAGTGGTTCCTCAGATGTGCAATGATGTACAATGTAAATGAAGTCAAAGCTTCCTAGATCAACTGCTGCAAAAACTGGCCTTCTGGATGAAACAGTGCATACAGTGAGTTGAATTTTTGTACTGCAGAGGGGACAATCTTCTTTTAACCTCCACATTTGAACACAGAATGTGTATGTATACACAAGCACACACACAGATGGATCGCAAATTAAAGGAAAGAAGTGCCTTAGTAAGGTATATGTATATGTACTGTATATATTTCAGCACTGTTGAAATGTGGACGCAGAAATGAAATAAGCTCCTCATACAGCCCACACATTTATCCTGCAGCATATGTGTGGGCTGGAGAACAAATAACAATGAGCTAAAAGAGGTTAAAACCTTGGATGCTAATGCTTGGTTAATGTATACACATTCACAAAACTCAAGCTCACTGGGACTGCCCCTTACCATGATGCACCACTCCCTTCAGGCCATGGATTATGGGTTCGACAGCAGGATTGTCCTTCCCTCCCACCTGTGGAACACAAAAAGAAAGATCTGCTGTAAGATACAGTGATCGTCACAATAGCATTATTACTCATAGAAAGTAGGATGTAAATTATTTGTATTTATTGGACATCGCAACCATATGACCAACACCAACTGTTCTCTTTTATTCAGTTTTGTTTCTTTCTGTTGAACTACCTGCTGTATTTTGCACCCTCTGCTACTGCAGTGACTCAGTCCCATAATTGTCCACTTATCTAGACTTATATGAACCACACATATAGTTAGAAGCATTAGCATGTGTTTTAATTCATCACAAAAAGATAGAAAAAAAAACATTGAGGTTAAATCAGGGGAAAGAAAAGGGTGATAAAAGTGACAAAGGGGGAGGAAAAAGTCAAAAAACGCAGACGAGGTACTGAGAAAACAAAAGTGCAGCGTAATTAGGAGAAACAAACAGCAGCAATCAACAAGATCTCAAAGGCCCTCTCCATATGAACTCGGAGTGTGTGTGATGTCACAGTAACACATGCATTTTCATTGTCTTCAATTAGAGCATCATTGTTGTCATGGTGGCTGAGAATCAATAAAACCAAGCACAGAGAAACACAAGTCTCTTCCAAAGCACTCAATCTGATCTGCCACCTCTGCGGTGATGTATCTGTTAAAATGCAAAGAAAGGCAACCTGTTCCGTTGCTTCGTGTTATTCTAAACCAAGTCACAGTGACGTGGGTTGTCGAAAACAAATCCATCAGACCACAAAAGGTGGACAAGTTTAATGGACACATGTCTGTTTTCTGTTTATATTCGGATTTGTGTGAGTGTGTCTCCTAGGAAGAAGCGGCTGGATGAGATCCCTTTGAATGACGTGCTGTTAAAATGGCAGAAAATCACTGTTATTAAGAACAATGTGGGGCGACAAGCAAGACGGACAGTTAACAGAGACAGCAGGGCACAGTAATGTTGTCCACTTGCTTTTTACATGTTTAACACTAGCAGGAAAAATAGCGTATAAAGTCAATTTCACTGTTTCCTACAGATGCATCAGTTTTTCAGGTTGTGTTTGGCTTCACTGTCAGTGCTCTGTTGTCAACAGGTTTCACAGAGAACCTTTTTCTAACTGACAGCAGCAAGGTCTGGATTATTTAGAAGAACCCAGAGTTTGTCTCTGCTGTTGAGTTTTTAAAATTTCATTTTTCAGAGCTTGGAGCTTTGAAACAGTTGAAACATTTGAGTTCCCTACCTTGAAACTGCTCATCATGTGCAGCAGAAAATAAACCTTACAAATAATATAATGTAATGAATGTGAATTACTTGTTTTGTTTGTGTATTATTTCACATTATTCCAAACCCAAAGAGCCAACAGCTACAGCTAACCACACACTGTAGTTAATAATTATGATGTTAACATTTTGGGTCATTGAGATACAGTATAATGGTTCATGTGTGACTTTTTCTGTGTACACAGGAACAGCTGTACAAGCCTCCCGCGGAAAGGCTCACATGAGATGTAAGTGTCAATCATAGGATCAACAGATCCTAAAATGGTACTTTAACTGGCATTAACATTACAAATAGGACAGTATGTTCTGTTGCTAAGCAGCATGACCACCCACACTGCATTTGTGTTGACTGAAATAAAATCACACACCCTTTTTTGAATAGTGTCATACACCACTGGTGCACTTCGGACTTTTGACACGTATTAATAGTCAGAGCTACTGCTAATTCTAATGCCAGTAGCTACACCAGCGACAACAACAATTAAAACTAAATAATCTGCATCATTGTCATAATAAACATTATTACAGACACTTTAAATGATAAATATGCAATAATTAATCGAGCTGAAGCATAAATTAAGAAGGTAACCTCTTTAAGATACAATTTAAAGTTAAAATTGTCAGAGCCTTCAGTGTTTTACTTGCAGTCATCAGTGTAGATATGTTTTAGAGAGCAAGCTACAGCTTCATTGTGTATAAGACAAACTTACCCAAACTACCACAAATCCACTGCCAGCATCCATATCCAACAGCTACGAGACTGCCAAGACTGCTGGAATGGCTCCCCTCCCCCCCCCCTCCCCCCACTCTCCACAAATGCGTCTCTCCTGGATTTGGTGACACACACTTAACCTAGGGATTTAACAAACACGCACAATGTCCAGTTGGATTTTGAAAGACACACTTGTGGGCCAGTTGGATTTAATCATCAGGTTTGGTGTGAAGGATTACTGGGATTTGTACTTACACTGCCTGCTTGCTTGGACCACAGCAAAAGCACATAGAACAAAACACAGGCTGTTCAATTTCTGTGCTTTCATTGAGCACATGAACAAATCCTGCTCCAAAGCAGCCCGTTTTTGTGGATGATATGTTGAACAATTTCATATAATTCCCTTAAGCGGGTGGGAAATACAAACATATATTTTTCATTCTGTTTATTCACATGGCTGCAGTGAATGATCATGTGACACACAAATGTTACCATGATGCATGAAGAGCTCATTATGGAGGTGTTGGGGACTGGCTGCTAGATAGAGGCCCCTCTTCCAATACCAAACTGTCCCTGCTGCTCACTAACTTCTGTTTGGATGTTTGCCCAGGAGAGGTGTGCTGCCTCCTTCACAGGGTAACAGTTCTTCTTGTACCAGAGCAACACATGTTAACCAAGAGTACTATACTACACTATAGTATACTATACTATAATATACTTAGACACAAGAATACATAAGAATAACTTATCCTGCTCTTCATTGGTCTTACCTTCACCTAAACGAGTATTGTGGTTGCTTGAAAGGGTATTACTGGATTTATAAATGACACAGATTTGTTTCTACACACCCTAAAGAATAGCAAGAAGACTTTTTTTAACCATCTGCAGTAGCCCAAGGAAATACTTGCCAAAAGTGAAGTAATCATGGTGGTTTTGGCTGTGTACAAAAGGTAGGCACCTCTGAGCTTTTGTAACTACATGTTTGTTGAAACCCACACAAGCTGGTGGCTCTGAGGAGCACAGAGGAGCACAGGTCAGTTTCAAAGAGCATTGTCCCCTAACCTAAACCTAATTCTAACCATAACTCTAAAACCAAGTCTTAACCCTCAAAATGTGATTTGAAAGTGTCTCAAAAAGTGAGGACCGGCCAAAATGTCCACACTTTCCCATAATGTCCTCACTCTGTTAGTAAAATACTTTTTTTGGTCCTTACTATGTAGCAAGTACAAGTACACACACACACACACACACACACACACACACACACACACACAAACACACAGTGTAATCATTTCAAATAGCAGCAGAAGTTAATAACTGGAACTGCAATAAGGAGCTTGTTTTTGGTACAAGGCAAGAAAGTGGGTGAGGAAAAAAAGTGTGCGTGTTTAAAGGGAAAGAGATTAAGAGAAATAAAGGCAGCGATGGAGACACACAGAAAATGACAGACAGGGAGACAGAGAGGAGGAGAGAAAGAAAGGAGGACAGGGGGAATTAGGGTTTCATTATTAATGTTTGTCTCTGAAAGCCCACAGGCTCGTCCCCTGAGATCATCAGCCACCAGGCCTCACTTCACAATGTCCTACTCTCTCTCTCTCTCTCTCTATCTACCCTGTTCTCTCTCTTCAAATCCTGCATTTTTTGTTCTTTCTCTTCATTTGCTCCCTCAGCTCTATCTCCCTCTTTTTCTCCAGGGATGAACCACTGCAGTGACAAATCAGAAAAAAACTGTACAATGTGACATGTCCTCATATTTCTCTCCTCCACCACTTTTCTCTCTCATCGCCTGTCCCTTCCTCCCACTGTCATCCATTCAGAATCCCTCACTACATATCCTCTTTCTCTTGACTTCCTTCACCTCCTCCTGTGTCGTACAGAGGCTCATTTCCTTCTCTTGGCAATGGCAGCACTAACTGCTCGTGCATCAATGGCGTAATGGATGTAACGGTTGGACTTCTTTCAAACAATTTATCAGTGGGTGGTGGAAGATGGGGAGGAAGGCAGACAAGAAACTCTGGCGTTATTTTGCTGTTCTCCTCCTCTTTAGGCCTGGCAAAAGAAGACCTGACCTTCAGGTCACTCTCAGATTTGGCAAAAGTATATTGGGTATTTGATCCCTGTTAGAGAAAGACTAAGAGTAGATACAGACTAAAGAATTCTGGGCCTTGTGGTCATTTTTGGATCCAGGAAAAAGGAGGCCAGGCATAGATTTAAGAAGACTGGACCTCAGTCAGTGCTAGGAAACTAGGTTCTCTCCTCATTATTAGACCCATGCTAAAGGAAGGTTTTGTCATCATTCTCATCATAAGATTTCTGTATTTCCACATGTTAGTCGCACTTCATGTTCCACCACCCATCTATGGCTCATTGCTGTAGCTTGTGCCTTTATTCTGAACACACCTCCTGACAATGTGAACACTTCTGTTTCTGCCTCAAACCATTACAAAGGTGCAGACATGGACATTATTCTGTCATAGTGCCTGCCCTGATTGTCCTCCAGAGAAACATGATCAAATTTCAAAATCAGCATAAAGGAATCCTTTAGAGAGCAATGACACTGACAGTAGATTCCTCAGTCTGAGCGATGGTGTGTGACAAGTAGGGCAGCAGTCATGGAGCAAAGTGATCAGATATCTTCTGAAATTCCTGGCAAATTGCTAAAAAAAAAACAACAAATAACAATTTATATGTGTTGAATCCTGTTTGAACGCAACACTCACAGGTACGCGTTGTGTTAACACTTGGTGGTAGGCGTGCCTGACACTTTGTGTTGGTTGCCAAGGATGCACGCTCAGATGCTCTCAAGCGTAGCTATTGTCTATGCATTGCACAGGAGCAGCCTCTGTACGAGAGAGAGAGAGGATGATGAGATATCTTCCTCCTGAAATATAAATCATTCACTGAAACACAAAACTTTCGCTTCAGCTGATTCAAGACATCTGAAAATTAAAGTACTTCTAGGAGAGGGAGACAGGGCAGATCTTGTCGCCAATATCAAAGAATATAAATTTACAACTAACCAAATATGAAATCCTCCACAGAACACTGATCACTCAAAACAACATGCAAATAATATGTCTCACTGATCAGCGGTCACACTGCAAGAACCACAGATGACGACCTCCACTGCCTCCACCTGTACAGCACTACTGGGTTAAGGTAACACAGAAACTCTCCATGATCTTGGGATGCAGCATTTCCTCCCTCCTACCGCATTATACAGACAAGCTGATTTATCCTAAGTTGAACTTCCACCAAAACAAACAAAACCCAAGAAAAGTCATCACAATGGTTCAATCATCCTACAGAACATAAGAAGATAAGAAATCAAACATCACACTTTTTAAAACCTTTCCTGGACTTCATTTTTCACCAATCTCAATTTTAATCACGACTTTGACTGTTAGTGAATGCCACTATATCACAGGCCGAATCCCAATATTCAGAATTCATACATACACACACAGTGATATACACATTGCACACTGTTTATCATAAATATTTCACTATCAAACACATTCTATCCCTCAACACTTCCTCTTTAAACTGATCCTGGGAACCATCATTAACCATCGAAGCTATTAACCCAACCCCTCCCTCCTGTGTGTTTTCCTTTGTGTGTGTCTGTGTGTGGCGTGGCACATGTGGGGGCGGGGTTGGGTTTGGCGGGGCCTTCCTCCCTCTCTCATAATGGACAGAAACAAAGAAAACAAAGAAAACAACGAAATGTCACTCCTCCGTGGACAAACTCCCTCCCACACGGTCTGGAAGTTGTCCAAGGCAGAATGAGACCTGCAGCGAGCTAGCGCCCTCCCCATACCCCCTGACACTGCCATCCTACTCCCCCCGTGTTTGTAGGGGAAGAGGGTTTTCCTCTGCTGACCTACCTGCTGCCTCCATTCTCTGGACGTCAACTCCCACCTGAGGGGGGAGGGTTCAGTTACCGGCCCAGCTGGGCTAGGCTGGAGGTTCAGTGTGCTTTCAGCATCTTCTCTTCTCAGTGGAGACTGTATCTGCATGTTACCTGGACTGGTCCACAGGTAGCAGAGGTGTGTGTGTGTGTGTGTGTGTGTGTGTGTGAAGGCCATGTGTGTGCTACACAGCTTGCTCTGGATGAAAGGCACTTGAAAGGAGGATGTCACACCAGCTCCTTCAGCTGATGCTGTCTGTGATGATGCTGTCTGTGATGCATTGCAGATATGCAACACATAGAGCCATCCAACTGATGGAGACCTACTGCTCCCACTTTAATGGAGAGAGTGCAGTGTCATGGGAGCAGGATGTTGTGTCTTGTGCACCAAAAGGATCTGTTCAGGGACATACAAGTCAACATCTCTTTTGAGAGCTACCCACATTTCTATGAAAAGAAAACACTCCAAAAAAGTCACAAACAGTCCTAATATCACATTCCTGCTTAATGTGTTTATGTGTCATTGACAGCATGATAGGCCTCACATTACCCGTCCCCTGTTGGCCCTGTTTTTACTGATGAACTCAGCAGGATCTCACAGGAGCAGTGACACCACAGTCTGCACATTCCAGTTAAATATCAACAGACTGGAGGTGTTTGGTTTGTTGCAAGTGTTTGACAAACCTTTTAATACAGGGTTAACAGCATGCACAGCCAAAGTACCATCTTAACCCCCCGAATGACTAATATTTAGTATGTTAAAGAAAAGACCCACAGATTTTTTTCTGAAACACAAAATTTGATGTTGGAACTGTTAAGACATGACAGAATTAAAACAAATTCATTTATTTAGACATAATTATCATGCCTTAATGAGCAGATAGATTCTATTGTATTTTAACACAAAACATACATTTTAAATTCAGCTGACATGATGCTGAAGTGTCTTTAGATTTAGACTGGATAAAAAAAAAATCAAGGTCTTTTGATCCAACGGTAAAAGTTTTTGAGACACCACCATTTCTGTGTCACATGGGGTTACTTATTTTATCATTTTTCACAGAAGCACTGGTGGTAATACAGGTTCCTATAATCAGATAAATATGCACTTAATGACCAGACAGAGTCAAATAAGAGTGAATCAGATTTAGTGTTGAACAGTTCTTGGTGACAGCTGCTTATCTGGAGGTTGAAGCCTCCTGACTTTCCTCATGACAGCACAGTTGCTGAGCTCTGTTCTGGATGATAAATTAAATTGCTAACAGCGTAATACAAATTCTGAAGTTAATATGAATTAATTATATTTCTTATAATTACAACATGCATGAGTTACTGTTTTCTGAAGATGAAAATCTAATACCTATGTTTTATCATGTCACTTTTCATAAATGGTCTCTACCAGCTAACTGTAGTAAGTTATGGCTGCAGTATTGATGTATATAGGGAGACGTGCTATTTTGTGCAATAGCATGCCATGCTAGCTGTCCATGCAATGCTGATGGCAAGTGCACAGGAAATTAACTAAAACTGGGGCTGTTTTTCAGGGGGATAAAAAAGAAAAGTGAGCATTGTCGTACTCATTTGTATGATTTCACCGTGTCCTGCACTGATGACCATCATGTGAGTCTCGACCCTCTCTGACGGTGGCCTTTTAGAAAAGATGTGTTCCTTCCTAAAAAACAAACTAATTTTCAGCAAAACGAGACTATAAAGAGAACAAATCTGCTTTCTTTAAGCTTTGGGGATAAACTGCTTCACGTGCATCATCATCTTTTTCATGATATCAAGCGATTGGATCAGAATGAGGCTGATTTGAGACGTGTGTTCCGATTAATTTTCTTCCTTCCAGCTCCTTGTCCTCGTCTGAATAGGTTCTTTTGTCAGGAAGCAGAGTATGTGTGACTTAGTTAACGTGAAGTCAAGTCCAAGTAAAATTTTCCTTCATTCTCTTTGTTCTCCCTCCTGCCTTCCCTGCCTCTCACTCTATAATATTAAATCAGGTACCAGTGTCCCAAAAACCATGTGAAATGAGACTCAGTGGGATTCTCACGTTAACTTCAGGAACAAATAGTAAAAAGCAGAGTGGATGTTCCACATGATTTGCATCCCAGCTGGGCCTCTGCGCTCTGCTTGTAGCTGGGAGTGAGGCAAACAGTAGAGGCATGCAGCGCAGTAAATAAGCAAATAAAAGGGCAATGATAGCTGTTTACAGCTGCCATCTATTTCAGTCAGAGGCTGCGGGGGCAATGCAGTGGTGGGTCATAAAAGCGTGATTCCCTAGCTCAGTCAAGATGATGGGACCAATTTGTCCTCTAACACGAATGTGACGATTGAGTTAATACATGACACAGAAGCGACAGTGACGCTGCTGCAGAAACACACTGGCAAACAGAGGAGAGAGCACTTAGGACAGAAAGAGACAAGAAAGACAATTGGCACTGACTGCATTTACACAGAATAAGAGACGCACTGATAATCAGATTACAACAGTTATATGAATAAAGCAGGGCCCATGTAAACAGGCACACTGCTTTGTATTAGGGCTGATTTAACCGTGCTGTTGTACTGGACTGGGTCATATTGTAGAGGTTTTTATTTTTACGCTCACTGAAGGTGTTTCTGTCAGACCAGTTTCAACATGTGAAGAGCTACATCACATTTCTAAGCGTGGTCAAGTTTCACACCTGAACATGGTGACATATCTCTGCTGTTTTTGATACAGATATGTGGACACTATTGTTTTAAAGGTCCATACAGTCTAAAGGTAGATGTCCATGTGTTTGTGATTATAAAGCAGGTCTAGGTTCTATATTAATACTGTGAAAGTATCAAAGCCTCAGTCCACAGAGAAATGACCACAGCCTGTATTCAGAAACTGAGCCTTAAAACCAGCCGTTAGGACTTCTGGAACTTTGTGATGTCACAACAAAGCAGTCACCGCCCACCTGGACCCACCATCTAACCTTGCAGGATTTGGAGTGTTTATTTGAAATCTGCTACATTTTTACTGGATCACTCAGAAAACAGTCAACCAATCACAAGAGAGACTCAGAGCCTCTCTTCTTCATCATTTCAAGTCAAAAGTCCTCAGGTTATGTTTAAAAGTCCTGATGTGGTCTGACAATGAAAATAATTAATAAAATTGAACAATAAAACATATTTGTGCTAATGAGAAAATCTTAAGTGATTCCATTAAACCCCTGCTTGATGTTTTAACAGAATAGTGTGTGTGTCTCTAACTATTTAAAAAAACACTTGGAGTCACTATGACAGTATTAGTAAGCACCAAGTCTTTTAACACAATGTGTTGAACTTTTTATTAAGATAATGATTTATTTTGTGATACAGTAAATTCTCATTAAATTCAATGAAGAAAGCGTTCATAGATAAAAGAGGTAGATGTGAATATCTGTTCTGGTTCATCTAGTGAATTAAATTCTTGACAAGTCAAAGTGTTTCATCACATAGGTGCATAAATCCTGTAAATCCAATTTATCAGCAACATAATGTGAAATGGACTAAAACCACTGATATCACACAGACCAGATTTAACTACACCCTGTGGAGCCTCTGACCACAAGCAGCACTGTGAAGAAATACTTTTAAGAGAGGGATGAGTGTGTGCGGGCGAGGCCGTAACCATTCACATCATTCCACTGACCTACAGGTGGCAGTAATGCACCGGGAAACACAGTCATTCTCCAATACAGGCGGGTTTCAAGCCAGTGTGTGGCCTTCATATGAAAAACAACCAGTCTCACTCACACATGCATATCTGCCAATAGGCTGTATATATGGTCAAATGGCTTCAAGGCAGTCGACAGGGCTAAGAATGAATATAATAAAAGAAAAATTCACCACAAAGAAAGCGGTTTGGCACACTGTAAAACATCATATTTAAAACTCTACTGTAAAAACCTGTTAATTCAACAGTCCTCATTGGTGCCTCCTGGAAATAAACTAGAGATTTTTCCTGAGACAAAGACCTCCTCCTCCTCCTGGATTGAATTCAATCACATCTACACCTATAAAAATGAAGATGACCTGTGATGTTGCTTTTCATTGACATGTCTTGGAACCACATGTCTCTGTATATTTTACCACATGGGCCCATCACATCATTGTCACTTCTTGTTTTGCAGATATTAAAGTCCTTGATGTTGATGGTCTTCCTATTGACTCAGTGGTTAAAAGACTTGTGATCTATGCTGAGCTGGAAGTCCGTGCAGGCACCACACTGTTGGTGGCTAGCTTCCTGTTAGAGACCTCAGTGTGCTGACAGGGTTCCTCATGTTTCTTTCTCTTTTCAACAGTACCACAGGTGGGTGTTTAAAGGTTTCATTCAGGGCTGGATGGTTTTCAAGGCTTCAGTTGTGGCCTTGTTCACACAGGATGAATCCAGAGGAATTTCTACCTGTCATTAGAACTGATCAAATTTTATTCAATTTTCATAGCAGTGTGTGTGAATGGATGCAAAGACTCAGGCTGTTATTGCCTTGTTGTGGACATGTGGGCTTTTACTTAGAGTAAGACTAAGACTAAGTTTAAATCATCTGACAAAATGAACACTGAGCAGCTTTAAGATGAGCCTAATAAACTGGTAACTCAGTGTACTGAGTCATGTAAAATGTGTTCTCTGATATCAGGAAAGGTGCCTTCATGTTTGATATGTTTTTAAAATAAAATCCTGTGAGTGGAATATTTTTTGAATGAACAGCTCACACACACTGAAGTCAGGACACAACACTGTCAACACAACCAGGTCCAGAAGACTCTCCGCTCCACACACACACACACAGACACACACACACACACACACACAGACACACACACACACACACACACACACCCTGTTGAGATCCTTCTGCCAGAGCTGACTGACCAAGGGTTAAAATCAGCTTTTCAGGCACAAGATCATCAGGTTCAGAGGAAATATGTGCGAACCACCATCACATAAATCAGAGGGTGGGAAAACAAGAGTACATTCAGACAACATCTTCATCAGTTTGACAGGCTTCTTCACAACCTTCAGGTTCAAGACTTTGTTGTGTTCTCTGCAAACACTTCCACTTGTTGTCTGTGTGACTTGCAGTGTGTTTGTGTATTTGGTTTTGTTTTGTCTATTTGTGAATGTTTTTTTGTGCCAGCAACAGTCAGAGCCGAAGGCCTTTTGTTTTCAGGTTGTACAGACTGTCTGTCCCATTCTCGTGGACAGGATATCTCAGTTACGCTTGGCAGAAACATTCACTTACTTGGAGGATATACTGATTAGATTTTGGTAGTCAAAAGTAAAAGGTCAAGGTCACAGTGACCTCACAAAACACAGTTTTGGCCTTGTGAACGCAATATCTCAGTAACACCTTGAGGGAATGTCCTCAAATTTGGCACAAATGTCCATTTGGACAGCTACCATGTGTTCTGCAAATTTCCTGGTTGGATGAGTCATACAACCACAAGGCGGGAATTCTAGTCTTTAGCTGCAGTCCACTGACTGTAGGAGGCAGGGCCACCTTAGCAGAGAGACTCTTTGCTCCAGATGGAAAAGAGGAGGTTGGAATCATCCAGCTATGATGACATAAAAGCATGAATGACTTGTCTCAACATTTTGGATTGATAAAAATCATTTTTTCCACAATCCTTGAAAAATTGAAAACTGTATGACAGATTTGATCGGACTGTTCAATGTGACAAGGGGAAATACTATGATCCAAATGCTGGAGTTTGAGCTGAGCTGAAGGTTTTTTGAGCTGAGCTGAAAGAAAATTTGAGACATTTTATGAGCAAACAGATTTCATTTTGTTATTGGGGTCACAGCTGAGATAAACCTGAGTATCATCTGCATAAAAAGGATAAAAAATTGTAAATGATATCAGTGCATCAGCAAGTCAAAATAAATTGACAAAGAGTAGAGCGCAGTTACATGGACAGTGATGATTATTTTAGCACACAGTATGAAGTGGTTCGGTGGGGGGAAAACTGTGTATAGCATTACCATGGTGTGGAAAGCAACAGGGATAGGACGTAACTGATAACTGACCATGTCAATAAAACACAAAATCAGTGTATAATGGCGAGGGGGAGGTAGCAGACAACATCTGTCTGCTGACAAACATGTTAAAGGGATGTGACAGAAGTATCTTTATGATTCAATTGATGCACATGAAAATGTTTGTCTGTACAACACACACACACACACACACACATATACTGAGAGCCTGAGAGTTAAAGACAGACTATAGTTGTAGTGTAGACAGAGCAAGACTGAAGTGAGAGCAGGAAATGGGGGTTAATGGTCCAAGTAAAAGCCCACTTAGGTAATCAATGGCCTCAAATGAACTTTTTATTCCTGCCAATTGAGAGTGACAGAGCTGACAGTGATCCCAGTGCAGCCACACACCCACTCATCAGGCCAGGGGAAGAGAGAGCGCTTAATCTGCGGCTGAACTTTGACTCGGAACAGCAGGTTTTTACAGTTCACACCCACCAAACCTCAAAACTCCCCAACACACACAATTTTAGTTTCTAGCTAAAAACCTTTGGCCATTTTCTCCAGTGTAGTAAAAAAGTTGACTTGTCTGACCAAAGTCAAAATTAGCTTGATAACCATCCTGCAGTCATTTGGTTTGGTCAGATTTAATAAATCTGCTGTGTCAAGTATATGAATCATCACAATTTCAAATTAAAGGACCTGCTAATGTCTAAACGGCGAATCTGTCATTATGTCGTCATTCAATGACGATGTTGTGCGGTCGGAACAGGATGAGAAGATAACAACAGAGGTTTCATTTTGGGGTGAACTGTTTTTGAACCAAGTCCAACTCTCACAAGGACAGACCAGACAATCCTGACCTCGTCCTCACACACACACAAACACACACAGACCTGGGAGGAGAAGAAAGGTTCCTACCTGGAAAAACACAGCCATGGCTGCGATGATCCTCTTCTCCCTGAGTGCTGCACTGAGACTGTCAAAGTCATCTGAGTTGTACATGTAGATCTGCATCTGTGAGGGACAGAAATACAGAATTACGCTGGGGGGGGGGGGGGGGACATTATACCTTCACCCAATTTAATCAAATCATTACAACAGATTCTGCTATTAATATCCCCCACAAATTAATGTGCTCTCTCACAACCCAAACACAACCGACGAAATTCAGTGTTGTGATTCCTCAACATTCACAGCTATTTTCATTGTCTTCATGATGTAAAAATATCTGACTTTTTAGTGACTCCAGCTTTATGACACTTTTTAATGGTTGTGTTCTGACTCTCACAGCAGCTGGTTAAGGTTAGTAAAAGGCAGTGCTCTGTTTTAAAAACAGAGAAAGTTCACAGTGACTTCAGACACAGCATGTTTATGTAAATTTCACCAAAACCACCACCTGTCACTGACCTTAACCAAGATGCTTTCATTGCCTCAACCACAGACTGAACTCTACCCTCTAAATACATGTATGTATGTGTAGAAATTGGAACAATCTCATATATTGACATATATGCCCAGCAAATACGTATGTTTATGTATGTTTATATTGTATATAAACATGTATCCATCACAACACCTGTCAATATATTTGATATTATATACAGGAGGATCCAATGGTTCTAATCAAGCAACACAACAAACCAAACTCCCCTACCCTGTCTGTAGCATCGGACTCAAGTTTATAAACAAGTCAGGAATATAAAGTTGTTGTTTTTTGTTTTTTTTTCTATAATTTCCCAAAAAAGCTGCGCTGTATTTTCAAGCAAATGTTATTCAAATGAGACTAAGTATTGTGTTCATTGAGATGTGCACTTAAATGACATTATTCAGTCCTGAGTCATGGATCTGGTGACTCCAGACTTGGAACCACAAAAACAAACAGATTAAAAAAAGAATGCAACTTGAATTTAACTTGGACTTTAGCGCTGTGACTTCCTCTGAGGATAAACCAAAACACTTTGAATCAGCTTTTCAGCAGCCAGTCTTTTACAAGCAGGAGGACACATATGGACAGAGATGACAGACTGAAGATGAAACCTCAGCTCACATTTGGTCATGAACCCAGTCCTTTGGTCAGCAAAACGTGTGGTTTGTTCAACATGTGAAGCTTCACTAAGATGCTAAGATGAGGGTAATATTAGTGTTCTTAGCTCAGATATGACTTCAGCTAACATTAGCTATAAGCTTGTAGTTTGCAAACATGAAATCACAGAGTAGTCTTTGGAGGCCAAAGTGTTTTCTTCTAAAATGAACAGACATTTTTCACTCGTCAGTTATTGGTGGTCATCAGTCAGATTAGCCCAGAGCTGCTGATGTTCCTTCTTCCATAATGACACAAGTGAAACAGGACTGACTCTGGACTTTGTAGCCAAGATCTGAGAATTGCAGAACAAAGACTTTGTCCCACCTCTGCTATTTTCACCCGAGCATTAATCCACATTTAGTGCTGTTGTGAGTGAGTATCTCTGGCAGCAGGACGGTGTGTGGGACTGAGTCAAAATAAAATACAGTGGGTGTGTTTGTGGTGATGAAGGAACGTAGCTCACTGATGTGTTTTTATAGTTTCTGGAAACAGTGGAGCTCAGAGGAAGAAGATACACAGTACCAGGCTGTAAATACACATATAATACTAGTTAGTGGGAAATTATACCCACTGGGATGGGATTTTTTTTTTATTGTCAAATTCAATTCCCTATAATCCATGAACCACCACCACCACCTGAAAACTGGTCAAACATTTAGGATCTATTGTTGTTATGGTGATATGGACTTATTATGCATTAAGGCACATAGTAAATGCCTGTACATGTGTGTGAGGGAAATATTGTGCCTGTATATATGTGCAAGTACAACAGAAACTGTATGCACATGTGTTTACATGATGGCTATTTCTTCCTTTGCCAAGATCAACACTGTTGAAATCACTTGTGCAGCATTTCCTCCATCTTGCTAATCCTCACATAAAGAGCCCTGTGCATCATGTTTTGATCTATTTGTGGAGTAAACAGTTGTCAAGCAGCCTGATATACAGTCTTTTAGGTGAATTTATAGCAGAGACAACACATTCTCACACACTGGCATTAATTAAAATGAAAGAGGGGGATTGTGCTCATGAACGCAGCACAGAGACAGCAGCTCAACAATTAGAATCAGTTTAAACAGCAGCGTTTGCTCTACAGATGCTCATGTGTGCTTCTTCACACAGTGTCATGGCACAGTGATAACACAAAACACACCACTACACCACTACAAAACTGTGTGTCACTGCTCATTGAGCGTTTGGCCCAGTCCTGCCAGGAAGACGCACATAGTGCAGGCACATGATTCAGACCGCCACCACCAACCACATCATTGCACACTGCTGTCGATGGGTCAATAGGTGCCTGATGATGGCTGGCTGAGGAGCCAACTGTGCACAGATGGGACACATCACTGCTGCAGTTCTACGGCTTATTTAAGGCCAAGACTGAAGGAATCTCAGAGCAAATCTAGGTGTAGTTGACAGGCAACACAAACAGGGATGAGTCTTGGATATTTTTTAAACTGGGGCTCTATGGAGGTGATCGTATACTGACATACTGTTCTGTGCTTTTCTCTGGGTATGTTTTTCATTGTTTAGGCCAATTAGATTCTGATGATATGCTACAGCAGACTTTTACATGTTTACAGCCTGGTACAAAAACTGTTCTGGTCTCTAGAGCTAATTTCCTCCTTCATGACAACTGTACGGGCTGATTTTTATAGAACTCACCTGTTTATATTTTATTTAAGGCTTTAAGTTATCTGCAGTAAAGCAATAGCCTAAAATGGGCTTCCAGCATGTTTATGAATAACTACCAGGTATTGAGCTTCAAAGCTGTATTTCTCCTTACATATGTAGCATGTAGCATACCTGGACCTGCACAAAACCAGGTCTATAAAGACATGGTCTCCCCACTTTGGTGTGGAAGAACTTTGAGATGAACTGAACGCTGACTGTGAGTGAGGCCTGATCACCCAAGACCACTGCTGGACCTCACTGGTGGTGTTGGGTGGCTGAGACCAGCAGTGGAGGTGGATACAGCAGCAGATTCAGTGTGGTTCATAAAGATGAAGTTAGGTCCATGTGCAGATGCTAAATAAAGTAATTGCATTTACTTCACATCCACAGATGGAGGAGCGTATTACTTTTTATAAAATGGTGGATAAAAGGACCACGACTGATGGCTGAAATCAGCTGCAGGTGAACAGACTTCAGGTGAGCTGAGGCTCAGTGCAGAAACCTGATCAGCTGGATTAATACTTCATCACAGTACATCACAATATTTCACCACTATCTTCTTTCTTTCATTTGCCTTTTTTCTACAACACACAGTACCTGCTGCACATTTTCCACTGAAGTAGCTGTGTCGAAAGCAATTAATAGGCAAAATAGATGCACTAATACAGACCTCCACCTTTCTATTAAACCCTGTTTGTTACAGATACAACATGGCGGAAACCAAACAGATTACAAGTTCATACCACTGAATGTGATGTATGGTATTTTATCAATTTCTTGTTGCAACAGCCTCATAAGTCAGTCGCAGCTGCAGTCACAGAGGACAGACTTTGCTCACTCTGCTGCTCATGAATCCACAGGCAGATGTTCATGTGGTGCAGGTCTGTAATGAAGTAATGGTGAGATTCACAACTTTGTGCTCATGTTTTTCTTTGAACTGATTCACCCTGCATATCAATGCCCCCACTGGCACCATAACAGGTCTATCCATATTTCTGCTCTCACCGCCCTGTGATTTCTATGATCTATCAGGATATTGAAAAAAATCTTACCAATAACAGGAGGCAGGAGAACCTGTCATTTCTGTGATGGAGTGAGGTGAAAGAAAGTGTTAGGTAGATGGTGCACTGGGGGGAGGGAGAGGAGGAAGAGGATGCCTGCCTCCCCCTTGGCAATCAGCCTTAGGGGGTCTGTAACAGCACCCCTCCCTTCCTGGAGTTCAAAAGCCTGAGTGGGAGGTAGAGATGTTGTTGAGCCTGGAGGCAAAACATCTCATCACCAAACTACTTATTTATTCTATGCTCAGAAAAACACTTTGGAGGAGAGAGGGGAAACCCCTGTTGCTTGCAAGGCAGGGTCCACTTTCTAGATCTTCACATCAGGGCAAAAGACATCATCACCCTACTGGTCTGAGGTCCATCATACGACAGGCTGCAACCAGTAATCAGAGCTGGGGGAAGGCTGATGGCTAGGGCAAGGCCTTGGTTAAGAGTACATCGACCCAGCATGAGCAGAACACTACAAAACACAATCCAACAGGGCCAGATGCTCTCCAGCACCTCAAACGTAGTGGAATAACCAAAAAAATAAAAAAAAGGTGAAAAAGAAGTGACCCCACCCAGCTCATCTGGACCAATCAGAGCCTTCCTGTGTCACTCTGATGCACTGATGAGGAAGGCATGCATCATAATCACATATGAATCTCATTTCATGTCAATGTTAAGGTCTTTTTTTTTGCCACCAAAACCTAATCAGTTTTTTCTTGAATCAAGGTGAACGTTTGTATCAAATTTGAAGAAATTCCCTCAAGGTGTTACAGAGATATTGTTTTCACAAGGCCAAAACTGTGCTTTGTGAGGTCACCTTAACCTTGATCTTTGACCACCAAAATGTAATGTGTTCATCCTTGAGGCCTAATGAATGTTTGTGCCAAATTTAAAGAAGTTCCATCGCGGAGTTACTGAGATATCGTGTCCACAAGAATGGGACAGACAACCTGAAAACAATACGCCTCCGGCTCTGGCTGTCACTGGAGCAGAGGCATGAAAATGTCACAAACAACAGTGGATGAGAATGACAATGACACAGTTGTATAGGTTGTTGTAAGTCGACTCACAGTCACTGTGAATTGTTTTAAGCCTTTCAACTTAGAGACACGAGTTCTCCTGCTGCCTTAAAGCTGAGTTCACTAAGCTAAATAGTTCAGTGAGTATTGAAAATGTAAAACTAACAGAAGTTGAGACTTGGTCAATAAATTGCAGACATTAAGTTGAATCAAGTGTTCCAGGACATGGATGGTGATGACTCGCTTCCCCTCTACATTTTCTCAGTTTAAAAAGTTGGTTCTTCGTTTGACATTAAAAACAGCTGCTGAAGACATTTTGTACCAGAGTCAGTTCTCAGAGAACGTGTGAGGTTATGTGAGGGAATTCAAAGCCTTCACATGCATTAAAGACATGCATTTGTTCAACACATCATTTCAAGTCAAAAGACATCCTAAGTTTAAAATTAACAGCATAACATCTTCAAATGAACCAGAGTTAATGAGAAAAGATTCCTTTAAATTCCTGTATGATGTTTTACACTGACTTTCACATATTTCTTTGATTCTCGTGGAAAACACGAACTCTTCAAACCTTTATCACAGTTTGCGCCAACTAAAAACTACATGAAGGATCTGTCATGTGACTCAGTACTGGTCGGTTAAGAAAAGACGAAACAAAACAAGTTACTCATTTGGTTTAAAAATGTCTTGAGCATTTTACATTTACGGAGTCTTTTGTGTGTGTGTGTGGGTGGGTGATCATCATCAGACACAGATGTAATGGAGTGTAATGTACTCAATGAAACATTAATATATGGGAAGGTAAGCACAGGAGACAGACTCTCACCACGAGCAGGCTGCAGTGATGAATCAGGCAGCCTGCACTGCTGACACCTTAATGCATCATTATTATAGATGCTCTAAGTGGTTTCTGAGGGAGGGAACAACGAGCTGATTTAAAGTTAACAACCTACCTGAAAACCAAGTGTACATGCATCCGTTCTATGATCTTACAAGATCCTATTATCTGTGACTGTCAATACCTCCCCTCAAACTGGAACTCAGAGAACAAAGCCTGCTTCAGTCGGGGCTGAAAACTGGACAACCCCCCCCCAACATACACAGACACCAAAGACAGTAAGTGTCAAATTTACATGCAACTACTTAGTGCAAGGAAATGAGTCTTTAGAGGGAACAATGCATGTTAATATTGAGCACCTGCTCACAGGTGCAGCAGTGGGACTGACTGACTGATGAAGTTACACCACCGGTTACCTTCCCCATTGGTCGTTGCTCTTTCAAAATGAAATGGCACAAACAGTTCCCATTACATCATCAGGGGGACATTTACATGAAGTGTTGACAATTCAGCACCTTTGTTGCCAGATTAACCAACACTAGCATCAGGTGATTTTCACCCACATGATTCTTGTCATGTGATTTTCATTGTGTTGCTGCTGTCTGAGTTGCATGGGTCCTTGGGTAGCTTCAGGCTGCTCATTGATGTCATTAATGGTATGTTTGTTTCCCTCCTCCCATCTATGGTTTTTTCAAGAGGCATGCCTTCAGGTGATTTTCACCTGACGTTAGTGATGGTGTTACTAATTTTAACATTAGTGTTCTAGGGTTAACCTTTATCCTTTAACCTTCGCTACTTTCTGTAGAGCAGAGTCGCCACTATTACCCTGTGAGTATGAGGGCGGCTTTCCCTCCACAAGCACATCTCTCCATGTGTCTCTCTCCACTGACTACACAACAGCTAAAATAACAACAGATAAAAATTTTATCTGTGAGTCATCATTGCACAGTAAATCCAGCTAAAAGCACAGCTTGGTCTTTGTCTTTCACTGATATGTTCACTGATGTGACATTGTGGTTATAAAATCAGGATTTGAAATGACTGCTGGTTAACATGTAGTCCATATTTCAGTCACTATATCAACCTTGTTCCGTTGTCATGACAACAGAAACAGGAAAACATGTCAATGAAAACAGCTTTACTGTGAATTTACTGAATTAAAATACTGTATATGTGAGCACAGAGAGGAGGAGAGAAACAAACAGATGAAGAGCTGAAACCAGCTGACACTAGACAGAAACCTGCTGAAACCAGCTGACACTAGACAGAAACCAACTGACACTAGACTGAAACCAGCTGACATTTGCTTCTCTCCATTGAAAGTAGTAACTTACAGTGGTTCAAAAACAGTTTTTTAACTACATTCTCAATTTTCCACACATGCTCCAGCCATATACTCGCTTTTGTTCACTTTCTTCTTCCTTCAAAAGTAGCTATGGCTAAGATTTGCCAAATATACCATCATTAATACTGAGAAGCTGGTGGAATACAAATACCAGCCCATGAGGGACATGAGATAAACTGATGGAGTCAGTGAATTATTGAAATAGAAATAATATATTTTTTGTGCTTTTTAACTGTGAAATACTGAATGATGTGATCTCTTCAGGCCTTTAAAAATCTAGACTGGTCACAAGATTGTCCTCACAAGAAAAAACATAATTTATCATTTGTTTCCCTAAACACACAATAGATGTATGTTTGCCTTGATGTCAAGCGGCAGTGTGAAATATTACTCTTGTCTGCCAGCAACAGAGGCGAAAGCAGCCTAACATTAATAATGGTATAAAACATCATAGAGATGTGGTTGGGGTAGATGCATGGTACAAATTAGCTTGTGAACTTGACATTAGATACTGTTCATTTCCTCTTCCTGCCACCAGAGACATTGAAGATGATCTCCCCTATACAAAGCAGTTTTTGTGTCTAAACCAAACACGTCAAATTAACAAACAATCATAAGAGTGGTGGTGTGATGGTTTGGGAAGGTGCTGAGGAATGATGGGCAGAGACAGTTATTTTACAAGGCAGTGTGGCTGAGTGCAGCAGCCGGAAAATTTCTAAACCATTAATTAGTTTTGAGTTGGGACAATTAATATAATATTGATAAAATTCTTTCTGTGCAGTGTATTACCATATGCTATCAGCTCAAAGAAATAACTGTGCTCAGTTACACTAATTAAATTAAAGTTGAAATACTTGAAAGGCAGCAGAAAAGGTATGTAACCACTGGTTCAGAGCACATTACGTGAACCTCATATGCCTAAGTGCATTTAGCTCTGATCAGTGGGTGGAAAATGCTAACACCTAATACATAGGAGATAGAAAGTCCAAGCAGTTACAGTTCTACCGAGCCACCAAGGCTGTCAGGATTTTGCAGTGTGTGTCTGGATCTGGATTGGGTTCAGTGGTTCTAGATTTTGGCTCAAGTGTTTGCATTCAGCTCAGCTTATTTGGATTTGGCCATAACGATGACGGAATCTGTTTCCAGGATGTTTTAATTCAACCAGGGGAGTCATGACCTTATTATGTTGAAAACAAAGTCCTGGCTCTCATTCTGTGTAAGAATTAATGTGAAAATCAAACACTAAAAGTTTTGTTTTGAAGCTCATAAAGCTAACATGACAAGCGAGCCCGGGGGGAATACAGTGCAGTGCTGCCTTGTTAACTCCGATCACATCACAGGCCATCTCTCATGTTGCAGAGTTTAAAGTTTTCGATACACTGGTCAATTGCATAAAAGCTGTGGGACTGTGAAAGCTGCTCATAGTGTGTTTGGGCTTCTGTGTTTTACATATAAATGAATTCCTTTAAGACAGAAATTGCTCAAACACTGAATACCATCACAAGCAGAGGAACGGGGATGGATGTAGTGGCCTGACTTCATTTCATACTGCTCTCTAACTCGAGTCCTCACTCCAACGATACGAGCCCTGAGGTTATAGATGGAGAGACTGAAGGTGATGAGGAAGATCGGTCACTTAAGGAACACCCTGTGGCCCTCACCATTCAGACTTTACAAATTGCCTGTCTGGGCCTAGATAGTGGCCAGGACATGGAAAAGGCCCGGATGAATAGATGCTGCTGAACTGAATGAAGGAGAGAGCAATGGATGTAGTTTGGTATCTGCTGGCATTTTGAAGCTTGGATGTGTGTTTACTACTCATTGCCATTTTTGCAGTTATTGGAGACAAAAACTGTGATGAAAGCCTGGATGGTGCAGTGATTAGCACTGTCATCTCACAGCAAGGCTCTGGCCTTGGGGCCCCTCAGTGTGGGTTTTTCTCCAGGTTATTAGGTGACTCTAAATTGTCAGTGTGGTTGTTCGTCTCTATATGCAGCCCACTGACAGGCTGGAAATGGATGAAAGTCTGAGTGGAGCTCAGGTCAGATAAGCTAGCTGTGACTGTACTGTACATTAGTCTTGTCCATTCAGCAAACACAGCTAAAGACCAACTTTTCACCAATGTTTATGTATAACATAACATGATTGTGATTTGCCATGGTGATGTCAACATGGAGATGCTCACCATGTTACTTGCCAACACATGAGACAGCAGCTTTAGTGTCAACTTTCTCAACTCTACTCTAACAGCCTGTCCTGGACTCAAACCACCACAGCAACTATTACACAACTGAAATAACTTTATCCAGCCAACACTAACAAATCAACACAAAGCTATCTTACACAGTGTGCCGATAAGCACAGAAAAAACAGCCATCAAGAAAAACACAACAACTCTTTATAGGTCTACGCAGTATGAATGGATCGATGACAGCACCTAATCACACAATCACTACATTTATAGAATTCATCATCAATGACACAGCGTGTTATCACACTCACAGCTTATATAGCTGCGCAATTTCCAACGTATGAGAGGAAACAGATGCACTGTTGTAGATTTAAATCCCTGATCCTGCTCCATGAAGACAAACCTGTGCTCACCCATTAGAAGTTCAACTGCAGGGTCCTGCACTCAGCAAAATCATTAACAACCCTGGTCAAGGCCAGATTCCCACTCTGCTGTTCTCCATTGAGAGTATAGCCAATCCTGCTAATGTTAGCTTCACGTCAACAATGCTAAAATTCGATGGACTTGGAGCATGATGAGTAAAAATTTATCTAATTTAATCTAATCTAATCTAATTAAAGTTCGGCAGTAAACTCCTCCTGTTCTCTCCTTCCCCTTCTGAGCGCAGCCTGTTCGATGGGGCTTGTTAAACACAACGCTGTTAACTGAATCGTCCATTAGCTGAATTACTCGCTTCTTGCTAAAAGCTTGAGAACGAAAACTGACATCCACTCACGCCAGTTATCAGAAATGACATGGAGCAAGGTCATTGGTCAGATTAGGATTTCCCAGCAGGCCCTACTTTTGAGAAGAAAGTAACCAAATTACGTAAGTGGTAGGTAAAAATGATATTTACTTTTCATCAATATGCAGTTTTGGAAAATTTCAATGAGGGCAATAAAAATACAAAAGACTATGACTTCAAACTGTCAGTGTGATGGTCCCCAGTGCGGTGTGACAGTCCTACCATCTGTAGTTCAGCTGTTTGAATGATGTGAAGAGTACAGTGTAGACTCCAACTTGCAGTAATCTTATAACGACTTCAATCCTCCTATTTTGCAGTCTTAATGAAGGACTATGACGATTATGTTTCCACATTGGTAGGACACAGACCACATAACGAAGTCTTACAATGCAGAGGCTGAGGAACATCTCAATTGGGCACAGAGATAATTTATATAATTCTCTGTACCATATTCACATTTAATCAGCAGACACTGCTCTTGACATACTGCTCTCTTTTGTATCAAGTAGATGCTTCTAAATGAAGTAATCTTCTCTCAGCAAACTTCACATGGTTCCCCTTACATAGCCACCATATTTATACACAACCATAATATCTGGTTGCACTGATCCACATATTAAAAAAAGATTTCTAAGGCCAATCCCTGCCAAATATTTAGGACACACTCGGTATTTGGTAAATAACAAATAAATATCACAATCGCATTATTTTCCATCGATCAGCTAATCAATTTATAGGCAAACTGTTTCAGCACTTTTCAGATGCCCAAATCTTTACATCAAAAGATCTGCTGAGGGTTTACTCTTTAATCACAAACCGTCAATATCCCATCTGACTGACTTCAATTAAAAATGGAAGCTAACGTGATGATTGTGATTGGAATATGATAAACTGTGCAACTCTCTCTTACAGTGCAGTGTTTCATTTTATCAGCTTCCACTTTGCACATGCATGGAATTTATATGCCAGTGACTGGAGTGAGGAAAATAGAAAGTGGCAGCATCACAGCAGGCATGTTAATGAAATATGTTGCAGGCTTAGCAGTGATAGATAACACACTTGTCTAAAATGGATTTCTGAACATTTCTGAGGCAGACCTCTGACCACAGGAGACGTGATTTCTCCTCTGTTTCCGGCAATAAGAAAACAATTCAAAAACACGTGTCCTATGAACTATGAACTCCTGTCATTCTTTTTATTCACCTTCAAGCATCTCCTGGGAAAACTCTGTTGCCTCAGGATGGAAATGTAAAGGAGGCGGTCCAAGGGGGCTGGCGGTGCTGGCACGACCCCGCTGAGAGAGCTATGAGACCGGGCAAGGCAGCCTATGATCCCCCCCGAGGGACTGACAGATCTGAGGTGACATAAGCAAGGCTTCGTATGAAAACAGACAACAGAATGCAACGTGGAGTGCATGTCCTTGCTGAGAGGAGAGAGTGAGGACATCAAGAGGAAGGTTTGATGCAGTCTCTCTCTCAATCTGATCCACGCTATGGGGGTTTCGAATTCCCTGGCCCCTCTTGGAGCTGGAGAAAGGGCGTCCATCAAAGAAGGTCACACGATATAGCACTGCCGGTCACTGATGCAACACTCACACCGCATTTCATTTCCCTCAGCACCACGGCTTTACAAAACAGATTGGAGACGCGGGGACAGGGCTGCACAATCTGGGTTATGAGATATGTTTAGAGCATGCTGCGACCTCGTGCAATCTATCTTAAAAACCCAATTGAAATGCACTACGTGAGAAATGGCTCTGAGAGTCAGCTGTGGTTTGTTCAATTTCAACAGTGTTACTTTTTCATAAAAGCAGTGGTGGTTGGAAGGAGTGGGGGGTATTGCCTTTACCTAAAAACAGAAAAAAGAAACCATATAAACAAAAAAAATTGGTAGGGACCGCCCCTATCAGCAAGTCAGATTATTAAAAAATGGTATGGAACAAGCTCGGCTACAGGGACGGCATGTATTTGCCCTCTAGGAAGCATTGGGCTTTTAAAGAATGACTGTGTTTTTTCAAGCGTCATTGAGGACAGGCACCAGAAAATATGACATTATGTTAGGAATGGCATGTGTTCCCTATCTGGAGGGAAGGTCAATCATAAATATAAGAGAAATAAATATTAAAAAAGTGCAGCCTGGAAGTCATCAGTTATCTTTGAAGTTTTAATGGAATGTAGCTGGCTGAGGGAGAGAAAGAACAAAAAGTGAAGGGAGAGGAAGAAGGAAAAGGCAATAAATGAGGAGAGTGCAAACAGCATATAAAAATAACACAAGAAAACTCCAAGGATACCATTACTAATAAGATCAAGAGTAACAGAAAAACAACCCCCATCACCATAATGTGGTTATGTACAGTGCACCTCCATGCGTTAGCCTGCAACATCCAGTTACTCTGATTTACTTACTCCTGTTATTGTTGCGCTACAGAGAACAAACGCTGTTCTCCATCAGCTCCGCCTGTCTGTCAGTGTAACAGCACAGTCGCTCTGCATCCATCTATTCAATACCCCAGCTCGCCTGTCACTGACGCGTTAGTCACAGCAATATCCATGGATTTTAGCCGCCTTTGATACTTGTGTCATAGAACCTCAGAAACAGCTGACTGAATAAATCGTGTCATTGGGGATGAAAAGATTACTGGAAAATTGTACTCAAGTTAAAGTACAGTTGAAATTTGACTCAGGAAGGAGTCAAATGACATAAAATGTAATAATTACAACACTATAACAGGTGTAGAAGTGAACAAAGAAGTTACAGCTGACGGATCCACTGTGAGTATTTAAGCATTTAGCCACACCCAAGTCGTTTCATACACCTCACAGTTAACTATGATTAGGCCCTTTTGTTCTTTGTTTCTTTGTTCTTTTTTTTTTTTTTGGCTCCAGAAAATGTTGTCATCAGAACTGAGATTCAATGAGCAGAATATGAATGGATAAAATTTAAATGATACCCAGCCCTGGTTATGGCTTGTGCTTTGTGTGACTGCTACACACAACTGTGACCTGTCTTAAATAAGTCACTATCTATCACTGATTGATGTAACACAACCCACCCCAACATGACCCACTAATGAAATGAAAGTCCTTTCATTTTACAGTTTTATGAACTGGGGTTTCTCGTGTGCCAAATCACAAGGAACACGAGTCTCTAACACTAACAGAAGCTGCACTGCACCACCACACTCAGGGAAGAAGAAGACTGCAAACTAGTAAACATGGACTTAAGCAATTACAATTTGAATTTAAAATTTAAAAAAATCGTTTTGCCCATGTTTTATCAGTTCAGAAAATACACTTAGCATGTTAATTAGACGTGGCACTTTTAAACATTTCCATTTCCTTCAGGCACAGGTCTGAGAAATGTTTGGTAGAAATGGCACTTGAAAGAGGAAATAAATGCAAAAGTCTCAGACTTAAAAACAATGAGTATATCAGGCATCGACAGAGGCCTGTGTAGAGCCAGTGATAGGTAACAGGTATGGAGAGTGCTGCACAAAGCTTGCAGTGGCTGTCTGCCTGCTAATGAGCAGCTCTGTGTCCACAAGCTGTTGGACAAAAGAATAAACTTTCCAGCTGTGTGTGCTGGTGTTAGTGCTGAGCTCAAAGAAAGCTGTCTTTGTCTCTTGTTTTGTTGCCAACTCTGTCATGCTTCTCAGAGGAGAGATCCAGGAGCATGACTCAGGAAGCAGATGTGAAAGTGAAGAGTCTTTACTTTGGAAAAAAAGAGCAAAAAACAAGAATAGAAAAATCCACAAAATACAAAGGCAGAGGTAAAATCCCCCCCAAAAAACACAGGCAAGGTTAAAACACAATCAGGATCAAAACAGGCAGGCAAAGAACAGAGTGATGGAAGGCTAAGGCACACGGAACAAATCTGACTGAAAGCAAGTGGAAATGGACTGGTATATACAGTATATACTAAGGAGATGATAAGGCAAGTGGGAACAGGTGAGCATGTGATTTGATTTGTGGGGAAGTGGGAGTGACAGCAGAATCAGAATATGTATGCACACACAACTGGACTGAATGAATGAAAGGATGACGATTGAAACTCAATACCGTCACAGAATCTCTACTCCCAAGGAACATCCCATGCTGATCAGCACAGGACCAACAGCACTAGACTGTAGGCCTCTATATACAGGCTCTTTATAAATGAGCCAGTGGGGAGGTGCGGGTCTCAATGCCAGTTGCAGGGGGCTGTCTTTGACATGGAAAGTGGGATGGATTCTTAAGGGATGTGGAAGGCACAGGTGCACCGCTGCAGGGTTAATGACTTTGGAGGTGGAGAATGGGCCAAAAAGTCTGAGAGCCATCTTTCGGTACTCTAATTGCAAAGGTTGGTCAGGAGAGGCAAATTCACTGACTAGGTGTGGGTGCCTCTTGTTGACTGTTCTTTGATACCTCTCAGAGGTCTAGAGAGGAGTGGAGCCAGTTACAATGACAGTGTCTGACTTACTCAATGAGAATGAGCTGGGTGGGTCCACAGTGGCCAAACTGTTCTGTCGTGGTTTCCTGAACAGGGATCCAAAAGCACAACTCAGGAGGTAAATGTAAAAGTAAAGAGTCTTTCCTCAGAAAAAAGTAAGGATGCAAAAATCAAAGAGGCCACAAAGTACAAACGGTCAGGCTGAGGCCAATTCCAAAAAACAGGCAAGGTCCAAAACATGATCAGGATCAAAACAGAGAACATGTATGCACAAACTGGACCGAATGAAAGGACGAATGAGCTGACCCAAACTCAAAACCACAGCAAACTCCAGCAATCATGAAGACGAAGACATTCATCCCATCAAAGTTAATCATGAGAGTGTAGCCATCAGATTTAAATCCAGTGCCAAAGATCACTCCTTATGTCCTTCATTTTGAGGGGTGGAGGACAGGGTGGTGGATGGGTGTGTTGGGCATCGGATGTTTTATACAAATCCTGACGTGATTTAAGCTCATGTAATTGGACCAGGTACTTTTCCAACAATCAATATCACATCAATAATAAATCAATATCTGTTGCATAGGGGCCCAACACATCGGGTTAATCTCTGCCTGATGACACCACAACTCCAGCTGAGTAAAGTATGTTCCACTTTTGGCTGCTTGTCAGTGAAGAAGTCTTAATATTTTACTTGCAGTCCCCTCCATATATCCACTCACCTGTTTTTATATCCTGGTGCATCGCCCCCACATCACTGTACCCGCCTGTGTTGATGTGACTTGAGCTGATGTAATGAGCGACCATGTGTTGCATGGTCATGACAGTCATAAAAACCTCAGACAGAGCCAGCTCGCTGAGGTGGTTTTGAGTGTTTGACAAATATATGCGAAATAAAAGTTTATAGTGTCAGTTTACAAGTCCAAATGACTGATGGTGTTCGTGCTGAGCACATTGATTCTGTTGTTGTTTATCTTACAATCCACAGCCAGGAAACCACTGCCAGAAATGATTACGGGAACAAATGGTACCAAAAATAGAGGAGTATGAATTGAGCTGTATTATTATTATGCATCAGACAAGTGTAGTATTTATCACGTTGTGAGTGAAATAAGGGGATGTACAACTGAATGTGATGGTGGTGGGTGAATTAGGAGCTCTCTGCCCTCGGGTGTGATTAAACAAGGTACAAACAAGAGTTTCAAGCATCAGCGTCGGGCTTCTGGAGCTTTAGCTGTAAATGTATTTTGACTAGCCCTGAATCTTTCTGACAGAGAAAATTATCTACAATTCCTGACCACCACCCTCTTTGCTGCTGCCTGAGTGTGGATGTAGAGAGATGAGGAAGTAGGTGGGGCTGGGTAATGCCCCCTTGTATACAAGCTCAGTCAGTCCGCCGCAGCCTTCTTTTGGCATGGATGGCGTGCACTCAACTGGCACGGCATGCAAGCACTGCTGCTTCTGCTCACACAGCAGCAGTAACACCAAAAGGCTTAAACAGAAGTCCCACAAGCGACAGTGCCACAAGATTTGAGAAGCACTGGTTTATTGACCAATGTTAACTGAGCAAACCTTAACTACTATGATACCTGGTGCTGGTGGTTCAGAGCCATCCTTCAGTAACACCTCAGTCCTTCCTTCTATGACAGGTTGAAATGTCTGCTGGAAAAAACCCTCTGACATAAATATCCGTTGCATGGAGTTTCTGCAGTACCACAATGCAATGCGTCACATTTTAAAGATGCACAGATGAGTTGTGGATTTACAGATGTGAAACATTATACCTGTCTTGAATCTAAGTGTCCGAAATCACATTTTCCTGTTCACTTAAAGTGGACCTATTATGCTCATTTCCAGCTCTATATTCTTCTATACTCCTGCAGAGCATGATTCACAGTTCAAATAAAGACCTTATTTATGTCAGACTGCCTTTTACACAGCCCCTCAGTTGAGCCTCTGACTGAATCAGAGTCAGAATCAGAATCAGTTTTATTGCCAAGTATGTTTCCACATACAAGGAATTTGTTCTGGTGATTGGTGCAGTTGGAGGTTCTTGGAGGTTCTTGTAAACAACAGGTTTACACAGTTTTAGTTTCTGCCTGTATGTGGGAATCAGGTGGACCATGACATGGTCAGAGTGGCCCAGTGCAGCCCAGGGGACGGCGTGATAAGCTCCACTGATTGTGGTGTAACAGTGGTCCAGAGTGTTCCCCTCTCTGGTCGGGCAATTAACAAACTGTCTGTATTTGGGCAGTTCGTGGCTGAGGTTACCTTTGTTAAAGTCACCAAGGACAATAACTAAGGAGTCCGGGTTGGTCCGCTCCACACACAGTATCTGCTGTGGCCTGTGGTGGGATGTAAACACCGACCAGGATGAATGAGGTGAACTCACGGGGGGAGTAGAAGGGCCTGCAGTTTATGATGAAAGTCTCCAGGTCAGGAGAACAGTGCTGCAGGATCACTGTCACGTCTTTGCACCAGCCACTGTTAGCATAAAAACAGATTCCTCCACCTTTGGTTTTGCCGGACAGCTCTGTGTCGCGATCCGCTCTGAAGAGTTGGAAGCCGGCCAGCTCCAGCACAGAGTCCGGAATCGATCCACACAGCCACGTCTCCGTGAAGCACAGAACGGAAGATGAAGAAAAGTCTCTGTTCTTCTGCACCAGTAGCTGAAGTTCATCCAGCTTGTTGGGCAGTGAACGCACCTTGGAGAGAAAGATACCTGGGAGCGGTGTGCGAAGTCCACGCCGGCGGAGACGCACAAGCGCACCGGCACGTTTTCCTCTCCTCCGGCGTTTCACTGCGAGAGCAACGGTCAGTGCACCTTTGACCAAAATGTCCAATAATTCCACAGGTGAGTCGAGAAAGGTGGAAAAAATCCTCTGGAGTTGTTTCTCTGATGTTAATGAGCTCTTCTCCTGTGAAAGAGTTCCAGAAACCAAGGCAGAAACTGAATTTACAAAGAAAATAGGGCAAAAGAGTGCGCACCAACACACCGAGGCAGCCATCCGTGGTGCCATGGCAACTGGAAACCATATTAATTCAAAACTTGCTTTAAAAACCCACTTTCTCCTGATTGAGTGGCAGTGCAGTGCAGCCTCTTACCAGGGAGGAGGTTACGAAAGCAAACTGTAAAACTGAGTCGCTAGTAACTAAAACTAAACAACAGAACACAACTTATTGGAAACTTCTCAAATCTATCCATCCAGAATATGAGAGTGGACACGAACAGCAACAAAGATTACAGCAGCACGTCTCTCTTTGGTGAATATTACACCCATTAACTGTTATTTTGCTGTCACCAAATGAAGGTTATTAACCCTAGAACACTAACGTCGGGTGATTTTCACCCACACGATTCTTGTCATGTGATTTTCATTGTGTTGCTGCTGTCTGAGTTGCATGGGTCCTTGGGTAGCTTCAGGCTGCTCATTGATGTCATTAATGGTATGTTTGTTTCCCTCCTCCCATCTCTGGTTTTTTCAAGAGGCATGCCTTCAGGTGATTTTCACCCGACGTTAGTGATGGTGTTACTAATTTTAACGTTAGTGTTCTAGGGTTAAATGCCTTTAATAGTACTCAACTACCCAGGACTGTTTTGGGAAATTGGAAACCTGGCGTTCGGAGCAGACTGAGCTTTTGCATATGTTAACCTCATTACTTGAGACTTTGACCATATTTAATATAGACATCATACATATATATATATATATATATGACAGAAAATAAGGGAAAGCATAATAGCTCTGCTTACTACAGACTGTCTGTTACACAGGGAGTGAATGAGAGAACAGGTGAGTGAGTTCAGACACAGATTATATTTATACAAACTTTATATGAACATTTGTTGTTTGACTTTGTCTGTTTCAGAGCTGATTTGTGTATATGAAGCCTCCACTGTTTTCAGACATGGGTTCAAACAGCTGGCAGACGTAACAGTGCTGGAGCTACTTTCTAACACAGGAGCAGCTGAAAGTTTGACCTTCACTTTAGTTCTGCGTCTTCACCTCCCACACACTGTGTTGTCTCTGTAAATGTAGAGATATAACAGAAACAGGGGTTTGACTCCGGGCTCCAGCAGCTGCCTGCTGCTCAGGAGTCAGGTGAGGAGCTGCTTCCTCTCACATCCAGACCGGCAGACTGGGGAGCGTGCCACACAGCCGTCAGATTTTATATGGAGAGTGAAGGGCCTGCTTGTTATATAACTGACTCTAAATATTAAAGGTCTTCATCTCTCAGTTTTACTGGTTTCTGACCTCCATGAACTCTTGTTGAAACACTGTTAAGCTCTTGATTTAAAAGTCACTGGAAAGTCAGTTCAGAGAAATTTGACCTGACATAAATGTCGTAAAAAGTCTTTGGTCCACACTGTCACCAAGGATGTAGAGGCAAACAACTGCAGCAAATCCAGAGGTAGACAGAGACAAAGTACATTTACTTAAGTACTGTATTTAAGTATAATATTCGAGTACCTGTACTTTACCTGAGTATTACTTTTTAAACGACTTAGGACGTTTACTCTACTACACCTAAAAAACAGATATTGTACATTTGACTCCAATACATTTCTATGAAGTACTCGTTACGGTGAAGCAGAGCCTTTGGTGAATTCATTTTCTTTTATTTTGAAAATGTGACAGACCATAAACTGTGTTCATCACAGGAGAAAAAACAGCCAACTTGTACACCTCAGCACATCAGTCATGTTGTGCTTGTTGCATTTTCAAACAGCTCAGTTTAAACATGGCAGCATCCTAACGATGCTGCGTTAGATAAAGGTGAGGCAAAAGATTCTTCACCACAGCATCATGGTCTTATTTTAAGTCCATGTTTAAAATTTTAGAAATAAAGAAAGATTTCTTTCATTTCAAATGACCAAACTTCATTGCTGCCTAAAAAAAAGAAATATGAAAACAACAATGGCTCCTTTTGTTGTTGACCATTTCTATAGGCTCTGTATCATAATGTACAAGCTGTTTATCCTACAGGTTCTACAGTCAGTCAGTCAATAGGTTGTTTCAGAGTGATTAGGTTCTGTAAATGTGGAACAATACAACAATGTGTTGACATAACAATTTACTTTTGAATACTTAAGTATTTTTAAAATCAAGTACTCTAGTACTTTAACTCAAGTGAAGATCTGACTGAACAACTTCCACTTGTAGCGGAGTCATATTTGACCCGGAGGATCTGGACTGTGACTCCAGTAATGGAGCTGTGGACTTTGTCACCTCTGAGTAAATCAACAATAACAGTTGTGAAATTCACCACAGTCTGTGTGGAAGATTTTGAACTCTCAAAACTGAAGCTGGACTCTCAAAACCTTTGACACACAAGTGGCCAAAAGTCAAATACAGCACGACTAATGTGACAAAGCCAAACACAGCACACAAGCAGTGATTCCTCAGTCCTTCACCCCAGCCCCAGGTGGTCTGGACTTGGCCCCAGACCTCGTCAACTGAGCCCTGGTTTAAACATCTACACCACAGTGTGTGGAGGCTCTGCCTTCATTTTCGCTTCAATGTAGGAAAAAACACACATACACACACACACTCACGCACCCACACATACACACACACTCCAGGCGCTGATGGAAACAAACAGTTTGCATACGGAGCTCTGCAGAGAAATAGTGCAAAGAAATGAAAACTGGTGTCCAGTGTTATCATTATTCATCTGATGATTTAGGGGCCAGGATGTGCTTTCCATTTCCCATGCAGCAAAGGTTGATGGGAAATAAAATCCCATTCATCAATGACACATCTTTATCTGTGATACCTGCAGCAAAGCAAAGAGAGGACGTGTCCCCCCCCCGCCCCCCCAACACACACACACGCCGCCTGTGCTCTCGGCCCCCCATATCGCGTGTTAATTTACAGTGCCTTTCTTATCTAGGCAGGTGGGTAAAAGCTGGCAGAGCAACTTCTGGAGCTACACACACTCAGTTCTTCCCCCTCCATCTCTTCAACCTCTGCTCCTCTCGTTTATCACGTCTGGGAGGCTCGGGAGGGGGTCGAGATAAAAATGAGCCTTGGCAAGAGGCAGTCAGACAGAATGGATAGTTTAGCTCCTCGACCAGGTAGCCCTGATAGCACTCTCACCTGCCCAGGCCTGGGGAGGAGGGGGGGGGGCAGGTGAGGCACCACAGTGGGAGGTAGCCATAGACAGATAAACTGGGTGGAATAGAACCAAATCACACTGGTTACTGTTGCAACTTTATTCACTGATTTGAGAGATTCCTGCTGATGCGTGTGAGTTTTTGTGTTCATGTAGCTGTTGTTGCTGTACAAAGGGTTTCAGTAGCCCAGCAGTCATGGGCTCCAGTACAAAGCCATGTTGGGGCAATATGCCCCCGTCTTTCTTTCTCTGCTGACTTTTAAAGCACTTTATGGCGTCATTCTGGATGAAATCTCTGAACAACTTTCCTCTCAGCTCCACACACCAGAGGCGCAGCTTGTGAACAGGCTAGGCAGGGAACTGCTGATAAACTTTACTGCACAGCAATGTGTCCACATGGGAGCAAGTGCATTTAGGGCGTGTCCATATCCAGTAGCTAGTTTAATGGCAGGAAAAACAGACACAGCACCAGGTGCACAGTTCTCTTAAGTAATCATTTTTGTACATGTTTTGGGCCTAACATGCAATAATCCAATCAGAGGACCATCTCTGTTCCCTTTAAAAGCCAGGCTGATTTTATAATGGTAGATCTGAACTCTTCTCTGCAGAGGAAGCTGCTCATGTGAAAGTAAAGGCATGTGAGCAGCAACAGCAGGATCTGCCAAACAGGCCCGGGTGTTAGGGTGCAGAAGCAACATCACATAAATATTTGGCACTCTCAGTTGAAATTTAGATTATAAATACAAAACGCTAGGTGGTGGGCACACAGACTGTGTTATATATCTATGCAGTTATATTGAGTTATAACTGTCCAGTCTGCTGTGTGTAGAGGTGTGTGTGGTTATAGTGTAGCCTGTGGTCATTTTCAGGTGATTTCATGAAGGTAAACACAGTGACTGCCCCTGTGTTATTGCACTGCTCTCCTCTGCTCTGGACTGGCCACACAATTCCGACAGCTGTGCAATTATATCAGGAGGCGCCCTTTAAAATCCAAGTGCAATACTGTGGCACTGACTTCAGACCAGCTTTGTGTTGGTCAAAAGTGTGATGGCTTTCTGCTGCCCTTGATAAAAGTAGGCAACTGCTCTGGGTCCCTAGAACATCAGAGGCCCCAGGGCAGATGCTCGGTCTGTTACCCTGCCGTGCTCCAGAGCTGTTACATTACAGCCCACACCTTGTTTCAGCCTGGAGCTGTTGTGTGAAACCAGCACCATCAAGACAACAATCACACATCAACATTCCCTGAGCGTGTTGTTATTATTAAGTGTGCTTCAATGTGTGCAACTACTATGTACATCACCGTTAGTGTGCACTGAGGTGTGCACTTAGCAAACAGCCTGTAGTTTATAAGACACATTGAAGAAAGTCTAAATAGATTTTCTACTGGCCTTCAAACAAAGTGTGTGTGTGAGTTTGTTTCTGACCTCAGCCCTGGTTGGATTATTCAGAATCAACCACATCAGCTCCTGGCTGAGAGCACCTGCGGGTGCAGTCATACACATTTGACTTTTGATGTAAGGTACACAACAGTGTAATGAGACTGTACAGGACGCAGGGGTGTGCATACACATACACACACACACACACACACACACACACACACACACACACACACGAGCTGCTGGGTGACACACTCCAGCTGAAGATGTGTGCTGTGCTCCCTGGCAGCGGTGTGCTTGGCATATTAACCACAGCATTACTGTTTGAAACAGCAGCGGGTCCCCACTTCTCCATGCCATTCAAGGGCCCTATTAGGCCACAATTACTAAGTGTAAGGCTTGTAAATCATACATCATTCATGAGAGAAGAACAGCTCCCGTCAGCTACGCCCACTGAGAAGCAGAGGAAAGGAAAGACAGTGGAGAGAATGGGATGGAAAGGGAAGAAAAGGAAAAGGAACGAGAGGGAAAAGAAAAGGTAAATACGAGAATAGAGGAAAATTCAATGAAATGAAAAGAAGAAAATAGAGAAAAAAACAAGGAATGGAACAGGGAAGAGAGCATGGAGAGGTAAGTGAAGGAAACGTTACAAACTTCTCAAAACTAGAGACTGGATTTTTATGATCACCAGAGAAATCAACTCATATTGTTGTTAATTTACATGGAGTATAAGAATCCAATATACTGATATCTGTCAGGCTCCTCACAGGATGAACCCTGTCTGATTTCGACACTGCATGAGTTCTCATGACATCTCACAACCAAAAAAAAAAATCCAGTTGTCTAAAAACATTTGGAAACAAAGTTTTCACTGTGAATGTTAATGGGAAATCAGGAAGTTTCCCCTGTTCTCGTGGTCAGTGCTCTTGTAAAACTCAGCCAGTCCAGTGTTCATATCCACACGACACACATCACATGTCTGCAGTACAGGAAGGAGGAGAAACATCAACTTGAAGCAGCGAAACAAGTGTGAGACAAAAATGTTTCTTCGCTTGCTGTGAAGTCTGGATTCAAATCAGCTGGGAAACAACTCACAAACACTGAATTCAGGTCAGCTGAAAAGGGAGAGAAATAATGTACCACAACTGTTAACAACGGGGCTACAATGTTGTCACGACAGCACAGCACACCCACAATCATGAGGGTGGAGGAGTAACTACTGTGTGTTTTGACAGGAAATTTAGACTGATTCTATAGCAGCAGTTTTCTACTGACGTCTTCTGTCATGGGGAAACATCATTCAATAAAATCAGTTCTAGTCTGGATTCAAATGTTGGGGAAACATCATTCAATAAAATCAGTTCTAATCTGGATTGAAATGTTCCCCAAATAAATCTGCCAGGATTAATTTGCATAAATATGTATTAAATGATGCACAAGATATGTGGAGTATTTCACGTATACAGGGAGACACTGTCAGAGTGGGAATTAAACAATAAACTCACATATTTTTTCTCTTTTATTTCATGTACAGCATTTAAAGGTGTAGTTGATCACCTTGTCTGCACAGGCGTCAGGTGCAGTCAGCGTCTGTCTGGGATCTGTCACAGTGCTGCAGTGCAATCAGAAATGTTTTCAGCAGTCAGCCCAACACATTACTTTCAGAGTAGGTGGAACTGATGCCCACCACACTGAGGCTGCTGTCTCTGATTCCTGCTGCCAAGGCTTAATACCACAGCTACATGCTCCTTTAAGCCCTGTGGTGGTAGACATTGGAATCAGTTTCCTCCCCCTTCCTTGCCCCTCTGTTGTCTTTGTAAAAATAAACTGAGTAAAAATAATGCACAGTTCAAAATCTGTGCATTCTCAAAGTATCACAGTGTAATCCACTGAATCATTGAGGTGGTGACCTGACTGCACATGTAATTTTAATATACACTATATTGCCAAAAGTATTCGCTCACCTGCCTTGACTCGCATATGAACTTAAGTGACATCCCATTCTTAATCCATAGGGTTTAATATGACGTCGGTCCACCCTCTGCAGCTATAACAGCTTCAACTCTTCTGGGAAGGCTGTCCGCAAGGTTCAGGAGTGTGTTTATGGGAATTTGTGACCATTCTTCCAGAAGCGCATTTGTGAGGTCACACACTGGTGTTGGACGAGAAAGCCTGGTTCTCAGTCTCCGCTCTAATTCATCCCTATCAACCCTCTATCGGGTTGAGGTCAGGACTCTGTGCAGGCCAGTCAAGTTCATTCATACCAAACTCACTCATCCATGTCTTTATGGACCTTGCTTTTTGCACTGGTGCACAGTCATGTTGGAAGAGGAAGGGGCCATCTCCAAACTGTTCCCACAAAGTTGGGAGCATGGAATTGTCCAAAATCTCTTGGTATGCTGAAGCATTCAGGGTTGCTTTCACTGGAAGTAAGGGGCCAAGCCCAGCTCCTGAAAAACAACCCCACACCATAACCCCACCTCCACCAAACTTTACACTTGGCACAATGCAGTCAGACAAGTACCTTTCTCCTGGCAACCGCCAAACCCAGACTCGTCCATCAGATTGCCAGATGGAGAAGCGTGATTCATCACTCCAGAGAACGCGTCTCCACTGCTCTAGACTCCAGTGGCGGCGTGCTTTACATCACTGCATCTGACGCTTTGGCTTGGATGCAGCTGCTCGGCCATGGAACCCATTTCTTGAAGCTCTCTACACACTGTTCTTGAGCTAATCTGAAGGTCACATGAAGTTTGGAGGTCTATAGCGATTGACTCTGCAGAATATTGGCGACCTGTGCACACTATGCGCCTCAGCATCCGCTGACCCCGCTCCGTCAGTTTACGTGGCCTACCACTTTGTGGCTGAGTTGCTGTCGTTCCCAATTGCTTCCACTTTGTTATAATACCACTGACAGTTGACTGTGGAATATTTAGGAGCGAGGAAATTCCAGGACTGGACTTGTTGCATAGGGGGCATCCTATCACAGTACCACGCTGGAATTCACTGAGCTCCTGAGAGTGACCCATTCTTTCACAAATGTTTGTAGAAACAGTCTGCATGCCTAGGTGCTTGATTTGATACACCTGTGGCCATGGAGGTGATTGGAACACCCGATTTCTATTATTTGGATGGGTGAGTGAATATTTTTGGCAATATAGTGTATATCTACATATTTCAACCCAGTCTCACATTTCATCTTTTGATTCGTGTACAAGGACAGAAGGTTTTTTCTTGACAGTCATCACGACTTTCAAAGTAATGTATTTCAGTTGGAAATGTACAGTATTGTTTGAATGAATTAAGTGCTACATTCATTTACATGGTTTAGACAACAACAGCTCTTTGTTTAAGGTTAGTGAAAGAAAGAGGTTTAGGTTAATGCTGGAAGTCAATACCTGTGTCCATGTACATGAAATGAATCAGAATCAGAATCAGAATCAGTTTTATTGCCAAGTATGTTTTCACATACAAGGAATTTTTTCTGGTGATTGGTGCAATTGATCAGCAACAGTGGGGCTCTCTAGCCTTGTTGATAAGGCTAATAGCAGATGGGAAGAAGCTATTTTTGTGGCGAGAGGTTTTGGTCCTGAAGGACCGCAGCCTCCTGCCAGAGGGGAGTGTCTCAAAGAGTTTGTGTCCAGGGTGGGAGGAGTCAGCTACAATCTTCCCTGCACGCCTCAGAGTCCTTGAGGCGTACAGGTCCTGGAGGGACGGAAGATTGCAGCCAATCACCTTCTCAGCAGAGTGGATGATACGCTGCAGTCTGTTATTGTCCCTCTCCGTGGCAGCAGCGTACCAGATGGTGATGGAGGAGGTGAGGATGGACTCAATGATGGAGGTGTAGAAGTTCACCATCATAGTCCTTGGCAGGTTGAACTTCTTCAATTGCCTCAGGAAATACATCCTCTGCTGAGCTTTTTTGATGAGGGAGCTGATGTTTAGCTCCCATTTGAGATCCTGTGTGATGGTGGTTCCCAAGAAGCGAAAATGCTCCACGGTAGCCACGGGGGAGTCACACAGGGAGATGGGGGTGGGTGGGGCTGGGCTCTTCCTGAAGTCCACTATCATTTCCACTGTCTTCAACCTTAGCTCTAGGTTGTTCTGCCTGCACCAGGTCACCAGACGCTCAGTCTCCCACCTGTAGGCAGACTCATCGCCATCAGAGATGAGTCCAATGAGAGTGGTGTCGTCTGCAAACTTCAGGAGCTTGACAGACTGATGGCTGGAGGTGCAGGTGTTGGTGTACAGGGAGAAGAGCAGAGGAGAAAGAACGCAGCCTTGCGGGGATCCAGTGCTGATGGTCTGGGAGTCAGACACGTGCTTTCCTAGCTTCACGTGCTGCCTCCTGTCAGACAGGAAGTCGGTGATCCACCTGCAGTGGAGTCAGGCACGCTCAGCTGGGAGAGCTTGTCCTGCAGCAGAGCCGGGATGATGGTGTTGAAGGCAGAGCTGAAGTCCACAAACAGGATCCTGGCATAGGTCCCTGAGGAGTCCAGGTGCTGGAGGATGAAGTGGAGAGCCATGTTGACGGCGTCGTCTACAGACCTGTTGGCTCTGTAGGCGAACTGCAGGGGGTCCAGGAGTGGGTCAGTGATGGATTTGAGATGGGACAGGACAAGGCGCTCAAATGATTTCATGACCACAGAGGTCAGGGCAATGGGTCTGTAGTCATTTAGTCCTGTGGGCCTTGGTTTTTTGGGGACAGGGATGATGGTGGAGGATTTGAAGCAGGCTGGCACGTGGCAGGTCTCCAGTGAGGTGTTGAAGATGTCCGTGAACACTGGAGACAGCTGATCAGCACAGTGCTTCAGGGATGATGGAGAGACAGAGTCAGGACCGGCTGCTTTGCGGGGGTTCTGCTTCTTAAAAAGCCTGTTGACATCTCTCTCCAGGATAGAGAGAGACGTTCCTTTGGTAGGGGAGGAGGGGGGTTCTGATGTGGCTCTGATGTGGAGGTTAGTGTCAGGCTTGTCCCACTGTCTTTCAAAGCGGCAGTAGAACTCATTCAGATCGTTGGCCAGGCGGAAGTCATTAATGGAGTGGGGGGGTTTAGGTTTGTAGTTTGTGATCTTTCTGAGCCCTTTCCAGACAGAAGCAGAGTCATTGGCTGAGAACTGGAGCTGAAGTTTCTCAGAGTACAGTCGTTTAGCTTCTCTCACCGCCTTGCTAAACCTGTACTTGGACTCTTTAAACCTGTCCCTGTCCCCACTCCTGAAAGCTTCCTCCTTTTGCCTCCTGAGCTGACTGAGCTTAGCTGTGAACCAGGGTTTGTCATGATGTCAATGATGATGATAAATTATGAAATTATTACATTTCATTACTATTCCACATCTAATTGTCACTAATCTTGATGTTACTGTAATTTCCTCATAATTTCCTTATCATTTTCTTGAAAATAACAGGAAATGAAATGGTAGTTACTGTTATATAATTAAATAAATGACTTGGAATATTATTGAATTGAAGATGTAATGGAAACACTCTGAGTGTCAGTGGGTAGGGAGCAGATGTTTGATTCTAGATAGAAAAGACACTGTGACTGTAACCACACAGAGATGGAGACATGATAGAGATCCATGTGACCTCAGTCAACATTCATCTATTATTGTAATTTTATGTCTCCATATTCGTTTTTTCAATTCTAACAGCAGGTCGGCTGTGAACTGAGTGAAAGACTTTATTTTATACTGGCAGTGACATGGAGTCAATACCTTTATCTGTACAGTATTATTAATCTCAAACACATCTAGGAACCATCCTAAGAAATTATTATTGTTGTTGTTGTTGTTATTTACAATTATGATGATGGCTATAATACACTATAGGTAGTGTAAAAAGAAAATGTTAGCCTAAATTTTTAATGCAGCTTCAGCAGGGACATTTAATAAAAACAAGATGTGGTCTTATGACTCAGATCAGAACCTAAGCCTCTCATTGCTGAGGGATTACCTGTGACATGTGTTGTCCATCTGTTAGAGGTGCTCAGGTTTACAGTCGCTACACAGGCAGAATGGGATTAACTGTGAAGGGAAAATCCTGCATCTGAATATTGATCAGGGTATTTATGCTAAATAGCTACTTATCTAACATAGTTAGCGCTGCCCACAGTGCACATTCACTCTAGATAGATGGATAGATAGATAGATACTGACTTGGTGCCACAGCTGATCTAACTCCACAGACAGAGAGGACAGCCGAGTGCAGTGTGCTTTGTGCTTTGATTTCTGGTTGGTCCAGCCCGTATTCATGGTACTCTACAAATTCTCACATTTTGTAAGATATTTACCTTCATAAAAATATTGTCTCTCTGCAGATTCAGAATTTATCAGGGTCAGTTGTGGCCTGAAAGCAGTAATCTCAGCAGAGCCTTACTACCAATACTGAATCTAGCACAACACCCATGTGTGTGTATATATGTGCATCTGTGTGTTATTAGTGCTACTCGGCCATGCACGTGCATATGTGTCTTCTAACAGACAAGTGTGCATGTGCGTGTATGTCTGTACACATCCTGCCATGTGCACATACAGTACGTCCACTGCAGTGCTTGTTTTTTACATCTGACAGGTTCAGATTGTTACAATAAGAGTCTGACAACATTATAAAAAAGTATTCCTACAGAGACAGATCTTTCAGTTTAACCACAAAGTCTTGTTATTGCAGTGTTCAAAGCCGCCAGACTCCGTTGACAAAAACAGCAATTTTATGCTGCAGAACATGCAGACTCACAAACATACACACGTGAGACTTTTAATAAATACTCACACAAGTGTATATATGTGCATCTTAACCTCTGCCTCCCTTCTCACCCCCCATTTTGTGTGTATGTGTGTGTGTGTGTGTGTGTGTGTGTCTGTGTGTAGAAACAACACAGATGACTGAGTCAATATGAGAAAACTGCCGTGATTTTCACTGGAACTTCATAAGTGCTTCATTGGGACTTTTCCTTGCTGATGTCTCTCAGCTGAATCAGTTGTGATGGCAGATTATACCTCCAGCAATTTAAAGACAGACCCAGAGAGCTTTGTCATGCATTCATATAGGAGGTTTTGTGTTTTCAGCAGAATCTCTGAATTCCTCACCTGCAGACAGATAATATTTCTAAACTGAGTAGAGAGGATAAATGCATCACCCACTGACACTAACACACCTTTATGCAACTTTGTGGAAAGGTTTGAGAGGAAATAAAACAGAGTTTGGAGGGGAAGGAGAAGATTACACTATCAAGCTGATCTGCCAAATGTCAAACAATACATATTCATCTGTTTGGCCAGCCAATGCAAAGAGGCAGTACCCTAGGAGAGGTCCAGACAGAGAGATGGCTGACATTTCAGTATTCAAGAGACTGACAGCTGCACATACACAACATACAAATATACACACTCTCTCAGGCACCACACACACACACACACACACTCATTTTTACACTTCTTACTCATTTTTACACTTGGCATATTGCAAAGAGTTCAGTTGGAAGCTGAAGCTGGAGGCTGAAAGAGTGTGTCTTCATGCCAAAAACCAAGTCTGAGAGGTAAATCCTGCTCTTCACAGCCAAGACCATTCACTAGCTGGTGGGTTATTCCACCTCTAAAATGATTTCATTGAACTTAGCAACAGGACATTCAAATTTTAACTGTTCTTTACCATCTTAATCACATAGTTTACTCGAGTGCAAAAACTAAAATGAAGATTGCCTCTTTTCAAAGAAACCATTTCACAGGACATTTGGCTGAACCTGGAGACAAATACAGTAGAGACCACTTTCCCATTCCAATCAATGAACGGTGTGGAGCTCTCCCAGTTTAATTTGTTTCAAGAGGTTGTGCCACAAAACAAAATAAGGAGTGTTCTCAGATGTCCTGGAGGTGCTGCCGATCTCCAAACTAGCAGTCAGCTCACCTGTACATTAACCCAGAGGCCGGATCCATCCCTGGACCTCAGCCTGTCAGCTCAGACTAAAGTTACTCCCTATGATGAAATCAGTGCCTGATAAGGTGAGATACATATGGTTTTATATTTTGTCTGTGGATATTTATATCTGGCTGTCAATTGTTTAATAAGCTACATGAGTTACAGTAACAGCTGCATGTCTGGCTTTTGCAGTTCTGGCCCACACTTGTTAAGAAGCTACAAGTGTTAGCTGCTACACTGTGTCGTATTAGGCACATGACTATTTTCTGACTGACATGAAAATTAGAAGACACATTAAAGTGAAATGTGTGAGGATTTTACAGCCTGTTGTGTATATGGACCTGTTCAGACCTGGTATTATTCTCAGGTGTTCTAAGCTGTAGGTTCAGGTGTGTATGTACCCAAACGCATTCAGGATGCATTTAAGACCCGATTCCTCAGACCACATTTAGAGGTGGTCTGGCCCACATGTGGCCACATTCTTTTAGCAGTGTGAACGTGACTGTGTCCATGGCCACACTGATGGAACCGCCTCCCCAACCCTCCTGTCGGATTGACAATAAAACAGGGATGCATATGTGTTTGCAGGTAAGTGAGATCTGCATTCTCATGCCAGGTGTGAACTGACGTACTCAGAGCTGTCTACTTGTGATTGGATCAGGGCCCATGTGCTCAAATCAGGCTCAGTGTAACTGCTGTTTGCATACATGTGCAACAGCTGTTTTCTTAATCGGCTTATTGTCTATATGAGAACTTGATTCTTCCTTGTGGTGATTAAAACCACACAATGAAGCTTGAAGCCAATGCAGTTACTCTAAAGACCCCTAGATGCTGACCAGGTAAAAAAATCTCTTTCTTCCCCTTTTTTTCTCTGATTCTCATTCCAGTAATTGAGAAGAGCTATCCAAGCCCACAAGCTCTACATCCATATCTCCACCCCCGTCAAAGACATTTATCTAGCTACAGCTGTCAGATATGTCTCATTCCAGGATATGTCAAGGCTTAGTAGACTCAGCTTGCCTCCACAGGGTAACGTCGGCTGTTGATGCTGTGCTCGGAGCCCTCAGATCCGTTGCTTGGACCCCAGTGAAACTCCACTTTTTCTGCCTTAAATCTCCCTGGTAGTCCTGCTCCCCGGACAAAGTAATCATCCTTCAACATAATGGCCACTGGAAGAAAGACAGAAGAACAGAGAAAAACAGACAGAGGGAGAAAGAGTGAGCGGTCATGTATCACTGAAAATCTTTCACAACGGCAGTAATCATTCCTCTCAAAGAAACAGATGACAGAAAATTAGTGCCTGTCAATGTGAGGTCAGATTTCACAGATTGCCAGAAAGAAAATCATAACATTTTGGGAAAGTGAGGACATTTTGGCCGGTCCTCACTTTTTGAGACACCTTCAAATCACATTTTGAGGGTTAAGACTTGGTTTTAGAGTTATGGTTAGAATTAGGTTTAGGTTAAGGTTAGGGTCAGGGTTAGGGTTAGGCACTCAGATGTGATGGTTAAGGTTAGGGTAAGGGGTTAGGGAATGCATTATGTCAACGAGTGTCCTCACAAAGATAGAAGTACAAGTATGCGTGTGTGTGTGTGTGTGTGTGTGTGTGTGTGAAACCTCTGAGGAGACACAGACAAAAGGAAATATTCTGAGGACATGCTTAAGGTAGATATTTGTTTCCCTTTTAAATTTGCTCTGAGGAAGACATGCTCACACAAGACCCTTTCTGTCATTTTCCATCAGCCTCTGAGGCAACTTCTCCAATGAGGGGCTAATTTGCCGAGCAAAAAACCCAACCACTGCAAATTGCCCTTGCAGGGTCCTTTGTTATTCCATCACATCTTGCTAAAATATAGTGAAAATTAAGAGGGGGGCTGGGGTGTGGGGTTATTTTCACAATCACAAATGGCTGTGAAAGGATTCCTGTTCCATTAATCAGATAACCCAGACTTCATCACACCGTCCTGTCCCATTTGTAGAGGATGCTCTCGAGTGAAGTGACAAACCTGGTTCATCATTTCACCAAGACTCAGTCAGGAAGTAACACACACCTGACACCACGGGATCACACACACCTGATACCGCAGTAACTGCCTTACTTTACATACACTTCTATCTCATCCAGAAATCCCTTTATAGAAGAGTTTATAGCTTCATGTCAGCTTTAAATGATTTCACTGCCACGGACTAATTTCCAATGTTGAAATAAAATCCTGAGAATTTTGCTTGAGTTGCGACGCACTTCAGTCATTTCCATGGCCTGATCATCCAAGCTGTCAGATTTTTTTCATCTTGACGTTCCCAACCTGTTTATTATTAACATAAGTTTTTAGACTTGGCTCCTGCAAACAGTGACTTTCAATGATGCTTTCTCCTGCACCAAACAGGAAGCAGGAGGCGACTCCGGGGAGGTGCACCAGTGTGAGGTGTTGGGTGTGAGGCAAGGAAAATAATTTCAGAATAAAATAGGAAATCATAAATACAAAGTCCAAACAGTCATTCTAGGGGGAAACCATTACATTTAAAGTGTGGAGTTAATAACTATGTAATGTAGCATGATGGGAAATAATCTTAAAAGAATGTAATCTTGCAGACTACAAGATCAGCAGTCTTTACAAAATCTTCTGGTGTGTGGTCGGCATAAGTCATCATTTCTCTCAGTTATGATGAGAACTGTGACGTTTGTTTATGAGAGATTGGCCCGAATTTTCTCTTCCAAATAATAATAAGGCGAGACAATAATCAATAGAAATGTTGGCCAGAGTCTTTGCCGATGATTTTAGAGTAGTCTAGGTCATCAGGTCAGGACAGCCCCACCCACCTGAGACAGTGATGTTGGTCTGGCCCTTTAGAAATACATAAATATTTGGATTCTCAGGATAGAAGCTGATCAGCAAACCTGAACAACCCTGGTAACATCCGAAACAGATGAAGACCAGATGGAGTGCAGCATATATGCAAGGCTATACAATGATGCAGTGATGCCAGATATCTTATTAAAACCTTGTTAATAACAATAAAGTAACTGATGTCTCTCACCAGCATTAAGCAAAGTCTACACCACTGATCCCTATTATATTACTTCTTCTTTTGCTTTATGTACATGGCTGTATTTTCACACTGTTTCTTTCTAGCCACAAGCTGTTGATTCATTCAAGGTGGAGAAGTTAAAGTTGAGCTGGGCAGAAACACCGTGATGTGTCTGAATAAAGTTTGTCGTGCAGGAAGGGGCCTGCCTGATTTCACAGCTCCATCACAGCATTCAGCTGCAGCTCCACCAGGTGATCCCTCCACAGATAAAACGCTCATCTGTTGTTTAGAAACAGTGCAGGATCCATGCATAATTCATGGCAAAAAGCGCAGGCACATTTGTCTTGTTAGCCATGCATTATGTAGTGGGGGGAGAGCAGAAGCTGTGCGCCATTTTGTATCGCAGCTGTTGTTTGTGTTAGCATTTTTACATGGCTCTCTACATGCTGTGGCATCCCAAATCCATTTAAATTATGCTCCACTGTGTTTCTTACTTTGCAGGTGGCCATCATCATAGGCTCTTTCTCTGTTCTGTGAGCAGCCTCCTCGGCCTTGGGGAAATGGTTTGAGTTGCTGAATGCCTGGGGACTGGGGGCTCTGCATCAAACGTGTCAGGGAATTTTTCATCTCCACTGTAGTGACGAGGTCTTCTCTTTCTCTGTCTGTGTCTCGCTCTCATCTTGCTGTTTGTGCCAGCGGGTGTTGGCAGTGGTGATCCTCTACCTGAAGGTCAGCTGGGCCGGCCCGCTCCCACGGGGAGTGACAACACGCTGTGTGTTCGCCTCGCTTGACTGAGCCACCTGCACTCAGACAAACGCATGGCTCCCATCTCAGTGACATACTGCTGCCCGCTCATGATGCAGCGACTGAGAGGTGGACAAGACATTTACTCGCTCTCTGTCACCTTGATCAGTCACTGAAAGTTTGGAATAAAGACTGGTGCAGCAACAAGGCTGCAGAGAGAGTTTCCAGTCCTCTAATGGTCACAGTGTGTTGAGGGTCACTGCTCAGACAGCCCTACAGCCATTTTGAGCCATATCAGCCATATTACATAATGTATAAACTGAAAGAATATTTAAATGGTGGACTTCCCCTGTACTTCCAATCTCTGTGCAAAGCCACAGTGTAAACACATCATGTGTGTTAGAAAGTAAACAGGTGGATTTTCCACAACGTTGCTCACTTTGGCCTCATACTCCACCAAGGACGAGCTCCAGCATGATGTCCACGGTGCCAAGCTGTCAGCTGACTTTCAGTGAAGAAGCACACAAAGGTGGAGGGTGAGGGAAAGGGTGGGACAGAAGCCACTGGCCCTGTAGTCTGACTCACCTACCTGTTACCATTTTCTAATCCCCATGGTTTAAAGGAGCTGTTTGTAAGTTTTGCTATTGCTACATAGCCGATTTTAGCATTAACAGCTGTTAATTTACCAGTCTGGAGAAACATTGTGAGTTCAGCATCAAACTTCCCTCCTTTACCCTCCAACAGCTGTCTCCAGGGGTGGAGAGGAACCCTTCTGCTTCTATTTCTACCACCTCTCTCCTGCTATTGAAGTTAGCAAACTAACCAGCCTGGTTGGCCCGTCTCGTCACCGGGTCATTGAGGTGTCCAGGCTGCCATGAAGGAGTAGCACTGCTCAGGGAACATATTCTAACATCTTGTAACACAACGATAACTGAAGCTCTCAGCAGGTAAGTAAACAGCTGTTGTTTGCTTACGTTGTAGCCACGTAGCAATAGCAAAATGTACAAACATCTCAAATGCAAACAAGGCAGAGCTTTTCTCCAGCTCTGACTCAGCACTGTGGAGAGAGCTCTGACTACAGGACACTGCTGGCCCAGGGGCAGCATCCATCTCTCTCTTTCAAAGCACAATGAAGTTACAGTGTGTATTACTGGGAAGATAATGATGAGCATATGATATGGTCACATATTTCCTGTATGATATTGTAGATACCAAATTCCAATATATTAGATTACACAGATCAACAGGTACATAATACACAAGTGTGATGTGTCCAGGTGTACAGTTCTCCCTGCTGTCAGGATGCCTGAAGAAGTTAGTTCAGGAGCTCCATATCTGGAAGGTCACAGTGAGCATCCCTGAGCTCTATGGAGAGGAGACACTTGTACTGAGTCTCCCTGTCTCTGTCACCAGGCCAGAGAGAGATGTGAAAAACACCACCAAAAGTCACCATAATTACAGTTTAAATTAGAGAGTGAAAAACATCATCACATCAGTGAATCAGCTGATGCTGTTAAAGCTGTTTGAACATTTCTAACCTGCAGGAGCAGTTCTCCCTCTGTAACATCTCCATCTCTATTGTCTCTCTGCACACACAAATCTAACTTCTACCTCCACACTGAGTCTTTTTTATTGTACAACAGCCACTGAAACAGAAACACGGCCACTGTGCCAGAGTCACAATGCAACAAGTTAAAAAGTCACAGGTGGGTAAGTGGAGAACAACTCCAGCTTCAGGGCCATGTGACCACCTGTTGGAAGTGTCTCACTGTTAACTGTCATGAGGTGTGAAGTACATTTTGGCTGCATTCACCTGTGTAACCAGCAGAGGGCAGAAAGGTGTGTGTTCTTACTCCAGTCAGCCTCCTGTCGGTAGCGGATGGACATCAGAGTGTATCTATGGACCAGACTTCGATAGAGGGAGCTGAAACCTTGATCTGGATCCTTTTTGACTGTTTATCAGAGATTTGTATCTGATTTTCCTCTGGGCTTTAGAAGTTGTGCTGTTTGTGTCGTGATTTGTTTGGATCAACTACAACGGTGAGAAAGTCCACTTCATACGATACCAAACCTGCTGTGAGTCACGCTGTGGGAGCATCTTACATTTAGAAAGTTGATGTGTGCTGACACTTAAATCTGAGCTGTTACTGCTCAGACACACTTTACACTACACATGTTGTGTTTACATATTCTGGAGCACCAGCGTCTGACCTTGTCAGAGCAGAGGAACACGCTCTGTGACCTTCTCAAAATGGCAGCAGTTGTGTTTTGGTAACAAATCCTGGGTGGAGAGGGTCTGACCTTTTTCTGTGGTTTTTGTTTGTTTACTAGATTTAACGGGTTGATGTGAACAGAGGCAGCAGTGTTCAATCCGTCGCACTGTGAGAACCAGCCATTGTTCCACTAATGGCTCATCAGTGTTTCCCTCACAGGCAGCAGAGACGCTGTGTTGTCAATGAACATCTTACTGATATGTTCAGTAAGTATTATAATATTTACAATATTTCCTCATTATCTTAATGGAAAATGTAATTAAGTCAAAATTAGGTTTCCATAACAACATATCTGCTCTTGCAAATCACTTGTACAGAAACATATCTTTGAGCAGACAGGGTCAGTTGTGTCAACATCAATAAATGATAAATATAAAGAAGAATTAGATCAGATGACTGATATGATGTAACTAAACCAGGCACATGACGCCAGAGTCACATCTCCTGCTATGTTGGAGACTATGAGTGGTTGAAGGGAGGGAGGGATACTGAGGGCATGATGATGTGTTTGAGCTCAGATCAGTTTCCAGTCATTGGGGGGGAGGCATTCTTGAGTCAAAACAGAACTTTTCCAAAACATCGTCCAGAGCATGTGAATCTCCTTCTTGGAGTCGTATGTGCAGTGTGGTAGAAATACTGCTGTATTGGTGGCAGAAGTGTCTGTTTCTTCTTCGCCTGTTTCTGTGGCAGGCTTACTCATCTTTTCTCTACGCAGGCCCAGTAACAGGAGAATTACATATTCTGGCATTTTCATGTGGGCAGAGGTAAATGCAGACATGAGGCTCGGTGTGGATGCACAAACACTGCCTTTTAGAATCTATTTCGTTTAATTTTAAAGTAGCCTCAGGCCACTCAGCACAGGTCCAGAAGATATGTTGCTTCTTGAGGGGTGATAACTGGTGGATCATGTGCTGCTTTATTAAAATGATCATTTTAAGAACTGTCAGAGAGTTTCATTTAAATCACACAATAGTAGACAAAGTAGTCAATGTATGAATTATAGGCTGACTTCATATATATAACATTTTACATTTCACTGTGGTTCTGCTCTGTTTAGATACAAAATGAAGGTGGAGCTGATATATATATATATATATATATATATATATATATATATATATATATATATATATATATATATATATATATATATATATATATTGTCTCATTTATATATGAGTGTGTCTCATTTAAAGGTTTTTCTGTTTCTGGTGTCAGATAATGGACTGAATGAGAAATACATGCGGTCACACCGTAACTGGGAAAACAGTACAGTGCTATGCAGCTGTGGAGTGGCACGGTGGTGCAGTGGTGCAGCACTTTCGCTTCACAGTAAGAGAGTTCTGGATTCGAACACTGGTTCAGCTGGTTCTCCTTGGTCCTGTGCAGGTTTCCTCTGGGTTCTATGACTTCATCCCACAGTCCAAAGACCTGCAACCCCCAATATTATAGATGGTACGGTCGACACCTGCTCTGGTGCTTCATAAATAAATCTTGAGTTTTCTTCAATCTGTCAATTAAATCTTTATCTGTGCAGCACTTTTCATAAAGGTTATTGCAGTTCAAAGTGGTTCATGACAAAAAAAAAGATAAATCCAATAAGAAGGCTGACAATGAGATACCACAAAGTAGAATTTCAAAGTTTTAATAACAACAATAATGAAATAAATAAAAGCTTGACTTGACTCAATTGCCATGTAAAAGCGACCTGTCCAGAGGTCCCCCACCACCACCACCATCCTCCACTGGGACCCTCAAAGAATAAACAGCATAGGGCTCTAGGAGAGGGGAATGTAATCTCTGTTCATGTATGTCCACTGTCCATGATCTCTGGCCTTACGTGCAGAAAGACATTTTTCGCCACACCACAAGTGCTGAGCTGAGCAGGTGACAGGTGGCTCCAGCTGAAGGTAACATTAATGGGAGGATCTGAAGTGTCCACATGACAAAATCAATACACAACTGTGTTACATCCAGGAGGACTAACAGACTCCACAGCTCAGGCTCTAACAGTAATGGACACTGCTGCCTCTAGAGTGGATTAGGAAGGTTTTACACTGAAGAACATCTGAACATTAATGAACAGTCTCCAGAGTTTGGTCAGTGGTGAGAAAGTGTCCCCTGCTTAGTAAAGCTCCTATCACCTCAGTCCCCCCGAACACTAGATGAGCATGTTACAGTGGCGTCTGTTACAGAAGTGTGTTTTTAACTCCCTGCACTGATTCATTCAATCACTGTTTTTCTATCACTGATGCCTTCACACTCATTTTCAACCTCAATGCAAATCAGTTCTCATCACATGACTTGAACCCCGGGAACTCCTAAACAGCTGCAGGAGCCATCTTTTTAATTTCCCAGGCTGTTTCCTCTATTTAACTCTTTTGAAAGTTAGTTGACATTTGCCTGAGTGGATAACTGTATAATTAAAGCTCCTGCCACATTCACAAATGGCACCGTTACATGAGAGGCTTAACAAACAACAGGCATTATAGGGGGTTTTAACCAGAACACTTGGCATATTCAAATAGCCCGTATAAGATGAGGGGATTTGAGACCCCCATGATAGCACCAGCCCTTACTGGCTGGGAAATCGACACACTGAGAGCGACAGTGAACGCCCCGCCATAAAAATGCACTCGAGACAAGCAGCAACTGCAGTTTAACTGCTGCCATGTTCATTAAAGGAGCATCTGCATGAGATGGAAGGTATAAGGACAGATGAACACTGCAGGTGTTGGATGTTAAAGGATGGTCTGGTTCAACCCTGTCCCCTAGAAATTATATTCACATACAACTAAACGGTTTCTCCAGTAATGTGGTGGAAGAGCAATCACCAGCTGGATCATGTTCAAACTACTGTGCTGCTAGATCAGCTGAAAACAAACACACTGCCTGTGTGGATATTCAGTATTAACATATTTGTGATTTCCTATATATGTATTTATTCACAGTAACTATGCAACAAAAGATATTTGCTGTTGCAAATTAGTTATATATAAATGTATTTATTTATGACTTATTTTCCGTTTAAATCAAGACAAACCAAGTAATTTTTTAATGGAAATCCAGGATGGTTTCATGTTCAGTTATGGGGATGGGTATCGTTAAGATTTTAATGGTACTACTTATCTTGCTGATACTGCTTATCAAGCCGGTACTTCAATGATTCTTCTTTTTAAGAGAAAAAAAGAAACAAATTAAGAACACAATTAACATTGCTCTAGCAATAGGGAACCGTCAAGGCAACCGTCATTTTAAATGTTATATTGAATCTCTTTTCATTTAATTTTTATTGTCCAATTTGTGACTTATCTTATATAATTATTAATATCAATAATAATAATAATAAATATAAATCCGCTTCAGAAATGAAGGTTGTCCTAAAACCGTGAAAATCATAGAGTTATCCAATCAGGTTTTTCTCTTTTTTTTTGTTGTCTCTAGGCAGAGAAAAGGTTAGCTGGCTCACTCATTGGTAATCTTGATTTATAGTGGGTGGGACCAAAAATCACCCCCAGGCCTTCCTGATGGCTCAAGATGTATGATGATGAAGTATGGCTTTTTGAATAGGTGCACTTGATGAGAAAATTGAGAAAATTGTTTTCATGTCAGAAAAAGTGAAGAGGAAGTTAGCCAACTGTCTGCAATGAACTTCACATGACAATATTCACAACATGGGATACTTAAAAAAAGAAAAAAAACCTTTGTTTTTTTGATTGGCGGACCTTTATGGACTAAAGGAATATAAATAACTGAGGAACAGACAGACAAGTGGACTTCCTCTTCAAAGGTAGGGACTCTCGCCACCTTTTCACTGTTTTGCAGGTTTTTATGATGCTGGTAAATCTGAATTAATTATACTTTGTACTTATGTTTTCTGTAAAATGAAGTGAACTGTTGAAACGTAGAGAATCTATCTGAGCTAACTGGTGTCACCAATAAAATTTTGCCTGTTTAATACCAGGTTTCAGTGCCCAGCCTTGAGTCTATTACGTGGGATTATAATTGCCAGATTTAAACGCCAGTTGTATCAAATTGGTTGATAGAAGCTACTCATGGTCCACAGAGGATAAATCCTTTTGTTTCCACCACCAGGACAAATTATAAATAAATACTAGGGCTGTCAATCGATTAAAATATTTAATCACGATTAATCGCATGAGTGATCATAGTTAATCATGATTAATCACATATTTTTAATCTGTTCTAAATGTACCTTAAACTGATTTTTTTCAAATTGTAATACTCTTTTCAACATGAGAATAGACAAATGCTTGCTTTATGCAAAAAAATCATGTTTATTTATTGCTACACTGAGAAATACTCTCAGTTCAAGTAACTAACATGTGCAAACTGCATTGTAAAACAAGATGCTGAAATAAACTAAAACAAAAGCCCAACAAAAAAAATTACAGATGGGCATACCAATTTTGGTATTTGAGACTAGACGTACTCCGGCGGTACGTAAATTCACCACGACAATAAATAAAAATTACTTTTGTCCTGTCAAGAGAGCCATCTGGCAAGACTTTGATGCTGAACTTGCCATTCAAAATATCTTTTTTATCCATTACTGCTCACGACGGCATCAACCTCGGTGCATTGCTTCCTGATTTCCCAAGCTACGGAGAGGCCCGAGGTTCAAATGTCACAAGCGTTAATCACGTTAAAGGCATGTTAAAGGCATGCGTTAATAACGCGTTAACTTTGACAGCCTTAATAAATACCTAAATTATGATTAAAGAATAAGTACACAATATTGTGATTTAACACTTCTGAAACTTTTGATACTGATGATATTTATAAGACTCTACCTGTCTCTTTAAATTTATTAGAATTTAATATCTTGAATTCAGTTGACTAATGTCTTTCATTTATAACTTTGTTTACTAGTCATACTACTATATACACATACAGTGTATTGTGCTGACAGCAGATGTTTCTGTCCTATCATAAGAGCAGATGTGAACTTAATGTTGACAGCGAGACAGACAGAAATAGGAAGTGAACGAGGGGCCATGACAACAGTTAGTGAGGAGCTGTGACTGTCTCTGTTTGTGGTGCTGAGCAGCAGCTGCAGATGACAGCTTATTTCATCTGAGGATGTCACGCTGTTTCTTTCCTCTGCATCACACCGCTCTAGACAAACAGAATCCTTCATGTATTTAATCTATGTTTGATCCAATTATGTGTAAGAATAGAATGACCCATCATTTCAATTAGATATTTTTAATGTCTGTGGAAACTGTCAGAGGCTGGACAGATCAGTGACACAGTCCCGTTTATGTAGAGCATAGGTGTCAAACTTTGGCCTGTAGTGTAATTATATTTGGCCCGCGAGACAATACCAAATGACTACTAGACTACAAGAGCTGGCCCGCTGTATCGCTAATGGGGCATGCCATGCTCTGGGGCAAACACCTTGCGAGCGGAGTGCAGTACGACACGACAACTACAAATCCCAGAATGCTCTGCTGGTGTTTCGGCGCGTCAATCAGGACAACACCCATAAACACCCTCTCCTCTGTTGACAGTTGTCATAGCGACCTTATGCTACTAGATTTTTTCAATAAATATCAATGTTGGCTCGTGACTTTGTCCAAGTTTTAAATTTTGGCCCACTGTGTATTTGAGTTTGACACCCCTGATGTAGAGTCTCATAGAAATCTGATCAGAAAGTGTTGGACAGAACAAAAAATGAATTATGATTTTTTTATATTTACCAATGGGCCTGTTGCATTACCCAGGATTGAGTCAGGTGGAAATGTTAATGTAAGGCTAAAGAACATGGGTTCTCCAAAATCCAAATCAATCCCTCAAACATAAATTTACCAGCTAGAGAGTTCTCTCCTTCAGACTTCACACGAACTCTTATCCCACCACTGTCACAGCTTACAACTTTCTATTTATCTATACCCACAGTTCATAGTACCTGCACAAGAATCTGCATTTGATGCCATGTCAGCCTGAGGGTCGGCTCTCACCTTTTATATTCCACTCACAGAATAAATGTTGTACATTCTGCTAATATAGAATATATATAATATATAAACAGCTCAATTGCACTACTTGACTCTATAGCCAGCCTGTTGCTTAAATAAAGTCTACCTGTGATTTTTTAAACTGTTGATTAGTTCATAGGATACCTAATGTGACAATCTGATTTTTTCTCCCGATGTGTTAGCATTAATGTGCTCAGCAAATATCATGGAAGTTTGGACCAATGAAATGATTCTGGACCAAGGTTTTGGGCCAATCCAAATTATTAACACCAAGTAAAAACACTATCCACATATATACATTCTTTAATGTGAATTAGTTGAAGGAAGTTAGCTGCATACAACATGTTCTGGCTGACTGACCCATCTCCCAAAAGTATCTTAAGGCTGGCTCATCTTTGCTTAAAAAGCTTTTGGGAGATGGGGTCCTGGACTTCGGTCAGTATCAGGGATGAAAGGTGCTGAACTGACCTGATTCAACATTGCTTTCTTACAGTCAGATGAGGAGCCTGACACCACTCTTATGTCTGTTTGGCTGAAATTAGCACAAAGACTGGAAACAGGGGAGACAGCGAGCGTGGGTGTGTCGAACAGTAACTACAAAACCATAGTGTAAAACTGACATCATGCCATCTGACAGGAAGTTACTGTTACTATTGTTCTTATTGTACTCTTTCTTGGCTGGGTACAGCAACTTCCTCGAGACTCTGCTATTTGCCTGGCAATTTTTTATGGATTAAAGAAATAAGATATAACACATTAATCAGTGAGCTTTAGAGTGGCTGGTAGGTGGATTTTGTTATCTTCAGAAAGACACAGGTTAGCTGTTTCCACGTTTCCAGTCTTTGTGCAAAGCTAAGCTGATTTATTCTTCACCCACAGACATGAGAGTGGTACTGATCTTCTCATCGAGCTCTCCCACACCACAAATATATACGTTTGACAAAATGCTGAACTAGTGCTCTGACAAGCTGTTTTCCACTGTGTTCTTTATTTTTTTTAGTTATTTTTTGGGCATTGTATGTCTTTATTATTTGATAGGACAAGTGTGTAGAGACAGGGAATGGGACAGAAAGAAGGGGAATGACATGCAGGAAAGAGTCTGGCCAGCCGATTTGAACCAGGGACTCCTGCTCAGATTATTTGCGCTCATGTGGTATGCATCGGGTCGCCCTCATTGTGTTCTCTTTATTGATGGTAAAGTTGGGCACCAAAACATCTCAATCATTTTCAGGTGGTGCAGATGTTTTTGTGATCTTTGGTGATCCCTTAACTATTCTGTTGTCTCAACTGAGTCCAAACATTGTGTAATATATGAAATATTATTTTGTTCGAGTGTTTTTGAGTGGATCAGATGTTTCGGTTTGTTAGGTCTCTCTCCGTTATTAGGGTTAATAGGATGGGCTTCATTCTTACAAAACAAAACCCACAATAAACCAATAGACAAAGTGGCAGCTTATTCAAATGTGTCATCACACATGAATCACATGTCCTTGACCGAGCCAATGACTGGATGTTAAACATCGCTGTGCTGCACACACACAGCTGCGTGGTGCTTTGGGTGACACTCAACAGTGTTGTCAACAGCGATGCCAGCAGCCACCTGTGGCCTCTGCCTCTCGAAAGCTTTTCAACTCCATCTCTCCACTGAGGGGAAAGGATCATCCATCTTAGTGACAACCTGGAATTGTGAAAAATACCTGTGGCTGATGAGGAGGGTCCTCGAGATGCCAGGAGAGCCGAACGCAGATGGCCCGGTGCTGAATCCTACAGGCAGTGACACCTGCCATGGCACTGCTAACACGGATGCAGCGTGACTGAGCGACAGTGGGATGTGTAATCTCCATCATAAATGACTTGCTGCATATTGCACCTGTCTTGTTTGATAATCACGAGCAGGAAAGTGATGCAACAGATGCTTGACATGAAGACACCTGCCAGTATGAGCTGGGACTGTTAGAGGCGTCACTTCAGCTTTTCCCTCTCTTTGAACTGTGGTCTGTCACTGAGTCCTGGGTTACAAACACTCTGTCATAAACAACTGGCCTAATGTCTTTGAAGAGCACCACTCTGCTGTTTCGAGGTTTGCGGCTACATGATGTGATCTCTACTTTGACGAGGGTGAGGTTCAGTGAAAAGAGAAACATGATTAGGATCAAATGAAAGATATCAGAGGATAATTGTTTTCCCAGTTTTGACCATTTCTACCTGCAGAAATAATTGCGGAGATCTGTGCTGTGGTGACTGAGCAAGAAAAATGAGCAGTTTATCCACATTATCTAAACCACTTGGAGATTAAAGAGGAAGTCAGTACATCCATATGTTAACCATGAGAAAATGGCAACTAAATGATATTGACAAGTACATGTGGGGGGATTTGTAATTGTTGTTCAGGAAGAATGTTACTACACTGCACAGACATCATAGGTCTGGGTGATAGTGGAGACCAGAGTTCACATTCTGCATCCCTCATCCTGCTTGTGGTTTGTTCAGGCGACAGAAGCACTTTGGATTTTGGTCAGTGAATGATCATGACCTGTTTGGTATTTCACTGACACCACCGCAACCTCAACCCTAAGGAGTTAGGGGTGGAGACAGACTCCGTCATGTCTGAACATTTCAGCTGATGGTGCCTCTGAACGAAAGGTGCGAAATTTAGAATCATTAGGTCAGAATTTAATAACAATTAGACCAGTAGATGTCACGACATCTTGCTCAGGATCAAAGTTTTACACAAACTAACCTTAAGATTTGCTACTAGCAAGATACAGTATAAAGTAAATGTGAAATACTAAATGAAATAATATTTATTTCTCAGTCTTCCCTAAAATGTCTGTATACTTCCTTCCTCCGTGTTTAGCTGACTGGATCAATTTACTGTGTGGGAGAAACAAGATCATCCCACATAAATCAAAATGCTATAATCCAGGAAAATTTCAATCAGCCACAGGAGCCTGTGTTGTCTTCACTGTACCTGTTTTTCCAGTGTTCTTCATAGATGTCTTATTAGAGGATTCAGTATCGAAGCCCTCCAGCGTCAGCTCCTGATACTCTGTGGATACTTTGGTATCCTGGTCCACAATGTTGATTGGTGACTGGCTTCTCTCTCCACATTCTGGGTAGGCAGACACCCAGCCCTCGTCTGGCCCATAAATACCTAAGGAAGATGAGAAATGCAACAAGGTCTCAGCACTAGAAGGACACGGTTTGATGTGAGACAGAACAAAGAGAGAAATAAGAGTTCAGGTCCATCTCAAGTCCTCTAAAACCAGGTGACGGTGTGAGATGCCAAGTCATCTATGTTCCAATTAAAGGTTGCTCACAGAACAAACACCATGAGACCCAAACAGAGGCAGCTGCTGAAAAAGCAAAACATTTCCATTCATGCAGTAAATAGAAAATTTTAAAATGTCATTATTAGGAGGTTGTGATGTGTCCTCAGCACCTTACATATGAAATAATTTCTATATTTCTCCTCAGATATGAGGAAACAAGTCATGTGGAAGCAAGTGTGTGTAGTAGAGACAGCCTGTCACAGTAAATGTCCACAGAGTAAAAGCCTGCGGTCAGAGGAGCACTGGAGTCACTTTATGCTGAGGCTGTGAGAGAAAGATAGACAGAGGGAAGACCAGGACTGAAACGACAAAGGGTCCTAAACAAGACCTGAACACCTGGGAGTGGCCAATCAGGAACATTCCCGGTGGGCGGCTTAGCCAGTCAGAAACAAAATGATTTAATTTTAGGATCATCTCGTTGGTTAACCTGCTCTGAAGGCTCCACGCTCTACAGCTGTGACGCCATGGCCTCTGAGTGTGCTCCCACACGCCCTCCCAAACTGATAACATTGGTTGGACCCACCACTGGAAGTTTGGAAAAGGAGACAATGGACAGAAGAGGAGAGGAGGAAAAAAAAAAGATATATTATATATCATATCACCAGTAGGTAGAGGAGCATGAACCCTGGACTTGGTTACACAGGGAATCAAGCAGACATCAGAAAACACTGTGGTGAATCACTGCAATGTTCCAGAGTCGATGACACTCTTGAATAAGTGTGATCAGTGCTTTCAACACAACATTATCAGTTGTTTCAAACAAAGCAAGAGGCAGAGGCTCATCAGTGAAGGTGTGGCTGTCATCAGTCAGCTGATGAAGAGCATAGCAGCAGACAAGCTTAGTCAGACAGGCAGGTACCACCTCAAAGAACCAGTGTGCAAGTGTTTTAAAATATGGTACAGATACTTGTGGCTAACATGCTAACATGCAGGGCTGGTCTCAAAGTCTCCTACTCAGATTCAGGTCAGGTGTTACATTGGGAACACACTGCCTGCATTGTGTATTTACACCCACTGCATCTCTGCTGCATTGCTGCTACTGCCAGCTCTGTCTTCTTACAGATTTAAGCAGGCTGGACTTGTTTTTATCATAAATTACTTTCTGATTTATTTCTGACAGAAAATGTGACTAAAGCATCACTGTGTTCACATGCAGCTATTATATTTTTTCATGTCTGTGTCATATTCAGATTCAGCCCAGACACAGAAAACTATAGTGACAGGTGCTGCACACAAGTGTATGCAGAGGTGGGAAGAGATGACAAGAGTCACCGGAGACTGTCCCCGACAGAGGAAACCAGGTGGTGGGTTAAGGACCAGGCTCTCACTGAGGTTGTTGGATGTTTTTGGTAATTCCCAGGATGCCTTGTTTGTTGACCTGCTGCTGACCCTGGCCTCAGCTGAGGGAGACAGGAGTGTGAAGCCAACAGTGAGGATGAAAGCAAAGGGATACACTGAAGCCCTTCACATGTAGAGACTGATTGTTGAATGCTTCAGTCACACCTCTCAGCATCTGATTTACTGACAGTGTGAGGCCAGTTCATACTTTGAAGTGAAATATTATTTAGCTTTTATTTTCCTATTGAAACATGTCAGTAATAAAAATTGAGGGCACTGTTGCTTCACAATGCAGCAGAGTATTCTGGGTAAGATAGGAGAAGGTTAAAAAAAAATCATAATTGTGTTTATTAGAGTACATTTTTTTAAATACATGGAACATCTATTTTCTAACACTCTGGCCTGGTCCATGCACCAGTCACTGTTGCTGTGACCTGGTCTGACTGATTCCTCTCTGTTGCTTTACCTTGATACCAACAGTTTCTAATGTCAGCTGACTCTCATAGATTTTAACTGAAATAAGTGGAAACATTGTGTTCCATCGTGTACTCCTGACCACACCCAAAATCACTAAAGGGTATAGATGGGTGTGGTGGGTGTGTCCCTGTAACCACCCAACAGTGGTGTTACAGTGTCACAGCGTACTAACACAGCTGAGTACACTGCTATGTTACTGCTCCTGGAGCTCAGATAGCTCAGAGCTGCTGTTAGGTTCTTCTTTAAAGGTATAAACTCTATGTAACTTTTCCACACTCAAATGTCAAAAAACATCTGGACCTGTGTTATGTATCTTGTTTCTATCCCAATTTCCATCAATTCACAGACCCGAGAAATCTGTGATTTTAATCATGGTAACGCTCTGTTCCACTGGTTGCCTGTCAGTGACATCATATGCTCTATGTGCATGTGTCAGCATTGTGTCTGTCTGACAGGAGCTCAAAATTGAGTTTTGTTGTTTTAAGCTTCATATTTAAGGTAAACTTTTTACACCTTGGTGAGTTTTTTAACCACACGGAAGATTTCAGTCATCACGTCTGGATCTTAAGTTATCAGAGAAACGAGCTGAGCAAGCATTCGACAGCTCAGCTCCCAGTCCCTCTGAGACCTCCTGTGTCCACTGAACTGTGTCTGAGAAACACAGAATTTTAACATGAAACTGCTTTTTCCAGTGTTTTACTAGATTTAATCACAGGGTCCATTTGCTTTGGAGAAGAGGAGCCCTCTGTGGATAATTCAGCTGCTGGTGAAATCCTGCTGAACGTCTGGCTCATAAGTTATCGGAGAAACAAGCCAAGCAAACACTGGCGGCAGAATTAGCTCGCAGCTCCTCCAAGAAGATTTTCAGCATGGAACTGTCTTATTCAGTGTTTTTAATCACCTGCTCTGTGTGTTATGGAGAGGAGGAGACCACTGTGGAGAATTCCTGTAGCACCAAAATATCCTGAATGACTGACACCGATAGAATCACAACCAGGAGAAACAACTCCCATGATCCCACACTCATTGCAGTTTTTCTTCTGATATCCAGTGAATTTGTGGAAGAAAATATTGGGAGCACTTATCAAGCATGTAAAGCATGCAAAATCCAAATATATAATATTCATCTTGAGTATGCTGTTTTTGAGGTATTATCTTTTGACACCGTTTGTCAGTGCAGTCAAGTCTCTATATAACATAAACCACAATCCTCTGCTTCACCTCCCTGCATGAACACTTGTGTATTTCCTCTAATGAGGTCAGACAGTCTTTGATGTGACATTTGAAGAAGTTGTCATTTTGTTTTACAGCAAACTGGTGTGCTATTCCTTTATATGACTGCATACTCGTGCCCATCTCACTCGTGTTATGAGATGGAAAACCTTGATAATAGGCAAAAAGACACTAATTAATTGCTCTACATTCAGCCCTACACCCAGAAACTCTCCTCTGTGTCAGGCTCAGAGCTGCTCTGCTCCGGTGCCATGTCCCATTCGAGCTGCGTAGTGAGCAGCACAGACCTATAATTCTCCTGTCAGCGAAAACTAGTTGAACTCTGCAGTGTGGAGGACGCAACGTGAGCTGTTAAAAGCAGTTTTTGGTGAAGCGTGACTGAAAATTAGGCAAGGTGTATTGCTTTGGCATTTACTGGAATACATACAAAAATAGCTGAAGCTGAGACGTTGGTACATCTCTAAAAAAAAAAAGCCGTCATCTCTCCCCAGAGATACTGCTGCAGTGAATTCTGAACTGTGAAAAGGCCAGTGAATGGGAGCAGATAACTACCCTGTCACAGGCTTATTTATTGTCTGTTACCTTGAACTGCTGAAAATTGCAACTTCATTTCTGTGCAAATTTGCTGGTTGGTTGTATTGTTTGAGGCTGATTTGGGCGTGTGTCTAAAGGTGGACTGACACATACAGTGGGCTCCAAAAGTCTGAGATGACTATGCATGAAAAATATACTATTGGTTGCATCATAGGACAGGTCAGATCCAATATTTATTTTATTTTATTTTTTCACTTTGAAACATGTTCTGTTGAGTCTGTTTAGAACACCGATGCACTGCTTCTTACCGCTTTCACTGTGGGTAACTCGCACCCTGAACACATGCAGTGAGTGGAGGCAATTCTATCCCAAAGCTGTCTGAAAGTTTGCAGAGGCTGAAGGTTGAAGACATCCATCATCATGCAGGTCTGTTTCATCCAGCTGGTCTGCACCAGCAACTGGGGGACTGGATGTATCATTGACGAAAGTTTAAAAAGTCAAGTTTTTCTTAGTTCTGCAGCTCTGACTCTGAAATTACTTGAAGTAAGCCTGTTTTAAAGAGTGCTCATGCAAGTGCGTATGTTCTAACCCTATTGCTTCACTCCATTAACCTTTGCATCTGCCAGTACATTTGAATAAAGGACAGGTCAGCCCTCGATTAGTCAGTAACAGAGAGCGGATGTACAGTTAGTATAGTGATGGGTTACCTGGATTTTCTGTAGTTTTGTATGACTGATCTCATGCAGCATCTTTCTAAATAACTACATATCATAAACTAAACATATGTTTCCAAAGAAGAACTTTGAGGTCTATACCCGGGGTTTATATTTTGCTGTCTAGAAATAACCTAATTTGGGTAAAGAGGGTGGGGATTTTTTAGTTTGATTGATGGAGTGATAGTCCTGAGACGCCTGTTATATTCTTGTAAATAAGTTATCTCTTTAAGCTGTAGGGCCCTGTCTTACACCTGCTGAAAAGCACAATGCAAGTGTCTGTGCTTGTTTCAGACAGAGGCTGTTGTCAGATTTTTTGGCTCTCATGTCCACAGGGTAACTTTATTCAGTTGTGCCTCTTGTTGTGTGTTTGGTGACAGCTCACAACACCTTGTTGAAAATGTGAGCAGGGGCCGGAGGTGTGGAGAGCAAAGCATTTATTTTTGTCTTAGATGTTGTTAGTCTAGTGCAACATCTATCTACCAGATTTGTATATTTTAACACATGAGAGGACCGACATGGAACGATGAAGAGGAATCATATACTGATATGTAAAAACTGTTTTTTTCAAAGATGGCTCTGGGTCCTCATGTTAACCCCTCAAGGCCATATCTGATATGTTATTGTCCATTACAACTGCTACATTTAATATACATGGCATATCTGGGATTTCTTAGCCTTCCCAAGACATTCTCTTCCTGAATAATGACGTTACACAGAGATTTACAAAGACTCCAGTGATCTGTAGATACACCAGCATGACAAAAGTGGCTCCAGAACTACTTTCAGAGGCTGCTGGGAGAGTCTGGCATTTCAGACTGAAATGCAGTCAGTTGCTATTTGTTGAAAAATCTCATACCAATTTGTTAGGAAATAAAATCTAACAGGAACTTAGACACAGACTCCATAACTGTTTTATTTACTGATATACAAAAGGACTGCTGGGGAGCTGTCCTGCGCTGGTGGAGGTCTGTGTGTGATAGTGTTCATATTGCAGTTTTATAGGACTACATGCACAAATACCATCTCTTATATCACCCTTGCTTTTATTCTGTCACTGAAACGTTGTGGATATTAGTCCAATATCCACACAGTAAGTGTACAGTATTCATAATTATGTACGTGACAACTGATGAATGGTTACATTTGTTAACACCACTTTCAAACCTTTTGAATGTAAAGGAAGTGATACGAAAATTCCAATCATATGAGATCATATATATATATATATATATATATATATATATATATATATAGATCTGGATTTCTGCTGATCAACCATTCATCCTCATTGTAGACATGCATCTTAAAGCACAAAGGTATGGCCTTATTTCCCTCAACTGAAGAGACCTGGGTCCCCTCCTTGATCTATCTTTTACGTTCAAACGCTTCCATTGGTCCAGGGGACATTATCTTTTCAGCAGAATACTTTTTAGTGATGCAGTAACTAGTAGTGTTGAGATTCATGATTAGCAGCTTAACGCTGGGAAAAACCAACAAACAGTATTAGAATGAATTAAATTGTGTGAAAGTCAAGTTATTGGAGACCGTACCACATGAGTGTAAATGCTTTTAGCAGGTGGGTCGGGTTGGACTCCCAGCTGGCCTGACTCTTTCCTGCATGTTATTCCCGTTCTCTCTGCACCTTTCCTGTTACTGTTTCCCTAAGTTATTATCATATGCAGTAATACTGATGGAAATACATTATAATACCGTACAAATACAAATACTGTAATAGATTATACTGAATTTACCGTGTCAGATATACAGGTACAAATGTTTACTTAAAGGACCATATAATATAAAGGTAGATGTCCATGTGTTATTGATTATAAAGCAGGTCTGGGTTCTATATTAATACGGTGAAAGTATCAAAGCCTCAGTCCACAGAGAAATGCACACAGCCTGTATTCAGAAACTGAGCCTTAAAACCAGCCGTCAGGAGGCTTAGAGCCTCTCTTCTGATTGGCTGACTGCCCTATTGTTAATAGAGCTCCAGAGAGAAGCCTGAGAGAGGAGATGTAAAAGTACACAAATGTATCTTCTTATGGATATCAACACTTCAAATGAAACACTGGAGAAGGTAAAATATGGGACCTTTAAATGATCTGTGGTATACATCCAGTTCACACAGCTAATCAGATCCTTTAAGTAAAAGTAACTCAATGTAAAAATCTTCTATTACAGGTTTTGCATTCAAAATTTTTCACATTTGTATATATGTTAGGCTTCTGGATTATTACAGTTGCATTGATTCATAACACTCGTTAATGTGGAGCAATTTTTAGCTACTTTACATTATGATGAGTAGTTTATTCTGCAACAGTCAGTCAGATTTTAAGGGCAGATCATGCATCTAGTAAATATAGCTGTAAAATGTAAGTCTAAAGTATCATAAAAAGGAATATTTAAATAATGCACAGTTAGCTCAAATCCGTACTTACAGTGTTTCCATCACTGTTTATATTGATATTAATTATTATATACAAATGCAACATCACCTTTTCTCCTCTGTTATGATTTAGAGAGTTTTGGGGTTTTGGTGGTAATAAGCTCATTATGACAGAATTCAGAATCACTTACATCTTTCATGTGCAGCAAGACTCCTCTCAGTTTTTTCGAACACAATGCAGCTCATAAGAGCTTTCACAACCTTTCACTTAGAAAATACGTTGAAGTCAATTTTCATTAACTCACAGTGTTAGAATGATTTCAAAGAGATTCAGGAAAAATAAGAAGCTGTAGCAAGCTCAACAGTAATCACACACATTTTTCTCAGGAAATGTTTTTCTGCTTCAATCTGAAGAACACCAGCAGTTCTCAGTAAACACAGGGTGTTAAAGGCATTTCTCTGTAAATGTGGAGTGGATGAGATTTATCAGTTTGGCTTTAGGCCTATGATGCCCGTCACAACATAGAGATATTTCTTCGATGTAAAGTAAAATCTCTGGTAAATCAGTTTGACTACAGTCACCATTCATCGGTTCCTCAGTTCCTCAGTCTTTGTCTCTTTCTCTTTCAGGTTCCAGCAGCAGTGTTACCACTACACTCCCCTCCTTTTTATTTCATCCCAACATTTGTTTTGTGGCCAGTGCTCCATCAGCAGCATCCTATAATGTGCATATTTTCCATTAGATGGAAAAAAACAACCTGCAGATGGATGAGCTGGTTAGTGAAGCATTGCACCAGCTACACCGGCTGTGCTGAACGCCTGAAGAAGACCTCTCCTACAAATTGGCAATGTCAACAGAAACTGATCAGATCTCTGTCTGAACCTCTCCTTCCCAGTGTCTACCTCTTTTTCCTGCCCCCTCATGGTTGCTCCCACTATATGCACCCTACTCTCTCTAAACTCTGCCCTTAATTGAAAGCAATACTGGGCTCCAGGGCTCTAAAATGAATTTGTCTATGATTACTCATGCCCTGGCGCGTTGCAAGCACCGGGTAATATCCCTTTCATTGAATTAGGCGGCATCCTGTTCTCCTTCCCATCTCCGTCCTTGCCTGGGGGCAGCTATTGATTGAGGTGGTCTGGCTCGTATAAGGCTAGCATTACCTATGGATCCAGACAGCCGTGGCCGGAACAGCAAGTGCAGTGGAAGGGAAAACGTGAAGCGATTAGTCACTGCCTTAATACCACTAATTTCTGCTGAAGGCAGCAGTATGGGGGAGTGCAAAGGTAAAGGAGGAATGGAAAGAGGAGACTAGCATGACTGCTAAAGCGCTAAACTCAATCACACACCTGGATAATGGCTAAGAATCTGTGTGCTGAGTAGGCGGACTCACAAAAGGGTGCTGAAGCTAGAAATCTACTTACCTCTTTAAGTTTCCATTATGCTCCAGCACTGACTGCAGGTGTCAGGAAGGAGTACAGACTGACTGAAGTGTTGTACTAAAGAGCCTGTATATATATTTTGAGGCAGATACACAATGATAAATCATTTTTCAGTGGCATGATACAGCATTTTTATAGGAGTGAAGTCCTCGACTGGCATAACTGAGCTGATCTGTAATCCTGGTTGATTTTCAGCACAACAAGGACTCGGTTCTTTCTGTTTACAACAGTTAAGGGACACTCATAGGAAATCACAGCAAATACTTAATATGAATGAGATGGTTGATATAAGTTTGTGTATCCAGGACAGAAACAGGCCAACCTTAGCAGACAGACTGGAAGCAGGCAGAAACTTCTAGCTCAGCTCAGTCAAGGGTGAAATTATACTTAACATGTCCGATTTACATGCTGAATTCTCAGCGAGCAAACAGGTCATCAAGAGTTGCCCGGTTTTACATCTGAGTTCAAAAATAACTGGTATTTTCAGGTTGGTGAAGTGAACCCAGACTAAGAGCACGCACACAGCAGGCTCTCATGTGCACCCTGAATGACAGGCACACAGAGGGGGCAGTAAAACCTTTAAAAACCAATGATGTTGCACCGCACTAGATTTGTTCCTTTAGCCTTGATGGCTGATCCACCTGCACAGAGAGGTGGGCAGGTAATTAATTCATTACATAGAGTCTCCATCAAATACTCATCCTATATAACCTCCCTCCAGATGAACTTTGCTGTTTGATGTTATTCCAGGTGAAAGCAGAGAAAACCTCAGACTACCTCATTAATGTCGAAGTTGGGCTGCATCACACACACAAGACGGAACCTTTCTCTAATCTCAAACATGCTCACACCATAAGTTCTGAAAATAAGGGCACATCACACACTACAGGATTTTATTAGGATTAAAGCTCATTGTATCTAAAGGAGCTGCATGAAAAAATGTTTGTGGAGACAGCCAACACAAGTTATCTATTCCTCAGCGAGAACTAGAGGTGAGACTTCAACTGTCAGTTTTAATATCTGTTAACAGTGGTAAGCTAACAAACATTAGCCTCAAGGGCTGGAATGTTTACTGATGCTGGGCAACACAGCTCTGGGACTGATGTCATAATCGTCCAGATTTTAAATCCTAAATATCAAACAAGTTTGATTTTGGGACCTGATGAGTCCACAAGCAGTTTGGGAGGTTTAAGACCGGATCTGTGACCCCCACACATTACCAGATAATCTGGTCCTGACCAAGGTTCTCTTCTCCGATTGTCAGGGGTGTGGGGGTGGGTGTGGGTGTGGGGGGAATTTGGGTTAAATCGGCCCAAACCTCCTGTCGTCTGAGCCCGGCTTTCAGGAGACTCTGGCAGTGACTGCTCTCAGAGATTAGAACTAATACTGCCACCTCACTGCATTGCTTCCTCTCCTCCAAATCCAGGCATCCTCAACATGCAGGCCAACTCCTCAGTGCATTGATTTCTGCCATTTCCCCACTAATCTTGATGGAATCAGTGCTGGGAGAGAAGATCTCTCTCTCTCTCTCTCTCGTTGTTTCCACGCTGGTTAATTGAAGGAGATGGACATATGGCAGGAGAGTGTCTCATTTTTCCTGGACAGAATATGAATCGGCATGAAAGATTGCTCTTTGTTTTCTTCCCCCGCCTCCTCCTCTTTTGTCTCATTGGCAACCCCTCATTTTCATTAGTATTCTCGGGTTTGTCAGACTTCTTCTGACAGCACATTTCTCCCGAAGGTGTTTTTCTGACAGCGTGTAAAAAATAGCTTGTGTCTTTAGAGGCTTCCAGTCCATAACTGTGGTCATTAGGCAGCTTTTTTTCCCATACAGTCTCAGGTTGGTTTGTGCTGCAAATTGGAATCATGGCAGGTTTTTCAGTGAGAAGAGAGCTAGGTCGCTAGTGCAGCATCTGCTTCAAAAATGGTTCTTAATTGACTGAAATCCCTCAAACTCTCTCAAAGGTCAGAGGAGGCAGGCAGGTGTATTTACAAAGTAAATAATTGACGGAGATGAAGAGCGGGCTGCTGACAGTCTCAGATGAACGTTGCACCAAAGCAGCGGGAGTCTCAGATGAGAGAACAATGTCTTCCCCTCCTGTCCCCTCCCTCTCTTTGTTTACCTGAATGACAGTTAATCTTGGTTAATGTCATCTTTCCTCACTTCCTTTACTCTGTGCCTCTCATTACATTCAGCCTGACTGATCATCTCTCCATTTGGGGTGGTCAGTAGAGTCTAATCAGTCCTGTCAGCGGCGATTTCCATCTCAGACAGGGGTTTTAACAGTGAAAATCACTTACATTACAGATGTAACTGTTCCTTCAGGCCCAGGGGTTTTAGAGGTATGGCAGACGCTCCACCCACTTCTCCTCTCTTATGGCTGTCTGTTTGTCTCTCACTGCTCTTGCAGGTCTTCACCCACAATTATCAAATCTTAGGATTCTTCAGAAAGTGTGAAAAACTTTCAGTGGTACTGTGACATGGAAAATCACCTTTCTACTCATCTAGATGTAGCCTCACCTCAGAACCTGCACATCTATGATTACGATTAGCAGCCTGATGTGGACACGCAGGTCACTGTTCTCCATCCTTTTCCACTTGTCTCTATATCAACAGAAACCCTTCAGAGTGGTCATCTCCAGGATGAATGTTTGATGGCTGGTCCTGGGTATGTCTTGTGAGTCCTGGGGTCTTCCTCATGACATTTTGTGTTGCCATCGTGCTCTGGTTTTCATATGGTGACAGAGACCATGTTACTTTCAGCTTGGGGGATTTGCTCTTCATCTGAGGATGATGAACTGTGCTCTGTGTTGTCTTCTTCAGTTACCTCTTCCTCCTCTTCTAAATCACTGTTCTCTTCTTCCTCCTGAACATCTGAATAAATCTGATCAGCGACCTGTTGGCCACTCAAACATGCACTCGTGGCTTCAGCAGAGAGAGAACTGGGGGTCCTGTCCTTTGACTGTCTTCTCCATTAGTGAACAATGCTTTCACAAAACGTTTACTGTGTCTTGTGTGTGGGGCCCAGGAGGGGAAAGAGTTCAATCAGGAGCAAACATTCTCAATTTCTCATTTTGTGTCTGTGTGTGTCTTTGTGGGATTTGTGGCCTGTGAATTATTTTATTACTTATCTTAAGATAATCTTAGTTTTCATGGAAATACGAACAAAGTTAAAGTCATCAAATTTAAGGTTGAAAAAAGATCATCGATCCTGGTTGTTAGTGGCTTCAGACAACACCAGGCTTAAATAATTAGACACATTCACAGGTTTTTATTACTGTGTGTAATAATGTTGCTCACTAGGCATCTAGTTTCTTTTCTCCCATCTGAGAACTATCTCAGCACATTACAGGACCCACAGCCTTGGAATGAAACATAACACATAACAGCCTAAATATAATTTTGTAGCTTTGCAGTGACTCGTTTGCAACACAACATATAGATTTCACACAAACTGTGAAAAATGAAATTGCTACACCACAGACACAGCTCCTTGTTTTTGTTTCATAAAATCTGGAATCTTAACAGAAACAGAGGTAATTTCCCCTCAGGTGTTTGTAAAATCAGCTGATGTGTGTGACACAGGAGAAACAATTGCTGAGCCAATGATATTGTCATGCCTCAGCTGGATAGCTGAGTTCCCTTTTTTGTTTCCCCTAGTGTTTTGTCTTGTACTTCCTGTTTTATTTTGATACTCACCTCTTTTCTCATTTCAGGTTCCTCACTTCCTGCCCTCATGTGTCCTCCCCTTGTGTGATTACCTGCCCTGCCCTAATGTGCTGCACCTGTGTCTCATTGTCTTCCCTCTCCCTGAGTATTTAGTCTCTGTGTTCCCTCCCTTCTGTGCCAGTTCGTCTAGTTCTGTATGACTACGTTCCAGCCTTTATTCCCCGTGTGCCTTACTCGTATCTTGTCTTGTTTTTGGTTTTTGACCCTGCCTTTGCCCACCGATTCTGATACCTTTGCTCTGCGGACTGATCTCCTGTGTACCGACTTTTGCCTGATTAAAGGACATTGTGAACTCGCTTACTGTGTCAATCTGCATCTGAGTCCGAGCCGTTGTTCAGCCTTGACAGATATTATGTTTCGCATCAACTCACAGCAACGGTTTTCATATAGATAAATGTCCCCGTTGAAGTGTCTCTGTCACTGACCAGTATCATAGGAGTTATTCAGCCAGCCTCTGTCAGCTTCAGTGGGAATTAACAGAACTTTTAATGGGCTAACATTATGAAGTGTCTGTACATGCTGTGTACTTTTCTGTGTGCTCGCTCACCACCACAGCAGTCAAATTAGGTTGTCCATTTGAGAACACGCTTCACTTTCTGTTTGAATATCAATGTTCAGATGCAGTTTATTACTCTGCAGCTGACGGTCACATGAACATCTCTGACATCACATGAATATGGACGGTAGAAACTGGTCCCGCCACAAAAGTGATGCTGTGATGCAGCAGCTCATCTTGTTTTAACATAATCATTAATAAAGTGTAATTGATAACTTTTGTCTTCCATGCAATAGAGAGTGACAGGAACAACATCAACTCTCAGGGGTCGTCATCATCATCACACCGTTGCTGACGCACAAAAACACTAACACTAGATATTATTTAGTTTTGCTTTTATTATTGCCCTATCGATTGAGCAGCTCTAGCAGCTGTTGGAATAGAGCTTGTTCATGTTTATGACCTACTTGGAGAAGTATTTATTGATTGTATAATGATGCTTGACACAGGTACATCCTGACCCCTTCATGGCTGGGTTAAAGATCTGCTCAGGGGGGATGTCATCAGCACTTCCATTAAAAGACTGACACCATTATGATCACTTCATGTAAGAAACAATAATCACTCTGTGGTCCACTGACACAGTAAATGTGAGAGAGTGTGTAAGACGACATTAGCTGTGTATCAATAATAATGACAAAACTGAGTCATTAGGGGATAAGACAATAATATAAACGAATCTGAGAACTGCAGTTTGAATCTACCCGCTTGCCTGAGGCCTTTCTCTCCCTGTGCCTGCGCAGGTTTACTCCAGGTGTTCCAGTTTCCTCCCACAGACCACGCAGGTCATGTCAGCTGGTGATTCCAACATGCCTGTAGGTGTGAACATCTGAGTGAAAGGTTGTCAGTCTCTGTGCGTCAGCCCTGTGATTGACTGGCGAAATGTCAAGTGTGTACCCCCCGGCCTCTTGTCAAAATATCAGCTGGGATAGACTACACCCAAAACCACAACCCCAAGACCCCTGAAGGATAAATACACTAATCAATAAGGACCCCCTCCAATGAAAATCAAGGTGGGGCTAAATGAAACAGAAACCTTGTCAGTACAGAGAGCCGGAGTTAGCATTACCACAACAGCTAACACTGTGTCAGCCACTACCAGTTACAAGCTGACAATTGAACAAATAAAAGATGAAGAATAACTATACTAACCATTCTGATCTGTCTGCCAGTCTCTGATTCTGGTCTCAACAGACTCCTCATCTGAGTCTCTTTGATGTTTCCTCCTCTAACCATCTTCATACTCTCTGCTCTTTCACCTGGACACCTGGAGCCAGCAGGTGGTGGGCAGGGCCAAGGCCTGATCCAGGTTTCTCAGTGAGTAAGTCAGAGTAGATGAGCTTCAGACCAGTTTTACTTTTTTTTTTTTTTTTCAAATTTTATGCGAGAAAACCCTGTTAAACTAAATATGAATCACAGCAGAGGATTTTTACAGAGTTTAAAACATGTCTGGAGGAGCTTTAAATAAACAATGTGAGAGCTGGAGCTTTTACTGCTTTGAATGAGCCTACAAAGAATTACCAGTTGGCTGCAGTTTTTTTAGTGTCTTTCAGCTCATTGTTTTGCTTTAATGGTCCACAGTTTAGCTCAGTCTCAGTGGTCTCATCAAACCAGGGATGCCACGAGAACCAATACTTCAAAATTCTGAAAATGTGACAGTACTTGTTTTTCTAGAGTACTATAGGTATTGAAGGTGTCGTAGATGAAGTAGGTGCTAGAGATGTGATTCTTCCAGGACTGATGAGAGCAGGGTGTCACTACAAACTGTATGCAGGTGTGTGTGCGTACATGTGCATTTGTGTGTGCAGCAGTCTCTGTCGTTTTTAGTTTCTTGCTGTTGTATCGAGTAGGACTGCAGCAAACGATTATTTTAGTAATCGAGTCTACTCTTGATCCAGATGTTTTAGCCAATCATAGACCCATATCTAACCTCCCTTTTATTTCCAAAATCCTTGAGAAGGTCTTTGCAAACCAGTTATGTGATTATTTGCACAGAAATGGTTTGTTTGAAGATTTTCAGTCAGGTTTTAGAGTCCATCATAGCACAGAAACAGCTCTGGTTAAGGTTACCAATGATCTCCTCATAGCCTCAGACAATGGACTTGTCTCTATACTTGTCCTGCTAGATCTTAGTGCTGCATTTGACACCATTGATTGTAAGATTCTATTACAGAGACTAGAGCATATGGTCGGCATTAAAGGAACCGCACTAAGTCATATTTGTCAGATAGACTGCAGTTTGTTCATGTTAATAATGACTCTTCTATCATCACTAAAGTCATTCATGGAGTTCCACAAGGTTGTGTGCCAGGACCAATACTTTTCACTCTATTTATGCTTCCTCTAGGAAACATTATTAGGAGGCACCAGATAAATCTCCATTGTTACGCAGATGACACCCAGCTGTACTTATCTATGAAGCCAGGTGAGACTGACCAGGTAGCCAAGCTTCAGGTGTGTCTTAAGGACATAAAAACCTGGATGACCAGGTTTCTTACTCTTAAATTCAGACAAAACTGAAGTTATTGTAATTGGCCCAAAACACCTCAGAGATACACTATGTGATAATATACTGACTCTGGATGACATCACCTTGGCCTCCAGTGCTACAGTCAGAAACCTTGGTGTCATTTTTGACCAGGACTTGTCCTTTACTTCACATATAAAGCAAGTCTCTAGGACAGCCTTCTTCCACCTGCGCAATATTGCAAAAATTAGACCCATTCTGTGTCTAAAGGATGCCGATAAGCTAGTTCATGCATTTGTTACCTCAAGACTGGACTACTGCAACTCTTTATTGTCAGGATGTCCCAAAAATTCAGTAAAAAGCCTCCAATTGATCCAAAATGCGGCAGCACGAGTACTGACAGGAACTAGGAAACGGGATCACATCTCTCCTGTGTTAGCTTCTCTGCATTGGCTCCCTGTAAAATCCAGGATAGAATTTAAAATCCTCCTCCTCACCTACAAAGCCATTAATGGTCAGGCACCATCGTACCTTGGAGAGCTTATAGTTCCCTATTTTCCCAATAGGACACTTCGCTCTCTAAATGCAGGTCTACTTGTGGTTCCCAGAGTTTGTAAGAGTAGAATGGGGGGCAGAGCCTTCAGCTATCAGGCTCCTCTCCTGTGGAACCAGCTCCCAGTGTGGGTTCGGGAGGCAGACACCCTCTCTACCTTTAAGATCAGGCTTCAAACTGTCCTGTTTAGTAAAGCTTATAGTTAGGGCTGGCTCGGGTATGTCCTGACCCATCCCTTAGTTATGCTGCTATAGAGCTAGACTGCTGGGGGATTCCCATGATGCACTGGGCTCTCTCTCTGTCTCTCTCTTTCTCGATTACTTTGTGCCATTAATTTAGTATTTCTTTTTCTCTCCCGTAGTTTGTGCTTCTCCTCTCTCTCCCTCTCTCTGTCCTCATTCTGAAGGTATCTCTGCCTCTGGAGCAGCAGGATTCAGCAGGACCCTTGAGTCGGGTCCGCTCTGTTGACAGGACGCGTAGACTGGGTGCTTTCTGTTTAGATGTTGCAGCATGGCCGCCGTGCTGTTGTGGTACGCTAATTCAGCTTTACAAGAGATGCGCTGAACAGAGTTTTAATTTTTTTTTAGTTCATAATGATCCCAAACCTTGACACTTTCTGTCGCTTTCTCTTATTGTGTATCTCCTTGTTCCGCTCTGAGTCATCACGTTGCTCTCTGTCCCCCAATTCTCCAAATTTTCTGACTGCAACTGGCACTACTATATCATGTGCACCTTATGTCACATAACAACGTAAGCGCTTTGAGCGCCGGGAGTAACATACAATTTCAACTTAAAATCCCTTTTTAAACAGCCCCTTACATATAGCCTATGAATTAAACGAAGCGTCTTTACATCAAGAATTTTTATTAATTGAGTTATTCGAGTTTTTCGATTAATCGTCTCAGCCCTAGTATTGAGAATTGTGAAATTTCATTGGTACCAGAATTCTGGTATCGTGACGTCGATACATCAAACAGCAGAGAGACAATGACTGAATGACAATGAGTTAATGACTGTCTGGTGAACGTAATGGAGCATGTAACAGCTCAAGGCCCAGATATTTTTTTTATAGGCAACTGTTTGGTTTATTCAAACAAACAAACAAGAAAAAAACAGTTCACTGTCAGCTGAGAACCTCCTCCAGCGACGGACGGTTATCTGTCTGGTAAGTGGGTGGAAGAGACACAAATAATAATGAATGAAATCAATCACTAAAAAATAAATCACCACTAAAGCTCCTCCAGTTACACTGAGGGCTGAAGACAGACACAACAGAGGAAGAAGGCAGAGGAAGTCTCACACTGTGTGGATGTGCAGGTGCATTAAGCTCCCTCAACAAGGTTACCCAGGCTCCTCCCATTACCTCACATCATTACAGGACATACGTCTGAACACATTGTTCCTTAATCCATTAAGCCCCGGCATCGTGTGAGTGAACATCATCTGACACCGTAATAAAAAAACAACATATCTCTTTATCTCTGTGAAGCCTCGGTGCTCAGCTCTGGAACACAAATCACTTCTGCAAGAGCTAGATCCAAAATTCACCAAAATTCACTCAGGTCCTTAATTTTCAATCAGTAATCAGCCAGTGATTAATATTCATGAATGTGTAATCTGGAATCAGCCTGCTAATAAATCTACCTAGTGATCTGCACCGTGCAGCAGTTAATTGTGTTAACTGCTCAAAGTGTCTGCCAGCATCACGCAAAATGGCTGCCTCATTATCTCCTCCGAGAAATAGGTTGTCACTCAGCGTGGCCAATTACTGCGCTTCCATCATCAACACATGAGAGGGAGAGCTGGGGTAATGTGCCCACCAGCCATAATGAGGCATGATCAGTGCTACAGAAAAATAACAACACACCCCCCACAAGGCTCACAACACCACGAGGCTCTGAGGATCAGTCGCAGATGTGACATTTGACACATTCGACACCTGATCGGAAAGAGCGGTGAAATGAGAATCCTAGGTGACTTTCTTTTTCTTACTTATTAGTGTTTTTGGATGACAGCCCAGATCATTTAAAATGCTAAAAATACATCAAGACGTAACTAAAAGCTTAACTGACAACATTAGTGAGTCGAATCAAAAAGGCAGGTTAAAGCTCCATCCAGTCTTAAGGTAGATGTCCATGTGTTTGTGATTATAAAGCAGGTCTAGGTTCTATATTAATACTGTGAAAGTATCAAAGCCTCAGTCCACAGAGAAATGCACACAGCCTGTATTCAGACACTGAGCCTTAAAACCAGCCGTCAGGACTTCTGGAACTTTGTGATGTCACAAAGCAGTCACCGCCCTCAGCCACACCCCAAGCTCCAGCCCACCTGGACCCAACTGTCGATTTGGTGTCTATGATTGTTTACCTGCTATATTTTCATTGGATCACTCATAAAACAGTGAGCCAATCACCGACCTGTTGTTACTAGAGCTGCAGAGTGAAGCCTGAGAGAGGAGATGTAAAACTGCACTGACATGATTTTTGGTTCTTAACCAACAAATAAAACCAACAAATAAAACATAGGAGAAGTTAAAATATGGGACCTTTCAGTAAATGACGTTCTGGCTAAATGAAATAAAGAAAACCTGTCAAATGTAGAAATATGACAAGGGAGAAAAGAATGAATGATTTATTGACTTCAGGGAGCAAACACAGCCTCCTGTGGATGTGGGTGCTGCATATAGGGTCCCCTAGGTGCTGACTCCAATCACCTTGAACACAAGAGCCATCCATTCTGCTTTGTGACTGATGGGAAGGAGCTGGCCAGAGTGAGTGCACATGTGGGCGGAAAAATGCATCCTGTAGAAGCTGAAATGGCACTCAGCCTTAATTAGATAAAAACTGTATGTGTGTGTGTGTGTGTGTGTGTGTGTGTGTGGTGAGAGGGAGACAACATGACAGAGACAGATAGGGAGGGAGAGAGAGTGTGTTGACTGAAGGCCACTGGGGCTCTTGGCTTGCCATGGGCAGTCAGTAAGTCTGGTTGAAGCCACTGTCACAGTCTATTTCTCAGCTGCCCAATGTCTCTCTCTCCCTCTCTCTCTCTCACACACACACACATCCACACAGCACTATAAAGACAACATACACATACACAAAATGTCACCTCCCACTCTTCCTTCAGTATTTATCTGAGATGTCAGGCTGATAAGGTGGTTGTCAGAGCTGTCTTCATTAAGACTTTTTTCATCTTGATGCTTTGATAAAATCAAACATGTTTAGTATTATCATGAGTTTTAAGTGGTGGCTCATACAGATAGTGACGTCCTGTGACGTGAACACTGCCGACTTCTCCAGCACCAAACAGGAAGTAGCAAACCGAGCTAACAGTGAGCATGGAGACGACTGTGGGGAGGAGCAAGGTGTGAGGCCAGCGTTATACACTTGAGGGAGGGAGAAAATTATTTCAAAATAAAACAGGAAAGTCAAAACAGTCATAATAGTGACCCTGCACGATTCCCAGATTATAGTGTGAGACTAAAAACTTATGACACATTGTCTTTAGATGTGAGAGGGTGTCAGAATTTAGTCTTTAAAAGTCGTCTAGTGAATGTAGGTATATGATGTTGACACACGTCAGCTCTGTGTTCTTAGAAGAAAAGAAAAGAAGCTTTCAAAGGAAAGAAACCATCCCCAGTGTGAACCACAGAGGATCAGTTATGTCATTGAGCTGCTTTGCTGCATCTGGCACAGGGAGCCTCGAATCTGTGTAGGGCACAATGAAATCAGGAGATTATCAGAGCATTCTGGAGCGAAACATACGGCCCACTGACAGAGAGCCCTGTCTCAGCTGGAGGTCATGGCTCCGCCAGCAGGACCTCTGAAAGCAGCCAAGAGTGGAGGTTGCTGAAGTGGCCTTCTAGAAATCCTGATCTTAATTCAGCGGATCACCTACGGAATATCTGAAACTTGCAGCTGGGAGAAGGTGCCAATCACACCTGAGAGAACTGGAGCAGGTGATAGTAAAAGTCTCAAAGGTTAAGGTTATATTAAGTAATATTAGGGTTTCAGTACTTTGGTCCAGACCATTTTCATTTGTTATATTATCAAAAAGAATATCTTCCATCTAAAATCCAAAGCAACATGTCTGTTCTCTTACATACGGAACAGAGAAAGTGGATACCAGGTACCTTTTTGAAGGTCCATATAGTCTAAAGGTAGATGTCCATGTTGGGATCTCAAGCCATGGGTTCTGAAAAGAACAATGGAGAGGCCTATATGTCCCTCCAAAAGCCCGAGTCACAAGCCATGGATCCTGAAGAGAACAATGGAGAGGCCTACATGTCCCTCCATTAGCCTGATCCAGAGTTGGTCGACCGTTTGAACAAGCCACGACCCCCCCACGATTAACACCTAGGTGCGAATCAGAGTTTGAAAGTAAACTCAGCATCGGCATTGGCCGAGGCCAGGCACTCTCAGCAGGGATCAACGGTGACGTCACTCAGGTGATGAAAGCAGCACCGCAACCCTCCGCCGCTGCTTATTCCCGTGCACCAGTTACAGTAGAGAGCTACTCAAAGCTCTCTCCGCAACTCGGCTGCTGAAAGGGAGCAATCTGCAACATTTGACCCTTTTCCACAGCTTCTTAAAACAAACAAAGCAGTCTGTGCGCTCAGCACGCGAGCGCACAGACTGCTTTGTTTGTTTTCCTTTTCATTTTTCGGATCCGACATAGATCGCTGTGCAATCAGCTGATTTCACGTTCTTGTTAAGGATATATATCCGACCAGACGAACTCTGGTTCACTGGCTCCGTTATTGTGTAGTAATATTGTGGTGATTATTAACTGTGGTGACGATCACTTGTGGACTCTTTCCTCTCTTCACCTTTATTCTCCCTCTTTTCTCCCAATCACACACCTCACCTACCTCTCACTCACATTCAGGCTGCCCTAGAGTGTGATCGCGTCATACATGTAAAGCTCAAGGGCCCCTCCCTTTGTTCTTGTTGTTCACACCATTCACACTCTGCAGCCAGCCGCCATCTTGGCTCTAGCGAGTACGTCACTCACGTGACTTCGTCACCATCTCTCTCTCTATCTCTCTCTCTCTCTCCCCCTCACACACACACACACACACACGGTTGTTACATATATGTTTTACCTGTAATCATCTGGTTAGTAACCAATGTTTGTTTTAGTTATAGTTGAATTATAATCGGTTTAATATCAAGTAATGTTATTTTGAATAATTATTACTCTTATTAATAAATCCTGTTATAATTTAACTTGTCGTTATCTGTGATTATTGTGATTATATTTGTGATAACAGCTGGATTCACAACAGTCAGTGCTCGAATTTACCCTTCAATTAACCTTCTGAGACTGTATTTTGAGCCATCAATTTGGTCACTGGTCCCTGGTGACAGGGTGGTGCCCCGAGGTTACTACTTGTAGTAAACATCTATATATATATTGGTGATTATGACTGATATCATTAATATTATACGCCAATAACCAAATTGCCCCTACCTGTGTACAACATCCATGTGTTTGTGATTATAAAGCAGGTCTAGGTTCTATATTAATACTGTGAAAGTATCAAAGCCTCAGTCCACAGAGAAATGCACACAGCCTGTATTCAGAAACTGAGCCTTAAAACCAGCCATCAGGACTTCTGGAACTTTGTGATGTCACAACAAAGCAGTCACCGCCCTCAGCCACACCCCAAGCTCCAGCCCACCTGGATCCACCATCTGAACTTGCAGAATTGGAGTGTTTACCTGAAATCTGCTATATTTTTATTGGATCACTCACAAAACAGTCTGTGACCTCACTGAGCTGCTGTTACTAGAGCTCCAGAGTGGAGCCTGAGAGAGGAGATGTAAAACTACAATATATGTTCTTATGGATTTCAACACTTCAAATAAAACACAGGAGAAGTGCGGGGCGACCCGATAGCCGAGTGGTTAGGGCACGTATCACGTGAGCGCAAGACGCTCTTAGCAAGCAGTCACCGGTTCCACTCCCGATCGGCCCCACTCCTTCCTGCATGTCATTCCCCTCTATCTACCCCCTTTCCTGTCAGTCTCCACTGTCCTGTCAAATAATGAAGGCACAAAAAACCCAAAAAATAAACTTAAAAAATAAATAAATAAAACACAGGAGAATTAAAAGTGAGAAGTAAAGAGAAGTAAAATGAAGGTGGAAGGATGCTAATAATATTTGACCACTCCTACTAAAGTTCACCAAAATTTAAATAAAACTACTGTAAGCTCCAATCAAGAGTTAACAGAAAAACAAAGAAACTAGTAAAAAATCTCATACATCTAATACAAATGATGAATAATTAGTTTGGCTGATAATGTAGCCAGAAGCCAGGCCTCTCAGTTCTTTGTCACTGGGCCACAGAGAAGTGATTTCACACCTCGTCCCATGTCCCACTGACCCCGTCACTCTGCTCGCCACCAACCATTAATCCCATCTGACTGTCCAACCGAGCGTGAAGAGATTGAAAAACAAAATGCCCCCTCCACACACCACGACAGCTTTCACCTCCCGCCCACCACCAACACGCGCGCACACACGCACGCAGGCAAACACACGCGCGCGCACACACACAGGCAATAACAAGTAAAGGAAAAAAAAACAACAAAAAAAACAACTCACACTTCCACCCAGATAATGTCATTTCCACCACACCAGCAGCACCTCCCACCTCTATCATTTTGCCACATGATGTGTTGTGAAGGACAGAGAGGACACTGATCAAAGCATGAATAACAATAACTCCATGTTTTTTACTCTTTTCTTCACTTTGACTTTGTCTGAAGTTTAAAAAACCCTAGAGCCAGCGTGAACAGTGTATTTCATGATAAAAATTGCTCTGTGTTAGTTCATACTTTTGAATAAAAACTGCAGCGTCTTCAGAATGGTAATGGTTAATAGACTACCTATAAAGTCTGTAATAAACTCATAGTCTCCAGAGAATGATTGCAGTGGTGGAAAGTTACTAAGTGCAAACTGCAACAGCAAATATATTTTGCACAAAACGTTGTTGTAGGTATCTTTCTGCCTGAACCAGTGCACATGTATACACTGTAGTGTAATTCACACAGCTGCATATTTTAGCCTCCTCAGGCATAATTCGCCCACTACAATACATTCATAAAGGACCTATTTGGCTATTGGTACATAGCTAATGTTTGCATTAACAGCTGTTTATTTACCAATCCAGAAGAAATGTTGTGAGTTCACTATCAAATTTCATTCAGAGGAGGAAAGCAACCCTTTGTTTTGCTTTTATTTCTATCACTTCTTTTCTTCTACTGAAGTTAGCATGCTAATCAGCTAGCTCTGGCTAGTCACTTTCTGATACAGAGTCAGGTCTGGTACCAACGTCCTATCTTGTAATACAAATGTTAATGCTAATGTTAGCCAGTGTTTCCCATACATAGACAATTCTGTGGCGCACCGCCACAGAATAGAGACCAACCGCCACAGAATGATTCTGTTTTGTTTTTTTTTCCCGTTGTTGTTTTCCCTCTAGTCTATGCTCTCAGCGTAATATTGTTCTGTTCATTCATCTCCGCATAGCGCTCTTTCTCTGTCATTCTCGGACACACACGGACACACACAGACATGTGCACACGCACACACACACAGACAAGCGCGCATATGCCAGCGGTGCGCGGGAAAATCAACCAGTGCATCACTAGTGCATGCACACACACTCGTCTGATTGGCACACTCCTCCTCTGCACGCACCGATCACAGGAAAACCCGCCACAGTGGATTATTTTGGCACTGGCACAGAGAAGGTCGGTGACGGTCTGGAGTTTACGAAAGGTTAGTTATACTTTATTTGGGCCCGAACCCAAGGAGGTCCCTTATGAGAGAGCACTTGAGTTTTTTTTCAGGAAGCCAAGAAAAATTAGGTGTTCTGATAGGGCATGCAAGCTTTGCACCAAATAGGCTACAGTATAAGAACATGAAAAGAATCTGAATCAGGCTTTGTACCTTAGGTAGTTTCTTTATTTTATTTGTGTAAATATTTTATTGTTACATTATTTTATTTTACCCAAAAAGTTAGAACAGGTTATTGGTTGAGGTATGTCTTAAGTTAATTATTTGAAATAAAAACCTCCAGCTGAAGTTGTTTTGTGCAAATCATTCCTGTCACAGAATCTAAAGATTGAAACTAGTTGGGGTGAGAAATGAAACCAGGCAGGGCTCTGGTAAAAATGTTTTTAGTTGTCTTCTCTTAAAGAACTTACTTTTAAAGAAGTAAGATTGAGCTGAATAATTCCAAATGCTGTAGCTTTATAATGGTCTCAGCAGGTGACTCTGAAGAACAATAGATAAAATTTTTTTCATATGGCAGCTTCAGAAAGTGTTGAACGCTGCCCGCTGCATACACTCTGCATACAATGACTGACTCCACCGACCACCACAACACTGTGACACTCGAGTCCCCCAACGGTGTCAGTGGAGCACCACAAATTGCTACCTGGTCTGTGGGAAACACTGGTTAGCTATGTAGAAATAGCAAAACTTACAAACAGCTCCTTTAAAAGAAAGGTGTACTGATGATGAGCAACTAATGAAAGGGGACATTCTGCCTAATGAGTACTTTTACTCCAATTTTAGTGTCAATTTTCAACAAACACATGTATACACACATTAGAAATAAAGACATATATAAAGACATAAAGACAGTATATGTGCATTGTAGTGGAAGTAGTACAAGATGAAAATAGAAGCAAGTTATAACAGAGTTTAACACTCAATGAATCAGATAGAAAAAAAACAGGTTAAACACAATTAAAAACCAGAGAATAACAGCAGGTCTTGACAGCATCGACAGACTCCGCCTACCGAATGGCCTCTGGCAGACTATTCCACAGCCACAGAGCTGCCTCGGAAAAAACCTGTCTCTGGCCTTTTTTTTTCCACAACCAGGGCACAGCCAACATGCCATGGTGGTAGAATCTGAGGGGTCTGCTGGCGCAGGGTGTACGGGGTGAGAGTTTTAGCTTTAAAAACCAATTCCATGATAAATCCTGCATGTACAAAAAGCTTTGCTGCACTGACTTCTCTGGGCTGAAAGGTGGAGTTGTAATGCATGTGTGGCCTGTGGTAGAAAGACAGACTCATGGAAAAACCTATACAACGTGCATAAATGAGTTTTCAATAAAAAGAGACCCGAACAGACCTGAATAGCCACAAGGACAATTAGGTGCAGTCGACCTAAGCAGACCCTAACAGAGTGAGAACACAAACACCAGCAGCAGCATGATGCACTATCAATTTGATCAAGCAGCTGTGGTGGAAAAGAGCAGCACTATCATACTGATGTCCAGAGAATGTACAGTCATAGAAACTAAAGTAATTCATCTATATGCTTCAAGGACAAATGTATATGAATAATGTTAACTCCTATTTCCACCTCCTGCACCAGCAAGAAAACATCCTGTAGTCAACTGGGTGATAGACAGACTACAAGTTTCAAACCTTTTTAATATTTGTGGATAAAAAAAAGACAAACATGTAATTTCAGAACATAAATGTGGTGGGCTGCAAATTTTCTGAGCCGTGAAGTTCACGTTTCTTACTCTCCCTCTCACCATCTTGTGATGCACCACCTGATCAGAGGTGATACACTTGGGTCCACTGGGATCCACTCAGGTAGTGGACAGAGTTACACAGACCTGAGACCCGCACCAGTAAAACAAGACCCCACCCAGTTTCACTGAGCAGAATTTGGACCACTTTGTGGTACTCGTGACCACACCCACATGAAATGTTCAATAGATGGCATGAATTTCACAACCTCTTAGGGCTGCTAGCAAGGCTTTTGATTTTAATCGTACTTCTCTTAAAGTCAGTCTCTGAACTTCTTGGATGTTCTATGAGTCCGTCGTGGGCAGTGCGATCCTGTTTGCTGTTGTGTGCTGTTCAGCAGGTTGACACTAACAGACTCAGCAAACTGTGTGCTGGTCAAGCACAGGAGCACCTTCAGTGAAAGACTAATTCCTCCACGATGCACCACAGAGCGCTGCATGAAGTCATTCCTGCCTGTGGCCATCAAACTTTTCAACTTGTCCCTCAGAGGGTCAGACGCTCAGAGTCAATAGAATGACCTTTGAACTTATCTCATTCTTTGAGTGCAATATTTCAATACCACTACGTTGATAAGTGCAATTTGAAACTGCGCAATTACCCAATATATTGTTGCAATATATTGTTGAATTTCTATTTTGTATATTTGTATAGGACATATTTTTACATTTCATGTTTATATTTAAAATTATATTTTTGTCCTTACCTATAATCTTATGTCTGTCTCTTTTCTATGCTGTTACATTTCCATTCTTGGGGGAACAACTGTACCGTGACCTAACTTCCCCCCTTGGATCAATAAAGTGTTCTGATTCTGATTCCAGGTTTATACATTTGATGAGTTGAGGAAAACTGTGAATGTTGGTTAGATGCACTTGAACTGAATGCACAAAATGTAATCAAAATGCCTCTTCCTGAAAAGCTGCATTTTTTGGAGCCAGCAGCAATATGTGGCCTCCATCTGTAAACCTGACATATGTATGAACAGCATACATGTCACATCTGTACATCTGGACACATTTCTGGATCTGTACACCTGGTATTGGTGCTTACTAACTCGCTGAACAGCTACACACACATCAGTGAGTCAGTAATGATGTTTTGTTGCTTTTAATGGCTCTGTCATTTTCTGTAGTTAATAACAGCCATGGAGTTTGGACTGAATTTGGAGTGTAGCACTGGAGAATTTCTCTGCCTCTACAAACAAATTCTCAACAAGTTGTGAAAAGCTGAAGAGGTTTAGGGTTCACTCTGAGGTTTGTTGAATAATTCTGGTTTAACCTGGTTTATTTCCAGAGATAGTCAAACATCAAGTTACTTCATGCTCTAAATGTTTGAGGAACAAAAACATCCAGTGGTTCTGTGAATGGAAACAGGAGCCCAGTCAGGGAAACTGGGCCCCATGAAAAGGTGTCACAGTGGGCCCCACCACCACCACAGGACACACAACCATGAAATAATAACACTGTGCAGACATGCATGTAACATTCTGCTGGAATTCACTATCTGATGCTATAAGAAATGTGCAAAAGGCCTCTGTTACAGTTTAAATGTCATTTTATTGCAAATTTTCTTGAATGGAAAATTGTCTTAACAGGAATAAAATAAATGATCATTATTAACCTCTTCATTAAAATGAATTAACATTACCATCTATAGAATGATATAACAAACAGAAGAATAAAATCAGCAGCAGAGATTTGAACTAACAACATGAACCACATGGTTTTATTTTAACACTGACTGTCACTTTCTCACACACTGAGTCAATGCTTCAAATTGTCCAGCATCAAATACAGACTATAGGCAGATCATGTTTCATAAAATGATCATGATGTGGAAAAATAATTACAACATTTGATTTCCTGTCATTGAAAAGAATGTAATCATCTCTTTTTCAATACAAATAACAATAATAATAATAATAAAAGGAAATTCCCAACGATCCCCTGTAATTATTCCCACTGACGTGATTCAACACAAGCTGCTCAACTGCTTCAGTTGGAAGCAGGGCTGGTTCATTTGTAGGGGTCTGGGGATGAGAAGACAGGGCCGCTGAGCCTGAAGCTTAGTCTTAGTATTAGTATAGTGTTCTGATGAAATGCAGCGTGAGTGTATGTAATAATATCAAGAATATTTGACAAAAAATTCAAACTACAACATAATTTCTAATGTCAACAATGAACCTTAAACTCAGTATATAATGTTTTATTTCTCTTCACTACAAACAGAACTGTCTTTCCTGGTTGATGACAGAGACTGTTGATAAAAATGGAGGTAGACTCTGGGTCTGAAAAGTGAAGCCAATGCTGAAGAGCCTTAAAGCTGCATTCTATCTAATGACCATCAGGGGACGACTCCACTGGTTATAAACAGAAGTCTGATTGTATTGAAGTCTATGTGAAAATGTCTCTACTTCTCACTTGATTTATTACCTCAGTAAAGGTTTTCCTGATGAGTTTATGGTCTCAGTCTCTAGTTTCAAGGCTTCTTCAATACAACATGATCTTCATTTTTTGGTCTGTTAGTGAAGGAATCAAACTGAAAGAGACAAAAATCTAATTTTGGAAAGTGAGGGAGACATGCCCCCCCATCCCAAGAGGAGCTTATGTCCTTGTATCTAATGCTCATCATGAACCTGCTCCCTGCAGCTGCGAATACCTTTTTCTCTATGAAGATGAATAAAAAGGTAGATCAGGGTCACGTTAGCTGCTTTTTACATTACATGTTTTCTCAGCAGGAAGAAGAAGAAGAAGAAGAAGAAGAAGAAGAAGCCAGGACTAAGGCAAATACTCCCACTCACTATTCTGGATGTTAAACAAAAGTGGTCCACACTCAGTGATCTGGTGAGTGGGTAAACAGTTTTTGAGGCAATTCAGCTGTCATCATATATATATATATATATATATATATATATATATATATAGAGAGAGAGAGAAGAATTAACTTTGGGGCAGCTGGACTTAAAACACTGTAAAACACAGAGTCACATCTCTGTGGTTGAACATTTCCACACCTGTAACCACAAACTGATGTGATGGTGACACATCCTGAGGTACACTCACAGACCGCCGATGCAATAGTGAGAAGTTAAACCACGGGAAGTCAGCATGAACAGCATTTTCAGGAGGGTGGGGGTGGGGGGGTTAGTTAGCTTCAAGTCCCACATCAACAATGTGATAAAATTTTTCATTTTTACACCTTAGAAACAGCTGAAGTTCGTCCATTTCTAAATCAAAAAGTTGCTGAAAGACTGATCCATGCCTCATTTCAAGCTGAGTTGATGCACTTTTCACTGGCCTCCTGAAAAAAAAAACACTCAGAGACTTCAGCTCATTCAAAACACTGCAGCTCAGCTGTGAACCAGAACCCAGAGGAGAGAGCACTTCAGTCCAGTTTAGCTTCCTGTTACAGTTAGAATTGATTTGAAGGTCACCCTCCTTATCTACAGAGCCCTTCATGGGCTGGGGCCAAGCTACATTGCTAACTCCCTGATTAGCTATAGACCTCCAAGAACACTGAGATCATCTACTGCTGGTTTAATGAAGGTCTAACAGTGAGAACAGTGACATCACTGTGACATCACCCACAGGTTTCTGAGGAGCGGCTTGAAGCTGAGAGTGAGTTGCTCCACTGTACCTGACTCCGTCCCTAACTCCCAGCTAATCCAAAAATGGTCAAAGAGGTAGGGGTACATGCTCACCCACCTGTCACTCAAAGTGACACCCTCAATTATGCATAAGCCTTAGTAAAATGTAAACAGGTGAGTTCCATAAAATTCAGCCCGCACAGTTTTCATGAAGGAGGAAATTAGCTCTAGAGACCAGAACAGTTCTTGTACCAGGCTGTAAACATGTTTCTTTCTGCTGTAAAGTTGGACATTTGAACATGGGAGTCTGTGGGGACTGACTCACTGCTGGAGCCAGACTCTAGTGGTCATTAGAGGAGCTGCAGCTTTTGAGACTTCAGAGTTGGCTTCATTTTTCAGCCCTGGTTGATGCTTGATTACGACCCTGAGCTATAGAACACACTACCTGTTCATGCCAGAGAAGCCAGATTGCTAACTGTTTTTAAAAGAAAGCTAAAAACATAACTCTTCACTTTAACCTTTAACCCACAGCTCCACCTCAGAGAGTGGTTATTCTGGGGCTAACTGGGGTTGTGCCCGGCACACATAAAAATCCACAGTGAGATTGCTGCTGTAGGGGAAATGCTGTGGGGCAGCTGAGAAAGACTGAACCGCGTGTAATAAAAACCTGTGGTGCGTTTGTGTCCGTTGGGAAAAGAGGTTCTGTAGCATTGTTTGTCTCAGAGCTGTTTAATAGAGGAGTGAACAAAGAAAAGTTTTTCATTTAAAATAAAGTTCTTTAATTGATTTTATGCGTTTATTTTGTATGTATATTTCATCTCATTTTACATTAATGTTATGTTGTTTTTTTTGTCCTTTCACATGTAGCACTTGGTGCAGGTACTTTCTTTGCTGTAAAGCACTTTGAGCTGCATTTCTTGTATGAAAGTTGCTGCACAAATAAAGTTTATTATTTAGTTGCACCATGGTTGAGAATTGCTGATTTAATCTGACATCAAATCCACCCACAGTGATTACACACAGGCAAACACAGCCATACAGAACACAATCAGCCCCCAGCCTAATAAAGAGAGTCACCGCTCAGAGCTGCACAAACATCTTCAGCTGTCAAACTGACACGACATCCGATCTGGACTCGACCGTGTTTCCATGACTCCCCGACTGTGGAATTAATCGAACATTGTTGTTCATCATCATCATGAAATACAGCAAGTGTTTCATTTCACCCCACTCTCTCCTCATCTGAAAAAAGAAAATCAAATGAATAAAAAGAAAAAAAAACTGCAGCACAGATGTCTCCAGCCCCCAGCAGTCAGACGCACGCTGGCTACAAACGCACACTGGCTTCCACACAGATGAATTCACGTCTGCTGAGGAGCTGAGAGGAGCTGCACCCACGCTGCCGTACGCTTCCCTCTCGCCGCCTCTCACCTCGACACAGCACACTGCAAATGAGTGTGGGATGAGTTTTGTTGGAAAAGTTTGTGATAAACGGCTGCGTGGGCAGAGTTAGAGGCACATTAAGTTGAACAATCATCCTTGGAGTAGATGTGCTGCTCTGACTGACAGAGGCCAGTGTGTTTCTGGCTTACGGCTCCACTCCCCCCACGCTGCTCGTCCACAGATCGTTATAAGGTGAAGAAGCAGAGTCAAGATGAAGTCAGAGCTTTGTAAAGTGTTGTAACTCACACTGAGGCAGCTCTGAAGCTGTTCCCCTGCACTTCTCTTGATTTATCTCTTTATCTGTGCAGATTCTACTTAATATTTCAGTTAACATTCATTGTTTAGTGAGAATAAATGTCCACAGTAGCCTTTAGAAATTATTTTAAAAGGCGTTCATTATCACATGTGCTCTCTTTTCATGTAAAGATTGGCTTCTGCATCAAAAGTAAACCACTGACTGTTCATCCAGGGACCACTACAGGCTAATTAGCATCACTGTCAACTGATTCGATGTAATGTAAAGAGATACACGAGACTGTTGAGCCCACAGATGATTGGCCATGGTAGGTAGCATCTTTCTGCCACATGCTAAAGATGTGAAAACTAGTGCAACTCTGCACATATCAGTAACTCGTTATAGAGTAAACTACTGAGTGGCCATTAAATATGAAGTAATGAAAGAGTAAATGCGAAAGACTTTGGGCATAGGGTAAGGAACTTGTTCATATTGTCCAAAGCATAATGACGACCCTTAAAAACATTTTAATCACACACAAAAAAGTCTCTAAATTCTGAGTGCACGGATAAAAAAGGAGTTGGAAAATGCTTATTTAGATGCTTATGGTTGATATGAGTATTACAACAATGCTTCCTGTCTAAAAAAACATTAGAAAAAATATTCTGGTAAAACTATTTTTTTCATCTAACACTTTTCTTCCCTTTTTCACCTGTTTTCAAGGGTGAAGCAAAAAAAAGGAGCTTTAGACAGATTATCCTGGCAAAACAATTTTCACCTGTTCTTAAGTCATTAAGTTGGGATGGAAAATCATTTAGGTCAGACTTAGAAAATGGATCACCAGGATTCAGATTTTTTTCTCACTTGGCTCTCAGGGCTTCTGTGATTTGCAGATACAGTGGGGAGAAACCATATGTGAACCCCGTGGAGTTACCGGGATCTCTTGAAACAGGTATAGACAAACACAATCTATCTGAACTAGTAACACACAAATAATTATGATCTGTTGTGTCTTTATTGAACACAGCTGTTAAACATGCACAGTGCTGGTGGAGAAACTAAGTGAACCCTTAGATTTAATAACTGGTTTAATGTTTGGCTCCAGTAACCTGAGACCAGCACTTCAGTAGCTGCTGATCAGACCTGCTCAGTGTTCAGGAGGAGGTCTGGACCAGTCCTCTTACAGAGCTGCTTCAGCTCAGACACATTCTCAGGAGGTTTGGTGTGAGCAGCTCTCTGATCTCAGTCCACAGCTGGATCCAGGTCTGGGCTCTGACTGGACCACTGCAGAAGGTGGATTTACTATGATGTTTAGGGTCATTGTCCTGCTGCATCAGCAGCTTCTCCTGAGCTTCAGCAGATAGACAGACACCCTGACATGATCCTGAAGAGAACTCGATAAACTTGAGAATTTCCCCCTCGGTGACATGGAGCTGTTCAGACCCAGAGGCAGCAAAGCCCTGAATCTTGATGCTCTCTTCACTGCACTTGACTGCTGTGATGATGTTTTCATGTTGGTGTGCAGAGACCTTTTTATGCAGATTCCTTTAAGCCTTTAGCTGTAACTCGGGGTTCTTTTTTAACCTTCAGCATTTGCTTTTTGGAGTCATCTTAGCTGGGCGCCCACTCTGAGGGGGAGTAGCCACAGAACTCAACCTACAGTTTGTCTGACTGTGGACTGATGAAAATCTGAACCATTTGAGATGACTTTTCCAGGTTTATTCTATTTTAAGTCAGAGCACAATCTTCAGTTTCCATTGATTGGACTCCAGGTTTGATATCCTCTGACTCCAGTTAGCTTTTGTTGTTGTCAGCGACCGCTAGGCAGCTTCAGTCTGGGAGAGCAGGTCCTACTCTTCATCCACAGTCCTTGTAAGATAAAATGTGACCATGTTTGGCTATACATACAGTTTTCACCAGGTGCTCAACTGTTGGAGAATGGCACTGACTGGGTTTTCCTGAGGTTCAAAATGGTCTCTGCAAAATCAGAAGCTAAATTCTGCCATTGGATGAGAGAGGCCGAGTTTACCTAAGAGAGAAACTGTGACAGGAGTGAATACAGGTAGACATTCTGATGTAAGAATTGTTCTTTTGGACTGAGAATATTGTTTGTACTGATCTAAGAAACCCTCTTTAAGGATTGAAATGAACATTTCCTTTTTCTTTTCCATTTATTATGTTGTTTTAGACCTGCAGGTTTTGTTGTTTCATTATTGTTTGTGCAGAAAAAACACTTTCATCCATCAAACCTTCCCTGTTACAGCTCAGATAATGTTGGGTGTCCCTGGAGGTGGGCCCCTTTTACAATAAGAGAGAGACAGTAAAGTCAGGGAGAGAGGGGGATGACATGCAGCAAAGGGCTGCAAGTCTGAGTCAAAACCACATACACCACCTATACACCATCCCAACTATATTTTGTCTACTTCCAAAGTTGTTCAAAGCTGGTTTCGGGGACTATCAAGACCACACATTAATGCATGTACCAATTGTAAGTACAAACATACAACACGATACAAAACAAAAAAATAAACATACAAAGGAAAAAGGAAAGAAGGAAGCAGTAAGACAGGATGAAGGTTTCCTGATCCTCCTCTTAAAGGAGCGTGTCTGCTGTGTTCTTCATGGGCGTCTGTTAGAACAGATTCACTTCCATTCTGATCAGTCCAGCTGTCTAAACCAGCCACTGACAGCTCCCGTTTCACTCACATACTCACTAACTGATGCATATTTTCATGCTCTGACTTTACTCTTTCTGCTTTTTACATAAATAACTTCAGTGACTCTGTTTCCAAATTACAGGTAACCTACAAAACATCGTCCATCAAAAAGCTCGAATCTGTATGCTGGGCTCGTTTAATCATGAGTGAAACCTGAGTGCATATCGTGTGCATGTGGGTGTGTGTGTGTGTGTGTGTGACAGGGGTTTTACAAACCGAAACAAACAGCACTGATCCGGACTGTGGAAATAACAACATTTCATTTTCATGGCCTTAAATCCCTTTGACCTTGCTTTGTTCAAATCCTCTTCGGCTACACCAGTCCTGGATTGTTTCATGATTATTGTTGTTGTTGTTGCTCTTTCTTTTTCTTTTGCTGCTTATAAATAAAAGATAATGAAAGTCCCCAGGGCAAAACAGGGCAGCGTTTAATTCTAACAGAGCTTTAACCGAGATTTACTTTGTGTGTACTTGTCTGTGTGTGTGTCTGACTGTGTCGGAGAAAAACTGTGGAGAAAAAAAACAAAAAATGAAACAAATAAACGGCCCTATACACAAAATGAAAATCAATTATCTGCCCATGTTGTTTTTCTAAAGCTAGAGTGACAATGGGAGTGAATCATCCAGAGATGACAGAGATGAGGCAGGGAGGGAGTCATAACAACCTGGCTGATATGTGAAAGGCCAAATCTAATGAAAGGGTTCCCCCATATAGAATTTCAATATTATCCCTTCATCCATCTCAGAAGAATGCTTAGATTGAAATCCAAAATTACACAGAATGTCCTTTATTAGGTTTCACAGACAATATGGGGAAATAGCCCTGAAGGGTTTGATTTCACCAGGCAGCTGATTTTTAAAGGCCCCATATTTTAACTTTTCCTGTGTTTTATCTGAAGTGTTGATCTCCATCAGAAGATATATTTGTGGTTTTAAGAACCAAAAATCATCTGAGTGTAGTTTTACATCTCCTCTCTCAGGCTCCTCTCTGAGCCTGAGAGAGGAGGGTTAGGGTTACAGAAGTCCTGATGGCTGGTTTTAAGGCTCAGTTTCTGAATACAGGCTGTGTGCATTTCTTTGATACTTTCACAGTCTTAATATAGAACCTAGACCTGCTTTATAATCAGAAACACATGAACATCTACCTTTAGACTGTGTGGACCTTTAACCCTTGAATACACAAGGTTAAATAAAACAGAATGTAATTATTTAAAGGATAATTCTGTGTTCCCACTTACCCACCAACTGAACTCTCAAAACATCATTCAACTGCTTTCATCCAATTGACACTTCAGCTTTCTGCAGCACCTCAGGTACCACCTGGAGTTTCAGCTGCTTTCATCTTTCTCTTCAAATGACAGTTCAGTAACTTTGATGACGTAGATGATAACAGACGTTTCAGCTCCTTTCAGCTCGTACTCTACCAACACTTCACTGCCTGCAGGGCTTAAACTTTAAACTGAACTTTCATGTGCTTTCAGCTCTGACACTTCAACTGATTTCAGCTGTTTTAAGTTCTTACACTGCACTTAGCACCGTGTCAACTCTCAATTTAACTCTACTTTAAGAGCTGCTACTTTAACTGCAAGTGCCACATTAGAGAGAGACAAAGAAAGAGAGAGAGAGAGCAAGAGGAAGAGAGTCCCCACCAAACCACTCTTGGCTCAGTCCTGTGGCTCTGTCCACCCGCTCCCTGTTTAAGGATTCATATCCATGACTCGCTGACATGAATAACAAAGTAAAAGAAATGAATAAAAGCTCAGATAAAAAAAGTTAAAATCCAGAATAAAAGCTTCAAATAGTTCAGCACCCAGTAGCAGCAACTCTGCAGACAACATGAGGAGGAGCAGAGCAGCAGAGTGGATTCAGGACCACAACTCCCAGTACAGCTCCCAGTGAGTCCAGTTCAAACACCAGTCAAGCTTTACAGTATAAGCAGTAGACAGAAGACAACTCAAAGCTTTTTTTCCCTTTCTTTCTTTTTGTTTATCTTCTCTGGTTTCATCAGAAATTTCAACTAAACTACTGAAAGACTGTGATCAACTCAGACCTGCAGAATTTTATAATAAAAAGATCCAATAATAGAAGAAAGGCCACTGAAATTAAAATATGTCTGGTGTTTTATTTTCTAATCTTACTCTCTTTATAGCTGTTAACTTGTAGTTATAGAGAAAGTTAAAAACAGCTTAAACAGCAGCTCCTTCACTTTCTAAAGCTCAGTTTGTGTTGACTCAGGAACATGGTTGTTTTTCAGACTGGAGCTGCTTTGTTCTTGTAGCTGTGAACTCTAACATGAAAAGTGGTTTCTGTGCAAAATACAGCAACAGATTTATAATGGAGCAATTTCAGTGTGTAATTAGACAATAAAATTGAATAACTACATGAATGTAATCTATCTGCAGGTGTATCTGTTTCGTGTATTGATCTACAAATCCTCCATCCTACTGACTGTTGTTCAACTCTACTGGCATTTTAAAACAATGACAAACAAGGTGTGAACTGAATCAGGGACCAGAGTGACTGAGGCCATGTCCAAACTAATATGTTTTCATTTTAAAGTTATTTTTTTGGGCTTTTTATGCCTTCATTAAAGATCAGTGGAGACTGACAGGAAAGGGGAGGGGAGTGAGGGGAGGGGAGTGACATGCAGGAAAGAGTCGGACCGATTGTGAGTCGAACCCGTGACCGCCTGCTAAGAGCGTCTTGCGCTCAAATGATATGCTCCCTAACCACTTGACTACCGGGCCGCCCCAATATGTTTTCATTTTAAAACAAAAAAGATCTCTGTCCATGCAACACACCTGAAAACGCAGACATACATGACCATTCACGTACACTGGGCATGTGCGAGCCGATGTAAACAGGAAGCAGATCTCCTCTGCAGTTGATTAGCTGCACAAAATACCATGAATGAGGAACCAAGTTTTAGAGTTAAAATACAGACCAACAGCAGCTGCAAAGACAACAAGGTCAGTAACACTTTCACTCATTATCCATGTTGTTTCACCACTGGTAGTCCAGGCTGATAAGAGCCAATCAGGAGCCACCGCTGGCGTCTACGTCATTGTTTCCAAGGGTCTCTGTTTGTGTCCGTCCAGACTACAACACAACCCTGGAGTTTTAGACTAAAATGGGTCCAGCAGCGTTTCTGAAAGTCTCTGTTTTAGGAACTGAAGACTCCGGAGGAGAGTGGACGGAGGAGGAAACGAGATGGGTTTTAAAACTAAAATGTAGCGGTGTGGATGGAGCCTGATAATGTCATCAGAGCAGCAGAGTCTGAATTTCAGAGAGTAACCTCCAATTAAAAAAGTCAGCAGACTTCAAGTTTACCAGAACCAGACACTGCCCTGTTTAGAATCACTGTGTCACCACCTCCTAATTTGCCTCATCTCCACAGTTATTTTGGTTTGGTCTGAAAGCAAACATGAACATCTGTAGTTCACGACTTTTGTGGTTTCTGAATATTTCGCTCTTGTTCCTTCCTTACTGTCACATGCAATAGTGCATATATGGATTAAAGTGCTTTTTAGTGCTGTACCATTCTTGTACAACTTAACCAACCACAGCATTAATAATAAAGGCATTCATTTAACGACACTGCTTATAGCCCCAGATGTGCACATACCTGAAATATTATACACCCCATAGGTGTCGAAGTGCAGAGCAGCTGCATATTTAGCAACACGGACACACCAACGCTGCAGCCAGGTGTGTGTGAATGCCTGTCAGCCTCAGTTATGTCACTATTGACATTATATCAACACTGCATATTAAAAATAGCAGAGGAAGCAGTGCAGTAAAACCTAAGTGAGAGACATCCTCAGGAAGCTGCCAATGTGTGTTGGTGTATTTGTATCTTGTAAAAGCCTGTATTTATTAAAGGCTTTTGATTGTGCTGAATTTTATTTTTATGCCACATCCCACACATGGATGAAGGCATGTTTAATATTCAATTCACATTTTAAAAATACCTCTGAACTCTACTGTGAAATGAATGATGGCTGTACACATTTACCTGCAGATTTAATGTATTTCCTATTTAATGCATCTGTTATGAGTTATGAGGCTGAACTCTGTCGCATCATGCACTGGGAAGAGAGGGAGTGAAACAACAGGAACAGATTGTTGCTCAGTGTCACGGCTAACAATATGTTCATTGTTTTCAGTAAATACATTAGTTTGACCTTGGATACAGATTAAGTTGATTTTGTAGCTTTAAAGCTCCTTAAAGGCACAGCCTGTAACCTCTGCTGGTGTGGGTCTCTAAATCAAAACAATAAGTGTCGGCAGTTGGAATTGTTGTGTAGTTATCCCGCATTTTGTAAATGTATAGCGACCTCTAGTGGTAGCCCCCTGTTAGTTTTGGGGCGGGTGTAGCTGGGACCGGCCGGATCTTCTTTTGTACTGATGCTATTTTGACTAGGTGAAGCTGAGCTGTTGATTACCTAGCTGACGGACGGCACGATTACTGTGTGTGCACCAGTTAGCATGTGTGTAGCTGAATGCTAATGCAACAAATAAAACACCTGGAAAACAGTGATCGGGCGTCCGCGAGTTTGAGTGTGACACTGTGTCACCGGTTAAAATACCCTATACGGTGGGAGTTAGTGGATCAGTGTAGTGAGTCTACTAAAACCGTACAATTGTTGTCTTCACCGCCATTGCTGACAGCTTCTCCTGGTCTGGCTCCTTCAGTGTCAGTGGTTCAGGAGGTTTTGACCTGGAGCTGAATTCTCCACAGTCTCCTCCTCTCCACAACAAACAGAGCAGCTGATCAGAACCAGTAAAAACACTGACTCAAACTGTTTCACATTTAAAGTCACTGATTGGTCGACGCTCTTCAGTGACAGAGGACGTCTCTGATTGGCTGGAGCTGAGCTGTCTAACATTTCCTCAGTTCGTTTCTCTGATAACTTCAGATCCAGACGTCCGACGACTAAAATCCTTCATCTGGTTCAAACACAGAGCTGAAAAGCACCAAGGTGGAGAAAGAGGACCTGAAACATGAGACTTCAAACTGCATCAAAGTCAGTTTGAGCTTCTGTCCGACAAACACAACACTGACACATGAGCAGAGAGGATATGACGTCACTGACAGGCGACCAATGAGACGGAGCGTTACCATGATAAGAGTCACAGATTTCTCTGGAAACATTTGTGATGATGTAAGAACACAACTCAACAACATGTAGAACAGAGGTCTGGTCATTTTTCATCATTTTAATGATGAACAGTTACAGATTATAACTTAAATGGGAAACTTTTTTTGAAGAAGGATCATGTGACTAATTTGTAAGTGCATTCTATGCCTCTTAATTCACCACCATTATATTTTGCATAACCAGTTATGGAATATGGATTATTAATTGAGCCAAATATCTTCCTGATTACTGCATACTTCTAGTGGTATTAATATGAAGTCTATGTCTTCAAGCAATAAAAAGCTCACAGTGTTAAATTTGATCTTTATCTTTTAGATTTTATCTGTATCTTAAAGCAACAAGAACTTTTTCATTAATATGCAAATTTATGCAGCAAGGTGCTCTTAAATCTAATCATCTGGAACCTGCAGTAATATAAAGTTTCTATCATACTAATACACACACAAGTGTGTACATACAGTACATAATGATCATATAATACCCTGTTAATATTGTGGAGGAACATAAAAATACACTCACTCATGATTCATTAACACACCTGCCTGTTTTCCTTCCTTTCTCTGCAGCTACCTACAGTACCTACAGTGTAACGAGTTGATGTGTTGTATACTTACACAGCACACAGTCAATTATGCATAACATTGTACAGGGATTGCTGTCATCTGCCAGATGCATCAAGACAACAGCCATCGGCCAAACAGAGACTGCTATTCTGGAGCCGCTGCAGTCTGAGCATTAAAAATGGCTTTTCTATCTGCTGTTCCTCTGTTTGCTGTCAGCATCTGTGTGGAAGTGAAGCTGGACCCAAGCTGTTTTCATAGCAACACAAACACAAACACAACTCAATTTAAACATAAACAACGCTCAGGCTGATCCCTGATCACACTGATAACTGAAATATTCCTTTTCCGGTAATTGTGATCGATTTTATCTCAAACTTTTGAAATCGTTTTTCTCTGGTTTATGAGATAGTTTTCTCATAAAGCAGAGATACAGATCTCATTATGAGGAGCTGAATCATAATTATAAGAAACAGAAGAATGCTCAATGTTTCTTGTTTCTTGTGTTGACTGTAGGGTTGAAAGCAGTCAGGGGGACATGTTTATCAGTTTGTACAAATGAATTATATTAAATATATTTTTGTGACAAATGAAAATAATAAAAGTAGCATCATGTATATACATATATATGTATATATATATATATATATATATATATATATATATACACATATATATGTATATATATATATATACATAATAATTCTCTGCTTGACAGGATAAAGAGCTTTTTGAACAGCATTGAAATCACAGGACATGACCTCAGTTCAGCCTGAGATATCACTGTTACTGAACCACCTCCACTAAACAGAGAAGAAGAAAAAGAATACAAGCTGTGATCCAGTCCACAGAGATACTCACTGTATACTTCATTATTTTTCTAACAAATGAATTATACTGACAGGATATGATGAACATCATGATGAACTGTCAGGTTATCTTCACAAAGACAAATGAAAATGTTTTTTGTATCTCTCTGTCGTCTCACATCACTCATTTGCATTTTTTTTTTTGCTCACACTAACACACCTTAAGTAGTGTACATTTACTTCTGTTGCTTTTCAGAGCACTTCAATCTTAAAACCTGTCTACTGTTAGTTTGTAGACTGAGAAAAAGATTGATGCAAATGCAAACTTAAAAATATTCAAGTCTAGATATTACCATTACTGAGCTGCTATCGTGACCACTAAGATGAGGCAAGAGAGGAATACAAACAAAACAAAAATCTTAAATAAAATCTGATTTTACAGCTTTGTTACAGCCTGGACATCAAAGGGGTTGACATTTCTTCAACATCTCTCTGTGAGTGATCATCTTACAGTAAATCCAGCTGAAACCACAGCTCAGTCTTTGTCTTCCACTGATGTGTTTGGTGATTTCGTCAGACGACTTTGTGGTTATAAAATCTGGATTTCAAGTGACTGCTGGTTAACATGTTCTTAATGGACCGTGTTTCAGTCACTGTTTCAAACGTGTTCTGTTGTCATGACAACAGAAACAAAACATGTCAATGAGAACAGCTTTACTGTGCATTCTGTTGTATTCAAATATTGTATATGTGAGCACAGAGAGGAGGAGAGAAGCAAACAGATAAAGAGACTGAAACCAGCTGGCACTAGACGGAAACCTGCTGACACTAGACTGAAACCCACTGAAACTATACTGAAACCGGCTGATACTGGACTGAAACCAGCTGATATGAGACTGAAACCATCTGGTACTAGCCTGAAACCAGCAGAAACCAGCTGACACTAGACTGAATCTGAAACTGAATCAGAATCAGAATCGGTTTTATTGCCAAGTATGTTTCCACATACAAGGAATTTGTACTAGTGATTGGTGAAATTGGGGATCAGGGGGATCGGTGACAGTGGGGCTCTCTAGCCTTGTTGATAAGGCTGATAGCAGACGGGAAGAAGCTATTTTTGTGGCGAGAGGTTTTGGTCCTGAAGGACCGCAGCCTCCTGCCAGAGGGGAGTGACTCAAAGAGTTTGTATCCAGGGTGGGAGGAGTCAGCTACAATCTTCCCTGCACGCCTCAGAGTCCTTGAGGCGTACAGGTCCTGGAGGGACGGAAGATTGCAGCCAATCACCTTCTCAGCAGAGTGGATGATATGCTGCAGTCTGTTATTGTCCCTCTCCGTGGCAGCAGCGTACCAGATGGTGATGGAGGAGGTGAGGATGGACTCAATGATGGAGGTGTAGAAGTTCACCATCATAGTCCTTGGCAGGTTGAACTTCTTCAACTGCCTCAGGAAATACATCCTCTGCTGAGCTTTTTTGATGAGGGAGCTGATGTTCAGCTCCCACTTAATGTCCTGTGTAACGGTGGTTCCCAAGAAGCGGAAATGCTCCACGGTGGCGCGGGGGAGTCGCACAGGGTGATGGAGGTGGGTGGGGCTGGGTTTTTCCTGAAGTCCACTATCATCTCCACTGTCTTCAGAGTGTTTAGCTCTAGGTTGTTCTGCCTGCACCAGGTCACCAGATGGTCAGTCTCCCACCTGTAGGCAGACTCATCGCCATCAGAGATGAGTCCAATGAGAGTGGTGTCGTCTGCAAACTTCAGGAGCTTGACAGACTGATGGCTGGAGGTGCAGGTGTTGGTGTACAGGGAGAAGAGCAGAGGAGAAAGAACGCAGCCTTGTGGGGATCCAGTGCTGATGGTCTGGGAGTCAGACACATGCTTTCCTAGCTTCACGTGCTGCCTCCTGTCAGACAGGAAGTCGGTGATCCACCTGCAGGTGGAGTCAGGCACGCTCAGCTGGGAGAGCTTGTCCTGCAGCAGAGCCGGGATGATGGTGTTGAAGGCAGAGCTGAAGTCCACAAACAGGATCCTGGCATAGGTCCCTGAGGAGTCCAGGTGCTGGAGGATGAAGTGGAGAGCCATGTTGACGGCGTTGTCTACAGACCTGTTGGCTCTGTAGGTGAACTGCAGGGGGTCCAGGAGTGGGTCAGTGATGGATTTGAGATGGGACAGGACAAGGCGCTCAAATGATTTCATGACCACAGAGGTCAGGGCAATGGGTCTGTAGTCATTTAGTCCTGTGGGCCTTGGTTATTTGGGGACAGGGATGATGGTGGAGGATTTGAAGCAGGCTGGCACGTGGCAGGTCTCCAGTGAGGTGTTGAAGATGTCCGTGAACACCGGAGACAGCTGATCAGCACAGTGCTTCAGGGATGATGGAGAGACAGAGTCAGGACCGGCTGCTTTGCGGGGGTTCTGCTTCTTAAAAAGCCTGTTGACATCTCTCTCCAGGATAGAGAGAGACGTTCCTTTGGTAGGGGTGGAGGGGGGTTCTGATGTGGCTAGTTGTTGAGGTGCCAGGGCCCCTGCTAAAGTGGGGGAGGAGAAGCTGGTGGTCTGGAGGTGGTGGCTGGACTCACAGGGGTTGGTGTCAGGCCTGTCCCATTGTCTTTCAAAGCGGCAGTAGAACTCATTCAGATCGTTGGCCAGACGGAAGTCATTAATGGAGTGGGGGGGTTTAGGTTTGTAGTTTGTGATCTTTCTGAGCCCTTTCCAGACAGAAGCAGAGTCATTGGCTGAGAACTGGAGCTGAAGTTTCTCAGAGTACAGTCGTTTAGCTTCTCTCACCGCCTTGCTAAACCTGTACTTGGACTCTTTAAACCTGTCCCTGTCCCCACTCCTGAAAGCTTCCTCCTTTTGCCTCCTGAGCTGACTGAGCTTAGCTGTGAACCAGGGTTTGTCATTGTTGTAACTCACCCTGGTGCGTGATGGGATACAGCAGTCCTCACAGAAGCTGATGTATGACATCACAGCCTCTGTGAACTCATCCAGACTGTTGGAAGCAGTCCTGAACACCTCCCAGTCAGTGCAGTCCAAACATGCCCGCAGATCCTCTATGGCTTCACTGCTCCACTGCTTCCATGTCCTCACAACAGGTTTACACAGTTTTAGTTTCTGCCTGTATGTGGGAATCAGGTGGACCATGACATGGTCAGAGTGGCCCAGTGCAGCCCGGGGGACGGCGTGATAAGCACCACTGATTGTGGTGTAACAGTGGTCCAGAGTGTTCCCCTCTCTGGTCGGGCAATTAACAAACTGTCTGTATTTGGGCGGTTCGTGGCTGAGGTTATCTTTGTTAAAGTCACCAAGGACAATAACTACGGAGTCCGGGTTGGTCCGCTCCACACACAGTATCTGGTCTGCGAGCGCCCGCTGTGCCTCCTGCACGTTGGCCTGTGGTGGGATGTAAACACCGACCAGGATGAATGAGGTGAAGTCCCGGGGGGAGTAGAAGGGCCTGCAGTTTATGATGAAAGTCTCCAGGTCAGGAGAACAGTGCTGCAGGATCACTGTCACGTCTCTGCACCAGCCACTGTTAGCATAAAAGCAGATTCCTCCACCTTTGGTTTTGCCGGACAGCTCTGTGTCGCGATCCGCTCTGAAGAGCTGGAAGCCGGCCAGCTCCAGCGCAGAGTCCGGATCGATCCACACAGCCACGTCTCCGTGAAGCACAGGACGGAAGATGAGGAAAAGTCTCTGTTCTTCTGCACCAGTAGCTGAAGTTCATCCAGTTTGTTGGGCAGTGAACGCACCTTGGAGAGAAAGATACCTGGGAGCGGTGTGTGAAGTCCGCGCCGGCGGAGACGCGCAAGCGCACCAGCACGTTTTCCTCTCCTCCGGCGTTTCACTGCGAGAGCAACGATCAGTGCACCTTTGACCAAAATGTCCAATAATTCCACAGGTGAGTCGAGAAAGGTGGGAAAAAATCCACTGGAGTTGTTTCTTTGATGTTAATGAGCTCTTCTCTGGTGAAAGAGCTCCGGAAACCAAGGCAGAAAACTGGATTTATAAAGAAAATAGGGCAAAAAAGTGCGCACCAAAACACAGAGGCAGCCATCCGCGGCGCCATGGCAACAGAACTCAACTGAAACAGCTGATAATAGCCTGGAAACAGCTGAAACTAGCTGAAGCAGGATTTTTTGAGAGGTTGTTCATAGCATTTCCACAATAGTTTTCAAATATGTCCTCAGTTTCACACATTGACTATAAACAGTTCAGACATATATCAGGTTGTCACCTATTCTTCTTTTTTCAAAATGGCTGCTGCTGGTTTGAAATAAGAATGAACTAATCCTGTGTGTGGGTGTCAGCTTGGACGGATCCATGTTTATTGTTCACCGTTTATTTTGTGTCTCCAAAAAGATTCACGTTGTGCAACAATGTGTAGGCGTGGTATTGTTATGTTTCCTGAAGTCACAGCAGGTCTGGGAATCTGCACAAGCCCTGCCGTGTGTGTGTGTGTGTTTGTGTGCGTACGTATGTGTGTTTGTTTGGGTGTGCATACGTGTGTGTGTGTGTGTGGGTGGGTGTGTGTGTGTTTGTGGTTTGATTGTGGAAGTGATCTTGAGAGAGAATTGGTTTAGTTTTCAGACATCCCCCTTTTCCTGAAGAAGTATCCTCCACTCAGTTTCCAATCGCCTTCTTCCTCCACCTCTGTGAGCCACTCTTTCTTCCCTCCCACCCCCTGTACAGTAATCTTAGCTGCTGCACCAGTGTCAGAGTCTTTATGGGCTCTACTTACTCCATGATCACCCAACCTTTCATTCCCCCTGTTTTCCATTTTTATCTGTACTACTGTAATCATGATACCGCAAAGTAACCAAGCATGCAAAGCCCTCACTGCCCAACCCAGTCTCTCTCTCACATACACATACACACACACACACACACACACACACACACACACACACACAAAACGTACTCCACCCTGAGCTCAGCAGCGTATCAGCAGCTTAAGTATATCCGCTGACCCCCTGCTCGTACTCTGTGTGACTGCTAAGGCCCGGGATAAGAGAAGCGTAAGCCTTCCTGCCTATTACCACTGTGCTTCATCTCCAGCCTCCATCCTGAGCCGACCATATCCCCCGTGACAAGTTTCCAAGCTTTCTGAAGTATTACCATCATCCCTTGTTGTTTTTTCAACCTTGGAAAGAATATGCCAAGTTTCTGAAGGATTGTCTCGTCACTCAACTGAGAAGTGATGAGAACACATACTGCAAAACTGTCTGCTCATCTTCAGAGGTTTTTGTGATCAGAGAAAGTGAAACTACAACTTAAAGAACAAACTTAATGAAATTATTTTAAAAAATGACACTAAACCGATTCTCTAAATAAACTGAAACTGAAATGTTTCGTCCTTCTTGTTAAAGTCTCAAGGACTGAGAGCTCAGGAAGGTAGGCCATTGAATCCAGACACTCGATGCAACCTAGAGATCAGTGTGTGGGATAATTTCAAAACTACACCAGAGAGTTTCAAAAGTAAAGCTGGGAGTTCTATTTGAATCTTCCTGCCTCCTATGACTTGGCTTCATATGTAAGATCTGTTGTTTTGTCAGCTTTGTTGTTAGTGATTTACATTCAGTGGCAGACCTAAATACCATGCAGTGCTACACTGTTGGTGAAAATGTGGAAGATGGATTATTATCATTCTCTGTTATCATATGCAGTACTGTGCAAAAGGGTTAGGCACTTCAGGTGTTTAGATTCTTATCCAATCATGCAACACCATCATGGAGGCGTCTAATTGGTCTTGAAATCATTCTGCAGCAGGACATCTAGCCCAAACACACAGCCAGAGTCATCAAGAACTATCTTCAGAGACCAGAAGAACTAGGGGTCCTGCAGCTGATGGTCTGCCCCTTACAGAACCCTGATCTCAGCATCATGCAACTAGTCTGGGATCACATGAAGAGACAGAGAGACTGAGACAGAGGAACTATGGCAGGTTCTCCAAGAGGCTGGAGCAAACGTGCTGACAAGAACCTTAAAAAACTGTGTGCAGGTGTATGAAGGAGAACTGATGCTGTTTCATAGGCAAAAGGTGGTCAGGGTGCTTTTTCTTTTACTGCATGTTGTAACATTTGTAATATGGCAACACAGATGAACCAATCTGCACAGTTGTTGTCATAGTAACACAGTTCAACACAGTCTCACATCCCAAACATATTGATTTCATGTATCTGTCCATGTCCTTCATGACACTCAGCACAGAAAGGAAACATATTACTTGAATGAATGAAGTGTTAGACTGATAAATGGCAGGTTCACATCCAGAGTTCAGTCTGTGGTTGAGGCCGGTGAAAGACGGTGGTTTAGGTTAAATGTAAATAAACAGGTTGTGACACTGTGAACATTTTCTGTTTAAAAGCAGACAACAACCTTTCACTAACCTTAACCAAGTGCTGTGAGAGTCTGAACACAACCATTAAAAGGTTATTTTCTTACTTATTTTCCTCTCACAAAAACAATGTACAGGAATCACAACATACATTTCTTTATTATTTCACAAACTGAAAGTCGTGCATTTTGTGTCTATGTACGTGAAATCAATAGATTACATTCTGTGTACCTGGACATGAACTGACATGAGACCAGGATGCACAGTTAAGTAACAAATAGGTAAAAATTCATAGGTCACAATTTTTTATTATGGGAACTTCCCCCAGGAGAAAGTTTTTTATCTTTACTACTAAACTTTAATCAGCCGTCTGTCAACAGCAGGATGTGTGTGTTTGATGTTAAATGTTATTAAATGTTAATATTTTAAATGTTAAAATAGTTTCCCATTATGTTTTGCTTTCACTATATTGCAGGGTGTTGTTATTAATAGATACAATGATCATTCACTTAAAAAATAGAATTCACATATGGACAGGACTGATTGGAGATGAGGTTGTTTGGATTATGAAAAAAAAAAGTCTTCTTCACTTATAACTACATCTAAACCTGAAGGCTCCATTAAGTAACATGACAACAAGAACTAAAAACTTGTTTCCCTGCAAATAACCAGTTACACTTTACCATGGTGAGTGATAGTGAGAGAGTGTCTGTTTGAGAGAGGAGAATGCTGTGTGACAGATTTCACTTTCCCACACACGCTGACAGACGAAGAGGAGTTGGGAGTTATGGAGCAATGTGCTCTACCAATAAAACCCACATATCTCCCACACACACACAGTCACCCACGACGCCATGGCTGCACTGATAGGTCCCTGTGAGGATTTGTTCTTGAGTAAGGTGGCAGATTGTTAGGTGATGAATGAGAGCAGGGAGTCAGGCCCCTCAAATGGCCCATAAGCTGCCTGCATTGATTTTTAGTTCCTCGTGAACAGTCTGTGGGGAAAACACAACAATCGCCTACAGCGCCTGATGTACCTCCATCCAAAATGCACACCCTCGAAAAAACACACTCGCCCTACTGCACACACAGTGGGCTACATGTGTGAGCGGCCTCAGGTTTGCTGGTAATGTAACAGTCGACCTCTTGTGCAGGACCAAAAACACTTGAAGGAATCCCTGGTTAGAGAGAAGGAGAGCACTGCACCTTCAAGAGCTGAACAAGACACAGATATAAGAGGATTTAAACCTTTGTCTGCTTCTCATTGTGGCTAATAATTATATGCATAATATCCATGGCCGTAATAGTCAAAAATTAAATAAATAAATTACATATTTCTGAGAATATAAGTGGCATTAAGTCATCAAATTTGCAAGCATACAGTTGATGTTTAGACTAAACTGAAAGCATTCTCACTGCTGTATTAGAAACTGTTTAAATATTTAAGAACAGGAAGATTATGAGCTTGAGGAAGGTTTGTAGTAAAACCTCTCAGAAATCATTTGGTGAGCATTTGGTGACAGTCCTGCACAGGCAGCTGACACGCTGCCTGACATATTGCCATTTGGAAATTGACAATTTGTCCAGATGGAGATGCTATTCAGCACGGCCAACTGTGGTGTGATGCACTCCGGAGCCACTTGCAAACAGTTCATCCGAGGTTTGGATTGGCTAACAGTGAGCGCTGAGGGAAGAAGGCTCTCTCCTGTCACAGCCAAACGGTTACAAGTGGCAAACTTGTCTGGAAAGTTTCAGTATATTGTGTGTAGATTAATTACGGTGCCTCGGGGAAATGTGAAAATTAGCTGTTGGGAGTGGTGCTGTGAAGCGGAACCAATGTGTTTTATCACGTGGTGGGGTCCATCACTGCTGGGTGAAAATCCTTGGTTCATCATATCATAAGAATGTTGTATCACAGCTGGATTACACAGATGTTATTGCAGAATTTGGCATCAAGACAGTGATTCATCCCCTGTCTCAATATTCTTATAATGCTGCCATAATAAAACATGGCTACTTACTGTTTTTACAGTTCTTATTCCTTTTGATTAAAACAGATCAATAAGTGTTGAGCTCAGACAGAGAGCTGTCTGCAAACACAGCCGTATTCCCATGAATTACTGATATTAGACAATTCTGCAGATCACAGTTTACATCCAGTGGCAGGATTCAGCGCTGATGCAGGTGGACTAAAGAAAGGTGCAGAGGTTTAGTCAACGGTGCTTGTCAATGATAAAGATGATAGAGTGTTTGCTGTTTTTCATTTACAATAACCATGATTTCTGTCCCTGACCTTAACCAAGTGTTTTAGGTGCCTAATAGAGTAGAGTATTAAAAAAATGTGGCCAAAATGGATTTAAATACCTGACAAAGGTAATATACCAAACCCTAACCCTAACCAAATCTAATAAAATCAGAATTCAATTGGGGAAAAAACGACAGCAAGTGTCTGAAGAGGGAATGACAGCTTCAGTTCTTGAGGCAGGTTGCTCTGTTTGGAGGGACCTGCTGGGGACACCCTCAGTCACAAAGCATAAACTGAAGGAGTTGAAGCCCCCATACCTTCGATACTAAACTTCCTCTGAGTTTCTGGAGGGGTGTGTTCATATACATAAAAAATGATCTCATGATACATGTTACCGACTAGAAAATCTGGCTAACTCCATCCCAAGACACTCCCCAACAGCAGACTGAATGTTTTATCACAGGCAGATGGCGGCTCCTCGGAGAGGAAATGACTTACACCACGGCTACCCTGAGCTGGGTTAAGATGCAAAGTCAATGGGATCCACCAGCTGGTTAACACACCGGAGACTCCAATAACAAAGTTTGTGTGCTAGCAGAGATTTCTAATTGATTTGTTGCTCCCTTGGCACACCAGATGCTGGTGTCAGATTAGCTAACCTGAGTGTCAGCCTCCATCTGAGGAAGATAACAGGGTTAGCTGCTCTCAAGACAAGGGCGCACTGTAGAGTCAGCCAAGGCACCCAGTCGAATCTGTGCTATAGCTGGTGCCAAACAAAGCCCAGGATGATGTAATGAGAACAATAGCTTTCACTTGTTTCCTCAGCGTAACTACATTTGAGCCGGGTCTGTACCCCCCCAGCTCAAACGACTACTTCCTGTTTCTTCCAAAAGAATAAACAGCTAATATGCTCTTGAACTTCCTCTCTTCTCGGCACTGTGCCGTACTTAAAACACCATCAACACACCACACAGCTTCCTTCCCCAATGTGCCCACCTTTGGCCCTCTGCACTATAGGTACCATAAATCAACACTGGCAACAAATAACATTACAATCATTCAGTAATGGATTGCACCTTTCACTGGGGGGATGCGCGATCCATTAAAATTCAATTTAGCTCCCACACTTATTTCTACAAACAAGTAAAAGTGCCAGTCATCATTTTGCTATGCAGGGAGAGACTCGGGCACTTCTGGGCTGGAGAGATTGATGAGAAGAGAGATTAACACTTCATTTACAACGCCACTCGAGATAGCCAGACCATAATGAGATAAATGGACTGAAAAGAGAGTTTGAAGGAAAGAGCAGAGAGAGCAGAGACAAAGTGAGAAAACATAAAAATACAGAAGAAGAGTGAAGAGTGTTTGAGCAGCAGGCATGTCTGGCAGGGTTTCAGGCCCAGGGCAGGAGGTGCTGGTAGAGGCCAGATGGGGAGAGATGAGGCAGAACATGGATGCTACATCTATAACATGACAAGCAGGCTGACATGCTGGCCACTTTTAAGGCCAGCACTGACTCAGTCTACCTTCTGACCTCACAAAGCCACCCAAAATCTGAAGAAGATATTTAGATGGAAAATAAAAAGAGGAACAGAATTAAAAGGCTTCTTTATATTGTTAACTGTAAAGATGTAAATTGAATAAATATGTCCGTAAAAGCTGTCCTTGCAAAAGGAGTTAGTAGAAGCTGCTCCACAATACACACGTCTGCACATGTGTACAAAAATGCTGCAATGTCATAACTGATCTCAAAGATCCCAGAATCATCTACAATGCACATGCAAAATGGTCCAAAAAATGCTGCTTCCCCCTGCTGTCAAAAGGGACATGGCCACGCCAACAAAAATGACAGAAACAAATAGCTGGTAGCCAAGCTAGCTTCCAGAGACAATGGCCTACTGCGACCACAAGAGGGCAGTGAATGTCAAGATGAATACAAACTGTTAACATCAGATCCCTAACAGGACAGGACACTGTTGTGAGATCAGATGTAAAGATGTAAAGAGAGATAACTCCTCCACTTCAAAAACTGAAGCAGAAGAGTTATCTCTCTTTACATCTGATGTAAATGGGATTGTGAATGGACTGCTCTTGCACACCACTTTTCTAGTCTTGTCAACTGCTGAAAGCACTTTACACTACCACACATTTACACAGTGCTTTTTTCCTATACATTCTATGACACACAAAGATACTTTTGACATGTGGACAGGAGGAGCCGGGGATTGAACCAACAACCTTCAGGTCAATGGATGACCGTATCTACCTACTGAGCCACAGCTTGCCTTGCTGCTTCTGTCACTTCATACAAAACAGTGAAATGTTGTGTGCCCGCCCTCAGAAAACAGCAGCAATAAAAAAAAAAAAAAAACAAAATCACACAATAATAGATTAAAATACACTTACAAGTAATTATAATTACTATATGGATTTTCTGACGGTCTACAAGGATTTGTCCTGCTGGGCCCAATGGCCAGTACAACTATGGCACAGGGGAAGGGGAGGGGGGAGGAGAGACCAGAGTGCATTTCCTTGTTTCTTGTGATAGGGGTGAACACCCCAAACTTCTGGTCATATTTGTTTGGAATATGAAATCTACAGTTGGCCAATTGTAACATTCCAAACATATCCCAACTATGAAACTAATCGAATCAAACCTTATCTAAGTTTTAGAGACAATAACTTGATCGACGCAATTGTGATGCTATGTCTACAAGCTGTAAATTCAAACTGTATGACAAGCAACACAGCTACATATAGGCACACACATCACATTTAGGGCTGGGTGTTGCCACTGATTTCACGATTGGATTCAATTGCGATTTACAAAGTCCCGACTAGATGTGATTCCTGATGGGATTTGACTGGATCGGACTCAGTATCGATTCAGTCAGAGATATTTCAGCCACAGTACCAACTTTATTTGGATATGAATGAGATTCTCAGAGAACTAATGAATGCTGTGGGCTACCTCTAATCTTACATTATGAATGGACCCCAAAGAATGTGCATATTAACGCACTTTCTATTTAGTATGACTGACAGTTTGGACACCCAACTCAACAAATAACAGGTAGGTAAGTAACGTGCCTTGCTAATGTACCCCAGTACACCGGCTACACTGTGTATGAACAGGTGTGACCACACGTCTACCTTTAGACCTGTGCCTTCAGTGTAGCTGTGTCTGCCATGTTTTTGTCTCTCACATCACGTGACCAGATCTGGTTGTGTGAGAAGTTTGGTCACACGAGAAGAACGGGATTACAGCTTCACACATCTACAGGACACTCCAACAGACATTTTAAAAGATCGATCTCTGGATTTCATGAATCAATATCGGATTATTCAAATGAAGATCGTTTTGAATCAGAGAATCACAATCGTGTCCCTCATTGCCTTCTGTGGTTCACACTCTATTTAAAGGCAGTTATATTTATATCCTATTCTATTGTTAAATGCATTTATTCCTTTTGTGCTTACGTTTTAGTGTTTAGCTGCGTCACATTGGGTGCTGATGGTGTGATGTCCCGAGGAGGATCAGTTTCATCTGTTCCCTGTTCATGCTGGAACTCCTCTGCTGCTGGACTTTGATTTTCTTAGGTCTGATTGCATTAGATGCATCTCTTACCCTGATAAACAGCCAACAGAAAATGAGTCCCACTCTCTGACCTTGGAGCATTCAAACAGTGTGTGTGTGTTGAGCACATTTTAACACTGATTACAGGGTTTACATTGCTGAAATTATCTCCCTGCCGTTTGCATTTAAAGCCTGTGGTCCTCCAGCAGAGTGCTTTAAAGCGTACTCGTTGTTGTTTCAGTGATGCAAACAGAGCCACATGCTCGGCTCACATCTCAAATTGCAAAGCTATTAGCACAGAGTGCCTGATGTTTATAGCCTCAGCTCATTAGGGCTCTGGCTCCCTTATGCTCCTTTATGCATTTGTACAGCTTTTATCGTTTTAAATTATTAATGTGTGTGTTGTTTTTAGTGTTTAATGTGTGGCCTTTCATATGCTGTCATTACGGCCTGAGAAAAAGAGACGTTCATCTCAGAGCAGTTTAAGTAAAGGTCAGAGCAAAGCAAAATATAAATATAACTACAGCCAGCAGGTCACAAGTTCAAATTAAGCCTTTAAAGGGCTGTGTTTTACTAAGCTGGAGGTAGGTGGAGGTAGCAGGGGGTATCAGAGCTTGGCAGGGGGTTAAGTAGGAGTGTTGCCACTCATACGCCGCTCTTTTATCTAACTGCAGCAGTGCATTAAAGTGGGTCTTTCTTTCTGCCCTGCCTCCCCCCAGTTAATGAGGCTGCATGTTGTTTCCTCACCACTGGATGATAAACAAAATAACCTGTAGCTGTTCCAGTTAGTTTAATTAAATCTAACCTACATTCTGTGACAGCCAAAAAGGTATGGATTAAAGTCTCCCCACCACCACCAAGTATAACTAATAAAAAATTATATATTTTTTTTATTTGACAGGTGAAAAAACTGAAATTAAACAGGCACACATAGTTTCCAGATATTTCCAGCATCTAACAAATGATAAATATGGATGATTTGAAGTTTGACTGTTTACATCCCGAGTCTGAGTCTTCTGCCATCTGTCCCAACATTATCATCAGTTACTCACCAGTTTCATCTCTGACAGAAGGAGATGTTCACAAGAATGAGCCCATGAGGGCAAGAAATCCGACCTGTTTTAAAAGAATGCACCTGAAAGGTCCTTCATAATCATCAGTTGTATTGTATTGGACTGTGTACTCAGACACTGCAGAGGGTCAAACACACAAAGCAAAACAATAGGAAAGATTGTCATCTGTGAAAAATCCACAGAAAACAGTTGTCGTCAAAGATGGTGTCAAACTCACAGGGAACAAAGATAAGCTTGAGGATTACTGTAAGTAAAAGCACGGCCTCTCTGTCTCTGTAGCTGTGTTGTGTGAATATGAAGGAATATCCATCTGAAGAACACTGAGTGTTTTGAAGCAACGTTCTGTCTGGCACACTGAAGAAAAGCACAGTTGAAGTGCTTTCATGGTTCCTTCAGAGAGCTTTTGACCCCCTCCAATGAAAATCAGGTGTTTAACCTCGTTAACATGTCCATATGATGCTTTATATAAAATACAAAACATCATGAGGGAAATAATGAAATAATGATTATTTACACCTTGAACCAATGACAGTCTGACAGCCAGGGATTCATACATTATGTAACTAAGGAACCGACCCTGTCAACTTGTGGGGACAGGGGGTGGGCCTTATAAACCTGAAACCTGGTCAGTAGAGAGAGCCAGAGTTAGCATTAGCACAACTCCTAACACTGTGTCAGCCACTGCCAGTTACGGGCTAACAAATACACTAATAAAGATGCTAACTACGCTGACCGTTCTAACTGTTGACTCTTCATCTGAGTCTGGGTCTGACTGAGGCTCAAACATGAGGCTGAGTCTCTCTGATGTTTCCTCCTCTAAGCATCTTGATGCTCTCTGCTCTTTCACCTGGACACGTGGAGCCAGCAGGTGGTGGTGAGCCATGTTGCTCAGTAAGGAAGTCAGAGTAGATGAGCTTCAGACCAGTTTTTTTTTTTTTTTTTTTTTTAATGTAGGAAAACCTTGTTAAAGAAAATACTGATTATCATTTTTATATAGTTTAAAGCATATCTGTAGGAACTTTAAGTGGTAGTTTTGGTTATTCAGTTTGTTACACATGCTCAGTGACCATAACCCCTGCAGTATTTTGGATCACTACCAGTTTAGAGAAACAGCGCACCAGGAGCACCAGTGCAGAGTGATGAGCTGCTGTGGACGCAGACATCAGCAAAAAATGTGTTTCAGCAACTTAAAAAAACTGCCCCCTGAAAAAAGCTCACATCAGGTTAAGTGTAGACTTTATTTAGAATATTTATATTGCTTCATCTTGCTGCCAAACAGCCTTCTCCTTTATCACCACATTTTCTCAGCCGTTGAACTATTGAATTCCTATGCACACCTTCACTTAGGAGTGTGCGTAGTAATATGGTAGTTAATTGGCTGCTGGGTCATGGATAAATGAAATGAAATGGGAAATGAGCAGTGGTTTCCCGTGTTGACCCATCTGTCCACCTCAACCTCCTCCTGATGTGGACTTATGACCTTGTTTCTCTGTGTTTTGTGCCTAAATCTAACCGAGCCCTGGAACTTTGAACAGTTTTATCTTCTGCCATTAAACCTTTAACATGGCCTTTCTGACCCTGAACACAAGGTACATGTTCCACCCTCTGGAGCATAACCCCCCCTCCTCTGGAGTCAGAGCAGCGTTAAATGGACTGCTTGCTGTGACTGGACGACCCTGGCTGCAGATCCCATGGAAAGAGTCCGATTCAGCTAACTGAACAGGAGACACCTTCATTATGCTGCTGTCAGGAGCACACAGGCTGGGGGTCAGTCTCAGCCATGCACACACACACACACACACACACACACACATGCACACACAAAAGCAAGCATGCCCACATACTGCAGCCAGTCAGTGTTCTATCATGGCAGCAGCCCCAACTTTAATTATTGTTGTTCTTGGTATTTCTCAAACAGTAATGACATGATCCCACCGTGAATATTCCCATACAAGGAATAACAAATTCCTTGTATGTGGAAACATACTTGGCAGTAAAACTGATTCTGATCCTGATTCTGATATATATACACATACACTCTCTCTCTCTCTCTCTCTCACACACACACACACACACACACACCATGGCACTAAAATGAAGAAAAAACTGTGTGTTTACATGCACACATGTAGCCAGGTTAGTGAGAGAACTCAGGTTACACAGGTAATCCCCAGGTAATCACATTTACATTCAGCAGGTGATAAGAGTGCACTGCTGTCACACAGATTACTTCCTTGCCTGCAACCTTATCGTCATACAGTTACATTTATTTGCTACTAACTTCTACCAACAGCACATAGACTTTGAAAGCAGTGAAATGATATTCAGTTTATTTTCTCGACAGAGGAAACATTTTACATAAATCACACGTCCAAACACAAACAGCATGTCTGGCTTCCTGTAGTTTCCGCTCCTGGTAATCTGCTACCATAACAACCGCTCTCAGTTCCCTCTGTGCTTCACCATCATAAACTCCACCTGTGGAGGACAGCGTTCAGACACAACTACAGCATTCACACGCCTCTCCTCGTTGATACAAACACACAGTCCACTGTTACAAGTCTTACTGAGCAGCAGCAGCAGGTTCCCATATCACTGTCTCCTGAAATAGCTCCCCTGTGACGGCAGGCGTACCAGACCTTAGTTGTCTTGGTTACAATAATAAACACGTGGGCTGTACCAAGAGTGGGGTACCGACCTCCATTGCCATGGTTACTATAATAAGGGGCATGGCTTGGTTAGGTTTAGGAAAAGAGGGTGATTTGTGTTAGAATATGTACTTCCTCAACAACGTGGTTAACTTTGTTGAAGGATCTTGGATAAAATAAACAACATGAACTGCTACTTTCACATGGGAATCGAACACCGCTCTCCTGTGTCATATTCATCCACCCACCCCAACCTCCTCCTGACGTGGACTTTGGACGAGGAAAACAAAGACCAATTCAGTCTGGGCTGTGGTCACTCACTCTACCAATCTGCAGCAGACCCTAGTCCACGAGAGGCTTCTGCATCTGCACACATTACCATGGCAACTACAAATTAAAGAATAAATGAATTAATCAATTAAAATAAACTTAAAGCATCATTACTGATTTAAAGTCAACTTGAAACCCCTCATCTTTAGTCACAGATGTCCTCCCTCTGTGACTAAAATTTATGTGAATCATGTTCTGAAAAAGTAAAATTATTATGTTTTTCAAAAGAAAAAAAAAGGCAAAGATGGGAGAAAGTCCTCAAATCTTTAATGTTTCAACCCCAAGTTGGGAACAACTGTTTAATAAAAAAGCATGTTGTCAGTGAACATGTTGGAATTAGAAATAACATTCTCTCCAAAATGTATTTGTCAAAAAAAATTTGTTGTGAATCAACCTTTAGGAGCCAGTTGATATCCAAAGTCTTTGTCATGCAGATGTGCACATTAGAAACCAGATTGTGTGTTTACATGGCTCAGAGACTGGTCTTCTCCTGGAGAAATCGGAATCATTTTCTTCTAATCCCTGACCCTGATTACTGAGACCAGGTTGTTCGCTAACGTGACGCTGTTCAAATCACTGCAGAGATCCAACAAGACCTAAATCTAACTGCACACTGCAGGTTCCTCTGGTGGAAATCTCTGTGTTTTCAGTGTCTCCCACTCTTTACACACATTCTGAGCAAATTTTCAATCAAAAAGTGCAAAATGAATGAACTGAATTTTCAGGTGAGCCGCCTACACACAGTGAAACACACAGTGCCAGATAAATGCATGCTGTCACACTACGTTGTAAGACTGTCTCATTAGCATTTCAGAGCTGCAAACATGTTAACTGTAAAAAAACAAGTCTTCCAGTCATCATTTTTCTGAGATTTATGGGGTTTTTTTTCAGATGCAATTTCACACATTTCTCAAGCGGGGACTAAAAAAAGCCAAAATCAAAATAATTCAACAATGTGGAACAAAGAGAGGAGCTGGCCTGTGAAGGGTTAACCTTTGTTCCGGCTGCCTTCACCTGGAAAGGCCCAGGAAGTGACAAGAACATTTGAGGTCTATAATTCCTACGAACAGTGACAGCCCAAGCTTGTCTCCTCAGCGTCATGCTGGCAGAGAGAGCTGTCAGGCTCTGTGTGTGTGTGTGTGTTTCAGTTACATGGGAATTAAAGCGGGGAGGGAGCTGCAGTGGCAGCAGAGGTGAATCTGATGATAATAGGCAGGCAGATTATGGATGTGGCATTTGAGGTCTCGGCACCAATGGCAGACGGCTCGCCCATCCCCGAGGCTGCTGGCAGTCTGGCCTGACGCTCAGGTGTTGTCAGAGAGCCCGTGATGTGCCGAGTAACATCACCAAAGACAGGAAAAACCTTCTGGGCATGATTTTCTTTCACCTTTGTGCCCAATTCTGTTTCTTTCTTTTTGTCTCTTTTGCTATATTATAAAACATAAGACACAAAAGTGTTTCCTTAGGTTTTGGTAAATGCAGAACTTTAATTTGTTTGAACAAAATAAGTGGAACCTTGTGTGGTGTGCTGCACTATAAAACTAATATCATTTAGCCTGTTTCAATCATTAAGTAAAGTACTAATGAGATGAGATTATTTCATAATGATTCAACTGCAAATCAAACTGTTATCAGCTTTTCTTATGAAAGATCAAATAACATCTTTCTAACACAATCATAGGGTTAGGTTTAGGGTTAGGTTTGGTTTTGCAGTATACTAGTGTAGATTAATTCAAACATGAGAGCTTAGCTCATGGTGCTGCAGAGCCGCTCCAAAGGTCTCAGCATAATAAGAACCAGTTGTTGGAGAGGGGCAACATCACAGGGAGCAATGCTACATGTTTAACTACTGTTTTACCAGCAGTGACAGTGTGAGTCTGTGTGTGTGTGTCATGGCAAAATGTGGTCCTGGAGACACTTACTGCTGCAGGAGCTACTGCAGAGGTGCAACATACAGTCATGAAACCTTATACATCTGTTGTTGCGATTAAAATTAAGGTTGAGTTTGAAGAACCTGTTTGGCATCATTCATCAGTGACGTGTATGAAACTATACTTTTCTGACAGCCAGGTTCATTTGTTCAGTTACTACCTAAAACAAAAGTGTGCTGTTGCCGTAGTTTTCCAGTAGCTTCACTTCCTCCAGGTCAAAGTCGCCTCCTGAGCACAGGCAGGGAGCTTCCACAGGAACTGCTTCCCCACAGCAGTATTTCCATTGGCACTTTGCACAACTCTATTTGAATATTAAAGCACATTCCTTTGTGTGACTGAGCACAACAAAACAACAAAATCGGTGACATCACAGCATATTGTAGTTTATGAACTATAGAGCTCAGGGAGTAGCAGCTCAGGAGTCGCACACTGCACCAAACAAATGTGTCAGCTAACACACAATGGAAGCATTAATGTCAATGCATTTTACAAGGATAGATGCTGAATGTATTTTCAAAGATAATTTGATTTGTTTTGTACTTTGTTTTCTGCTACAACCACAGCCATTGTGTCATTATGAGTGTACTTTCATCTGCACCAATTCTGGCTCTAACTGCCTTCTTCCTCTTTTTCCCGACTCTCATCTTTTCCTGTACATTTACTTCAGGGATATCTAACCTCCTTTTGGCAGGTAACCCAGTTTAGCAGTCTTGAATCTGAGTAGTACATTTAAAAATATGAGATTCACTGAAATCATGCTTTTTTTGTGTGATGTAAAGTGTTCCCCCTGTCTGAGGTTTTCTACAGAGCCAAAATGATTTGTTTATACATTCTACTATTTCCTGTCATCCTCCTGGTCTTTCCCCCTCAATTTTCTCACCAGGATACCTAAAGTGGCAGCTACATAAATAATAAATAAAAGACACTGCTTGTATCCTCTTAGGGATGATTACACAAAAAGTAGTGCAAGGGCATTTCTGTGCTACAACAAGAACACAAACTGAGACTCTGCTGATAATAACAGGAGCATTGTGCTCTCGTCTTTGTAACACAGGCAGCTTCATTTCTCAAGGGCCTCACACTAGTGCCTCTGTAAAATGAACAGCAGCATACAAGCACTGGCACACCAGATCAAAGGGCAAGCAGGAATTGATTTGGATGCGTCTTCACTGCCTGAAAATAAAAGACTGTAATGAAGCGTGTTTACTGCCAGAGCCCTGCGCAAATGTCCTCGGGGAACCATGTAATGTATAGAGAAGGCAGGGGGGGAGTTGTTTATTGTGACACACTGCCCACCTATAACAGCTGCTTGAATATGACAATGTAGCAGATTCAATTCGCATAAATGGAGGCAACCACGGAGAACAGACCTGTCAGGAACATCCCTAAGCGAGAGCAGTGGACCTCTCTGAGGATGAGGGGTGGGGTCTTTTCCTGGCTTTTCCTTTTTCCATGGCCAATATTAGCTCACATGAAAGAATAATTACAATTTTACCCAATTGAAAAAAAAAGATTTGTCGCCATTTTCCTGCCGTAGATGGCCAAGGCGATTAGTTTTGCCTCTTCTTCTCCCTCTTCAAGGTTTTTTGACAATTTTTGTTTCGAATTCACAACCTGTACATGCTCTGTTCACTACAGCCATGTGTAATGTAGCCCGCACCGCCACCTCCTGATGACACTACACCTTGTTTATTTGCTTCAAACCAGTTGATGGAAACTTGTCTAATTCAGTTTATTTTTTTTCTCTTTTTTGCGACATTTTAAGAGTTTGCTTCAAATTCACTTGACAATTATCTGGAAACACTGCTAATGATTGACGCAACACAATGACTCTGATCTGTTTTACCTCAGCTTGTCTCAAGGTTTGATGATCGTCTGTCTGTCCAGGACCTTGGTCATGACCATGAAAAGGTATCTCATGCCAGATTTCTATCAAATTTATTGTAGATATTTATTGTCTCTACCGCATGAATCCAAAGGTCTTTTCTTGACCCTCTGACCTTTCCTGCTGCCCACCGTTCGGAAAAATCTTCTCCTTTTATACAAAAGAATGATCTAAATCTATTTTTTTTTCCTGAGAAGATCAATGTTGGTGAGTGTATGAGTTTTGCTGCTACCATAACTGGGCCATATTTTCAGTTTTGCACACAAGATAACTAATGGTCCAATTCCTGTGACATTTACTGCACATATTCATGGTTCACAGAGTAGGAACCCTTTTGATTTGGTGATCCTGTGGCCCAGCCTCTAGCATGAACATTCAGCTTCAGTACCCTTTTGAATTACATTCATACTGGACAACTCTGGAATACACAATCTACATCTAGTCAAAGGTCCAGTAGTGACATGGAAAGTTAGGGTATGGAGGTTTCAGTGGTGGATGGGGATGTAACATATCGAAATTACACGCAGGAGATTGAGACTTAAGCCATGAATATTTACTTTTTACTTACCATAGCCACAATCCTTCCATAAATATAACAATATTACAGCTATGAAACACAGATATGGTAGAAAAGAAGTCTTTCTACAAACAGTGTTGAATGTTTTGCATCATCTCTCAATATGAATATTCTCTGGAATGAGTTGCATCCTTACACACTGTATCAAAGTCTATCATGTAACAGAATTGGCTGACAACCCATGTTTCCCACAGGAAAAAATATCTTAATATGTTGGAGATCCCAAACAAACATAAAGTTACGTTACAATGTTAGTCCCAACCTTTAGTTCCACTGTGGTACATGTATGGCGGTATATTCAATGAGAACTAATTTACCTTTTCTTGACTTGTCCCAATTCCAGTATCTTGTCACAAATGTTGCATAAAATGGTAGAAAAGTGGTATAGTAGCCCTTCTGGATCAATTTCTGACCACCAGGATTAAAGGTAGGCTGTCCAGCCAGAACTTAAGTGGGTGAAAAAACATTGTAGATGGCAACTGCAGCCTTGTGTAATGACTTAGTGTCTTCTTAGTCACTTGGTCCTCTGAAAAACTTGAGAATTTTACCAGAGGGTATATGATCCCTCAGCCCTGACAGTATCATGGCCAATTAGGCCAGCTGATAATGTGTCTTAATTAACCATGCCTTGGTGCTTTAAAGAGTTCCCCTGGACTCTGGAGAGCAAAAGGAGCAGAGCAGGACAGATGAAAGAAATTATTTACTCATTAATACTTGGAAAACCCAGCGTAATGTATGCTACCTAAATACTCACATCCACCAAACAGGTTTTTAACAGTTTGTGTCTGAGCTTTATTCACAGTCACTTTATTGTAAGATTGATTATAAACACACTCTAGGTATAATTAGTAATAATAAACTTAACACTGCACTTTTTAAAAACAAGTTTACGATTAAAATGCAGTTAATGCAACCAAAGGTGGAAAATCTTAAGTATGAATAAACGACTACAGCATAAAACCAAAAGGAAAACTCTAAGTTAAAGTCAGTTTCTAAAAGTTAGTTTTTAGAGGAGTTTTAAAACAAGACACTAAGGTACTTTGTCTTGATTCCCAAGGGAAGGTTGTTCCACAGTTGAGGAGCCCTTACAGCAAATGCCCTATTACCCTCTGTCTCAAGCCTTACCCTGGGGGCCGAGAGCAAAAGCTGGTCTGCAGATGTAAGAGTACAAGCATGGGTGTAAGAGGTGAGATGGTCAATAAGATGGGGCAAGGCCACTCTGTGATTTAAAAACAAAAAGTTAAACTTTCAGTTCTGAACACCACGGGTAACCAGTGCAACAGGCAACAATGTGTTCATATTCTCTAATTCTTTGTTTTTTAACAAACTGGAGGCAGTTGATAGATTTCAATTTCAATTCAATTCAATTTTATTTGTATAGCGCCAAATCATAATATACATTATCTCAAGGCACTTTACAGGGTAAGGTCAAGACCTTATTTTGTTACAGAATAAACCCAACAGTTCCCACAAAGAGCAAGCGTTTGGCGACAGGGGGGAGGAAAAACTCCCTTTTAACAGGAAGAAACCTCCAACAGAACCGGGCTCGGGGTGGGCGGCCGTCTGCCTCGACCGGTTGGGTTTAGGAGAAGATAGAAAGAGGGGGAGGGGGAGGAGAGGGGAGAGAAGAGAGAGAGAGAGAGACCAGGAACAGCTGTGTCGGTAATGGTGTTATCATTAGAAGAATAATGAATAATGAGGCAAATACTGAGTTACAGTAATCTATGCAGCAATGCATAAAAGCATGAATGAGCATTTGTGCATCACTGAATGCAAGAAATGACCAAATCTCAACAATATTCCTGATTTGAGCATTAGCTGATTTGGTGATTTTTGTAATGTTTAGAAAAGTTCAGGTATGATTCAGGAACACTCCCCTGAGGAGATTGAGGGGCTTGATGCTCGAGCACACTCCGTTTGGCTGGAGGCCATCCCTCCAACAAATCTGTCTACGCTTCAAAAACAAGCTAAAATTGTGAATGAAATCGTAGTTACTGCAACCTAAGGACAGCCAGGTGAGATTCAGCAGGTGGCTGAAGCCACAGCCAAAGAGTGGGGATTGGTCCAGAGACACAAGCATGGCACTTATGCGACCCTATGACAGTTGAATGAATTTGATTTGGGATGTCACTCACTCCCACATGGACCACAATACAATCCAACTTTGGATGGTCCTGTATAATCTCTGGAATTATGACAGTTATCTGTTTTTGCCACCTTCATCCTAATTTTTCGGACTACAGAGTCACCTACAACCACAGTCCTGAAGTGGGATGGTGAGCAAGCTGTGCTGCCAAGGGACCACAGGGATGAGGGTGGAGGAGTGGGATGTAGAGCAGGATATCATGGATTATCTGACACCATGGGGTTCCTTTGCAGAGCCGGAGTGACTGCCTGCGGAAGGCAGGCTTCCTATGGGGAGCCAGTCCACCTGCTTGCCCTTTGGTGTCCACAGATGAGGGAGACCAGAGGCATCTGCCTAGTGGAGGAAAATCCTGTTCCTCTGGGGCGTTAAATCTGTTGGGCAGCTGGATTTCCCAGGATGGAAAGATGGAGGCTCTTTTTACTGTGTTTGCTCATAGAGACGGTTTTCCAGGTCCCCATTTGCTTCGGGGTAAAGCTAACCATAGCCTTCAGTTTGCTCCAGGGATCTACAGCCTGGGAAAGAGCTGGTCCTGAGCAAGGTACAGTAGAGTCTATTCCCTCCAGTGCCATGCTTGGTCATACACAGATGATGCTGATTGGAAAGACACAGAGTAAACATAGTAATATATATGGACAGCGCTACCATCAGACATACAGAGTAACCTGGGAGGTGTAATAGACTGTAGCCACAGTCAATTGTTTTCATCGTGAAGGTAACCCTCTGCTGGTAATCGACATTAGCTCCCTAAACGGCTAAACTCAAGTCAAAATAATCCCCATAAGCATTTGCAAAGACTGGCATTATCTGAAAGCCCACATGCTGCATTTATTCAAGCTGTTAGCCCTGGTCCCCTGGAGCCTGCTTTCGATTGGTAGATGCACATCCTCACTGAGAATAGAGTATTGACCGAAATCAATTTTAGGCCCATTAACTTAATGAGCTTGGTCAACATCTGTGTCGGCGTGGCCACCACGCGCCATGCTTGATTGGCCAGCCTCTGACGACAGTTGAGGCCTATGCTGGTGGTTATGGGACACAGAAACCTCTGAGCTGCCATCTATTTTGCTCTGCTTGGACAGCAAAGTCTGTTCACAGTTCTCTCTTTATTAAGACTCAGGACACAGCAGGAAGCTTAATAGACTAAGATCCGTTCATCACACACTGCCTGATGGGTATTCTGAGATTTATCAGGTTGAGTTGTGACGGCAAAACAAACTGGCAACAAAGGCAAAATTCCCACGCTGGCAAAATTAATGTGGGTAGTGCGTGATCATTTTCACTCATAGAATACATCAATAATGACGAGTTGCATTGGAGGAACCATTATTTCTCTAATACAGTATTTTTTCTATGGGTAGCAAACTCACATTGTAACAAAAGAAGAAAAAAACTAAACTTAATTATAAGTTAGCCTCTGAATGTTAAAATGTCAGGTCATGTATGAAATAACAATGTCCAGGCAGGATCTTACAATGTCCAGCACAGACCTGTTGTAACTAAAGCTCCAGAGAGAAGCCACAGAGAGGAAAAATAAAATTACACTGAGAATCAAAATATCCTGTTCTTGGCCTTCTAACCATAATCAAGGTGAAGATACAAGTCTTTACCTGATGAAGGTCTCAGGAGCAAAACGATGTTAATAAAGTTTCATTTTTCAGTTCAGAGTTTACAATCTGACACAGCAGTCTGGAGGTTACCCTCAAAGGACTCCAGCAACAACAACTAAACAAAATAATCACAGAATTGTGTATCACCTCATCACCCAGCAACACACTATGTTCGCTGATCAATATCTTTATCTGTAGAGAGAGTGGGTAGCTTGTAGCATTGTGCTAATTAGCTGTTTACACAACCATCATTTAATGGAGAATGTGATACTACAATAAAGTTTACAGATTTGTCTCAGGACCTCATTTCATTTTTATTCTTCTGTGCCCTGTGGCAACATGCCTTCCCCAAACACAGCCCTGTGCATTATTTTGTTGTGTTATTGTTGGTGTGAAACACCTCTTGGGCATTTTCTGAAAACCAGAAAAGAGTTACAAGCACAGTGTAGAAGAATAGCAAGGCTACTGCAGGCCACTCTCTGCAGGCACAGGCAGGGATTACTGGAGAACACTTGTGAAGCAATGAAATGATCTCTGAAGTCTAATGACAGCAGAACAAGAACAAGGTGTTCATTCTGAGCATAAGTGAATCATATAAATCTGCCGTATGTAAAATAACTGTTTAAAATAACTTCCAGTGCCACTAAAATGAAGAGTGAGAACAAGTATGAAAGCAAGATAAAAATAAAGAGCATGGTGAGGAAAAGGTGATAAAGAGAGGCAGAGGGAAAGAGACGAAGAGAGAGCTGGAGACAGAATGGGGGACTGACTAAGTGCTAAATGGTGTGAATAATTGAGTTGGAGGTGGCAACTTAATGAGGTGAGCAAGAGAGTGATCACGAAGAAGGCCAAGACTCCCAGTGTGGCCCTCCCAGCAGGACCGGCTAGCACTGCCTGGCACATGCTAATAATGAGAGAATTCACACATGCACAAGCATGGAATAAGTGTTACAAACACTGGAAGGAAAGACTTTCTCAAATTGGTAAAAAGAGCTGAAGCAGAATTGGTCATGCCTCGGGTACAACTGTCACATCCCCGTAATATGAAAAACTCCATTCACACATTATGTAAAGATCCTAACGTCTGTGTGTGTGTGTGTGTGTGTGCATGTGGTATGTCTTAAGATTAAAGAAGATGGACTCCACCCATGAGAACCAGTACCTGTGGTGCAAAACAAGTAAAGGAAAAACCAAGACCTGTATAAGATGCAGGCAGAGTGGAGACCGAGGACTTCTGTCAGTCTTGTGTATGTGTGTGTATTTTCACTGTGCAGGGTACGGTCCACTGGCTTTGATCACAAAGACATATCAGCATTCATGGTGTGTTCCACAGTGTAGTATCAGCAGTGTAGTGATTTACATATAGTTGATAGGCTGTACTGTGTTGGTGTAATGACTGCTGTGGCACCTACACAACAGTAGCCTGATGTGTCATGCAGTGTTTGTGCATCAAATGCCTTAACTGCAAAACAGTCATGTTGCATGGAAACTGCAGCTCTGCTCTCTACAGTGCAGTGTGTACATACACTGTACCAATGTTTCACCAGGTTTTTTTTGGCCAAAAATAATTGGAACTTCGACCCCTGTTGTGCTGACCTTCGTAACACAGGAGCAGAGAGCAAACATAAATATATAAATGTCGCTGGAGAAAAGAATGGAGGAGTTATTTGGTGCATCTCTGAATGTGTGCACTTGTATAAAACTACTCCTCAGTCTTTGTGGGATTCATTGTAAAACATCTCAACCATGAGACAATATCAAAGAGAATGGGCATATCAGGTTTGATGAAGATGAATGTTGTGTTTCACACGGCATCATAGCTGCTGTAAGGGTATGCTGACATGTTCTTTAGCTGCCACTTTTCATGTAAGGGTGATGTTTGAGGGAAAATCTTAGTGCTGGACCAATAAATTGACTGAGCCAATATACAGCATCCAATGAAACTGAGTACACCCCTGATCAATATCACTAAAATGTTAAATGATTACAAATTCTGTCCATGTACCAGTTTTATTTGTTTTCAACCAAAGCCCAAGAAGAATGATGCCAATTAATTTGAAAAGCAGAAATTGAGACTATGATGAAAAGGCCCCAATTAAAAAAAAAAAACTAAACTAAACAAAAAACAACTGCAACAAAAAGCAGCACACCCTTCATCTGTGAGATTTCATTCTTTTTTATGTCTGCCTTTATTTTTGATGAAAGATTCATGGATGATAAGAATGGCATCCGTGGAGAAATGTTCTGCCGTTCTTCACAGATGATTCTTTTCAGCTGCTCTTTGCTGGAGGGAATTTATTGCTCAACCTTTTCCTTTGAATTTGATTCAAGTCAGGGGACGAACTGATCATGGTTTTCACTTTTTCCTTCTTTAAAAACTTGATGGATTTCCATGTTGGGAAATTCCTCTGCTGCCAAGCCTCTTGAGACTGGGAGTCATCTTTTCATTCGGTATTTGGACATACAGACGTGTATGCACCATCTCTCCTACATCCTTTGCTCTCTTGCAGCCTTACATCAGCACACAAATATGGTCACAATCTTCCCTTCCTGAGTGAAAATAATAACTACTGAATAATGGCCAGACATATTTTTGCAGAACATTATAATGTCACAGTGCAGTTGACCTTTGACCTTTTGGATATAATATCATCACTTCTTTACAGTCAATCTCTTCAGTAGAGGGATTGAAAAGGTGAAGTACTGATTAGATTGTGTGAGTTGAAAAAGAGAAGAGATGTAAGATGATGAAAGGCTTCAAAAGCTTTAACAAAAAGACACAAAGAACCCGAGGTCACCGTTTTTGTGGTTTACAAATAGCTCTTTTTTTAAAAAGTTATTTTTGGGCACATTTTGACCTTTATTACGATAGCTGCAGTGACAGAGAGAGGCCAGACTCAAACCTGGGCCACTGCAGTTACGTTACTGGTATGTGCTCTACCAGGTGAGCCACCAGGGCACTCCCACATAGCAAATTTTTGACAAGGCTATCTGTGGCTGGACTCTCAGCACATCTACAGATCAAGCGTTCACTGAGTTTGCAACACTTTTAGACAGGACTACATCTGCACAGTCATCCTACTGATCAAAAAGTGTGACGCCCTTTCACCTTCTGTGATTGCTACACCTTCACTGTCCACACAGTCCTGTGTAAAGATAACATACATTTACCACATGCTGTCCATTATGGATTTTCAGAAAGTATTAGCAAGTTGATCTTCATTGCATGCTAAAAATGACAAGAAACAAATGCAAGCCTTGAAGATAGAATCATTAAATTCAAAAATGAAAATTCTTTTAAGACCATTGGAAAGTGGCTTAACATTGACCCCCGAAAATATCAAATCATTGACATCCAGGACCTCGTTCCACCTCTGAATGTCTACCAAGAGTTGCACCTGTAATTTAGCATATGAGCTAAACCATGTAATAATACAGGCTTAGTCTTTTAAAGTTCTCAGTAGACCTCACCAAAGAAGAGTTAATAGGAAAACAGAGTGGGGTGGGGCTGTGCTATATTCAGTGAAAGTCAGAGTGAATTATCACCCAGGCTGACAAAGATACTTAGTTGACATTAAAGGCTAATTGGCATAAAAGGCTAAGTCTAGAAATGCTGAGGTCCAGAGAGGGAAACCAAAACTGAGAGTGGAGATAATGAGGCGCGGAAATGGAAACATATTCCTTTTAATTAACACATACACGCTAAGTTGGTGTCTGCTAATTATTGTTTTTCTCTGTGTGTGTGTCTGTGTGTGTGTGTGTGTGTGTGTGTGTGTGTGAAAGAAGTCAAGTGCTTCATTGAAATTTACTGAGGAAAAAACAATATCAAAAAGCAGAGAGAGAATGAGAGAGAGAGAGAGAGAGAGAGAGTGAGAGAGCTTGGAACGGTAAATGCCAACATTTTGGAAAGACAAATAGAGATTTAACCTTGGGAAACTCATGAGAGGGAAAAAAAAGTCAAAGTTATTGCATCATGGTCCTTTGAAAGAGGAGCTAAAAGTCTCATCAGGTTCTGTCAGCCTTGTCATTGTCAATTTGCTTGTGAGCAACACTAAGCAGAGGTGGCATCTAAGGTTATGACAGGCTTTTTTTTTTTTTTTTTGGACAAACTAATGTATGAGATCCAAAGAGAGACTGGGTTTATTGATATAGACTGCTGCTATCCAGACGCCAAACACTTGTTCATCAGGCTGTGTGACAGGAACATCTATGAAAGTGCTTATTTTGACCAATCACTTCCCATTTTAACCAGCTAACGTGGCAGTTTTATGGACACACATGAAACCCTCAAAAGGCTACCACAATGATAGCTGGTAGAATAAGCACTTTTGGCCCAATTTCCTAAGGGGATCAAAACACGCATTGTCATGGTACTTTCAATAATAATAATAATAATAATAATAAAAGTAGGAAATTGTGAAAGTAGGTCCATTGCACTAGAAATTTAAGTTTAGAGTCAGTTCAGAGTATCCCAGCAAAACCAACCTCATATTCATTCCTACCCAGTGTAGGCTTGGCCGATAGTGATTTTAGATTATCAAAGATGTATTGGTATCAGTGAGGGCCTCCCATGTCTGCCCTATGTTTTGTGTATCCATCCAACAGATCTGGACAACAGTGAAACTCACCGCGACACAGAAGAATAAGATGTATCAGGCTTTGAAAATTATAAGCAGGATACAATTCAGTGTTTGTTTTACTGTTCGTGTGATTTGCGAAGAACAAAAAAGACAGATCATCACCAGCCGGCAACACGAGTCATGTTAGATTACAGTTTCAAATGTTAGACGGTCGCACTGTTGTTCTTCAGCTGAATACTAAACAAGAGTTGGCCATTTACTATCCAACTCAACAAATTCATTCAAACACAAATATATAAAAAAAAGTTTTCTTTTACCTGTTGCGTAGAAATCATTACAGCACATGCAAGAGAAAAGAACAGAGAAAGGATTAAGAGATTAAAATAATTTCCTTTTGCACTTGAACATATAGAACATAAGATGATAACCATGGCAAAAATTGTCTTACCTGCTAAACATCACCATGTTGATATTGTCATTGTGAGTGTGTTCACATGTTGTTAGTGTTTGGGTACGGTATCTGTATGTTCCAATTTGACTGAGTAATTATGTAAATTGTGTTCAGAGGTTTGAAAGGGCTAATCATAAAATGGCTTCATCAATTCAAGAGGATAAAATACTGTTCTTTCTTCAGAATTCACATTGAACACTGGATCTATAGTGTTTTCTAAAATCCATCTATCATTGACACAAGTAAATATTTGCATTTGGGCTTAGACAGACATGGGTTACCAAGGTGCATCAAAGCTCCTGCTGAGGCTGTGATAGGAAGCCCTCAGCCCATAACCTCCTCTCTGCAGTCCTGAAATATGCAGGCGATGGAGAAGCCTTGCTCTGACTTCAGATGAGCTAGGGTTTTTTTCCCCTCTCCTCCCTTTCATCAGTGATTATTCAGAAGCTAGCATAGGCTACAATATTTAGGAGGACTGGGAGACAAGAGTTATCTTGTAAAACAAGTCTAAAAAGTCTCCTAAAAATCTAAGGTCCTGGCAGCATCCCATAAAGACAGCAATGTTCATTTCAAATCAAAATACAATATCGGACAGAATGAACAACACGTTGATCTTCCTTCGTGATCCTTGGCTAAAATGATTTCCCTCTTGTTTTAACTAAAATTAGGTTCAAATCACACAGTTCATGCTGTTGACAGCATGAATGTGCTCAGAAAATGTCATGGCAATCTTCCCATTACATTATGATTATAAGGTATAGTATCTTGTGTGCTAAGAATGGCATGATTGAAAATGTCATCCTCTTCCCAGTATGAATGTTTTACACACTCCATTGAGATGCTGATTAATTGTAGTACAATATGTTTTTGTGTACAAGTCAGTATTTTTGAACTGATGTTGGCTCTATTGGAAACCTTAAAGATCCTATAAAGCAAATTCACAGATTTGTTTATAAAATCAATATATATGTTGGAGAACTATTCCTGAAAACATGTGAATCATGTGAAACTTGTGTGGTACTGCATTGTGCAGTTATACCTTAAACTGTGTTTCATCATTTTTGCGTTGACCGTTTTTTCGGGCGGTGCCTAAACGGGGTACTGGTGACGCACTTGGTCCCCCACTTAGCAAACCCCGCCCCTAAAGCTGCAGCGGTATAAAAGTCTGGAGTGACCCAGCATCAGTGGTTCTCCTGCTCAGTGTTATTGCTGGTTAGCTAAGCCTTCCCTCGAGGCTGCAATACCAACGGTGTGTTGTTATTAGTAATTACAGAATAATGTATGAATAGATAATCAGTTATTCACTCATGACGTTTCCCTTCTTTTCATGACCAGAAGGATGTTCCGCTTCATCCTCTATTCCGCTATTAAAAGCCCATACACTTCTTTTCCACCGCCAGTCGAGTTTGTCTGTTCGGACTCAGGACACACAACTGCAGGGAGCAATGTCATCACTGCACTTAGAGCGCACACACACACACACACACACACACACACACACACACACACAGAAGCGATGGAGGAAGAGAGAGCTGCTAGCCGCCCTGCAAACTGGTGAAAGTCTGTCAAAGTGTCGGAGCCTCCGTATGAGATGTTTCGGTCTGCGATTGTGTGTTTTTAAAGCTCAGAGCTACAGCTCACTCTTTCATCCCCACCATCAGTGTAGCCGCGGAGTTTCTGGTGTAACAGCACTGTGCCGGACAGGTGACAGGTGTGTCTGTGTCCTTTGAGACGTTACAGCAGGAAAAGAAACGAAAATTAGCGGGTTCACCCAGGTTTTGTGTTTACATCAATGCCAATCGGAGCAGGAGCCAATAAATACCCGTGTCTACTGCAAATCAATTTAACCCGACTATGAATGCTGATTAAACCCTTCATCACTGCTGACAAAAGCCCGATGTTAGCGGGTCTTAGCAGGTTTTTTGACCAGTGGAAAATGGGCTAAGTTAGCTCCGTGTGTAGGTTAAAAGCTATCTCTCTTATTTCTCTTACAAGTTTGAAACCTAATTTTATATATTTGGCAATATTTTTATTCATTCAAATTTGGCAGGGGGTTTGATATACCATTTTCTGTGGTGTGGCAAACTCAGAACTCATATGTTTTTCTGCTTTACAGAATCTTTAAGATTTTAGGATTCATCCTCAGGGGGTCCTGAATATCTAGACCACATCAAGAGATTTTCTTTGGACCATCAAGAGACTGTCTTCACCAGAAAATCACCAGCATCTGTCACTTGTTCAGCACTTAAAATAGCATATGTTTATTTTTCCCTAAAAACAACCTTGTGTGGTCACCTGAATAACTGAAGTTGGGAAGCAAAGGGGGAAGTAGTTAAGTGTTGTTAAAGTACGACAAAACCTCTTGTCCAAGGATCTGACCATATAATGGTTTTGCCTTGAAATACATTCACTGTGTCAAATTAGGGGCCATTCCTCTTTGAGTTGCCATGTAAAAGCTGTGTGTGGTATGAGTTCACACATTATAGATGTTTTCTTTCTTTCTCCTCTGTCATTTGCCAGGATTTTGTAAGCTGCCTCCACTGCTGTGCACCAAGAATCTGACTTTGCTGGTGAAGATTTCTGTTGGCATCTTATCTCCAGCCACCAGTCAACACTGGTTTCCTTTGACCATGACCACAATCGTCTACTCATGATTTGGCCAATGTTCAGTGCCAATGCCAGAAGTAGTGTACCTCATAAGCAGCTAGGTGGAAAGTGAAGGTGTGGTCAGATTTTCATTCAGGAGAAAGACTGTGCCCTGTCACAGACCTACAATTCATTTTCTCATTTTATTTATTAGTAGCCACAATCTTTCGCAAGCTTTAACCAGGTGTTTTAGTTGCCTAACCCAAATTATCCAGAGCGTATCTGCCAGACTCCACTCTCTACCCGACCTTCATGCTGCTGCAGTTGCCATCTACAGGTACTAATTAACACTTCAAAAACAATTCAAGTTTTCCTCTACAACAATTTAAGTGTCTGATTCTGACACCAGGGGTCGCTGTTCTCACGCAGCATTGGTCTCTTTTAACCATGGCCATGGTATTTTCCTCATTTTATACAAATGATCTTAGCCATGGTACTCAACCAAACCTGAAAATCACTGAGGTGGCAGATGAGAAAACGCTCTCATGAAGTACTGTCGTCATATGGACCATCAAGGCACTAGATATAAAGACTTGTTGATTATCCCACTGACTCACCAGCTGACCACAACTTCTGTCCTCAGGCACGTCTGATAGCTGATTAAAAATCCAAACAAATTATTGGAGTGGAACATTCTCTATTATCAGTAAGAATCCAAAGCCTCATTGAATCAAATGAGCTTAGATAAGTGTAGGGTAGAGGAAGGACAGTGTGATAGTGGTGGTGATAGTGGTGGGGAGGGGGGAGGTTGGGAAAAAAAAAAAATCACTTCTTTTCAGAGTGGGGAGGAGAGGCCTCCACAGAGAGACAGAGAGAGAGCTGAGGCAGGCACAGGGAACAGGTAATTAATGGTATTCAGGCCAGTCTAGGTGGGAGATAAGCCGACTCTCTCTTATTGCACACTCCCCAGGCCTTCCCATTTACCCAGACCTACATAATGACTTTCTGAGCACCTCAACACACAGCTTAGCCTCTACTACAGACTCTCACCGGTGTAAGGGAAATGGATGGGAAGCATGAAAAACAAAATGGCCACCGTCACCATTGTGGTGCTGAGCATTTCCATATCATGTTCGTACCCTCTCTTACTGGATGTTATGATTATTTTTAAATTGGGTGTTAAAGATCAGCAGCAGCAGAGAGGGGGCACAGAGACCAGAGGAATTTAATAAATCAAGTAGGATTAGTTTGTTTTGTTTTCGGGTTGTACTAGAAAAAAAACTGGAGAGTACTTGCTGACTGATTCTGTCATGAGCGAGTGGATGTTTTGTTGTGTTGCTTGGTGAGCCTGTTGAAATCCCCAAATTTCATGGCAGATTATGACCTATAAAAACACCTGATGTTGACTCTGCAGACACAGTTGAGGTAGTAGTCAGTCTTTGGGAGGCTGGGAGTAAACATCTGGCCAGATGAGGCTGGGGAGAAGGTGCACTGCATGTCGAGTGTGTGGTTGTGTTTGTGTGTGCCTGAGGACCCTGTATTGAGACTTCTTTTTCCCAAAAGAATCAAGGATGCAGTTTTTGCTTCCATTCTGTTTGTCATTTTGTTGCAGGATCTTTATGGTGTGGTGGGATGATAATTAGCTGCCTATGATCACTGTATTGTAGAGTCATGGTTATGATTCTCCCTGTCTTTGTCTATTTATATTAAAGCTCCATATGATGAAGTCCTGATGTGATTATCAGTATTATATTATCGACCAGTAGCCACTATCTTAATTTAATTTTTCTCTAACTTATCTTCAGGCTGCAGATAAATGCTGTTTACCTACCTCTCCAATTCGGAAATAGTGTTTATACAATCCCTATGAGCAGCTACACATTAGCACATTTAATGGGCACAGACTGGACTCCTTTTAACCATTAGTCTTGCAAATACCATGACTGCTCATTTTGTTCATTACTGGAACCTCAGGTGAGCATCCTCATGATGAGAACCGTAGTATCCTGTGAACCTTAATCCATCATCCACTCACACTCAACATGAATTAAAACAAACGGCTCCATGCTGAAACTAGTATACAAGCACTGCAGCCAGCTCCATGGCTGACAAACACATCAGAGTTGAGAGGATGGAAAACATTATCTGCAGTGAGCTGCATCAAATAATAAGCCATCAAATAAAACTATCAGCTATCAGCCCCAACGTGAGGCTGACAATTCCTCGAATCTCTCATTTCAGTTGTCCAGTCTATGTAGCTTGTTGCTGCTTTCATGTAGCCTAACAGTTAAATGTGGTTTAATGTCAACTTTATAAGATTATGTTGCTACAGGAAACAACACAGCTGCCAAACAGTTTCTCCCAGTGTAACACCCTTTTTAATCCAGTCATGCAATAGTTTGTCTTATTCCCTGTGCTTTCTTTGTTTTAGTGTATTTGACACAATGAGAGAAGATATCAGGTAACACAGGCAGACACTTCAGAATACTATGCAGACTGGTTAAAAATACTATTAACAGCCAAGGCTTGATTAGGTTTTGGAAACAATCGTGATTCGGGTTAAAGTAAGTACTTCCTCAATGTTAGACAATACTTGTTCAGGTATAAAAACCTTTTTCTTTTTTTTTTTTCTTGAATATGTTTAGTACATTTTTTGTTGTAGAGAAACTGTTACTGAGTTTGGGTACACATGTGAATGTCGTCCCCTATTGTGTATTTACATGTGTAGTAATAGAAGAAGTTGAACCCAGTTCATAGTCAAGAGTGAGCGCACAGCTGATGCATGTTGAGCAAACACCAGATGATGATGTGAAGAATGCTGCTGACTTTTGACATTAATATGTTTTGGAGGTAGCGGGTGACCTCTGTTATTAAATGTGTCTATTCAGTTCTGCGCCTATAACATGTATGTCTGAGCCTCTCTTCTGATTGGCTGATTGTTTTCTGAGTGATCTAATAAAAATATAGTAAATTTCAGGAAAACACTCAGGGAATCCAAATCCTGCAAGGTCGGATGGTGGGTCCAGTTGGGGGGGGGGGGGCTTTGGGCCTGGCTGAGAGCGATGACTGCTTTGTTGTGACATCACAAAGTTCCAGGAGTCCTGACAGCTGGTTTTAAGGCTCAGTTTCTGAATACAGGCTGTGTGCATTTCTCTGTGGACTGAGGCTTTGATACTTTCACAGTATTAATATAGAAATATAGAAGGAACGTAGAATGAAACTAAACACAGAAAACAAACATTTCCCTGTTCTGCTTCTGTGATAAAACCACTGAAATGTTTCCCTGTGATGAGCTAAATACAGCGGCAGAGTAGCATAAGTAGAGAAACTGACTCAGTAATGTACGTTACAGATGCATCTACTTTTAAGTTCTAACCACTTATTTATTTTCAGCCTTTCCTGCTCTTTATTCTTCCTTTTTTATTTCACTGCTGCTCAGTCGTAGCTCGTTCTCTTCACGTCCTCCTTCACATGAAGGAGGAGCGTTTCTGTTCCTGCTTGACACTTATTTATTGTACAAAGCACTTCAATAAAAAGGGTCTAAAAAAAGATAGTGTTTTTGTCCCCTGTTGTGTGTACATGTCACACGTTCCTGCTTGTGTGCATGGGGGTGTGCCAGCATACGACTGCAGCTCTGGGTCTCACAATAAAAGTGCTCCCATCATCCCCTGTGATGTGTGTGTGTGTGTGTGTGTGTGTGAAGGGGGGGGGGGGCTGGCTGAGAGAAAATGGGTCATGGGTGGAACAATAACAATTTAGAGAAGAAAACAATGAATCTGACTGTGACAGTTGTGGAAAATACATGGCTTTGCTTTTAACAAACTCCAGTGGAAAAATGGACCAAGAAAAAAAAAAAAAAAAAAAAAAAAAAAAAAATATATATATATATATATATATATATATATATATATATATATATATATATAACTGTGAGAGAGGTGGGATGGATGATGATTGACTGCAGAGCTGCTTTATGCCACCTGAACACAGGTTAGTAGCTTCACATTTTGCAGCTTATGTTCAGCTGTTTAACTTGAGAATGGGCTCATGTAAACATGTACAAGTAAAAACTGGATGAAAACATTTTGTTCTTTGTGACCTTGAGTAAATATGTAAAGATAATTTCATAATTGTGACCCCCACACTCACAACAACACACCTGGATCTAACGTTTATGATCTGTAAAAGCTGAAAAACAATTAACAAAAACAGTAGTTAAAGTTTTAATATGTAACATTTCCACATTAAAATATCTAAAAACAACCAGTTGTGTTCTTACATCATCACTAATGTTTCCAGAGAAATCTGTGACTCTTATCATGGTAACGCTCCGTCTCATTGGTCGCCTGTCAGTGACGTCATATCCTCTCTGCTCATGTGTCAGTGTTGTGTTTGTCTGACAGAAGCTCAAACTGACTTTGATGCAGTTTGAAGTCTCATGTTTCAGATCCTCTTTCTCCACCTTGGTGCTTTTCAGCTCTGTGTTTGAACCAGATGAAGGATTTTAGTCGTCGGACGTCTGGATCTGAAGTTATCAGAGAAACGAACTGAGGAAATGTTAGACAGCTCAGCTCCAGCCAATCAGAGACGTCCTGTGACACTGAAGAGCGTTGACCAATCAGTGACTTTAAATGTGAAACAGTTTGATTCAGTGTTTTTACTGGTTCTGATCAGCTGCTCTGTTTGTTGTGGAGAGGAGGAGACTGTGGAGAATTCAGCTCCAGGTCAAAACCTCCTGAACCACTGACACTGAAGGAGCCAGACCAGGAGAAGCTGTCAGCAATGGTGGTGAAGACAACAACTACCATGATACTGTGTGTTTCACATTGTTTTATCAACTCTTATGTTTTTTTCTAATTTTATGAAAATCACTTATAAACTAGATTTGGGGCTGGTGACGTGTCAGTAATAATAGTTTGTTCATAAGGAAGTTCAGCCTATCAGGGGCCTAATGGAAACTGTTCATTTCTTTATCTCCAGATGGCTGACACAATTCAGAGGAATGATAAGGTAAACTTTAGCGAAGTTATTTATCATGACAGTATGAGTCTGACAGGGAACACTGGTCCCCTATGACTTTTAAATTTAGCTTGCAAATACACCTCTGATAAATATATCAGTTTACTCTTTATTAACCAGCCCTGTCTCCTAAAATGTACTATATGCACTACATACAATTAATCTTTAGGAAACATAATTGTGACTGATTTCCTATCAACATAATGATGACATGTTGGTAAATCACATACTTAGCAAGTTGCAAACACGCTGACACTGAATCTATCAGTAAAATGTTCAAGGACAAAGTGTTTGTGTGATCTGATCTTGCAGAACGGTCTCCACTCGTGTTGACTCCAGCATTATTTAACTGTTTCTGTTCAGACTCACAGCTCTCGGTTAGGGTTCCAGAAAGCTCCTGGTCTGGTTTAATACAGAAAAAAGTTCACAGTGATTTCACACACAACCTGTGTCTTCATTTAACAAAAACCAACATCTTCCAACATCATCTTAACTTTAACCAAAGAGCTGTTGTTGCCTGAACCGAACCACAGATGGGCCTGTGGATCACCTTCGGGTGACTCCTTTGTCATTGCTACATATTCATTTATTCATTCAAAAAATATGCTGCCTCTGAACATAATCCAGCCTGGGGTTACATGTCTTACAAAACTTGTTGTTGCAGTTTCGTTGTATAGAAACATAATTTCCTGAAGACAGGGCTGAATTATCCTGAGGTAGCAAACCAAACCAGTGTCCAGTCAGGTAAAAAAGTTTGTTTCTAACAGAGTTGTTTCTTTTTTCTTTCGATGGTATTTATTTCTATCAGAATTGTTTAAACTGTTTTATTCTGTCTTTGACTACCTACAATTCTTCTCCTTTATTTATCCTTTAAAGGGACCTACATCATCATTAGTATCATAATAAAAACACTTAGTCTATTTTGACCACAGATAACATTCATGTGAAGCTTCTCATACCACACTCACACTAATCTGGGTAAATGAAGTGATTTTATATAGCACTCCTGTGTATGTGTATGTGTGTGTGTGTGTGTGTGTGTGTGTGTGTGCTTCTCATTCACCCACAAATGACCAAACCATTGGAAGCCACTGTGGTTCAATGTCTTACTCAAGGACACTTGAACATGTGGACAGGAGGAGCCAACCCTGTGATTAATGGACAACCTGTTCTACCTACTGAGCCACCGCGCCAAGAGAAAACCAGCTCATCTCTTCTTTATTAAACCTTCACCACGTGGTCAGGTGTTTAGGGGATTTCCATGGTTAAAGGGTTCTGACAGATACAGAGCTTCGGAACAGAGTTCAGACCCCTTCACTTTGTGCACACTTCATTGTGTTGAATATTTAGTCTTCAGTGGATAAAAAAAGCTATGTTTGCCCATCAAAACTTGAATAATGACAATAATAATGAAGTGAGACCATCAGCTCAGCACCACACCATCAATCGGGACTTCTGAGGCTCCGTTAGAGTGACTGTGGGCTTGTGGGTCACCTCCCCAGCCAAGGTCCTTCTGGGCTTGTTACTCGCGGATGGCCAACTCTAGGAAGAATCAAGGTGGTTCTGATACCATTTTTTTCTTCCCGGTACCAATTCTGATACCTGAACTCGTGTAACATTTTTTAACAGCTGTATGCTACTAAACCTGTATAGATGTGATTTCATTCATTGCTGTATGACATGGCTCCCATTAAAACCTATGAATGCCATAGAATCGTTCTTTTCTAATTTGACCACCATCACAGCTCTAGAACTGCTCAGCCACTCCTGTGTAGGCTACTGTGTTAGAGCAGCAAAGGAAAATCGATTACTGGGAAAACTGCCGTTTTCTCCAGGTGTATAACTATAAAGTTTAACACTCATCGATACCCAATCCAGTATTTCAGCAGCATCAGAGCCGTTTCCAGTGCTACTACTCCTGGGAACACTCAGCTTCAGAGGTGGTTTTATACCCTCACCCTGATCTATGCCTCCATCATGGAGGTCTACATTCATGAGATTCATGGCTCGGTTCATGTCCAGACACGCAGAATTAGTGTGTGAATTGTGGGTTCTGATATATACAGATGTGCACCTTTCTAAACTATGTCTCGACTCCAGTCAAGTGCGACACATGTCAATGTGGATACTGAAAGAAAAAAGGGAGAACCTGAACACAGTTTGGAGCCACAGCAAAGAGTCGAAATATTTTTGGATATAAGAGACTTGATTTTTAACAAATTTGAAAACATTTCTAAAAAAGTGTTTTCACACACTGTCATTCTGGGTTATTCAGTGTTAGATTAGTGTTATTTAGTGTTAGATTAGTGTTATTTAGTATTAGATTAGTAAAATGGCAATTTGATCCATTTAAAAATCTACTACACAATAAAATGTGCAGAAAGTGAAGGGGTGTGAATTATTTCACTGTAACTGGTTGCTGCACTAGGTCTTAGCAGGCTGTAGCTGCCTTGTAACACCACTGTTGTCCTTGACATTTCATTATATCTCTGTTGTCTGACACCTGCACCTGTATGAAAAATCAGCTGTATTGACGTCAGTGACAGAGACGTCACGGTGATGGAAGCCTGCTCCACACTCAAGTGTTCGACTGTGTCTGTTGAAGATTTACAATCACACATCTGGCATTTTCCAAAATCCTGCCCATGTGATTGTTTTCACATTTATCTGGAGACAAGGGCCTGAATATAGTATACCCAACAGAGAGGAAGTTTTTTTTTTTTGAAAAAACACAGAACAGTAACCTCAAAGGTCTAATGATTAAATTAATGACTTTATTCCTCCTGTGATTATTAGGAACTGATACTTGTGGCCTGGCGTCTGACATGAAGTATGAAAAATGACATCGAGAGTCATGGATGGAGAGCCTTTAAACAAGAGATTTGGTTTAAAGGCATAAAGAGCAGATGGTGATCCACTGAGCTGCAGCTGCATGTTATTCACTGTCAACACACATCAGCCAAGAAAGTAAAAGAATTTATTTCAAGGATGTGCTGAGTCAGTGTCTTTAACTCTTCACCTCTACCTGTGTGATATTCTGGAGAGTAATGTCAAGTTTCAGTGCTTTTTATTACATTAAATATACCTATATTTTACTCTCTTCTTGTATTCATTTTCCCACTTTAATTTGTGCATCTTTGGACTGTTAAAGAAAGAATTATTGATAAAGCAGCTGCAGTGTTGGTGGTTTGAACTCAGTGTAATCACTTGGTGATCTGAAACAATAAACCAAATGTAAAATTAAGCTTTTTCACTAAAGACTTAGTCCTGTCAAATATCTGTATACATGACATGTGACAGCAACACCATCTATCTTTGTGATGGTACCAAGAACTTTAAGTACTCACACTTTGTGAGCTGTTTGATGGACTCTCCTGTGCAGAACGTCAGTGATGGGACAAATGTTTACATGCCACAGTATCCTGCTTCCTTCCAGAGTGACCACCTAGCATGTTCAGGCTTCTCACAAGTAGGAAACAGGCTTAGAGTATTTATCATTCTGTAAGATCAGAAACGATCTTCATCCACACTATCACACCTGAAAACACATACACACATGACCATTCATAGATACTGGGCATGCACGAGCTGGTGTAAACAGGGAGCAGATTGTCTCCTCTGCAGTTGATTAGATGCATTTTAAACTAAAACGTAATAGTGTGGTGTAGTAGTAACGGAGCAGATACAGACACCAACGTATGCTCCATAACCAGTGCTAGATATGTGGAAGCTTGGCCACGTTCATGAAGTTACTTTAAGTGGGTTTCTCATGGCAGGAAGAGGAGATAGTCTGTAAGCTCTAATAGATGTCCTGGCTGTGTTACCATGGATGTTCTTTTCTACCAACAAGTGTCAAAGACAGCACAGAACTTCTGTATCTGTTTGATCACTGTAAAGACAAGTAACCATTAAAATGTGTGTGGCCAGGAGAGATGTAGGCCACAACGGTTGTTTTGTCCCCTGTAACATTTGCATGTACATAAGGGAACTGAGGTTCAGGTTTATGCTGCACAGACTCTTGCTTCTTGCTTAAATGCAAAGAAAGTTAGTTAGCTCAGGTTCTCAGACAGCTTCTCTTTGTATCAGCAGTAAGTTAACTTTTTAGCATTTTAAGCCTCTTCGATAGGAGAGGTGGAGACAAACAGGAAATGTGTAGAGAGAGCAGGGGGCAGACATGCAGCACATAGTCCAGCCAGCCAGGAGTCAAGCCAGGGACTCGCTGCTTAGGACATTTGAGCTCATGTGGTATGTGCCCTAACCATTCGGCTATCAGGTCGCCAGCAGCTTCACTTGTCTGGTTAGATATGAAGGGGAAGTTACTTTGCTGTTTGGGATGAGCTCATGATTCTCCTCACTACATGTATTCAGTTCACAGTAAATGATCTCGATCTGTCCCCAAATGTAATCCTGGTCCATGTCCCATCCCTCCACCAAGTTCAGTGAAAATCATCTTATGAGCGCTAATACTAGTGTTCATAGTATAGGTGATATATGTAGTGATGTACTGAGGCTGTTGTAACTCAACTTGAGTACAAGCCGAACGGTATTCTGCTTTTTGTCTTCCCCACTGGCTTCTGTGAATTGTTAATGTCAGCCTGTCCAGAGACTGCAGGAATCCTGCGCATTTACTTCCCATTCATGTTAATTACTGTGTGGTCTGGTTGAATAAAGTAAATACCATTGTGCATATAAACACACTGGCTGTTATTTTTTTTCTGTAAAGAAAACAGCCGTGTGAAACTTCCTTGTTTTACGCCGACCACACACCAGGCGGAGTGAAGGCACAGCTCTGTCTCAATTGTCTTGTTGTCTCCAAGAAGTGCGACAGCAACTGCACCTCATTGATTCCTTTATTATTGCTCTTCTCATGATGACATTTCTCATTTTGTCAGCTCAGCTTTTTTCTTCCGTCTGATTTCAATTGCTGATTATTCCGCATCAGTCGCCACTGATTTGATGAGAGAGCCAATGGAGTTATTGCTTCCCTCATCCACAGTTATTGCTCTCTGCCCATGAACACATTGGTATGAGTTTATATGACTGCATGTTAAAGCTTTAGTTTCCTTCTTTGTGTTGGGCTTGTTTGTAACACTCAGGTCAATTTGACTGTTTTTCTTTCTTCTTTCAGCTTTTTAATCAGGGTTATTAGGAGCAACAGGTCCATAATTCAAACCTGCAAAGGTGCAGGCTTAGGGGCAGTTAGCTAGACTGTGATTATCTAAAAAAAAAGTCACTGTCACACAGCTGAAAACAGGGATTTTTTCCTCAGTTCATTAAATTTGAGGGTTGGAGATATGGTTTTACTAGGATGGCAATGAGATGCTAAATAAACTTAATTAAAATATATTGAATGCAGTTACTAAACCCACTCTGAGCTACTGCAAGCTAGCAAATTAACTAAATGAAAAACTAAAGCCTATACAAAACTGCACATTTGCACAGTTCACACTTCAAAGGAGTTCAAAGTTCAGTTCACACAGATTGAATTGAACTGGTTCACATAGTTCACACATTCAAATTTCAACTAAGTTCATAATATCAAAAAATGTATAAAAAAAATTATTTATATCACATTTATTTCTCCTGTTTTGTTTTGTCTTTATGAGCTGCTCTGGGCTGTTCTGATTCAGAAGAACCTCCTCTTCCTCATCCATCCCCAAACCCCCAATCACAGCCATAACACTGTCTACTGCTAGAGATATATACATTTAAAGAGGGTATCACCTGTACCTGTGCCATCAGAAGACACAGCAACACAAAGTCGTGTGTCATCAGCATAAATATGGAAGGAGATGGTGTGTCTCCTGATGATATCACTGAGGGATGTCATATAGAGATTAAAATGCAGTGGCCTGTAAATTGATGACTGGGAAACCCTGTGAATTGTTTTGGAGGTTTTGGATAAGTCCTTATCGATTTATTAAAAAACATCAGTGTGGTGCATTGCAGTCTGAACATAGGGAGTGTTCCCGCCAACTCCTCATCACCAAAGATTAACTTGGTCTAATAAATGGGATTCTTTCAGTTTATGTCTCCTATTTTTGAACTCTGCTTGGCGTGTACCTGGACAGAGTGACCTTCAGCTGTCTGAGTATGATGATGCAACCCATTTCCACAGAGGGACAAACACCCTGCTCCTGTTGGAGTGGAAGGTAAATGGTGACAGTGTCATGGAATATCAGAATCAGAATCAGAATCAGAATCAGTTTTATTGCCAAGTACGTTTTCACATACAAGGAATTTTTTCTGGTGATTGGTGCAATTGAGGATCAGGGGGATCAGCAACAGTGGGGCTCTCTAGCCTTGTTGATAAGGCTGATAGCAGATGGGAAGAAGCTGTTTTTGTGGCGAGAGGTTTTGGTCCTGAAGGACCGCAGCCTCCTGCCAGAGGGGAGTGTCACAAAGAGTTTGTGTCCAGGGTGGGAGGAGTCAGCTACAATCTTCCCTGCACGCCTCAGGGTCCTTGAGGTGTACAGGTCCTGGAGGGATGGAAGATTGCAGCCAATCACCTTCTCCGCAGAGTGGATGATACGCTGCAGTCTGTTATTGTCCCTCTCCGTGGCAGCAGCGTAACAGATGGTGATGGAGGAGGTGAGGATGGACTCAATGATGGAGGTGTAGAAGTCCACCATCATAGTCCTTGGCAGGTTGAACTTCTTCAACTGCCTCAGGAAATACATCCTCTGCTGAGCTTTTTTGATGAGGGAGCTGATGTTCAGCTCCCACTTAATGTCCTCTGTGATGGTGGTTCCCAAGAAGCGGAAATGCTCCACGGTAGCCACGGGGGAGTCGCACAGGGTGATGGGGGTGGGTGGGGCTGGGCTCTTCCTGAAGTCCACTATCATTTCCACTGTCTTCATAGCGTTTAGCTCTAGGTTGTTCTGCCTGCACCAGGTCACCAGATGGTCAGTCTCCCACCTGTAGGCAGACTCATCGCCATCAGAGATGAGTCCAATGAGAGTGGTGTTGTCTGCAAACTTCAGGAGCTTGACAGACTGATGGCTGGAGGTGCAGGTGTTGGTGTACAGGGAGAAGAGCAGAGGAGAAAGAATGCAGCCTTTCGGGGATCCAGTGCTGATGGTCTGGGAGTCAGACACATGCTTTCCTAGCTTCACGTGCTGCCTCCTGTCAGACAGGAAGTCGGTGATCCACCTGCAGGTGGAGTCAGGCACGCTCAGCTGGGAGAGCTTGTCCTGCAGCAGAGCCGGGATGATGGTGTTGAAGGCAGAGCTGAAGTCCACAAACAGGATCCTGGCATAGGTCCCTGAGGAGTCCAGGTGCTGGAGGATGAAGTGGAGAGCCATGTTGACGGCGTCGTCTACAGACCTGTTGGCTCTGTAGGCGAACTGCAGGGGGTCCAGGAGTGGGTCAGTGATGGATTTGAGATGGGACAGGACAAGGCGCTCAAATGATTTCATGATCACAGAGGTCAGGGCAATGGGTCTGTAGTCATTTAGTCCTGTGGGCCTTGGTTTTTTGGGGACAGGGATGATGGTGGAGGATTTGAAGCAGGCTGGCACGTGGCAGGTCTCCAGTGAGGTGTTGAAGATGTCCGTGAACACTGGAGACAGCTGATCAGCACAGTGCTTCAGGGATGATGGAGAGACAGAGTCAGGACCGGCTGCTTTGTGGGGGTTCTGCTTCTTAAAAAGCCTGTTGACATCTCTCTCCAGGATAGAGAGAGACGTTCCTTTGGTAGGGGAGGAGGGGGGTTCTGATGTGGCTCTGATGTGGAGGTTAGTGTCAGGCTTGTCCCACTGTCTTTCAAAGCGGCAGTAGAACTCATTCAGATCGTTGGCCAGACGGAAGTCGTTAATGGAGTGGGGGGGTTTAGGTTTGTAGTTTGTGATCTTTCTGAGCCCTTTCCAGACAGAAGCAGAGTCATTGGCTGAGAACTGGAGCTGAAGTTTCTCAGAGTACAGTCGTTTAGCTTCTCTCACCGCTTTGCTAAACCTGTACTTGGACTCTTTAAACCTGTCCCTGTCCCCACTCCTGAAAGCTTCCTCCTTTTGCCTCCTGAGCTGACTGAGCTTAGCTGTGAACCAGGGTTTGTCATTGTTATAACTCACCCTGGTGCGTGATGGGATACAGCAGTCCTCACAGAAGCTGATGTATGACGTCACAGCCTCTGTGAACTCATCCAGACTGTTGGAAGCAGTCCTGAACACCTCCCAGTCAGTGCAGTCCAAACATGCCCGCAGATCCTCTATGGCTTCACTGCTCCACTGCTTCCATGTCCTCACAACAGGTTTACACAGTTTTAGTTTCTGCCCGTATGTGGGAATCAGGTGGACCATGACATGGTCAGAGTGGCCCAGTGCAGCCCGGGGGACGGCGTGATAAGCACCACTGATTGTGGTGTAACAGTGGTCCAGAGTGTTCCCCTCTCTGGTCGGGCAATTAACAAACTGTCTGTATTTGGGCAGTTTGTGGTTGAGGTCACCTTTGTTAAAGTCACCAAGGACAATAACTACGGAGTCCGGGTTGGTCCGCTCCACACACAGTATCTGCTGTGGCCTGTGGTGGGATGTAAACACCGACCAGGATGAATGAGGTGAACTCACGGGGGGAGTAGAAGGGCCTGCAGTTTATGATGAAAGTCTCCAGGTCAGGAGAACAGTGCTGCAGGATCACTGTCACGTCTCTGCACCAGCCACTGTTTGCATAAAAGCAGATTCCTCCACCTTTGGTTTTGCCGGACAGCTCTGTGTCGCGATCCGCTCTGAAGAGCTGGAAGCCGGCCAGCTCCAGCGCAGAGTCCGGATCGATCCACACAGCCACGTCTCCGTGAAGCACAGGACGGCAGATGAAGAAAAGTCTCTGTTCTTCTGCACCAGTAGCTGAAGTTCATCCAGCTTGTTGGGCAGTGAACGCACCTTGGAGAGAAAGATACCTGGGAGCGGTGTGCGGAGTCCGCGCCGGCAGAGACGCGCAAGCGCACCAGCACGTTTTCCTCTCCTCCGGCGTTTCACTGCGAGAGCAACGGTCAGTGACCTCTGACCAAAATGTCCAATAATCCCACAGGTGAGTCGAGAAAGGTGGGAAAAAATCCACTGGAGTTGTTTCTCTGATGTTAATGAGCTCTTCTCTGGTGAAAGAGCTCCGGAAACCAAGGCAGAAACTGAATTTACAAAGACAATAAGGTAAAAGAGTGCGCACCAACACACCGAGGCAGCCATCCGCGGCGCCATGGCAACAGAATTATATGTATAACCTATTAGCTCAGATTTGTGCCCATCCATTGCTTTTCTCCATCGACTCATTCATGTTCACATTCATCAAACCACGTATCCTGTCACGTGCATGTGCATTCACACAGGGGAAGCATGATTATCTTCAAATGGGGTCATGGATGCATTTCAGCACCAAAATCATTTTTTCTGTGCAGCCGCAGGACTGTTTGTTTCTTACAGGTGAAGATTTTTATGTGAGAAATCAGACCTGGGATGACCCAACCACACGGTGTAAATTACCACCCAGAGTGAACGTGAAAAGAAGTGAAATGAAAATAAAACGTCATTTCAATGAACACCAAGGTGAACTCTCTGTGAATATGAGTGCAGTTCACAGCCTAGACTGAATATGGCTTGCAATTAAATGAAAACTGTTTGGGTGCAAAAATGGCATGACACCACTGAGTAGAAGTTTGCCTTTCATGGTCTGTGAGTGTTGTTACCTTTCACACATATAGATTAAAGACAGAAGAATAAGAATCATGTCTGGAAATTGTGTGTGTGTGTGTGTATATACATATATATATATATATATATATATATATATATACACACACACTTGCCAATTTATTAGGTACACCTAGATAAAACTAATGCAGTATAATAGTTTTGTTGCTTTGACCTCTTTTATGGGCCCAGACTGGTTTGGTTTATTTTTTGTAATTTGGAAGTTTGTTAATTTAGAGTAAATAAACCTAAAATACCTGTGACTCCTCATCGCCTTACCCCTCGGTCCCTCACAAGCAGGTTTTTGCCAACACTGATATACTGAAATATTAACATTACATGGAAAAACACCCCCCAGTCACTGTATTTGATGCACTTTAATGATCTTTATGCGCTTAAATTTTTCAGACCTTATGAGCTCCTGTGGATGCTCACTCATTTGCTGTGGGGCCTGAAAAGTGCCTCACTGGCCGGGGGCTGCCAGGCCTCTCTCATCAGCTTGGATGATAAACGACGCGGCTCCATGCCTCATTTCACATTAGGCTCAGCAGATCGTCAACGGGACAGATTAAGGGGACAGGGGAAGTCGGCACCCAGGGTGTAAACACTATATTAATCACAACAGGCCTTTCTGTTGGACCGCCTCACCCCCGTCTCCTTCCTGTCCCTTCACCTTTGTACACACACTGCTAGTATACTAACACAGACATACAAGCAGTGTAATGGTCTATCACCCCCCCTCCTGTTATTTCACGCTGTGTGCACCTGCCAATTGAAGGCCTACGCTTTGGGGACAGGTCTGAGGATGTGTTTGTGTGTGTGTGTGTGTGTGTGTGTGTATGAGAACAGGGAAAATAGGGCAGCAACAGGACCTGAGGGCATGAGGGGGTGGCCTGAGGGAAACAGCACAAACAGCAGGGTGTCTGAGGAGGAACAAAGTGTGTGTTAAAATGTCTTTGTGCATGTGTTTGTGCACGCATGGTAGTTTAATGTGTGTTTACAGATGAAAGAAAAAAAAAATCTCTGTCTGTACTGTCATATTGCAGCTGCACTTATAGCTGAGGACTGAAGATGTAGGTCTACTGAAAAGTCATAAAATCCATGAAACATATGAAGCTTTCTCTGCAGTAATGTTTTATTAAGAGTGGGAAAAAAATGGGGACCATTACAATAAAGAATGAGCCAAGTTTGTATTGTTTTTGTCTTTTCAAATGAGAGGCTGTGCATAAATATTTAAGGCCACTAAATTATCCACAAGCTTCCCTAACTTTATCTATTTATTTTTCAATGACTATACCATTATTTCCATTTGAAAGAGTGCCAACGGTGATAGCTAGTTCACTTCAGCAAAGAACACTACACAGTAATGATTCTAGCTGGCTAATATAAAAGATGTGACATGATGAGTTTTCAGATGTGAGTTTTCTCAAAATCACATCAGTGATTTGTGAAAGTCTTTACTTTTGCTATTCAAAACTAATCAGCAGCCACCATGGCTCAAAGTGCTCACCCTGTGTCAGCGGGGCCACTAGATGTTCAATCCGCTGGTTCTGGCAACATCTGGCAACATTGTTCCAACCCTCTGATACGACCCATAGGAGTTTCTCCTGAAATAGTGCCCTTATGGTGGCAGGTACACAGGACCTTGGTTGTCATGGTTGCAATAATAAACATACAGAGTATACCAACAACATCATCAGCGACAGCGACCAGCATCACCATGACTACAGTAATAAATTGTCATGACTTGGTTAAGTTTCAGCACAAAAACTACTTGGTTACATTTGGGAAAATTGTGGTTTGGTTTGTCTGTTGTCATGGTTACAATAATAACTACATGGTTAACTTTGTCGACGAGTCATAGATAAAAGAAACAACATCTAGACTGCCACTTTCACATGGGAATCGAACAGCGCTCTCCTTTCTCATATTTTTTGTCACTGTTTTGTTGACCCATCCATCCACCCCATCCTCCTCCTGACACAGACTCTTTATACTACGTCTCCTGACTTCCTCCTTTGCTCCTGTCATAATTACTACGGCCACTAGATGTTGCCTAACAACAAAATGTAACGATGGTTTATAATAACCTGCTGCACAGAGACCTATGGGCTTGTTTTTGTGCAGGAGAACAGTCTCAGTTCTGTATGTTTTACTGTTCAGGTTTTCTTTAAATCATATCCATAATCGTCCTCAGTGCTGAAGAACTACAGTTTATGTGAGAACTCTAGTTTTAAGTTTGGCTTTCAATTTTATTAACTTCAACTTTGTTTCAGGGAAAAAAAAAATCATGTTTTTCTACCATGTAAATATGGCAGATGGCTCCAGATAAGATACCCATGAGCCTCAGCTGGCTCAGAAGCCAGAAGGTGTGAATCAGAGACGTAGCTTCATCATTGCAATTGTGAACAGCACACTGAGCCATTCCAGCATAATTATCTAAAAGTGACTCAGAATCTGCAAACTGATGAAAGTTTTATCAGGTTTCTACAAACTATAATATTTATCTGCTGGCTGTTATCAGGGACTCAGGTCATATGAGATGGATGATAGACATGGGAAAGATTTCCATGTTTACTACTTGTGACCGCTCATGACTCACAATGGATACATACAGGGTTGGTAATGTGACACAATACCCCGTCAATGTTTTTAATTATCATGAATGACAGACTTCAGCTGATGTGAGTGATCCACGATTGTTACGTTTCTGGGTGTTTTCAAATTGGTTGACACCAGGTCAGATACACCATAGTCATAAATTACAATGTTGGTGACAAGATTAATAAGCTGGAAACTTTTTTTGTAAATTTTTATGTCTACAGGATTCTAACTTTGATTTATTATCAGACACAATTATTTTCCAACACAGTTGCTCATCTTTCGTGTGGCTGATGCATCCAGACTTCCCAGTGATTTTACATTGTCTTTGCAAATAATGACAGAATTTTTTTCTTCCAGGATGCCTGAAACAACTCCTTCAACTTTGCATCTGTACTGAAGTGACTGTGAAGACCCCTGCCTCTCTAAATAAATATACTGTAAAGCTGACACAGCTCTCAACAACACAGAAGGTCTTTCCCTGGTTTAAGTCAACACACCATACATCACATCTAGAGGCAGTTTTTCCTCCACTTTGTCTGAAGAGAAAAATCCGTGATTTGATCAAGTGAAAGAGCTTTCATCCCCTCTTACTGATCACTGATCATTATCATCAGTTCAAATCTTCCTTTATAGGTCCCCAGAGAGAAATCTAATCAATCAAATAAAATGGGCATCTGTGGCATGAAAATGTGTGAAAAGCTCTAATGCAGACAGCAGTCATTTCTAAAAGGGCAGATGTTGCCTATAGTGCTGCTCATTACGCCATCTGATGCAGCTGATGCTCTAAGGACAGGATGTGTGATGCTAAATCATGTAAATGGTGGTGTGAACGTTGACTGGGCGAAGAAGGAAAAATCTGAGGCAATTTAACCAACACTTAAGAGGCCATTACTGATTTTGAACATTTGGTGTTGTAGGACTTTTTATCTTTTTGCATCAGATCATGTCAACCTCAATCTCTCTAAATATAGTTCCAATGCTAAACACTTCTATAGCTCCAATGACTTGTTTTCACTTCTTAAATACTACAAATGTATTCAAAAGCACTATTTGTAAATTTTCTCTCCCACTGAACATCTTTTTTTTTTGCTGGGTGGTGGTGATTGTTGCTTAACAAGAGCTTCGGCCATCGTTGTCTTTATAAAACAAGAGATTATAACGCCACTGTGTGAACACTAAAAAATATTGCAATATTACTTCCAGGCCATATGGCCCAGCCCTACTTCAGTAGGGGCCAGCAAAAGACATGATAGTGACAAGATTAACATTGGTGTTTGCTTCCACCTCTGGAGACAGATGTTGGAGAGTACAGGAATCAAGGTGGATGCTGGACTCACAACGTTTCTTCTGGACTGGTAAGTACGCAGCTGCTTATGCTAACACTGTAGCAATAGCAAAACTTACAAATAGCTCCTTTAAGCTAACAGTCAGCTAACCTCTGCTTCTCCTTTCTGACAGAGCTAGGCAAGCTGGTTCCCGCTGCTCCCACTTTTTGTTGTGAGCCAGCCCTGTCTGTGTAATGTATGTACAGAATTCAGCATAGCTACAAAAATGTTGGGAGCACTTGCACGTACACATTCACTCATCTAATTGTGGGCAGGAGAGAGATTTCAGTGCTCATTATTATTAATCTATTCTATCTCTTTCCCGTTGACACAAACACACATATCCTACGCACACAGTACATAAAGAGCAATTTGTTACCCCTCCCACACTGGAGTTACAGCGTTGCATAAGGTGCTCGGATGAAGTGTGCAGGTGTGTTTAAGTTGAGCTGAAGCTGAAAAAAAAACACAACACATATTCAAACACAATAGTTTGTATTTCTACGCAGTGAAACAACAGAACAATCCACCTTCACATGGATGGTTGTAACCTGGTTGTTTACACTTTTCACCAACTGCAACGCATCTAGAACTGGCAGGCTGTTAGTGTACGTGCCTGTGTGCCTGTGTGTGTGTGTGTGTGTGTGTGTGTGTGTGTGTGCGCATGTGTGTCAGGAGGGAACTGATGATTGTTCAGCTGTGAAATTCATGCAGTCCCCGTCAAACCCGCAAAGAGAGGCTGTAATTTATTCTCTGAAGCACTACTACTACTGAGAACACACTCACATGCACATGAACACACACACATATGGTAAACACAACACACACACACACACACACACAAACACACAGATCTGACTAGATGTAACTCCACTGTGCTAGCTAGAAGAGAGCATTTCTTTAACCACAGTCTACATTAATTAGTGGCACAAGGTTCCCTGCCACTCGTTTCCTGGGGCTGCAAGGCTCTATCCCAGGAACCCCTTGCCCCCTTCTTCCTGCTGCCACCCACAATGCATCTGTCCCAAGCTTCACAAGAGTCTTGCAAGAAGCGCCTGCACTGCAACCAAGATGATCGTTATAACAACCATTCTCTCCAAAGGAAAAAAAAATTCTTCCATGTGTCTACACACACTCACACTCACACACACACACACACACACACACACAACCATAACTACTTGCCTAAACCTAGCCCTTATCCTAACATTAAAACATGTTTTCACCTTGAAATGTCATGCTTTGCACTCTGGGGACTTGCTTTTTGTTCCTGTAAGGAAGACAAGTCCCCATAATGTGAGTGTGTAAAGGGCCCCACAACATACCTGGACCACACACATGCATCTACATACATAGGTGTGACCTCCTCCCACCCTTACAAAGTGCCATTACACAGCTGACAGTTTGTTCTCCTATCCAACAACAACAAAGGGGGTGTTCGAAGGTGGGAGAAGGTGGGTGGGAGTTATAAGATCAATTGATGGAGGGCGTCCTTCCTCCTGCCGACTGGAGGAAACTGGTTTGAGAAGAGAAAAAGAGCTCTAGGCTAAGGGCGATGGACAGGAAGATGCTCATAAGAGGACATTCATACTGTGCAGAAAAAGAAAGAGGCCACTGCATGCAAATAATAAGCAATCTTAATTCAATTAGAGGCGATTGTAATCAGATTTTAAGTGAGTGTAATAAAACAGCAGGTTCGTTTAATCAAATCACAGCCTCAGTGTATTGGGGTGATTAATCGATAGGAAATGAGGGTGACATCGAGACTTTGATTGGCATGACTACGCTTTCACCTGATATATGACACACGACCCATCACCTTTTTCCCTTTAACATGAGATTCATATCTGATAGAGTCATGGTCTCGTTTAGATGGAAGATATTTAAAGGATATATATATATATATATATATATATCCTTTAAATATCTTATATATATATATATATATACAAGATTTTTAACAGAGCAGCAAACAACTAGTTTCTATGTAAAGATATATGTCGTGCAGTGATGGCGTCCTGAGCAGAGAAGGAAGTCACACCCTCTCTGTGTGTGCTGTAATCCCAGCAGGAAGTTATTGTTTTGGTATTGAGTCTGCCCGTGTGCATGTTCCCTGTTAAACCATTGGCTCCCAGCCCATGTTTATGAATACACAGGCACCACCCACAGGTGAGAAGGCACAGTGCAGTGCGCAGTGCTAAAAAGGCTCCGTCAAAGAAAAGACATCTATAGTTTTCACCGGCTCCATCAGTGTCATTTGTGCGACTGATCCCAGCAAATGAGTCCCAGGCTGAATTTGTTTGGGCAGCGCAGTGAGAGCAGAGAGGCCGAACTGACTGGTAAGCCTGTGCTTAGAACTGAGAAGGAACGAGCAGAGAAACTGAACCTAGATCAGATCGTGGAGGACTTCATGGTGCCCAAGGCTCACAGAACGATGTACAGACAGGTGAGCACGACACCAAATCACCAACTGCTGTCACTCACTTTACAAATAAGAACATCAACAACCACTATGTTGCCTAGCAACATAGCATTTTGTGTGGGCGCTACATCGTGTACAAAAACAGGATTTCTTTTTGCTTTTTCTGAACATGTATGTCGGCTGCTGTGGTTTGGGTTCACACGTTTCCACTTTTCTACAGCTTTAGTCTGATGTTACGCAACAGTACTTTTACTTCAGTACAATTGTCCAGTACTTTTCCCACATTTGGTCTCCACAGTGTTTTCTATGAAAGCAGCTGTCTGCTGCAAGAAAGGTTGATGAAGGTGTGAGAGTGACCCAAAACAGTAAATCTGTGGGCTGTAAAAGCAAAATAATGATCGTCTGGGAATGTATAATTCTCGAGTGACTAGTGACACCTTCAACAATACACACAGTAATTTCATCCTTTATTATCATGACAGTATTGAGTGGTGAAGTGTAAATATTGAGTATCTCAGTTCTGCCTGCCTCCTACAGGATTTTGTACAGTGTCCTATAGTATTCTGTACAATGTAAATGAAGTGGATCTGTCATTTCACGGATTTGTGAAAACAATTAAAACAGTGTTTCTACACATCCAGCATGAACGAAATATGAAGTTTGGAGGCAATTTTCTCCCAACAGCAGTAATTTACAGCGATGTATCTGTGCCCCTGGGCTTCATAATAACTATAATAACAATAAACTTGATTTCTTTAGTGCCTTTCAAAACCAGAGGTACAAGGTACAAAGAAAAAGAGAAATAAAACAAAAAATATAAAAGAATATCATCCATAAAAACTGGGATTTCAATTGGTGATAGAAATAAAAAGACAAAAATAAAAATAACAACATAAAACATCTGAATGCAGGATATAATGTTATACTAATGTTATACTAATGCAGTCTGGACAGGTGTGTTTTTAAAAGCATTTTTACACTGAGGCACTGACACAGCTGTTCTGATAGTGGGTGGGTGGGTGTGGGGTTCCAACAGTGGTGGAGGTAAAACCATAAAAACATGGCTCCCCTTTGTCTTACACCCAGATCGTCTCTGATCTGAGGAGTCTAGGTGCAGTACAATACTGAAAAGTAGAATAGTTCTGAGATGTACAGTGAAGCTGAAGCATGTAGTGATAATCAATAGAATCTTAAATTTAATTCTGTAATGAATGGGGAGACAGTGTAATTCAGCCAGGACTGGAGTAGTGAGCTCCCTGTGCCGAGTGTCTGTGAGAGGCCTCGCTGCTGTGTTTTGAACCAACTGTAAATTACAACTTCTCTATCATCAGGCAAATAAATGTTGAGCTGCAGGAGCAAATAAGGGAAGTTGTTCAGCTATGTTGCTGGGGAGCACTGGACTGAAATAGCAGGACTGAACAAGACTCAATGTGCTCGTTGAAGTTGAGATACTGATCAAAAATAACTCCCAGGTTTCTAGCTGAGTGCTTCATGTTGGATGTTAGTGGTCCGAGGTGGGGGGGTTGGAAGGGGGGAGGGGTCCAATAACCAGGAACTCTTATCTGTGTTTAGTCGCAGGAAGTTAGACATCTTCCGGTCCTCAATGGAAGCAAGGCAGCATTGTTTACGTTTTCTGCGCTAAATGAGACACACAAGTGGGAGTCATCAGGGGAACAATGGTAAGACACAGCTGTGAAATGGCAAATAATATGGCTAAGAGGCAATATATACGAGCTGAACAAAAGAAGGCCAAGAAGTCCCCGAAATGACATGAGAGCAGCTGAAGAAGTAAAGTTGTAAACAGTGAGCAGTGACTTTGAAAATGTTAAATAAGACGAAAACACCAATAGGACATCCCAGTTCCAGGACAACTGTCTAATTGTCTCATAATCTGGACCCAGCGATGGGTCCTTCCCAACCTATCCCAGAACAACACCGACAGACAGCCCGAGGACTGGGGTTCAGCTAAGTTCAACAGCTAACAGTAAAACTGTTAAAACCAAGAGCCTTAAGACCTCAAGTTACTGTGACAAAGAGGTTTCTAGGCGACAGCAGCTGCGCCTTGCGACACAGCAGTAACGTTGGGCACGGCCGGTGATGTAAGACGGCCGGACTCATTTCGGTTCAGCATTCACAATCTACGGTGGCTACGATGGGCCACATCAACGTTGACCACTTCCTCTGAAGGATGTGGCCCCTGGGACACAGCTTTTATGTAAAGGTAGCATGCATTTCATTTGGCAGGTTTATTTTATGTCTTGAACCATCTCCAGATATGATTTTTTTTCTCTTATGACAGGATGTCCACTGTGATTCTTACTTGAAATGCAGCAACGAGAGAAGTCAGTCAGGAACATTGAATCAAGACACAATGATATCTCTGCTTCAGTTTCCCACAAACTTTAAAACCTGGTTGTGTCCACATCTGATGTGGGTCGTCAGACTGTCAGCATCGAGTTTTCTGTGTCTGATAAGGAAACCAAGTACATTTGTGGTCATTCGATCCTGGCTCAGATAATGCAATATCCCAGAGTAAAGCCATTTCCTCAGGTGCTGTCTGTAATTAGAGTCAGGTTGTTAATGAAAGAAATGTCACACATACCATGAGCACCCTGCGTGATGGAAACTGCAGTCACCATTCAAAATCTGTTCTTGATCAACATGAAACTTTATATGTGAAGCGGCTTTACATAACCCTGTAGGGTCTTTGTGGGTGAACTGCAACAATGGAAGCCAGAAAAATGTCACTTAACACAACCCCACCCATCGACAATTCAATACAATAAGCAATGGAAATAAGAATAGATAAACAGATGCTGCCACTAACAATTTATAATAATATTTTTTGCAGTGTGATGCAATTAATTTGCATTTTAGAATTGAACATATGAAAGACATTTGTGCTGATGTGCATGTATTTACAGTTTTCTTGGTAAAATAGTCATTCACCTTGTGCGTATCAGCTCAACATTTCTTGTAAAAAGCCAGATCTGATCATTTTGCCAAGGCTGACAAAAGGCACTTTAACAACAAGCAGTTACAGCGTTATGGGCTGAACACAGGGTCTACATCTCTCCAGTTGTTGTTGCCTCTGCTGTAATTAAATTCTGTCTCTTCTGAAGTAACACATCTAATTACAATGTTGTGTTTTTTTGCAGACTCACTGGCTGACCAGCGTGTAGGAGCTGGAGCCAAGCCCTCAAAGGATAATTCATGTTTATTAACTGGGTCTTAAATCTGTAGCTCTGACCATTTTTTTGTTGTTTCATCAGTTATGATAAAACTGGACTCACCAAAGTAATTGATTAGATCTGGCAACACTACAACAAAGTCAGACAACAAACACAGTCAGCAATCAGACGATTAGCCAGGTTGTAAATGAGTCAATATTTTATCCAGTCAAACTGGAAATGAATACAGCTGAAACGTTCAGCTCAGGAAAACTGTGCACAACTACAGTAAGTACAAAGTTGATGGATGTTCACCTTTTGTTTTCTCTTCTAAAGAGTTTACAACAGTTTACAACCTGTCAAATCACCTGACTGATCATGTTTCTTGTACCTTGCAGCTATGATGTCACTGTTCCCACATCTCTTGATAAGTACTTTGTTAAATCAATGACTGACATGATGGGAAAAATGACAAAAATGTTGTTGATGTTGCAACAAACATTTATCCTCCAAAATGAAGTTTAAATTAAGTTCTGGGCAGAACAACAGTGATTCTACATCACCGCAGGATACTCTTTCAGCACAGGGCCGAGAATGTCTCTGTTATGGGATAAACCTTCTGATAAAGTTAATAATAGTTCTATTGAATTTGGGTTTAGGTTGAGAATGTTGTCTGTCTCTGTCCAAAATTATGATGGGATTCACTGTATTTAAATCTTAAAATCAGTTTAAATTCAATAAGCCAGCACAAATATGATAAAGTAGGAAATAGTGTGTCTTTTTTTATTGTTAAAGGCCTTACTGCTGCATTTTGAACCAGGTGTAAGAGAGAGGAGGGGTGCAGTTTACGCCAGAGGAAATAAAAGCATGAATTGTCTTTTCTTTGTCTGTAGAGGACAGATTCTCAGATTGAATACTAGCCTGCAACTAAGGATTCTTCTCATTACCAGTTAATCTGATGATAATTTTCACATATTGATAAAATGCTCGTTACAGAGCAGAAGGTGATGTCATCGTAGTAACAAAGTAAATGTGAATGAGACTGACTGAAGTCAACAGGCATTCTCGTCAGTGCTTTCTCTCGGATCTGGCGCCCCTATCCCTATGACAACACAGTTTGATAGTAGGGTTGTCACGATACCAGAATTTCAGTAGTCGATACCAATACCTGTGATTTTCCACGATTCTCGATACTAATTCGATACCACGATAAAAAAAAAAAAAACAGAACCCATGTACTTTTAAATTCACTAATTTATTGAAAACCGCTTTAAACTGTCAAGTATTTAACACCACTATAAAAACAAGCAATACTGTGCTTTATGGTAATAAATAACAACAATATTCAACTATTTACACTCAAAAAAGAACAGCAGTGGCATGGAGCCATAAAACAAACAACATTCTTCTTCTTATAAATATGCAGATAAATAACTAAACTACAGTGGTGTGGAGCCTGATCTCACATAACTAAAACCTCTAACACCAGGCGCTGTTTGCATGTCGGCTTGTTTGTGTCTAGAATTGCTCCGTATTCATCCGCCTCCGATGCAAAATATTTCCACTCGCGACTCTTCGTACCTGTTTCGTCACCGAGCCGACGTGTTGTGCTTCCGCTCCATGGATGTATTATAAGAACTGGATGACGGATCTAAAAATGGCGTCCATTCAGTTCAATAGAAGTTGCTCGCCTGGCGCATACGCCGAAAAAGTTTCTGGCTTCCGGGTTACTTCCGCGTTATGTGGCCCATAGAGACTGCGCAGTAGTGTCTCTCCCATCATCCCTTTGGGCAATGAGAGCGAGCAAAAAACGTTCTCGATCTGGCGCTCGCGTTCACGAGTGCTCTGCTAGTGGACTGATGTTTAACAGACTTCTACAGGACCGGCCCGGGGCTTTACACCACGGATTATACAAACAGCAACAACATTCAGTTTGAAGCTTTAGAGCCTAAAGTCACATTGGAATCAACATTTTAAAAAATCATAACCAGGCAAAAATATTACGTTTAAATTGTCTTTTAGGCAATTTTAAGATATTGATGCTGCATGTGACAGATAACTACAACTCATCAGATAAAGTTATTACGTTTACTTTCTGTCATTGAGAAGCAGATTTATACGGCATTTCTTCTTTAAAAAAACAAAACAACCAAAACTGTGCAGGGCTGTAGTTATGCTTTATGTCCCGTCATTGCTTTTCTATTTTTCACTGTTCTGTTTCACAGATATTTGATTTGAAAATGAAAAATATATCAAAATTATTTTTTATAAAGATTTAATTTAAATGATGAATGCCTCTGAACATTTACTGTATACTGAGCACACACTGAGGACGTGGGGAGTTAGAGAGACGATGATGAGGACGTCCAGGACGGTTCCTCCCCTCAGGGACAGAGAGGGGCAGCGGGCTGCAGCGGCTCAGGCCACCGCTGCTGACCCAGAGGACGCTGCATCCAGGCCGGACTCAGTTATAGTTTAACCCGCTGACACAGTGAAGGTCATTCAATAATCTATGAAATAATAAGGCGGTTGTTGTGAGCGGATGACAGGCTGGTGACCTGCAGTCAGGATGAGACACTGCTGCTCACACATCACAGAAACTATCACATATAAAGTAAATGACTCATAAAATTAAAATACCTGAAGAAAACTTTTATGGAGGTAGTTAAGAAAAATCATATCGGCGTCTTAGTGAATCCAGTTATGCGGCTAATATATCGATTAAAAACAATTACATTCCTGAAAAAAAGTGTAAGAAGTGACGAATAAATGCGACAAAAAAAAAAACACAAAATCAATGAACCTTGATGTGTGTAGAAGAAAACTCGCCTTTGTGCCGTTTATTCACTTTTCACACTAACTTGTTCTCGTCCTGACGTCACTATAGCAGTAACCTAGCAACCATGCTCGTTCCTGAGACACAGCGGGACTGTGGATAGAGTGCACGTACACAGTGGTGACGTCACTCAGAGAAAAAAGACTTTTCTGATCTTTGAAAAACTTTTACACAGATTAAAACCCCATGGCTTAAAAATGTAGAAGAGAGATTGATATTGCGCTGTGTGCACAGCTGGAGGAGTCCTGTTAACAGTTTTACAGGCCTCTCTTTTACTGTTGCGCTCTATGGGAAAAATGCTTTTTGGGCCGCAGGGGATTTTTCACTGCAATACCACGAGTGGCCACTGGAACAAACTGTCTGCAAGGCTGAGCGGCGGCGCCGTATCCAGGTCTTATAATACATCCATGTTCCGCTCCCACCTGCTGAAGCCATTGTTATTGGCTCAGGTTTTCTTCTTCAGCGCCGCTGACTGCTCTGTGCTGCTCACACGCGGACACTGCCCCGTCACTTCCGCCAAGAATCGACACGGCTCGCGAGGGAAAAGTTGAATATTCGGTTCTGACGGTTCCAGAAAAAGCAGGTATCGATGTATTTTTTGCGTGTTGGTATCAAATTGGTACCGGAAGTATCGGTTCTTGTGACAACCCTATTTGATAGGTCTTTTCAAAATGACTGCAAATGCTGACATGCTCACAATGACGATGTTAACCTGATTATAATTAGAATGTAATGATAAGGAAAAAAGTACAGCTGTGGTTGATGCTAATGTCATTAGTTTTGCAGGTATTTGCTCATAAACCAAAGTTAAAACTTTGAACTGAGGATGGTGCTGGATGATGAGTCAAATGATCATCAAGGTTGGAACAGCTCATTTATTCTGTCTCGGCCAAATTTCATGGCCATCCATCTAATATAGACTGACTGTGTTACTGACTGAATGACTGTATAACATTTTTTTTTTTTGGTCATATGTCTCACAACAGATACGTTTCTGTTTTAATCAGTATCTGTTACACAGGATACAAACCAGCTCACGATTCATGTGCATAAACATGACCCGAAGCACATTTTCACACTTGAAGTCAGTTTCTTCAGTTTGCACGTTGTAATTACAGTGATTATGCACTGGACTCTGAGCACTGCAAAACCATGGCTGACCTACACTCAGTACTGTGCCTGAATGCATCATGTGTAGACACAGATGGAAGAGAGAGGCTGCTGCTGCTGCTGCTGCTCTGCTCACGTGCTGCTTTTGCTAAGTGGGCTTCATAGAAAAATGGTGTTCACGAAGAGACCAGGGTTAGTTAGCTGGAGGAACAGCAGTTTCCTCCCTTCAACTTTCTGCTTTTCTTTTACCTGTCGGGTAAATGTAAACAAAGGTCAGTGTGAGCACTGGTCATCTGAGGTGTTGGAACAAACAGCTAATGGTGTCGATTTTATTGGTCTCATGGAAGATGTTTGGTTTTTGACATGTCAGCAGTGAGCCCCTGCACGCTGTCTGAGAACTGCTCACTTTCCCCCTCCTCTCCTCCTTCCGCTCTAAGTCTGCTGGAAAGGTCAGTGGGATAATTAGGGCCGTCTGAGGCTGCCTCATCCCTCCTCCTGTCTGTCTGGGACATCAGCTGCATTTTCCAGCCAGCCCTGCTCTGCCCTTCAGTACTGCCCATCACTCAGGTTGGCTTATTTTGGATCAAGCCTGACCGGACTCACAGGAGGGCTGGGGAGATGGTGCTGCTGGTGGTGGTGGTGGTGGTGGTGGGGTGGGTGGGTGGGGGGGGGGCTTGTTGGGCTGGAGATACCGTAACCATCTTCAGCATTAAGACATTTCATTTTAGCAGTGCGCTAACCTAATTAGCCCTGATACCCTGCCACGCATATCTGCAATCTAATAAGTAATTAGCATCCAGCGCTGCTTCTGCCCGCCATGTGGGGAGCGAAGGAGAGAGGGAGAGATGGAGAGAATAAGAGAGAAAATACAGAGGGAAAGAGAGCTAGAGCCCCTGGCTATTTCTCCTGCCTTCTTTGCCATCCTCCCTCTCTCGTTTCTCCCCCTGCTTCTCTCTTCATGTCCCTCGCTCTCTCTCCCTAATCTATACACCATCACCCCCCCCCCCCCCTTTACACATCTTTCACTCTCTCTTTCTCTCTCTTTTGCTCCCAGAAGGAGAACAAGGAAAGCCAGGAGGAGAAGGCGTATGAGGAGGAGGTGGGGGATGTTTTTTATTTCATTTTTCTTTCATGCACCAGAGGGTTCTGGGAAGACAAAAAGCTACCAGAAGTTCCAAGAAATCAGGAGCAACAGAGCTCATGGGGAGACAGAGAAAGAGAATGTTCTTCTACTCGTATCCTTTTGAGATCCACTCAGATTCGGACCTGAAAGTGAGTCAACATGTTGTGGTTGTGTGCTCTTCTGCAGCTGGTTTCAGGTTGTGACAGAGGTTTAGGGGTAAGAGGTGTATAAGGACTGCTCTTTAACTGGGGTAAAGTTTGTGCAAGAATATGCTTGTTTGTCATCTTAATAAGAGTCAGAAAAGAACCTGATGATAAACTGTATTTGTCCAGTAAGCTTGGGCAAAATCCAAACTGCAATATCTCGATGCAGTCCAGCCCAAATAGCAATATCTAATGTTATTGTAGGAGCATTTGTTTAGCTTCTTTTTTTAGCTGTGAATGTTATTGCTCTTTCTCATACTTTATAATCATCAAATATAAAATCCAGTGACTGTCGTCTGTATAGTCAAGATTACAGTGCAGACATGAGGTGCTATGCTATCCATGCTAGCTAATGTAGCTTGGCTTTCATTATACAAATTCACCAAAATGTGAAAGAAATGGGGCTCAACTGGGCCTCACAGTTTACTCCCTGACTCCATGGCAACCATAGATCTATTGTGAGAACTCGAATATATCCCATAATTCCAGTATATGGGGAATATGGCCATAAAGTGTCCTTGCGTCCTGGTCTGCTTCACTCTGCTTCGAGGTTGTGCAGCTCACTGCACATGTGCATTAGTGTCTCACTCATACCATAGATTTTACATTGAGAGGACACATTAAAAAAGGCTGTCTATTCTCTGGGAAAGATGCTTTTTTAAATCACCCAAAGCAGGATGGTAATTTACAGTATGCCAAAATAATAAGGTTCCTCAATCCCTGGTTCACATATTGATATTCTGACATACTGGCAGTGCTTCTTTTATCCCGTACTGTGGAGCCTTACTGCGGAGGGTAGAAGAAAGATGGTAGAAAATATTTGCTTTGTACATCTTGACTGCATTTTAGGAGCTCAGTTTTTTTTCAGTCTCGGAAAAAACAATCAAAACTGGATTTCAACCAGGTCAGATATGAACCAGAACCAGGTCCTTCCTCCAGCCCTCAGTTTAACATTTTGGGATATATGCTTATTCACTTTCTTACCAAGAGTTAGAGAAGATGGATACCACTCTAATGTCTGTATGATGAATATCAGTATGAATATGAAGCTATTGCCAGCAGTGGGTTAGCTTAGCTTAGCACAAGCGGACAATTTCTTGGCAACATAAGTTTCAACAAAGTCTCAGAAACATGGAACAACAGACATGAGATAAGCTACACTACTTTATTTGGTGGTAAAATTAAAGGGAAGCATAGCTGAAATGGTTATAATAACCATAATAACAGTAGGAACGATAGGTCAAAGGTCTGCTATGATATCTTAGACATTTGAAATATAATCCTTCAGCTTTCTGTCCTGTTTGTGGTAATAGCAAGTACATTTGAATAATACAGGCCCCAGAGTTATGTTCTAAGTAACACATGTATAAACAGGTGGAGGTAACCTGCTATATAAGAGACAAGAGCCAGATTTCCTATAAAACCAGGCCATTTAGATGTGTAATGATGTATGATCCTACAAATGCAGTGGATGTTTTTCATGTCAAGCTTATTCAGGCAATGATTTGTGGAGATAATACTTTAGTCTCTGGCTTCCTTTAGTTTCCTGTTAACTTCCTAGAAATTAGTTGATATGAAACTGTCATTTATTCTCTGTCTTGGAACTGACTAGCCCCCAGGGATTTATGATTTTTTTTTTTTTTTTTTTTAGTTTTTCTTCTCTTTTTGACTTGAATTGCTCAGAATCATTTCGAGGGAACATTTTTATCAAACAACTTTCCTGGTCATTATCAGGAAACACACAACAGAATACATCAGTGCTCTGGACAAGCAGCAGTTTTATCATATCTGCAGTCTGGACTAGCAGATCCCAGCTGCTGCATCTTTACTGGTTCTTCTATGGTGGCTCGATGTGTGCTACAAAATTCAAATAGCAGCCAGTGTATACTGCCCTGAAGGCACCCAAAATCTAAAGCGTGACCAAAAAGCAGTGACTCATCTATTCCTGTTAAATCCAGGACAACAGTCTTTCAGACTTGGATGTGACAGGTGGGACATTTTGTCAACTGAGAAGCCACAGCAGAGGTAGGGCTGCACTTGATGCACACAGCAATGGTGCTGAACAACTACTCCTGAAGAGCATTCATCTAACAAGAAAATGAAAAAGGCTGGAGGGGTTTACGAGAAAGTGTCACAAAGTGGAGAGGGGTCAGTGTGGGGGACGACTGGCACGCTGAGTGAATGAAAGGGGAATGAAACTCTCGTCCTCCTGTCATAAAGTAAAACTTCTGTCAATGGAGCTCTCTAATGACTCGGCCCACATACTGTACACACTATGCCCCCTGGTTACATAAGCAGCGCCCAGGCCTGATTAGAGGCTTCCACTTCTGACTGCTTACACAATACACTTTCAAGAGTCTGGAGTTAGAGAACCAAACATCCACCCCCAACACACACACACATACATTTGCAGCAATAACTTAAGTCCTTTAATTCAACCTCCTGTCCTCACAGCAACATCTCATAAATCAACGATCACCCATGTGCGCCCCCCTCCCTTGCATTTCACAGCATTTAAATCAATTCTTCATTGCCTCTGTTTCCTTGCCACTTTCTGTGATGTGAAATCGGTTGACAAAGTGCTTCACTCATGGTGAGGATTGCCTAAAGAGACAGGGTTGTGTGATCAGAAATTCAGGCCTCCTGTCTATCTGCCGTGGGCCTGAGCCCCCTGTCCCCATGAATTCACTTCCCTGTCAGCCTCCACTGCTCATCAGTGCCTTTGATTGTCCAACTTCAGGGAGATCTGACATTTTTCAACCATCACTGCTACAATAGGCTTCAAAGGTGCTCACCACAGCCATTGTTTCTGCTGACTAGCTCTGCTCTGATCAAATAGACGCCACAATGAATGGGCTTTGGGTTGAATTGTGTAGGAGTGAAAAATGAGGTATGCAAACTTGGCTGGCAGTGTGAAACTTGACATGTCTGTTAGAGGCTGATGTTTAGAGGACATGAAAGGTATTCAGCTGCAGTATCAGGGAATGAAAATGTGATAAAAGCAGAATACCATTCAAGTCTTGAAAAATAACCTATTCTCTCTGACAGTACACATGACATCACGCTGTAACAAGACAAATATTTCTACACCACTGCATTTACTGTTCTCATCTGGAGAAAAACGAGATCATAAGAGGAAGTTGTTGTCTTGCGTTACATGATTACAAAGTTAGTTGCACAGTTGCCCCTGAAAAAGCACATCACACAGCATCAGAGTGTTGCAGGACAGCGATACCAGCTCAATTTATGCTCTGGAAGCAATGTTGTCAAGCAGCACTATCTCTTACACTCAGCTGTGACAACCCATCATCTGTAATACACAAACAGCAACTTTTTTTATGGGCTGGGAAGGACATCAAGGCAATCCTCATCTAGCCAGTCAACCTATCTAGCCAGGATGGTAGGGTGGGGGGGCTGCAGCGGCACAACCTGCTGAGGGGAGATTAGCTGGAAGGCCAGACGGACAACCTGCTTCATACTTAACAGAACAATACGTTATCATATGATGAACATCCTGCATATGGGACCATATGACCTAATATTACAATTATTAGACATGATCATCACAGATGGAAGTTTAATGCTTTGCATTATTGTTAATTTTGTCAACAAAAATTGGGACGAAATACATTCATTAACAACCGTTTTTTCCAACACAAAGCTCACGTGTTGACAAGACGACACTGACGTCATGACACTATAAGGAGACAAAAAGACTTTTCCAACAAAAGAATATAAATAACCTTCTTTCATTGGATGGCTGCACTGCACATGTCTGTGTGTCTCAATCATCCTGGTGACTCCGCACACCACTACCACACCCATGGATGCACCTTGACCAGGCTACTCTATGTATTTGAAAGCTACAGCTGTGGCAACATAAGGTGGAGAGGAAACATGGCATGATGATGTAGTATTACAGTAGTACAGTATAACAGCCACTAAAGCATTTCACAACAGTGGGACATTACTACATTGTTTGCAATGAACACCATAACCTCCTAAGTTGGACAAGTGTTTTTTGTTAAACATGCTATCCATACTATAGCACTCACAGCTTCATTGCCATACACATTAGACAGACAGAGCTATGTGATCTCAGTGTCATCTACACACGTGGACAAAATTGTTGGTACCCTTCCGTTAAAGAAAGGAAAACCCACAATGGTCACTGAAATAACTTGAAATTGACAAAAGGAATAATACATAAAAATTTACAGAAAATTAACTAATGAAAATCAGACATTGCTTTTGAATTGTGGTTCAACAGAATCATTTTAAAAAACAAACTAATGAAACTGGCCTGGACAAAAACGATGGTACCCTTAACTTAATATTTTGTTGCACAACCTTTTGAGGCAATCACTGCAATCAAGCGATTCCTGTAACTCTCAATGAGACTCCTGCACCTGTCGGCAGGTATTTTGGCCCACTCCTCATGAGCAAACTGCTCCAGCTGACTCAGGTTTGAAGGGTGCCTTCTCCAGACTGCATGTTTCAGCTCCTTCCACAGATGTTCAATAGGATTTAGATCAGGGCTCATAGAAGGCCACTTCAGAATAGTCCAATGTTTTGTTCTTAGCCATTCTTGGGTGTTTTTAGCTGTGTGTTTTGGGTCATTATCCTGCTGGAGGACCCATGACCTGTGACTGAGACCAAGCTTTCTGACACTGGGCAGCACATTTTGCTCCAGAATACCTTGATAGTCTTGAGATTCCATTGTACCCTGCACAGATTCAAGACACCCTGTGCCAGAAGCAGCAAAGCAGCCCCAGAGCATAACCGAGCCTCCTCCATTTTTTTACAGTAGGTACAGTGTTCTTTTCTTTGTATGCTTCATTTTTGCGTCTGTGAACATAGAGCTGATGTGACTTGCCAAAAAGCTCATCTGTCCAAAGGACATTCTCCCAGAAGCTTTGTCGCTTGTCAATATGCATTTTGGCAAATTCCAGTCTTGCTTTTTTATGATTTGCTTTCAACAGTGGTGTCCTCGGTCGTCTTCCGTGAAGTCCACTTTGGCTCAAACAGTGACGGATGGTGCGATCTGACACTGATGTACCTTGACCTTGGAATTCACCTCTAATCTCTTTGGAAGTTGTTCTGGGCTCTTTGGTTACCATTCGCATTATCCGTCTCCTCAATTTGTCATCAATTTTTCTCTTGCGGCCACATCCAGGGAGGTTGGCTACAGTCCCGTGGACCTTAAACTTCTGAATAATATGTGCAACTGTAGTCACAGGGACATCAAGCTGCTTGGAGATGGTCTTACAGCCTTTACCTTTAACATGCTTGTCTATAATTTTCTTTCTAATCGCCCGTGACAACTCTCTCCTTGGCTTTCTGTGGTCCATGTTCAGTGTGGTACACACCATGATACCAAACAGCACAATGACTACTTTTCACCCTTTAAATAGGCAGACTGACAAGGTTGAAGACACTTGTGATGCTAATTACAGGACACAACTTAGTTTAACATGTCCCTATGGTCAAATTATTTTCAATCTTTCCTAGGGGTACCATCATTTTTGTCCAGGCCAGTTTCATTAGTTTGTTTTTTAAATGATTCTCTTGAACCACAATTCAAAAGCAACGGACATAAAAATCTGGATGACCAGTAATTTCTTACTCTTAAATTCAGACAAAACTGAAGTTATTGTAATTGGCCCAAAACACCTCAGAGATACACTATGTGATAATATACTGACTCTGGATGACATCACCTTGGCCTCCGGTGCTACAGTCAGAAACCTTGTTGGGAGGGGTGCAATCGGGTTAAACTGGCCCAAAAGTGTTGTCTGAGTCCGGCTTTAGACGTAGCCCTCAGATCACATTTAAAAACAGCTGAAGAAATTAACATGACTTTGCATCTTTGCAGCAAAACAACTGTAATGTCTTTTAATTTAGTCCATTTTTTTTTTTTTTTACGTGGGGGGCTGTGTGTGGGCTGAATCCACATGAGATGTGTCTATCAGAGTGACAGTACACGTTTGTAGCCTGAATATATTTACACAACAGAAATGTGGAGAACAAAGATGGGATGTGATAATATCATCACAGTATGGTTCTGCTGCCCAGACACTCCTCACACACACTGCAGTTCTATCAAATCAATTTACTGCACATGTTCCCTCAGTTTTTCTCTCACTCACTCACTTCTTATCCATTCAGCAAAAATCTTCTTTTTCCAGCCTCCTTTATCTCAGCCAGATCATCATCTATCAAGTTGAAATTCATATCCATACAAAAGCATTTCACCATTTATTTATTATTGTGAACATATCGAAATCCCTCCAAGGGGTCCAGACATGTTAGAGGCCTGGTTGGCTGGAAAGCTCTGGTAACTGCTCTCTCATGTGCTCGGTGCTGTATGTGATTGGGTTTCATTTATTCGAGAGCTGAACTGTTTTTTATCTGGTGAAACCTTCAAGACAGCAGGACCACATTAGGCAGCAGTGTCTTGCAGTGAATAATTCAGTGCATTACAGGCAGCTTAGCATGCAGCGTTAGCTGTCATAGTAAACACACAAACACCTCACAGGGATGTGATAGAATATCAAAGATGTTGTTTTTTTCCAATATCTAGTTGCTGTATTATTTTCAAGATTGTGATTTTCAATATTATTTTCTGAATTCACAGCAGGTTATCAACACCAGGGTGTGTGTGTGTGTGTGTGTGTGTGTGTGTGTGCGTGTGTGTGCGTGTGTGTCCACAGCATGTCCAACATGAGGAGGGCATTAGAAATGGATGTAGTGCTCCTGGTGTAATGGGATCCCTCACTCTATCACTGTGCAGACCTGCTAACAGGAATAGAGTCAATGGGGAGATGGTGGTAAGGATCTGTAGAACACATGCACACACCTATGTGTTTCTATGTCTGTGAGGACTCTGACTGGCTACATTTATTCATTCCTGGTCCTGGGTTTGTCAACTTAAAGCTGGAGTGAAGGACTTTTACATATAAATGAACATCTGTTACACTGAATTCTGTCAGCTCCAGGTAAAGCTCTCCGTCTTTCTCTCTATACTGGAGGTGTAAATCTGGTGTCTGTGGCGACATTCCCATACTGGTGCACCGATGCGTTTTATGTCAATCTGCGATGACTGGTTGGCCACAGCTGAAAAGGCGGAGGGGGCCATAGTGACGGAGATGGAGGAGGCTACGTCAACTGGGAGTATGATGGGAAAATCTAGGAGGCATCAAAGAAAAGTTTCTGGTGATACAAACGCAAAAACAATACGTTCATCAATACGTTCAGCGTTCAGAGGAAGGATGACAGTCTAAAAGAGAGAGACTGCTGAAGAGACGGGACTGAGGGATGTTTAATGGTCCTAACCCTGAATTTATAGTTGTTTCATATGCAGATCGTGTCTGAGACTCATATACTGATAGCTCTTCGTTTTTGTTTGATAAAGATAAATACAATATGTATAGACATAGACAGACACACAAAGCACACATGTCACACATAGGATGATCACTGCACCCTCTGTAATTTGCGCGGTTCTACACACATGGAGCAGAGGAAGTGAGAGATGCTACTGCAGTGACTCTCTGCTCCCGCTGCAGTTGTATGACATGTGATTGAAGTGTTGAGGTGTCAGTCGGGTGAATGTGAGTGCACGAGTGTTTCCATCTCCATCCATGTTGTGTTGGATCTGTGAGAATGGTCGCTATGGTGATGGTGTAGTCACTGTGGTAGAAGGAAGAGAAGCTGTCAAGTCAAGTCAAATTGTATTTATTTTGACTGTCTCCTAGAAATTCTGTTTATCTACACAACTAAACTACAACAGAAATCAGGTTTTGTAGGAGACGTTTTATGTTTTTTGTTAACATAATGAGGAATTCTGCATTTGGCAAGTCACAAATCTGCAAATCTTTTTTAATTACATCACTCAGAAAACTGTCAACCAATCAGAAGAGAGGCTCACAGCCTCTCAGAGATATCAATACTTCAAATAAAACACTTAAGACACAACATGCTTATTCCCATTTAACAGAAACTACAATCTTTCCCTAACCATAACCAACAGCAGTAACAGTATATACCCCAGCGTAGGGTCTCTGACGAAGCAAAGACAAAACTCGCCAAAAACCTTGGAAGGAGGCTAATGAGGGAACAGATATACAACAAACAATATGACTATATTAGATCCTACAATGTTAATAACAATATATAATATATAATTTAAGATCCTGTTGCTTAAACTGTAAAACAGCGAAATATTACCATTAAAGACTGATTTAGACTATAAAAATGTCAGGGCAGAAAAATACCTGCTTGGACCATCATAACTATATTTCTCAAAGGCTGTGCCCAAAACAAGTTCCACCATTCTGGTATGTGGCCATTGAAATGAAGTGAAAAGAAGTTTAAGATAATGAAAGAATAGTTTAGACCATCAAAATACCAGTTTCTGATGACTACATACCTTCTTAGGGCATCTAAAGTATAGTTTAGGGGCGGCCCGATGGTGGAGTGGTTAGGGCGTGTACCACATGAGCTGATGCTCTTAGCAGGCGAGTGCCAGTTTGACTCCTGACAGGCCTGACTCTTTCCTGTGTGTCATTCCCCCTCTCTCTGCCCCTTTCCTGTCACTCTCGACTGTCCTTTCAAATAAAGGCAAAAATGCCCAAAAAAATCTCTAAAGATATCTTTAAAGTATAGTTCAAACTAAAAATGAGTTTAAACTATCAAGAGACCAGTTAAACCATGAAAAGATCAGTATAAATCATTAAAGACCAGTTGAGACCATAACAAGGCCAGTTTAAAATCAATGAAGACCAGTATTGCCCATTAAACGATATGTTTAGATATTAAAGAAACTGTTTTAGTGTACTAAAGACCAGTTTAGACCTTCAAAGTTCAGCAGTCACGTAAGGCAACAAAACTAAAATCACATTTTCTCTAGACTTGGTCCCAGTGGTGTGAAATCCAGCAGAGCAGAGTGAAAATATTATACCTGTTCTCGCAGGGTTTCAGTAGCATGCTGATCTGGGAAGAAATTGGCTGCCACCTGTGAAAGGTTTTAAGCACTTTAAGACATGCAGCAAGTGCAGCCTCAAGTTTGTCTCCACCTTAAACTCGGGCCAACTATTTGACTGGCATTACAATAATCCCAGAATTCCACTATTCCAAGCAACCGGCATGCCTGCAAGCTTCAGATTAGCGAGGTGCTAGTGTATTTTTAATGCTGCGTAAACTCCACATAGTGCAGTTTGGATTACAGCCCAGATGTGGAATGCATAACCACGACACACTTTAAGTATGGCGTGGTTGCAGCAGTTCACAACAATAATTAACACAAAACAAACAACAAAACCTCTCTCTGGTAATAATGATAATGGGAGTAACTACACTGATCAGATTAAAATACACACAAGTCGTAAACAAAGTTAGAGGATGTGGCATTTACGACCAAACCCGACCGCCGGCACTTGGTCAATTAAACTTTCACACACTCAGCCTTTAAGCAGCACATTCTGCAGGCCTCGGCCACTTCGCACATGTTTCTTCCTCCTTCGGTTTATTCAAGCACATAAGCACATATACAAACAGACTGAAGGGTTTATAAAAGATACATTAATGCACACTAGAGAGGGAAGGTGTGGAGGGCCAATGTGACTTGTCCTGCTGCACATGAAGCCCAGAGGATGGGGGAGGAAAAACAAACAGGGCTGCCTCACATAGAGGAGCAAATTGTAGATTGTTCTCATTCAGCGTCTGTTGAGACATACATGACCTTTTTCCTGCTTTAGGGGCGGAGCAGCAAGCACATCTTCCTCTTTTGTCTACAGTAATAAGCAGAAGGTTGCTGCCTCTGAGTGGGAAAGTTCACTGCCAGTGACTGGATGTGAGTATTTCAGGAATCCCATTTTCAAGGTTAAAAACTCTGTCAGGATCCCTTTCCTCCATGCATGGAATGAGTGGCTAGAGGCAAAGCTTACCAAGGAAATCCATCATCTTCTGTTTAAGGACCCGGTTTCACCTCCTTGTGTCCTCAAGGCGACAAGGTTACGTGCTGTGTGTACTTACGGAAAGAGATGTCAAGTTATTCCAGCAACATATTTAGCATTTTCTTTCTGTTTCCCAGTCTCTCTCCAATCGTTACCTTTCCGCTTTAGAGCCATGAATCTTAACACAAGTTATAAAGAACTTTTTCAAGTGCGCTTTAATTTCAAGTTGGCAAGAATTGTTTATCCTATCCAAGAAGCAATTATTGTTATTGTGCAGCAGACAAAGACAAACTTCCTGTGTTGACACAGTAATATATCTGTAGTTTACAGCATGTAACAATAAGGCCTTTTCATTGCATTTTTAGGTCAGCCAGACTAATTAGCCTCTCAGGGAGACCAATGAGAGCAATTTCTAAGCTGCTTACTTCACTTTTTCTACATTGACTTATACTCAAGTGAAACCACAATTAGTCACTTCCCACTGAGGCAAAGGTGTCAGCCTTCAGACTGCAGGGTTCAATAGCAAGAAAAAGTCAGGGAACCCTGGAATGACCTGGTTTCTGCATCGATTGGTCATAAAATATTATCTGATCTTCATTTGAGTCACAAATGTAGACATACACAATGTGCATAAGCTAATGTCACACAGACTGTTATAATCTTGATGTCTTTATTGAACACATTCACTGCGCTGCAGGAAAAAGGCTCTCTTTAGATTGTTCCACAGCATCTCTGTTGCCAGATAATCATCCACCAGGAGCTGGATTTACTCTGATGTTTAGCGTCATTGTCCTGCAGCATTAGCAGCTTCTCCTGAGCTTCAGCAGATCATGATGCTCATGACGCTCCCTCCACCCTGCTTCAGTTTTGGGATGATGTGTTTTACACAATACATCAAGCTGCAAGTTGTTCCAATACAATTCAACCATCGTCTCATCAGTCCATTTTCCCAGTAATGTTGTGGAGCGTCAAGCTGCTCTTTGACAAACTTTGTAACGTCCTGTCATGGCCTCCATGATCAATGATTTCTGTTTGGTCAACTCATGAACAGAGATGTGAACCAGCTCCAATGATTCCTTTAAGCCTCCAGCTGTTACTCTGAGCTTCTTTGTTATGTTACTGATCATTGTGTTTTAGCCACAGAACTAAATCGTCTGTTCAGACTATGGCCTGATAAAGATCTCAGCTCTCTGAGATGACCCTGTCATCCCTTTCAGTTTTTTGCTAATCAACTATTCATTATCCTCAGTTTTCTGAGATCTATGTTGTGAGGCGTGGTTTACATCAGCAGATATTTCTTGTGATTAAACTCTTAAGTCAAAGAAGCTCTAACCCTCACCTCCAATCTGGTTTCTTTCAGGTTTGATCTGCACTAAAAGCATGAATAAAGCTGACATGAGAATTGCAAGATGGTGTTTTCAGTAAAACATGCAGTATCGCATGTAGCCAGAACGTTCTGACTGTGGAGTCTATTCCACGGTCACCTGATCCTGGTGGCCTGGTGGATACGGAGCAGGATTTAATCACAGAGATACCCGAGATCTCTCCTCTCCTGACTGCACTGCCACTGGCATAGTTCAACGCTGAATATGAAGACTGTTCTGAACCAGCACAACTGTGGCAGATCGTCCATTCAGGCTGGCCGAATGAGAAGAAGCCTCTACTCTCACTGCACGGGTGTGACATTCCTGACTTCTATTTTTGCATGAGAAGGAATCCCCTGTGCAAGCACCACTGATAATTCTGCGTCGTTTTTTGAGAGGAGGCACCAAGCAGCATCAGAGCAAGTGTAACCAGCCACAAGCAAATGCATGTGCTGAGGGTCTGCACAGGCAGCTGGCCAGCCGTGGAAGTCTACAGTAACTGAGATGCTTCATAGCTACCACGCCACGGTAGCTGTTAGTGTGATCCCAGTGCAACATGGTCTCCAGTATTGCTTTTCATATTCATGTGTTTTCACTGCCGATGCACTGCCACCTGCTAGTCAAGGCATTTGCTGCCACTGACTCCCACTGGAAATAAAAAAGAATAAAACATATGTTGTGTGCACCTCTCCCCTTACAAAGCTCAGCCTCTTTGACCTGCATTGCTGTATGTGATGTAAAATGAAAACACGTGTGATGTTTTTCTTCTGTGTCGCATTTTTCTTTAGTTATTTTTCTGAGTTTTTGCCTTTATTGTGAAAGTGAAATTGGAGAAAAGAAAGTTAAGGGACAGCGAGTGAAATTCAGTGCCAGTGGAACATCTTAGCTTATGGTTTGTATTTGAGCAGTATGTCTACAGGATAGTGACGAAGCTCTGCATAGGTGTGAAGTCTTGCTACAAAGGGCCATTTCACTCCAACGAGCACATCCACCCACTGATCTAACTACTATCAGATCTGTGGCCAGTACAAGAAGAAAAAGAGTCAGACAGAGAGGTGAGACCTGTCAGATTCTAGGCCAGTCTGAACAGATTTAATCGTCTAATCACACAAGCTACAGATAAAGCCAATGACTTCCACCACAACAGGCAAAAAAACTTCAGAGTGTGAAAGTGAGCTAATATCAGCTCATTGCTGCTCCTGACCGGTGAGCAGGCAGGCAGAGGAGGGAGAGCAGCAGTGACATGCCAGAGGTGTTCAGAATGAACAAAGGAAGAGAGGGGTGGGGAGGTAAAAAGGAAATAGTGGACTTCTGAAATGGAGAAATGGAAATCCAGTCAAGCTTGACTCCCCTAGGTCTCTGGTCACTATTTAAAGTGATAGCTTTCCTGTTAAACTGCACATTGCAGCCCATGAATATTGCAACAGCCAGCAGTTTACTGTAATGCCCATGACATCGCTCTCCGCCTGGTATTGATGGGGATCACAATGGTGCCTTAATGGGGTGAAAGGAAAAGGGAGTAAACAGTTGTTTCCTCGATGACCCCCGTCACGCAGTGAAACATACTTATAAAGGTAAAGGAAAGGAAACAGGACAGGAGAAGAAAACATGTCCAGCAGTAAGAGATGAAATGAATCCTGAATAAAGGCCTCCACAACACACCAGCCTGGGACATCCACAAGCCACTGCACAGCTGCTGGCTAACACCTAAACATTTCATTATCTCAATAGTGGAGCATAAAGTATGGGATGTCAGGCCTCCACATGCAACCGGCCTCTGTCCCACTCTGATAAAAGAGGAGATGAGGAAATACAGAATCAAGACCTTCAGACCCAGAGTTCTCATCCCGGTAGGGACGGGGCGATTTTAACGCACGTCACCATAAAAAAAACTCAAAATAAGTTGATTGAATTTCCATCATTGCGATAATCATGAATGGGGATAATCGTTAATATACTCACATGAGCAACTTGAAAATGCTGTCTACCTCAACATATGTTGATTTATTTTGAATTACCACAAGGGAGAGTCTGCCTTGTTCAAGTAATTTCTAAATGCACCTGTCACCATGGCTGAAGGTTCGGCTGTTCCGTTGTCCCCCCCCACAAACAAGTTCAGTTGGATGTATGGAAATACATGGATTCCACAACAAAGACCTACAGGGAAATTAAATACCCATCTGCAGAACCTACCTCCAACCTGAATGCTCATCTCCGAGACACACATCCAGCTCTGCACGCAGAACTACAGGTCAAAGTAAGTAATATTACTGTTGGTTACAGTTTCTTAACGTAACATACGTGAATGCTTGTAGATAAGATAAGATGAGATAGACTTTATTAGTCAGACACTGGGGAAATTTAAGAAAGAAACTGCAATAACAGATATTTAAGAAAAGATAAATAATAAGAATACAATAATATACAAATTATATAATAGTATACAAAATTACATATTTACAAGAACATACAGCAGTAGCAGCATAAGTAGATATTGTTAAGTTATACTAAGACTGACGGTTATCCAAATATTGGCTTCATTATGATGCTGTGTGTTGTGAACATCACCAGTGAATTAATCTAATGTTATCTAGGTGACGCTAGCTGTTTAGCTGTTTCCTCTTGTACCTCTTGTTCGACCTGTCCGCTGTCTCATACCAGAGCGGAGCTGCGTTCAACTGCTCTCCAGACTCACTGCCGGACTCTCACCGCAGATATTTAAGACTTGTGCAAACATTATCCAATGCAGTCTGTTCATGCTGCCACATAATTTTCAACGTTCTGAGTGATGGAAATTGTTAGAATGGGCTCAGTGAAAAGCAAAACAAAACATACAATTAACAACACACAGCACCAGTAATTAAGGGTTTGAAGCATATTTTCATGATTATCGAAACAATGTATTGTACGCAATAATGAATCACAATTATTTTGGTCGGAGTAATCATCACATGAAATTTTCATGTTGTCCCATGCCTGCATACGGGGCAAAAAATAAGAGTTTCCTCTTACACAGACCTGTTCACGAAGTAGGTGGGTGCAACATACTTTACTATATATAAGTAATGTACACAGCTACACAAAGATGAGCACAGGCCCTGTACAGCAAACGTGTCATCCAAACTGTGTAACACTGCTGCATCAGCATCACTGATTTCAGCTCAGGTTGCCTGGTAAAATATATCAGATGAAGAAGTCGGTTTCAGTGCAAACAAACAGTTGCTCTGGCGAAATGAGAGCGTATCCTTCATCTTGCGATCTTGACCTGTTTTTAAAGCCTAACGTCCTTTTACAAAGATCAGTCTCTGCAGTGAAACTGAGTTTAGTCCCACATTTCTCCACTACGGCCATTTTTTTTTATGCTGAGATACAAGTCAGGAAAGATCTGTGGATGACACTGCACTTCATAAATGCACATACTAACAAAATGTAATTAAAATCAATGTAATGTTGAACATGTATTCTGCTATTCAAGCTTGAGAGCCTGGTCACTGAGCGACAGAACCAAGTGTATTGTCACTTCCATTGAAGACAATGTCAAACCTAACCTTGTCTAATGAAATTCTATAATCAATACATGTATTCACAGAGCACGACCTTTTTTTTAAAAGCTACATGTTTTACCTTTACATCTTTCAGAGACATTTGTCTAGTTCTCAAGTGAACTGCGTGCTGATTTCATCTTACAGTGAATGAAGTGACCCATATGCAACATCCACCGGCGGTGTATGACAGTGTATGGCAGCTTAGTGTTTTTCCTGTAACGTAAGCCTCCAGCTGTGCCATTAAGATTTGCAACACCTGTTGACATTTCAGGATACACTGCTGTTCTTTTTCCCTGGAAAGCGGTGATTTTATCACATTCGCTCCTCAGAGCTTCTGTGAGCACATTTCATGGGTGCTATTGACATCTAATCATGCAGGTGAGATGCAGAGGTGCTATGTGACGTGTTGGCCTTTAGGAGTCTGCTTAGTATTCACAGGCACAGGAGCTCTGAGAAAGTTAGGACTGACACAACTATTAGTGTATTTAGGAGTATCTCATGTTTTATGCATTCAGCCTCAAAGACTGAGGAGGACCAAGACAAACTCTATTGACAGCGGTGAAACAGGCAGCAGCCCAGATGTTACAGGAGCATGATTTTTACAAATTGTTTGACACTTTAATCGACAGCTGGGTAATGAAGGGAAATGACACTGACTTGCAACCTCTGCCTCAACAACTATGTAGCATCAAGGTCGAGGTGATGCTGCTAAAATGGATCTGAGTGGACTCTCCAGGGGTAAATGAATTAAAATGGTTAGGTATATCTCAGAAATGCATGATGGTGGTTTTGGGGATTTTCAGTCAGGTTCTGCTATTTCTGTCACAGCAGAAGCTAGAGGCACAGAGTAAAAGTCCTGATTTAATTAAACTTTTCTTTACCTTGGGACCTACACTGGTGATGTCCTTGGACACAGACCCATTAAAAAATGTACATATTATTTTTGGTCGCGACACCACCAGAAACCACTCCCAAATTATTCTGAAAGATTTTTGTTTTGGGTTGTTTAAGGACAAGCATTTAAATAGTAAAAGTAATATCTGTTGCCCTAGGTGTATTAATGTCATTGTAAACTGCTCATAAATGCAAGTGTTGTGTAAACATTTGGGTGGATGTCATGTCCTCCTCCTGACATCCAACACTGTTTATTAAAAAAAAAAAAAAGGTTAGGATAAATCAGCTGGAACCGGCTGATATTACACAGACACTGAGTCATGTATAGACCTTTATGTTCCTCCCTCTTTTTTTGTTGGCTGTTTCCATAGTAGCACTCTCAATACTGGGGTACAGAGATGCAAGATGCATATAAAGCACATCCTAAATAAGACTTTAACCAGGACTATAAATCATCCACAACACTAGACGGGAATAAATTCAGTAAGTAGCAGAGCTCCTGATTTTGGTGTTAAATTTATTATCTAGCTATTGTTGATCTATCATCCAAACCTTTATTTGTTTTGTTCTAGTGTTTTTTTAGAACTGTCTCTGGCTGCAGCGTACGGCCCCCAACAAGCCATTCAACCATTTGTCCCTCTCTCCTGAAATAGCGTCTCATCAAATTGTGCCTCTACATGGTTACAATAATAAACACACGATTAGGCTGCGGAACGGTGAGGTCAAAAGAAACAACTATGACTACAGGTTTTGCACCGGAAACAAAACTGCAGTCATCTGTGTGAAAGTCCTGTGCTTCCCCGACCCACCCATCTACCTCAACCTTCCTCATAACACAAAGTTTGTCGCCACATCCAATAACTTCCTCCTTTGGCTCTGTCATAATCACTCCTGCCACTAGGGGTTTCCTCACAATAAAACGTAACGAACTGGTTGAGCAGACGACCTATGGAGTTGTTTTGTAACAGGACAGTCTAGAAAACACAGAATTTTCTATGAGGAGTGGAAACTCACTCTTGAAAGAAAGGATTGTAGGCAGCCACAGGCAGGCAAGTGTTGCAGAGGGCAAAGTTAAAATCAGTGAGCTGTGAACTTGAGGAATGTAGGATGGCAAAGAAATCAACCACATACAGGATCCCTGTGTTCATTGTAAATACATATCCACATTGAAAGCTATTCTGGGAGGTGTCTGCAGCCTCGGTGTGTTCAGTGACGGTGCGCTGATAAAGAGATTTTGGCCCATTGTTGCGTTGGAATTGGTTGTGTTGGGGATGAGCCTAAAAAGAAAGGCTGACTGCAGGATGCAATTATGGGCAAAATGATGAGGAGGCTAAATCTGTAATTTATCAGCTTGCAGTGGCTGTAGAATATTATATGTATTTGCAGGATTTTACCAAAACTCCAGCCGTAAGTATAGTTGACACGAATGAATGTATAATGGAAAAATGCATTTTGAGCACCTGAGCTCAAAGGTACTGGAGGCACCTGCGGGAACTACCCTCAAGTGATTAGGATTCATTGGCTATTAACTCAGCTTATGTAACACTTGATCGGTCAGGCTAAGCTAACATGGAGCGAGTAGGAGGGTTAATGGTTTTAGGCCAGTCCCTCAGGTGCCTGACATATGGTGACACGGGTTCCTCTGCTGGGTTAGAGCAAGTGAATGGTGAAAAATAGCAGGTGGTGACATGGCCCTCAGCAGTGAGAGGGAAAAGGCCCAGACATGGTGTGACATCCCAGCCATCCATCATGTAGCAGGGAAGTGGGGGAAGCCTTAACTACCCATAAATCATCTTCCTGGAACATAAAGGGCTGAAGGTGATGCAGCACTTTTCACTTGGCTTACAGGATAAGACCAATCTACATGATTTTGTTCTCTCAGAATTGGATTGAATTATGTTTTTATAATGGTTTAACAACTAGTTATGGTTACTCACAGTCATCTCTCTGTACAATAAAAAGTAGAATACAACTCTGCCATCTATCCATTATCTATACCCTCTCTCCCGTCCAGGGTCATGGTTGGCTGGAGTATCTCCCTGCTAACACTAGGCAAGAGTCAGAACACACCTGGCAGGCTATCACAGGGCTGACATATATTTAGAGAGACACCCATTCGCATTCACACCTAAGGCAATTTGGAGTCACAAATTCTCCTAACTCACAACTCACAGGACTGTGGGAAGAAAAAGCAGTACCTGGAGGAAACCCACTGCAGACAGGAAGAGAACATGCAATCCTCACAGTGAGTTGATGGTGGTAACTGCTGAGTCTTGAAGAGTGAAATGACTCATTTTTTATTTTTCAAACAAAAATGACTGAGATGAGAGTGACTGAAAGGAGAAGGTCGTTCCTCCATCACACGGTGGATAGAGGAGTAGTAGTAGTGGAGAAAAAGTTCACATTTGTCATTTTTTTTACAAAGTACTGACCCTCTAAATGAGCTTTTGTGTAATTTCACATTGAGACTGTTAGAGCACTTGGGTGGGAGGGAAAGAGTCTCAAAGGTCAAAGAGTGATGATGAGATTATTTAAATTTTCATGTTATTTCCTCCTCCACCATAAATGCATCCATGTAAGACCCACGGTGTCTTGAGTTAGTGTTAGAGAAAGTTCTATTTCCAGACATTTACTGTATTCTAAATAAGGGCTGACCGAATACACCAAGCTGGTGTAATTGCTGATACATGTGAAGCCCTAACAAAGCCACAACACTGATTCCACTGTCATCCGTGTGAATGAAAGTGGGAATGCCTTCTGTTGGTGCGATCAGCCATGAAGCAGTCCCAGTTCCTGATACTCAACCACTCACAATGGCAGTAATAGAGGTGGCAATGAGCACCCACATTAACAAATATGGGTCAGCAGTGCTCCAATATTATGATTTATTTTGCTTTTGTCAGCCTGAGGTCCTAATTTATCTGCCGCTGGCAGTTCCACAGGGAATACTACGCTGGCTAACTCAAATCTCCCCCGACACAATGTGCCTTTGAATGTGTTCTTGCAAACACAGACATAACCGCATGCTGAGCCATAATTGGCCTGCATCATTTGCATTTGAATGGAGGGAAGCCATGCATGGGAGGCCTCGGTGAGAGAAATATCTACATGTAGCAAAGTACACGAGCTGAGAAAATGTACTGGGAAAAAGAGAGGAAATGAAAGAGGGGGAGGAAGCAAAGTGGACCGAGAGAGAAAGATGGACTCAAAGGAGAGTCTGGGGAGGGAAACAGGTGAACAGTGACGATGAAAAATCAACAAAGAACAATAGAAAATAAGATGAGGGAAAACAGTAAGTTAGTAAAATCAGTAAATTATTATCTTTCATATTAGAAGAACAAGAGATCTTTGAAGAAATTCAAAAATGCACCTGTAGCCTTTGAGTGGGAAGGCCTGGTGTCTGAGTGACAGCTGTGCTGGTTGGGGCACCAAGACACATAAACTTCTTCTACATCCCACGCCACGGATAACACCTTGTTAGCAATGATATCCAACAGTATGGGTGACAGTACTGCAGACATGTGAAAGTAAACAGTTTCAATGTGGTACAGCTGAGAAGCTAATTAGCTTCTCAGTTTAGCACAGAAATATGTTTGCTTAAAGGTACAGTATGCAGGATTTCCCCTAACAACAATGTATAAACTCAAACAAAAGTAACCTCTTCATCATCATCATTTATGACCCATTAGAAGTTTGTGGCAGTGTATTTATCTACACAAACCCTGCCCTCTGCCTGTACTTATTTTGCTGTGTTCAGGAGGATTCTGGGCTGCAACGTTTGGGCAGTGGGTACGTAAACCCCAGCCAATAACAGCACGCAGGGAGTGGGGGCGGGACATGGATGTATAATGAGCTGCAGGTCTATGTGTTCAACTGAGCTGCATTCACACAAAATCCGGCAGCGTGGCACCTTCCTGCACGGCTGTGCGGAGGTGTGGGTGTTTTTGTTTGTGCTTTACAACGTAACCACTGTGAAAAAAAAAAAAGAAACCATTTTATTTCTCTCGCTCCATGCCAGGGAGGAGGACCAACTTTGAATGGTGTGTTTGCAAATGGCAGCTGACAAATCCTGCACAATATCCCTATAGAGGAGTCACTGTGAGTTTAGCTGGAATTGTGAGTCTAGCTAAAATTAGCATTAGCATTAACGACTTTGTACTTACCAGTCTAGAAGAAAAGTTACTCGTTCACCATCAGACTTTGATCCTTAACTTACCAAGAGCTGTCTCCAGAGGTGGAAAGCAACCATCTTTTTTAGCTTCTACTTCCATCATTTCTTTTATTCAACTCAAATTAGCATGCTAACCAGCTAGCTCTGACCCAGTCAGACCGTCTTGTCACTTTCCGTCATAGTAGCGTCCTGTCTGCCCTGAAGCGGTAGCTGCTCAGAGAATGTATTATAACCTTTTGTCTTGTAAAAGCAACAATGACTGAAAGTTTTGCCAAGACTGGTAAGTGAACAGTTGCTAATGCTAACGCTGGCTATGTAGCAATAGCAAAACTTACAAATAACTCCATCAACAACTCAATCAGCAGCTAAGACGAAACAAAAGGTGTGTCCACACTTGTAGGTAAGAAGTAGACATAAGTGAGAAAGCTAATGGGTTGTTCGAAGTCTATAGTCATTGTTGTGATGTGTCACAAATGGCTTTATACAATTACCTTTAAAATCAAAATTTCAATTGACTATATGAAAAAAAGGAGTTACGCCAAAAAATGTAAAATGATAATTCTCCCTTTTGGGTACTGATTTCTCCAAAGGACAGGACCTGTTTACAAAATAGTTCTATATGTTGTGACAGAAAAAATAAGGACAGGATATGAGCAAATATCAACACTGTTTCAGTCATCAGTTATTGGGTGTCTTCTATCTTGACACTTCAAGGAATTCAGGAATTGCATCACCAGAGAGCCTCTTGCAGTAGAGATAGTGAGTATGTGCCAGTGGCTGGGACAGGAAAGGAGGCCAGTGATGGCAGGAAAGAGAAAATAATGTTACAAGACAGGAAAAAAAAAGACATAACAGCACTGGATGCTAGTCAGCACAATTACTCACTCACACTGACACACACATACAAGTAACTCCCAGGATGCCGTTGGCCAGCTGTTTAAAAGGTGTCCTCAGAGAGCGCGTCCTAACCCCCACCACCCTACCATACCCTACCAGTGTCACCTGGCCCTGTCACAGCCAATCAGAATGGCCATTAATCACGCCTCATGCAAACACGCTGTCACCCTGCTGCAGCTCCAGCTCCACCCCTCCCTCCTCCTGCCCTGCTCTCTCGCTTGCTTTACCTCCCTTGACTCACCAAGCATACCCTGAAATCAGGAAATGTCTCTTCCTCTCCTTTTGCTGCTGACATTCCTCTCCTTGCCACCACTAATGGCCCCCCACCTACAGCACTGAGTTGAAAATGCTAGCCCTGCTTCAAGCTGCTTCAGCAAAGATCATCTATGACTCTGAGACTTACATAAGCTTTCAAAGAGGTTTCAAAGGAGGAAACCCACAACTGGCAGATGAGGACTGATGCAACAGCCCACATTTATACATCCAAATTTATAGGAGAAATACTAAAATACATTTATACGTTGAAGACTTATTCATTAATTATGGCTGTAGCTGCACTGTATTTGGATCAACAGGCTCGGGCAACATCATCTGAGATCCAGGTCCTCACCCACCATCACTGTATCATTCAGCAGTGACAACTTAGCAACCCCTGAGAATTGATTATGGCTGTTGACCGGCCTTACAAAATAAAGTAAAATGGTGTCATAATCTTGTGTGTGAATAAGTGCAGAGTAGGCAAGTCCACTGGGTCATCGAGTGAGCATCCTCTCAGTGCCTGCTGTTTCACTGAGTTGGGCCCTCGACACCGAAAGGCTAAACAGTGTGTACCAGCGTCCCACAACCATCCCCTCCATAATGGGTTAAATTCACTCCAGTATGACCCCCCACCAGCATGCTATAACTGACTACAAGCTAACTCCATGTGAGGCTAGATAACATGTTGCTATCGTTGGTAACATGCTGTTCAACCCACCATGCAACAGCCAAGCAGTCACTGTTAGCTACCTCATCTTTGCAAGTAACAAAAGCATCCACTCCTTTTTACCTGGCTAGCCTATTAAGCCAATTAGCATATTAATTAGAATGCTAGCAGCGTGTCATCCTAACCAGCATGCTGCCTGAACCACCATATAACCCAAACGACATTCACCCCAGCTTGGTGATTTACCAAACAAACAAGCCAAGCTATTGTTTGAAGCATAATAGGTTCACACAACAAGTTTTGCACTTACCTTTGTCCTACTTGAATCACTGACCTCCAGCACCTTTCCCACTGCATTCAAAGCAGCTCGGGTAACACCTCTACTCAGGAAACCCTCTCTTATCGCCCTGTCTCGCTTCTTCCATTCCTATCCAAAACTATTGAACGGGCAGTGGCTAAACAACTCTCAGAATTCCTCCTACAGAACAATCTTCTTGATCCAAATCAATCTGGTTTCAAGAGCGGTCATTCAACTGAAACTGCCCTGTTGTCTGTGACAGAAGCCTTAAAAGAAGCAAGAGCAGCTGCAAAGTCCTCTGTCCTCATTCTACTTGACTTATCAGCTGCCTTTGACACACTTAACCATCGCATCCTCCTCTCTACTCTCTCTAACATGGGCATCTCTGGCTTGGCTCTTTCCTGGTTTGAATCCTACCTGACAGGGTGCTCATTCAGCGTATCCTGGCTTGGACAGTCGTCCACCTCGCATCACCTCACCACAGGGGTCCCCCAGGGCTCAGTGCTGGGGCCCCTACTATTTGCTATCTACACCACCTCCCTGGGTCCGATCATTCGCTCACATGGCTTTTCCTATCACTGCTACGCAGATGACACTCAGCTGTATCTGTCATTTCCTCCTGATGACCCCTCGATCTCTGCACGGGTCTCTGATTGCCTCTCAGACATCGCCACATGGATGAAGGCACATCACCTCCAGCTGAATCTTTCAAAAACTGAACTGCTGGTTCTCCCAGCTAAACCTACAATACACCATGACATCAACATCAAAACTGATTCCCTATGGCTCACCCCCACCAGGGTGGTGAGAAACTTAGGGGTTATGATTGATGACCAACTAACCTTTTCCAATCATGTCGCCTCAGTTGCCCGGTCATGCCGCTGTGCACTTTACAACATCAGAAAAATCAGACCTTACCTAACTCAACAGACTACTCAACTCCTGACACAAGCTGTGGTCATCTCAAAACTAGACTACTGTAATGCCCTCCTGACGGGCCTCCCAGCCCGCACAGTGCAACCACTTTGGATGATCCTGGTCTACAACCAACCCAAAAGGTCACATGTAACCCCGCTGCTCATCGAGCTCCACTGGCTACCTGTTGCAGCCCGCATTAAGTTCAAATCTCTAATGCTTGCCTACAAAGTTGTCTCTGGTACTGCACCTACCTACTTGAACGCCCTGGTACAGGCATATGCTACCTCACAACCGTTGCGCTCCTCTAACAAACGACGCCTGGCTCTGCCACCCATTCGTTCAAGGCAATCCAAACTCTTCTCTCACGTTGTCCCCCGTTGGTGGAACACACTACCATTACCTTTCTGTTAGTCGCTTTGGATAAAAGCGTCTGCTAAATGACTAAATGACTAAATGACTACCTGCTCACCTTTCTTCTGACCCACAGCCATTCACTGGAACTGGCTGCAGTGTGTGCAGCCAGTTCCGCCAACTTACTGCCAACCTCTACTGGGGGGAACCTTAGGTTTCCTACCACACTCTTCTGCTGCCAACTCTGTACGTTTAAGCTTTTTCCCCTCAAAAGTCAATTCTGCTGCATCCTCCCATAGTGTTGTCAGCTGCACAAAATATACAACCCACTGTGTTTCTGGCCATGACACAAGCTCTAGTCTTATAAGTGGTAGCTGTCTCCTGAGGGACAATGAGCTGTTTTCCTAAATTTAGGCTCAATTCCTTTCCACCCCCTGCACCAGTGGTTGGCAACTGGTGGCCTACGGGCCAAAACTGGCCTGCCAGCAGTCACATCTGGTGGCCTGCCAGATATGAGCTGAATTTTTTTAATCTTATAATATCGAACTGACAGTCTCACATTAAAAAGTAGCTAATGTCGAAACAGAGAATCTCCTCCCACTTGAAGATGCTTATTATACTTTTATCCACATTGAGAGTGAATGAGAGACACAACAGTGTCATATCAGGAGCAGCGCACAGCACCTGGTTCAACAATAGAACTCCGTCAATGCAATAACAGTTACCCACAGAATCACTTGCTCTTTAGCATTTTGTCTGAAAAATAAAAGCACAAGAATGTTCGTTTTTTTTTTTTTTTTTTTTTTTTTTAAAATAACATCAGTTCAATAAATCAGTCAAATGTATATTTGTGACTGTGGCCACACAATAAAGTAAATTTAAGTTGCATTTTATCAGTTTCTTAAAATTAGCCTTTGATTATATTCTGGCCCCCATGTAATGGGTTAGGAAAACATTGGCCCGAGGCCAAACTTACTTGCCGACCCCTGCCCTACTCACTCTGACTCAGATTCATTAAGTATCTTTCCAAACCAATTAGCTTTAGGTGGGAATGAATAATAAAGCCCTCAAACACAGTCTGGTTTGATGCTGGTTTACTTACACTGCTTTTAAGTGCAGTGCCCATCTTGTTTGATGGAGGAAACTCCACATACCTTCAAATGTGAGTTTTATGCAGTTATTAATAATAATAATAAAGGTTAACTCATAAGTTTCCATACCCCAGATGGACATTTCATATTGTCTAACACAGCAAAGAAAGAAAAAAAAGATTTTATCCAATAAAAGACAACAGTTTTGTAACAGTTTCTTTGAGGGTGACTCTACATCACTAGTAATGACTTTATGAGCTTTATGACTTTGTGAGCTTCTTTACAAGATAAAAAACTCAAAAAATTGTGCATCCTGCCATGATGCCTTTCTCCAACTGCTGCCATGTTGGAGCGAACTCGTTACGAGAGATATTTGGGTGCCTGAAAATATTCCCTTCACTAGCCCTTTGACCTCTCACAATACTCTGATGCTTCCTACGGTCAGCTGTGGAAAACAGAACCAGATGAATTTGATCAGATCTCTACAACATGCAAGTCTCTGATGCTAGCTCACACGTGTGTGCTCCAAAACATCCAGTTTTCTGCACTGAAGTGTCAATAAACTCATTCCTGTCTACACTGAAGAATTTTGCCCTCTACCCTGAGAAATCAAATGGGCCTGAACTGTCCAACATCAACAGAATCTTCCATTCCAACACCCAGGAATAAGCCGTGCTACCCTGACAAGCCCCCACAAGAACGTCAACACATCTGGATCATTTTTACAAAGTGTGTATGGCTCGCCATCAGGCCGAGGGGCTGATGCTGACCTTGTTTGCCTAACTACTATTTCCACCTCTGTCAATGCTGGGGCTTTAACATCCACTGGGGGGTCTATTGTCCCAGTGGAGGGCATATCTAGATGTAAATCTAACTGCCTGGCCCTACCTCTATCTGTACACGGTAAGTGGTTGGTAAACTTACATAGATTCTTATAAAAACCTTCCCTGGCTCACTCCTTTTTCCAAAGACTTTGTGCTTTCCTTAAAGTTGTCATTTTGCAGCACATAAATGTCCCCTTTCTCACTATCTGTAACTTGTCCTCCACAGCTTTCTGAGTTGTCTTGGCTCTTGGTTGAGCTGACATGTTTCCCTCATATTTTGCTTTTCAACTTGTAAGAATAGAAAAAGCCTCTGAAAGTCTACAATATGATACATCCGTGGCCACTGCTAACAAAATTTTAAGACGGATTAACAGTTGTTTTAAGACTCACACTCGTGCAAAGCAAGTCTTGGTCTTGGTCTCATGCTGACGCAGCCTTGTGTCATTTGCTCTTGATTTAAGTAATCAAGGTAAACACAGAGGATGGCTGCTCATAATGACACTGCGCTCTGCTGTGGCACTTCAATCATCTGAAAGAAATATGAGGTGCATATCTGTCCTGATGAATTCAGATGGAGAAGAGTTTTATACAGTCAACAGTAAAGCAGCTGTGGAGAACAGATCGATTGTACTCATTTATAGATCAATGTAAATGGATATACCAGTGTTCCTGCTTTAAACAGATTAAACATTAATCTCAATGCCGATTTAAACACATCCACTGGTTGAGGAGTGTTTCATGAAATAGTTTACATTTACATTTACATTTAGTCATTTAGCAGACGCTTTTATCCAAAGCGACTTACAGAAAGGGGAACAATCAAGGTTAAGTGCGATAAGAAGTGTTAGCGCAGCAATAAGTGCTAGTGACGATTCTTTAAGTGTAGATTTGTCATGTAGTGCTAGGAGAGAAGGTGCTCTCTGAAGAGCTGGGTCTTCAGGAGTCTTTTAAAGGTAGAGAGGGACGCCCCTGCTCTGGTAGGAAGTGGTAGTGTGTTCCACCAACGGGGGACAACGTGAGAGAAGAGTTTGGATTGCCTTGAACGAATGGGTGGCAGAGCCAGGTGTCGTTCGTTAGAGGAGCGCAACGGTCGTGAGGAAGCATATTCCTGTACCAGGGCGTTCAAGTAGGTAGGTGCAGTACCAGAGACAACTTTGTAGGCAAGCATTAGAGATTTGAACTTAATGCGGGCTGCAACAGGTAGCCAGTGGAGCTCGGTGAGCAGCGGGGTGACATGTGACCTTTTGGGTTGGTTGTAGACCAGGCGCGCCGCTGCGTTCTGGATCATCCTAAGTGGTTGCACTGTGCGGGCTGGGAGGCCCGTCAGGAGGGCATTACAGTAGTCTAGTTTTGAGATGACCACAGCTTGTGTCAGGAGTTGAGTAGTATGTTGAGTTAGGTAAGGTCTGATTTTTCTGATGTTGTAAAGTGCATAGCGGCATGACCGGGCAACTGAGGCAACATGATTGGAAAAGGTTAGTTGGTCATCAATCATAACCCCTAAGTTTCTCACCACCCTGGTGGGGGCGAGCCATAGGGAATCAGTTTTGATGTTGATGTCATGGTGTATTGGGAGAACCAGCAGTTCAGTTTTTGAAAGATTCAGCTGGAGGTGCCTTCATCCATGTGGCGATGTCTGAGAGGCAATCAGAGACCCGTGCAGAGATCGAGGGGTCATCAGGAGGAAATGACAGATACAGCTGAGTGTCATCTGCGTAGCAGTGATAGGAAAAGCCATGTGAGCAAATGATCGGACCCAGGGAGGTGGTGTAGATAGCAAATAGTAGGGGCCCCAGCACTGAGCCCTGGGGGACCCCTGTGTTGAGGTGATGCGAGGTGGACGACTGTCCAAGCCAGGATACGCTGAATGAGCACCCTGTCAGGTAGGATTCAAACCAGGAAAGAGCCAAGCCAGAGATGCCCATGTTAGAGAGAGTAGAGAGGAGGATGCGATGGTTAAGTGTGTCAAAGGCAGCTGATAAGTCAAGTAGAATGAGGACAGAGGACTTTGCAGCTGCTCTTGCATCTTTTAAGGCTTCCGTCACAGACAACAGGGCAGTTTCAGTTGAATGACCGCTCTTGAAACCAGATTGATTTGGATCAAGAAGATTGTTCTGTAGGAGGAATTCTGAGAGTTGTTTAGCTGTTGCCCGTTCAATAGTTTTGGATAGGAATGGAAGAAGTGAGACAGGGCGATAATTCTCGACCTCAGCAGGGTTGAGAGAGGGTTTCTTGAGTAGAGGTGTTACCCGAGCTGCTTTGAATGCAGTGGGAAAAGTGCCGGAGTTCAGTGATTCATTTATCACATGCGTGTTAGCGGGCTAATGGTTTGGAGGAGGTTTGTTGGTATAGGGTCCAACGAGCATGTAGTAGGACGGCTACATGTCAACAGTTTGGATACCATACTCTCAGAGAGGGGTGTAAAGCTAGAAAAGGAGGTGCTAGCAACTGTGCTTGGTTGCGAAAGTGCAGTAGCTGATTCAGTGCCACCCAGCTGAGGTACAGAGAGACATGTAGTAGGACTGCTACATGTTACAGTGCTAGGAGTTGGGTGGAGAGCAGGCTGGACTGAGAATCGGCTGCTGATTGCTGCCACTTTGCCTGTAAAGAATGATGCAAATGTATTGGCGGTAAGGCAGGTAGGAGGAGGAGGAGGCGGAGGGTTGAGTAGTGATTTGAAGGTGGAGAAAAGTTTCCGGGTGTCACTGACACTGTTGACTTTGTCATTGTAAAAAACAGTCTTTGCAGCAGAAACGCTGGTTGAGAAGGAGGATAAGAGTGTGTGGTAGCTTTTGAGATCATCGGCTAGTTTGGATTTGAGCCATTTTCTTTCAGCAGCTCTGAGTTTGGTGCGCTGTGAACGGAGGGTGTCATTCAACCATGGGTGGGATTGCTTGGATCGAGCAGGCCTCGTAGATAAAGGACACAGTCTGTTCAGGCATGAGTTCAGAGTAGAGATGAGTGAATCAGTGGCATCATTAACCTTCAGAGAGGAGAATGTGCTGAGTGGAGGTAAAGCAGAGGCAACAGTAGAGGAGAAGTGGGTTGGTGATAGGTTACGGAGGTTACGGCGGAACGTAACCATAGATGGTTTAATGTCACTCTGATAGAGTGACATTAAGATGATAGGTATGGAGTGGCACATACTGTACTATTAAGACTGAGGAGGGAATAGGACCTGTTCGCTGTGCTCGGTGAACTTGCACAGGTAAACTTGCTTGTCTTAGCCTCGTCCGTCTTCACCGAGGACGGCTGAACGCTACGGTTGACACTTACGCTGACGCTTCAGGGACCAGCCCTGTTTATATAGTTTCATGGAATTGAACGCGGCTGTTCCCGCGTATAGGCTGATTGCGACTAGCGTAGACCACCCTCAGTCGTTGCCGTGAATGGTTTTTCAATTGAGGTGCAAATTGCTCATACCTGAGTGTTCTGATCACCCGTAGATGACCGAAACTCGCAGCTCTTATTGTTCGCTTGGCCTCAGTTGTTTACAACGCACAGAGTTGAATTCTGAATGATTCCAGAATTCAGAAGGATTCAGATTTAGACTGCCACAGAAATATTCAGAGATATTCAGACCGCCCCAGTAGTGTAATGCTTACACTATGCTGAGTACTCTGACCGCCACAATCAGTATAGTGTAATGTTTATACTTTTTCTTAATACTCTGACCGCCCCAGTCAGTATAGTGTGATGCTTACACTTTCACTCACTCAGCGCACCAGGAGGACCTTGTATTTCCATTTTAAACATTACAGCATCATTGCTGCACATTTACAATAAATATTGAATTTGGTTTCGTTGATAAAAATCACCAGACTGGTCTCAAGGTGATGTCAGAAACAGACGCATATTCTCAGCACATATCCCAACTTGATTTGTGTTGCCTCATTTACCACACAGATGGGCAAAGCGAATTTCAAGGTCAATTTCGCTGTCTCACATTTTATATCAGATTTTCTCATGTGATAATTATTTTTCAACTTTTATTAAGGGGTGTTACTATTTTAAACCTCACACTTTTCAAAATCTTTTGAGCTTTGGATTTTGATTTTATAAAGACTGGTCTAGGTTTTTTTCTGTGTGTGTAATAAGTAGTGTTGTTACTAACCATAAGGCTCATTTTCCCTGCATACTATTGCTTTAAAACTGATTTGAAGCCATTGCTTTCAATGTGTTTCATGATACTATGAAAATCCGCTTTTAAGGCCTTGAGACCTGCTTCAGTGAGGTAATCCATCACGGTCAACATCATGTGACCTTTTATTCCTGCCAATGCTAAATTATTGTGGCATGGTAATGTAGCTGAAAGTGCTGATTGATTCGAAAAGTCTACACTGTATTACCACACAGCACACAACTTTAAGGAAAATAAAAGCAGACCTGGTGTTCATTGTGATGGATTACTGGAGTCAAATAGGTTCCAGGTCTTTCCAGGTGGTGGTTTCTACAGTCTGATGAAATGAGAGGAAATCCCTGGCTTCTCGGGACGTTTGAACAACAACTCTAGCTTCTTCAGCACATTAGCTTGATCACCGAGGTACACACAGGAAAATGATGTGGCATTATTTATAATATGCTTAAATCGACAGAAATGATGTGTCATATTGCACCTGCTTATTTAAAGTCAGTCAGCCGGATGGGTTTATTCAGCAGCTGACTGTCAAGGGAAAGTGGAGATAACAGTTCCAAGGTCTTTGATGAATTCAGGAAGCTCCTAAACATCAACAGCAATTTTGTACCCTCATCAAAACAATTACATCAGCTAATTTATTGGTCTGATCACAAGGCAAGCTGCTACCATACTAAAAATATGTTCACCCACAAATTTGATAAAAGCCTAATTATGGTCACTGCTCATCAGATTCTTGTAAACAGATTATATCTCACCTTTCATCTCTGCTTGTAATTTATTCCCTCATTTACTTTCTATCCCTCCTCTCGTACAACGCATTCAGAAAGTCCCCTTCACTTTTTTCACATTTTGATATGTTGGAGTCTGAAGATAAAATCATTTAAATTAATTTTTCCCTCATCTACCTGCCCTCAATACTCCTTAATGACAAAGCCAAACCAGAATTACAGAAAATCTGTAAATTCATAATCAAATAAAAAACTGAAATATCACATAACTTTACAGACACTTTACTATGACTCTGTAAATTTAGCTGAGGTTCCTCCTTTTCTCTGGATCATCAGATGTTTTTACAGCTGGACTGGAGTCCACCAGTGTTGAATCAGCTGATTTGACACACACCTATATCAGGTCTCACAGCTGACAATGCAGATCAGCGCAGAAACCATGAGGAGGAAGGAGCTGCTGCAGAGTTCAGAGACAGGATTGTGTTGAGGCTCAGATCTGGGGAAGGACACAAAGAAATCTGCCGAGAACACAGTGGCCTCCATCGTTCTTATATAAGTTTGGACCAACCAGGATTCTTCCTGAAACGATTTTAGCAGAGGGCTGCAACATGAAGAAATGTGAAGAAGATGAAGGGATCTGAAGACTTTCTGAATGCACTGTATCATCATATTGATTGTCCCTTAGTGCTGAACATGGAAGTGACAGTTGACGTGGAGAATACCACAATGACGCCTCCTCTACTCGTTCATTATTTTCCATTAATGTACAATGATGCACCACAGCAGTGCAATCTCACATGAACTCTTACCAAAGAAAAAAAAGAGGTAATTTCATCATCTGTATGTGAAGAGTGGAGATCCTGAGTGTGCTCACTGACAGTGCAGACGACTTATTAAAACTGTTGTGTCTCATGGACAGTCTGGTATAACAGGTGTATGTTATGGGTATCAGGTTGTGAGGGGTAACTTATTATGGAAGCCAGCGCAGTTGTTGCAACAGGAATGAAACACTGCACCCAAACCAAACGTAACTGCTTGATGAGTTTTCAGGTGTAGTTAAACCAGTCCTCCAACCTGGACAACCACACAGGTGGCTTTTTTTTTTATTAGAGGGCTGACTCTGATACGACCCATGGCAGCGTCTCCTGAAACAGCGCCTCTATGACGGCAGGTGTACCAGACAGTGGTTGTCATGGTTACAACAATAACACTCATGGTTTAGCTAGGTTTAGGAAAAGATGGTGATTTGGGTTAAAATAAGTACTTCCTCAACATTAGACAATCTTTGTTGTCAAAGTTACAATAATAACAACGAACGGTCATGGATAATAGAAAGAACATAAACTGCTACTACACTATGGTCAAACGCTACATTACTCTTCATAGACACACATTTAAACAGCTCATCATACTGTAGATAACATCACACAGGTTGTCCCCTCTCACCATGAATACATACAGAAACTGTTTGCATGATTCAGTATATTCATACTAGAGTACTTTGATGTAGTACAGGGATTAACCCTCTACTTTTTTATATGCACACGTGAGTTTATATGCACACTCATACTCATGACAAAAACTGGGACTGGACTCCCCCCAGGACAGAGGTGGTGATGATGACAGTGTATATGCAGAAGTAACAGTGAGTTCCTTACCTGGATGTGAGGTGTCCGGCAGGATCACAGCACAAAGGAAACAAGAGGACAGAGAGAGACAGAACAAAACAAAGAGATCATTAGAAGGCACCAAAGTGTGAGTCAGAATATCTGTGGAAAGTGACTTGAAAACAAAACATCAATGTTTCCTGTTGTCATCATTTATCCACATCTATGCCAAAAAATACACATAAATGTAATCATGAAGCGCCCAGGCACGCACAAACACACACACACACACACACTAAATCAGACTGATGCAGGTAAATGTGCTGTCACACTTTCACATGCTGCCACCACAGCCACAGTTTGTGCTGTTAGTTAACACAATTTCTGTTAAATGTGACAATTACAAACACAGTTTGATAGTTTGATAGACAGAAGTCAACATCCAACTTTTTACACTTCTCCTCTAGTGAAACGTGTCCCTTTATGTTCCCGCCAGCAGCAGGAAGCCTTCAGCGTTAAACTAGACTTCCTCAGACCCTCATGCATGCTTGCATTCATCTGCAGAGGGTTCATAATCCTTTTTTTCTTAAGATATTTTTTAGGCTTTTGTGCCTTTATTTGATAAGACAGTGGAGTGACAGGGAAGGGGGGGATGACATGCAGAGTGGGGCCAGTCAGGAGTCGAATCGGCGACTCACCTGCTCAGAGCATTCAGCTCAGCTATTGGGTCGCCCCAGGGTTAATAATTCTGCTAGAAAAAGACATGTATTTAATCAAATAAATTAAAGGGGAACTCCACTGATTTTACACCTAAAGGTCAGTTCATTTGTCATAGAAAATAACCTTGATCATGAATAAACCCTAATGCCCTAATGAGCTCAGGCTACACATTTTAACAGAAACCATGTGATTAAAAACGGGGATAGTCTGAAAGATGTGGTTAACAGGGAGGGAGCGCCCGACATAAAGATGCTACTTGGTTGCATTATGGGAAATGTGGGATACAGGGTGTTTGGAGGTTGAATCTGCTATTTCAGCCTATGCTGCTTTGATTTTGTAAGTGGAAGCACCTGAGCACATCTACTGAGGTACAGTTACACTTTATTTCATTGATGCTGCTCTCTACTTCTACTCCACTACATTTCAATGAGACATGTAATACTTTTTGCTACATTACATTTATTTGACAGCCATAGCTGTGGCTCCATCACTGTCTGGTTTGGAAATATCACAAGACCCTGCAATGGGTAGTGAGCTGAGAGGATAATCAGGGGCTCTCGCCCATCCATCACGGACCTCTCAAACATCACATCATCCATTCAACTGTCACTGTTGCAGATTCTTCCCACCCCTCCCCCAGACTGTTAAGCCTCCTGCTGAGTGCAGCTTGATCCCAAAAGACTTTCCTTCATGTAAGGAGGGAAACCAAATCAAAACAAATTGCACCTGTGTTTTCCATCCTTTTGCTGTTTTGTTCCATCAGCAGGAAGAACCACTCTACGGTAACACCTCAATTCATTAGATTAAAAAAAAAAATGTTACAGTGCTGGGCTCACATATACTGTATACTGCAAAACACTCTGCAATCTCATTTGTGATGTTAATACAAGACTGTGTGTGTGTGTGTAAAAATGAGCAACACACTGCTTAAACTTTGCTGTACTTGTATTTCTTTTGCGAATATAATACATGTCGCACACACTGTTTAAAGCACAGGACCAACACAAAACTGAAAATAAAATAAAAAAAAAACAGCAAAAAACAAAACAAAAAAAACAACACTAAACAGCAGTGAAAACTGAAGTAATCAATCAAGTCATCAAGGTCCAATCTGACACTGGAGGAAAAGATGTTCCCCTTGCAGATGCTGACAAGCATCAGATAGAGTCTTAGGGGACTGTCCATGTTAGGAACTGCCATTACTGATATAAATGTGGTGTCCTTTCAGCACCAAGGGACGAGACAAAAAGTCTTAAATTTTGTCAAGAAGCTGCAATGTCTACAACCCAAAGAACAACAAACTAAGGGCTTTTTTATTCTTAGATATCTACCAGTAGTTCGTCTCAAAATGCAAAATCATTTTCTCATTAACATTAAAATCCAAAGGATTGCGTGAATTTACTCAACACATTCCATGAAAACCTGCCTATTTTGCCTGGGTATGAAACCATTTCTGAAGCTTTGAGAGTCCCTCTGTTTCCAAACTTCTTCTATTTAATAATTACTGAGGCCACTGTTCTCCTGGGAACACTCATTTTATTATAGAGGTCTTCAGTGAGTTCCTCTGACTTCATGGCTTGGCTTTTGTCCTGACATGCAGTGTGAATTGTGGGACCTTATATACACAACTGTGTGCCTCAAAAAACAGTCACATTCCAGCAGCTAGGGCCAAAAAAAAACAAAAAAAACAACCAAAGATGTAATGTTCAGTTACTTTGCAAAAATTATTAAAAATAACTAATTCATAAAAATACAGTCATTTTCCATAATTAAAATACAGTTTTTACCTTTAATTTCACATGAGATCTTGTGTATTTTTGTTGTGTTTAACCCTAGAACACTAACGTTATTTGAAATGGTGTTACTAAAAAAATTAGTAACACCATCACTAACGTCGGGTGAAAATCACCTGAACGCATGCCTCTTGAAAAAACCATAGATGGGAGGAGGGAAACAAACATACCATTAATGACATCAATGAGCAGCCTGAAGCTACCCAAGGACCCATGCAACTCAGACAGCAGCAACACAATGAAAATCACATGACAAGAATCATGTGGGTGAAAATCACCCGACGTTAGTGTTCTAGGGTTAATGAAGGTTATCTACACATGTACAAACAATGAAATGACCTATGAATACAAAAACCAGGCTTCAAACTGCAGAGGAGTATTGTTATAGTTAGATTCTATTTTATCTTGGATATTTGATCAGTATTGAATGTCATAAAGTGAAATACAGAACCATCCATAAAACATTTGACGAACTTTAAAAAAATGTCAAAATACAGTTGTATAACTGGTAAGTGAGTTTACGATTACAACTTTTTTTAGATCATATCAAGTGTAAGTAATATGAGTTTTTACCTATAACTGTACATAAAATCTTGTATATTTATAAAATCATTAGTTGTAAAAGAATCAAAAAATTTTTAAAAAGTATGTCATCTGTAAAATTACTGAATTCAACTCATAAAAATGTCCAAACAATGTTAAACAAAGATGATATAAGTGTATAGCATACATAAAATACCTATAGTAAAATGTATATATGAATATATATTAAAAATATCTATGATTAATTTTTATATGGTGTAACATGTTACAAGCACATATGTTAACAATATACATTTAATTTAGTTATTATTATTTAGTTATTAAAACAACATACATATAAAATTCAATATGCTTATATATGTTTATCTTATTAATTTCTTTTTAATTTTAATGTCTATCTTCTCATTCAGGGAAAGTGGTCTCAAACCTTTGGACCCTAATGTGTATAATATCAACATAAAGTGACAGACTTTGATATCATTATATTTACATATGACATATTAACATATGTCTACAATATAAGCATACATATATATTTGTATGGTCTAGACATAGATCTCAGTATATGAAATTGTTTCAGTTTCTAATAGGTTTCATTTATAATTTTTACATATTTGTTTTATGCTATGTGCACATATATTTCATATATGGATATTTAAAATATGTACATGTATTATATTTGCATATAAATTAAATATTTACATGTGATTTCACATAAAATCATCTGTATTTAATGATATCATTTTTTAACAGGATCTAGAGAAAGATAATTTAAGCAATGGGGCTGCATCAGACCTCAGTTTGAAGTGCTAATAGAAAAGGGTGTGAATACTTTTAGTTTTTGATTTATGATAAATTTGCAAAACATTCTCAAAACCTGTTTTCACGTTGTCATTATGGGTCAATGGGTAGAGAATGGCAGCTCATTCATGCATTTCCAATCAAATCTACAACACAATTATGTGTGCAAAAAGTGAGGCGGCCTCAATACTGCAGTGCATTTCCTTCCAAATTAATATTTGTTTTAAGTCTTACAGTGAGTTTCACATTGTTTAAACCTTTTTATATATCTTCTCTGTTCTGGGTTGTCTTTTTATATTTCACATGTATTTCTTTATTTATTTATTTGCAGTCTTTTGATGCTTGTCATTTCACATTTCCCTGCTCATCCTGTGGTGTGCATGTGACAAGTTGAAAAATCGAAATCAAAAATCAAAGAGCGAGTAATTCTTTTTAGATCAGTGGTCAACAATCACATATGGTTAAATCCACCAGAGAACAGGAAACACACGCAACACATCCACAAAACATGTTGTGTTTGGAGTAAAGGCCAGGGCACTAGCTCTGCTGCTCTCACACTGCTGCTGTCCACCCACGCATATAACACATAGCTGTACACCAACAGTTCATGCCCCTTCCCTGGGGTGAAAACATGTCAAAGGTACTTCTGGAAAACATATAGAAAATCATTGCCTGAAATGGACATAGCTATAGAAACAAACACACAGAGGCAGGTGGAAAGAAAATAAAAGCATCAGGAGAAAAAAAACACAGTGGACCACAAAATAACTAAGCATCACAGTATTGTCAAAGTAGCACACGAGTGATTCTTTCCTCCTCTTAGAGCAGATTTGCCTTGAACAAAAGGGGGCCCAGGAGACAGCTGCAAGTTGGCATTTTGTGTCCCATTACCAAGAAATTGTTAGGCTTGGTGCCATCAGAGCAGCTATGGCAATTACTGCAATTAGTGGCCTTACCTCGGGCACCGTCCCAGTGGGGTCCATTTGTAAAAGATGAGACTAAGGTGCTATAATGGCTATAATGTTGGAGAATCTATTCCGAGTGCATTATAGCTCTCAGTCAAGCCCTTCGGCTATCTCAGAACATCCTTGGAGCGTTCCATGGTGGGGAAACAGAACACACCTTGCAGATTAAAATGTCTTTCAGAGATCAGGCTGCACCGAAAAATGTTATACACAGTAGATATAAAAAAACTGGTTGTCATAGCTGACACCATATTTTTCACAGAGTATTCTCTTCCAGAAAAATATAACTGAACTGTCAAAGTGGAGTGGGTGGTGGGTGGCTGACGTATAAACTAACTGAGCACTTTATTAGGAACACTTGTACACCTACTTCTCCATAAAATTATCCATCAGGATGTAATAACCCGTCCGTGTGGCAGTGTTATGTACAAATCCTTCAGGTCAGTAGCTTCAACTTTTGCTCACATCAAACATCATGTGATCTCACTGACTGTGTTGGTGTCAAACCGGCTGGTTTGATTTTTTTCTGAAGGTGTCATGTCAATGTCAGTGCAGGAGGCAGAGAAAAGGAGGAAGTGAAATATATATGTGTTTGTGTGCATGTGTAGTTGTATGAGTGTATGCATAACAAAGAAAGTTCAGTGTGTGTGTGTATGTGTGTGTGTGTGTGTGTGTGTGTGTGTAGCTGGAAAAGTTGATTTTTGGATCAGTGGTTAAGGTTAGGAAATGGAAATAAAATCAGTGCAAGTCTATGTAATTTCCCTAATAGTGAGAATAGTGTGTGTGTGTGTGTGTGTGTGTGTGTGTGTGTGTGTGTGTGTGTGTGTGTGTGTGTTATGTTAGCAGCGCAGAGGGCTACCCAGGGAGCAGTGGAGAACAGGTTTGTTAGCTGCCAGACACAAACTCCAATTAAGTCCACAGGCAGAGGTAGCCGGCCTTCAGCAGATCCTCCTGGATCTCTGTGGCCTACATATCCTCCAAACACACATACATACACACACACACACACACACACACACAATGAGAGCTCAACATACTGGACAGTTGTTACACATTTTTCAGCAAGCTGCCAATAAGTTTCACTACTAGTATTTTTTCAGTGCCTTCTTATAAATAACAAACAGAATAAATTCTACAAAAAGTAAATGTAAGTTTTTATTTAATAATGAAAAAGAGTTGTGGACATACAGTATATGCAAATGAAACCAAAGTGACACTGTGGGACCTACTGATTTGGGAGAAGTGAGTGCCGTTATACATACAGTGCTATGATGATTTAAAAGTGTGAACTGGTTTGACAAAACCCTGAAGTGGTCTGTTATCAAGATGATCAAAAATCAAATGCTGTTTGATTATTGATGTGTTTGAAAAGCCTGGGAATAATTATAAAGTTCAAGTTTTGTGAAAGTTTTTTTGAAAATATGTACAGTATTTAGGCCAATAATAATAATAATAATAATAATAATAATAACAAATGTTTTATTTGTCATTAAGCAAGCACTCAGTATCACCTTCTCTACTGAAAACGCATACCTGTGGATTTTACAGGTGTTTTCATCATTAGCATCACATTGCTATTTAACTGGGATATGTAATAACTATAATCAAGTGGGACCATAGTGAGACAATTGATAGAACTGATAGTTTTGTGACACAGCACCTCTTTAAAAAATGTGAGCAGAGCCACTTCTGGATGTTTCAACCTCTGATGTTTTGCTGTTTAAATCAACCAAGAATAATTAGATTGGATGCTTTCACAGGTCAGAGAAGATTCACACTCTCATCTATATAAAAAGTATATAATCATCTAGTTTAAATCCTGTGGCGATACCTTGTTGTGGCTCATCTATCAAATGTCATCTGCTGTATGAGCAGCCTCACTCACCCAGGCAGCTCTACAATAATTAAGATTCTTCTCATTTGAAACAGTTTGAAAGTCTTCACACTAGTTAAACAGTTGTGTCACACCTCTGAGCTGTTGCTCCCTGATCTGACGGCCAGCAGTGATGTAACCGTACCGTACTTCAACTGTTTACTCTTCCTTGGTGGGTTGCTCAAATGACTGTGATTGGCTGAATGGCTGTTCAATCAATCTAACTTAACCAATCAGTTTTCATTTATGGGGAAGTCGGTTTCTTTTCATCACTATCACAGTAAAAAGTGTGTGTATGTGGGGGTGTGGGGGGACATGTTTCTGTGAAAGTGCGGTTGTCAGAACAACCATAACACCCACGGGTGCGATGCGCCTGGACACCACAGAAAACTGCACAAATGACACATTATTTTAATGAGACACCTGGTGTTGGTCAGCTCCAGGACTTGGCATGTTTTTTTTTCCATTGTAAGTGCATGAAAACAAAAAGCTCCAGACTTATTCAATCCTACATGATGAGAAAACATTGGTCTGATCAGTCAGACTTCTGCAGCTCAAGCTGTCACTCTTCTACGTTCTTCATGTTTCTGTGTTGTTTCTCTGTGTTTCTCGCATGTACTGGTTATTTCCTGGAGTCTGAATATTCAAAAGTCGCTCTGTTATTGGAAGAAGGTGATATGGTATCAAACTAAATTTTATTAACTATCTAATTTTCCTCTGAAGAGCTCAGAACAGGTAGTGTGCTGCCTGTTTACAGACTTAAAGGATGCTTTAGCAGTGTGCAGCAGCAGCTCTGATTGACCTGTGTCACACTGACCTCGCATCATTTTCAACTTGATTTATTTTTCTTTTCTACTTTGAGCTACTTAATGCAGGATTTAAATATAACTGTGATTCATCTTCAATTTATCAGTAGATTTCAGGATTTCTTCTGGAGCAGCTTAATCATAGTGGGAGCTGAATCCTCTCATACCATCTATTTATTTACATTGTGTATTCCTGTCTAAATGTGTATTTATATATTAAAAAGGTTGTGAGTGTGTAAACCTGACAGATTTTTCCAGCACACAAAAACTCCAGGTTAGATAAAGGAATTTGCTGTAATTCGGTTTTGAAAAAAGCTGATTCTCTGGTGTGAGAGGATGCAGATTCATGTTCTGCCCCCTCTGTCAGAATGTGTGACTGGCACTGAGCAGTTTCATCACTGCTGGATGAAAAGTGGCCCATCTCTCCTGCGTGAGGAGAGCAGTGTGCACTCGCAGAGAGAGAGAGAGAGCTGACAGTGTGACTTTCTGCAGAGGTCCTTCCTACCCGGGGGCACAAACCAGAGTAAATGTCACCGTTTTCATCTTCCCCCACATTGATCTCACACTTGGCTGTTCAAACGGCTACCGGACCCCTTTATGCCCTTTATGAAATCAATGCATTCCTCTGCCCATCTCATAAAAGTCCTACAAACGGTGAGAAGGCTGGACTCACACACACACACACGGGGTCATGGCTGACTTTGCCAGGCTATTTCATATGGATCATTATCTTAATTAATTTGTTGGGCTATTTGCTGACCCAAGAACTGGAAGCTGAAATGGACTTCCCTCCCTCTTCTCCTCACCTGACCTTTCTCTCTGCTCCTCCCTCACTCCCTCCTTCTCTCCTCTGTCTCTGTTGACTTAAAGGCTCTCCATCCTCTCCTCAGTCATTCATGAACTGTTTCTTCTCCTTTTCCTACCTCTCTGCCTCCTCCCTCAGTTATCCTTCACTTACTTCTTCACCACCTTTCTTTCCACTCAGACACCTTGAAGACTATTTCAAGCCTTTTTATTAACACATGGAAATAAATTTAATTACCTATTTAACAACTAAAATAAAGAGCCAAAAGCTGGCAACAGCAGCCTCTTTGCAAATGAACAAAGCCACTTTGTTCATTTGCAAAGACTATACTATAAATGGCCAGTATTTAAAGACCATTAAGTCCAAATACAGTGTGCTTAGAAAAGTTTACAGAAGGCATTTAATACTAAATATGTGTATTCATCAGTATCAAGACATGAGTCATTATATGGTGGAAGAAACAAATGATTATACAGTTTTAAGCCTGGATAATTGTTTTATGAAGCATTTTAAAGACCAACCAGTGCCATGGCTTTCCTCTCATATCTCTGCCCATGTTTTTTTTTGTTGCCTGTTAATGCAGCTCCTCTTACCTCCCTTCAACTTCTCCTCCTCCCTGATCTCTTCCTCTCAGAACTCCTTCCACCTTATTACAGAACCTCACCTCTCCTCCTTCCTCCCTCTTTTCTGTTCTGACTCCTCCTGTAACAAGCTCTCTGAGGTTTGCCTAAGGTCTCACTGTCCTCCCGTCAACACTTGAACCATTCTTCACTCACTCAAACACACGCACACACACACACACACACACACACACAAACACACATTCACTGCACCACAAACTAGACAACTACACTGTACATCCAATGAGAGTTACACTGAAAAAAAGCTCCAGTGTTGTGTTGCATTGTTCACAACTCTGCATCAAAAGAAAAGTAAGAAAAGTAAAGTAAAACAACTGTGGGTCTTTCATATATTCTGCAGCTGGTTGCTTAGTTACAGAAAATTCTATATTTATTGAGTATGAATAAGTAAACGACAGGGTAACGCCAATGTAATACTTTCTCTATCTACAGAGTACAGAGGGTCCACTAGCATCCATGTGTTGTAAATTTTATCATCAGAGGGCGTACACTTACGCCGCCTCCCGACCAATATGTTACGTATGCCCAGCCTCTACCCTACAAGGCTCTGTGCATGCACTCACTGGATCCCAGCTATGTAATGAGCTGGACACTGAGTTTGAAGAGCAAGTACAGCTGACAAAGCAGCTCTTCTTCTTCTTCTTGTACGGATGTTGCCATTGGGATCTGATTCGTTTTGCACATGCACCGAATACAAATACGACCTACTGCACACGTATGGACCTTGTCCTCCAGGTGGACTCAAAGCAGAGTATAAATGAAAACGACTACTGTACATGATGTGAACAAACAAGTATAACTGAGACCTTAGGCCACGTCCACACTGATGTCTTGATGCATTTTAAATATATCACATATCACATGACCATTGTAAACAGCAAGCCAATACTCTGCAGCCGATTGTTTAGTTACAGAAAATATTACGACGAGGAACAGCAATGGAGAAATGTAAGACTTGGTCTGATGATGAGGTCAAACTGATTGACAGTGACACCAGTATAAGACCGTCATGGAGGCAGAAAACAGAGCTGGAGTTGTAGAGCAGTACTGGTAGCATTATCCATTAGATCCATGAATCTGGGCAGGATACAGCATGACTGATAAGAACCAATCAGGAAGTGAACATGGGCATGTGCATCATCGTTTCCCAAAGTGTCAGTTTCTGCCCGTCAATGCAAACGAGTTTTCAAACTAAAACGGGGCAGCAGTGTTTCCAAAACTCTGTTTTAGGGGCTTGAAAACGTGAAAAGTGTTAGTGTTGATGCAGCCTTACACTGAGTCTGGGTTGTGTGAGTCAGAGCACGGTCCTGTGGCTGTTGCTGTGTGGCTGAGGCTACAGATGTGACACCCAGACTCCCACACAACCACCTCCTGTTGTGTGTGTGTGTCTGTGTGTGTGTCTGTCTAATGTTTGAGAATGTGTGTGACTCTGGGGTCACCTCTAGGTCACGGCAAAGGAGGAGGAGTGCTGTTGTAGTGATTTATGGCTCTCGTAGCACTATCAGGCAGGCCCCATTTTCCCAGAGGTCTTTGCAGCAGGAGCCAGAATAACACACCTCTGCCAGCGAGCCGACATCGTCTCTAGCCCTCAGCCCGTCTCTCTCTGCAGCTCCTTATTATTTTCTTCCAGTCACTCATTTCCAGCTTTACATTCAGGGATGTAGTGGAGGGTAAACCTGCCCACGCTCCGTTCACTCACTGTTCTATTTGTGGAAAGGAGTTTGGACTGAGAAAAATTCTTATGGCCTCAATTCTCAGAGTCCAACATATTAAAACATGTGAAAGTGAAGAAAGTCATCTGAGGATTTTCATCATTTCATGTCTGATTTGGTGTTGAGGTTACAAAAAAAAACGTGATGTCATGGTATCTTCATCCATCCGCACTGGAGTTTGTATCAGAACTAATCATCCCCAGGTATACTGTACCTGGATCAGGTCAGAGTGAGCTTCAGTTTTCTGAAAATTAGTTTCTGCATGTCGAGCGTGAGAGGGGTTTCCATACCTCTATTTCAGATTAGATCTGGGAGGACCTCTAACTCATCGTCCTTAGAGGATGATGACCTGACCTTCTGTCTGGTACCACCGTCAGGTCAAGATCTACCCTTGACCAAGACCTAGACTTTGATTGAGGATTTTCATGAAACTGCAGAATGCAATTAAATGTTACAGTTACAGAGCCAGCACATAAAATGAGAAACAAAAATCGTCCTGGTTCAAGAAGTTGGACTGGCAGTGCACTGACCTCAACCAAAGATACGGTTCAAGGCCTCCCATCTCACCTCACCAAAATTTGCATCTGCAATCGTATGTGCACCAGAGACACATGCAAGTTCAGAGACGATCACAGACAGGCTGCTCTTTCTCAGCCTCAGAGAACCAGGCAACACTTTGGGGCTTTAGGGTGTTTGTCAGCATCATGAGGCTTTGGACACTTGAGGCTCTATTTTAACGATCTAAGAACAAGAAGCAAGTGCATTTAGGGCAGGTCCAAATCCACTTTTGCTAGGAAAAAGCAATAAACCGATCACAGCGCTATCTCAATACCCTTTAAAAGCCAGGCGCACCTTGGAAGATTGATATTATAAGGGCAGATTTTCCAGGTAGTAAGAAAGAACCTTTCTCTGCAGAGGATCCATTAGAGGCATGCAGGAACAGCTGTTTATAATAATAATAACCACAATAATAATAATAATAAAAATAATAATGATAATAATCATCTTTATTTATAGAGCAAGTTTCAAAAGCTGTGTTACAAAGTGCTTGACAAAGACAGCAAAAAATTAATCAATGAAACTATATATATCAAAGACATAAAATAAAATAAAGAAATAAAATTCTGTTGCCTCGAGACAGAAATGTGCCAACACTGCGCCTGACCACACCACATTTTCAGATCATCACACCCATGTGGCGCTCAGATGGGCGCAAGTGTATTTGCTGTTGAAACGACGTGGGTGCTGGACAGTAAAATGACCACTGCATCTGAAATGAACAGACTACTGTGTTGTGCTTTGCCAGGTGTAAGATCTTGGTCTTGGTGGTTGATGATGGCAGAGTTACAAATGGATTTTCTTGCATGGAGGACAATAATGAATCCATTCATGTGCCCATGAACCTATGAGTAGTTAGTGAACCTAACAGTTTATTTTTGAGAATACTGGTGGCTGCTTGCCTTGTAAGAATCATCAATCAGAGGTCCAGGTTTCGGACCTCATTATAAATCTACACCACGGTTCCAGTTAAATTACCAAACTCTTTGCTCTCATCATTTTCTGCTTCTCTTGTCTTCTGCTGTCTCCTCCTCTCTCTGCCTCTTGTTTCTTAGAGCATGTCACTCTCTAGGTCGCTAACGCACTTCAAGGGTCCTTCATATCGGGAGACTATTAAAAGGCCCTTGACTCTGCACCCTAGCATTACCTGTTGCAATCTCCTCATTTAGTTTCAGTGGCAGATTCCTCTCAGTGTGGGAGGAGGACTGAAGGGAATGAGTGGCAGAGGTAATAATCACAATCTGAAATCTGAGGATGGATGATGAAAATATAAAAAGAAAGATTATCTGAGCAATCATTTCACGGGACCATCACCTACACAAACAAACAGAATCATTTCTATTTTGTCCTCTGTGACTGAATTGTTGCATAGGCCCCCACTACTGTGGCCCTGTTCCGCACCACTTGGCTAACTCCAGTCTTATTAATTACCTCATTAGCAAATGAGAGGAAGGATACTGGAAGTCTGTGTTTGCTGGGCACGGCAGCTGACTGAGGCGGATGGAGAGCATGTCGGTGAGCATCTGAAAGCTCAGGCAGCATTAACCTTTGCGTTTGTTTGGATGGACGGGCCTGTCAGAGGAAGCGAGATTTAGACTCTGATGATGGACGCCCATAGATCAGTGAGTTATCAGTGGTCACACTTAATGAGATGACATCAGGAAATGCTCTCCCTCCAGATATGAGGCACTTCATGGAACTCCATTAATTTACTTGTCCTTTTCTCAACTAATTAACAGTGTAATTAACCACTGGATAAAAGCTATGCCCTGGCTTTGCCCTATTTACATGCTGAGAACTGACTGAATAATTTATAAATGTTACAACTGTAGCCGGCATGAATATATAATCCATTTTCACAGAGGCAGAGGAAATGTGAATATTGCATGACAACATACAGAAATAAAAAAAATGATCAGTTTTAGCCTTTACAGTGATCACAGCGTCACATGTGACAGCTGATAGATACTAGTGTAACATAACAAATCCAAACCACAGTAAACCACATTCAATTAACACCACTGTTATTTCTTTCTGGACAAAAAGGGACAGTGAAATAAGTTTTGACAGAATATTTGAGCAGATTCCTCTCTGACAAAGTTCAGGAGTCTACAGACTCTGCTCACATTTTAATAGTAGGAGAGACTCATCTGTCATGCAGAGCTCATCCCCTGTTCTAAGTGTGATGGGGCCTCACAATCCGATGATGTTTCTCCATGGAAGAGGCTTTTGGAATACTCTCCTATGTGGGATTTACTTCCATTATTTACAGTATATAGGCTACTGTGGCACCATATACTCAGTCTGTAGCTGTGTCCCAATTCGGGGCCCACATCCATCAGAGGACGGGATCTACGAAGGTGTGGCCCTTGGTAGCTGTCGTAGACCATGAAGGCCGAACTGAAATGAGATGGTATTGCCTACAGAGGATTTTAACTTTTGCATCACCTCGCCCTTAGCGTTGCGTCACAAAGAGCAGCTCCTGTCGCCTTGCAACCTTGACAACACGTAACTTTTTTCATAAAAACTTGAGGTTTTTAAGGCCTTTCGTTTTAACAGTTAGCAGTTGAACTGTAATCGTCAGGCTCTGAGTTGGTGTTGTTTGCTTTCACTACCAGAATGAATCTTGGGATACGCTGGGCCATGAAGGATCCATCAGGTGAATCTTTTGTTGCCCAGGTAAATGAGGACACAAATTCGCCGCATTTGAAGGAGCCTTTGAAATGAGATAATCTTGTTTTTATCGAGTCTTTAAGTGCAGCCTCCGAATGATGTGGTCCCTGAGTTGGGACACAGCTTATGTCTTTTTTCACTGGCTTAAAGAAGAACTCCAGACTTTGTAAACCTGGAAGATAGATCTAGGTCTGACTAAAATGACATGACGTTCTTTAATTCTCTGGCAGAGCTGGTCTGTGATCCAAACAGTGTGTGTATGTTACATTTTTCACTCTGCATGAAAGTGCAACCCTGTCTGCTAGAAATGATGTTTCTATTCAACAGCAAAGGCATTCTGCAGGAAATGTAATTGCTGGCTGGATTACATCCAGAGTCAATGTATTTTTTTAGTGAATGAAGCGCTACATGTATGAACGACAGCTGAGGGGGTCGTTGGGATGGGGGTCGTTGGGATGGATAGCCGGTGTACGATGTTGTCACACCAGAAACCAGGTTCACATGCAGACCCAGTCTGTGGGTTAGGCAACAAAAGAACTTTGGTGAAGGTTGGGGAAATATGTTTTTTTTTGGTTGAATGTAAATAAATCATTGAGTCGCTGCAAACTATTGTTCTGGATTAAACCAGACCGGGATCTTTTTTCCTTAATGAAGGTTAAGGTTAGAGAGTCTGAACAGAGCCATAACACAGTTTAATAATTCTGGAGTCACTACAAGTGGATATTGTGCTGCAAGGTCAGATATTTTGGTAGAAAATAAACACAATGTCTGTGAATATTTTAGCATCAACACATATGCAACCAAGTACATAAATTAACAACATGTCCTTGCTGGAATTACTTTTATAGAGATGTAATTTTCAGGACAGGGCTGTCAGGAGCTGTGTGTGCGCAGGCCACAGCATTGGACAAAAAACTGTACTCAGCACTAAACGAAGATTTTATAACACTCTTACAAGAAAATGCTGGAGTAATGGCCAATTAGCATCGGTTAAGTTAGAGCTAGAGTAATGGGCAATCAACTAACTCATTCTGGTGTAACCTTCTGTGAGCATTTAAATAAGCTCATTACACAAACACAAAAAACATGCACATGATTTTTATTATCCATTAAGTTTAGCAGGTTATTTGGGGGCATTCACATCCTGAAAAGAAAGATACATTATCAGCTTTAAAAAAGATTAAAGGGAGTTTGGGTGGAATATGTCAGAGTCCAGCTTCAAACTGAGAGGAAATTTTGGTTGGAACAATTTTCCCAAAGTTTAACATTCAAACGTACTAGTTTTCAAATCAAATTCACTTTCAAGCAATAGAACAGTCAATTCAATTATTTCAGTTTAAACTCACAGCAATTACCATTCCCGTTCACACATTACTGAGCTGACTCTGTGAAGGCATATGAAATGACCAGAGGACCTCACAGTTCTCTAATGGTTGGGGAATTCTAGTGACACAGCTGTTCCAGATGTGACAAAATTCATGGAGGTGCTCAGATAATAATTACAGTCATTCCACCTCCCCCGTGATAGTTAAGTGATCCAGAGATGGCTCATTGTAGGACCAGCCTGACTGTTAAGATGGAATTAAAATGATTCTCTCCACTACTTCTATGACCCTAGAGAAGTCAGAGGATGGAGGACATACAGTACCACCTAGAGGCCCTCATGGAGCCCTTTTTTATTCTTTAGGTGACATGTTAAGTTGTGTATCACTGGTTAGAAGCTTTAACATCACATAGAAAAATGAAACAACTGGCCCAACATAAAGGCTTATGTCCTCAGTATATGAGGGCCAGACTTGGGCCGAGGGCCCATATGCTTCCACATCTGCACAGACTCCAGCTGTTGTCAAGAAGTTTCATTTTGCTTTCTGGGATTTACTTTCACTGCTGGGAAAGCAGTTGTTTATCAAATTTAAGTGATTTTTCAGTGTTGGGGGATCATTGGTGGGTTGTTTACCATGTCCCTTTGTACCACTGAAGTCTGTTTAAAATTCAATAAAAACTGGAACAGTGGGGGTGTTCTTAAACTTTTGACCAGTAGTGTATATACGCACAAACAGGTAAACTGAGAATTTATGGCAAGTATTTGTTTTCATGTACACACAGTGAAAGGCTGTAACACCATACTAAACTGATGCAGACATTCTTCTTCAAATATAATCAGAGGTTCTCTGCTGTATAGACGTGTTCCAACCTTAATACTGGTGCTTTCTAAGTTCACAAGTGAACAAAGGATCAAGTGTTGGTTGAAATTTGATTAAACAGGGACTGTTATGGGATCATGACCGGTTGCTTGTCTCCACTAACAGCCATCTAGGTGAGGCTTTAATTGTCCGTAATGGTGGACGTCAAAAGGAAAAGGAGCAACCCTAGAACAACGTGAGGCTAATTTCACTGCCAGGAGTGATGAGTTGCCTCAATGGACAGTCAGGGGCCTTATTACCTTAACGCTCATCAGTAATGAAGCATGAACCTCATTCAGTGCACACACGCACACACACACACACCTACCTGATAGAGAACAGTAATTACTGCACCCCTTCCCCTACTTTCCCCTGCTATTTGAATGCATTTGCAGTCACCACAAGCATTCAGCAGATGCAGATGAGACACACGGCATATTCCTGGGGCCACAGCCTTGGCATTACACTTTAATGGACACACTTAGGCTTCAGTTAGATAATGAGAGCATCTTTTCATTCCCGCCATCTATTCCTGTGTCATTTTTTTTGTCTCTGCCTTTTCTCTCTTCCGGTAGACACGAATCCACTGAGCTCAGATAGCCAAGGTGATCTTGACTGAGGCCAATTAGCCCCCCCCCCCCCCCCCCCCCCCCCCCCCCCCCCGCCCCCCCACACACACACACTCAGACTGAGGTTCACAATGGAAAAGCTTGGGGAGAAAAGCAATACGTTTACTCTCTAAACATGCCCGGCATAAGGACAGAAATCAATAGGCACTCATGTAATTCACTTTGCAGCAGATAACGAGGAGGAGGGAGGGGGATGGGGGTTGATAAGTTTGTGATGAGGAGAATAGACACTTAAGGAGCAAGCTTCATCAGGGCTCCAGGGGAAGCAGACAGAGGGCTAAAAGGGTAGAGGCATACTGCACTGAACTGGGCTGAATTTGACTGAATTATTCTAAATTGAGTGACATTTCCATATAACTGGGGGGCACATTTCTGAACCAGGACTGAACCTCAGCACATTTTGACTGAACTGAATCTTACTTACTCTAACAGATATTTGATCATTAAAATCAGAATTTTCAAATAAGATGCTGAAATAGAAAGTTGTTCCAGTGGCAGCGGTTCACGGTCCAGTCTGGACCAAGTGTCTCAACTACCACAAATGAGCTTCAGCTGAATTCAATGGTAGTTCGGTGGCAGCAGAAATCCCAGAGACAGACACCTGATAGTGTAGCTGCTGGTATAGTAGATGTACAAATGGTTGACAAATGACAGTTAATCAAAAAATAAAGCAGTCACAGTTTGTATTGAAATTTCAGCAGTTTAAGTCCAGTGAATGGCTTTAAACAGAAGGTAAACAGTAAGCTGCCCAAACAGGCCTTCTACAGGGATTCAAAAATGGGTGAACTTCCATCTTCCCTGCAGCAGTGGAAGTAAAAGAAGCCCTGAAAGTTAATGAAACAATTCCTCCAGGCTGATGACTGACAAACCCTCTGTCTGTACAAACTGTGTTACTACCCCCCCCCCCCCCCCGATACATCATCAGGACAGCGCTGTGCTACAGGAGGCAGGGCTGTATACTGCAGTCAGAGCGAGAGAAACAGAGCTGAAACAGGAAGACAGACTGGTTGGTCAGGGCTTCATCCTACAGCAAGATAATGAGCCACAACATTAGAGGAACAGAACCAGATGGAGGCTTCACATGATGAAGAACAGCACAGTCTCCAGACCTGAACCCATGGAGCTGAAAGGTGAAAGCAAAGCAACCTGCAAGTGCAACAGTGTTGGACTGACTTTCTGAACAATGTCTGATTTCCATTGTTGACAGAATGTCATTTGTTCAAAGTCAAAATAAAATGTAGGATTTAAAAGATTTAAGATATGCTTTATTTACACTGAGACATAATAAATAAAGATCAGGAAGTAGCAGGGGCTGAAAGATCAACTGGAACAGATATGGGCCAGGTGCCAGGAATGAAAACATGTTTGTCTCTAGCTTGTCTGATGTTCTCACTGCTCGTTCCTCTTTGCTGTAATGCCACTGTGCTCCACGGTTCTATTCCTTGGTTCCACCTTTGTTGCATGTCATTCACCTTCTCCCTCTGCCTGTGTTTCCTGCCTGCCTCTTCACTCTTAGCTAACAAATAAAGGAAAACAAGGCTAGATCAAAACCTAGTATCTGGACATCCTATGGTCAAATCCTGATTTTAGAACCACGACGTCGTCTGACAAAATCACCACACACATAAATGAAAGACGAAGACTGAGCTGTGATTTCAGCTGGATTCACTGTGAAGGTCTTTATGTCTAATTCCCTCTGTTTGATATGTAGGATTGGTCCTAGCTGTATTTCAGTAGGAAGCCTTGTTTTCAGTCATTCCCATTTGCTGTGTTAAAGTTACAGCATTAAGTTTTAATAAAAAGTTTTTTTTAATTAACACTTCCTGTAATTATTTCAAATTAAAAGCCCAGCATTTCAGTGGAAAGAAACCCTACATTTCTTTCTTTCTATGTTCCTGTTGTTTACATGTTATTCAGATCTACTAGTTTCTTTAGCAGTTAGCGATGACTTCTCTCTCTCCCTCCCTCCCTCTTTCCTGCTCTCTCTGCTCAGTGTGTCTCATGTTTAGTTCTTCCACTGCCTCCTTTAGTAATAATGATACATGTAATGAAAGGAGTTTATTTGCTGTAATGCAGGCGAGGCTCAGTGTATTGAAGTGCTGCTAAGCTTCCCTGCAGTTCCCGAGCAGCTGGGAAAAGAAGCCCCTGGTCAGCATTCAGCAGCGGTAGAAATATGATCAGTTAGTCAGTCCTGATTACCGGGCTGGGCCACTGTCCAGCCAAAAAGGACTAATGACAAAGACTATAAAAATAAGGCCCAAACTGTAATAAAGCAGACTCATGTTGGAAACTTTTTACAGTGCATCCATTCACATCCCTTACATCTTCTTCATCCCTCTCCTCTCAGCTTCCTTTTCGTTTCTACAACCATCACTCTCTTCTCTCCGTGCCCTCCATCTGTCATTTCCACTCTCTCTTCCTGGTGTCCTGATCCACCAGGTTCATTCACTATGTAAACACATGTTACCTCTGTCTGTCTCTCACTTCCAGCTCGGCTCCAACATACTCTGTCTCTGCCGTGTATCCTCGGGCATTGTTTGCCCATGTCAGTGCTAAGCCGCTAGTCTCAGGGTATACACTCCATGCCGTCACGTGGAAGCCGTGTCAGGCATGTTAAACAGACAATAAAGCTGGCCAGCATGCACTGTAGAAACAGTAACCTCCCCTAAGCTTTAGTGAGAGATTTACTGTTTGTTTTAGTTTTTCTGTCTGTACGTGCTCGTGTCTGTTTATTTTTTCCTATGAAACTGACACTGTGGAGTCTCTGGAGCGAATCTGCCACTTGATATGTAATGCATGCAGGCTTTGGGTGTCTGCAGTTTAATCAAGTTTCATTTACAGCTGTAGCAGGAAGGATAAAAAAAAAACTCAATGAAACTAATTCAATAGAGAGGAGCATGAAATTCAAACTGGGCTTTACCTGACTACCACATTTAATGATGACGTTTCTGTGATCAGCGGGGGTAATTCTTCTCCTCGTAGGAATTCAATCCAAAAGTGTTTTCTAAACAGTCTTAAGCACACACGAGAGGAAAGCTAGAGTCAAAAGGAAATGTTTCACTTTCTTTCCTTCCATTTTTTAATTCTGTTTCAGTAGAACCTCCTCTTACCCATCCATCACAGCCCCACTGCCACGTCTCAAATGAATGAATTACTGTATACCACCATAGTCACAGACAGGACCTGTTATCATCATCAAAACACAGTTGGTCAAACCAGCTTTCTGGTGCTTTACTGTCGTCTTCTGGTGTGGAAACGACGCTCACGTTCACTAGTTGCAAACAGACACGTTCAATTCACCGTTCACCAAACAATTAGAATGTTCAAGGGATAACAACCATAACCTCCAAAAGGAGCTTAAAATATGAGCTGGCACTGACTTTAAAGGGGCTCTCCACCAATTCATCATCACACCTCCATAAAGTTAAGAGACTCAGAGTTTAAAAAGCTTGATCTATACAAAGCAGCAGAGGCAGAGACATCCTGACCTTTACTACAGACTTCACACATTATCTTGATTATATGTTGAAATTCTTCAAAAAAAAGATTTCACTGCTTTAATGTCTAAATGTCACCTTTTATCAAACTAGTATTTGGTACTCACCATGTGAGTTTGTTTAAAGTGCTTGTTTACTTCCTGTTGTCAGCTGAAGTGTTTGGTTACTGAGCACTTGACATTTGATGATCAGCTTAGTCAGCTAGCTTGTTAGCACACTAGCACACTTGGCTTGTTTTAATGCACATATTCATACCTTCAGATGTGTTGCATTATAGAGAAATTCCTCATTTTGGATGAAAAATATTGCCCCGATTCACTGACTAAAGACAGTATGTTAGTGATGTAATTCATTATCACTACCATACAATTCAGATGGTAGGCTTGGGCCGATATTCAATAATATGGAATATCTGGATATTTCCTGCCACAATATTTTTCATAATCTAGTTTTTTTTTCCAGTTTTGCACAGTCTGCTGCCGAATCCAACCCTCATTTCACTGCTTTTCTTATTGTACATTGTACCTTGGCATGTAACAGATAAAATGATGTTTAGTGGCAGCATTGCTTCTACCTGAAACATAAGATACAATAACACCATTATATTATAACCCCTGCATGTTAACTCAGAAGGACAGAAGGATCAACACGTCAGCTACTCTGCTGTGACTGTTTCACCTGACTGTATCTAATGAGTGTCACAGGTTTTATGACAACACACATGTCTTCAGTGGAGTTTCATCCTTCAAGTCCAAGAGAGAGAATGAGACAACTGGTTAAAGGAAGATTACTAGGGAGTAAGTAACCAAGTTAAACTGCATTCTTTCATGCTATTTTTATGATTTTGAAATATTTCTACAGTATCTGTTCATCCCAACCCAGCTCCATGGGTTTTAGTCTGGAGACAGTGCTGCTCTTCCATCACGTGCTGTAATGTTTTGAGTCACTCCTTCCTCCTCATGGTTTCTGCTCTGATCTGATGATCAGCTGTGAGACCTGATATAGACAGGTGTGTGTTCAATCAGCTGATTCACCACAGGTGGAATCCAGTCCAGGTGTAGAAACATCTCAGAGATGATCCACAGAGATGGAGGAACCTGAGCTACATTTAGTCACAGCAAAGTGATATGTGAATGGCTGCTCTTCCCATGAGTAGAGTTTAATTAGAGTACATCCTGTGTCAAATATACAGTATATACAGGGGTTGGGCAATGAAACGGATTTAGTGTTGGAGGTTTCATGGCTAAATTTGACCAGCCTGGTGGCCAATCTTCATTAATTGCACATTGCACCAGTAAGAGCAGAGTGTGAAGGTTCAATTAGCAGAGTAATAGCACAGTTTTGCTCAAAATATTGCAATGCACACAACATTATGGGTGACATATCAGAGTTCAAAAGAGGACAAATTGTTGGTGCATGTCTTGCTAGCGCATTTGTGGCCAAGACAGCAAGTCTTTGTGATGTATCAAAAGCCACGGTATCCAGGGTAATATCAGCATACCACCAAGAAGGACGAACCACATCCAACAGGCGTAACTGTGGACGCAAGAGGAAGCTGTCTGAAAGGGATGTCTGGGTGCTAACCCGGATTGTATCCAAAAAACATAAAACCACAGCTGCCCAACTCACTGCAGAATTAAATGTGCACCTCAACTCTCCTGTTTCCACCAAAACTGTCCGTCGGGAGCTCCACAGGGTCAATATACACGGCCGGGCTGCTATAGCCAAACCTTTGGTCACTCGTGCCAATGCCAAACGTCGGTTTCAATGGTGCCAGCAGCGCAAATCTTGGGCTGTGGACAATGTGAAACATGTATTGTTCTCTGATGAGTCCACCATTACTGTCTTTCCCACATCCGGGAGAGTTACGGTGTGGAGAAGCCCCAAAGAAGAAGAAGCGTACCACCCAGACTGTTGCATGCCCAGAGTGAAGCATGGGGGTGGATCAGTGATGGTTTGGGCTGCAATATCATGGCATTCCCTTGGCCCAATACTTGTGCTAGATGGGCGCGTCACTGCCAAGGACTACCGAACCATTCTGAAGGACCATGTGCACCCAATGGTTCAAACATTGTATCCTGAAGGCGGTGCCGTGTATCAGGATGATAATGCACCAATACACACAGCAAGACTGGTGACAGAGTGGTTTGATGAACATGAATGTGATATTGAACATCTCCCATGGCCTGCACAGTCACCGGATCTAAATATTATTGAGCCACTTTGGGGTGTTTTGGAGGAGCGAGTCAGGAAACGTTTTCCTCCACCAGCATCACGTAGTGACCTGGCCACTATTCTGCAAGAAGAATGGCTCAAAATCCCTCTGGCCACTGTGCAGGACTTGTATCTGTCATTCCCAAGATGAATTGATGCTGTATTGGCCGCAAAAGGAGGCCCTACACCATACTAATGAATTATTGTGGTCTAAAACCAGGCGTTTCAGTTTCATTGTCCAACCCCCGTGTATATATATATATTTTTTTTTTGGCCTTTATTGGATAGGTCAGTGAGAGAGTAACAGGAAAGTCAGGGAGAGAGAGGGGATGACATGCAGCAAAGGGCCGCGGATCGGATTCAAACCCAGGGCCGCTGCCTTAATGGTACGCGCTCTACCAGGTGAGCCACCGAGGCGCCCCCGTGTCAAATAATTTTTGTCTGATAATTGTTTCGCAGCCTTTATAAGTAAATTTTCCAGTGTACTGACAAGCTGCTGCTGTAGCTGGTGCGCTAATGCAGAACATGATAACCAGCACTGGTCAGTCACAAACTGGCTTTGACTATTTATTTTTATTTTCCAGTAAAAAAGCCTCATTATCTTTCCTACTTTTTGTTGTCTATTGGGACAAATAATGTGTTTAATGCAGATTAAGATGTGCAAAGTTTCACTCTGACCATGTTTGTGGTGATTCTGCTGAGATGAAGCGACTTTTCTACAAATTAAACTTTTTCTAACGCTGGTAAGGCCGAGTGTGGCCGAGTGTGCCCCCCCCCCGGTTTTCATCCTCACGTTTCTGTTTGCATCAGACCTTGAGGGTAGCGTCCATCAATAGCTCCTTCAGTCCACCCTCTGAAATAATTTGCTTTGTCATGCAGCAATCTTCTCATTTACCTCAACTTTTACTCACATTGTTTGGTTCTGACTCAATTCCTTGTTAGTCTGAGCAGAATAACGTTGAATATGTCCCCGGGTGTGATGCACCTTATAGTCTCTAACTGACTCTGAAAAATCAAAAGCAAAATCCTTTCTCTTTGGTCTCGCCTCTGCTCGGACCCCTCGCCAAGATGCTCTGTACTGACTTGAAACACAGTCTGACTCCCATCAACACTGAGCCCGATTCTCGCCAAATGAAAACGGCTCAGCAGTGCATCCGCTCCACAAGCAGCTGCAGCAGCGCCGTGTGTGATGTTTTTATGATGTTTCAATTTAACTGATCCCATTGTAGCAGGCGGGATCAATCGAAGACAGACACCAGCAAAAGAGCTTTGGATGGACTTTGATCATGAGAAACCCTGAGCCCTAAGCAAAACCAATCCACTCCATCTGCTGACGCAATCAAATCAAATGCACTGGAGTGGAGTGGTAATATTGGTTTATCTGCTCTGATGTAAAGCAGATGGAGGCCGCACACACACGAGGAAAAAAAGAAAAGGCTAGGTTGGATTAAATAGCAATAAAACACATTGTTCATTTACTCCTTGACTGAAGTGACATTCCTGAGTCAGTTTGCTGACTTTATGACTTCTCCACCTGCACCCTGTTACACTGTGCTTATGCATTTACCATTAGCCATTGAATCTCACTGATACAATAAATGTTCATATCAATAATTTCACTATTCTTGAGCCTCACAGTAGTGGAGCTTATAATGTGACATTTTCCCTGTGGGCAACTGGAGCAAAGGTCACGGGGGTCGATAATATTTATCCACTGCGAAGAGTAAATGTCCATTTCATGTTCATTATATGTTTTTTAGATTGTTGAATATCTCATGTGCAAAGTTGGCATTTTGTCCTGGTCAAAGAGGCACCAAAATTATACTGTGTCATCCTCTGGAGACTGTCATTCATGCCAGGCATTTAGAAACCTGCGGTCGGGTCCTGAGTGGTCCCTGACTTTTGGGCCCCACAGATTTGATGCTGATTTACTATATTCAAAGTCTGGACCTCTAAAGGCATCAAATGTTGTGGCAAAAAAAATATTGCATTAAAAGAAATGCAACCAAGAAATCATGAAGCACACTATAATAAAAGTAGAAATATGAAATGAATTGAGTTACACAGAATTATTAAAACAAACCTGCAGCCTGAACATGTTGAGATATCTCGAAGATCCCATATTACAGAAAGTGAGATTTCCATGTCAGGATTTATGTAACTTTGTGATGTCACAACAAAGCAGTCACTACCCTCAGCTATGCCACAAGCCCCGCCCACCTGGACCCACCATCCAACCTTGTAGGATTTGGTTTCTCTGAGTGTTTACCTGAAATCTGTTTTATTTTCATTGGATCACTCAGAAAACCAATCAGGGTCTGAGCCTCTCTTCTGATTGGCTGACTGACCTGTTGTTACTAGAGCTGCAGAGAGAAGCCTGAGAGAGGAGATGTAAAACTACACTGAGATGGTTTTTGGTTTTTAAAAGACCAGCTGACATCACCATCTTCAGGCGCCATGCCCCAGTGGGCAGAGACTTGAAAGCGATTTATATGACAGAACACGCGTGCAGTGCAGCCCAGTGTCAGCCAATAGCAGCGCCACAGGGATGCCCCTTTATCATCTCCGAGGAGATGAGAGGGCTAAAATCCTAATTCCATGCCAGATTAGCTATGTAGGGATGAAGTTAATTTGCTCTGCATGCAGAGGAGCTTGTGTGAGCTCAGGGGATGATCCAGGATCCTATTCACTCTCCTGTTGCAGAATATGGTGACCGTGTCTGGGTCACCTGCAGGAGTAAATGGGCTCTGTCAACAGCCTGAGTTACAAAAAAAACATACACACATCTACTCCCTGAGGTGTGTTTGAGGAAGGAGATGTATATGACAGTGATCCCTCCCTGTCCCTGCATTGCTCCCAAATGTAATTAAAGATGAAGCCTTGCTCACTGTTAATTAATCAATAGACAACACACATGGGGAAGAAAGGTAAAGGTAAACGCCAGCAGTTGGTACATTTCCAGGTACATCCAGTTTCAAGAGAAAAAAAAAATCAAATCATGATTCATCTACATTTATGAAATGTACAAGGACAAGTGGAATTATTCTGTCAGTCAAGGACATTTGTTTCCTACTGTCATATGAAAAGGTGCCAGTGGCTGTCAGTCTCTCCTTACCTCTGTCAGTCTGTGTGTGTGTGTATTCACAAAATATGCTAACATTTACTAAAACGTGTATTTGAGATTGAAGATGAAAACCAATCAGGAGGGTGTTTGATAAATTGGATAAGTTTTACACTTCTCTAATCCTGGATTGAGTTATGGGGGACCAGGTATGTTACAGAAAAAGTAAAGCATTTACTTCAAAATAGGATTCAAAATAGGAATTGTAAAAAACAATGTATCAATGAAAGATTAATCCATCAATAAATACTTAAGATTTAAAAATTTATTTACAAAAACAACATAAAACACTCATTAAATAAATCATTTAGAAGCACATTTATTTATTCATGAATAAATAATAGAATCTGAGAAAGTATTTGAAAAGGCAGTTTGAAAATGGGAATAAATTACTGGATTCCCTTTTCAAGAATTTACAAATGAACTATTAATCCATCTATAAATACTTCACATTTAATAAAGGATTTACAAAAACAGCATAAAACATTCATTAAATTCACCATTTATAAATGCATCACTTAATCCATGAATAACTAAATGGATTCAGTGCTGGTAAGACCAGGGAAAATTGGCCATGGGATGTAACAAGCTGTCTGATTGGTTGGAGAGCTAACCAGTCATATCATATCCAGAGTTACCTGTGTAATGAAAAGGCTAAAAGGAGAAGCTAAATGACTAAGCAAATCAATTAGGTAATAGGAAAAGGAAAAATTAAAAATTAAAATATGAAATTAAAGAAATGCTTTATTACTTTTCCCTGGTCCTCCATACTGAATGTCATGTAGTGTCATTTTATTAGAATTATGAGTCTTGTTAACAAAAAGTACAGAAGTATTATTATATATAAACATACAATAACACGTTAACATTATTTTCAAGTGCAATGCAATATACTTAAAAGTATTACCGTATTTTCCGGACTATAAGGCGCACTTAAAAGCCTTTAATTTTCTCAAAAAACGACAGTGCGCCTTATAATCCGGAGCGCCTTATATATGGATTAATTCTGGTTGTGCTTACTGACCTCGAAGTGATTGTGTGTGGTACATGGCGCTCACGGCGCTCTGTCAAAATGTTTTAGTACGACTTTGGTAAACTACAAAGCCGCACCGCTTGCAGCATTACGGCTACCGTAGTCAGGAGCGTCGCGGAGTAATACATACTGTGCTTCACCATAATATTACAGTGTGTGTGTATAAGGACCTATAAGGACTTATTGTGAATACGCTAATGTTTGAGTTAGCAGTACCAGACTGTGGTTTTTTTACGTGTTACAACTGAACAAGGTTGGGAGTTATTGTGAGTACGCTTATTAACGTTTGAACAATGTTGAGAGTTATTGTGAACGCGTTTAATAAAGTTCGACTGACTTATCTGACTGTTTTGTTTCGCTTAATGCGCCTTATAGTCCGGTGCACTTTATATATGAAAAAAGTTCGAAAATAGACCATTCATTGACAGTGTGCCTTATAATCCAGTGCGCCCTATAGTGCGGAAAATACGGTATATAAATGGAGTAACCTAATAAATTCAGTTGAAGGTAATTCTAACTACTTTATGAGGGTCATTGACATGACGTGCATATTTTTGTGTCTGAGTGTATTACTTTCCTTTAAAATAATTTAATTAATTCATGACATGCATCATTTTATTCTATAAAACTGCTGTAGTTTGACCATGTTTTCAGTACATTATAATAATGTATATATTTTATATTTTGGCCTCTCAAACCACCAAAATGTCAGATGGCTCAACCGTCCGAGTCAATGAACAGCCTGAGAAAAGTATTAAATATGATATTTTAATAATAATAAATTCAAAATAAATACTGTGGCATGATTTCATGTTTGAGACCTTTCAAATAAACTCAATTCACAAATATTAATAGTTTTAAAGGTGTTGAGATAATTCAAAAACTTTTGTCTGGGAATTTGTGTATTGTCAAATGTCAGGGTGGTGCAACTGTATACATGCATCTTTTATTCTGAAGTGAATAGTGACAACATCAAACAGGATATTCCATCAGCCAGAGGACCCCAAGTGATTTTCATTGATGAGTGAAAAGGTTTGTAGAGCTTTCTCAAATATTGATAAAAATAGCTATTTTCAACTCATGGTACACTTTTCATGTCAGGTGGTATAACCAAGGTAAAACTAGGAAAATGTTATTTTATTATAAAACTCTTCATTTTATTAAAAAACTAGTATATAAGTATAGTAAAATAAAACAAAAATATGCATGATATCCATTTTAAAAAGACTTTTTTAAAAAACATTTTTAAAAGCTTTATTTGTCAATTACCCATAAACTGTTTACTATTTTGTTCAGTTGCTTGTTTATGAATCCTAATATGCAATGTAACTAGAATCTCTCAGAGTTGCGGAGACAACCTAAGTCAAGTCCAAGTCCAGGTTTGATCAGTTTCAAGATGGAGTCAAGACAGAGTTCAGACAGACTCCAGACCAGGTCAGGACTCAGACCAAGAAAACAACACGGTGCCTGTTGAGACTCTTCATACAGCTGTGTATCTGTTGTCTAGTTAACACTCAAAAGCAGTCTGGCGTCTCTGGCCTGGTTCTCACATGGTTCAAGTTTTACTTATCAGTGCTCCTGTACATCAATGTTCTCTGATGTGAAATATTAAGTTCCCCAGCGCTCTGCTCCTCCTCTGCTTTTCTCTCATTATATTTCACCTCTTGGTCAAATTACACACAGTCATGGAATTAATGTCCACTGCTGAGCTGCTGATACTCAGCGACAGTGTATGTGCCTGTAAAAGTGGATGACCCCTTCTCAAATGATCAAATTAAACGTCTAAAAGTCACAAAACTTCCTGCTCCAAAAATTTGATTAAACTCAGATGCTGGTCAGTGGCCCGACAGAGACACCAGTTTGATCAAGTTAGAGTGACTCTTGACAACTGTGTGATTTGTCAAGGTCTGACAGCAAAGAACCTCGATGTTACATTTGATCCTACCCCCTGTTTTAATCAGCTCTGAGCCTTTTCCTCAGCCCCCTCCCTCCTCTGGAACAGCCTCCCTGCTGACTTCAGACTTTCTGACTCTGTTGAGGATTTAAATCCAAACTCATCTTTGTGCCTTAACTCTCAGTTAGTTCTTAGATTTTACATCAGGCCTGGCCACCAGCTGTCACCACGCTCCAGCCGGTGGGACGGTGTCAGTTCCAGTGAGTCCACTGAACCTAGTGCGTACAATAAATTCCATGTTGTGAGCCAACAAGATTACTGGAGTCAATCCCAGCTGACACTGGGTGAGGGCAGGGTATACTCTGGACAGGTCCCCAGTCTATCACAGGGCAAGTGAGAGTCACAAATAAACCTGCGTGTTCTTTGACTGTGTGAGGATGCCCGAGTACCCGGAGGAACCCCCTGCAGACACAAGGAGAACATGCAAACTCCACACAGAACGTTCAAACCCAGAACCTTCTGGTCTAAACACTGCACCATCACCTGAGCCCCTGAGAAACTACATGTAACTGCAGGATGCTGCAGTCTTACTGTGACAGTCTGACATCCTTCCACACATGTGTATGGAAGCCTACATGTCTAGATTGTGGGTGATCAGCTGCCAAAGACACAATGGAAAGCATTAGCTGCCCTTGTAAATAACAGTACACGTGCTAGTGAAGAATTTGTGAACGTGATGAGACTTAACAAGCTGCCAAATAAATGTAGTGGAGTGGAAAGTAAAAATATTTCCACTGGCAGTGAGTTTAATTTATTTCTTATTTTTTAAGGCTCACTATAATTTCCTTGAACAGAGGGCCACTGTAGTTTTTACTCAAACAGGAGTAAATAGAGCATTTGATATATATTACATATGTCTATATTAATATACATGTGGTCCAGTGAGTATGTGCTCAGTGGTAGAATGAGTCAAAATAAACCAGTGTCACACTTCCTGTCGATTTTGGCCGTTCTCACTCGGACATGTTTTTCTCCTCCTGTCCAGCAGGTGCCCTTAGACCTGATGCCCACTCACACACCTGTTCCCCACTGCACCGCTCCTGCCTGCTCTGTCCGTGTCAGCGTTTGGGTTCTCCTTCCTGACACTGTGTACAAACCGAGACAAACTGCAGCTGTCCTGGTGTTCAGAGGTCTGGTCCTGGAAGAGAACTCACTAAATGTACTTGTTCTGTTAACGTGTAAAATATTCAAATAAAATAAATATTTGCAACATTAGATTGATCCTGAATTTTCTTCAGAATGTGTAATGATTTCTAAAATACATCAAATAAACACCAGTCTCAGAATACATCAGCTAGCTACTTGGAATAAACAGTTTGTCTCACTGATTATTTATTATGGTGATACCAGAACACCTCTGAAACACATCTTCATCATCATCTTCATCTCCACAACACATTTCGATTGTTGGCTTCAAATAGATTGAACTGTTATATCAGCTTTTATCTCTGACTCCAAACGTAACACCCTCTATTTATTGTGTCATTACTTTCTGCAGAAACTGGGAGGCGTGTTTTTTAATTTAAAGCATCATCAGAGTGTAATCATGAGCCAAACTCAGATATCTTACTTCCATGGCTCTAACACTTCCTTGCTTGTTTACCTCCAATTTACTACTTGTGTTCTACTACATTTATCTTTTTAGTTCACATTTATAGGTAGACTAACATGTACTTGATAAAATATTTTTCATGTATTTTTTTTGCTGCAGGCGATCCTTGAAAGTGAGAGGTACCTCAAGAGGTTTATCCTCAGACTGGATTTGAAATAAATAAACTAATTTGTGAACCAAAGGCTCTGCTGCATGTCAGAGCTGAGAGCTTTTCAAGCTTGGGCTGCTTTCTTTTAATCAAAGAGGATCACACACTGCACACACATGAACACACACACACACAAACATGAAGACACACACACTGACTATGAGTCATGACTCAGGGCACATCAATAGCCCTTCAGACACACTCATTAGACCCTCAATTAGCACCAACTCCTTTGAATCCTGGCATGATGGAGCAAAATAAAGTGCAGCCATGCACACGCTCACACACGCCGGCTGCGTTTCTGGGAGAAAAGTCCACTGAAGTTCATTAACAACAAAACTGAGGGGGTATAAAAGCAATTCAACCTAAAAAATAATCTGCAAATTGATGTTGGACAGTGTGCCGGGACAGACGCAGGAGAGCAGAACGAGTGTAGAGAGCGAGCAATACGGAGGCTGAGTGTGATCGATGTTTTCAGCCTCCGGAGGAAGTGCACCCTGTCAGACTGCAGCTTCATAACACCTCCAGTTAACACATTAACACACAATATCAGTATCAGGCTTTTTTTTTTACCACGTTTCTTGATTTTTTTTTTTTTTTTTTACAGAAATCATTCTGAATATTGCAAAAAAATTAAATCATTAAGTGTCTCTGTAATCTCCTCCTCTTTACTTCTGCTTCGTCCTTATTCATGTCCTTTTTGCCATTTTTACCAACACAACAACTACATCACAGTGGGACCCCACAGAGACAGGATCTCCCTGTCGAGACAACTACAGTAACTACTGCAAAGGTGTTCTTTACAGCTAAATTAAATTCTGTCAAGGTCTGAATTCATATGTGAGATCGATTAAAGATATGATAAAGGCTTCTCAGCCCACAGACGTTCAACTGATAATCATCAAATAAAAACAGAGGTTATAAATAAATTAATAAAAACATGAACATAACATCTTGACAGAAAGTGTGGTCAGAAGTGTTCATAAAGACAATTTAGAGGCAAAGAAAAGAGATGGGTCTTAACGATGACAGTTGAGGGGGGGGTTTAATTGTTAGTGGGCCAACAACTAACACCGCTCAATCGCCCTTGATTTTTTTACTGGGTGAGAGGAACGGAGAGCAGTGATTGGTCAGCAGATCTGAGGGGTCTGCAGGTGGAATACAGGGCAGTTCGGAGATGTCACCTGGTGTCGGTGTCATTTAGAAGAGAGTTAACACCGCAGGCATCAAGGTATCAGCAGGACGTAGAGCTGTGTGTGGTCTGCCTAACTGGATATTATATATATGACCATCAGAGACGTGCGCAAGTGAGACAGTGAGGAAGCTGGCGTGGAGGAACGCAAAGTCTCATGTTGATTTGGCTCTTCATACATCAGACCATGAGCATGACAGACGGCGTCACAGCGTTTTCATGTGTATGCAATGTTTGTACTTGAGGCCCCAGTTCTCCAGTGTCCTGTGTGTGTGTGTGTGTGTGTGTGTGTGTGTGTGTGTAAGTGATGACAAGTGATTTGAAGGTATGATCACAGCAGTGTTTGATAACACAGCAGCATGCTGGGCCACCCTTTGGAGCTGCAGACTGGGCTGCACATAGCTCAGTAATACCTGATCTGATATGTCTAAAATATGCTTCATGTCAAGGCTGCAAGACTGAATTTGTTACTACAATCCAAGCATCAGGATGAAAAAAGTTAATAATTAAAGAAGAAACAAATAGTTTGAAACAGCAAATATGTTTTTTGTTTTTTTTTCTTAGAAACCATTTGCAGGAATCAGGATGCAAACCTTAGCCTCTGGGGTCCACATCCTGTGCATAGTATACCCCCCCATCCACCCCAACCACCTCCACACAACTACTGTGGGGTACAAAAAAGCTGCTGCTGGGGAACATGAACCAGGCAGCTTTTGCCTCCAAGTGTAGCTGCTAAAACAAATTAATATCATATGAGCATAATTTCTCAGAAACACAGTTGCTGGTGGACCTCATGGTTAAGCACCTGAAAAGTCGATGATTTGTGCAGGGAACCAGTCTGAACATTAGAATTTTATTTTATCGACATGTAAGCTGAGCTTGATGCAGCTCGTATGAGATCAGCGTGACTGCACATTAAAAACATTTCAGTCTAGTTGGTAGTTTTGTTGAGGCCTGGAGAGCTTTTCAAGGACGTGTTAAAAAGCAGTTGTACTGAAAGTCTGAAATCAGTCACACACACAAGGAGAAATACAGTAAGCTCCTTAAAAGATGTATATAGACACGCACACATGCATTTATGAGACACACACACACATACACACACACACAGAAACACTTCAAAGCCAGCTGGCAGCAAAAACCCTTTATGTTTTGGCAGCAACACAGCTGTCATCCATCAGTGCTAAAACAAATCCTTCAATCCCTGTCAATACAATATTTATTCCAGCCATCACGGCGTATACTAATTTATTTACATTGCTGATGTATTGATGTGTTGTATTTTGTTTGCTTTAGCTGCAGCAGGTTGATAGATGGCCAGACAGGTGAAAGGAGGTGATTTGGTGATTTAAGGCCCAATTCTAGGTGCTAAAATTGGTTCCTGCCAGAGTAATACATCAAAGGGAATTAAAAGGTGATTGTGGTGTGTGTGTGCGTGTGTGTGTGTGTGTGTGTGTGTGTGTGTGTGTGTGCCCACAGACACACAAGCCACACACAAACCTACGTATTTCACACAATGTGTTTGAGTGGAAATGGTTAGGTTTGTTGATGCCATGGTAACACACACACACACACACACACACACACACACAGACGGCAGATGGATTAGGATGTGGACAGAAAAAGGAATTGGAAGAAAAGAATTGGGACGAGATGGAGAGGACAGCTTCAAACTCTCATTGACCTTAGCCTGATTCAGGTTGCCCCAACACACACACACATACACACACACACACACATACACATATACTTGTACTTCCATCTTTGTGAGGACACTCATTGACATAATGCATTCCCTAACCCCTGACCCTAACCTTAACCTAAACCTAATTCTAAACATAACTCTAAAACCAAGTCTTAACCCTCAAAATGTGATTTGAAGGTGTCTCAAAAAGTGAGGACCGGCCAAAATGTCCTCACTTTCCCAAAATGTCCTCACTCTGTTAGTAAAATACTTTTTTTTGGTCCTTACTATGTAGCAAGTACAAGTACACACACACACACACACACACACACACACTCTCTGTGTGTCTTCATCACACTAAACGATGAGTGATGGGCCACTTGTCTCGTCATCATGGCTGCCATGTCAGACACAGAGGATAAATGATATCCAGGAGGAAGTGGCCTCACTTAGCTTAGGTCACTATCTGAAGCCTGAAATTCTCCATAAGCTCTGATAAAAAAAAACCTAACACTGACGGCATCTGTTCCATGATTCTCTTCATACCCTCCTCCTCACACCTACAGGATATACATGTAAACTCTAAACTCCCTATAGACACAATACACACTGACAATCTGGCTATTCTTAGGTTCCTGACAAGCACCGTTCCCCAGGTAGCAGCAGAGCGCTGAGACATTTGAAAACCAAGAAGAAGACAGTGGAAACAATCTTCAAAGATTCAATCATCGAGACATCTATCGGGTTATACAGCTGATTTAGATTCTAATGGTTCTTGTAGGGCTGGGCCATCTGCTGCCAGGTGAATCATACAGATCCCATCCTTAAAAGCTGCTATATTCACATATTTCATTTCTAAAGTTCAATCGCTGCTAACCAGACCACTGTCAACTGTTAAACAGTTAGCCCACTAACTGCAGCTGGAGTCTCTGCAAGTTTGGCGTAGCAGCATATGAAGCAGCTCTCCACCTGAGCAGAACAAGTATACCACCCGCAGGACAAGAGACCTGCCTGCAGGCAGGACAACACGCAGCAGGACGAGAGTCCTGCAGGACAAGAGACCTGCCTGCAGACAGGACAACACGCAGCAGGACGAGCGGGGGCTAGCTGGTTAGCAGTGACTGAACTTTTAAATGGAAACACTTACATATATCATGTAACACATTAATAACAGCACTGTACACACAAATACTCAGCATGAAACATTTGATAGAAGCGTTAAAGCAGCGTAAAGATACGAATCACAACTTCCAGTCAGGACTCACAATAACATCATGGCTTACAAGAAGATCAAAGGATTGTCATGTGTTTTTTATTGGCCAGATAGACCAGCCCTAGCTTCTATAATATGATAACAAGTACTTGCTTTACTTACTTTCCATCCACGTACTGACATTACACGTGTACACTGTACAACATGCTGTGTTTTGAGTATGCTAACATTGCAGCTAACACTGTACGTTGATCTGGAGCAGAGGGGGGGACAGACCGACGGACAATGAAAACACAACCATTTTTGCCAAAGCTGCCTCGACTTTACAGGATCTACATTCACAGTCACACCTCAGTGACACCTGCTCTCAAACATAACTGCAGAACAGAGAGCATATTTATTGATCCTTAGTGGGAATGAATTCATTTGATCTTATCTCAGTGTTTCACAGCAGATTCACAGTGACACGTCAGAACCGGAGCTCGGCTGATGTGCTGCCGGAGATATTCACTGCTGAACACACCACACTGCTTCTGTGGGCATGGTGGAAGGTTCTCCTTTCCCTCACCTGTGAGAGCGATGTGTTATTTCAAAGTAGTACACACAGCATTTTTGTGCCTGAAGGAGGGCAAGGCAGGAAACATGATTTCCATGTTACTGTTAAAACCCTGGACAGTTAGGTCGATCAGTAAAACCATGCAGGAATCAGAAACCTCACTCAGGCTCAAACTCCTGCTCTTTGGATCTGTCTGGTTTCTGACTCACGACAAAATTATTCCAACTTATTCTGACCGAGACACACACTCCTGCAGTCAAAATACATCACACGATGGAGGTGAATTTAAAACCTGCAGCAGCTCTCACATCATCTGACAGGTCCTGCTTTCTGATGCTCTTACAGTTGTGTTTATATCAGTAATATCTCTTAAAAAACGTACAAAACATATTTGTAGTATAAAACAGACATGACTACACGATGTATCAATAAAATATTAATTATAATTGAAAAACTGAAAATTTTGACTAATCAAACTGTGATTAAAGGCCCATATTTTAAGAACCAGAGCCAAGAACCCTGCATTAGTTAATTCTCTATTTTATTTTGGTTTTATTTTGGTTTTCTATAGATTTTTAAAAGTCTTTAAGTAAGTCCTAAGGTTTTGTTGCTTCACCTTCCACTGTAAAATATTCATTAGTTTTCACTTTGTTCTAGTGTCAACAGAGCGACTTTAACGTGACATTTCAGGTTATTTCATGTGGGGCTGTGTGAGGTACTTACCTATGGTCAGTGTATCGGTGTGCCATCAGGATAAGACAGGCACTTCCGCCCACTAGTGGCAGCAGCATATTGTCTCTGAAGCTAGCTAGACTACAGCTGTTGTACCTATTGTTTCTGTCATTTTCATGGGCGTGAACATGTCCCACTGACAAAGGCTGGGGCTGGTCCAGCCCTCCTCCAAGAGAGGAGGGATCCTGGGTACTTTGATGGGTGATTAGCTTTACCCGAAGCATGCCTGTGAAGCTGTCCTTGACTCAGCTTCTACTGATCTGAGATCAGTTAGGATACTGTAGCATCATACGCATGCACAGAGTTGTGTGGACACTACACCTGCACATTAAGTGTTAAGAGGCAGCAGTAGCAAGTAAACAAGCAAATTCCACTGTTGGGCTCTGGTTGGAGACTAGCTGCTGTAACCCATCCACAAAAATGTGTTTTAGCCACTTTGAAAAGATTTCCACAGAAAAAAGCTGATAAAACTTAGAGTGCATGCTTTATTTTGATTTGTGAACCACTGAGCCACCATACTGCTATGCACAAGCACAACTGTGGCATGCACTGTACTTACAGTGTGTACTATATTATTCTGCAGATCAGCTGTTTGAGTCACAGATCAGCATTGATGTGCTTGTAATATGGTAGTTGAAAAAGTGCAGTTTGTATAAGGAATGACTGTTTAAAGGCAAAACAAGGCGGTGAAATTTTTCAAAATTAAGCACACATTTGAACTGATAGCAGCTTTCTTTCTGTGGCTAAAACACGTTTCTGCAGATGGCCCCGCCCACAGCAGCTCATCACTCTGCTCCAGCTGCTTCTCTAAACTGGGAGCTGATCCGAATCTACTCTTTCTTGTTGAACAAAAAAGAAGCTGTCATTTGAAATGATTTTACCTTCAGTAGAAATCTAAAATTTCGCTTAAAGCTGTCCTCAACATTTTTCTAATCAATTTAAATGAAGTCCCTTTGTAGTATTTTACAGTACATCTACAATGACATCTTGGTGAAGGTGAAATAGTTCAAGAACTATCTTGTGTGATGAAAACACTGGAACTTCTGTTCCTGTCTCTGTGAGTGCTACAGTTGAAGGCTTTATCTCCTTTCTGTGTCGACAAGAACATTTTCCATTTCCATCCATACACTACAGCCTGTCCTCTGTCATCAAGGCCTTGTAGAGCCGGAGCAGTAGTGACTAGGTGGCTCTGCTGTAACACAATTCATCCTCCGTGGGGGAAATGTAGTCTCAGCTAATAACCATACATGGAGAGTGCTCTGCAGCGCTGCCTGCAAACACATTAAGGTGTATGCTTCATGCTGCAAACACACACACTCACACACACACACACAACCCACCATTACTGTCTTGTATTGTACAATATGCATTTTTGAAGTTGTGACAATTATTCAAGGTGACGTACACAATCAATAATGTAGGTGCCGGCTTCTTTCAGAAGGAGACAGAGTGCCATCATTGAACAGATGTGTGCGAAACAGCAATATGCTGCTTTCATAAATTAATGGATTGTGAGAATTCCTAATCAATAAATCATTTGATTTAAACTCAACCTATGGCACTCTGAGACGGCCCTCTGTCCACTGCATGATGCTCCCTCAGCTTTTCATCAGTGGACTGAGATATGAGCTGAAATGTGTCAGTAATAAAGAAGAATCCATCTCTGTGGCCTCCCCTCAAACCAGGTCTGCTTTAGGAAACTACATCACTGATCAGGTCAAACAGAAAGACGTTCACATTGAACCTAGAGCCACTGAGGCCTCAGCAAAGAGGAGGATCAGCACTGATCTCCATGAACAGATCATCATAAGCCTTATGACCACAAAGAGCTTGGACTGGCCCTGACGACCTATTTCTGATGAATACAGATAAAACAAAGAGCACCAAACATCAGTCTGTAGGAGATGAAGGGATAAATATCAGTTTGTGTACAAACAGGGTTATAAGATATTGATACGTCCTGAATGAAAGGTCAGCTCCACCTACTCTCTAAAGCTGGATGGACACTGAAGAGCCTTGTACTTCTGGAGGTCAAAGTTCAATAAGCTCTGCAAAGGCAGACTGAGGAGAGTTTTAAAGGTGATAACAAAAATAACTCATTAGTGACATTTAGGTCTGATCAAACCTTTATGCGGTGTATCAACAGAAATGTTGTTGATGAAAAAGACTAAAATGTAGTTTAAGAAATAAAACCTTCAGCAAAATTTTTTGTCAATAAAATTTTGACTGTTTTTTTTCGGTGCAGTAATTCTGTTTCCTGTGCTGCAGATGCCATATCAGGAGCACAGTGAAGACTCAGAGGAACTTACTGGCAGATATCACTGACAACAACAGGGCTTTTCTGATGACTCAAAAAGACTAAGACTAACTGCAGTAGCGTGGTTTTCTCTGCAGATTAAACTGCAGAGAAAAAAGCTGAATGAGGTTGATGAAATAAGATCATGATTCACTGCAGGGTGGAAATGATCTGTGGGGATGCTGAATTGTGGCTTTATTGAATGGATGTCTTGATATTATTGTTTGAATTTTCAGACACTTTCATTACGCCGATGACCATTTTCAGCAAATGGTTCCAATTTTGGTGAGATCACTCAAACGGATTCTGTTGGCAGAGGAAACCCCTTCTTAATGAATATACTCACTGTTCTATATTTTAGAGAAAAGCAGCCAGAGGCAGAGGTGGAGGCTGTGGTGGAGGAGGGAGCTGCAGCAGCGAGACGTGTCAGGTTTTAAAGGCCACACTGTGGAAATATGACTGGATGTTAACGGCTAACGAATGAGCCACTGATGGTGAAGCATGAATGAAGCTGCTGCTGCCAATGAGCTAATTCAATTGTGATTTCAGTTCCCTGTCTGTAACAGTGTGGATTTTTTTTTGGTTGGTCCTGTCATGTCTTATTATTGATCAATGATCATTACATTGCGCCTCACACACTCTTTGTTTTCTCTTGTTTTTTCATTTCATACCTGATTCATGTGAGTTTCAGGGTGTCAGTTTCTCCTGCTTCCAGTCTTTGTGCTAAGCTAGGCAAAACATGTCCCGACCTGTCTCTGCACTGGACTCACAAGGAGAAATGTAGACCTTGGAATCAGGAAGTGTTCTGTGTTGTGGGAATCGTGTGATGGATCCTCAGATACCTCCGAGGTGACAGTATTTTAGACTTATTACCAAGGTCAAAAAGAAAAATTAGCAAATTAGAATATAGCCAAGAGTGAATGAAAAGACGTCCTGAAGAAAGACTGCATTACACACACACACAGATACAATTTCTCACTTTCTCTCTCTCTCTCTCGCTCTCTCTCTCTCACACACACACACACACACACACACACATACACACATACTTGTACTTCCATCTTTGTGAGGACACTCATTGACATAATGCATTCCCTAGCCCCTTACCCTAACCTTAACCATCACAACTGAGTGCCTAACCCTTACCCTGACTCTAACCTTAACCTAAACCTAATTCTAACCATAACTCTAAAACCAAGTCTTAATCCCCAAAATGTGATTTGAAGGTGTCTCAAAAAGTGAGGACTGGCCAAAATGTCCTCACTTTCCCAAAATGTCCTCACTCTGTTAGTAAAATACTTTTTTTTGGTCCTTACTATGTAGCAAGTACAAGTACACACACACACACACACACACACACACACTGTGTTTACAGGGAGGAAACACGCTGCCCCTCACTTCTGCCGTGTTGTCACAGCATCGTCAGATGATGAATGACAAGTCTTGGAAATCTTCAGCCAAGATGATCTCGGCCAAATGAATTAATAATTTATGTTTGATGGAGTCTTTTTAATATTTCAGGCATAATTAATAAGCAGGGGCATTGCTTCCCCTCAACAGAGGAAATCACACTCAACGTCAACGGCAGATAAATGAGACAGAGCATCCTGCCCCAGCCCACTATGTCTCACACACACACAAACACACTCACTCACTCACACACACACACACACGGATGGATGAGACAGGAGGCCTAGGGCGTAGCCTGGCTTACTATTAGTCAAGGAGAGAGAAATGACCATACACAGTCTCTCTCTCTCTCTCTCACACACAGACACACACACACAGACACACACACACACACACACACACACAGAAGTTTGTGAGTGATGTGCAGCATTACAGATGTGGAATAAAAAGAGATGGGGAGGAGGAGTATACATCTAAGTCCCTATTAAGTTGAAATCCAACTCTCAGCTCATAGAAAATTAATTCACAAAGGGGAGAGACACAGCGGCACTGGATCTTCGACATGCACGCACACAGCGCTGCAGGGGGAGGCATTAGATAAAGTACAACACACACACGTAGTCCCTCGAGTGAATCGCTGTGTGTGGTGGCTGGATATTATCAGCTCATAGTGGTGAAGAATGGTCCCGGAGTACACGCCGCTTGCTCTAAATAAACCATAATCAGAGATGCCAGCCTTTCCAGCTAATCCATTCTCCTTTGCCTGCAGCAGGGAGGGAGGGGAGAGGGGGGGGGGGAGCAGCACAGGGGTGCAGGCTGGTTGAGCATCTGACTGGTTTGATCGCATCTTCCTCCTCAGCCACGGGCTCTATAAATGGCAACAAGTCCTCAAACCTAAGTTAGAAGAAGGAAACAAAATAAATGAAATAAAACTACTATAAACAGTAATAACAATAAATACACAGTAACTGAACAGTCTCCGATAATCTCCAGGTCCCTGTAGATCCAGGGTCCTGTCTCCTCCCCGGGGACCATAAACACAGCGCTGAGCTGAAGAGTCTGGACTCCTGGAGTCCTCTGTCCAGTCTGTTACTTCAGACCGGCAAAAAGCTGACAGTCTCCACATCGGTGGCCTCATTTGTTCACACTAATTCTACTATGTGTGAAAATTATTGTGCTAATTATTTATTGATGCTAAAATGCTAGCACCTTTAGCTGTGAGAATCAAGTTGGCAGGCAACATTTACACAGTCAGATTTCATGTTCACATGGACTCCGACTGCAGCCAGACTGACCTTTCTATTGGCCTGAAACAATGAGGAGGAAGTGCAGCAGACAGACACGTGCACACACAGTCAAACCCACTCACTGACGACAACCTGAACACAACCACCTGCCACAGTAAACACAACATCCTCACATGATTTTAACTTCTGAAGTTGACAAAAGCAGCCTGAAACAAACTAGTGAGTGGGCCGCAATGAATTCTGGGATACTGCGGACATTGTTGTGTCCAAACAACTGCACTCACAGATGAAAGGACATGATTTTTGCATCACATGATTTGATGATGTTTATCTGAAGTGAGAAAGGAGAGTGAAAGAACTGATTTCTCTATAGACGGCAATTCCATAATTGATCTAATGTAGCCCAGCACACTTTAGTCCACTAGTAGTATATGCGTAGTTCATTATGATCTACATGTGTGCATATGTGTGTGTTTGTGGGTGTGTGCTGCACAGGCAAAATCAACATATAATCAAGTTTAATGCAGGGCAAGAGAGGAGCAAACAAAACAGGGAAAATCAAATTCCCTCTGTGCTGTCTGTCTGTCTGTCTGCCTGCCTGTCTGTCTATCCACCTGCCTGCCTGCATCTCTGTCTGTCCCAGTCACCACAAAGGTCAGTGTCTTCTTGGAAATATATTTAGAGCAGGATCAAGGTGCCAAGACACAGAGACAACAGAGCTGTAAATGAAAGACAAGACTAAAATGTTTCCCTCCATATACGAAATGTTGAGAAAAACAGTTATTGATACAAAAAAAAGCTCAAAACTCAGTCTCAGCTATGGAAGTTCAAAAGTTGTGTTGAGGAAAACGGAGCTAAAATGTGAGTGAATGTGTGAATATGTGTGGGTTAGATACATATTTCCTTTATCAACTTTATAAAGTATGTCAGCGTTATTTACAGCTTGTTGCCTCCAAGTGAGAAAAAAAAATGTTCATGCAGCTTGAAGTTTGTTGGAGATGATTTAGTTCTGTCTGTTTTTAATAGATATGTAACATTGAACGGAATTGAAGTATTTTGGGAGGGATGAGCTGTTTCTTGTCATCTTTTTTGATAATCTCTTTCTCTCCCATGGTTCATGGCATAAAACAGGGAGATCCCTACATCGGAGAGAGGAGGACAGAGGACAGATCAGACAAAGACATATTCTGTTCCAATGGACAGACACTAAACCTTTAACTGTCAGATAGAGGTATGGATGGTTGGTTGTTGCTATGTGCGTTTATTTTTATTAGTATTTTGTTCACTTTTCTTCCAAAGCTGTAAATCTTTAAGATTATCAAACCCTATTTTTGATACTTGAGGCAGCATTTTCAGCAACAGCCATTCAGCTCATTTCTATTTCCAACTGCCTCTCTAAACAGTAGTGTTAACTGTTAGTGGCCACTGCTTTGGAAATGGTGTGAAACAGACAGTGCAGAGTATTTAGAAGAGTATGTGTAGCCTGTCTTCATTAGCCTTGTGTTTTATAATCATAACATGACATGATGAATCCTGTTAGTCCAGGTTTATTTGACTGAGCTGTAAACTGGAATCTGTACTGAAAATGCTGTAATCAGTAACAACAGTTGTCACCAGATCGACTGAAACAAAACTTTTAAGCAGCTTGTGTTCGTTGGATTTGTGTCGCCCCTTGTAGCATTTTGTCTATTATTGTTGATTTTTTTCTTTTGGGGCGCCAGTTGTCCAACAATAAAGTGCAATTTTTTTTAAGGTCAGTCTCCTACATGGACACCTGAACCAGTGCCATGAACCAACTTAATCCGCCAACATCGTTCAACCAAACAATCAAGAACCAAGCAACAATCTGAATGACAGTGCTTTCAACATAAACCAGGGTTTTCCAAGAAAAGGTCCCTTACAGACATGTCGAGAAAATATTCACCAAAACAAGGAGTCAACGTAAAACCACTTTTAGGGATTCATCAATAACCAACGAAAAATTTGTTCAGTCCCATTTCTTAAATTTGGCCCCGGGTATAGGCTCTTCCCAAACATAATAAGACTGGATCCACGGTCACGTTTCAGTTCAGTTCAGTTCGTTTCCCCCAGAGTGACTCCTCTTCTCAAAATAAACCAAACAAGATCTCTGGCAATGTTTATCTGTTCAGTTCGAACCAAATGAATCATCTTCCCACTCTAATCTCTGACAAAGGAGTAAATCCACATCCGTCATCTTGTTTTTTGTCATCCGTATTGAGAGTAAGAGGGGGTGGATTACTCGGGTGGAGGCTAGAATCCCATTGGTATAAAGCAGGTGTGACTGGGCTATGAATTGAACATGTATATTGAAAGAAAAGACATTTATTATTTTTTTCATCACCTTGATGCAACAGAGTCCTGTGGGGACAATGTATTTAATGAGGTCTAGAGTCTGTGGGGCCTTGAGCAAAAAATTGCCAGGGGGCCCCTCCGACCAGTGGTCATCACCATTATGTAACAAATGATCTGACATCAACGAAAAAAGTTCACGTTAGTAGAATTTAGATAAAAATATAGATTAAAAAGAACAAGAACAAAATATAACTAAATAGTGTTGTCCTGTAGTAAATAACCCACATTATAAGGTCGGTGCTCATCAACACATGAAGCCCCTTGAAGGAGGTTTCCTACTGAGCCATGTTGGTAACTGTGGTTTTCTCTCTTGATTTGGAGACTGGTAAAACCTTCAGCTACTTTCATTGATAAAAGCAGTCAGAGACATATCTGCAGACTTTCTGGACAGGCCTGATCTCCTCTCTCTGATGGGGCTCTGGACTGATGGTGCCCAGTGGGCGGGACAGAGCAGCAGCACGTTTAGTCCACCAATCACCAGCCAGAAAAAGACCTGTATGAGCTGTGAATGGGCGTACCTAACAACCAATCCCCACTGTTTTTATTCTAAATAGGGCCCCTATGGAGAGGCTTCCTATTGAGATGTCACTGTATATTGTTATATATAAAGGAGGTTTAAAAAATCATATATAAAAAGGTTTAAGGGGAGGGAGCCACATTGTGAGACACTGCTGTTGAGTAAAGTTTGTCAGCCCTCAGGGGCCCCCTAATATCCTGGCACCCCAAGCAGTTGCCTACCTTGCTTGCTCAGACGCTGAACTTCTGCCAACAACATCTGGAATTTTTGTTAGCGCTTGTTTTTTTAAGAGCCGTAAAAGCTTAAAACTTAAACATTACCATTAAGCTTGGCTGCATCATCTAAACAGGCCAGGTATTAGGACAGATTATACCTGTGCTCTAAGTGCTCCAACAGGCCAAATCCCACATTTCCCACGACAGATAGTGGTTGGTCATTGAGTGTAATGAAGTTGAGCAACTTCTCTGTAATCCCTTTAGCCTTTGGGTTGTCTGCTGGAAGTTCATCGCATTTCTGGAAAGCATCAGCGAGAGTCTGCTGCCTGGTGCTGTGTTTCCTGCCCTCAGCGCGCCGGCTTTACACACATTACAAGTAGCTGTCTTGTTTTTCTGTGTTTCCAGGCTAAACTATCTCCAAACCAACAGCTAACGTTATTTGCACACTGAAGTTGCCGCGAGTTCATGGTAAGATGTGGAATGGAATCTGAATCTGTGACGTGTCTCATGTCACGTTATGGCGAGTTCACGGTCCAGAGCAAGCTGCGGACTGGAATCTGGATCGGTAAGTGGCTCGGTCCTGTCTGTCCAATATCCGAAAAGTGAATAACGTCAATATCGGACCTGATACTGATATAGGATCAGATCGGGCCCTTCACTATTCAAAACACACAGAGACCTCAGGACCAGGGAAGAGGAAGTGACAAAATGCAACTAATTTCCAGGTTTTCAGACTCATTCCTGCAGCACCCTGTGGAGATAATAGATTAATAAGAATTTCTCTCTCTCTGTCTCTCTCTCCCACCCTCTCCTACTCTCTCTGTTTCTCTCTGTCTCTCTCTCTCTCTCTCGCTCTCTCTCTCTCTCTCTCTCTCTCTGAGCAATGATGTCAACAGCAAAGATCTCATTGCCAGAAGCCCGGCAGCTCAATGTGACCTACATGCTTTATCTACACAAGATGCCTTTTACTCACCTCTCACTCTCCCTTCCCTCTCCCTCTCCCTCTCCTTCTCTCTCTCCCTCTCTCTCTCTCTCTCCCTCTCTCTCTCCCCAATGAGGGGTCGCAGCATGAAGCGAAGAGATTACTCAAACAGGACAAAGTCATATTCAATTACAGCACAGGGATATTGGCTGTACAGTAAATTGAACAATTATGTGGCAGGGCTACAGTGGCAGATGTGCACAGGGCCCCATTTTAGTGGAGTGTGCTGTCAGCAGTGCCAGGTCATTCCATTACAGCTGCAGATTGGGAGGGAGGCCGTCACAGCATACTTATTAAACTACACACACACACACACACACACACAGGCAAGAAGTAGAAGACAGTGATAGGGAAAGGACACGCAGCCCGGATATTTATCTAACCATCTCTACAAACCACATGTTCCCCTTAATTAATGTAAATCCCTATTAAAGTGAATGTTTATCAAGGAGGAGTATACAATGATTACATATGCATTAGTTAAGCACCAGACTTCTGGCCTGCTATTTAAACTGCCTTTATGTCACTTCCCATTTTACACAAAGCAAGAAAGTGGTGGATATTACAGAATTCATTTCATTTCATTTAGAAAAGAAGTCACTTCCTTGTCAAATGAAATAAAAGTGAAGGTCATCAGCCAGTGCTCCTTTAGTGGCTTTTCACGTTCGTGGAATTTAGATCACTGGACTCCAGGTATTAACATGTTTATGTTCTTATTCAAGTTCAGTTAAAAAAAAAAAAAGAACAAGGTGGGGAATAAATGGAAGAGAGAGAGAGAGAATGATCCTCTGCTGTCGTTCTACTGTCCAACTGTAAAAAAGTCACCAGTGACAATTCAAAACTCTGAGGTGCTTTTAGCTCTTTCAGGAAAGTCACAGGTGAAAGATCCCTTCTTTCATTATCACTCAGCCATAAGAAAAACCACGTCCTAAATGTTGAATGACATTTGTTCAGTACGGTTCACAGCAACACCATGAACATGACGTGCTTAAAGAAAGTGAAATTAGGACACAAACATTAAGTCTTCAAATACATCGTTTCACCTATATGAACGTTTCCTGGTTTCCAGCTCGGTTAAAAGAGAACCATCGTGGTTACAATAAACCAGCTCCCACATTACAAATCTTATGCTCTGTTCACACATCCACTCAACCTGACCTGTAACATACCACACTACATCCTCAACAAACCATGAAGACTGCAACATGTTGCCCATGTTAGGGGGGGCACAATGGCTCCAGGGCCCAAAACAGTTGCTCAGTCTGGTTAAACTTTAGGCCTTTAGTGACGAAAGCCAGGAACACAGTGGCTGTGGAAAGTCCTGGTTTTCATTTTGCTCGTGTTAACAGGTTAGAGCAGACACACTGCCTGTGCTCTAGAGATTCAGCATCCCGCCCATGTTTTACACATACGCTGCTCTCCCCGCAAAAACAGACAGAGATACAAGCTGTTGACATCATACCATTACATCAGACGGACACCTTTCACTTTAGTTTTCTATGTCTGGGCTGAATCTGAATATAACACAGACATGAAAAAATATAAATGTATTTTTTTTAACCATGTCAGCAGCTGCATGTGGAGAAAGTTGCGTTTTAGAGACAATGACTGTCAGAAATTCAATTATAATGAAAGAAATCCAACATTTGAGGAGCCTGCAAACTCTGCAGAAAGAGATACAGCCAGTGAAACACACACACACACACACACAACGTAGGCACTGTGTTTCTGATGTTAGACCCCGCTCACACCTGCCTTTAACATACGTCTCCAGTGACCACTTGAGATCAGCTCTCACCTCTCTGCTTTACACGCAAATAAACACACGTATGCATTGTTGTTTTCAATGACACACAAGTCCACTGTCAGTGTTTGTGTGAGAGACAGAGAGAGAGAGAGCAGGAGACAGACAGAGAGAGCAAGAGAAAGAGGGAGAGAGAGTGAATGATTGCGCTGCACACAGTTCTAATGAAATAAAATTTTATCTATTTAAAAACAGTCAAATATTTTGGTTCACTGTGTTTAATGCAGGTCTGAACAGGGCCTTGGGGAATAACAAAAAAACTGCAAGCAATTAGTTTATTTCAAGATTCAATCAAGGACAAGAGCTTCAGTTGCAGAAAAGCACGAGCACAGGTTGGCAGTAGATTTCAGTCAGCAGTGAGCTAAAAGTTCAAAACCTGGTCGGAACATTTTGATTTAGCTGCAGTTTCTGTTGGGAAAGAGAATGAAAAGAGTCTGAATTACTAATTAAATCAATTAAGTATTTCAGCACACCTCTGAGTCAGAAAACTTTTGACAGGAGCTTTAACCACGAAAACATCTATTTCTGTGACAGAATAAAAATGTGGGTCAGACTCAGGAGTCAGTCAGAATGAAACACCACACAATCAATTAAAACATCCTCACTCGACGTCGACGTGTCTTCACTCCTCTCATTCTTATTTTCACATTGTCTCATTGGTGTTCGCCCCCTGTCAGCCTTCCTTCCCCATGTTCTCACCTAATGCCTGACTGTGGCGCGCTGCCAGTGAATTTATTAGCACAGATGGAAACAAAGAGGAGACATAGGGTGGGACCACAAGAGTGAGGAAGAAAAGGAGAATGAAGAGAATTTATATCCACAGTTTTTGTGTACAAACGCAGCCACGGCTTAGGTCTAAGATACACAACAGGGCTGCTACAGTGAACACACAAACAGTGTGCACAATGTAAATTCACTTTAATTAGCCCACATGAAGCTGTAGCTGGTGTTTGGACTGAGGACGGAGGCTCTCACAGATGCTGACAGAGACAGAGAGCAGTGGACGGTGGAGTCACAGAGGGGAGCTGAACCTCATCATCTCTGAATGGCTCTGCACATGCAAATATATTCTGCATTCACAAAATGGATTTTACAGAAACGTAATCCTGCTTTGATTCAGGTTTTCTTTAATATGTTTTTTTGTGTAGGTTTAAGTACAGACAGGTGGAAGTAAAAGAAGATATGTAAAAGAGCTCTTCTCTTTACACAGTGTCAGCGCTGACACCGGCAGGAGACGAACCCAGAGAACTGGTGACACTTCAAACTTCCTTTTTAAGTGTCAAAACGAGCTTCTGTTTGTTTGACTGTGTGACTTCAGTGCAGTATTTCTGTCACTTGGAGATGAGTCCTCCTCATCTGTATCAAAGATCCGTTCCCATATTGTGATGCATTTGATGACATAATGACAACAAAGGAATAAAAGCCTCAGTTTTATTATATAATGTGCCTGTCAGATCATCTAACTTTCCAAAAACAAAGGATCTGACAGTCTTTACAAGATGATCACATGATGTCATGTGATCAAAAGCTGCAGAACAGCTACTAAATTGTTCAACCATCACAAATGCTGTGCTTCTGTAGAACATGAGTGTTTGGTGTGACGTTACACTTACAATAAAAATAAACTGCACTTCTCTTGCTGAACTAACTTGTTGCAGGAGAATATTTTCTATTATATATTCTATAAAAATATTATCTATTTAAAAAAAACACAAAGGTCAAATTTGTTCTTCAGTCCCTCATTCACTGGTCTGATCTGGTCTTTTTTTTCACTGAATGCATCTTAATAGGCCGCCTTGTTTTTATCTGCATTCAGATTTGTCATATTTATCATTTCATCTCCATTTCCCCTCCCTCCCGCTCTCCGTCTCCCTCAGAGCCAAAACCGCTGCTCTTAATTTCCATCCATGTCGCTGCTGCTCAGCGTCGCCGCTGAGTTACGCCTTGCATCAAGGAAAACAACATGTGTCAAAACACTTCACACGGGCTGAAAAGTCAGTCGCCTCTGCAGCTGCTGCAGACGACATCCTGGAGACGCCTGCAGGCACAGAGCTGACTGAGGAGTCCATTACAGGACATCACTGTAAAAACTGAAGAGCAGCAAGTCTTCATGGGTGTGAGAGGACAAACTGGTGTTATAACAAAGCTTCACTTTCTATAAATTCTGGATATTTATCTCACAATGAAACTTGAAAGCTTTTATTTCAGCAGCAAATGACCGTCCATGTGGCACCAACAGAGTTACAGATTTCCCAATTCCCCAAACACCAAAAGCAAAAGCAGCTTTTCCCTCTGTGCCTCTGATTTGCTTTGATTTTATGAGCTGGTTCAATCACCATTGTCCTTGAGAACTTGCAGCCCAGGATAATGAATTCCCTTCTATTTATCACTTCATTCACTGTTTTCGGTGTTTATAAATGAGTTTACTACTGAGTTTCAGTATCTGCCAACAAACCAAGCCTCTGTTTCTATCTGCGTCTGTGTGGCCTTGATAGATACAAGTGTCTGTTTATTGTATTCATCTAATCTCTTCCATAGTAGGGATAAACAACACCACAACCTCCGGTTTAGATCAGATACCAACTACTCTGACTCAGTGAATGTAGGCTATGGGTATAAACCTGCCTAACCTGCTCTTATTTCAGCCTGTTACACCACAGGAAACACAACAACTGAGATTGGTTTTAAGTAAACAAGCCAGGCTGTTTTATCGCCCTGTAGCAGGATGACTGTTACTTAACATGATTAAGTAACAGGTGCAACGTTCTCAGTCACAATGTTCACCAGACTTTTACAGGCGAGTGAGGCGGAGCTGAGCTGGACTTTGATGTGACAGAGAGAGCTCAGTCTGGCTGAGAGTTGTGCAGTCAGATCATTTGGCAGGAGGAGCAGATAGAGCTGTGTATCATCAGCATAGCAGTGGTAAGAGAAACCATGGCAGTGGATCAGTGCACTGACGGTTGGATATTTTCTCGACATGTCATGTCACTGAGATGTACTTTCAGGACTTCTCAGTCCTCCATGAAGTGTTCACAGTGTTTAAAAAGAATCTGAACATCTAAAGGTCCATGATAACTGATCATGATACATTTACCTACGACATGGAGCTGGAGATAAGATTTCTTTGATCAGACCCACTGATAGTCAAAGGAAGGGTTACACTGATGGTATCAATACTTTAGGTATTAATCCAACCACCTCGACCCCACAGACAGTGTTAGGTGACCAGCTGTTGGAGCATGGACATGATATTATCAGCACAAACAGTGAGACACTGGATCCGTTTGTTTGTTGTTTGCTAGAAGCACAGAGAGCATGGGTGCCCAGAGGGACTGACTGTACTAACAGAAGGATAAAACAATAGCAACATGATGTAAATAGTTATGGAGACCCCTGTTTGTCTGCGAGATGGAAACCTGAGTTTATCATTAGAAGAAAACTCTCACATATGAAAGTACCAGTGGTTCCACTAGTGTGCTAACATAGCTCCATCAGTTTCCATGTTAGACTGGGCATGTATTGTACAGTGATTCATATAGTGTGATGAAGTGGCTGCAGCAGCACTCCTGCAGACACCTACAGGTCCTCGGTTGGTTGGTCGGGCAGTCGTGTAATTTCTAGTCACAACACTCTACAGGTGTGTAGCTGAGGTCAAAATGAGGGTTCAGTTCGAAGACGGTTGTGACCCACCCCACAGGAGCCAGAACATCAACATGTTGACGGACGTCATGGCGTCATGGCTGCTGTGATCCCATCACAAGATGGTCTCTAGTTTGAAATATGTCTGTTTCTGCAGAACCAACCTGAAGCTGCCCTGGAAATTCACGATACCTTCATTACTGATCTTAAGGCAAAACCAACAGAATTATTAATACTCCATGTATAGTGATACAGCTGAATGCCTGCTGCTGATCGCTGATTACATACCATGTGATGATACAGTAAAATTTTTCTCCAGGGGTCTGAAATGAGCCATTTTTACTTGTTGTTCAAATGGAGGTTGACACAGCGTTTCTGAAATGCCACTGAATGACAGACCTATTTTTAGGTGCTTCTTGACTGCAGAGCCCGCTCACCTGATCGGTACACTTGATGGATATTATCCTCCTGAGTCTTCAATGGATGCCAAGGCTACTCAAGGACTACTTGAGAGGAGTGGAAATATTATGATGGCTGTGAAGGCATCAAATCGTTGCGTTTTTTCCAGAGTGAGTGGGTTTGATCTGACATTAGACACGCAGCCACTGACGCAATCATGGAGAGTACTCCTATAATGCATCACCCCTCACACCTCGCACAGACAGCTCAATTGGTTACTGCCCTTCATTTAATCACCACACACACACAAACACAGGATAGTTTGCACACACATGCACATCTACAGTCATTTATGTTATGACAACGGCAGCACAGAAATGACAAGGTTTACTGAGAGGAGCCTCCTTTGTCCTGCGTGTCCTCTGAATGTGTTCAGCGACACATCCTGAACTGTGTCCCTGGCTGCATTGGTTCAACTCAGTGGTTGACTGGCTATAGAAACTGATATCCAGTACACTGTAAAATACACAGCCAAAAGTATGTGCGAACCCAAACCTTGCACTCATGTGTGATAGTCAAACATGTCATTCCAGAAGCATGGCGGCTGTTCTGCTACTCCAACAGCCTCCTCTGTTCTGGTTTCCACCAGGTTCTGTGGCCGAGCTGCAGCCACAGAAGCAGGAGTGAGATCCAACACTGACACTGAGGTACAAGGCCTGGCTCACAGCTGCCCTGTTTGTGCCTCTCTGGTTTACCTTGTGGCATGTTTTACTTTCAAGAAAACACAAGCACCTGCTCATATACAGTGCATCCGGAAAGTATTCACAGCGCTTCACTTTTTCCACATTTTGTTATGTTACCCCCTTAATCCAAAAAGGATTAAATTCATTTCTTACCTATCGAGGCACAAATCTGGTGAAGGGTACAGAAAAATTTCTGCAGCATTGAAGGTCCCAATGAGCACAGTGGCCTCCATCATCCGTAAAGGGAAGAAGTGTGGAACCACCAGGACTCTTCCCAGAGCTGGCCGCCCGGCCAATCTGAGCGATGTCCCTCCAAAAGCCTGAGTCTCAAGCCATGAATCCTGAAGAGAACAATGGAGATGCCTACATGTCCCTCCAAAAGCCTGAGTCTCAAGCCATGAATCCTGAAGAGAACAATGGAGAGGCCTACATCTCCCTCCATTAGCCTGATCCAGAGTTGGTCGACTGTTTGAACAACAGAGGCATGACCCCCCCACGATTCACACCTAGGTGTGAATCAGAGTTTGAAAGTAAACTCAGCATCGGCATTGGCCGAGGCCAGGCACTCTCAGCAGGGATCAACGGTGACGTCACTCAGGTGATGAAAGCAGCACCGCGACCCTCCGCCGCTGCTTATTCCCGTGCACCAGTTACAGTAGGGAGCTATTCAAAGCTCTCTCCGCAACTCAGCTGCTGAAAGGGAGCAATCTGCAACATTTGACCCTTTTCCAACACTTCTGACAGCCCAGGTCACAGTCTGCAACTCGCAGGCCGAGCGCATAGACTGCTGTTTGTTTTCCTTTTCTTTTCTGATCCGACGTAGATCGCTGTGCAGTCAGCTGATTTTACGTTCTGTGAGGACGAGCGCCGACTTTGTTAAGGACAAAACAAAGTTCACTGTCCCTCATCTGTGATCTTCCTCCTGCTGCCGAGGAACTCATCACTGTCATCGCCAGAAGAGCAAGACACGACCCGCCGAGCTCCGGCCGAGGACCGAGCTGTGGAGACCCAGAGACTTTCTGTTCTGACTCCGAAGGATCGGAGCAACTCACAGTAAGAGGCTGATGTCTGGGCAGAGACACAATTAGTGGAGCATGTTTTATTTGTAATTTGACTTATAAATGCTGCATATCTTGTTGTTTTAGATTGTTCACTGTGATCAGCTTAATAAGTCAAATATCACTAGTTAAAGGACCAATATCCGACCAGACGAACTCCGGTTCTCTGGCTCCGTTATTGTGTAGTGATATTGTGGTGATTATTAACTGTGGTGACCAACTCTTGTGGACTCTTTCCTCTCTTCACCTTTATTCTCCCTCTTTTCTCCCAATCACCTCATCTCTCTCTCTCGCTCTCTCTCTCTCTCTCTCTCTCTCACACACAAACACACACACACACACGGTTGTACATATGTGTTTTGCCTGTAATTATCTCGTTAGTAACCAATGTTTGTTTTAGTTATAGTTGAATTATAATCGGTTTAATATTAAGTAATGTTATCTTGAATAATTATTACTCTTATTAATAAATCCTCGTATAATTTAACTCGTCGTTGTCGGTGATTTTTGTGACTATATTTGTGATAACAGCTGGATTCAGGACAGTCAGTGCTCGAATTTACCCTTCAATTAACCTTCGAAGCCATCAATTTGGTCATTGGTCCCTGGTGACAGGTTACTACTTGTAGTAAACATTTAAATATATATTGGTGATTATCCCTGATAATCATTAATATTATACGCTAATAACCAAATTGCCCCAACCTGTGCACAACAATACCATCCCTACAGTGAAGCATGGTGGTGGCAGCATCATGCTGTGGGGATGTTTTTCAGCAGCAGGAACTGGGAGACTAGTCAGGGTCTAGGGAAAGATGAATGCAGCAATGTACAGAGACATCCTTGATGATAACCTGCTCCAGAGCGCTCTGGACCTCGGACTGGGGCGAAGGTCCATCTTCCAACAGGACAACGACCCTCAGCACACAGCCAAGATAACAAAGGGGTGGCTTTGGGACAACTGTGTGAATGTCCTTGAGTGGCCCAGCCAGAGCCCAGACTTGAACCCGATTGAACATCTCTGGAGAGATCTGAAAATGGCTGTGCACCGACGCTCCCCATCCAACCTGATGGAGCTTGAGAGGTTCTGCAAAGAAGAATGGGAGAAACTGCCCAAAAATATGTGTGCCAAGCTTGTGGCATCATACTCAAAAAGACTTGAGGCTGTAATTGCTGCCAAAGGTGCTTCAACAAAGCATTGAGCAAAGGCTGTGAATACTTGAATACTTGAATACATGATATATTTTGGTTTTTTATTTTTAATATATTTGCAAAAGTTTCAAGCAAACTTTTTTCACTTTGTCATTATGGGGTATTGTGTGTAGAATTTTGAGGTAAAAAATGAATTTAATCCATTTAGGGATAAGGCTGTAACATAACAAAATGTGGAAAAACTGAAGCACTGTGAATACTTTCCAGATGCATTGTAAGTTCTTTTAGAAACAAAGATAATATTTACAATTAAATTTGTGTTTCATATGTTTTTATAGACTCCTCTGTCTGACAAACACATTTCACTTCAACCAACTTTAGGTAACAGTATACCAATATACCTTCATCTTAGTATTGATATAAAGACACCAGAAACACTGGAATAAATGACATGATTCCCTTCCTGGTATTTCACATTAGCTCAGATACACGTGTATGTGTCCTAGGTGCATCTCACTGAACATGAAGGAGATTTTGAGGACACCATATTTCTTCATTTCTTCAGATGCTGTATGAACGCCAGCCTGTGCGGAGTTTGGTCTTTCTGCTGGCTCCCTCCATAGTGGAGACAGAGGTCAGAGGTCATGATGCACTGGGCTCTCTCTCTCTCTCTCGACTACTTTATGCCATTAACTTTATTTTCTTTTAAGAGTCACACTGTCCTGCTGCAACAATAAACTGCTGCTAAGATACAGGTAATATGGAAATATAAGGTTGATATTGTCTTATCTTATTGGCAACAAATAATATAAAAAAAAAGAAATCCACAAAGTCCAACAATGTTTGTCTGCCTTCCCCTCGTTTTCTGTGGCCCATTGGTTTCTACTGAAGACATGAATCTTTAAAAACACTTTCATTCAGAAAGTATTCAGACCCCTTCACTCTGTTCACTGTTTTTTGTTATGTTGCAACCTCATACTAAAATCATTTTTTAGTTTTTCCTCATTAAGCTACACTCACAGCCTGTAATAACAAAGTGAAAGACATCAGCAGAAGTTCAGTAAATGTGGATTAATAGTTGCAGATTAATCCACATTGGGTCTTATGAGTGTTCAAACATGCATGCAAATATATTTTTATTTTGTAAAAATACTTTTACAAAGAGGCCCAGTCTCACAAATAAACTTTGCTTATACAATTTGTGAATTTAATGCTCTGTTATGTGGGGATTTCAATTTTCAGAAAAAAAAAGACAGACAACACCACTTACTGTCAGGCTAATAAAATTGCTTTCCCTCATGAGTAAAATGACTATACAACATATCATGAGCTTCCATCTTCATTCACCCACTTCAAGGCTGCAGCACAGTCCTGAGAGCTCTCTGATGGCGGCTGGTGTTGAATGGTTAAACAGCTCGACAAGGAGCGTGCAAATTAGTTTCGTCTCTCCTGTCAATAGCGAGCCTTGACATTGTGCAGGCCTGAAAATTAATTTCCAATCAAGTGTGTGTGTGTTTGTGTGTAAGATGGGGGGCAGGGAATAGTACTTGCCAACATGTGGGTCATATCATGGATGGAAAAATTAAGGTCTGTACCTTGTAACAGGCTCTTTGATACTGAATTTCTTGCCGCCAGGGAGCAAGAGTTTGACCTCAGACTGACACAGAGTGACACAGTCAGCCCATTGCTAAAGATGGCCTCTTAAAACTATACGGCAGAGTACCTGTAATTATGTGGAATGGGAAACATATATCATGGTAACGGCGATATAGTATATAATATGGTTTATATAGGAAGGCTTTGGCCAATAGAGCTTCAATGAGGTTAATGTCAGCAGTAAAACTTGGAGACTCAGCCTCATAATGACTCAGAGTTAATATAATTAAAGTTAGATTCACATGATAATCATTTTGATTCATCTGATTACAAAGTCACTTGATGGCACCATCACTTCATAATCAATAATTAGTGAATGACAGTATAGATAGTACACCAATAAATCTTCATTAGTGTTCTAATTATTATATGAGAAAACAGCATATACTAGAATATGAATTAGTAATTTGTATAATTAGCTTTAGGTACTGACTGTCCAGATCTGCTCATCACATGCCTCCTCACAGCACTTTTGATTTTATTGATGACCACTGAACATTTGGAAATCAGGGGAAATATGTAGGGAGCTCCACAGTCATATGCTTTAATAGTAATGAGAAGAAAAATGAAAGGAGTTTGCAAAAAAAGAGAATTTCCAAAACAGTACAATTTCTGTTAAAAATGTAATATATACAATTATACAATTTCTGTTAAAAATGTAATATATACAATTATACAATTTCTGTTAAAAATGTAATATATACATATATGTATATATATACATATATATATATATGTTGTGTATATATATATATATACACAACAACACAACATATAAGTATATATATATATATATACATATATATATATATATATATATATATATATATATATACTTATATGTTGTGTTGTTGGCCCAATTGCAATACCTTCCTGGTGGGCTGCGAACCACAGGTTTGGGGAACCACTGCTCTAAAGGATAACTCCTATATGAAATACAAGTCACTACTCACTATTTATTCTCAAGTCCCTTTTACCCTGTTATGTAGAAAACCATACAGTGTGATGTTGACAGTTGCCGAACATAGTTTCTGAAAAATCCTGTATTTTCTGCTGTAAATACTAAGAGACCCATGAGTGAGTTGAATCTAACTGAACTCAGTGACTGAAATGTTTCTGAGTGATATTGGCTCTAAGTATAATCTAATGGCAGAGTGCCTGGTTTTGCTGTAGTATTCTACAGGGGTCACCTTGAATCAAACGACTGTATTAATGATGGATTACCATTCCATGTCATATGCTGCTACTTTACAAATTATTCACAGTTTATATTTTCAGATATTGTGCTATAATTGTCTTGCTTCTTGGAGTAAGTCCCACATAAAGTACATCACAGATTAACTGTGATCCTGCAGTGATGGAGTGACTGTGTGAGTCTTTGTCTTTCTCTGTCTCTTTGTCTCTGCATAGGGTCGCTCCCAGATAACACTTGATTTGGCAGCAATGTGTTAATCTGCCATTCTGATCAGGCAGAGGGCAGAACAGCCATAGCCTGCTGAGGTCCTGATTGGAGCTTGTCAGACCTCTGGAGGACACAATTAGAACAAGCTAATTAGGACAGACAGAAGTTTAGGAAACTTTGGAGTGGAGAATCAGAGGAGAGAGGACAAGAGGGAAAAATAGTGTTTGTGTGAGTCTGAAAACCGGGAGCTCACTGTGCTTGTGGGGTCTGACAGCTCAGTGCATTTTTGTTATAAATGTATAAATGAATTGGAATTCACTTTGCTCTTTCTGTTAAATGCCTCTAGAAACCAAAGAAGATGCCAGAGCATGAAAGACAAAGGTCACACTCCACATCCTACTGTCAAAATAATTATACTGATAATTAAGGCTGGGTTAACAACTGGACAAAGTATGTGGCCGCTTGTGTTTATTCCATATAATTTCTGTTCAGGTATTTAATTACAAATTTATTTGAAATTTGCACCAATGAAAGACGATATCAACTAAGACAGATCCCCTTTAATCCACCGTGGATCGCTCTAGTCCAGTAGTGTTTAGACCGTAACTTTTTATGTCTGCAACAGCCACAGAGGGAGGTACAACACTCCGTCCCATTCTGGTGAACAGGAATTCTCAGGAATTCTTTGGACTCAAGGTTGAACTGATTTAATTTTAGTGGTCAAAGGTCAAAGGTCACCTTGACCTCACAAAACACATTTTTGGCCATAACTCACAATACACTATACACTACACTAATTATGTTAATTGATTAATTGAAAATTAAGTGATGACATTTTATATCCAAATGGTCAAGGGTCAACTTCACTGTGACATCATAATGCTGCAAAAACACTTCTGGCCATAATTCAACACTGTAGGGAGGAGAGATTGTGACCATATTTCCTGGAACTCAGCTGGTTGGTGGAGGCGTACGACCACAAGGTGGTGACTCTAGTTTCTAATATCTTTGAGTTGAAATATGCTCCAAAACACATCTTGCTGCAGAGAGGTGCTTGTCAGAGGCTTCTGTGAACAGCCTGTCAGCAGTGCAGAGATACCTTCCAAAGTTAGCCTCACATTTCTAACCAATCAGAGAAAGCCAAAGTCAGGGGAGGGATCTCACAGCTGTCAATCAAAAAAAAAATGCATTCCTGGTCCACCTCTACTCTTTCACTGAGGTTTCAAGCCAGTATTAGCTACTGGAAGTCATCGCTATGGCTGACTCAGGCTAGCAATCTCCCAAATTCTACATTAGCTGAGACAGCGAACAGAAAGAGGATGTAGGTGAGGGGGTGGGTGGAACACAACAGAGCAGGGAAAGGGAGGAGTCAAGTGCATGGTTTGCTTTTGAGTCTCATGCTACTGCAAGCCTGACCTCCAGAACTCGCATGTGGTAGCTTTAAATGTTTTAATTTATACTGTGCTAATTTGTTATGTGTTTCATGTGTCATGTACATTGGGCAAGGTATTATTATTCTACCATGAAGTATTGTAAGGATGCAACCAACATTTTCAAAATCAAAATGTCTGACAAATATTTTCTTTAAAAATCGTTTGGCTGTTCAGTGAATAAAATGTCAAAAAACAGGGAAAAATTCAATCTTTGTTCCCTGGACCGAAGTGAATATATTGAATCTTCTTTTATTCTAACACTTCAAATACCCAAAATGTTGAATTAACTATCTTAGATAACTGATAAACCATCAAACCACATTTGAGAAGTTGAAATGTGTCATTTTTGCTGCTAACCAGCCCACTGCTAAATGTTAAACAGCTAGCCTGCTAACTGCAGCTAGCGACGCCAGTGCTTGTTCTGCTCTGCAGCCTCAATGAGTTTGGTGTAGAGACACATAAACCAGTTCTCCACTTGAGCAGAACAAGAACCACTGTCACTGGCTGCAGTCCAAGATGGTGGAGTTACAGTCCATCTGTGGGACCAGAGACCTGCCTGCAGGCAGGGAAACAGGAGCCGGGGCTAGCTGGTTAGCTGCAACTGAACTTTCAAATCAAAACTCTTCCATATATCACCTTAAAAATAAATAAATTACAGTGCTGTCCAAACAAATACGTTAGTTCATATGAACCAAGCAAAAAGTGTAATTGGTTGTGACACAATTTGTCAACAGAGGACAGCTTGTAAAGAATAGTGACGAGCTGACAAAAATCCAAAAAAAGCATCAAGGCAGCAGAAAGATACAAATCACAACTTCCAGTCAAGACTTTCAAAATAAAATCAGCGCAGAAACAGGATGCAGATCGTGATTAAGATCGTAGATTGAGAGTCTACCCACAGAGAATATTTCTCGGTGGACATAACAGGGTTCAATAGGAATAACGAATGTCTGCCGTGGGTCAAGTTTAGGTTGAACTGTGGTAAAACCTTTTCCAGCACACTTTTTTCACAGCCTCTACAATGACTGTGATGAGCAAAGTTTTTTGCTAAACTTACATAAAACATCGGCCAGTAAGACACAAGTTAAAAAAAATGATAAATAAATGGTGCCTTCCCTTAACTTCTACTCTGTGATTATTACTTTGACATAGAAATAAAATATCCAGCAGTATTTCAGCCCGCTGCCTCTCGATGTTTGCCTCTCTTGCCTGGATCCTGCCCACTGTTGCATCAGCATCTTATGTAAGAGCTGCGACCAAACACAAGCATGGGGACAGCAGGGGAGCATCGGTAGATCTTATCATCAGCAGCAGCAACACTAAGAGAAACTGTCACTGGCTCTGTTTTTACCCACATGCTCCCTCGCTCTTGCAGGCACAACGGGCAACCAATTAGGGTTAGACAAGCGAGCGGAAATATTGAAATAAATAAACTAAAAGATCATTTGTGGCCTGAGGCTCGTGCCGCTTGCATGGTGAAAGATTAATGCTGGCGCTCTGAAAAACTAAAGGCTCCAAAGGGACAGCGGAAGTGGCTTTTTTCTCGTCTGAAGCACTGGTGAAATAAAAAAAAGGGCCTGGAGATGCCTCTGGGCCAGAGGAGCACCAAGGAGAGATGAGGAGGAGAGTGGCTGAGAGAGGAAGAAAAACAGCAAGAGAGAGAGAGAGAGAGAGAGAGAAAGAGGAAGGCAAACATATTGCACTGACAGTGGCACATAATTGCTTTCACTCTGAAAACACACACCCACACACAGCATGCTCTAAATCACACAACTAGCCTCTACACTGTACTGGTGAAGCCCCTCCAATTACCAAACTCTCTAATATCTAAGCATGGACCTTCAGTAAAACACAACTCTTTCTGAACAACAGTACTGCTCAGTTTCTTACACACGTCTACTTCTCTGTTCAATTCCTGCAGATATTTCACATTAAAAGCCTCCAAGGTAAGGAGATGATTGTGCACTTTGAGCTGTAAGATACGGTGGCCCTGAGAGTTCAAAACACTACAACTTAAAAAACCATCAAGAGCAAATTCAGAAAACATCTTCATCAATGTGCCAACACGTGGGCTGCAAATACACACAACACAACCAAATACACAAATGCACTGCAAGTACCACAGATGACAACCAAAGTGTTTCCAAGGGATATAAAAAATTGATGAAGCCGGTAGGATATAATGAACAACGACACCTCTGATGAGTAGCAGACTTCATAACTTCAAGAGTCACAGAGCATCGAACAACAACCGTGTTGGCTGGTAAGACATACAGGCCTAATCCCAAAGTCCACAACACCGGGGACACACAGACAAGGAGTGAGGGAAGAAAATCAAAAATATAAAGTCAAAAGTCCCAAACCCACAACTATATGTAACATGTTGTGTTTAACAAGGCAAAACGTCACACATTCCTTTTTACACCATTTTGAGAACCTTGCAGCCTCTCACACTCGATCACTTCTCAGGTGACGTCAGTCCAGTCTGTGAGGGTCCAGGGCTCAGGCCGGAGTGGGACATTGAGATTGGGCCAGTACAAGCTCATCTTATTTGACTGTCCTTGTAAATCAGCAACGTGAGTCAGGTCTCAGTGATGAAGTCTTACTTTAGAGCCACATGACAGTGTCAACTATGACATGGTCCTGGTCCCTTCGCTCCCGCTGGATGATGATGACTTTGACTGTAACAGTTTATGTATGTAACCACTGACACTGCTTTTGTGTTAACAGAGCTTATGACAGTCTCGTCACTAAAATGAGTTCTGTTTGTGCAGCTTTCAGATTTTTTCTCAAGTTTTCATATTTTCATAATAAACTTCTTGGAGTTTTCCTCTTTAGTGTCTTTTCTGATGCTGAGGTTTTGAACTGACACACCTGAGACACCCCAGTTTTTGGATATATGAAGAAAGACAGAAATCCTCGGCTGCTTCAAACATTCCTGAAATAGGTGACACGCCGCTGCCTGCACCTGCTACCTAACCCAGTGTGTATGTGATGTGGGCTGAATTCGGTAGCTCACAAACTCACAGCCTCCCAGAAGCTTCCCATTTACAACACGCTACCCTTTCACAGCATATGGAGCAACCAACAAGACAGTTTCCTCACAAGAAATGTGAGGAAACATACACACACACACACACACACACACACACACACACCTGAGTAGGCCCAGTAGGTCTCCTCGGCGGCAGCTCTGCGGAGTCGTGTACCACCGGCTGTGGCTCTGCGAAGGCCTTGGACAGGGGCTCGGGACTCGGCCTGGCTTCCTGTCAGTGCTGCGGGGGGAAGAGCATGGGGACAGGCGGGTCAGCATGAACAGCAGCAGAGCTTCAGCAGCGTATCAGAGGCCTGGCTGGATATTTGCTAGGCAGGATGACAGCCAACTGTGTCCTCAGCTGCCGTACCAAGCCAGCTGCCTCATAATAACAGGCATAGCAGGAGAAAAGGTCAAAAACAAAGACCAAAGACTAACTGCTCATGGAACCTCACTGTCTGGAAAACAGTAAGAGTTCAGAATTTTTTTTTTTCCAGGACAATTTTTCTTTTTTTTTTTCATCCGTGAAAAGAGGTGATTTTTTTTTGCAAAATTTTCAAGGTTTGTTTTTTTTTGTTCATGTGTGAAAACAGGGTTTTTTTCACTAGCCTTGAGAGGCAAGTGTTTTCACGGATATAAAAAAAACAAAGCTAAGAAAAATGATCCTGGCAAAAGAGAAAAAAAAAAAATCACTTCCTTCTCAGGAGTTCTGTAGAGACCAAAATGAATTAACTCCATATTTAGGTCTAAATATTAAAGTGATTCTAAAGAACAGGCTTGAAGTGTTTAAATGCTCTTAATATTAATCTTGTACAATATTAATGAAAGATGGCAGGTTGAACCTAATAAATCAACAAGGCCCCAGGTTCACTGCCTGTCAATCATTTGAGGAATTACTAACCTATGAGGGAGTCTGTACCACCTGTGTCAACATAGGTGGGTCCAGCATTTGAGCTGTCGTTTGGGCGCCTTATGTCTCAAGACCCTTTGTTATTTAGAAAACCAAAGGCCACTTCTTATGATACTGGGTCTCTGGGGGTGTAAATTGTAGTCAGCATAGCTGTAAGAGCTGGGAACTTGGCCAAAGATTGATGCACAATTCACAGAGGGCGGATGTGGGTGGGCAACAGGGGCCCAACAGAAATTTTTTGCCCTGGAGCCCTAAAAGGTCTGTCGATGCCCTCAGACAAAAAATCATTAACAAGAGTTTGCACCATGTTTTCTTCATTGACACAATGCTTATAGTTGCAGTATTCAGTCTATCTATTCTGACTGTTCTACACACATACATTTTACATATATATACACAGATCAGTTTTGATGGAAGTTGATGCACTAAAGCTGGCACCAGGTGTTACCTTATCAGATCATTTTAATACAAAATACAAAGCTGCAAACAATTGACTTTCATTAGGCAGCACTGAACATTTTCCTTGGTTTCAAAATGAGTGATCCTCAGGCGCACAGAACAGTCAGATGCTGGTAAATGTGAGGTTCACACCATTCAAAAACATAAAGTTCCCTCTCACAGTCAGACATATTACAGCAGAGCAGCATTTCTCATGCATTTCATTGGGGAGTGGAACGTTCAAATGTGTGGAACTTTAAATCGCCTCCTCTCGGGCTCAGAGACCCTCTTGATCCCCACCAAAGAAAAGGCAGAGATGGAACGCTTGGCTTCTTTAAAGTGGAGGACAGTATTTCTTACAGCTTCTCTCCCACTGGCTCCACTGTGCTCTGTGATTTTGGCCTTTTAAAGATCTTTCAATCGGCAAAAAAAAAAAACATGCTGAAAGAAAAAATACTTAGACCAGCTGAAGGCCACCTTAACTTTCCATTTGTAGCATGGCTCAGCCAGAGTATAGGAAAAGAGAAATATTTATATTTCTCTCTTTTTTAAATTATTTTCATCATGTTTTATTACTTCTGGCCCTGTTGATAACACTGGCAGTATACTCAAAGAAAATCTGGGGTGTTCTTGTGATATCCACACAAACAGGGAGGAAGTGGGGCCAGAGCCAAGCAGCACTTCCTTTTAATTACAGAACAGGGCATTTGCCAGTATACAAACAAACTCATCCATGCAGGGAAGCAGACAGAAACAATAATGTGGTGATATCTGATTTGTAAACTTGCATGATAATGTTGTGTCTGTACAGGACTTCACTTCTGAAACATATGTCCTGGAGATTTTGTAGATTCTGTTCCATATCCTGACATATTGAAAATGCTCTAATAACAGTTACATGTAGAGAGACATCTAAAAAACAAACATTTATACCAACAGCAGCATTGCTCCAATGGATCAAAAAAAAAAAAAAGGTGATCAGACAGGCTGTGAATAAGCCAACAGTTTATTCAGATGACCTGAACCACTTTACTACCAAGTGTAAATGAGTGTAAATAATCCGTCACTGCACAGGAAAGCTACAATGAATACAGGACAGAGCTGGTACAGGGTAGTCTGGGTAATAACTTTACTCTTCCAAATAAGTTTTCGTTTGTTTACAACCTGTCCAGGGGCTGGAGCTGACAAGGTCTGGGGCCAAGTCCAGACCACCTGGGGCTGGGGTGAAGGACTGAGGAATCACTGCTTGTGTGCTGTGTTTGGCTTTGTCACATTAGTCGTGCTGTATTTGACTTTTGGCCACTTGTGTGTCAAAGGTTTTGAGAGTCCAGCTTCAGTTTGATAGTTCATAATCCTCCACACAGACTGTGGTGAATGTCACAACTGGATTTGCTGCAGTTGTTTGCCTCTACATCCTTGGTGACAGTGTGGACCAAAGACTTTTTACGACATTTATGTCAGGTCAAATTTCTCTGAACTGACTTTCCAGTGACTTTTAAATCAAGAGCTTAACAGTGTTTCAACAAGAGTTCATGGAGGTCAGAAACCAGTAAAACTGAGAGATGAAGACCTTTAATATTTAGAGTCAGTTATATAACAAGCAGGCCCTTCACTCTCCATATAAAATCTGACGGCTGTGTGGCACGCTCCCCAGTCTGCCGGTCTGGATGTGAGAGGAAGCAGCTCCTCACCTGACTCCTGAGCAGCAGGCAGCTGCTGGAGCCCGGAGTCCAAGTTTATATAAATATAATCTGTGTCTGAACAGGGCCCGGGCAATTAATCTAATTTCATTTACATTAATTAATTTCATATATATATATATATATATATATATACACACATGGTTAATCATATAACATGGTTATATATATATATATAAAACCATGTTATATGATTAACCATGTTATTCACTCTAAGTTATATCAATACACCAACAACTTCATCCATCAAAGTGGGCAACTGTTAAGTGTGCCACCATTCATCCATCCAACATTACATTGTTGTTCATCATTGGACTACACCACTGCAGTGATGTCACATTCATCACTTTTTCAGTCACATGTGTTTTCTTGCTGGGGTGTGTGCTGTTAGGTTTTCATGGTAAATCTCACCTTAGCCCCCCATAAATAAACCGAGGCAGCATCAGGAGGTGGAACTTGCCATTCCACATCTGACCCCACAATGGCCAGCTGTGATTATGTGAACACGAAGAGAGGTGTGTGTGTGTGTGTGTGTGTGTGTGTGTGTGTGTGGCCGTCTCCATGTGAACACCAGGCAAACCTGAAAGCAGACATCAATCACGTCATAACGGAAACTCAAAGTCTCCAACTGAAAGGCATTGTGGGATTTAATGGCTCAGGATGAATAAAGGGTAAGTCTTAGTTTCAATGACACACACTGCTGCCACCCCACCCCTCCCTCCCCCTCTTGTTTTAATTCCTTAGGATGTAGGCATGGCTCATGTCTGCGAATGCCAATGGGAGACAGTTCTATGGCTTTTCTATGAATTACATTATTGATTCCCAATACTGCTCAGAACAGAAAATTTAATTATGCACAGACCCCGCCCTAACCCCTTCATCCTCACCAAACACATGTTCTTCTTTCCCTTCCCCCTTTTTCTTTCTTGTCTTTCACTTGGTGGCTTTTCATCAATTTGTCTTTTGCCTTTAGTAAACCCCCCCCTTCACCTGACCTCTCTAAAGCCTCTGAGTGCGCTGTCCTTCATTCTTGACATGACGGCAAAGGCTCTCACAGATCACTCTGCAGCAGCATCAGCAGGACCACCACCACCACCTGAACAAGTCATTGTGTCTCTTATTGTCTGAAACATGAGATTTCAAAACACAATCATCATTTCATCTGCTCTCATTCTAGTGGTGAAACCACACCGCTAACATTTACACAGACCCATCTGACATGAGTCTCAAGTCATGTGACTCTCAGTCACTATACACTCTGGATGTCTTTACTGATCATCGACAGCTAGCTTAGCTAAGCTGCTAACTGCAGGCAGCTCTGCAGAGCACACTCTCCATCTAAAACAGCTTACCAGCCCACAAGCTAATGAGCATTACTGGGATTAGTTACTGTAATGCACTGACTGGATTTCACACTGTAATCAGATTACTCCAACATGTTAGTCAATAATGGCCGACACACTCAACACTGGTTGTATCCATGGTCTTTGTAGACATCACAGAGAGGCAAATATTACTTTGTCCACAAAGATGTTAATCATCTCTTCAAAATCCTTAAAGGCTGGATTCACCCTAATAACAAAACACACTCACCAGGCACTTTATCAGGAACGCCTGGACACCTGCATGCAATTATCCAATCAGCCAATCATGAGGCACTGGTGTATAGAATCCTGCAGATCCAGGTCAGGAGCTTCAGGTAACGTTCACATCAAACATAAGAGCAAGAAAAAATGCTGTTGGTGTGAGAGTTTCTCTAAATGCTGATCTTCACATCGAGTTTTTACTCAGAATGGCGCTAGCAGCCTGGGCTCCAGACTGCTGGCATACAAAACACACAGTGATGAACGGGGCTGCTGGCAAACTACTGCAGAGTAAATACTACAACAAATCAGTCTGTGACTGCGATTTTTTTTTCTAACAAATTAACAAAAATTGTATTTAAGAGTACTGTTAAAGTACCGGATTGATAAGCAGTATCAGTAAAACTAGTACTGCTAAAATCTTAACAACACTGATTCCTAATAATAATAATACAGAGGACAAAACTGACTTGAGAAGGATTTTATTGTATTTTACTGCAGTGTATTGCATCCTTCTGTCCTTGCACATGTCTCCCTCCTTTGTTTTTATTCCTCTGTGAACCCCTGGGAACCCCTAACCCCACCTCCACCCTTCCATCTCAATCAAATCTTGGTCATGGCCGTTCGGACGTGTCCGGCTATTTAACAGGTTTTATTTATCCTGAGCTGATGTCCCATTACGGTGAGCGGACAGATCCAACTCAATACATTTCAGGGAGGGCTGCTCTCCTACAGCAGGAACAACAATGTTTAAGTCAGTGACAGCGAGAAGAGGCGGCGAGCAGATTGAAACCAGAGGTGAAGGACACTGAAGGAGATGAGGAAGAGGAGGAATGACAGATGAGAGTAGGAGGAGGAGGAGGATAAGATGGGGGGCTAAAAGCAGAGAGATGGGCTTAGGGAGAGCCGGAGAGGGGGTGAAGCAGGAGCTGGAAGGAGAGGAATAAGGAGTGAAGAGAGCACATACATGGGAAGGGAATTAAGCAAGAGCGATAAAATTACACTCCTCTCCTAGCAACAGTTACCGGGTCACTGATGGACAGCACACCACATGGCAAACAGTCAGCGGCAGAGGATGAGAGAAGAGAGATGAACAGAGGCCTACTGTCAGGCTGAGGGGGGAGAGGAGTTGAATAGGAGGAGGAGGAGGAGGAGACAGAGGGAGGGAGGCTGTGATTGTGTCGAGGGGAAATTTTTCACCACATACAGAACATTCTGCACACTGCTGTAAATATTAAGATTATAGGCAGTTAGCTGATATTCTCCTCCACAGAGACTGAATAAGCTTTGCTAAAACAAAGAAAATGAGCACTGAGGAGAGTGTTAGAAATTTCATTTCCAGGCTATTCACAGTCTCTCAGTCTCTCAGTCTCTCAGTCTCACAAATCTAAACCGAAGTAAAGGAGGGCAGAGCTGCTGCCATCAGGATAAAATAACTCCTGCTTTATTATGACAGGAAGGTCTGAACGTTACTGCTACAAGGTCTGTGTTGTCTAAAGGTAAGGACAAGCTTTTATCCATTACTCCACTCGTCACTTCTTAAGGACAGAGAGTGACAAAACTACACAGATAGAGACCAAACAAAGACAGAACAGGCTGCCCCATAAGAAACTATGAAACATACCAACTGACACACTGTCCAACCTAGAGTGGAAAATTCTCTCTGACAAAAACAAAACGCTTCAGCCCCTTCATCTCCGGTCAAAAAACCCACAAAGACCCACTAACATCTGGCTTTTGTCTGCAGTGGAAAAGGGTACAATCAGCATTCACACCTGGGTCACGATCAGCATTGATGTAAAGATGACACCTGGGTGAACACGCAAATTTTCACCCGTCCTCTGTATGGTGACATCTTTCAGAGCACAGGCACTGTAAACACAGTGCCCACTCACTCATCTGTTGCATTTTTTTAATGTGCTGGAAGAGAGGCTTCTAGCTTCTACTGCTACTTCCATGACAACTGGGAATCTCAATATGCTGAGGAAGACTGTGTGACATGATCGAAAGCTCCAGAACAGCTGGGCCAGCCTTACAGTGAGACTGTTTTCTGTCGGTTATGTGAAGTCCACCTCAAGGTTGGATTAGTTTGTGGTGTTGCTATGGTTACCAGCAGGTAACTGTACACTGAGCTCTGATTTAGAATCATTAATAAACTGTATGACTTCCTGATACAAGACACCTGCTGCCATGACATACAGTTTTATAGTACAACTTTAACAAAATGCTTTGTGGTGACAACAAAAAATGTGTGCAGTTAACATTTGCATTGTGCACACCCATGTAGAACCTAATGCACTATATTAGCATTGTTCTCCTGTTATATACTACTGCAGGTACAGACATGAAATCATATCAACTGTTGTTTTGGTTTTCTACATTATTTAGGCCTGTGACTCTCCATCTATGCGTCTCCTCCCACCACTGCCTCTGCCCCTCCAGCCTCTGACTGAATCCCCCCTCTGTCAGAGTTCATCTGCATCAGCAGACAGCAGAGAGAGAGAAGAAGATACAGAACATTCAAGTCATATATATGGAAATGTATGAAGTGTCCTCTTGCTAAAACGCCACACTGATAAAGTGTTACAGCAATTTGTGTTTCAAACTGTCCCTGTGTGTTCTGTATACTGAGCGTCTTTGAAATTATTTTCAATCGTAAAAATATATTGAGGTTCCATATCCAGCCCCAGCACCCCCCCCCCCCCCCCCACCCCCACACACACACACTCTCTCTCTCTCTCTCTCTCTCTCTCACTGCCCTCATTTCATTTGCCTTCATCAGACATATTAAGATGCTCTCCCTCTACACCACCACAGAGGCTTGTTGAGATGTGCAGCATCCCAGTGCAGTGCACAGGCTGTGGGGTTACTGCTGCCACTACAATTCCCCTGTGAAATCAAGGAGAGACTGGTCAGACTCAGCTGATGCCCAGCGGTTTATAGCTCTGTAGAGTGTTTTCATTTCATTGTAGCCACTTTAAAGGAAAATGCCCTTATAAATGCAGAGAGAAAGCAAGAGGTGACGGCTTTTCCCTCAAGCCATCTGCTCACAGAAAAAAAGAAATCAATGATCCTTTACAAGGAAAATGCTTCTTGATCCCGGTCCAGGACATTTCAGAGACATACTGTACTTCTTGCTCCATTCTGTTTTAGACTTCCATGCAGATTTAGAGTTGACATACACAGAATTTGAGCAGTTTATGATGCATTACAGCACAGACATATGAATATAGCTCCACCTAACCTGCTACAATAAGACACTGCTTACATGTGAATGGGTCATTGACAAATAAAGCTCTTAAAAATGTTTTTAAAAAAAGTATTTTTAAAATTATGCATATTTTTGAAATTAGAATAATGTGTTTCAACAAGCCTTATTTGTGTTACAACATTTCAAAGTTTTAAATTCATTTTTTGACAGTATTTTTAATTTCACCACCTGAAAAATGTCAGGTGGCGCAACCAAATTTATATACTTTACTTCTATTTATTCTAAGTGAAATTTTAGTATACCTGAGTGTGTCTGTAGTGGCTAACACATTGTTATTTTGTGGTTGAGTTTTTTGTTAACTATAATTTAAGATTCTTGCATTTCAGTGGCCAGGTAATTAATATTTTTAATATCCAATTTTACATTTAAATACAGAAAAACCTGTATATAAATATACAAATGAATCTATTTAATACAATAGCTATATACCTCATAGTTTTCAACCATTTGTTCACTTTAACCTATCATTTATTGGTTTCAATAAATATTTTACCTGGTCGCACCACCTGACGATTCAGTTGTATCACCTGACTTTTGCAGCTAATTTCAAATTAAACAGGCTTCTATTTAGACACCTGTTTAACCTGTAGCCTTTGCTAGCAAGTTCATACATACAGTTTTTTAATAAAATGAAGAGTCTTATAATAAAATAACATTTTCCTAGTTTTACCTTGGTTGTACCACCTGACATGAAAAGTCTACCAGCCTAACTATGAGTTGAAAGTAGCTATTTTTATCAATATTTGAGAAAGCTCTACAAACCTTTTCACTCATCAATGAAAATCACTTGGGGTCCTCTGGCTGATGGAATATCCTGTTTGATGTTGTCACTATTCACTTCAGAATAAAAGATGCATGTATACAGTTGCACCACCCTGACATTTGACAATACACAAATTCCCAGACAAAAGTTTTTGAATTATCTCAACACCTTTAAAACTATTAATATTTGTGAATTGAGTTTATTTGAAAGGTCTCAAACATGAAATCATGCCACAGTATTTATTTTGAATTTATTATTATTAAAATATCATATTTAATACTTTTCTCAGGCTGTTCATTGACTCGGACGGTTGAGCCATCTGACATTTTGGTGGTTTGAGAGGCCAAAATATAAAATATATACATTATTATAATGTACTGAAAACATGGTCAAACTACAGCAGTTTTATAGAATAAAATGATGCATGTCATGAATTAATTAAATTATTTTAAAGGAAAGTAATACACTCGGACACAAAAATATGCACATCATGTCAATGACCCGAATGCCCCAGAAATAATAATCCACTTCACATGTGTGCAGCCATTCTGCTGCATGTTGAGAACTTTTATTTTGGATGCTTAAGTATATTCCACCATTGACAGCTGGGGTAGGCAGTAATTATTTGGCATCAATGTTTGCCCATTGATATAATCTAATATAGTAATCTGCTCTTTTTAGTGACTCTTTGCTTGGACTTTGTTTATTGTTTCCTGTTTTATTTTGATATAATTTGCCTCGTGCGTCTGTTGGTTATCTAGTTTTTTTGCCTCTGTGATCATCTGCCCGTCCTGATGTGTCTCTCCTGTTCCCCTCACTTCCCTTGTGTATTTGTGTTCCCCTCTTTGTCTGCCCCACCTCCTCTTATGTTTCTGCGTGTTCCTTTTGTTCCTGAGTTTTGCCTGTTGTCAGGATTTTCTGTTTTTGTTCATGATCCTGAGAATCCTCCTGTGTTGCCACCTAAGTCGGGATCACCTGCATTTGGTTTCCTTGTAAGTTTTGGACATTTTCATTATTCAAGTGCTTTCACTGCACCCAGCAGGCTTTGTGAAAACCTTCATCATAACACAACATTCCTGTGAGCAAACTAGACATCTGCACCTCCTCTTGGCTGTTTTCAGACTTCAGAAAATCTAACCCAGGACAAGGACTTTGGCCAATCATGAGCATTCCTATTGGCTGTTCTACAAATGTAGATGTGTGTGCACGTCTCTTCAGATGGACATGAAAATATCACTTAAAAAAGAGTATCAGAACTTTCTGACGAGACTGTTGCTCCCAAAAAAAAACCTATAGTTCACTGTGCAGCAGCTTATTGACAAAGATCTGGCACATTCCTGTCAGTACAGTTTGAGTGTCTATTACAGTAACCATGACGACAAAGGTCTGGTATGCCTGCCGCCGGTATCCCCCAGGGGTGGTATCACAGGGTCGTCCAGGTTGGAGGACTTGTTCTGTCGCTTGGTGAACTAAACTGTTGAGTCAACACTGGTTAGTCACATGATGTGTATAGAGGAGGGCTGAAACGATTCCTTGAGAAACTCCCACTCAACTCGATTAATTAAAGTCATCCAGGCTAATTCTGTGCATTGAAGCTTTGTTTAATCTCAGCTCAGTGGCCATCGCTAGAGATGAAGCAGTCACTGGTTTCACACTAAATCACAGCAGAAATGCCCAACCGTTAGTATTACTGATTACATTCTAATTATCACTATAGCCATCTGTTACAATGGTTAATTACTGTGGTTAATTTGACTCACATTAGGTTCAACCAGCAACAGTCTCCAGACGCATGTGACGTCAGTCAGAACCTGGAGGCAGTGACAGAGCTGCTCTGCAGAGTTTTCAGCCTCTAAAACCTTTTCACACCAAAGTTTGCCAGTGTAAGCAGTTTTTTAACACAACTTTTAAACTTCCCGATGAGTTTGTCTTTCTGTTCAGAGTGTTGTCACCACATGACCACAGACACACACACAGACACAGGAGAGACAGAGTGAGCTGGGTATAGTTTTGACGGATAATATTGTAGCAATTTAAGCAATAAAAATTTTGCTTTTTTTAAGCTTTTTTTTATTTTCTATATATTTTATATATTCAATTATTATCTTATGTCTTGTGTGTCATGCCAGTCAATACAACTTCCAGGGGCAGGGACTTTGGCTGGCCGGCCCTTTGTGTCCACACACTGCCTCCTGCACAAAAGTTCCTCTCGAGGAGAAAAATAGACAACACTGGTTCCTGTCATCCATCACTGGGGGCCATTTAGGGGAATTGCAGAGTGTTTGCTCAAGCCTTAATTAAAATGCACAGCCCATCACTGTGTTCCTGTACTTAACCTTGGCTCGCCCACTTCTCACTTGCTCTCTCTTCACTTGACTTCAGAGAGAGCGAATGCACGGGAAAAGCACATGCTCACACATGAATATACACACAAACAGATATAGTGTATGTACACCAGAGCCAGCCCAGTCAGTCCCTACTCTGGTGATTCACTTCATTAGCATTCTTTATATCGTCCTCCAATGCTCTTAGTTCTGAAGGACATCCACTGAGAGAACACACACACACACACACACACACACACACACACACACAAACCCACACAATGCAAAGCTAGCCTTAACTCCACCTCCAATGTGGACGAGCTGTTCTGCTTTATCACAGCAGCTGTTGTGCTACAGCACGCTGGCAGGGAGGCAGGCTGGGGGTAATGGTCATCCTGCAGCCTGCTGGTAGCTGACCAGACACCCTGGCACTGAAAACTGAGAGGTGTGGTGGGGTGTGTGGTGGGGTGTGTGTGTGTGTGTGTGGGGGGGGCGTGTTTCCGTGTGTGAGGGTGTGGGGGTGATGGGGTGAAGGCTGACATAAGGGATAGGGTGTAGCAGCTCCCTCGAGACTGCACTGCTTGCTTGGATTCATCAGTTGAACAATGGACCTTTGCAAAACAATAACACAACATGACCACAATATCATACCACTGAAACTGGAGGATGATACCACTGAGTTATCACAGTGTGACGAGAGGGTGCAGAGCACAGCGAGCCTCCAGGAAAATCACAAACCCTAAAAACAACTTGTAAAAAAATGAGTGTTTCGGAAATCTTGGAAGACTTAACTCATGCTCTCATATTATAGTTTTTTACAGCTGGTAACACACACCTCTCCACACTGAGGTCACTTTTCAAAACCCACAACCACTAACAGCAGGCAGCATGATGAAGCTGAAGTATCTTTCTGTGTTTTTGTCCTGTATCTGTTACAGATATGAATCAGAAATACTACAATATGATTCAATACAATGTTTTATTTGTGGTAATGCAAGACAGAGCTACACATATTCACTACACCACATACACTTCAATTAGCCTTTGATTATCTTCTGGCTGCCACCAAATGGGTTAGAAGAAAACTTATTTCCTGACCCCTGCACTGATTAGAAAATGCTCTGGATTCAGCCTCACCTGCCCCCAGCCCTCATCTGCCCACTGTCCTCACCTGCCCCCTGTCCTCACCTGCCCCCAGTCCTCACCTGCCCCCTGTCCTCACCTGGCACAAGGCTTTCAAAGAGATGATCAAGCCATTCATCAAGACTCAGTGCTGTATATCCTAATTAGCAGTCTGTAATTTTTTGTTGTTGTATGTAGTTGTGTAATATAAGGAATGTCAGTGGTTAAATTCTGCATTTTAATGCTACAACTGTCTGTGTGTGTGTGTGTGTGTGTGTGTGTGTGTGTGTGTGTGTGTGTGATGGAATTTTTGTATGCTTTTGTAGTAACAATGAGATAATCTTATACTTGTTGTAATTAGTCTGTAGCCTTAGTTGTGTACTGTGACCTGGTGAACCCTACTTTTATGGCCCCACTGGCATAAACTTCCTGGATATAGGGAAGATGGCAGGATGATATCTTGATCCCCACAGGTGATTACACTCAGTTCTAAATTCCTGAGATAGGTCACGGCCTGCTTTTATTGTACCCCAATTGTTTACTTCCACCATCTGTACAGGAATGTCTGTGTAGCTTCAAACACAGGGCCAGAGGTATATCAGAAAGTATAAAAATGAGGTGAAGCCTTCAGTCAGCGGAGCACAACTCTGAACTGCTTACTGCCGTGTGGTTCTGTGTGTTGCTTCCTCTCTATAGAGAATAAACATTTTTGTGCATGCTACCCTTCCAGTCTTGTTTATTGACTCTCTACAGGCAGACAAGAAATTTCCGTAACATGTGTTTTCAGGTGGAATAATATGGACAGAGATCAATTCAGTAATATGACAAAGTGAAAATAATGTCACAAGTCAAAGCTCTTTGTTCAAAATGTCGGTTAAATAAAAGCATCAAGTGTGATGTGCTGATGTACTAATATAGTGCAGTAAAAAGTAGCCTAATACACAAGTAAATTACAAATATACATGAGTACAGGTAATGAGAAAACAGCGCCCTGACATCACCATGGCTACAACAACACATCTTAATAATATGTAAAATAAGTAAACAATTAAATCAATGAAGATAAAAAACAACATATGGAGGATTTTCTAATATACTGTACTGTCTGCAGTAAAGGTCAAAAGGTTCATCCTGTGAGCAGCATGAATGTGTTCTGGACATTTCATTGCAATCTGACTGGAATAGTTGGGTGTTTCTTAAACAGCAGAAGAAATAGAGGAAAGGTCAGAGGTCACGCAGGAATCATCTTCTGTGAATCTTACATATCCAAATGTATTTCCAAATCCTGTCCTGGACTACAGTCTCTGATGTACTGAGGAACAGTAACACCAACATGGCTGTCACTATGCCGAGCTGACGGAGCAGGAGGCAGACTGAGAGAAGAGACAGAGAGGCTGAGATTACCCCGACGGGCTCAGGATTATGAAGCAGGAGAAAGGAAGGTGAAAGGAAGAGAAAGAGTTTCGAGCATCAGCGGCTGGGGAGGGAGTGAAAAAGCAGGCTCTCGTGAGGAGAACAAGGGAAGGTGGATAGTCGGGGAGGAGGAGGAGGGGTTGGGGGACAGCTTTTTGTGGCTGGCTGGACGTCGATCAGAGCAAAGCAGAGAGAAATCACTCGCTCATGAAGTCCGCCCAGCACAGCTTCATGTTTTCTGGAGCCTCGGCCAAGGACAGGGAAAGACACAGAGAGAGAGAGAGAGAGAGAGAGAGAGAGAGAGAGAGAGAGAGAGAGAGAGAGAGAGAGAGAGAGAGAGAGAGAGAGAGAGAGAGGATCTATGAAGCCCAACAATCATCTGTGAAGCAGAAACACTGGGAGGCAACGCTGTGTGAGGAGGATAGGGGAGAAAGAGGAAGCGTGGCCACAACATATAGCCTACAGAGCTCTTTAATGTTGTTGCAAATGCCCTCACTGACATGTCGCGCCTTGTGACTTCCCGCCCTTTCTCTTCATCCACCTCCCTTCCCCCAGCAGGACACACACACACACACTCATACACACCTACACAAACACAAACACAAACACAAACACACACACACACACTCACACTCACAAACACACGCTTGGCTAATTAATAGCCACTGTTCAGTGAGACAAGGTCACACTGCCAGGGGGCCAAACACAATGCCGCAAAGCTGACACCTCAACTGGTACATGGCAGCAGAAGCTGCTCCCCAGCCCACAACTCCACCACCACCTACACCCATTCACACAGGCCTTTTCCTTTTGTTTTGGAGCTTATGCTGAAAGTCACATCAGTCCCACATCAGGTTCAAGCAGGTGTAACCATCTGCTGCCTGCATGGTTTTTTTTATATTTGTATTTTTACAGCTCAGAGGTTGTACGAGCCTCACAATCTGCAGTAGCTCTTCAATCCAGCACTCAACATGTAATGTTGTCACTAATGATGAAAAATACATTTGGTGATATGGTGTTACAGCTTTGTTCCAGATGAGTAAGAATAAGGCACGTGAAGTAATGAGTGAAGTAATTTCATACATTATTAATCTGCATACATTCTGGGAGAAACTGAAAAGCAGCACCAAAGTGTTCACTGCAGACATTTACAGTCTCTTCTGGTTTCATCAGTCTGATCAGGAGGAGGAAGTGAGTCTGTGCAGGTCTGTCAAACAGCAGCTACTATGACCACGAACCACAGAGTACAGACACGTGAAATCTCCACAGTCAGCGGCTTTAGAGACATTGTCATCAGCTGACCTGACTGAGAGTGAGACCACAAGCATTGCTAAAACATTACACTAAAAATATGCTAAGCTAAATTATTCCAAAACACTCAGCCGCAGCAGACGAAGATTATAGTTGACAGTAACCTCTTTCTAATGCCCCCGTTCAGGGGCCACATCCTTGGCAGGGTGTGGTCTACGAAGGCGTGGCTATCACAGACCATGAAGGTAAAACCAAAATTAGGTCATCAGCTGTGTCCACCCTTAACATTGTGTCACAAAGTGCCGCCTATAATTATTATTATTATTATTATTTTTTTAAAACAGACTTTTAGGTTTTAAGTGGGACGACCTGATCACGTTTTTACCGCTTTACCGATCATCTGTGAGTGAGATCAGCTGATACCGATCATTTTTTGTGTTTTGTTATGGCAGCAGGTTCAGCAGTTGGTCAGTCGGCTGAGCTTTGTAGTGTACTAGGACCTCCAACAGGTGGCAGCGTAACCTGGTGGAAGGTTAGAAGTCAATAACATGTTTTTACTTCGTTCAACAGAGCAATACAAAAACTCCATAGGATCATCAGATAATAATTAATTAATTGCATATCTTCATTTATGTGAATTAACACAATTATTAACTGACTGAAAAAAATGAGAACATTAACTCAGTTGCATCATGCAAATAAAGATGGCTCAGAACATGGCTCGCAGCCCTGTGTGTATTTAATGCATTTTATTGTGGCGTGCATTGCTGGTGGTGTATGTTATATCAGTCAGGCCCGTGAACAAGGTGGGAGGAAGGACTACACTACACAGCACACAGAGCGTCTCTCAGCTCCAGACACCAGAGTATTAACCACAGGTGATCGGTTTTAAGGTGATCAGTGACTAGACACATTGATTCTAATGCATGATCACATATTTTTAATGAAAATTGGCCAATCTATCGGGGTATCTCTAATTGTGTTACCTCATTTGACGAAAAAGAGCACTGAAGGAAAATCTTTGAGATTTTGGCTAATGATGACCAATGAAAACCAGCTGGTTTAGGTTAGCAAAAGATGGGGATCATTTTTTGCGGCTTGTAAACATAAGAATCAAGTTCTCTACCAAACTAAAGCTCAAAAACATAGAATTTGACCTGAAACTAAATTTACTTGGGGGGAAAAGCAAAGAAACACTGGGAAGCGAAGAGCAGCAAAATCTGTCAGAGCCTGCAGAGAGTCCAGGATCCTCAACACTGACCCAGTAAAGAGCTCATTTAAAATCTCACTCCTGGATTTGATCTCATTTTCATGGTTCTCAGCATCACCATTACCAGTGCTGAATTAACACTGTCTGCTTATGTTGTGAGCTTATTTAGTGTTTCTAATCATTTTATGGGGCAGTCACAACAAAGGTCCCAAACCTTCTTTTGAAACATTGAAATAGTTTGCATCCTGTTAGGGAACATAGTATAGATGTTCAAGCATCTATGCTATTCAGTCAGTGCATCGTACAAATGTCTACAGACCTGCACAGGATGATGAGTCTCAGCAAATGTAAAAGTAAAAGCCCAGGCTTGGATGTGCCCACACTGCACTCCTGTAGAAACCATACAGGCAGTGAATGATGTAGTGAGCGTCTAGTGAAATGTTTTACACCCATCTCTGCTTTCTGTACATGATGTTCTACTGAGTGCTGCTGAAAAGGCTTCTAGCTTCAGCTGCAACTTAAATGACAGCCTGATGGAGTACAGTGCGGGCCCGCTGAACTTTACCCAGAAGACACCAGTACTCCTCATAAGTATTCAGAGCAAGGAACTGTGGGTGATCTTTAGTAATGTTCTGGTTGATTGGTGTAGGATGGCAGGGGTGATTTGTTGGCATCGCCTTCCCATGAAGGAGGGAGAGGGAAAAATCTCCCAGCCCATCTTGTGCATTTACCAAGGATGAGGGGCGCGGAAAGAGAAATGAGACGTACTCTTCTTCATCTTCTTTCCCTCTCTTTTCTAAGTAGGCTTGAAGGTCACTGCATATGAAACAATCCATAACAGATGTCGCTTTGCAGAATCTGGGAGGAGACAAAAGGCATCTGCTGCTCTGTTGTACTCTCACTGAAATGGCCCCTTTCTCTTAATAACTCACCATTTTCTCATGTGACATTTTAATATCACAGATACATGCTCGTCCTGCAGGCTCTACATTGTCCGGCAGCAGCCTGTACAAAATGTCAATGCATGTGGTGCACTGACATGTTGTCAGGGCTGGAACCTCACAGCCATGTGGTCTATAGCACTGGGTTGCCCCCGTTTTTCATGCAGTACGTGGGCTTTGTGTGCACTCAGGAGAATACAAACATCACCAGCTATCACTCAAAACGCTGTCAAGTATTAGTTATTTTGTGCAGATCTCATGTTGAAAGAATGGTGGTTGGGACAGCCTGAAGACCAACTTTATTATATGTGAGTGACATAAAATGAGTCACATAAAATGTGACTCATTTTACCTCGATCAAAAACTGCTTTTGGATTAGGGAGGTACCGATCAATCGGCATGTGACCAGCAACCGGCCAATCAGTCTAAGATATTCCGATTTTATGCTGGTCAGATGCACTCTTGTGCCACATGATCACAACATCGCACAACATCAGTAGCACACATGCACACACATGTAGGTTCACCCGTGAGCTCTACACGTCAACTGCATAGAAATTCTTCAGCATGTGTGAAGAGGACAACAAGTTTGCAATTTGCAGTGCCTGCAAGGCCAAGTAGGGCGTGGAGGGACAACACCGAAAACCTTTGGCAAAATTAATCTGATAAGACACTTAAAACACCATCACCCAGCTGAGTACGCTAAGTTTGAGGAAGCTAGCAAAGGCCAAGGGGCGAAAGGGAAACAGCAAGCTAAAACTAGCACTGAGCCATCCACAAGTCAGCAACCTCTGACAGCTTTTTTCAGCAATGAAAAGAATAAAGCCATAACCAGAAAAATACTGGAATTCATTGCTGTGGATGACGAGCCGTTTTCCGTGGTTGAAAATCTAGTAACAGAGATCTGATACAATATCTGAGCCCAAGATATGTTATACCAAGCAGACGGTATTTCTCAGATGTTGCGTGAAAAGAATTGATCTCGTGTCACACCACACACGCAGCATCTTAAATGCTATTTTCAAAAAGGAGATCAGTTTTACAATTGAGCCTGACAGTGGGTGGATGATGATTTTTAACTACGTCAAGTCATTCTACAATGTAAAGAAATGCCAGGCTCCCACAATGCTGCCAATCTAACTACATTTGAGAGAATGTTGCAACAGTGGGAAAACGACAAGAGCAGGGTTCATGTGGTGTTGCGAGACAATGCAAGAAACACTGGCAAAGCACTGGATGACGCTAACTTGGAAAGTTTGCCCCGCATGGCACACACGTTACAGTTGGTGGTGAATGAGGGTCTGCTGTCCCAACGGTGACCATTGGGAGGAAAACTGTCACAGTTGCCTACTTGTGACTTCATGATATCCAGACACAGCTTGGCCAACCAAGGAAACGCCTGCATCAAGATGTCAGTACACGGTGGAATAGCACTTACTATGCTGCAGTGACTGATGGAGCAGTTGGTTGTTTATTTATTTGTTTTATGTTTTTTTCTTAACTAATTTTAATATCATATAGCTTATGTTCATTTCTGAAACAAGCATTTGATAAATCCTTTGTTACAAAAGTTATGAGAATCGCTACTTCTCCAGTGAAGTTAAAGACACTTCAGACTGTACTGGAGGGGGAGACCAGATACACACCAGACCAACCTGTTAATGGAGCATGCACGGTCCCTGCACCGCACTCTGGAGCATCTGCAGCCAAAAAGCTGTGTAGTTTACTGTTTTCAGTTCATGACGAAATACTGAAGGAGAATACGGAGGTGGAGCAACATCTGGGCAGCCCCTTGTCTGTGCAGGTATAGAGCTACCTGTCAGAAGTGAAAATGCATTGGCCTACTGGAGGATCAACAAAGATCGTTTCCCTTCACTTGCTCCACTTGCCCGAGCTCATCTCTATGCCCCATGTACAAGCATTGACAGTGAGTGCTTGTTTGGCTTGGCTGGACATGTAGCAGATGAAAGAAGAAACAGACTATCTGGTGACAGGCAGAGATGCTTCTGTTTGTGAAGAAAAACTTGCCATTGATGATCAAGAGATTGTAATAGAATGATTGTAAATGTCTTTAAGCTGCTGTATTTATTTCATTGTTATTTGTTAGTTATATTCTTTTATTGCAATCACCTGTTGCTCCTTTTTTTATAAGGAAAAATGGCCCACAAATACCTCACATTATTATTAGTTTGCCAAATGTGAAAAAGAATCTTCCAGGGCAGCATGTGAAAATGTATCATTCATGAAAATTGTTTATAGCATATATATATCTATTTATTTATCTATATATCATTTTAGTTGGATGTGAAAAGAAGAAAATGGTTGTTCCATAACAGAGTGCACTTGTTGATGTGTGTGTGAATTTCCCACACGAGGAGTTATTTATATTTTTATGCTGCACCTCAATTTTTTGTTACATTTGTGAAATGAAGAAAATGTTTGTTAACCTGTTCTATTGTTTTATATAATCACTGCTTGAGATGTTTGGGAAGTTTTCCATGATTTAAAAGCTACTTTTTATGTTCTATTTTAATGTTCTCTTAAAGAAAAGTAAAAAAATAAATCTTTGTGTGCACTGTAGTGCAGGTCAAAACACAATGAAAAATTGGAATCAGCCCAGAAAATTGCAATTGGTGCATCTCTAATTTGGATATTGTCCTTGGCTATATTACCATTTCGACAACATATACATGTACATATACATGTAGCATTCAGTTAGCATGATCCAAAGATGAAGCAGTCTATAGCTAATTATTTAAAAAAAACAAAATGAGGAGGAGGAGGAGGCAGGTGAGGAGGCAGGTGGGGAGGGAAACCAACAAGAGAGTAATAGTACCTGGGGCTACAGTAAGAGGGCAATGCCATGTTGTGTCTGTACTGTACTGGCTCGTCCACTGCGGGCAACTCTAAACTTGTTACCAGGTCAATGCAATTTAGGCTCAAAACAGTTGAGTTGCACTACAATGGTAAAAAGCACAAAAGCTGCTGGGACTGGTACATCACCCGACACACTGAGCCTCTCCCCACCTTTTTTTTTTTTTTTTTTTCGATTCATGGTTCAGCTCTATTGGTGGACATATCTGTATCTATGGTACAGCACACAGCCGTATTCAGGATTTTAGCAATACAATTTAAAATGCTTCAAGTATGATTTGGGTTCTTCATGTTTTACTTTTTCTCCAAGTTTTATTTCCTAGCAGAAGGTCAGGTTGGTATAACCCCCAAATTTCCTGATAAAAGACAGCAGATGTGACCTCCGTGTCCTCAGTGGTAGCTGTGGCCCAGGGTAGTTGGCATTTAAACTGAAGCCTAATGCCAAATGTGCATTATGTTTTGGTCCTGGGGTTGGGGTGGTGTGGCAGTGGGTGTCTGGCCCCGGGCACAGACATGGTCAGAAACAGCCCTGGCACCATGTGTCCATTGTCTGGTGTCTCCTGTGCTCTGCAGCCTTGGACAGATGTCTCTACTTAAGAAAAATCTCTCAATGGAGCAATTTCCATAAAGCTGCTCAAGCTAATGTACACTGGGCTGAAAGTGACAATATGGCGGATGTTACACAAAGCTGGGCTTTTCAGACCAGTGAATGTGCCCTATTAGCAGTAGCTGTGTTTTGTTTTGTTTTTTTGTGTGTTTTTTTTTCGAGCTCCTGTGTTTAAGTGGCTGCTTTAATTAAGCAAATATTATTGTGCAGTCATTCAGTAGACACTGTTAAGTCAAACAACTCAGTTAAGCCTCGCACTTAGTACAAATGTGGCTTAATTGGGAGTTAAAAGTCTAACTGTTGGGTTTTCAAATCTAATCAGGATGCCTTTGAAAGGGCAATCTGTGCGGAGCGGCCTACACTAGTGTTTCTAATGTCTCTGCTTGACACCCACTTGATTTACGATGCTTTTTGGCTTGTTTTGGCTCAGCTGTGGGACTGAAGCTGACTGTATGGGAACAAGCATCACATTCAGGCCTGTTGTGGTTTTAATTTTCTCAGACCACGCAGAAATGCTGTAGGTGATGGAACTGAAACTGATAAAATACATTAATTAAAAAGCACAACAGTCATGAGGCAGCTATAGGAGCAGCCATACATCTTCTAAATGAAGCCTAATTGGTTTATAATGCTGCTGCTCAGGGTTGTGATGTGATAGAATATAAATGAAGGGGAAAAAAAAACAGGAGAAAAATCTGCCATTCTACGAGACAGAGCTAAGATGTAAAGTGAACCTTGGCACACAAACATTTGAAAACATCAGAAATGATTCACTTACAGCCTATAGCCAAGGAAACTGTAGGTATTTAAGATGTAATCAAGTCATATCATGTTTTCTTGGTCATTTAGCAGCAGCTTGTTAATACCTTGGGTCAGTGACATTAGCATGTTGTGCTAATGTGGAAATTTCACATTCGTAAATTATAGTAATTTGGTGAACAGACTCTAAAACATACGTCCCTGATGTGCGTGTCAAAAAGAGACCAGACCTCGAGCAGACTGTTGTTTAGCTGTAGCATGTTGCATTTAAAAATGCAACCACTAACAACATGACATTGCCAGTCAACAGTTTTTAATCATTTTGCCTTGTGACAACTCAGGCTTTATCTAACCATCGGAGTGGAGTTTGTGTCCACCAAATGAAGAAAGGCTACTCCCACACTACAAACAACCATTCACGTACACTGGGCATGTACGAGTCGCTGTAAACAGGAAGCAGGTTACTAGTTAGTTGATTAGTTACACAAATTACTATGAGAGAGGAACTACAGGGGCAACTGTAGAGTTTAAATGCAGAATTTAACTGCACAACAGCTGCTGCAAAGACAACGAGGTCAGTAACACTTTAATCCATTATCCATGTTGTTTCACCACTGGTAGTCCAGGCTGATTAGAGCCAATCAGGAGCCACCGTGGGTGTCTACGTCATCATTTCCAAAGGTCTCTGTTTCTGTCCATCCAGACTACAACACAACCCTGGAGATTTAGACTGAAATGGGTCCAGCAGGTCTTTAGGTCTTTAGGACCCTAAAACATCTGGAGTAGTGTGGACGACAGGTGTAAACATGGAAAAAGAGATGAGTTTTAAAACTAAAACATACTAGTGTTGACGTGGACAAATTGTCTTATCTCAGTTTTCGGTCTCCTCCAACACCAGGGGGAAATGTCTGTCTCTGTGACCAGACGGTCTCTAACAGTCTCCGTCTGCTGCTTGGTTCAGCTGGAAAGCCTTCAGCTTTCACTTCGCCACAGACTCCGTACTCATCATCATGTGATGACAATTGAGGTATGATCGTCATCTGATCATCATCTGAGGGAGAGTGAGATGCTCCAGACTGACAGCAGCTGACGGTGAACAAGTAATAGAAACAAAAAGAGGAGAACTGCTTTGAATGATTAGCTGGAATAAGAGCCATCAGCCTGCTGAGGATCAACATAATGACATCAAACAATGAGAGCTGACCAGAAGAAGAGCGAGTCACCAACTGAGCATTAAGAGAAAAGACAAACTGAACCAGCACTTCTCTCTGTGTGCACATGTGTGTGTGAGTGTGTGTGTGTTGTGGGCATTGGAGTATTGAACACACACACACACACACACACATTACTTTCTCTTTGCATCATCTCGGATAGTGAACGGATTAACACGTATTGCATCAAGCCGCGACACCTTCCACCCGGCAATTATCGCCCGTTCAATTGAGGGGTCGGAGTGAATATGAAATTAAGGAGCTTACTTTTTCCCTGATGAACTGAATGAATTGTGAGGATGGATGACGACGGGCGCCATCTCCCATTATAGAGGGACATTACAATAAAATGTGATGGAGAGTAGAACTGCCTTTATCTGATTTCTGAGACGGATGGAGTTATCAACTGCACAAAACAGTGTCAAGCTGAAAACAGGCGCCTCTGGGCACGCTGCTCTGCTCTTCCTGGAGTTGACCTCGCGGGTCAGCACTGATTCAATACAGCTCCACTACCAACATGCCTTTAACCCCTGAGGCACACAGACCGTTCATTAACTGCCCAGCATTTGTGAAACATTGCTTCCAGTCTTCACAAATGAAATTTATTACATAGAAAAGATGATGCTTATCTTAAACATACTGACTTAATAATATCAATACCACACATCAATTACATAAATATTCAATACATTTACTAAAGGTACCATCGTTCCAGTGAAACTGTCACTACAGGTTAACTTCATCAATAATGCAATTTTGGTTTAATTGCACTAAAACAAAGATGAAAATGACAAAGAGCTTTCTGTTTCCAATGCCAGTGGGACCAAATGTGCCATAATCCCCTGTCATTTCCTGTCCCTCACTTTTCTCAGTAGTGGATCTGAAAATGATTTCATTCACACCTTATGTGTCACTGTGAAAAACTGAGACCGAAGTTATGAACAATCTGTATAGTTGGTGATGATGTGTGTCAGTCTAAAGAGAAAAGAAGGTTGAATTATCAAGAAATCCTGAATACATGTTGAATGCTGTGTTAATTAGAATCTAAATCAGAAAACTGAGCTTGTGTTAGATCTGTGTGCTTCCAGGGCAAAGGGGTCGGTCACACAGAGCATACACTCAGACACAGTGAGTCTAATTTGACAGATATTTTATATTGTCTATATTCTATATATTTTTTATATATATTCTATTGTTTTCTTATTCTATACTTATGTCTTATTCTTTAATGGGACAAAAGTAGTTATCTTATCCGATTACTCATTCAAGGGGACCAAAATGTTGGCGGCAACAAAATGAGGAAGGACAGCATCAGTCCTTTCATCACCCCACAGGGACATCTGAGCGGCCTTAGTAATTATCAGCAAGTTAGGTGACACAATCATCAAGTTTGTGCAGTCACCAAAACATCAGATTTAACAGGGTTTACTGCTGTCACTTCCCACCTTCAACTGAGTCAGCACAGTTCATCTGAACCACTTCTTTATCACAATAACCAAGACGACCATGGTCTCGTCAACACACAGCGAAGAAACGTCACAAGAAAACCAGTGATATCAGTGTGTACGTGTCAACTACATTATAGTATAATTTAAAAAATAATAATAATTTGAGTTGATTGTAAAGAATAAAAAAGAAATAATTGAAAAAAATACTTTAGATTAATAAGATTAAGTAATGACAAATATATGAATGCACGATGATAATGGAACAGTGTGTGTGTTGCATGTGTGTCGGTCAAGATTATTCCTAAAACGGGACAAAGACAGTAGAAAAAAAAATTCAAACATCCAAATGAATGACACTAAAGGATAATAGAACTATGTAAGATGTGATGATAATTCTGTCAACAATTCAGGCTGTTACAAAAAAAAGTAATAAAATAAATTAAATTATGAGAGTAAATAAATGAATCAAAAGGTGACAGAGACAAAGACGTTCTTAATTAACATTATTAAAATTGATCTTACTTTAGATTGAGGATTTAATCAGCTGTACCTCTGTAAGTTATTTTTCAGGTACTGTATTGGTTTAAATTTCCCACCAGGCTGTGGGAGTGGCCGATACAGTGGGTGATTTGAAACAAGCATGTTTTTAATGGACTGGCTAAGTAAAGGTAAATCTGAAATAATGGATTTGTTTGCAGAACATTTTTCTATAGCACTTAACAATAATATATTGTTAAACGCTGTCAGACTGTCAGACATATTTGAGACGTATTTGAAAGAGAAAAGTAAAGTGGCTGAGATAATGCACTTCAACTGTAGCTTGATTGTCTGAGTCATGTTTCTGCCCTCACGGTGCTGGCGAGCTCCCAGCAGCCTGTCATTACTTTGATGAGTACAGTGTTCTTGTAATCGAGAGAAACCACAGACAGAGCTACAGAAAAATCAGCCCCATGTTGGAACAAACCAGGATTATTTGCTTTAGCAGGTTTCTGGTTTCACAGGGACTTCTTTTGTGTGGGGGAACAGATGGAACAGAAACATCAATCCATCCCAGATGGGTGACACTGACTGCTCAATATCCAATGCTTAATAAAAGACCGCTATCTGTCCCAAATATTGGCAAACCCATATATCAGTCAAACCCCAGCACTCTATTTGTTTTTCCCTCTTATTGCCCTACTTTGGGCTTTGGCAGATCAGGGGGTATAACACTTCATCAACATTCAAGCTCAGTCTCTCTTTGTCAAGGTTTTCCTTTCTGCTGTTATCCCCCCTCTTTGTGCCTCACCTCCCTCCCCTCTCTCACTCACTTGTCCCCATCTAACCCTGATAAATGTGACTGTGGAGGAAGGAGGCCAAAAAAAAATACAGATCTGACCCACCTGGGGTGCACGCCTCCTGACAAGATTAAGACAGCTGAATGGATAAGATGCAGCACGGTAAGATGCTGCTGCTGCTGCCGCTGCCGCTGCTGCTGCTGCTGCCGGGGCTTTTAAAGGTGCACTTGAAATTGGCTTGGTGAGCTGATAAACGGAGCTTTTGGCAGGCCGTGAGTTTGTGGGGCATAATCACTCAGCAGTGGGGATCCGCTTGAGTGCTGGACAGTGAGAAATTCGATTAACACCTCCTGCGGGGTCTTCTGCTCCCTCCCCAGCCCCATCCCCACCTCAAAGACCCCAACCCCCAGAGACCTGGATCCAGTTCTGGATATGGACCCCGTCACACACAACTGGCTAATGACAAAGATGCTTTTACCTCACTGGAAAACCATCTGCTTCCAGCAAGGCTTTTACAGCAAACACCATGCTGGCAAAGAGGAGTGAAAAGCTGGCTGGCTGGTTGCTGTGGGTATCCATGTTTGCCTGTGTTCATCTGCTCACAAACGTGTGTTTTTGACCCTCTTCACACCTGACAACAGCATGCATCCTGGGTAATCAGATTGCAATCAGTGAGTGGAAAAAAAAAACGCATTAATTCAAGGTGTAAATGCAAACGAGACGAATGACAGAGTAGAACCAAATCATTTTTTTGGAGATGAGCAAACACACACTTTACCACCAGACTGTGAATGCATCACATACCCAGGGCACATCTCTGAGACACACAAACACAAACAAACTCTTACACTTGTATCCAGCCGGGGAATGCTCAAAGCAGCAGGCAGCTCAGGCACTAACTTCACACCTTACTGGCTCACCTCTTCAACGTCTACTCTTTTCTCTCTTCACTGCCCCATCCATCATTACAGACTCAAGTTGATGGCTCAGCACTGTTCAAAGCTCCTGAACTTTATCTTTGATTCTGCAGGAAATCAAAACGTTTTCAAGGATACCGACAATCCGAAACTATGTGTTAAGTGACGCACAAGATATCTAGACTATTTCCCTTTGATTGAACCTGGTAGACATGAAGGATCTGTCTTGGGTTTGACTGATTTTACCCAGTGTAAGTGCCCGCTCACATCATACAGAAGGCAAAATTAATTTAAACCTGTCTTATTTAATAAGTGGTGGTGCTGGAAGCTTGGTGATGTATGCAGCTACTGTTGGCTGTGGCTCGTCTCTGTTGTCTCTGCTTCATATTGTGGGCGGGGCCTGCAGAAGGTAACAGGCCTTCAAGAGACGCAGGTCGTTCTTTCTCTTTTCTGTGTAATTGGTATATTTTGGTGGAAGGCCTCTTTCTGATCTGCTCCCATTTGCAAGTTTCTGCATTAAAACAGAAAACAGAATATATAGCATCATATGGTGTGGACGACTACGAAATATGGAGGAAGTCTGTGTTCAAGAGGTTAAACGGCTCAGATTATTTATAACAAAGCTGTATAATCATTTCAGGAATAAATACACAAACACAACCTCTGCAAACCCTTGCAAGCCTGAAGTCTCTTGTGCCTTTCAAAAACTAAGTAGTCCTGACTGACTGCAGGTGTGACTCTAAATAAAAAAAAAAAAAAATTAAAAATTAAAAAATGGATGTGTCCTCTCAGCAAGATCCATCCCTGCATGAAAACCGTTGCTTGTCCTAAAAGCATTAGGAGGGCCTTAATGTTGGTTCATCTCATGCACAGATGCCCTTATACACACATGCCCATGCGCAGGCTCTGTAATGAATGTTGGGTGCTGTTCTGGCCCAAGCTAATAATCATAAATATACAAGAAATATCCCTGGTGATTATCTGGAGCATACTGCCTCAGTCTGAAAGTTGCCTCCAGCTGTGCGTCCAGATTCAGCATCTGTCAGACATGTCTGTCTAAGAAAAACAGCCAAAGATGTTGTGAAATAATTTAATTAATTAATAAAAATAAAACTCCCTCACACCTGAAGTAAAGCAGTGTCGCATGAAACAACAAATTTGTCTCAGTTTTTTCCCCCTGGCAGTGCATCTTGTGACGACATGGCTCTTGGACAAGTCAGCAGCCCCTCGCAGCCAGACCGACTGGTGGAGACGCATAAATATTCTGTCAATTAGACATTTAGTGTTAACCTGCTCCCAGCAGTTTGTGATAAGGTGTGGGAGTGGTGAGGTGAATCCAGCTAATAAATGACTAGAGCCGCTGAAGCCAGTCCTTGGAACGACAGATAAAAATATTAAAAAAAAGTTACCTGGCAAATGTATTTCTCTTGGGAGCAGCCCAATCTAATTATGGAGGGAGATGAGGGGTGGAGGTGGCAAGGTGGGCTTGGGAGGTGGGACTGTGTGTGTGTGTGTGTGTGTGTGTGTGTGTGTGTGTGTGTGTGTGTGTGTGTGTGTGATTGCACGGCAATCCTGTGCCACAGAATGTGATTCATAGGTTCAATATCTAATAATGTGTCTCTTCCTGAGAAGTTGCATGATAGCATTATAGAGCTATTTAGAGAGCAGCAAGGCAGAAGCCCAGAGCCATGCTCGTGGCCTCTCCAGGCTACAATCTGCACTATAACCTCCAATATGAGACCATCCTGTAAAAAACAGGCCCATAGGTCGTTTGTGCAAGCAGCTTATTACGACCCATAGTTACATTTTATTGTTAGGTGACCTCTGGTAGATTATGACAGGAGCCAAGGAGGAAGTCAGGTGACTTATAGAGCTACAATGTCTACATGGGGAGGAGGTTGGGGTGGAGGGTTTGTCAGTCAGCAGCCACATACAACCTCAACCACATGTTCATTATTGTAACCATGGCAATGGAGGTCCTCTAACCTTCAGACAGTACTGTCAACCTGTCAATGTATGGTTATTATTGTAGGCACGGTACGCCTGCCACTGGTACTCGTACTGGTCGTTTAGGTCGGAGGACTGGAGGAAGTGCTGGATTAAAAAGAAAAAAAGCCCACAGATGAGTTCACTATGTCAAATTCTAATCTAAATCTGTCCCCAAGTTTTGGCTAAACAGGGAGTCGTTAATACAACTACCGCTTAATGAAATCAAAAGGGTTCACACTCTTGAAAACATGAACATGCTCAACAGTGATCATGAAAATCTGTCTGTTCAATGAGAAGAAGCCTTGTGCGAAAAGTTCACATTTTGGCCTGCAGGTGGGAGACTCCAGAAAGGAGAGGGTTCATCCTCGAGGAAGCAGGGATATCTAACTCGGACACAGTTCCATTTGAATTTTCCTGCTCTGAAACAATTTCTAGCAGTATAGCAGTATAGCGGTAGTATATTCTAGCAGTATAAGTGAAGCGCTGTGAACACTTTCCAGATGCACTGTTTATAGAATTGGAATACATGAACTTTCCAAATATAGTTTGATGAGACTCTCGTTCCCCAGGAAAAAAAATTTTTAAAAAGTGTAATTTTTTTTCCTAGCATTCTCAGGATGCCTGAGGCACATTTTCAGATCCACAAATTGGTTATCCGGTCTATAAAATATTTAATTATTCCTATGAATACAAACAAAACACAGGTCAGAAGGCACACACAGAGAGGCTGTCATGTAAAGTGAAGCTATCAGGCTTAAGTGAGCAAATATAGGACTGTGGTTGGATTTCACAAAATTTTGAATGTGGCTCTTCAGAAACAATTCTGCCTCAGAGGCATCATCACTCAGTAAAGTCTAGACAAGTAGCTCGACAGAATGACAAAGAGTGGCTTTACTGAATCCAGGTAATGGATAAAACTGTCGTTTAAAGACGGAGCAGAGATCAAAGCTGCTGCGCCTGTCACGATGTGAGCAACGGGAGTTTGGTGTTTCCAGTTTGATGATAGAACTGTTTTGTCAGTGATGAAATCCCACCTATCAGTCAGCCCACCAAGTGAGCTGCTCCTCTGCTGTGTGTGTGTGTGTGTGTGTGTATGTGTGTGTGTGTGTGTCCTGTCTGATGGAATAAAACACCTCACATCTCACACTCAGTGCTAGAGCAGTGAAGGGGCTGATTAGAGGCAAATATCTCTCTCTCTCTCACACACACACACACACACACACACGCATGAAGGAAGTGTGATGGAGGCTTAAAGTCACACTCCTCCACAGCAACGGCACCAACAGCAGTGTAAAACGCCTGAAGCAGAGAGAAGACTGGGAACACGTCAACATTTATCTAAACACATCCAGCTACTGCAAACACCAGTCATCTGATTCTCAGATGAACCAGCATCATTCAGTTTGTGGACACCTTCTGGTTCAAAACATTCTATGTGTTTTAAGTCAATAAAACTCTGCTGAGTAACAGGAACCTGAAAGCGAGCTGCAGCGAGATAACTAAGAACCCCTGGAGCTAATCGTTGTGTTGCCTCAAAGCCATTAAATCCCAAACTCTTCTTTTCTATTTAGAGCATGAACAAGACATGAGGGTCAGCATAGTGTTAACAGTTTCATTAAGTGAATTACCATCATGCTTTAAACACACAGAAGCAGGAACATAATGAATTATTATTCAGATTATTTTCCGCAGTGTTTATATATATATATATATATATATATATATATATATATATATATATATATATATATATATATATATATATATATATATATATATATAAACAGATCTAATGATGCTGCTTCTTCTTCACTGAGCCACTTCAGGAAGGACAGATGAAAAACAAACCTTACCAGACATTTTGGTAAACATGGTTTTACTAATAAGATCATTGACACAACTAACCTATTCAGTTCTTAGGTTTTACAAAAGTATTTGTCCTCATTTAGTGATGTCACACATTTCTGCAGCAGTGAGCTCCAAAATCAACTGAGGAACAGGCTGATCGTTCATTGTGTTACCATGACTATGAACACACACACACACACACACACACACACACACACACACACACACACACACACATACACACAGAAAGTCTCATAATGACATAATACTCCAAATAACATGTTCACAGGCCGGAGGGGGAAAGGAGGGAAAATCCTTTAATTACACTGAAAGTCCTCAGAGGAGAAAGAAGAGCGTCAGCAACATGAAGAGCTGTGACGTCTCAAAAAGTGGCTTTAATTAAAAAAATAAAATTAAAATTTCAAAAAAAGTTGTGAGATTTCCATCTGATCTCTGCTGTAGGTCACACTGACTCTACAGTGGCAGACTCATCTCTACATGTTACAGTCTCCGTCACCTCCTCTGCCCCTGAGAACAGTTTTTGGCAGCAGAGACCAAATAAAAGAACTTAACATATGGACTGACTTAATGAGGCTATTTGTCCTGACCACTTACTGTGTGGGCTGCTTTACTTCTAATCCGTGGTCTGTTTTCAGCTGATGCACCCAAGGTAAACTTGTCTAAGACACCTCATTAGTATGGTATGTTTCAGTGACCCCCTGACCCCTGAGGACCCCTGGGAAAATATCGTTAGACACAGGAACAAGAAGATGCAAAAAGTTGACTTTTTGATTCTTTGTATGGGCGGGACTTCTGCTGAACCCTGGGTCAAAATAAGAGTTTATCATATTTTACTTCTTCTACTGCTTCTACCTGATGGTATCAAGATAAATACAGACAGTACACATTGAATATCATATTTATCAACAGCAGATGACAGGGTGGGGGCAGGGCCTCGATGGCGCTCTGTCCTCGGGCGACGCTGATGAGGATGTGAAGCTTGAAGCTGCTGCATGGCAATAAGGCCGATCAGACCATTACACAACACATCATTACATATATTAAGCCACTGCATTAAGACAGGGTTTGGGAACAGCGGTGTCACTGTCTAATATAATGTAACAAAGAAGTCTGAGATATTAGCCTATATTGACACACCCACTGAGCTGCATGTCTCTGTAGACCAAGACCACGTCATGTAGAAGAGTTCTGCTTGATAGGAAAACAACAGAGTCACATATCATCACATACAGACTCACATTCAGTTTCACAGCTGTGAAACCACATCCTCAGTAACCACTTCTCCAACTGATAATATTGTGACATGGTTACACTGACATGATCAGCAGAATGCAGCTAATTTTATAGCTCAGGGACTCCATAATTAAAAGGTTTACGCACACATGACAAGTTCACAACATATGGCCGTACACACATAATGAATGAACCTGCCTTAAACAGACAATGATAACAAGAGCACAGCAGCAGCAGGTTAAACTGTTGCCTCTTTATAAAAATTTTTTTAAAAAAGAGCATTTGAGAGCTGGGATAAGATTTCACAGTGTGAACACTAAGATTATCACCTATAGGATATGACAAGGACAACCATGTGTATTAATAAGCTAAGTCATGACATTAATTGTCGTAATTAGGTTGGCTTGTTTATCCAACACACAGCTGATTGTTAAAATTAAATGGTGGGACAGGAAGGGGAACAGGGCCCCAATAAGACCACACAATAAATCTAGATTTACTGATAAGTGATGTAGGTGATGCTAACTGTTGTTCAGTGACGCTACAGTGCATCCGGAAAGTATTCACAGCGCTTCACTTTTTCTTATTTTCTTATGTTACAGCCTTATTCCAAAGTGGATTAAATTAATTTTTTACCTCAGAATTCTACACACAATACCCCATAATGACAAAGTGAAAAAAGTTTGCTTGAAACTTTTGCAAATATATTAAAAATAAAAAACAAAAAAAAAATCACATGTACATAAGTATTCACAGCCTTTGCCATGACACTCAAAATTGAGCTCAGGTGCATCCTGTTTCCACTGATCATCCTTCAGATGTTTCTACAACTTGATTGGAGTCCACCGGTGGTAAATTCAGTTGATTGGACATGATTTGGAAAGGCACACACCTGTCTATATAAGGTCCCATAGTTGACAGTGCACAAACCAAGCCATGAAGTCCAAGGAATTGTCTGTAGACCTCCGAGACAGGATTGTATCGAGGCACAGATCTGGGGTACAGAAACATTCCTGCAGCATTGAAGGTCCCAATGAGCACAGTGCCATAAATGGAAGAAGTTTGGAACCACCAGGACTCTTCCCAGAGCTGGTCCCCTGGCCAATCTGAGTGATCGGGGCAGAAGGGCCTTAGTCAGGGAGGTGACCAAGAACCAGATGGTCACTCTGACAGTGCTCCAGCGTTGCTCTGTGGAGAGAGGAGAACCTTCCAGAAGGACAACCATTTCTGCAGCAATCCACCAATCAGGCCTGTATGGTAGAGTGGCCAGACGGAAGCCACTCCTCAGTAAAAGGCACATGACAGCCCACCTGGAGTTTGCCAAAAGGCACCTGAAGGACTCTCAGACCATGAGAAACAAAATTCTCTGGTCTGGTGAAACAAAGCTTGAACTCTTTGGCCTGAATGCCAAGCGTCATGTCTGGAGGAAACCAGGCACCGCTCATCACCTGGCCAGTACCATCCCTACAGTGAAGCGTGGTGGTGGCAGCATCATGCTGTGGGGATGTTTTTCAGCAGCAGGAACTGGGAGACTAGTCAGGGTCTAGGGAAAGATGAATGCAGCAATGTACAGAGACATCCTTGATGATAACCTGCTCCAGAGCGCTCTGGACCTCGGACTGGGGCGAAGGTTCATCTTCCAACAGGACAACGACCCTCAGCACACAGCCAAGATAACAAAGGGGTGGCTTCGGGACAACTGTGTGAATGTCCTTGAGTGGCCCAGCCAGAGCCCAGACTTGAACCCGATTGAACATCTCTGGAGAGATCTGAAAATGGCTGTGCACCGACGCTCCCCATCCAACCTGATGGAGCTTGAGAGGTTCTGCAAAGAAGAATGGGAGAAACTGCCCAAAAATAGGTGTGCCAAGCTTGTAGCATCATACTCAAAAAGACTTGAGGCTGTAATTGCTGCCAGAGGTGCTTCAACAAAGTATTGAGCAAAGGCTGTGAATACTTATGTACATGTTATATTTTAGTTTTTTATTTTTAATAAATTAGCAAAAGTTTGAAGCAAACTTTTTTCACTTTGTCATTATGGGGTATTGTGTGTAGAATTTTGAGGTAAAAAATGAATTTAATCCACTTTGGAATAAGGCTGTAACATAACAAGATGTGGAAAAAGTGAAGCACTGTGAATACTTTCCGGATGCACTGTACTATTGGCTGTTTTCAGAGATGAGAATTAGAGCTTGGAAGGCTTCTGGACAAATTATGATAAATGGATAATATCTATGGTAACATGACACGAAGGATGGCACGGGGGGGGGGGCTGTGCAGTTCGTAGGCCATCAGCTGAAGGCTCCATCAGAGCTATCAGGAGGCAGCAAGCAGCTCAAAGTTCAGCACTCAGGCAGGAAACACCTGGATGCTGCTGCTGATGCAGGTACAGGGTCAACACTGCCTGTAGGTAGTTAGCGTTTATGATCACACCACAGGAAGACAGTTGTTTAGACTGGTTGTCAGAGCAACTGCAACACGTGAGCTCAATTAGAGGAGAGGAGAAAGAAACTCTGGGTGTTGGCTGTTGATGGGTTGGTGCATCGTCAACCTGTACACCCACCCACCCCCACCCCTGTCAGTTGTGGATTAAATATGATTTTAAATGTTTACAGGGTGTATAACACCATAAAAGAAGTAAAATATGACAAACCCTTATTTTGACATGTCATTCTGTCACTGACTGTAAAGTCTCACACAATAAATCTCAGTGTTATCTTTGATTCTGGTTTAAAATTTGATAAACAAATCAACTTAGTTGTCAGCACTGGCTTCTGCCATCTTAGATCACCTGCAAAATCATTCCTGTTGGTAAAGATCTGGAGACTACAGTTAATGCTTTTATCCTCTTTCGGCTCAAACACTGTAGGAATCAGTCAGTCTGCCCTGTCGCACCAGCAGCTGGTTCAAAATGCAGCACTCACAGCAAGAAGAGAGCACACATCTCCCCTGCGCTGGCTTCGCTCCACTGGTCACTGGTTAATAGAATTGATTTTCAGATTCTTCCATTTGCTTTTAAAGCTCTGCGTGGACTAACACCAGGTTACATCTCTGAACTGCTCATCTCCTATTCCACCTTCAGACCCCCTCAGACCTGCTGACCAACCACTGCTCTCCATTCCACACACCCACTTCTTTATGAAGGAGATCTGTGTGGATGTTTGGACGTACAAAGTGTCTGACTGCAGTTTGCATCTGGTTTCCTACACTAAACATTGTCCACAGTCTTTTCCTTAGCTTCACCAGCTGCCTAAATCACGCAAACTGGAAAAGAGAAAGACTGGAAAAGAGCAACAGTGTCTGATGACAGTAGCTCATATGATTTATTCTGGGAGAAATGGCAACTGACCTGTTTACTCAAACATAACTGTCAATCTATGACCTTGGAAAATTATTATGCTAATTAAGACCATGAGATTCTGTTAGAAAATTTCATAAAATGAAATAAAATTATAAATGGACCATGAGTGAAGACGTGTTATATAAGACAACCATACTCTTCAGAAGATCCATTCAAATTACCCAGTGGTCTTTACTGTGGAATTAACATGTTAAGGTGATGCAGACATTACATCACAGATCCACAATCCACCATGACAAAAACAATGACTCCAACCGAGTTCACTATGGCCACAGACTGTGAAGGAGGGAGCCAAGTATTTTATGAAGGGCTCATTTTGGCTTCATTTGAATATCACTGGCTTCACCTCTATTTTCTATCTTCATTTGCCTCCTTGCGTTTTCCCCCCTCAGCTATATACATATATAAACAGCTCCTGCCCAAACACTCATCAGCTGCCGTGTTGTCGTCTCTCTGTTGGTGGAGCACGGAGAAGGAGAATGGCACCTCTTTCCTGATTGGGTCAGACTGACATGAGGCCCATATTTCACTATAGGTACCCTCAGACACACACACACACACACACACACACACAACCACACACACACACTCTCTCTCTCTCTTTCTCTCTCATGCACAGATACGTGTGCACACTCCCAGCCCCTCTCCTCCTTGAGACTCACTGTTAAAGGAGAGATAAAAATGAGGAGATGATGAATTTACTGGAGAAGTGCTCTGTCCCCTATTCTGCTCCCATCACTGTTGACTGAACACGGGACAGGATGATAGATGTCCAACCGCTCCTCAACCCCCCCACCCCCGATCCCACAGTCGTGCTAGCACTTAATGGTGCCTTCCAATAAACCTACATTCAATCTACACATTACTGGTACAGCTCCCACTTATTGACCCGGCCGGTTATTACTTTCTAATGGAGTCAGTGCCAATCTGAGAGTTAAATCTGAGATGGAATCAATAAGTGCAGGAGTAAATTATATACTTAACCTTGACCACTCATCCCTTTGACACTAAAAGAAAAGACGAGGAACAAAAGAAGAGATTTGAGATAGAAATATCATTCCAGTGAGAGGCATTAGCTGTGGACTGGTTGCAATGGAAGCTGGGATTAAAAGGGTCTATCTCTGTGTTATTATAGCGTAAACTGAGGGTAATTCTTCTCCCATCTAAACATGTAATCAAACTCTGTTTTGTCAGACTGCTGTGGAGGCAAATGTAAATAGCCATTAGCATCAGTCAGGAGAGAGAAAGGTCACTGAGGCCAAAAAAGGGAGAGAGAGCAGCAGAGAGAAAGATATATTCAAAACAGCTCCAGTGTAATCACTGAGACATGCCCTCTAAAACACACACGTTTACATCCACACATCACGGTGTGATGAATGAACAGACATACATCAACAAACAGCAGTCCTCGTTCTGAGGTTTGTCAATATGCAGGCCGATGCTACACATGACTGAGTTTAGGACTAATCTATAAATCATGCAATGAAAAAAAATGCAGACAAATATGTTATTTCCAGCCCAATTTAGTAAATAAAAACCTACCAAAAAAAAAAATTGAAAGATAATGAGTTGCTCTGGAGATGATGTCCACCATCCTGGAAAACGTCACTTGTTAACAGTGAAAAGGTGAAATTGAGTTTTTATACTGAGGTCAAAACTAAGATGAAGGCAAAGTGCAGCAGAGAATGAGGAGGAAAATAACACAGAAAGGGATGAATGTTCTCTAGTGGGAGAGGGGAGGGAGGAGGGATGGAAACACAAGCAGGGGGTGGGGGTATAGAGAGAGGGGAGGGGGAGGTCGGGGGGGTTGTGGTGAAACTACCAAATATATAAAACCTACCTTCCATCTTTGAGTCTGCTAAATGCAAATAAACAAAGACTGGTTACAGCATGATTGATGAACACATCAGGCTAGTGTCTCACATTCTTATGCCTATGCTCGAATGCGCACACACACACACACACACACACACACACATACACACACACACACTAATACAAAGCTCACTCTAATTTATGTCTGTGAATCAGACGATTTGATTTTGGTTGTGTGTGTGTGTGTGTGTGTGGTTGTGTGCTCTTACTTAAGTAAAAATTGGGGACTTTTGTCAGCTCACACACCAGTTGATTGGGGACGCCTTTCCCTTTGGGGTCCAAAACCACCGTCCCCAATTAGATTTCATTATAATTGTATTCTGGATGCTCCAAAATGTGTTTGGTCTTAAAATCTCCAATGTCCCAAAAAGTGACATTTTTCATCTGTTTTGTGTATGTGTGTGTCCCCCACTCCACTCCCCCATCCAATCTGTGTATAACTCTACATTGCTCCTAGTGGAAGTGTGCGGAATTGCAGGGGCCCCAAAGGTAGCTGTGTGTGAAACAGGTTTAGCTAGAACTAGCGATAGCTGGCAATGTAGCTAGTGCTACATTAACATGCATGTATTAGCAGTACATGCTAAAATGTCTGGTGATGAGATTAGCCTAACCTTTGCCCACCTTCAGTGTAATTCTGGAGCTACTTTTTACACCATATATTTGGTGACGCCTAATCTTTTCACATACTTCCAGTGGTAAATGGTAGCCAATGTTAGCATCATTAACTAAGTACATTCCAATTCATTGCAAGCTATTGGTAGCATAAAGTTATCATTATTGTGGTCAGCTAGCCTACTTCTGCTGGAGTACCTTGAAAGTTAGCCTTTTTTACCTTGGTCTGTGATAGAAGTACCTGAATAAAATTGAGACGAGAACACTGATAAATTATTTTATTAAAGATACTACTGGCTACTTACTGTAACTTGCAAATTAAGGACAGAAAGTTTTGTCCACAGTTGTGTGGAAGAGCAGTCTTGTAGTACAATTTGAGGTGCAGGCTAACAGCTACGTGGCAGCTATGTGTAGCTGGCAGAGTGAGTGAATGGGCGAGCGAGAGCAAGGGTGCGGCACAGTGAGGGAGCGATGGTGTGGCTGCCATTTTTTTTTGTGTGTGGCTGCCATCTGGGCCAACAGAGGTGTGCTCATAGTGCGGAGCCGGGTGAGCAGTGTCATCTAAATGTAGCTGTGCACATATATTATAAGCCACATTTTATGATAAAAATAAATAAAGACAAGTTCCTCAATTTTGTGTAGACTTTTGTAAATTATTGTTATTATTGTTGATGATTATATTTTTAACATATAAATTTCGATTTTTGAAGTGGTGTCATGATCAAAATATGATACTAATAAATAATGCTAATAAAATAATAATAGTGATCATAAGGACAATAATTTAAAAATATTATCATTATTACTGGTAGTATTATAATTATTTTCATCAATATTACCATTTGGTTTTGAAAAATATTAGTCTAATCCAGACCGGGAATCGCGGCTCATTACATATCTAATAGTCACTGTTTTTCTAAATTAAGCACTTCTAACTAATCTAAGAGAAGGTGATCATAATAACATATCATATCTTCTACTCCTACAAAGAAAAGAATTCAGTGTCTTGTCTTCAGCTCTTACAGCAAAATTTACTAATACACCCCCCCCACCCCCCGCGAAGAGGGGAGGGGTGCCGCGCTGTGTCGCGGTCATTATCGCTTCTGGGATACAGCGAGAAGACGGCATGAAGGAGCAACCTTCAAGGTAGGTAAACTTAATGGCTGAGGATTTATCAGGTTTTTGTCTCTTATCTTTAATTCGATCGTGTAATGACAACAAAATCACTGAAAATTTTGAAACTGACAATTTTCTGCCAAATTGTTGCAGATAAATTGATATTTTACCCACAGAGCTAGCTACCGCTAGCTAGCTAGGTACACCCATGCTAAGTTTTCTAGATTGGAAACTAGCTTTAGCAAGTTATTCTGACCATGGTTAGCATTAAATATTATAACTGAACTGCGGGAAGCCTCCTCAAGACTGTCAGTGCGCTTGACTTGCTAACTCTCCAAGGTAACATTAGCAGGCCTGCCAACTTTAATGAATTGCTTGGAGTGAGGATTTGGACTTGTACAAGGTGCTTGAGGTACTTCGGTCAGTCAGACATTTTTCGCGTGGCCTGTGGCAAAGGGACTTGAATAAAACTGAGAACAGAGAGATAAATTATTTTATGAAAGGTATTACTAGCCGCTCACAGTATCTTACAAATTAAGGACAGTTTTGTTGAAGAGCAGTCTTGTGAAACAATTTCAGGTGCCAGGTGTTTTAGTTGCAGTGTGCAGGTAAGCTAGCGGAGTGAGTGAGTGGGTGAGCAAGAGTGAGGGAGCGGCGGTGTGGCCTGTCAGGGCCGAGGTGTGCTCATAGTGCAGAGCCGGGTTAGCAGTATAAACTGAATGTAGCTGTGCACATATATTATAAGCCACATTTTATGATGAAAATGAATCATGCAATGTGTCAAGCAAAGACAGATTCCTGAATTTTGTGTAGATATATTTTGCTGATTGTGGTGATGGGAATGAGCAGCAAATTTATCTCTCTTTTCAACAAGCTCCGTCTTAAACTTTGATAAAATTTATTTTAATTTCGTTTCTTTTATATTTGTTGAAAACTCAGCATTCCAACACACTTTGTAAGACTGCTATATTGAATTTTTGAATTTCATCCTTGAATTAAAAATGAGAGCTTGAAAAAGTACTTGCAAGTCCTTGAATTTGACATGCCCCTGTCTCTATGAACCCTGTTATCTAGCAGGTCTGTCATAAATTGGTTTCATTTGTGTATCTTGTGTGTATGCAAAAATACAGGGTATGTGAGAGAGAAGGTACATTCTTAATTAATACTTATTAAATACAATCAATACTCCAGGTAAATCCACTGTGTGTGATACTTGAGAGATTTGATTATAAGGGTTAAGAGCTTACATTAGTTTGTGGACTCAAGCTAATATAAAAATTATATCCCAACAAAAAAAGAAACAATAAATGGTACAACTGGGTGGTTCCCATAAGTTAATTATAAATGAAAGTCTTCTTTCAAACAGATGAGATGGCTGACAATGCAAAGATAATGAAGACATCTGTGAGGAAGAGACGGGTCTGTCCTCAACAGGATGCTGGACACCACATTAAATTGAAAACTGACAGGGCTGGTCTCAAAGAGCATTTTATCAACCCGTACAAAGGTTAGTGTCTTTCATTTTTGTGTTTTGTACATGTACACGTACATGTAGTGAGTGTGTTAGTTGTACACAGTAATAATAACACTGAATCAGACAGTATAATTTGAGAATTCAGCATTGCTTCTCATGCATGTCTCATTTAGACAATGCAAATTTGTACTGGCAGTGTGGATTGCCTATTATTAAAGCTGTATTTCTTAAAGTCATATTGGTTATATTTGGTGATATTCTCTTTACATTCATCTCTCAATACATCAAATGCTTGGTCAAAAAGTCCTGTAATTAGCCACTCCAAAATCTCAGGGTGCCTAAATCTTAACCAGTCAGCAGAGTTCTCTGTATGGAGGCATCCTGCCACTGCCTGTCAATCACATGCACACAGACAGTGTGCAAATTGAAGACATGAAACAAATCTATTCACGGTAGAAATGATGTGAAACAGCCACAATCCAAGGTGAAAACTGGGACTAGAATATACTAGTTGTATAAGGGGGTCTGTTATTTTTCCCACTGCACAACACATTCAGCTCAGTCAACTGCTGTTAGGTACCTACTTTAACTATTACACTACTTGGCAAATAACAGCTTTACCTTAGCGTGCAAAACAATAGACTCTTATTTAAAGGATGATAGACTGCTCTAGTGGATAAAAAAAGAGTAATGTGTTTTTTCTTATTTTAAAGGTCGAGGTGTGCTTGCTACAGAGATTTTCAACAAAGGAGATTTTGTGCTTGAATACCGTGGTAAACTTTTCGAACAGGATTGTCTTCTTCATACGAAGAACTACAGTGACACAGAAGCAGCATTGATTTGATTTTGGTTGTGTGTGTGTGTGTGTGTGTGTGGTTGTGTGTGTGTGTGTGTGTGTGTGTGTGTGTGTGTGTGTGTGTGTGTGTGTGTGTGCGCGCACTTGTGTGCTGACAGAGGTGTAAACCACAGCAGCTGAACTGACAGACGACAGACAAAAACACAGTCACAGCATACAAGCAAACATATGAATATACACAAACACATTCTTCAGTCTCAGTGAACAAAACGGCTCAAACTTCAAACTTCAAGGGCAAAACGTTTCGCTTCAAAGCAGGTGGAGGAGACAAACAACATGCCAACAAACACACAGTGAAAGGAGAAGTTGAAGCAAATCCCTCTCCTTCCGTCCTCTGACCTCATGCTCACACAGAGCTGATCTGGGCTAAGCTACAGCAGAAATTAAATCTCTAAAGGCAATGGTCAACCGACGTTCAAAAGATCAAGCAGTGAAGAAGAGGAGCAGGTCTGATTGGCTGGATACACAGTTAGAAGGCTGCTTCAAACACACCAAAGCTCTGCTGGTGATTATGGTCGTTGTTGCCACATTGGTCTCAACAACGTAGTTTTGCAGTGATTACAGCTGTTGTGGTAGAGGTGTGATATCATCAGGGCTGCAAAATTGTTCAATTAGGGCCAGTGTGTGTGTGTGTGTGTGTGTGTGTGTGTGTGTGTGTGTGTGTGTGTGTGGATAAGACCGTTGCTGGGGTTGAAAAGTCAAATTTTCTATGACCTCAATGGAAAACATCACAAGGTCAAGGAAAGATGTGAGGGAGAGTTTAAAAATACTTTAGGAAAAGACAGCAGCAGTGTAGAGAGAACCTGAGTGCACTTAAACTGGTTTTATTTTTTTTATTTATTTTTTTTAACAAAAAACACAACTAACAGAAATTAAATGTTGAAAAAATATGAAAGGAATACACAAGTAGAGAAAGATGAGCCATTAATATAATAATTCAATGAAAATAAAGAATTGAGCAAGAGGCCGGAGTAAATCTTCTTCAGACATAAGTATGTACAGTTCCTGGCATGGGCCCATTTTATGCATTTGTTCAGTAGAGAAAATTAATTTTTAGTGCTTTACACAATGGAGGGGATTTCGTGAATCAACATTTTTGTATGTAGTATTTTGTTATGATGATGATATTGTTAACTAGAAATTCAACAAGTTTACTCTTCATGATGGCTCCTAACTGGATCTGAAAGAGAAGAGCTCAGCTGGTCATGGATTTTGGATCATGGACGTTTTGGATTGTGTCGCTGTGGTGAAACTACAACGGTGTGTTGATTTAAATGTTGCTGCAGCAAGGAATTGTGGGATGGCATTATCCCCTTTCCTTTTATAAAACAAGGTCCAGTGTTCCCTATGTTAAAGGAGATAATATGGGAGGCATTCAAGCTCCTTTCCTTATCATGTAGAGAATATAACCAGCTCTTACCATGGCTGCCACTTCCGGGTATTTTCACTGTTAGGAACCTTCCTAAGCAAAGAAGACTTATCGACCACAACCCTTGAACAGCTATAACAGAACATTAGACACCCAAATACATGTAATGGCTACTTCCCATTAAATCAGAGCATCATTTAAAATCTTTCAACCCCGGTGTTAGTTTGACACTTAATATTCAGCATTTGTGGCTTTATTCATTTACAATAACAATAAATATCATTCTGTGAATAAGATCAGTGAGAATTTCCCCAGATGCACAGGGCATGCAGGTTAGGAAGCAGCACAACACTGCAGCAATAAAATAACAGGCTCATAACACCCACTGCTGTAGTCAAATCAAGCAACAAACTACACAAGAGCAAGAGCTAGTGAAATAATAATGACACACAATAAACACAGGCAGCACAGAGTCATCAAACACATCTGTAGAAATAGTAATACTTACATAGTTAATATTTGACCGCCCGCCGGCGGGACACCACACACACTCCTCCAGCCTGCGCACAGCGCCTGTGTGGCAGTGTGTGCCTATGTGACTTAGCTTTGGAAAGCTAAGGTTCTTGTGATTCGATTGATGCAAACCATTTCACCATACAATCATAGCAGCAACTACAGTCAATGCCTCTGTCAGACCAACAACTAACAAACAAACTAATGAAAAACTGAGCCACTCACCCATGAAGTGTCATTGTCCCCCACTCACTCATACAACTCCGACACAAAGGCTCTTGCAATATTGGTAAAGCTCCAGTTAGTGCCGTCCAGTAAAGAATTTGGTCCAAATCACATTATTCCATCAATAAAGATGCGGGATGCTGCTGCATCATTTCTCAATATCGGGCAGAAGCGCATCCTTTCTGCCATGACTGTTCGCACGTAAACTTCAGCCATGTAGTGATGTATCATGCAGCTGCCTCTGATTGTTGATTGACACCTCATCTGACCAAAAGGAGCTTCCATGTCCTGCTCACAGCATACAGTAGCCAACCAGAGTCCACATTGAAAGAACGGGCCTGCCCCTCTGCTCTCATATGAAGATCGAGCCAATGGAAACCGATTGTGCTGATGACTAGCGCTTTGTAGAGCCAAGCAAATTCTGAGAACCACGATCAGTTCAGAGGGTGCGTTCACTGTCACAACACAAAAATACACGCACAAACTGTCCCCAAGTGTCTTCGTTTGTGAACGTTAATTGTTGTAAATAGTTTGCTGTGTTCTGCGATGTCACTGATAATATCATAGTTTATGTCACATGATTATTCATCTGTGTTCATTTTTTTCTTCATGTCAAGTTACATGAAGAAAACTGATACACAGACACACAGGCAGACAAATAGACAGATACCTGCCAAATACTCAAAACTGTAAATGTGAATAATTAGCTGTATTCTGTTTCATATAAATCATATTTTCCACCACACTAATTATTCTTGTTTTTTTTTCATGTTCAAGGGAAAAAATGACTACAACGTTTATGCTTCTGTTACTCTGTGTTAATAGTTAATCTAGATATGATGCCTCTAAGAGTCACCTTTCACTGTGACTGTATGCTCAAGCCTTCATAAGCCTTTTATCCCAGGTATGTGACCAAGGCTCCTTTGTGGAGAATCTTCTGGAAAACGTTTCAACTTACCCTCAGAAAAATGTGTGAAATATTCATTTTCTGTGGTATTGTTACCGAATTTGAATTGATTCTTAGGAAAAAAAAACATCAGAGTGTTACTTTTCAAAAGAGACCGAAACCATGTATGTACTCCAAACTGTTTCGGTTTATTTTGGGCTTGTCTTGGATGGATGTTTTAATTTTACAGGAATGATGAAGAAAAATTCAGACTACTTATGAACCTAAAGGTCTCAAATGCAGTAGTGTTAAATAAAATAGACAAGAAAGAATTTGTTCAGAATATGTTACTGGTTTTACACCTGGAGTGTATTTATTATGCCAGGTGTGTTCTACTTTGTGCACTGACCTTCATAGACACTGGGGAACATGGGGTCAGTTTGGGCCCTCGCCATTTTCTTTTTTCTTTTTTACTAGCGTCCCCTCACTGATTAATCTGGCCACATACTGTGGGAAGAGGAATGATGAAAGAACTGGGAGATGATAATTGAAACAAACTGTCACAAACATACACATTCAGGAACACACACACACACACACACACACACACACACACAGACCGTGTGAGCGCAGGTAGCTAGCTACAGTTGTATGCAAATGTCTGGGCTCCTTTGGGTAAATTACATAATTTGTTGATTTTTGAAGTGAAAAGAAATAAAAACAACCCCTGCAGCAAACATGAATGAGCCGTTGTGTTTATGCACTGTTACTTTTTATTTAATTAACTTAAAATAAAGAAAAAAATAACCATAACTGTGGCATGTGCAAAAGTTTGGGCACCCAACTAAATCAATACTTAGTAACCGCGCCTGTGGCAGATATCACAGCTGGCAAACACTTTTTCTAGCAGCTGAAACTCCTTCTGTTCTTCATTCTTGTATTTTTACCCATTCTTTCTTGCTTGGAGTTCTGAGACAAGTAGAGGCTGGATTGCTTGAAATTCACAGCATGTTTAAGATCTAAACTGAAATTACCACCTCCTGAACCTCACAAGACAGCTGGATTTCCTGCAGGCGAGAAGCCATCTAACCAGCCTCCAAGCTATTTGCTTGTCGCCTAACCACAGCAATGCAGACCAATCAGTGTCTTGTGTTGGAAGAACTACAGGCAGCTATGGACAAGTTACTGATTCGGTTTTCATAAGCGCACCTATTAAGTTTATTTATCTGGCTAACTAGCGTTCCAGACTGCTCCTCAGACTGTGGCTTGTTATTGTGTTTTGTTTCGTCTTGGGTACCTTTCTACTGCAAATGGTTCGTCCAATCATCTGCCAAGTATTTTACTTGCCTCCTGCCCTTTTCCAAACAGTTTCCAACGTAGCCCTAGTAGTAGTGAGAGACTGCTCACGTAGCAACGCTGACATCTACTGGTGATATAAGGATGCTACTGCCTAACAATAACTGGTAATGAAAAACACTGTACCCTGAATTCTAACGACAGTGAACACTGTCTTCCCAGAAACGCATCACATAAGAATAGGACACAGGTGGGAATTATTACCTACACACGTCTTATTGTGCCCCACTGATATGTTTTTAGGCTGTCTTGCATGCACAGCATATTTCAGATCTACCCACAGATTTTCAGTTATGTTCTAGTCAGAGGACTGTGAGGGCTGTTTTTGTGAAGACGTTCATGGTGGATCTTGAAGTCTGCTTTGGATCATTGATCTATTGTAGATAGAACTGACTGCATGATATTTGCATTCAGAATTTACAGTGGAATAATGGAATACATTCTTCCTTCTATCTGTGCAATGTTTCTTGTGCCTCTGGCTGCCACACAACCCTGAAGCAGAATATTCATATATATATATATATACACCCACCCCCATGCTAACAGCTGGCAAGATGTTTCTTTTCATCAGATACTGATGCTTTTCTCTTTGGCCACATCTTTGGTGATTGTGGCCAAAGAGCTCAGTTTTAATGTGATGACCCTTCCTTATAGATGCTGTTTGGACAGTGCAATGTCAGTGCCAAAACATCTCCTGGGCTTCCATACAGATCCTAGTGAGTTCATGAAGATCTGAGTGTTGAACAAGTGGCTTTTCCACATGCCACAATTACTGCAATTACCATTTATTGTATTTAAAAAAGAATGGATTAATAATTCAATAATTAATCACTTTTAATGTTTCTGTTTACTTCTTTTCCGTTCACAGAATTCACAGAATTTGTTTGCCCAGAGGTGAACACATTTTTACATCTACAGAATAGATACATTCTACTCTGTTTCCTACAAATTATGTTTATTTACAGCTAATTTGTGACAGGAGCGCATGACCAGAATGGACTAACAGAGTAAGCTGTGTCTATTGAAATACGACTGCTCGCCCTAACCCAAACAATCATAATCTAATCTGCGTTCCGGCCCCCGCAGCACCAGCCTTGGCCAAGGCCGGTGCTGGAACAACTCCCCCACGAGATCTCTGCAGTGAGACGCTTCTACTCCTACCCCCCCCCCTCCCACCCTCCTCCATGGACACCTGTTGATTGTTGACTCCGTCCGGGACCCGATCAAGGATGTCTCCATGGCAACTTGCTGTGTTATCGCGATGACACCCTGCGAACTGAGGCACTGATTGTGAACTAGACGAAGCGACTCTCCAGGCCTATGCACACACACACATCCACGGCACTCCTCACATGTACATATGCAACTCACCCCAACCCCCAACCCCATCCCACGCCTTCGCCGCTTCCTCCCATCCAGTGCGGCGGGCGTGGTCCGATGGCGGCGGCTAAGGCTGGCTGCCTGTCTGCACTGGAACCACCCCCCCCCTCCCCCCTCCCCTGGAGCAAGTTGTTTGTGTCGATATGTTGTAAAATGTGCTTATATATGCTTATGTTGCCGAGGTTTTTTTTATCAAATCCACACTGTACACCCCCCCCCCCCCCGGAGTATAGTTTGGGTTTATTTCTTTTTTTTCTCCTCTCCTCTCCACATGTTTCTCCCCCCCCCCCCCCCCCTTTTTTGCTACAGTCATCCTGTTATGTTATGTGTTGACGGGGCGATTGTTGTAATTTCACTGCAATTGTACTTGTACTGTTACAGTGACAATAAAGCCAATCCAATCCAATCCAATTTTGAAAGAACCTATATTTTCTATTAACATAATGAGAATATAATGTTAGTTTTATTTTATTTATTTTGTGACTAAAATATCTGGTCCTGCAGCACAATATCCACCTGCAATGACAACAGCATTAAACTTTTTAATGGTTTTGTTCAGACTCCCACAGCACTTGTGTAATACAGAAAACGTTCTCAGTGATGTCATTGCTTCCGAACATTATCATTCACACCTCCACCACTACATGATCAGTAGATTAGCAGCATATGAAATTAAAATCAAGGAAACATAGTTGGTATATTAGCTGTTGTGTGGCAAATGGACTGTAAAAATATAAAATTTTTCTCTCTTTTTCTTTTTACACACACACACACACACACACACACACACACACACACACACACAAACAGGATCCTTTCATTAGGCCTGTCTACCTGTGGTTCACAGCAGTGTGTGATGCCAGACATTCTCTGAGGGTTAGGATCTATTTGTAGCCTGGTGGAGGTGGTCTCCACAGGCTAATTACTCCATTTAGCATTAAGGTGAACTGCAGTTCAGGTAGAGCCAAGGAGGAGTAATTATGTCGACAAAAACAAGGGCCACGCTGGCTTCAGTTAGACCAAGTTAAAAAACAATAATAGCTTTTTAAAGTTTCCCCTGTCGACATTCAAGTGAGACACCTCTGGGAAATTATCAAACAAATATCGAGTAAATAGCCTAGAACCAAAAAATCTACAAGGTTTATTTAATTGGAAGAAAAATGCAGCATGCAGGTACAATGTGATTTGAAATAGGTTACCACTGTGGTTTGTACCTGCTCTCTGCTCTCTACAAACATTTCATGGAAGAAAAACTGTTCTTTTTTTCACAGTTAAACATAGGTCTAAAATGTGGCTGATAACATGACTCACTTCACTGAGGTCAAGAGGTGAGAAAGAAAAGAAGGAGAGTGACAGGTCCAGTGAGGCTGTTGTGTGTCATGGGCTTTTCTATCTGTAATGTGTTTCCCTGAACTGGACAGTGCTGAACTCCAGCAGCCAGTGACCCCCATTAATGTCTGTACTTCCATTGTCATAAATTAAACAACAACTCATGGCAGCTGCAACATATAAATAATATTAGTCTACAGGTGACTGACTGACTGACCTCATGGCAATACATGAAACTTCTGGCCCAACATATTCCCAGGTCCTTGGCCCAAGTCTGGCCATATACTTCCACATCAGGGCTGTTATCCTCCGGTATTGACTGACAACCAGAGAATTTTCTGTGTGTGCCAGAATTAGTCCAGATATGGAAGTAGCATCTGACTATGATACTATATATCGACTAGATTTGGGTCGTGGAACCAGGTGTATACTGGGCCAAAACAAGTATGTGGCCCAGCTACGGGCCAGATTTATCTTGCTATCTGGGAGTATATGTTGTGCTTACAGCCGAGGCATGATGGGGACCCTGGTAACAAAAAAATCTAATCTAAATCGACATATGAACTAAATAAATAAATAAAGCACCATGGGAAGCTGAGCTCATGGTAGAGTGATAGATCAGCAGCCAGGTCTGGAGATCTTTGAGTTCTTCAAGAGAAGGAAACAGAACAGGATTCAGTTGTTCCGATCAGCAGAATCACTGAGCAGATGATGACGAGTTCATATTCTATCAAACACAGTGAGACAAACCAGAGAACCATTGCTCTGACACAGCAGCAGTTACAATCTGCAAACTTGGCCCCTGATCCCCCAGCTGAAAATAAACTCTATCCATCACAGACAGTGGTATTAAATGGGCGTGCTGGGGTTAATTAAATGTACTAAATAAAAAGATGCTCACCCATGTTGCCCTCCAAACCCACACACACTCACACATGTGCGCGCACACACTAACACACACACAGAAATAATCACACAAGTGTATGTACATGCATCTCATCCTCCATGACTCTTTTTACCCCCCATACCCACAGACATACACATACACACACACACACACACGCACACAAACACACATACACACATACACACACACTCACACACATAGATAAGAGCTCCACTAGAGGCATTACAATGGATGGGGAGTGGGGTATGAGAGAGAGAGGTGTTAAAGCTGTTCAGTTGAGGATGTGTTAAGACTGTTTATTATAAAAATGGTTGAGACAGTTAAGATGTGAAATGGAGAAAAAGGGAAACTGGAGCTACACCTTCTATTTTATATTTCTAAAATTAACCACTGTATTTGAAGATGCACATTTTTCACAATCTCTCTTCAAACGAGGAAGGGACATATAGTTATTATTAGGTAAGTTATAAGAAAAGTAAGTCTAAGTGGACCTCTGAATTTGAATTGAACACCCCCCCCCCTCGGGTGCTGCTTGACTGCTGGGGCAGCACACTGCCTCCAGTGTTGGTGTTTGGATTTATTTGGTTCAGTGGTTTAGAACAAGTCAGATTTTGGAGACAAAGTTTGAGACTAGGTCTCTGTTTTTGAAAGCAAATGTCTGCATGCCAGGTGCAGGTGGGTTTTCATGTGTCCATTTCAGGTCCAGTGCAGAACTCTGGCCTATGTGAGGACTCCCAGCCTGCATCTCTTTGACCTTAGAGGACTAATGGCATTTTTAAATTTGAAAATGTTTTTCACACACTGAGAAAAAAAATCATTGTGCCTCTTTAATACAGGACATGTCATTGATGGGTTGAGATCTGAGGCATTCACACAACACATTTCTTCTTCCTGTGTGTTCAATGGTCCAGCAGGACTACTGATCCCTCTATTAACCATCTCCATGGTCACCACTCCTTCAGTCTAACAACACATTGTACCAACTACCAGCTTCAATAAAACACTCTGTCTTTGCACCTTATTTGCACACACCTTTTAACATGTTTTTCTTTTTACATTCACTCATGTGAATGTGTAAAGGTACAAGTCTGCTGCTTGTTAGGTTTTTTTTCCTCCTTTGCCAGTTAATTATCTGCTCTTCAAGTTCTCTCTGATTCTAAAAAAGACTCAAGTGATTTCCAATTTATTCCTTTCGGTGAGGTTAGCATATTTGCAGTCCAGACCTTTAGTTAAGTAACAGTATCTCTCATTTCCTCTGCTCGCCTCCTCGCCGCCTTGCTGTCAGCAAATACAGTGGACAGAAAAGAGAGACGCTTAAAAGCATGAAAGAAAAAGTCCAATCTTTGTGGAGAAGCAGCTGGAACAGAAAGCACAGGGACTTTTACTGTATGCGGCTGCTCTTAGGTAACACAGATGCTTTTAGCGCTAATGCTTTTACACATATGTGCTCTCTCTTTTGTTAATGATGGTGGGGCGGCTGTGGCTCAGGAGGTAATCAAAAGGTCTGAGGTTCAATCCTCAGCTCCTCCAGTCAACATGTTTAAATGTACTTTGACTCCAAATTGCCCTGATGGCTGCTCCATATGTGTGCGTATGAATGTGTGTGTGTGTGAATGGATGAATGTGGCATGAATTGTAAAGAGGTAGAGTGGTTGATAAGGCAAGAATAACGCTATAAAAGTACAGTGTGTGTACTGTTTATTGGTCATACAGACACACTTAAGAGAGAGGTGGGGGGGGGACTTATGGAACACAAGGGTTAAACTAGAGACCATCTTGTGACAGGATCACACCAGTCTGTGTGTCAACATGTTGATGTTCCGACCCATGAGCACGCAGTCATTGTTATTACCACATTATTACACGAGTACTTAGAAGCAGCCACACGCTGTCGCAGCTGGTAATGAGACTGTCTTCCCAAAAGTGGTAGTGTTGTGGTGGTGGTGGGCTTCAGGAGGCATCAGTACACAGATCTGACACCTCCCACGTCAGAGGCTGAGGACAGCATGCAGTAATTGAAATAGTGCGGATGTGTCGACAATGCAGTTTGTACTCAATCATGCTACTGTAGCTCTTGGTGAATGTGTGAAGTGACTAATTGCAGTGCTCTGCATATATAAGGAGCCTAAATATATCAGAGTATTTATGTCAGCTCAGTGGCAGCCAGCCTGTACAGATGGCAGAGGGCTCAGATCTGCTTTCTTAAATGTGCGTCATTGAATAATGTCATGTTCCAGTATGGCAAACACACAACAATACAGAGGGTGGGGAAGTCTCCAACCAGATCTGTGCACCACTGAGATTCTGTTGCAGTAAACATGCCACCATTTTTTTTCCCTCCCTCGTCAGTCGTGTTGAATCAGTGATCAGATTTTCATTTCAAGCAAATGCTAAAGAGGCTGATTTCTCTGATTACTTTTAGCTCCTGTGTGGTTGGAAGGTAATCAGTGAAATCAGCTGATGTGACACAAGGCTGCATCTCGTACATTGTTGCCATCTCTGATCTAAATGCTGTTTCACAGCTTTTTGAACCACTGATTCTTTCCCGTCAGTGTGGAGATGATTGAAAAGGTAATCGATTATTGTCTTTAATTTTAAAGAATATTCAAACACGTCAACTCCAGCTTGGGATACATGCACATTTTGTTCCAGGATTTAGATTCTTTAAGGTTACAGTTCTGCCTGCTTTTCCCTCGCTCTTTCTCACCATCTGTTCTTCTCTGCTGACTTTTGTGCTCCCTCCATCCCTCCCTCTGTCCTCTGTCCTCCTCCTCCTCCCTGTGGGAGATCAAAGAGGATCTTTCACGTTGCTGAGCTCATTTCACGACACCAGGCAGCAAGGGAAACAAGTACAGCTTCACTCCAGTCAAATGTCCTGAGCGTGTGTATGTGTATTTGTGTGTGTCTGCGTGTGTTGTAACAACTTCAGATTCATCCAAACTCACCACAAAACACAAACAAGCATCACATCCTGCCAACTACCATCTATTTATAATAATTATATGGCCGACTGCGAGAGAATCTTTGCAGCCAGCTTCCAAATCTGGTGGAAGGTCTTTCAACAGGAGTGGAGTCTGTTATAGCAGCAAATGATGATGGTTTTCAACTCTCATGTGGCCATGTAGTGTACCTGCCTGTTTATTAACTGGGTCACTGATGCAACCATATTGTACACCTCTTTCCAAGTTGTGTCCTTTAATGTTTGTGTGATTTACTTCTTCTGATGCTGGGCTGGAGTTACGGCTCCATAAATGCTCCTTTCTTACTGCTTTATGGATTTGTGGATTTTCCTTCTGCGCAAGGTTTGAGTAAGATCATCGATCACAAATGGTAGACACAATCAGCAGCCTGACACCAGGTGACCCCATCACTGTCAGCATTGATTCTGTGGTAAGGTGCTTGAAAAGGACACAGGCCAAGAAAGGCTCCCGGCCCAGGTAACATCATAACATGCACTGAAATACTATGCTGAGCATCTAGGAGGAGGAGCCACAGGAGCTGCCACAGTCCCACTGTCATGTAAACACTCTTCAATCACCCCCATCCCTAAGAAGCACAGCCCCAAGGTCCTGAGTGGCCTCAGACCTCTAGCCCCCACCTGTGTTGTCATAAAGACCTTCAAGAGGATCATGAAAAGCCACGTCACCAACTTGACAGCTGCTTTGACTCTGTTTGCTTAAAGACGAGTTGAAGAAGCCAAACTTTTCAAACTGAATATTTGTCTGGCTCCAGCACATCATCTAGGCTTCTGTGTGCTGATGTCTCGTCTGCCTTCAACACCCAACAGCCGAAATAATGGCAAAAAAAACTAATTCTGTGGACTATAGACAGACAGTGAAAGGCTTTCTGACTTCCAGCACATATCTACTGGCTCCCCCCAGGGCTGTGCCCCCCTAATCCCAGAAGTATCCCTCACACAGCTTACAGCTCTGTCATTAAAAGCATGCGTTCTCTCTCTGTAACAATCCAAAGCAAGACGTGCCTCCAGAATATTGTGAACATCTGCTCCAAGTCCTCTGGAAAGCCCACTCTGTCCTACAGGACCCCACCCAGGTCCAACACAAGGTATTTGGATGACTGCCCTCTGGCAGATGTCCAGAGCTACCTTCACATATGAGGCTGTTCACCTACTAAACTCCTGTCTGCTCCCCTTTCCTCTCTCCCTGGGACTAACCCCCACACCTGCAGGTCTGCCACAGTAACACATTTCACACTATCTAGTTTCCTGAACGTAATTTGATAAATTAACAGAGCAATAGGAAATATATTTAAAGCAATGGGTCCCAACTTGTGGCCTACTTAGAAATCTCAAGAATGTTGGCAACTCACATCCAACCCCATAATGATACTGGGGCCAAATAATGCCTTTTAATGATGATGATCAAACACTCAGGACTGAAATGAAAGCAGAGGAAGCATGTAGGAAGGTCCTCAGTCTCCACAGTGATAGGCTTTCATACAAAGAGTTTTTGAACATTATTCATGTTTTTTCTAAAGGTAAATTTGCTTTAAAGCAGTTGAAAACATTTTATATGCAATATGATACAAAAAAATCACCAAAATTGTACTGTTTTGCAAATGAAAATGATTTGCTAGCCCATTTACAATACCAGGAGCCTCTGCTTTAAAGGAAATGTCCATTTAAACCTAGGTAAATATTCGGCCATTATTTATTTATTACTGGAAACGTCTCCATATGTTGAATGATTTGCTGTTTGCCTTTAGCCAATTGTTACATTGTTGCATGTTCAGCTGACCTGTTGTGCACTGAATAGAATACAGGTTACACTGGAAGTTTGTTGGAATTAATCATTTGTGAAAACTCTATTTTCTATTTCCTAGTTCATATTATCAGAACCAAAGTACAGTTCTGTAGGGAACTTCTTACAAGTTTTTTCTTTTACATTTAAAACAAAGTGGAACTCATATCCAAAATAAATGAGTCATACATTATACCACAAACTAACTGACATGTAGTGATTATGGGTCACCGGCTGTTAGAGGGCCCAAGGCAGTTGCCTGCTTTTCCCAGTTGTTAATCAAGCCTCACAGGAGACAGACCCGACCAGCCCCATCAGCCCTGACTCAAACATTCAGTGTGTTAGCCACCAGCCAGTTGCTGTTTTACATTATTGGCTGCCACAGCTCAAATCTGAGAAATCTGAGCTTCACCTAGTTACAGCAGAGGTGTCACGGCTGTAGAACTGCACACTGAAATCAATAGGGACAGACTGGCCTTGCTCACACATACTACACACTCCCCACTCCACTCCAATCAGAATCGACTTATTCGCCTTCATTACTTGCAGCGAGGCAGCTGCTTCTCTTCCTCTCTGTTCCATCGTCTCATTTGTCTCTTGCTGTCTATCCTCTTCACTTGCAGCTCTTTCTTATGTTTCATATGCATAATCTCTGCGAGTTGGCTCAATCTACTGAAATTGAGTTTTGGTGCTGCTGGTGCTGCTGGTGGGTGAAGGTTTGCTGGAAGCTGTAATCAATACTGGGGAGCTATGGGGCCATTATGGAAATCAGTGGCTTGAAAAGGTGCAGTGCTGGGTAAATGTGACAGCAAAAGCTTATAAAGTCAAGACTTTTTTTTTTTTTTACCTTGTATGCCATTTTCCTCCTTTTTTTTTTTTTTTTTACTGTTTTACTTGTTTCAAAGCAGCTTGTTGGTTGTGCTTTCTCTCCCTTTTCTGATGACCATGCATGGGGGGCTTCTTACCTCATATCAGAGGGGGCACCTTCCCTCAAAAATCCTTCTCTTAGCCTACACTTCACACATTACAAAAGAGTATTTTTTATTTTTTTTGTTCACACTAATGATCACCCTCCATGTGACTCATATTAACATTAAAAAAAGCTTATATTTGTTTAATTTTCATAAACACACAGTCATTTTTTTTTGTACTGTCAAAATATTACATCAACTTACAATACAATTTCTTTTGATTTCCTCCCACCAGTGAAATTATTATTGTATTATTATTGAAAGGTTAGTAGGGCCACTACCACTACCTTACCCAGAAAAGAGCTGAGATGAAAATTAGCTCAATGTAGTGGTCAGGAGGCAAATTTGAACATTTTTCTTGATTGATTTCGATCAACTAATTGTTTTCAGTTTTTTCTTTGGGGGTTTTAGACTGTAGGTCAGACAAAACAAATAATCAGGAGACATGTGATTAATTAATTATTAATGATTAATGAATTCTTTGTAAAGGCAGGTAAAGCCTTCCATGGAATTATTTTGCAGTGTTTTTATTTTCTGTATTATTCATATAGGTATTTCCTTTTCCCAGCATCCTCTGGCACCCTTCCTATGCTGACCAGGTGAGCTCTGCATTTGCAGGCCCTTGAGGACCTTGAGTGCTTGTTTAGATTTACACAGCTGACAATGAACAAACACGGCTCCATGCATTTACACACACACACACACACACACACACACACACACACACACACAGACAGACAGACAGAGAAAGAGAGAGAGAGAGAGAGAGAGAGAGAGAGAGAGAGAGAGAGAGAGAGAGAGAGAGAGCTCTAATCCCTACACTGTTCAAACTGTGACCATAACACAGGGCACAAGGTAAATTACAAAAGGTAAGGAGATGATAGGAAAAAAGCCTGGAGCTGCTGTAACTTGCATTCTGCTGCGAACTGAGCGTCTCATCCTGATATTTGAGCTTTATAATATTAGTACCCCAGAATCAGACACTAGTATCAATCCATAGGGGTGTTGTGTGCCTGTAGCAACAGCCTTGTAGCACTTAAAGGAGGTGATGATCATGCAGCCATGGGCTATGTGCTGTGATGTAAACTATAAATGTGTATCTGCAAGCGCTATGTCAGCTGTAAAAGTGTGACAAATAGGTCCTCCACCCTGCTGGGTTTTCATGGAGCTGTATATAGCTGCACAAACATCAGCAAAAACTATGAGAGTAGTGAACACACACTCATCCTCCTGACAAAACACATCACAGGCTTAAGAGAGTTTCCAGTCAGGCCTTGAGCTTGTATCAGAACACCACTGGGTTTTAGTGGAGCACTGTCCTGCATCTCTCTCTTAAATGATGGACAGACTGTTAGAAAGTGTGTGTGTGTGCATGCATGTGTGTGTGTGTACATCTAAGATTTACTTTGGGTTTTTTTAATTGGAGGACATTTAGCACAGTGAAGTCAGTCTGAGGCATTTGTGACTCAATGAACGTAAAAATCCACTTTAGTGCTAAATTAAAGGTGATTTCCTTAGTTTCTAAAGTCGCTGGAGTAAACTGCATCTACTGTCATCTAAGTCTGAGAGCACAGAGTACAGGTCTATTCAATAGCTATAGCATTCAATAACAGGAAAAAGTTCAATAATCAACATGTTTGAGAGAATTGAACATTTCTTCCCTCTGGCTGTTTGGAGATAAGAAAGGTTTCATTATGTACAACTTTAAATCTTTTAATAAAAACTATATATGTAGCAGACTTCTAAACCTGATCAAATCTTTTCACTGGTGTCCCGTTGCTCTGTCTTTGGGATCAGGTTTAAGATGTGACTCGTCAGGCTCCTGATCTTAAAGGAGGCACAGTCTAGGCGGCAGAAAAATGAGGCCAACACCAAAGTGCCAAAAACTGATGATCCTCAGATGGCCTCTTGAAAGTGTCTCAATCCACATAGATTCCCATGTTAAAATGTCCAACTTTACAGCAGAAACAAACATGTTTACAGCCTGGTACAGGCAGTAGGTGGAGTCAGGCACTACTAGGATGGCAATGGTGGAGCAGCTCAGGTCACTCTGAGCCTCTGAGCTGTTCAGAAACCTGTGGGAAGTCATGAAACATCTTGGTCCACTGCTAGTATGCAATAAAAAGGTTAAGCTTTCAGTCACTGGAGCTTCACAGGCAAGTGTTTGACATGAGGGAAACATAGCTCAGCTGTTCTCCACAGGTACAACACACAACAAAAACCTAAGGATATGTCAATACAGAAAGCAGCCAGGAAATCCATAGTAGGCCAACTGCACCAGCGCTGTTGTTGCTGGTCTTGCCTAATGGGAGGTTACAGGTAATATTCAGGCTAACCTGTGTTTTAAGTCAAAAATAATCAGGTCTTTCTTCCAGCTTGAGATAATCTTAAACAGTTGCTCATTTTTATCGGAAGCTGATTTACCAAACATTGTTCAGCTTGATTATTGCAACACACCCGGTAACAGCCACGGCTCCCTCCACCACCTCCAGCTGGTACAAAACCTTACTCATTACCAGAACACAGAGGCAGGACCAGCAGATCAGCTCTCTGCTTCCCTCTCTACACCAGCTCCCTCTTAGATTTCAAATTGATTTTAAAATTTTATTACTCACCTTTAAGGCCTTAAACATCTGCGTGCCTAAATACCTCTTTGATTTATTGACTGGGTTTGTGCCCTCTCGACCACTAAGTTTCTGCTGGTTACTCACAGGTGAGTTTGTGACAAAGGATGAGCAGGCTTCCACAATTAAAGCCACCGCGCTACAAACTGATGAGTGTACTTCTTTAAACATCTCTCTTTGTGAAACCCTTTGAAGATGTCTGACATGTCTGGTGATTACAGTGCAATATGAATAAAGTTTATTATTATTATTATTATTCTCAATATATATTAGGAGCCACCATAAAGTGCAGTACCTACAAACTTCAAGTACATCAGTAATCACCATCTCTATAATGCTGAAATCAAAATCCACATTTAAACCCACTGGTAACCCTGCCAGCGTCCTCAAGTCTTAAGTGGCATTTCTATTCAAAATGAAGGCTTACACAGTCAGTCTGTACAGAAAATAGAGAATACAGACTATAGAAAAACATGGCCCTAATGTTTGTGACATGACAGTTTGAGACAGAAAATCACAGTTCAGTTGAATGGAAGACGTCTGGATGGAGGTGAGGAACATACTTCTCTGTGAATGGCTTCACTGAAAGTTTTCTGTAGCATTCAGGGGCCAAACACTCGCCACCCACCACCACAGGCTCTTCAGCCAGCTTCCATGAGCCAGTCGACACTTCTGTCCTGAAACTTTAACTAAACAAGTTTGTCCAGGCTGTCACTGGAAGAGAAGCAGCTGGTGGCTCCATGTGTTTTTGAGGACACACATGATGGTTTTCACCCAGTCTCCTTGGGCCAGCAGGGAGTTGGCAGAGGCGAGGACTGTGGGAGTGATTGGAGATGAACAAATACAGCAAATATGGAGGAAAACAAGGCCGTGAATCTCATCTAGTTTGTTTCTTTTTTCCATCCAGATTGATTCACGCCCCACTTTTGCTGTCATGCCATCCTTTGTAACCCAGAAACATTCATCCTCCAACCCCACCTTTTGTACAATGAGAAGTTCTTACCAACCTGACCCTGATGCATTTTGTCTTTTAGTTCATAGTCGATTCCCTAAAGAGTAAAAGACTCATTTAAGACATTAGCTGTGTGAAACAGTGCCTGAGCTCTTCATTTTTCTGATTTAATGCTTGCCTCAGCCAGGACTGACTAGGAATAGCTCAGACAGTTACATAAAAGCTTTAAGCTTCTCTTTGTCTTATAATCTGTATAGAAACTGTCTAAGTATGACGTCACCTGGGCTCAGTACTGCACCTCTGTACTTTTATGAAACTGATAGAAGTGTTTTTGCAGCAAAGAGTACAGAGGGTTTACTTATACTTCCTGATTGAAATCAAAAGGCCACTGCCAATTTTAGAGTTTTTTATTCAGGCAGACTTCTTCTCCTTGTTCTTGATCGTGCTTTGACATTTGAAAACATCATCTCTTCTCTTTTGTTCTATCAGAGGTTGTTTATCTAAGTAAGAAGCTGATGTCAGTGTGTATACATGGCATTAAGGGGCATCAGTGACTGTAAAATTCATCCGTAAGTGCCACTGAGCAAGGTTCTGAAGTAGTAAATAATACAGAGCCTGCAGTGTGACCTCTGTGTATTTGAGTGTGTTGCTGTTCCTCTGTGTCACACGCTCCAACTAACAGCCAGCACAATTTCTCTTTTTCTTTGAAGCGAGCTCCCAGTTGTTTTTAGCGTGGAAGAAAAAGAGTCCCATAATTGGGATAGATATAAGATTATATTGTGTTTCAGAGGAGGCCTTTGATATCGCTGATAGTAACTTGGCTTTTCGTCTTTGATTACACATGAAAGCGCCACCGGCACAATGTGGCACAGCAGCGAGCACGGGCTTGCTCTGCTGTTTTTAATGACCATTTGCATTTTCCCATTTGCATAATATGTGGCAGTAAATAGAAGCCTTTGCTTTAGATCAAAAAAATATATTCATGCATTTATGTATATCTATCACTGACTAGACAGAAATGGGCTGCGATGATTACTCTCTGAGCTGACATGAAAGCCAAATTAAAGTTTGATTACAAAGCTTGTCGAATCTGCGCGAGGGTTCGTTACCTTATTGAGGTTTGGCTTAGACTGAGTTGTCGGTCACATTTAAAGTAAATTGTGTTGTTGTTCTTGTTTGCCTTTGACTCATGTGGGCCTTCTGAATGCTTTGTCGCTTGTAAACCCACACAGGCTTTTGAAACTAAGTGAATCTGAAGCTGAAGAACAATTCCTGAAGATGAACAGAGACTGATCTTTTTCAGACCAAGGCAAGAACGGGGCTATTTAGTTGCTGCCATCACTCCTCTGTCTGTTCCACTACCCATTTTCCTTATTCAGACACACTCACTTTGTCATTGGGCAGAAGAGGAACATATAAATAACACTTCACATCGAGGGCCTACCAGTGTTGGCATTCTCCTTTTCCCCTTGTTTTCACATTTAAAACTAGCTCCTAGCTAAGGTAGCACCTTAACCAGCTGCAAAAGTAAACTGCTGCTAATCAGGTGATGCATCAGCATTAACAATCTAATATGTAAGGCTGGTGACCGGGATAGGAATGTAGTTATTTTAGACTAAAATGACAAAATACACAATCAAATGTGAAATTAAATGACGACATTCACAAAATATTTTAGGTCACAAAAGCCATTGAGTGATTAGATGGCTACAAATAAATAACTTGACTTTCTGATGAGAAAAAAAAAAACTAGAAAATAACAAAATGATTCACTTTTTAATATAAATAAAAAAGACATGTTTTGATTCATCAAGTTGTCATGTATGTTATTAATTAACCAGAATCTATAAATATGTCAATATATTTCATTTCAGAGAAACTTTCGGCAGATGAATGTAAGAGTGTCAGACTCACATAAATCATGTTGCATTGTATCATTTTTGTGGCTGTAACCATGTCCTGTTCACAAAGACTGGAGCTTGTCAAGTATACAGGAAAGCAGCTGTTCTGAGATCAGTCATAGTGTTGCAGCATTATACCCATAAGCAGGCATGTGTGGAAACTAAAATTGTACATTAATGAGCAAATAACACTTATGTATCATCCCTGTGTAAGATCTGCAGTAAGTGTGGGAAGAGTGAGGCAGAATATTGTTACAGGAGTAGAACAGCTCCTTTCAGGAATAGATCAGGAAGTAGGTTGTATGTATAGCGGATGAGAGAGAGAGAGCAAGAGAGAGGTGATTCGACCACAGCGGAGAGTCAACTATTTAGTTAGAAGTTTGCAGAACAGTATGCGCACACAACCAATCGAAGCTGCAAGGACTGCTGCAGTAATCTTGAGATTTTTACATGGTGGTTGTGGGGCATACAATGGGGCAAATTGTAATTATCTAATATGACTTCACTTCAAACATAATGTGAATGAGTTCACTCAAATATTGGTAGAGACATGTCCCCACCATCCATATGTCAACCCACGCCCTTGCTCCACATCACACTCCAGGTTGGCCTCCTTCCTGCAGCTCGAAACGACTGAGGTGAGGCTGGTGAACCTGAAAGGATGTGGAGAAGCTACAGTCAAGAGTCCTCTGCCCATGTGTGTGTGTGTGTGTGAATGTGTGTGTGTTTGTATGTGTGTGTGTGTGTGTGTGCTCACCAACTTGAGTTGCAATGATTGGCTGAGTAGCGTCATGTGACCAGTGCCGTAAAGGCTAGAAAAGGTTCAAATACAAATGCTCTCTCAAAGTTTAATAATTCTCAGTGGTTTGGACCAGGGTGCAACCATAAGTGACCTCTGACCTGAGGTCAATAAGAAATTTGTGTAATTTTTTCTGCACTTCACACTGTCTCCTGTCAAAATGAACCTTTTTTTTAAATCAGATAATAGAGTCTGCTGGCATCCATTCAGGTGTTAAGATAAGATAAACTGAACTTCATTAATCCCATAAGGGGAGATTTGTGTTGTTACAGCAGCAGCAGGATGTAGATGAGGGAGGTTATTAAGTAAAGTTAAAAGAGTAAGATTTAAAATAAATCCCACTCCTTTCACTTGTGGACGGGTACAGCAGTGCATGTGTTGTACTTCACTGGAACTATTGTTTTTCCCTGATATCCACTCTCAGTCTCTGCTGTCTAAAAACATTAGCCCGTCCCTTCCTGTCCGACCTCACAGCTAACAGTTCAGCTGGGTCTCAAATCAGGTACTTCAGTCACTACACTTACATGTAGTTCACTGTGTAGATAGTATACTCACTGGAGCAGTGCATGAATTCCAACAGGGCAGTGTAGTTGCACTCACCGGAAATGACCACAATGGTTGCCTGCCTGCCCGCTGCTCACATGACTTCCAAATTAACATTTCACTTTCCTGTGTGTGTCCAGTGTGTCATTTATGACGTGGAAATTAGGTCACCATCGGGGCCGATGATGTGTCCCCCTTCCTCAGTCGCTACTTTCACAAGTTTGAAAATACGTTGGTCCCTCCCCTTCCGCTATGCAGCCAAGATGGCGGCCGTTGAGGGTGAGAAGTGTCCATCAATTTACACCCAATGTTTGGAGCATTTTGCTTGAAGCATCAGGGTTCTTATAGTGCACTGCGTGTTGCCGTATTTGTCAATGTGAAGGCACTTGTATGGTCAAAATAGCAAGTGTCAGTATGGAAGTAGTTGAATTGAGACACAGACTATGACTGACCTGAGACTGTCCACCTGTGACATTTAACCCATGACTTTCTTGGATTTGTGGGATATGATGCTCTTTAAGCAGCAGCCTACATGAGTGAGCACAGAAAAGAAACTAAACGTCATCACCAGAATTTCCATGAATGGAAATAAATATGAAGTAAGTGCCGGTCTGACTTTTTGATTGACAAACGATCTCAGCGAGGTATGGAGCAAAAACACCAAAGCAATTAGTGCTTAGCTCTGCAGACAGGGGACTACATATACATTACTTTAAATTCTGGTCCAGGACCTGTCGGAGCTTTGCATACCAAATGTTTGCAGCTCTTGACAAATGAGGTCGAGTGAGTTTAGCTGAGGATGTGAAGTGAATCTCGCTGAATCATGACAGACAGCTGGCCTCCTGCAGCAGCGTAAGTCACCTGGATCCAGACCCACAAATGATGTGGCCAACGCTGGAGACAGATGTGCTGCTAATCCAACACGCACACAAACACACACATACACACACAGACATAACAAGAGTTCACGTCAGGGTCAATCTCCAGGCCGGGCGACATAGACAGAGAATGGAGGTAGAACGAGAGGAAGACCTTCCATCCTCTCCAGGAAGTTTGTCCTATCTCATCAGCACACACCACACACCTCCTCTCCATAGAACCCACAGATAACTCCACTGCTATCTATTTCCATGTGTTTAAGCCTTTGAGGGTTAAGTACCCTAGGCTGAGGGCATGCTGGTGCATTCTCACGAGGGAGGAGATTTGAGCTGATGGCTGCCACAGTTCTGCTCAGATGAGATGGGAACAGCATTTCCTCGGGGATATTTCCCCTTCCTGCTCCACCGTGGCAGCAGGCGGCGGGAGGTGGGAGGGAGTCGATAGCAGGATCCCGTGGGACTCTAATTAAAATGGTGCCAGACATCTCTGCTGCTAGCTGAGCATTTCATTAACATACAATATATTGTGAAAACACCCCTGGACCTATTGAGAATGTATATGTATGTCTTTGTGCACCGTAAGGTGCTGACAGGTAAGTGAGTTTTACATTCATACCAAAAAGCAGCTTACTGTGAAGAAGCAGGGCTAAGGCATGAAATCATATGATACGTGTGCTTGTGCTGATTTAGACTTTCAGTGATTAGTTAGTACCACAATGAAAAAAAAACATTCCTGTTTGATTAGATGGTAAAGTGTCACATTTTTCAGTCTATAAGTAAAATGTAAAGTTGTGGTGTGCCGTCATATAGGACACATGCAGTCTATGGACCTTTTCTGTATTTATACTTGTGTGTGGCTCCATTTCTACACTGTAGTTCAGACATCCACAGTATGTAGATTGTAAGCTTGTGTTGTCTCCTACATGACTCCGATGCTAGTGGATGCCGTTGATAGTGAAAACAGCATGAAGGAGGTTGAAGACAGGCTGAGCAATGTAAAGCTGTCCTGTGCTCACAGCAGGACTGTCCCTTTGTCCAAAAATCAAGTTTGGACAGAATTCAATTAACACACAATTCAATGGACTTCATACAAAGTAAGTAATAACAGAAAACATACAAATCAAATCATGGTTTGTGCTCTTTGCCTTTAAACCAGCTCCAGTTCTCCTCGCACACCTGCTCTCACTTCTTCAGGTTCTTGTCAGGCAGGTTGCTGCCAGTAGTTGCCTGCCATAGTTCCTCTGTCTCAGTCTCTCTATCTCTTCATGTGATCCCAGACTGACTGCTTGATGCTGAGATCAGGGTTCTGTAAGACAGCTGCAGGAATCCTGGTTCTTCTGGTCTCTGAAGATAGTTCTCTGTGATTCTGGTTGTGGGTTTGGACTTGATGCCCTGCTTCAGAATGAATTTGAGATGCATGATGGATAAGAATCTAAGGTTCCTAAAACTTTCACACAGCACTTAGAGGGAACTAAAAGTAATTACACTTCACTTGTGAACATGTACAACTGAGTTGTGAAATGTAGGGGTTTTTTTTTGTATCCTGCCCTGAGGAAACGGATCAGTATGGGCAGTCTGAGGGAGTAGGAACCTGTGGACCTACTGTAGAGACATACAGGAAGTGACATCAATATACTGAAAATCTTACTTTCGTTCATAAAATAGTCAAAGGGAACATTTTTCTTCTTAACATTGTAAAATTGTGAATTGTGCCTTAAAGGTTAGAGATGCAATTGTGATTCAAAGGTCAAAGGTTCAATCCCCCCACTGGGCAGGATAAACCTGTACAGGATGTCAAAGAAGGACGTGTGCCCCTCCCTCATTATTACTATTGAAGTGCCATTGAGCAAGGAAACTTCTCAGTCTGCTGAAAACTAAATTTAAATTTTATGTTTAGGTTTTAAAGACAAACATCCAGCGCACTGCTCTTGTTCAGCAAACTGCTCGTCACAATTTATTGCTCATCCTGACATTAGGATGATGGGAAGTATTTTCTGATGACAGTCTAGAGAGACCAGAACGTTAGGATGATGCTGAGCAAGTGCGTGGGATATACTTCCTTTTAAGACTGAAGTGACACTTAGTCCAACGCACCTGCAGACATTTGGATGTGCAAATTTCTTCATCGAGAAATGTGCAGCTTTAGTGAAAATAGTTAGATGCCTCTGAGATGTCATTGCAAATTGTCCATTGGCTGTCAAGGGGGAGGGAGACACATTTTGAGACACTGCTGCGGATTAAAGTTTGTCAGCCCTTGGGGGCCCCTTAATAGCATGGGACCCCGAGCACTTGTCTGCCTTGCCATTTCACAACTTGCGCCTTGAGTGAAGGTAAATGAGCCAGGTTGACATGCACTGACAAAATCCCTGAGGAAAGATTTTTTCAAAACTCAGCTTCATTGTGATTCAAAGTGTCCGGGAACCTTAAGTCCTCCACTCCACAGGGGAGTCGGGGGGTTTAACTTCCCCAAGAGACACCTGCACTCCCCAGAAGCAACAGAGCATAACATTCCTAATGTCACAATGACTGAGGAGAGAAACTTCATACAGTCTAATTTAAAATATGTTGTGTTGTCCTCAGTTATTTTAAATGCATGTGCACAGCTCTGCCCTGGTCAGTGAGCCTGACTTTATCTGCTGTCAATAAGGCATGATTGACAGGGACACGTGCAGGGTATTTTTTATTTATCATGGCTTGTGGCTGCTTTTGTATTGTTGTTATGTTTTGTTTGCCTGTGTGTAGGGATGTCAAGGATGTACTGATTTACGACAACAAACATATACAATTATTTGTAAACTGTTTTGTTTAAACTGTTTTTGAGTGATGAGGGAAAAATGAATTCAAATGTATTTAGCATTAGTCTGCAACATAACAACATGTATGTAAGTGTAAAGTCTAAGCATACAGAATGTGAGAGGCCCAGAATGTTATGTTCTCTATGGCCCCTCATGGTCTGTAGGACTGTCCGAAGAGTGGGGTCATAGCCCAGGTATGAAATCCTACAGTCAACACACACACACACACACACACACACGTACACACACACACACTTCCACAACACACTGTACTTTATTACTGCTTTCCTCAGTTTTATGGGGTGCAGTAAAAAGCCTTGTTTTCACTCGGCCTGTCCCTGACAGGCTCCTTCCTGACTCACTCTCCACACTGCTGCTCTGACTCCTCTAAACAGGTCCACAGAAACACTGGAAAAGGTTCTAGGTGACCTAAAAATCACAACACTCTACAGGGGTTGTCTACGAGATGCAACTGAAGCCAACACAACAGAAAGGTACTCTTGCACTACTTTAACTTGAATTCCCTCATAGCATTACTGAGACATTGCATTCACAAGAATGGGACGGATGGACGACCCGAAAACATAATGCCACCGGCTCATACTCTCGCTGGTGTGAAGGCATAAAAAGAACAAGCAGAGGTTGAGGTATCCTGACATTTACTCTCTAATATGGGTCAATGTCCAAAAACAGTAAAGCCCGACTCAAAATAGTCTTAGATCCTCCAGAACAGATATTTCATACTCCACAGCTGCATTTTACATACACTCAGTCTTTGCTGCTGAAACACCAGTATGATCTTCAATAACACACACATATACACACAACCACACATACACATACACTCGGTCTCTCTATCTCACGCAGCCATCAGAACAATCCCCATACACTAATTGGCCTATTAGTTTTGGCATTAGCTGTGGGGGAGGGTCCTGCAGCCATTACTTCTGCAGCAGCCTCTGACCACAGCTCTGATTGACTAGTTGGCTGGCTGGCTGACTGGGGCGTGGGGAATATGAAGTGAGAGGACGACTAAAGCTGGAGCAGCGACACCATTAGCCAACTAAAACAACCGCCCATACACTTTCCCCCTAATGACCAAACCCCCCCCCCGACCAATTACTCATAAGCGTGCAAGGAAAGGCCGGCAGTCTGCATTAAGCACGCCGTCTTTGATTAGCCCCTGCTGCTGCCTTCCTGCTAAAACATCCTGTCACATGCAGAATGCCTGCATAGCAATCGGGGCCATTTGTCAAAGAGCGTTAAGGCCTTTATTTACAGCTCTATGTCCTGTGCCAGCGAGTGAGATTGTGGGGAACTCCGTGGAGCATGCATTTAATGGCTGTATCAGTGATTTATGTTTTTTTAGGAAACAGGAGAAAGGTATGGAAGAAAAGGGGGATGCTGCTCCCATTGCAAGCCCACCACAGGCTATTAAAAGGAGTAATGAACACAACTCTCATTCAGTCTCAGTTATTGATTCTGGATTATTTTTTGGCAGAGTGTATTTCATAGATGGGTTGGAGGTGATGACTGTGATGGATAAAATCAGCCAAACAAGATAAGAAAAAGACAGGTACAGACAGAGGCAGGAAGCTAAGCAGGAGGGAAGATGTTTTAAGTAGCATAGGTAGGGGTGGAGCTGGGGACCACCAACTGAAAAAATGAGTGACATCGTGTCTCCTATTTCTTTTTTTTGCACATCATGCACACTCACTAATCTGGAACCCATAAGATACACACAATTAAAGCACGAAGAAGTTCTAATAAATGCACACTTTTTAATTTACTGTATAACAAGAGTGGAGCTACTTGAGCGCTGTCCTTGGTGCTGAACATGTCCCCCTTGTTCAGCCCAAACACAAAAGTCCTGCAAACCAATAGCGCTCGGACACAAAAGAATTAGACAATTGTGCTCATTTACCTCCATCATCCATGATTATAGCCACAGAAATAGCAGACCTTTGGCGTACCATTATTTAAGGTCTCCTTTGAAATAATGGCTCAGCAAAGTCAGACATTTCTGCACTCTATTCTACTTTATAGCTTAACGTACAATATTCAAGGTGCACCCACACACACACACACACAAACACACACACACGAAGTAACTGATATTGAGAAACAAGCAGTAAATGCGCACAGTGGCAGTGTCATGAATAAGATCATGTCTTACCAGGATTTACAGGGCACTAAACGTGGTTCTTGTGTTGTTCTGGTGTGTTGCTTATGAAGCTCCTGGTATATCCAGCCTGTCCTGCATGTTGCTATACATGTGCATGACAGCCAGAAAGCCTGAGAAAGGCTCACCGAGTGTACAGAGAGTAAAGTGATCATCCTCTCGGGATAAATGTTATGGCAATCTATCCACTTGATTTTGACATTTCTCAACTCAAATCTTTAACCTTTAAACATGATTGTGGCACAAGATAAAAGGTAAGGGTAGCCCCAAAATCATTAGGGATGATCCTTTGGGACTGTTAATATTCATGCTAAATGTCATGGCAATCTGAGCCAAAGCTTTGAACAGATGGACTAAACGTTACCATCGTCTGCCGTTACATTAGTGGGGCAAAGGCAGTGTTTAGTCCTGTTTGTTTTTTGGACAGACAAATTCATGAACCCATCACATTCTGTGTCCTTCAGTTGCTCAGTAGAAGCAGTATTTCAGCAAGAGTGGGCTGCACTGGTAAATAAAAAAAGTCAACAGAGTAATGTGGCAAATCCAGTAAAAATATTGCCCTGGCACAGATTAGCCATTTGTTTTGCCTCTGGTGGGTGACCCTCTCTTCTTCTCTTGTTTCTCTCTGCTCCCCTCCTCCTCACTCATCTTCTCCTCCTTGCTTTTCACTGTTGGATCAATATGCCCCCTAAGTGCTGTCTGACTAAAGACATATCCCACATTTAAGTTCACTTCACACAGCAGTGGCTGTAACTCAATCTCCACATTACACCACTCCTTGATGATGCACAGTGCCATTTCTTGCAGCTCCTCTAATGCAGGCTAATGTCAGTGTGTGTCTGTGTGCTGCAGTCTAATAGAGAGGCACAAATTCATTGTGTCATATACATGTAAATTAATAGATTTAATGTCTATTATCTTCACATTCCATTTAGATTTTTAGCATTGCATAGCAAAATACCCATGTGGTAAAAGGCACACACTTTTCTTTTCTTTCCTTCACCCATCTGGTATTGATGAGGGAATTTAACCCATTTGAAATTTGGCCTCCATTTAGGATCTCTGTGACAAAAAGTAGAAAAGACTTGAGGCATTGATTGACCCTGAGATTTCAGCTTGTGAATGTCTTCCAGTCTGTGCCTCTGTGCAGTAGAAATCAGTGCACTGCTCATCACTGTTCTGTTTGTTATTGTCATAAATTTATGATCCATACTTATTTTGTATCATCATATCCAGACAGTCTACAGTCCTGAACAATCAGCCTGGATGTGTCAACAGTCTGATGGATCCAAAGCTGGTACATGGATTGAATGAACAGAAGAATTAAAGTCAACAAAAACCCCACAGAAGGAATGAGGGGAAACATCAATTTATTTCTAAATTACACCATCATCATCATCACCATCATGATTCAAGAATCAACATTATCAGAGTTAAACACTTAGGATGATGATGATGAACACTTTAAAACAACTAACTTTTGATCTGCAAGGAAGATACAAAATGATTTCTGGTGGTTGAAGGTTTAGATCCGTACTTTACATTATCAAATCTGAATACAGTTAGGGGACAGTTAGGGGAAAAGCACCACAAGGACAAGGGTTCAGTCCCAATCAGTGTTTAATTCTTGCCTGGTCCCACTGACCATCTGCCAAAGTGGACGGTTGGAAGCTAGTGAGGGATCATGTCCTTGTTGCAGGACTAGGACTCCAACTGGTTGATGTATGTCAGAGGTGTAGTGGTGCGTAGTGGTACACAGGTATACACCGTATACCCACATCTGGGCAGGGGGGGATTTATCATTTACCTACCAAAAAATAGCGATTAGAGATTAGAGATTAGTATCAGTGCACATCTTGCAAACTACAGGCAATCAATTTAATGACATCTGTGCTGTTTACTACAAAAGTGAAACATTTGTTTCCTGACTTTAATCTTGAGGGAGGTGGCTCCCCACAGGCAACATAAGTACCCTGTTAAATCTGCACCAAGCCTGTGGAGAAGCATTGCCTGAAGGGCAAAGTCAAATGACTCCAGAAGGAGATGATGAGATGAACATAACATTAGAATGGCGTTATACTGCAGCACCACAGGAGGAGTCTTGATCGGTGCTGGAGGTGTTTAGATCCTGAGGGTTACTGCAATACTGCAATATAAAATATTCCATAACAAATGTTAGAAAAATACACAAGTATCAAGAGTAAAAGTAGGCTACTCATTATTTATTGCCATTCATAGCATTGTGTTTTCTGACCTGCCACCTCTATAGTTAAGGTTTAGGCTGAGTTAGGTAAAAACACAAGTTTGCTAGCACAGTGGATTTATTTGGTTGGATGCAAAATTGAAAACGCTATGTCAGGTAATGTTACCTTTCTTGTTAGCTTAGCTCCAAACCAACTGTGCTCCCCTCTGTAAACAATTAACTTTCACTAGTTTTTACTATGTAAAGTTGTGTTTTGGATGTTTGTGTGATGTGGGGATGTTTTATGCTATAAGGTTTGTTTTACTTCCATGGTGTGTAAGACGTATTTGGGAGCTGGAGCTTCTGAAGGAGCAGTAATGGAGGGGTGTATTTGTTTTGCTGCTGAGTTCAAATAGCAACAGTCTTTCTCCAGCATTGCATACTCCACCTTTAAAGCTCTGGGCCACCTCTGGGCACCATATGAAAAAAGTAAGCAGGAATGATAAAAAGAGAGATGTGATCATGAATAATCAATCAGTCTAAAATGTAACAGTACCGAATACTCAAAAAGAAGACTCTGTACCTTTTGGCCACCTTTCAAAGTCAAAACTCAAACATCCCAAATCTCTTAACAGTCAAATCTAAAACACTGACAAAAAAAATACAAGGTGTGGCTCATCGCTGCTGTCCAGGTACAATCTTGCCTCTGGCTGGATCTGGTTTCCTCCTCCTCTTCCTACTCTGCAGCCCTCGCCTTCCCCTCCCAGCACATCTTAAGTCAGTCAGCCAGCCTCTTTGATGTTATTTTGGGATCAATATGTTCTGGAAGCCAGTGAGCCACTCCCATGCTACTACAGGAAGGAAGGGAGAGAAGGAAGCATGAACCAGATTTCGTCAAATGACAACACATGAGGAAGCGTCGCATCTCTGTTTTCCTCGGGCCACCTCAAGCTGTCTCATGTCCTTTCTCGCCGTGTCCCAGGGTGAACACCAAATATGGAAAATACATTCAGGGTGTCATCAAGATGGATGCTGAGGTTTTGTTTGTTTGCACACTGCATGTTTATAGGTGGTGGTGATTTAGACTGGTTACACCTACAGCAGCTCAGCAGGAGCTGAAATGCATATGGTGTGCGCAAAGAATCAACACACAAACATGAGAAGTCAATGTATTTATAAGGAGTTTTTTTATTACTGTGAATCATACATTTCTCCATCTGTATGGGGTTAAGGATATGTATATGTTGTTACAAATAAAACAGATAATGTAAATAAACTCTTTGTGGTGCTGAAATTGCAGGTGTAAAGACTATCAATGATTCAAAGTATATTAAAATGTTTCTTCAAGCAGCTGATTATTGTTATGTTATTTCCATGAGACATTTTAGATGGCAGTTGCAATTTTAACTCAAACAGTTAAAGTTAAAGTCAAACCACTGACATGTTTAAATTGTCAGTTGAACTGTCAGCATAGGCAGCTGAGGTTTTGAAGCGTTAGAGCTGAAAGCAGCTGAAGTTGCTGAAAGTCCTGCAGACAGTTAAGTTCTCACACTGTATGTAAGATATAGTTGAACTAGAAGTAAAAATAAATCAGAAACTGATTTATAATGAAAAGAAATCCAGTATCGTGCAAACTCTATGTAGAAAGACAGAGCTGGTGGTAGCAGTGACGCAGCAGGCATGCGTCCGGCATGAACACACACACACTGCAGTAGTTCAGTGATGCAGCTGCCATGCACAACACAGGCAGTGTTTTCCTGGCTTAAGAAATGACAGCAGGTTAAATGTCAGTTTACGTCTAAGCCATAAAAGAAACTGAAATGTTGTTTGAATTATGAGCAGTGAAAGTCCCTGAAATGTCAGTTTATGTATGATATGAGAACAGGTTGACTGGCATCTGAACTGGTGGTGGATGGCTAATACAATAAATTGATAATAATTTCTGTCTTTTCTACATAATGTGTGACGTCGTCTGGTCATGCTGTTGAGACATGTGATGACGGACGGTTCCTCCTTTAATCATAAAGTTGGCTAAATGAACAAAAATCTGCAAAAATCTGCAAAAAACACATCAGTGGCATTATCAGCCTTTAAAACCCCACATTAGCTGAAGCTCAACATGTGCACATACTCAAAAGAACACACATTTACTGCACACACGCACGCGTGCACACAAACACACAAATAAACACACTCCTTCATGCTATTACCTCAAGCCAAAGTCCCTCGGCCACATTTCAGTCTGCATTCACATTAGTGTCAAAGCAGCCGAGCTGCTTCCCGCCCCAATGAATAGCCATTACCAATCCATTTGGACTGGGTTATCATCAGCTGGCACTAGCCCCAAATCCCATTTCACCCCTTCTACAAGCTCTAACTCTGTTCCTCACTCTGTCCTGCGCTGACATTATCTGTTATTGGCAGAAATAAAATCACCTCATCATACACACACCTTCAGCAGGTCAGACCTACACATTGTAAGTTCATGCTCCACTTTATATTCTCATCATGCATTATTCATTCCGATTAATGTCTCAAAATCCACATATCTGCTAGAGTCCAACTCCCAACTTCAAATCCATATATCATTGTTTTTCATCATGAGAGCATTGACTTAAAATCCACATATCTAATCACAGTAATTAGACATCCATATACAATATGGATGTCTAATGTTGCCAGTACAATAACTCATGTATGAATGTGTATTAGTGTCAATTCAACTCCAGATCAGTTAGCAGATGGGGTGGAGGTGGGGTGTCTTATCTTTATACTTATATTGAATGTCTTACAACAACAAAAAAGTTTTGTTGCCATTGACAATAATTAATAACTAATGACAATTATTAGAATTAATTATTAGAATTTCATCACAATACTACAATGAGAGATGATAGACAGTATTATACCCTGGCCACAGAGGATACTGTGATAAACACAAACTGCTCAGTTACCTCTCCATTATTTAAACTAACTAAGGACAAATTTAAACAACGTGGGATTAAAGTGACTGTCAGGTGTTCTCATGTAAAAAAAAATTGCTTGGTACAACACAGGCGAAACCGCTCTTTACACACAGATGGATGACACAGTAAATGAAACTCTATAGTTCACATTAAGTGGATACAGTGCTGTATTGCTAATCTTTGGTACAATGCTTGTAAGTTGCAAACATGGGTATCTTTCCCACATCTAGTAGCTGTTACACATGATATGAACACAGAACGAGAACTAGGACTCAAAGAGTGGGGAACTCTGCTGGTGGCATGGACACCGAAGACCTCATCTGTTGTTCTGACGACAAGGGTGGAAAGTGCTGTCTAACATATCACTCCAAAGTCTACCATAGGTAGGGCTGAACGATAAGCAACCCCCCGCCCAAAAAATCATATCAAGAATATTTTGGCAGATATTGTGATTGTGATATGAGACATGAGTTCAGCTGGAATGGTAATTTTTGATGATGATGATGTGATTTTTGTTTGGTCTGTACCAAACAAACATGTTTCCTTATGTTCCTGAGAACATGATCTGTGGGCCTCTGTAGCAACACAGTGCTTCATTTATGGTCTGTGGTGACACATTCCACCTTTATTTAAAAATTGTTAAAAATTGCAGCTCTTGGGATTTGGATATTGTACTTGGCCATGATTTGCGATTTCAATAATATTTTGATTGATTATGCAGCCCCACCCATGATGTCTTCAGTTGTGTTGAGATCTGGTGACTGTGAAGGCCATCAGCCTGATCAAACCATCCCGTGACCCCTCATGCCCTGTGTGGATGCATCTGTATTCATTATGTGTGTTATCCACACAAATATTAGTGTGTCACCTACCTACATGTTGGGAAATGTTTTTGTTCCTCATCATGTGGAATTCACCAAACCCCACATCAACATTAACATTTTTATCATTGTGTAGCCCTGACCATGACCTTTTCCTAACATTAACCATAACCGCACATACACCATACAGACAGGTGCTGTATACACTGAAGGAAAACATGCTGTCAGTGACCATTTAGCAGATACATTTAACGTAACATTTCTGGGTTGTAGAGCAGGTTGGGCACTGATCACGGTGTTGATGGTTCAATTCCCAACTCCTCCCAACACAGGTTGCATCAGAAAGGCATAAAACTGACAATATGCCAAATCAAATATGCAGATGGTGAGCGGCTGTGGCGACCCCACACAGGAGCAGCTGAAACAACAGCATAAGGATTCTCTTTGATATGTTGAAAAACGGAATCATTTCACCGAAAACACATTTCAACTAATATTTATTGTGTGAACCTAACTGCTCACACAAGCAACAAAACATCTTCCTCGCTCTTCATCCATCCATCCATCTCTCCTCTCTGTCTCTCTCTCCTGCTCTGTAAGCACAGCTCAGACTTGCTGCTTGCCAGTTGCATAATAATCTGTGACCAAAGCTGCCTGCTTTGGTCACATGGGATCACAAGCCTCTGCATTAGCATTCCTCACACATGCAGACAAACACACACATACACTAGCATGGCTGACAGCAGTGACATCACCAGGCTTGTCAAACTGAACACACTCTCAGCCTTTATGCACAGAGCCGGCTACAAACACCATGATGCTCCCACTTGCCTCTCTTCACTGCACCTGTAGATCTCCCACTGACTACTCACCCATATACAGGATGTACACATACATTATTAACGGCTCAGTATGGAGTCAGAATTTCAAAACTCATCCCATAAATATTAATGCAGGGGACGCATAATGTAACATAAGAAATTTAGGCTCTTAAAAGCTTCTAACTGAATATCCACTTGTGTTAATTTAGCCTTCATCACTATAAATAGTTCAGTAATTAACTGTACAAATGGTGCGGCTCTTTTTCCTACAGCAGTATTGTTGATAAGTGACTGAAGTTGTTAAAGCTGCATCTTGTCCAAAAACTCTGCAGGCAGCAGCGTTCAGTATTTTACTTTATGCAAAACTTCATCAATCAATGGCCTGACTTTATAAACTGCCATTGATTCCTGTTTCTCAACAAACAGCAGCCACTCTTCAAAACACAGTAAAAAAAAAAGAAGATTTGAAGCAGAACAAAGTTTTTAACCACCTCCAGTGGATAAAACAATACAATATAATAAAATGAATGTAAAATATACAGTATGTCTTGATAAATTTTATTTAAAATTTGCAATGACAGTAATAAATATACTAACATCTTTTGTAATATATATATAGTTTTTTGTTTTTTTTCGTGTATTAAAGCCAGTCACTGTGGAGCTTCCTCTGCTTCAGTTCAATCCTGAATGTTCAGTCGTTATCATTAAAATAAAAAGTGCTGGGAGAAGGCATTATTTCTCCTCCGTATTGTTTTGGGGTCGCATGGTGGCCACCAACATTTTTTTAAGATTTTCAACTGGGCCATGAGTCGGAAAAGGTTCAGTTTCAGATAATGGAGGTCATCTTGACTCCAGGTTGATCAGCTGACTGTTTTCTGCTGCTATGATTGAATATAGGACAGTCATCTAGTGATATAAGAACCATGCTGGGACAATCTGAGCCTTGCTGTTGCCCAATATAGAAATACCAACCTCTGTTTTAGAATTTAGAAGTGCGTCTCCACATACAGTTTACATAGTTGTACTCAGACTGATGTTCTGGTCAGTATGTATCTTGGTTACAATTATAAAAAAAAACAACGTATCCATATCAAAATTGTTTGTTTATGTTAGATGTTTGTTGTTAAGTCCCCAAATATCATAATCAGCCTCAGAAATCAGTGTGTGGCAGTCTGGGCTGGAATGAGGAGCTCGCATGTGTGTGTTTAAAGTCTCTGTGTTTTGGTTTGACTGAGTTAAAAGAAGATGCATCAATCAAATTCACAGGGTTAAGGTCATTGATAAATTCCTACTGTAATGTTGGTAATTAGATATATTGAATATATTATATTTACTTATGCACCCCTTACTCAGTATTTAAGTTCCATAATCAGCCCTAATGGACAACGCACATAACTTCTACACACCTTGGAGCTGTCCGTTCCCCTCCATCCTGCCTGCATCTGAGATAGATACGGAGGGAGGAGGAGAGGAGGGGAGGTGCTGGCTAATGCCAATGAGACCTAATTAGAGAGATTAGAAGTAGAGGGAGTGACTCACACTACAATGGCAGCTCTGACCTAACTGCTAACCCAGCCCATTTAATCCAGTTCACATCCATTATCTTTAGCCTCTTTGTGCTCGCTCACCCTCCATCCCATCACTGCTGAATGTCATTTTTCGTTTTTTTTGTTGTTTTTTTTGTTTTTCTTCACATCTTCAGACGAGGAAAGGAATCGATGCAGATGTGACAGAGGGATGGTGAAAGATTTGTCCTTTCTCTCCTTCTCTGGCATCCCTTTTATCAAGGGAAAACTAAACCGATGAGAATTAATGACAGAAGCAGACAGAAATATGTCTCCTGCTAAGTGGTCACATTTAGCTGACAGCTGATTTTGCATAAATCTAGCAATACCTCAATGTAGTCTAAAGTGAGCAGCACAATCCAACTGACCATAAAACTGTAGGATGTGCTAAATTCTGCCAAATTACTACAGGCTTAATTTATCAAATCTGAATGCAGTTCCCAGTTATTAATACACACAATGCACAACTTAATTTATTTCACAATACTGGAAGTCCTGATTGTTAAAATTTTTATTTGAGGCTTGTTTTCAGGTTTCATTTTGGCCTTTTCTTACGATAAACAACATTTATATAATATAATATAATATAATATAATATTGGTCATGTTTGTCGTGTCAACCACTGAAAGTCAGTGTCAGACGAGAACACAGTTACACTGAAGAAGGTCTTCACATAATGTTACCATGATGATTATGAAATATTATGATCACATCACAAGATAACCATCTGATATTGAGTCAGGAATAAGTAGAATTTTTTGTTCATGATGAAAATGGTTTGATAATTTGAAACAGTAAAATACCATTAATGGTTTCAAAAGTTCATTTTTGTTCAGCACATGAGAAATGTTGATCAAATAAATTAGTGATATGCGACTTGCAGTAGTGATGAATGTGGTGATATAAAGTACATCCAGCTGAAGGAATTTCCACCTTCAGTAAGACATATATAAAAGAGATTTTATAAAGTCTGTGCAAATGCAAATAGTTGATTAAGTTTTTCATTGCTAATTAGCTCTGCCTTACTGTGGGGGAGTCAGTTCAAACATAGAGTCTAGCACTGTATAAGATGGGAGGTTTTCAGGATGAAGTCTTGATATGAGACTAACTTCCAGGGTAAGCTCTCTTTTATGCAAGGGAAAGCAAGTATCAGCAGTCACCAGTCAGCTCCATCATCAACAGCTCAGTCCAGCCTCAGTTCCACATCAGAGGGGCCCTTTCAAAGCGCCTCCGACGGCTCGGTAGCACCAGGAGGCTCAGGCAGGCGGCTGCGACAGGCTGAGGTTGGGTCAACCTGATAAGGCGTTCAGGCTGGCTCTCCAGCTGAGCTGGGAGTCCAACGTCTGGAACGCTGAGAACGTTGTGCCTTTGATTTGCTGCAATGGCCAAACTCCTGTGATAAGAGCTCAAATCCAGCTCGCTGGCGATCAAGTAGATAATTTCACGGACACACGTGTGACCACAAAGTACATACACTCTGAGGTGCACACAAATCCAAACACACTGTTTCAGAGGAAGCTATGTGTTGCAGTTTTTAAGCCTGCAGCCACCAGACTGAATGAGTGTTCAGAGATTCATAAAAATAAAGATTAAGACATAATCAGGTTTAAAGATGACTTAACATTTGTGTGTTTCAGTTGATAAGCATGTTGACTGAGAGCAGTTTGTCTATCAGTGCCTCAAATCTGGGCCTTTGAATTTCTCCTGCAGTTCCTGTGTATATGCTGCACAACATGGGAGCAAGTTCGAGGAACTTAATCCTCTAAATAAGATGCATGAAAAGGAAATCCTACTGCGTGACTAGACCTAAAAATGGACTGTACTTCAAATGTAGGACAGCCTTTCTCAGAAAAGCCTGTGACAATTCATCCTGAAATAGAATAGCATGACTATCACCTGCCTATTATTTCTGGGAAGGTATGTGAACTGTGATCCAAAGATAAAACATAATATTATTATCTGTATATTTTTATGTGTTTGGTTGGAAAATGATCATCAAACCTACAAAAGACAAACTGACTTTACAAAGAGTGTGCTCATGTACTTCAGTGAGAGGTACCCTGGATGTAAATATGCCTGTATTGTGCTGGTGACTGGGTCTCAGAGAGAACATAGGAGCCATTTATTTCACTGTTATTACTACAACAATTATCACTGCACCTAGGAACAATGACTTTCTCTGCTGGCAGAGGAGTGGGATTTGGGGGGGGGGGGGGCATAATAACACTTGGTAGCCAGGGTAACCAAGACAATGAGAGATGATGACCCCCCCACCCACCCATTCCTTCTGATTCCTCTCTTTGTGGCATACGGAGTTGCGTCTGAGTAAAGCTGGTTTAGGCAAAGAACATTTTTTTCACAGCAACATAATGAGGCCAACACTGGTACACAGGGAAGCTGTACAGATGTGCCGTGTCCAATTTGTTATTATACATATTTGTGAATTTTCATGTTTATGTAACACATGCTTCTCAATGCTCAGATTTTGCCGGACACATGAAAAATGCTCTTGTTTTACCTGAATTACAGTTCATTTCTGGCATCATCTGAAATATTTTTAAAGGTTTGAGGCAGATAACAGAGTTAGAAAATGGTGCCAGCTGATGTGATCCTTTAGCTCATTTGAAGGCACAACAATCTCCAAAACTAGACATAAAATGTTTGTTCCTTTGTCGGTTTTCATGTGATTAATATTCTCATGGCTTAATACAGTGGTTCCCAACCTGTGGACCATAGCCCATTGGTGGGCTGTGAACGTATTCCAAGTGGGCCGACAAGTCATTTGGTTTATCACATAAGCCAAGTCATAGGTCAATGACCAATTTGTTTCTGGACCACATTGTATGCTTGTATTGTTATGGTGTCGGACGTGGGCCCCAAACATTTTTGAGATTTCAAGGGGGCCAGGACCAGTGGTTGGGAACCACAGGTTTAATAAATTTTCTATTGATATGTGCCATTTGCCACATGACATCATGTCGTGAGGGTTTGATGAGTAAAAAGAGTGATGCATTTATATTTGTCAAATATGTGACACAAACCTAAATGTATTACTTTATAATATATAATAATATTATTGAATACTACTGTATACTTTCCAGTTTAAATGAGGCTGCCACTGAGCAGTTTTTTGCATGCTGAGGTACAGTTTACAGTGAGCAAAGCCGTGAAATGGGGTCGAACTCAGCAGCAGGGCAGACTGTGCAAAAGTACAACAAAAAAAAAAAATCGATATTATTGCATTGCATTTGGTGGGAAACATTATGAATTTGATATTATCGAATATTGGGCCGAGCCTGTTTTTATAGTCTGTGATATTCATTAATTAAAGATTAATACATCTAGGTCTTTTACTGGTGGTTGGACAAAACAAGGAATTTCAATATTTGAACTCAAGCTTAGAGAAATTATGATGAAATTTATAGATTTTATATTGGCCTATCAACTGATTAATTAATAAAATGTGTTCCAATAGTGACCCAAATATAAAAATTTCCACCCTGATTGCTGATGTGTTTAAACTTGACACTGCTGAATCAGCCTGTGACATACATACAAACCTGCCAATCAGTCATTGCTGGAACATTTACAAAGACTTTTAACATTTAAACATTTTAAAAAGGAGGCATGTTATGTTATGTTTACTGTGAAACACTCTTTCTCCACTGTTTTCCCTGCAGATTGGAGCTGTGCATTGTGTTAAAGATGTGCTCTGGTCTCCATGCTGCAAAGTTCAAAACCTTGTTTATCACTGAGCTTCCAGCCTGAGTGGTGAGAGGAAACATGATGATATTGCATTACCAGCCATCTACAGTGCATCTTAAGACACTTAGCTTGCAACCAAAAATGCCTGTGTGAGTGGGCTTTCCTGCCTTTATTCTGGGGTCTCTTCTGAGTCAAACATGTAATGCATCATCCTCCTCCACCTATCGAACGGCTCAAAACAAGGTGGCATCAAAGCCCAACACATATCATAATGGACAAACTGTGTATCATTCCAACAGGGGTATTGGATTGAAAGTGTGATTCAGACAGCATTACCAAAGCATGTAAGAAATGCCCATCTAGATGAGACAACACGCACCAGAGATTTCGATTTTCACCTCCTGAAAGTTGAAACAGAGTGAGGAGGAGTGTGATAAGGGAGCTTGTGGCAAGGACGGAGAAATGTGTGACTGTGCCTGCAAGCTGGCCAAAATGTGTGTGTTTTTAATGTGTGTGAGTGCGTGTGCTAATTTTGGATAATAGGCCTGGGAGTGATGTTGCTGGCTAAAGCATGGCTTCCTGGTTTAATGGAAATTAGATTTTGCTTTTGGTTGGCTCGCCCGGCGCCTGTCAACATCATGTCACAGCAGTGGTCTTTGGAGTGACACTGCCTGAGAGCCCTTTTTTCACTGGCCAGAGCCCAAAACAGGGCCATGGGCATGAAGACAGAACAAATTACACGCCCCAACAAGACACACAACTACAAAGAGGGGAAGGAGAAGGGCAGAAGAAAACAGCAAGCGATGACAGCGGAAGCTGAAGGAGAAAAATAAAGAAAAAATCCTTTTCACAATACTGAAACCAGGGCTTAGTATTGTTTGATTTTTTTGATTTCAGTTTTGGATACAAAATCAAGTGTAAAGGGATATAAATGTGTGCAACCATTGGCTTTGGCTAAGGAGGATGAACACGCAGAATTTGGGCCAAATTAATTTTCAGACTGATGTTTTGGTTTTCCAGTACATACTGCATCTGCAAAACTTAACCATCTAAAATATTAGCAATTAAATTTATCTAAACTTATCTAAATGTATCTAAACTTAAGGACTAACTAATTGTAAAGCTTATGTAAAGGAGATTATAAACAGTAATACAGCAGCAAACAGCTAGTTTCTATGTAAAGATATCAGGGACACTCTGCGGCCTGAGTCACATTCCTTCTGTGTTTGTTTAATCTGAGTTTGTCTGTTCTTTGTTTTGGCAGCTGGTCTGGCAGTGCGTGCATGTCAAGGCATGCAAGTCCCCCTTGTTAAACTGTTAGCCCACCCCACATTTATAAACACACAGGCTCCACCCACAGGTGAGATGGCACAGTGCAGCAAAGAACACTCTTTTTCATCTAAAATGGCTCCAACAAAGAGAGGAGACCAGAGCACAGGCTGACTGGCCATGGGGACAACCAGCTCAAACCCATCAGTGTCATTCATGTGGCTGGTCTCAGTGGATAAGTCCAAGGCTGAACCCTACGAGCTGCTTAAGGGCTCCAGCTTGACTCAGATCTGGTTTTCTTCTCCTCATGTGTAATTAACTCAATGCTAGATAACGTTACATGTCTGTTTTCATTAATGATGGCTACAGTAGGCCTGATAATGTTAGCTAACTTACTGTTACCCTCATTATAAATGTTGCTATTGCTAGCTGACTAACTGCCACCATTGCCTAGGAGCAGATCACAGCCAAACGTTTGTGGCCAAACTGGGGGTGTGGCTGACGAAGCATTTGTTTTGGTCTGACATGCTAACGGTCAGTGCAACATCTAGTGGCAGTGAAAACCGTTTACAGAACCTTGACCATTGACCAGTATCATATCCACTACATGTCCAACAAAGGCCTCTCCTAAGACAAAGCTAATGTCCTTGCGTCAGAGATGCAGAATAAACAGGACCTCCAGCATTAAATCCTCCCAGGCCGTATTTCACATATAGGTTGTAGTAACATGAGTGTGTAATTTGCAGGTCAACCAGAGAGCCTGTACATCTCATGTCAAAGTCCTGCAGACCATTTTTTTCTTTGATCACATACATCATACAGTATCTCTAATGCAGTCCTCAGCAGTAAATCACGATACAGTGAATTGGAATACAGGCTCTGATTAGGTTACTGATTAAACTGGCATTCTGACACTGATGAGCTGCATTTTCAAAGCAGCACATAATAATGATGTTAGTTTGCACCAGAGCTGATTTACCATACTCCACTACCATTAAACCAAAGAATACGCACGAGATAATGGAGGGAACAAAATATATGTTGATTATTAAAATTTTCATTATTCATACAATCTTTTTGAACAAGGGGCCAGTTTGGGGAAGGGTTAGTGAGCAAAATATCTTCTGACACAATGATGGTACAAATTCCAAGGGGAAGTGAAAGAGGATCATGTCAAACAACTATTGACGCACACCATCAAGGTCGCCGGGTCACACACAGAGCCTCTCCCAGGATGCACTGAGATGAAGGTAGGTACACCCTGGACAGGTAGGACTGACACACACAGTCAAATGCATTCCTGCTATCATGGGCAATTCAGACTTTCCAGGTCACCCAGAGGAAAAAACCCACATAAACAGAGAAGCAGGTTTAAAACCAGGTCTGAGCCACCAACTCAAGTCCAGCAAAAACAAGACTGTGAGGGTTAAAACACAGACAAACATGCTGTGGTTCACATGGCACAGGTTTCCTGATAACCGGTAATACTGAATTATACATATGAACATTTTTTTTTAATGATTTACCCTTACAATCATCAGCGCATATTCATAACCCACTTCTCTTTTACCATCGCAGCAGCTACACACACTAACAGGCTGTTAGGACCACTCACTCTTTTTGTCTCTCATTGAAATGATGAGTAAATATCCTGAAAGCTGAGAAAACAAACATGAATGGTAATGTCCTGTTGTGGAGGCAAACCCAAATGGCTCCAGCAAATAATTCCTCATCCAAACAGTGTTCATTAACACTTGGCAGCGTAGAGAGCTGGAAGTTGTTGAGCTGAAAGCAAATGTATGTATTTTGTGTGGGAGATTGAGAATGTTTGTTTCCATGGAGGACGTTACCTGCTCACATGAGGAAAGCTCATTACAGCCCTGAAAATGTGGCTACATCAACAGACAAAAACAGGCTACAGATTGGTTTTGCTGTTCATGTCAGAGGTGTTATCACTGTGAAATCCTTCTGCATTGTTCCATGACTGGTTTTCAGGGATCTGGTTTTCTTAAATTACCGACAAACCCACAGGCAGAACCAAGAAATTACCTTTTTCCCCCAGATGCCCTCATTCAGTGTCTGCATGCAAGTTTATTTTCCAACTTTACGAATATTCATCACTAAAATATAATATCAACTGTGGAGGGACCCTGAGTCAACATCTAGTTTTAAAAGAGTGCTCCATTCATTTACATAAACTGCCAGACTCACAATTAAATGAAAATAAAATCAATTCATTTTTCTTTCATTTTCACACTAATTTTTACCCCTTGTCAAAATCTGGTGCCAACAAATGTACATATACACAATGCAGGAGGAACAGGAGGTGAAAACAGGGGCCCACCAACTTATTTTGCTCCAGGGGCCCATAGTGGGGTAATCTGACCATATAAGATAAGGAAAAAAGAAGAAATAAAATTAGGACTAAAACACTGGATCAAAATATTCAAACAGCTTATTGATAATTTGAACCATTTATGAACCCAATTCCAGGTTTAAATGTTGTTTTTCTTTATTTCCTTTAACTGTGTGAGTTCTGGGACAGAAATGTTTCATTTGGCATTTATAGTAACTCCTCCCACACAGACTGAGCTGTAAGACATATTAAGAAGACTGTTGCCACTGCTTTTTGTGACCATGGCAAATTACAGTCGCTTCATTAGTTTTTGTCAATCATGATTTTATAGTGGAAGAATGTTTTAACTCTGTTCAGCCCCACTCGACTCTAACATATGTGCAGCTATGGAACTCATTCAAGCTTTACAATGCTCCTGAGAATAAGAACTTTCAAAGTTTTAATCTATAACATGGTGAGTGTTACAGTTTTGGTGCAATTCACATCAAAAGTGATTGCTTTTACAGCCATTTTGACACTTCATCTGTGATCAGACAGCATGTGGAGCAGTGGTTTTTCTAGACCAGAAATAAATGTCTAAACTACTCTCAGTCCTGCAATTTAACTCTACAGGCTCATGTAACACTTTGAAATGTAGCCACAAGCATATATTCTCTCAGCATGAAAGCATCTAACCCACAGGTCTTATAATTCTAGAGATCTAAGCTTTAATTAATAGGTCAGGCTTTTATTCTCATTCACTGCTATATAAACAGCAAGTGGACTTCCTCGCCCTTCTCTTCCTTTAACTTACAGATTCTGTCTCGATTTAAACACTGTGCAGTATATTCTCATGCTAAGCTACTCTTGCTGCAGCTGATGGTGTAAAATAAGTTTTAATTTTGGGCAGATTGATTTCTCCTCAAGAGAAGGTGAACTTGCGTGCTGTGCAATAGTAAGACACCTGAGCGGCTCAGTGGTCAGTGCTGCTCCCTGGCTGGCGTGAGGGTCAAAAGGTTCAGAGTTCAATCCCACTGCTCATCTCAACCGATCAACCAAAAAGTGCATGAAGGTAAGTTCAGCACCACTTTTGTTATCACAGAGCTCTGAAGTTGGTTGATCTGACAATGGTCTGACCTGCACATGTGTTTGGTGTTTGCTTTTAAAGAGTTGCTAACACATTTTGTTCAACTTGCACATTCCCCTTAAATTTTAGCAAAGTCTCGATGGTTGGGCAATATCCAAAGTGTAATATCTGGATACAGGTATTGTGGTATTGCAATATAAATATTAAAATATGATATCAAAATCAAAATCATAGTTACTTATTTAATATCACAATATAGTCCAGACCAAATATCACGATATATAGTGTCATTATAAATGATGTTGTTGTATTTTATATTTTGGGTATAAGCAATGCTGCCACTTAAGAGCAGTTCAAAATTTTATTTGTCACATGCCAAGTTACAATAAACTGTGATTTTGTTTTTTTAAGTATTATGAAAAACATCTCATATGATATTAATATTGGAATACTCTCTATTATCGTCCCAATAAGTTGCACAAAACAAGCATTTTTAATACGTCAACAGCTTTGAGAAACTGTGATGGGCATTTTTCATATTTAGATTGAACAATTAAACTTTAATATATATATCTGCAAAGAAATATCATGACAATGATAATGACAATATATTACTATTGAAGTCTAAGAGTATAACTAAACAATGTATTTTCATGCTAACTAAGCCAGAAACTTGTTGCTTCTTCGTAAAGCCTGAGATTACGGGTTCTTCTGCTGGCTCGTGGTTGGTAATGCAGTCTCTTAATCACAAGGTTTAATCCCCATTGAGTTCAAACACGTTCCTGACACCAGTGTCTAGGTGATGGCGGTTGGTTGACCGAGCATACATCTGTCTCATGGCTTTAGTTTATAGGTTGTTATCTAGTTGTTGTGATGGTGTTGTAGTTTGCACTGTTGTTTACACAGATGCTGTGGAATTTGTATTCCCACTAAGCAGAAACTGCTGCAGTGAGCCCAGCACTCACATGCAGTTTCATCTGAAAATACATTATCTAGTTAAATATTGAATAACTGTGCTCTTTGAAGTGTTGTGATAGGTATTTGTCATTGTTTTTAAATAATGTAACAATGCATTTCTGTTAATTGCAGCTGTGACTGAAAACAATAGAACTGAAAGAGAGCCAAACTCAAATGATTAAAAAACAGTTTCCATATAACAAAGAATTTATCCTTGGATAAGGAACAGAATACAACATGCTCCGAATTAGCAGCAAAGTTGTTTTCTGGCCTCTGGTAAACCCATACACTGAATTACTTTGCCATCCTATTCTCTCTTTCACTGTGGCACCTAGAAAATACTTGAGAAACGTCAGGCTTGGCTGGTCTCCATTCGATTTCCCCTGCGGGTCATCCATCGGCCTGGGGACGTGGCAAGCCGGAGCAACCCAGCCCTAAGGTGATTAACGGAAGAAAGATGGCTGCAGTTCTCAGCGTAAATCCAAAGGCGTTTCAGGTGGAACACGGGTGCTTGTCTAGCAGTGAGGGATGGGCGAAGGCTTCACCTCATCCAGCACTGAAAACCTCTCTCACTCTCTGTCCTCACTCCAGCCCTAGCAAATCTCTCAAAGAAAGGGAAGTCCACAGAAAAACGAAGGAGGGGAATATGGAGAAAGGAAGAAAGAAAGTAGAAAGAGAATTTTTTTTCACAAAATAGAAAATAATAAATGATGGAAAGCCACACTCAGAGGAAAGAGTGACTGAGGCAGAGGGAGCTAGAGTGGAAACCTGTGCACCCTAGGGTGATATTAGTGAACCCCATCTGTTGAACATCTGGTGCGTGGATCCAAACACCTCAAGCGGCCTGCTCAGGAAATCTTAAATTTAGCAGCAATGCTCTCACAGAGGACAAGACAAACCTCAGTCATGCGGAGAGCGATGAAGACGGCAGCCAGGTAAACTCTCCAGTCATCATCCACCTAACACCTTCTCCTGACCAGTAATCCAAGAGATCTCTACATCTAGACATCATAGACAACATAGAGCCAAATGAAGTCACAATATTTTCTACTGTTTTCAAATTTAAGAATTTGCAGATTGTGCAGATTTCACCCGGGTGTCAGGGGTCCTCAGTGGAGCGATAAAAAGGTCACATGTTTGACAACTGTCTCACCGTCTGCAGCGTTTGTGCTGCTGAAACCTTTTCCTTGATTCAGTGTTTGTTTTCTTCTCTGTCTCTGCTCAGACATAAACTGGACTGTTGCTGCTTACAGATGATTTATCTGCAAGAATTAGATTACAGTCTGACTGACGGTTTAATTGTCTTGCAGAAACCAGTTAATTTGACTTAACAGTATAATAGGTCCTCTTGGCTGATTGTTCACTGGCTGCAGTCACTCACAATTTGTCAAATTGCCTTTGTTCCAGTGAACCACATTATATGCTCAAATTGCCCAAAGCAATATTTTGGTCAATTATCATAACATGGACTGTCTAATTGATTTTTAATCCACATATTGCCAGATTACCTGTCAGGTTCTGCTGTTCCTGTCCGTATATATCTGAGGGATATGGAAAGATGGGTGGGAGTGATTACAGGGAGTCAAGTTATCAAGTCTCTGACAACTGGAATGACTGCATTACAGGAGAGGTCAAAGTTCCTATTAGAACTTCAAACCTGGTCATCAACACAACCGCTGTCCAGGGTTCATGTGACTTCACCTTGGCCGTCTACTTCACTCAAAAGGTGCAGCTTCCCTCCTCTGTCATAAACTCCACTCTGGTATTTCTGTGAGTTCAAAAAAATGTTGCTAGTTTTTATTAGTCAGGTGAGCTGTGTGGCTCTAGAGGTGGCGACCAGGCTCGGGTAATATCCATCCAAATTTTATGTAGTTTTCTTTTTTCAACATAATAAGAAAAATATTGAAAAAAATTGTGAAATATCTTAATATTTGATATTATTGTTGAACAGCCCAAGCCTACCTGAACTGAACTGAACGGGATTATGCTTAACTTCTCTAATAATTATATGTTCTTTTTTCATTTTAAGGAAAATAAGTACATAGGACAGAGCTTTTGAAAAATGTGGATCTTAAAATAAAGTGCTTAATTGTAAAGATGTGAAAAAAGTCTGAAAAGCGTAGCTTCATTTTCTTCTTTTTGTTAACTTAATTTTACATCTTAACAATCTCAACCGTTTTCATAATTAACAATCTTAACCACAGCTTTAACACAGCTTTTTCTGTTTTTTCTCTCTTTTACATCCCTCTTTATATCCAACTTTGTCATCACATCTCTTCCCTGTGTGCAAAGCTTATCTCATTCACTGACGTGAGTCACAATGATTGGCCAAGTAGCATCAATCTGAACAGCACTTAGGCTGCACTGGTTAAAATAGAAACACTCTGTCAAAATGTTATAATTCTCAATACATATATATATATATATATATATATACATACATACACACATATATAGGTTAAATGTCCAGGTCCAGATAGGGTTAGGGTGGTCATAGGTTGTCTGTGCAGCAAGTTATTATAATCCATAGTTAGGATTGGTCGTAGTAATGATGACAGGAGCAAAGGGAAAAGTGCCGTGACGTAGTTTATAGAGCAACAAAGTCCATTTCCATGTGAAAGTAGCAGTTTATGTTGTTTTTAATATCCACAATTGTTCGTTGTTATTATTGTAACCATGACAACACAGATCGTCTAATGTTGAGGAAGTACTTTTATTATTTTGTTTAAGATTTTTTGGGGGGGGCATTTTTTGCCTGTATTGACAGTAGAGAGTGACAGGAAAGGGGCAGAGAGAGGGGGAATGACATGCAGGAAAGAGTCAGGCCGGTCAGGAATTGAACCAGCACTTGCCTGCGAAGAGCATCCGCTCATGTGGTACGTACCCTAACCACTCCACCATCTGGCCACCAAGGAAGTACTTATTTTAACCGAAATCACCCTCTTTTCCTAAACCTAACCAAGCCATGACTGTTATTATAGTAACCATGGCAGTGAAGGTAGGTACGTTGGTCTTGGTACAGTTAGCATATTTATTTTTGTAACAATGACAACCAAGGTCCAGTACACCTGTTGCCATAGAGGCGCCATTTTAGGAGACACCCAGAGAGTTGAATAAAATGACCAGTTGCTGGATCTGGACTAGTCCTCCTCTTAGTGACCCTAATCCTGTTCTACAAAGATCAACGCTTTTGACTTTTCAACTTGTGCCACTTGTAGATCCAAAGTTTCATTTCTCCTATGAAAAATGTCAACATCTACTGAGTGAATTGATACAAATGTGGTGCAGACATTCATGGTTCCCAGATAATTCATCCTAATGACATTCACAGTCCCCTGACTTTCTATTTAGCACAACCATAAACTAATCTAACTGGATAAACTGTAATAGCTTAAATGTCTTCACACAGTTCTATGTGCTTCCACCCACATAACACCCAAAAACCTGCTATTCTGTAATTCTGCTGCACACATCTCTTGACACACTCACAATATAAACCCTTCTGATATCAGCTCCTGAAGCCCTTACTCTGAAACCACCCTCAAGCCACTTTAACAATTCACTTTCTTGACAGTGAGGGCTGCGGCCTCACAGAGCCACTAGCACGGCTACAGACTCTTCCGCTGTGATGATGATGTTTCAAGTAGAACGGCCCAACAATTAACCATGCACGACCACCCATCATTTACACCCTACTTCATGTCGCAGCATTAGCCGATCCTGAGGTGATCTTTAAGTACTAAGCCTGACAATGCATTGCAAGTGGAAACCTCTGACGTCAGGAGAATCACTGACAGGCATCAGTGAAAATGACCTAAAGTAATTTAAAGAAGAAACTGAAGTGAGTTGCAATGTGGTAATGTGGCTCCAGCAGTCTTATCTCACAGTGGGTGAGAGGGAGAATTGGCTTGGAGATTGAGAGACAAACACAAAACACGAAGTCAAATAAGACAGCTAGGAGAGGACAAAGCACCAAAGAGCAAGAGAACTTAAAGCACAACAGAGATACGCGATAGAGAGAGGGAGAGGTCACTTGAGATTAAAAAAAGAGGAGAGGGCATTGCTGTTTAAACCTCCTCCCCCTGGAACTAAGACAAATTGGGCTGTGTGCTCGTCTCCATGGCCCCAAATCCCTATCTCTCTCTGAGAAGGAAGCCAGCGTCTCCCAAGCATTAAAGTAGAAAAACCAACGCCACTGCAAGAATTTAATGAGAAGGGCTCTGCACTGCTCTCTGCTCAGTGTGTGACACAACACTTCTTAGCATGTAATGATTTTCACTCTGCCTCTCTTCTTTATTCACTGCCTTTATTCCCACTACCTACACTGGAGGAATGGAGTGGATATCCAGGCTTGAAACCAGCCCAGGCCCACTCAGCTCTCCGAGTTAGGATGCAAAAACACCATGTCTTCCATCAGCATGGTTATTATCGACTCGTTACTGTGATATTTAAATGAAATAGGAAATTCTACCAACAGTGGACAATTGGATTGACATAATTTATGAAACTTTTAGTTGCACTTGAGTCCTACAGAAGGCTTAGATGGAAAAGACCAGTAAGCCATCACACTGTTTGAATGAATCATGACGTAACACAATAAAAAAAATCATTTCAATAGGAAAAATCTTGTTCCCCGCAGATAGTTGGATGAGGTGATGAATAATGGATGGATGTGTACAGACAGATTATTGAGGTACTAATTATTTTCTCAATTAATCATATTGTATATGATGTTAATGGTGAAAATAGTGGGAAATGCAGAACAATGCTCCATCACAGCTGTACAGACTGTGAGTGCAGTTAGTCCTCAGTGTTACTCACTGAGAGGCTTAAGACTTGAGAGCAGCCCTGTTAAAAGGGATGGTTAGTTTATTGATTAATGAATGCACCCCCATGCTTTGACATATTTGATATAAAAAGATATGATTCTGTTTTATTCATCTTGATTTGAATATCTTCTGTATTTTTACATTTCTTTGATGTGTGTAAAAATACTGTTTGCCTGATTATTTGTTTTTGTTTGCAAACCAGGTTTCCTCAAATTAAATTCATTTTTATTAATGCAATGTCTGCTGCTCTTTTCCTTCATTATTTCATTTAACCATGCTTGTTTGTCCATCTACTTGATTCTGAGTTTATGTTAAATAGTTTCTCACTCTGATGACTAGACATACACACTCATGATCATTATCACACACTGAAGTTATCATGACTTCAAATACATATATATATATATATATATATATATATATATATTGATTTCATTTTTATGTTAAATCAATTTTTCAAATGCTAATTTATGAAAAGATGATTCATAGTTACAACCACTGATGCACACAAGATGCAGACTTTGGAAGTTCTGTTCTATGTAATATAGATACAAATGCACAATTCCACTCAGCCTTCCCACTTGCAAAATGACATTTACCACTGATCAACATCCATCTCAGTGGGCTAAAGCCAGTTCAATACAGTTGTGCACAACACAAGAAATGAAAAACAGAGCTGAAAAGAAGGTTTCTGCTGTCTTTGTAAATATTTGATCAAGGCAGAAATCACAAGCAGCCATGAGATTGGAGTGTAGGCACTGACTTTTTTAGCGGAGCAGCTTATGTGAGACTGGGAGACCAGGAGAAGTGAAGGGTGCAAAAAATTAATTTAGTGGGAGTGGGAGGCAGGAGAGCTTGTGAGCGAGGGAAGCGGGGGTCTGTGCTAAAAGTGGGGGAAGGGGGTGATGGATGAGCATTACCAACACTGGTATGAGTGCCAAAACAAGTCTTATGAATGAATGCTCGGTGATAATCCGGAGTGAGTGTGCACACGCACACACACACACACACACACACCATGTACGCAAAAACCCAATCTGCTTGTTAGACCTTTCTACACACAGAGAACATAATTCCAAGTTTACCCACGTTATCTAAACACAACTGAGACGAATGTTAAAATTATAACTCAATTTAATGTCAAAACTCAACAACAATTTAGTATTATTTTAGTATTATCTGCTCCTGTGACCACAAATTAAATTATCAGATAATGTATCATTATTATAATATACAATAATATTGAATATCACACAATTTCCCACCATGTGTGATATTTTTCATATCGATTTTTTTTTTTTTCAGTTTTGCACAGTCTGTCCTGCTGCTGAGTTCGACCCTCATCTCCCTTCTTCGCTTGCACTGTACCTCAGCATGTGACAAATAAATCTTTGAACTGTGGTTTAGTGGCAGCATCAATTATACCTAAAAATATAAAATACAATAAAAAAATTATATTTTTCATATTTGGGCTGAACTGGACTGCATCAAGATATTGAATTTTGGACTTCACCCAAGCCTAATAATGATAAATGCTAAAACGGGTTTAGAGAAGTCCTAAAGTCAGCATAATATCTTGGTTGCTGTTGGTTAAAGCAACATTTATCTGAAGTTTGCTAATTCATACCAGTCCAAGTAAGGCTGTTAGCCCCTGAGTACAACAGTGTGGTTTATTGCTTGTGAGTTTGTCATTTTATCGTTTAGAGAATGAATTTGCAACGTTCGATATTCTCTCTTTAACCTCGGAGGACTTGTGAGAAACCGATCAAATATCTTTCAAACTTCACACCTTGTTTGGTTATGCTGGCTTTGCATTGAAAGTTTGTCGTTTCTGAGGTCAAGGGGAGACCTGGTCACTGTCACTTGGCCAAAGTAAATTAACCCTCAGGGTGAGCGCTTGTATTTATTTAAAACTTGTGTGAATGTGTGATCGCTAGTGTTACTGTTACTGCCTGGTCTCAACAATTAACCCACGGAGTAAAAGATGATTATCATTGATGGATATTATGTCCAAAACCACAAAACCAAGACCCAGGCTGTAAACAGCAGTTTGGCTTCCTCTCAGTGTCTGTGCCAGTGATGTTCGTTTATTGCCATGAAATTATGATATTTATTTCCTCATTTATGGCCGAAGAGGAGACTTAAAAACGTCATGTGTTATGTTTTAGTGTTATGTTATTTGTCCTCAAGATTTTACATCTTGAGGACAAATCTGAGATTCCTAATTTTCATTACTTAATTCATTATTGACTTTTACTGCAAATGCTACTTTGTGAGCACTTAACGTCTGCAAAATGAAATTTTGTGAGTGTCCGTATGTGTGTGTGTGTGAGTGTGTGTGCGTGCGTGTGTTTATGTGTGTGTTTCACACATACATTTTTTCAGTCAGAAAAAAATGGGATTTAAGTTGATGGCTTGATTGAGCTTGGCTGGCAGTTAGGGCTGCAGCTATAATGTGTTCAGAATAATAATCCATGGTTACAGAAGCATGTTAATGTGACCGGAGAGGGAAGAAACCCAGGGGGCAGCAATAAAAATCAAACACTGCTGTGTGAATCAGAAAGAAAAAAAAAAGATAGGAGTAGAGATGATGAGGAATGAAAAAAGAAATAAAGGAGGAATGGAAGACAGACAGTAGGAAGGGTAACATGACTGCATAGAAACCAAAAATAAAGAAATAATGGATAAATGCAAAACAAGGAATAGAAAGAACAACTGAAAATAAACAAGAGAAGATGGAAAAGAGTGAAAGAGTAAGAGAACTAAGAAGTAAGGAAAGAAAATGGAAGTCAAGATGTTAAAGAGGGAAATGTACCACAAAGAGAGAATCAACAATGAAAAAAAAATGTGGGAAGGAGGTGAAGAGAAGGTCACAGGAAAGAAAAGAATTAAGAGGGCAGATTGAAAAGAGAGAAAGTGGAACGACAAGATAAAATTAAGGAATGCAGGTTGTTAAAAGCAGAGAACAAGAAAATGAAAAAAACAAGGTAGGAGGAATGGAAAAATGCACAGCGGAGGGTAAAAACAAAAGGAAGAGAGAAATGAGGTAAGAAGCCAAAGAGAAGATGAGGAGCTGAGTGAAACACTTACTAAACTGTTCAGTAAAACACAAGGACTGTTGTCTAACTGACACACCAAATATCATAGTGAGTTGGTGACATTTCTTTCACCTTTCTAAGGGAGAAAGTAGCTGCTTCCATTCGACTGTCAGCGGGGATGACTGATGGAAGCCAAGTGAAGTGCATTTCACCATTCGAAATGAGAAAGCGTTCTGGGAAATGGCAGGAACACCCATCTACACCTTTCAACAGTGTATTGGAGAGCTGTCACAGCTCCAGAGTGAAGGGCCACCTATTGAGCCTGACAAAAGAACACAAAGTGTCTGAAAGTCCTGACATGTGCCAAGGTGGCAGGGCGGTGACTCTGGTCTAAAGAACCACCTGGCAACCATCAGCCACCTCCTTGTCACGAATATCCCGTCAAATTGCATCTTACAGCTTCCAAAATGACTGGCGGTCACAAGTTTCAATCTGCGGGGCAGGTGGAGCGCGAACTCTCTCTTTGGCTTTTGTCGTGTCCATTCGTTTTCCCATCTCATCTCTTTCTTCCCTCACTACCCAGTGTTTATTTGGTGTCGCCGTGGGTTTGGCTCTTTAGATTCCATGCCAGTCGACAGCCTGTCAGTCTAAGCTCCTTTTAACACTCAGCAGCCCTGCACAGTGACACAGAAGCTCCCCTGGCATTGTGCTTAGCAAAATGGAAAAAAGGGTTTGGCTGCATACACCTCTCCACTCTCATCAACATCTCGTGCTGTCTCTGTGTCTTTCTCGTTTCTCTTTGTTTTCCCCATGTCTGTGGTGCGTTTCTGCCTGCACGCATCCGCAGCCTGCCAGGGTGTCTTGCAGCATTTATTGGTTTAACGAGAGGGAATGGAGACAAAAAAGAGAAGAAAAGTGAACAGGCTTTTTGCCAGAAGTAAATAATACCACAAGTACATACAGTAGTACTAATCTTTTGTGGTTGCCTGTAGGCCTGGGTAACACATTTAAGTTTTACAAGAATAAAAAATATAATATTATGATATGAACAACAGATCAAATGACATATTATTTAGATGTCCCATATTTTACATTTTATTTATTTTTATTAGTCAGTTTCTTAGTTTGGATATCCACAAGAAGATATATTGTAGTTTAGTTTTACATCTCCTCTCTCAAGCTTCCTCCTCGAGCTCTAGTAACAACATGTCAGTCAGCTAATCAGAAGAGAGGCTCTGTCCCTTTATTAAAATAAACTCTACTAAACTCTCGAAAACTAATTCCTGCAAGGTTGAATGGTGGGTCCAGGTGGGCGGGGCTTGGGCATGGCTCTGGGCGGTGACTGCTTTTTTGTGACATCACAAAGTTCCAGAAGTCCTGATGGCTTGTTTTAAGGCTCAGTTTCTGAATTTTGTGTGCTGTAGGCTGTGTGCATTTCTCTGTGGACTGAGGCTTTTATACTTTCACAGTATTAATATAGAACCTAGACCTGCTTTATAAGATAGACAACAACAAAAAAAGACATGAAATCCTACTTTCTACAATATGGGACCTTTAAAAGGGACAGCTTGTCATAAGCCCTAAGAATCACCACACCTCTCCAGTGTTTTTAGCCTGTCTTAGCTAACTCTTTTAGTTTTTCAGCACGACAGTACCAAACAGCAGACAGTCAAAGTTAGCTACTAGCTGGTGTAAAAACTGAGCACATAGCCAGCATAAGTACCAGATATCTTTTTCAGGAGTTGGTAGAGACCAAACCAGAGCTAAAAGGGTAAGGAAATATGAATGCTAATGCAAATTCATGTGTGCTTGATGTGTAAATAAGCAACTGTTTGCTGAAGTGTTTTTGCAGTGATGTGTCATGTGTTGTGTTATTCGGTTGCTGTCAATTTTCTCTGCCCCCCCCCCCCCCCCTCCCAGGTGCAAAAACTCAGTTAAGAAGCTTTAGCAAATGACAGCTTTCACTACTTGGCGGTTTTCAATACTCAGTGTTATGAACACATTTCAGTAGGTACCAAAAAGGTACAAATCTTTCACATATGCAGTGAAGTGTGTTCTGCCACTGTCGTTCTTTAAAGACAATACAGCTGAAGCTATAGTGGAAAGAGACTGCTTCAAAGTATTGTTTTATGCTGGATCGACACTAGGCTTTTTTCCAAGAGCATTAGTCAGTGGTATGAATGAAATGTCTGCCTCAGAAGCATGTTTGTGATAATGGCAGGGGGAAGCACATATGGCAGCTAACACAAAACCCTGCCAGAAGCAAACAAGACGAGAAAAGCAGAACATACAGAGTAAGAGAAGTGAGTAAAGACTGGAGAAGGTTGGTTGACGATGCCATTGGAAAGCAGCTCTTACAGGCCTGACTGAGTTGAATTTCAGGAAGCATCTTCCAGAAAATGATAGGGGAACACCCACTCCTCTTCTCCAAATTAGCAGGCAGTGGACTTGATTAAAACAGTGAAGTGGAACAATGGAGAGTGAAAGGAAAGAGGACAAATGTGAAAGCCTAGTGGCTGTAAGCCGCAGAGTAATGGGCTGAAAGAAGGCTGCGATTCTCTGTATTCTCCATTGTCAAGCTGCACTGTGGGGCCACAAGCTTATGAGGTGCACAGGGGAAAAAAAACTGATGAGAAACAGATTAAAAGCCTGAGAGGCACACTCAGCTGAGCAGAAACACTGATCGAAAAACAAAATAAGATGATGCTTCAAGCCCGGCTCCACTCATCGTGTTCTTGAGATATCATTAGCACCTTTTCACTTAATATCACCATTACTATTGTTTTTGTTATCAGACCTATTTATCTTTAGTTCCCCATTTGTGCAACAAAACAGCATCATTTCCTTCCAGAAATCAATAGCACAATAGAAAGGATGTTTTTTTTTCCTTTTTTCCCCATTTATCTGGCTCCCAATCACTCACTCTCTCTCTCAAGCAGCGTCCTCCTAATGACATGGCGACTGCTACCAACGCAGCATCCTACATTGATAACTGCACCACTCCTCCCTCCCCTGCTGCATCATACATACACATAAATATATAAACACACACACACACACACACACAGTATCTTTTAATAAATCTATTAAGGAACGCTGGGGCGGTGTTGATAGGCTCTGTGCTGACTGATAAAGTGACCCCGGAGCTGACACACTGGTGTTTTTCTGACCACAGCAGAGGCCAGATAATAGCACGGTGAGCACTGAGATGATGACGATGATAATGTTGGCAACTGAGGGTGATGAAGCATATCCAATCCTTTGTCTAAATGTCAACCTTCCCCCCGTATCACTGCAACAAAAAAGCCAGGGAAAAGGTTCATGACACGGAGGTCCGCTGAGAATGGTTAACAAACCCATTTGCCTCTGGATTTAAAAGAAGCAGAGAAGGTGCACGTGTATATGCATACATGCACCCACAGTAAAGCAAAGGAGGGTGAATTAAAAAATAAGGGAGGAAAGAGACAGAGACAGATAGAAGGAAGGGGTGTGTGTGTTTATGGAGGTGAAAAGATGTGTTAGCTCAGGCACTTGTGAGATTACAATGACTGTTGTGTTTTTCCTCCCAGCCAGGAACGACAAGGCCCATTCATTTTTCGTAGCGGAAAGCGACAGTTTGAAGGTGAAACATCTTTTTCTTTCCTTGTCTCCTCTGTTTTCCTCCTTTTCTTTCTTTCTCCCTCGTGTGTTTGGTTAACCCAGGGCTGAAGTGCTGTGCGGTGACAGGGGCGTGATGCCTCAACACTGACACCGCAGACTGCAGACGGAAAAGGAAAAGTGATGCCTTGTGTCAGCTGGCGGATGCCCCGTGGTGATGTTCAGTGCCCCCCTCCCCTTGAAAAAAAAAAACAGATGTTTTTGTGGCTGTAAACCGGCCATTATTTGGCCGACTGACCAGGGGCTGCGTTGGCAGCAGCCAGGTCACTCTTGCAGACACGACAGCGCTGCACAAGCTTCCTGTTCCTAACAGCACTTGGCTTAATCACTGTGAGTATTGCTTTGCAGAGAGGTACGCGTTGTTAAGGTGGACTTCAGAGTAAACAATCAACTCTTTGAAAGCTCAAAGGATAAAGCCCTCTACCATGCTCTTCCTGTGCTGCGTGTTGGAGCTGAGGTTGTAATTGCAGGCGTCGTAGACTCCTAGCTGAGGAAATCACAAAGAGCCGCTTCACAGACGAAGATGAGATGATGCAGACAAATCTAAAACCGCACATACATGGTGTAACATACATCACCGTACCTCAGCTCAGAGGCTGCTCCTTATCATTTATTATTATAATTATTCATAAATCAAAATCTTATTTTCAATATCTGTTATTTTTTAATCTAGTGTGGTGATCTGCTCTTTTTTTTCCCTCTTTCACAATAATGAGACCTGTTTTTAGAAGATTTTAAAGAGGCTGAAATAACTGAGGAAGATTCAGTGACACACAAATGGATCCAATAACAGAATTATATATATATATATATATATATATATATATATATATATATATATATATATATATATATATATATATATATATATATATATATATATGATTCAGGTGTGGATCTTAAGCAGATTCAGTAAACTAGAAATGCTAAAAAAAAGAATTTGTCAGATTATTTTTTTTTTTTTTTATTATTTGTGACATATTTTTTTATTCATTTTTTATTTTGATGATCTAGCTTTTCCAAGCCAATTTCCAAGCTAAGAGCCTTATAAATAGAAAAGAAGAGCAGGTTGGAGTTAAGGAGAGCAGCGGATGATGATACCCACCAAGAGAGAAGCACACTCATCTCTGTTTTTACATTATCTGCAAGCCGTTCAACATGAACCAGCCACCTTGGGCTCGCTCACCGCAGATATCATGACAGCACGCAGCAACAGCTAATAGGAGAGATGAGGTCGAGAGAGAGGGAGAGAGAGAGAGAGAGAGAGACATTATCAATGTATGAAGTCTGAGCCATGGACTTGGCCTTTGGTGACAAGGCTCTGTTCCCCAGACATTCATTGTGTCGCTAAAGCATCACAAGCTGACAACTCAATATCCATCCATCCATCCATCTGTGTGTCAGTTTCCTGTGCATCCTTTATATTTCATTTGAAATTGTTTTTTCCCCAACCCAAAGATATCTTTAGATTTCTGTGATTTGTTACCTTTCAAAAGACAAAATGAAACGCTGGGGATTTTAACGTGTCATTTCACTGTGCAAGAAACCACATCTGCATTCTCCCTTTTTTATTTTATGTTTTTCTTCTTAAAAATGTACAGCCTTAATTAATAACTGCTTTTAACTGTTGAATGTGTTGCATTTCCTTTCCATACACATACTAAAGCCAGACCATTTTATTCTAATGAGCCTATCATAATTAGTAACTACTGTATCTTTACTAAAAACATATTCATGTGTTTTGTTTTACTTGAGTTGTGAAAAACAAGTGGCTTCATTTCCAACAATACAAACAACCCTCATGTTTTCAGGAACCAACACAAATAAATTCTCGACCTGTGGGTCAAACTATCCTTTGCATCCATCCTCTCCTATCTCTCCCTCCGTCGATTCATCAGTGCCATCCATCTCCCGCTGCAGCTCTCTCTCTCTTTTGCTGCTGGGCTCACTTGATTTGATTTCTCTCTAGATTTGAGATCAGATGGAATGCAAGATGAAAAATGGAGGGGATGAAGGGGCACGACAAAAATCCTGAATGTCTAACAAGAGCTCCATTTCCAAAATTGAAAGCCAGTCTATCAATCCTAACTCTATATGAATACTGGTATGGTTTTGTTAAGGCAGTGACTGTGCTCATTGGCTCTGACTCTCTCTCTTTCTCTTTGTGCATGTGTGTGTGTGTGTGTGTGCGTGTTTCATGACATTGCTTAAGACTCATAAGACATATAAGAGCTAATCTAGGCAAGCTGAAAAGTAGGCTAATACTGTCCAACTAACTGGGTCTGTGAGAATGTGTCATATCTATAGATGGCTACAGGACTTCAACACCAGCTTTGATCAATTTCAACACTAGACGGGGCTCAGAGTTTGGGGGCCAATTAAAGTCCACAATGCGATAGAGGGTCCAGCGGAGTCATTAATGCACTCCTCAGATTACAATGAAGATAGAATTAGTGGAGCATGCTGTGTTCACCCGATCTGCTCCGCCACACCACATTAAGAGCAGAGCTGGGTAAAACGTGCATCAATATATTATCAAACACACAACCCTTAGACAGTGTCTCTGATCATAATGCCAATGATTGAATTTTAAATTTCTCATTTAGTCATTTTACAAACTGAATTACATTTCCCAGCTAATGTCATTCCTCTGCCACTCTATAACCACATTTACTTCATTTTTCTTGTGCACTATGAGTCATGCCTGTGATGACGTAGGTCTAGAGCTATCTGTTAAAAAAATATTACACCATTTAGTATTTTATCTACATCATCCAACCTGTATTAAATATGATCTAATTTTACTCATATTAATATCAGAGGTCCTGTGAAAATTCTAAGTAATGGGTGGGTGGATTGTGGTCAACATAAGAACATCAACTCCAGAATCAAAGGTTTAAAGGTGTGGTGAGGTAGGACCCCTGTCAAAGTGTCCACAAGACATTTCTAGCGTCATCCACAGCTGGAGGAGTGCAAGTGTATCTTGGTCAAGATCAAATTGATTTGTTGGATTTATTTTCCAGTTTGATACATCAGATTTCTCCTCCTCGCTGTATGTGAGTGAAAACAACAGAAAGGCACTGGTTCTCCTCAAGTACTGGATCCTCAAGGTTTAAATATTGCAGACTTTAGAACTTGCAACAAACTGGAGTCTGGGCTGAGGGGTCTTTGATTTTGTTATAATTGGAACAGTTCCTTTGTAAAATAAATGTGGAAGAGTTATGTCATATAATAGCTGGAGATTAGCTCAATTAGAAAAGCAAGCATGTAGGACAGTGTTTTTTTTTCACAATTCAAAAGCAAAGTAGCCCAGTCAGTGGTACACAGCCACAGGGATTCATACAGCCAGGTCTTATTATTTGTGGATCCGGTGTGTGGGTTTACATGACAACCCCAACCTTTCCTCTCAGCACAGATTTGAGCCTCAACTGCAATTTTCGGGTTGTGTGTGTGTGAGAGAGTGTGTGGAGAGGCTTCACAGCCCTGCTGTCTTGCTCCAGGCGATGAGATAACGGCTTCGGCGTACGCGCCGCCGGCTGACAAAGCATCACATCTTCCTCATTTTATCTACCCACATCCGTGACCCAACTACCAACCTACCCTGTCCCCCACTCCTCTGGTGGCATCCCAGCCGCTCTATCTTGTCTCTCCCAGTTTGATGCTGGGCCTGTTCACAGGGTTAATATGAGAAAAAGATGGAATTCATGTGCCGAAGTTCCACCGGAGGAGAGAAAGCAGGGGGGAATGAACTACTATGATGAATTGAGCTTTGAACGGGTATGGGGGGGGGGGGGGGGGTTTCATACAGGTCACCCGGCTGCGTTAACATCCTTTCACTAACTGCTTTCTGCGTCTCCAACAGTTTCCAGTCTACGTGCAGGTGCCGGGGAAGCGCGTCAAGCATCCCCAGCCACTGACCCGTTACAGGATATTCAATGAGGGGACTTGACTTTATTCTACCAGCCTATTAGGGATGCGTTTCGTCCCGACAATGGCCCATCGATAACCGCATTCCTTCACAGACATTAACAATAAAAAACCCAGTGTTTGAGTTGTAGGGTATGAAACTTACCAGGATGACAATCGGCCCAGAGGAGCACGAAGGCTGGCAAAACGAGAGAGCAAATCCACCAGCAGCAACAACACGATTGCAGTAGCTTCCACATTGTAGTAATAAGCACGTCGGCATGCAGACAAGAAGCGGCAACAACTGTTGAGTTTCTCCCTTTTGCGGTGAAATTAACGACGCCTTCTCGGTGCAAGAAGCAGCGCCGGAGAGGCAGAGCAGACCGAGACGGTGCTCGGTGGAGGTGAAGGGCGGAGAGATTTAGTTAGAGGTCCAATAAAGTCTTTCCGTACCAGAATCCCCTCGATATCCCCGGATATGAGCATAACACTCAGATATTGATGGTTGTGGAGGAGCGTGTATATGCAGCGAGGGAGAAGTGGGTTAGAGGAGACGAGCGGCGACGGTCCATTCACCGCCTTGTCGCTCTTGCGGCTGCGGCGGTGGAGGGAGCGCTCATCGGGCACACAGAGAGGGGGGAGTCGGTGGAGTCGGTGTTGGTGATGGAGAGGTGCTGGAAGCTTCCCATTCCTCCATCCATCCAGGAAGTAACGTGTAAGCCCAAGTCTAGCAGAGACTTTAAAACAGTCTTGAGAAGAGCGAGCGAGAGAGAGAGAGAGAGAGAGAGAGAGAGAGAGGTCATTCCTCTGGATCCTAGCGCCTGTGAGAGAACGTGGAGTCTCCATCGCTAATATGCACATGTCCCATAATAACAGGTAATAATGGATCTATGCTCTCAAGGGGGTCCTCGAACTTGTTCATAATAACCCCAAAATAGATCCATATCCAACAAAGCTATAGGATTTTGTTCTCGAAGGATCCCAGTCTGGAAGGACTTATGATTTATTAGTCCTATTGGAATAATCGCGGGTATCAGTTAATGCACTGCAGGTGTTGTAATCTCCACGTAACCTTCATAATGCTGTGATTATGCATTTTAATCACTACATATGAAGACATGCAAGGATAAAGGAATTGCTCACATCGAGCTGTTTGTGAAGGGCCAGTACAAACCTTTCAGTGCCCCCCCCCCCCCACTCCCCCTGTGACAGCGTATGAGATGCATCAAAACACCAACAGCCATGACTTTGATGTTTTATCAGTGTAAGCTCACACACGGGTGGCATCTTGACATGTCACTGTGGACATCAAGATACACCCCTGACCAATTGTGAATATCTGTCATTGCACATGGGCACAACGCAGCGAGCTCACCTGTGAGCTATGCATATCACATGAAGCAATGTTTCATGTATTTTCTCATATTTGTGATTGTTCAAGATAAACCGTGGGCTCATATTAGGCTTAAAAAGATTTTGAGCTTGTAAAGTGATGTTAACAACTTATTTTGTAGTTGTAAATCAGCCTCTTAAAACCCATAGGCCTAAAACAAATGTGGATGTTTAGAAAAAGATTTGTGTTTGTTAAAATTATTTGTATTTGTAAATAAAATGTTGAAAAGGTGCCTTTGTGAACACTGTTGTGCATGTATGTGCTAAATGAGTGGAGTAATGAGCATACACATTATTTGGTGAATGGTGAACTGAATGTATCTTTTTACAACTTTAGTGGTAATAGACTTAAACACTGTGTGATGGCATCTGGCCTGCTTCATGTTGTGTAATGCTCAAGTTACAAGTAGGCTTATGAATTCTGTTTATTCTGTTTATGAAACCCTGTTTTTACACCTGAATCTGATCAGACAATGACTGTCCAATCATAAAGCAGAGTCCAGTCAGAGGGCAGGGGGTTCGGTTACCTTCATTTCCACAGGAGAGACTGAAAGGTATAGTAGATTTTAAGGATGGACAACAGTGTGGGTTTAGTTATATTTGATGACACTGTTGAAAACAATGTTAAAAATGTTATGTGCTGTGTATGCGTGCAAACCCTACTGGATCTTGAAAGAGCCCACACTGTTGTCAGGTAAGAAAGAAAAAATTATTTGGATTTCCTTGATCTACATATTTGCATTTTACCATATTTACAGGGTAAAAATTGGATAACAATAGCTTTAAAGCATATCAGTGGACAATATGTGAATGTGTCTCAAACAGTACATAAATGTAAGTAAGAAGTGTTTAATATACAATGATACTATATTATGACACTGTAATTATGCTAGATTTGTAATGTTGTTTAACTGAGTTTATAGATCAGAATATACATCTCTGTTGTAATTAGGTCTACATTGTTTGAATGTGACCAGTTCAGTTCACATCTCCATCACCTTCTCTCCTTCTTTTTCTTTCTGTCTCCTCATCTTGTCCCGTATCTCTTCCCTTCACAAAGCTGAGCTTTGATTGATGCAGTCTTTTTATTTTCATCTGTGTCAGTAAAGAAAGTAAACACAGGGTCAATTGATATTTATATGCAAATGTGACCAGCCTCCACTGGGATAATCTTGCAATGAAAATAAGAATATATAGGGGTACTTCATTTTAGCATGCAATTTTAATGCTTTGCACAAATTGAAATGAATTGAAAGAAAAGCATTTTAACTTTCTTTGAATGTTTATCAGTCTGATGTTGGATGGAGTGAATTAATATCTACCTAGCTAGAATCATCAAGGATGACCAGTGTTTGACATAGGGTGACCACACAGGAGCTATTGGTCACTTGATGTCTGCGGGATGAATGGCTACAAGCAGCCTGCTGGTAAAATTCTTAAATTAAAATCCAGTTTGTTAAGAACCACTGTGTTTAAGGAAAGACTTTGAAGTAATGACAAGATCATTCGCTCAACCCACCCACACAAGCAATGGCGCTGGTAATTAGATGAGAAAGTCCAAAGAACCAAAGTAGACTTCTTTTTATATGTTATGAAAACCCTGGAAAAAATACAGAGTTCCAGATCTTGGTGACCTCAATGATGGGTATGGCCAACAGAACCAACTGCCCTCTGTCTGGACTCTGCTTTGCGATTGGACTGTCATTGTCCAATCAGATTTAGGTGTAAATGAGGGTTAAAATTCTGCCTTTGTGCCTTTTTCTGTAGACAAATGTTCGCAAAAGCACTTCTTTCACAGTGTCTTCATGTAACTTCACTATTGATTTCATTTATTCACAGACTTATTCACACAATCTTTTTTTCTTTTTACAAATACATATCTTTTCTACACAAACTTGACTTTCTCATACAGGTTGATTTCACAGGTTTACAAAGGTTGATTTCGAACTAAAAACTAAAAAATTATTTGTGAAAATCCCTTTACAAGCTCCAAATCTTTTTGACCTCATAATAAACACATATTTACATGCAAATGGCATGCATTTAAAGGGTTAAAATTTGTCATCATAAGCCATCAAAAGCTTGCTTACGTGTTGAATTTGTGCCATGTTATCGCAGCAGTGCTGAATGATGCTTTAATGCCATTGGCTGGCGTTGCTGGGTTAGGGGAAGCATACTGGCTGGACTCCCACTGCCTTGCAGCATGAAGTATATTTTTCCCTGTGGCACTGAGTGGCTTGGCTGAGTCTGCATTCAACAGTCTGTGGTAAATTAGTTATGTGGGGAGAAGGGCTGATTGTGTTGTACATATGTTTGTATTGCAAAGGTGCGGGTCATGGTGAGGCTTACTCTTGCTCCTCTGAGGAACGCTTTTAGAGTAGTATGCACTGATGGTATTTGGGGTGTACATACCTGTTGAAATATTGTTTCTGGTCAAAATCAACCTGCAATGATATTACAAAGTGAGAGGTTGTTATCAGGGTCTGTAGAATGATCATATTCGATGCAGTAATGAGGTGAGTGAGGACCAGATGAACCGCAGACGTGTTGGTATTCCAGTAGTCTGTTATGTTATATAGTTCAACATGTTATGAAGGGAACAATCTAATTCCCCACACTCTTAAATCATTTTGCATGTTGTTTTAAATAATCAAATGTCAAATCTATTAATCTAGTAGTAGTTTCAATTTGTAAGAAATATTTATGTAAACCCTGGAAAAAATACCCTGGAAATATTTGATTCATGTTTTTAAAATAGAAAAGACTTTATAGAGAATGATGGTCATCGACACAGTACTATGATATTACATTGAAATAGAAGTGGTCCTGTCCTGGGAGAAGTAACTGCTCCAAGTTTTGAGCCATTAAGATGTGAAAATACACATGAAAGATGATTTTAATATTTCAAGACCACAGATTTTAACCTTTTACGGATACAACTAGGGGGGAACAGATATTGTTTTTCTTTTTGAACTTTCTGTAAACTTAAACAGGGAGGTTTTGACAGAAGGGTTTTTTGACAGGTGGACAGCGCAGGGGTGGGGGGTGATAACTTTGTTGACATGTAAGTGGTCATTTAAGCTAAGAAACCACTTCCTCCTGGGTAGACTCTTGAGGGACTGTCTCACCTCGGGTTGCTGCATTTGATGTGAAGTTTCTTGACAAGAGCATTAGCTATGTGCATTTATATATATATATTTATATATGTGATATAGAGTAGAGTTAACATTCATGTTTGCACACCCCAGACCTCTCTTATCCTCTGACACTGAAATCCAGTTAGCTATCTTATGTTAGAATGTTAGAAAATAACATTTGGAAAGCGAAATCCCCCTTCTTCCTTGCAACATTTTAGAAAGATACTCCTTACACTATGGGTAGTTTTATTCCACAGGAAAGTTCTTCTATTTTTTTCCAATTCCCTGAAAAGGCTTTGGATATAAAGATAGGTGACATTTACAAACACATTTTCATTGAATTTCTTCTGCCTGCTAAGGGAGAACAAAGTTGGGGTTTTGTGATGTAAATTACTTTGTTTAAATAAGTATCTGTTCTGCTCCTGTAATGTCATATATATACAGTACTTTACATCCTGCACTTCTTATTGTGCATGCCTAGGGTTTGATAGCAATAATGGACAGGAGCCGGGAGAGCAGGCACCCCTGTCTAGTTCTCCTGTTTAAGCAAAAGTAATATAATAGTTAACAAAGCGCCATTAGTACAGACAGCAACAGAGACCAAGACCTAAGACATAATTTTTAAGTATTGCACAGGTGCAGTTGTCTTCCAGAGATCAAGCCAGGTTGATCTGGGTGCTGTCAACTGGGTGCTAGCAATTTTGTTAAAATCTTGTAGTTGACCCTCAAGTAGACTTGTTGGTTGATATCTTTCACCTTTTTTCTTGTTCATCTTTGCCTTTGTTGGGATGATGAAATAGTTGCGTGTGTCATTGTGGGGGTTGAAGAACCTCAGTAAATACCCAAATAGCAATGAGGAGAGCTTGGCTGGATATTTTTTATAAAATTTGATGGGTCCCTCATTGGGGCAAAGAGCTTTATGTTTTTTTTATTTAGTGATTGTCCTTTGTATTTCCTCCGCTGACAGAGCCTTGACTAGGGCCCCACTTTCTTCAGCAAGTAGGCAATTTAATATTTCCAAGAAAGGGCTGTATTTTTCCTTTGTTTGCAGTCTCTGATGTGTATAATTGCACACATAATTATTTAAAGTGATTGTTGATCTCCCGTTGGTTAATAGTTGTGTTGCCTCCACAGTCTCCATCTTTGAGATATATGCTTCTGCCTGAGTAGTTTGGGAGACAGTAACCTGTGTGCACTCTCCAAATTTCTAATGATGATAGCAAGATTTTAAATGGAGTTAGTTCACCCCACCTGCAGACAATTCAGTCAAATTTGGTTTTCCATCTCACCTTTTCCTTAAACAGGCATGCTGTGGGCGTTGCTGTATGTGTCTATTTTGCTAATAAAGGTAGCTAGTTCATCTATGTGCGATACCTTCCTTCTGTTCATGCTTGCAGCATATGAAATGGTTTTCCCTCTAAGGTATGCATTCATGACTTCCCATAGATTACCCTTACTGTTATCAGGTGTGTCATTAGTTTCCATGAAGTGATCTATTCGGTTGGATAAAAACATTCGATAGCATGAGGGGATTCATCCTCCACATATGCCTTTGAAAATTCATTATCTGGGAAGCAAAGTGACAATACCACTGCACTATGGTCTTAAATCACAATTTCTCCCAAGTCACAGGAATTGACTAAAGGCAGGAGTCTCTTCTCCAATGGGAAGATGTCAATCCATAAGTAAGATTGCTGTGCAGGTGAGAAGGAAGTAGGAGTTTGTTTTTTTAGTCTCCAGGGATCTATAATCCCAGAAGCCTGAAGACAGAAATTAATATATTGTGCTGAATTAGCTGTGGTTCTACTGGTGGGGCTTTATTAGTCCAGGGTGGGAAGTAACACACAGTTAAAGTCTCTGCTCAGGATTAATTGATGATTATTTAGGAAGCATTGAGAAAATTTCCATGAAGAGCTCCACACAATAGCAATTTGGGGCAAGAGGTCTGTGAAAATAACAAATTGACTTTTCTTTTGGATATTATTTTAGTCTTGGTGAGTTGGACATTCCTGTGTATATCAGTACCTTTAGTAGCTCTGTAACACCTGACTTTGGAGATGAAAATATAATGCTTACAGGTTTAACAAAAGAGGATGCATATTGCCAAGGTACAGATACACATATGTACAAATCAGAAACCCAAAACCAGTCTCCCTATGAACATGCCTCTCCCCAACTGAGAAGCTGCTTGACCTTCCAACAATGTTGTAGCAACTAGCATACTAGAGCACCTTTCCTGAAATATCCCAAAATGTTCTCACATTCCTAGAAAAATGGCATGACTTGACGATAGGTTGTCAGCTTTTTCTGCTTCAGTTGCCTGGTGTAGTTCTTGCCTTAGCTGGTCCATTCACACCAATTGTAGCGTTCTGACTCTCAGCCTTCTCCTCAATTTTGGCACATAGTTCATCCCTAAATCTAATGATTGCTCAGAGAATAGCAGTCTCTCTGGTCTGTTCGGGGTGTGCATTAGCACTATTAGCAAGTGAGCCGGCGTTAGCATTGTGGTTCTTCTTTTTGCTCATTTCTCTTCACTTGGGGGTTAAACTTGTCACAGGCATGTGTGTCTTAAGATAAGCTCTTAGCCACTAGGTCAGCTTAGTGATGGAAAGAGTTAAATTGATAAATCCAGCAGTTCAGATGAGGAGCTTGGACAGAGACGTCCTCACATGTCAGAACCCAGCATTTTTCTATTGAAGCAACAGCCATGCAGATCACATTGCACTGTCTTTCATCTACAGTCCAAAGTTACACATGTACAGTGATAACAAAGCAATAGCAACGCTCATTAACAGTGGAAAATGATGCAGGTTTGGAGATAACTGAGAGAAGTCTGACACAAACCCATCTGTCATAAACTCTCCAGGGTTCATACATGTACAGAATCAATGGCTGCCTGAAATGTTCATCTTGTTAAAATGCTGCTATGGTCTGTTGATTGTAAACAGTAAGCTCTCAGAATGAATCAAATCTGGAACAACTTCTAAAGTAGAGTATCATGGTCTCAGTGTGGGCACTCTGTCTCTGTCAGCAACCTGGCATAGGAGCTCTGTACAATCTGAGACTATGGCTCATCAACAGAGACAGGAGAAGAAGGCATTACAACAGGGCCAAACTCCAAGGCCCCACAAGACTACTGGCTGTTATCAGCTGTCAATCACACAAGTGACTAAACTTTCTTATTTCATTATAGTAAGGGGTCCTCACCTGCAATGTCATTACATTACGGCAGTGTTACAAACAAGAAACAAAATAGGCAAGTAATTTTAGTAGCAAGGTTAGATAATTTACAAACCCCCTCTTTAGATAACAGTCATAAACCACAAGCTATATTCCAATCCTGACTAGAAACCAGAATTTATGTCTTTTCAAACACATACAAAATCATCTGTCCAACTACTCTGTAATCTGTGTAATGTTTTTTTAATGTAATTTAGTTTAATCCCCAGATTTCTATCCTTTAGAATGGCTGAAATGTCTGGCTGACATTGTCTGCCATGTGACCAGACTGCCAGCATCCTCCATACAAGGTAACAGACATTAAACATTCACAACGGTGTCTTTTTATTATCATTATAATCAAAGGACTCCTGTGAAATGCACATATTATTATTAGTGTTATTGTGTTCCTTCTGTATTATGTCAAAGGTTGGATGATGTGCTAATATGAAATCCATGTGTGTATTGTTCCTTTCTGTCATTGTTAGCACCATTAGGTTTGTGTATCATTATATGTTGTTTTAGCATATCATGGTGGAAGGCAGATGTGTGATTTTCTGTGGATAAATTCCAGATTAAACAATTCAGAGGTTCTATAGGAAAATCCCTTGCCTCTCTAGTTAAGACAAAGGGAGAAGATGGGTACCATCCAAGAAATATGCACCAGACCCCAGGAAAATGAAACCACTGGGATCACAGTGCGTTGCAATGTTATGAAGGACATAAAATTACATAAGCATAAATGCAGAAATAGATAATCAAATACAAAAACAACAACAAAAAAATGTTAATAATTAAATGGTAATGAAATTTCAATATTTTTAATAACCTATTTATTTACTTATGCATTCTTATGCATTTATTTATTTCTGTATTTCTACATTTATTTGTTTCTGTATTTCTGTACCTGTATGTTAATCAGGTACGCAGTCCTACCTCATTCTAAACCTTTGTCAGCTATAGCAATGTGATCGATTGAATAGAACAGTTGGGCCTGCCCAATAATCGCAAATATCTGATGACTAACTGACTAGCTGACTGACTGACTGACTGACTGAGTGATGGTATTTCTACCACTGCTCAGTGGAGTGCTGAGCCACAGTTTACTGAGCTGCTCTGGTTTTCCCAGCTGCTCTGGAACTGCAGGGAAGCGGAGCAGTGCTTCAATACACTGGGCCTCGCCTCTATTACAGCAATTAAACTACTTTCATTACATGTATCATTATTATCAAAGGAGGCAGAGAAATAACTAAACATGAGACACACTGAGCAGAGAGAGCAGGAGAGAGGGAGGGAGAGAGAGAATTCATTGTTAACGAGACTTCGAAGTAACAGCAATGACCAGTTCTACATATCACACAGAGGGAGATAGAGATAAAGACCTGCCTCTAATAAGTCTGTTACTATCTGGAGTTGGAAGTAAATAAAGGCTAAACTATTGTTGATCCCAGACAGAGGCTGTGCTCTGTGTGAGAGACAAAATAATAAATATAGTCAGCTTAGGGCAGTTGCCCCAGCAGCTCACCAGGTAGAGTGCATGCCATTTGGGCTTAGTCTTTGCCCTGGTGGCTTGGGTTTGAGTCCGGCCTGTAGTACTTTGCTGCGTGACATCCTCCTTCTCTCAAACTTTCCAGTCTGTCTCTCACTATGACTGTTATAAAGGCAAAAGCCTGAAAAAATAACTTAAAAAATGAGGTCTATCTCTCCTAACTTTCTCTCTGAGTAATCATTTTACAGTAAATGCAGCTGAAATCACAACTCAGTCTTTGTCTTTCATTTATGTGGTTGATGATTTGACCAGAGGTGGTCCAAACACATACTAGGTTTTGACCTGGTCTTGTTTTCAAAAAGCATCGAATGACAAATTTAGCAAATTTTTGAACAAATCTTAGTTACTTTCCATAAAGAACAGTCACCAGCGCGAGTACTACCTGCAGTGCCCGAGAGAGGCACCCCTCTCTTTACATCTACGTGGCTGAGTACTCAGTAAAACTGAGCAGCTAGAAGCGAGCTAAAGGGAAAGCTCCTGTGTACCAGTCAAGTCAAGGCAGTAGTAGTAGTTAATCTATGATAAACAGCTTTAGACTGAGGTAGGACCGCCCACATAATTATCATACGAACACAGAAATAAGTAAATGTGGAATTACAGAAATATTTACATATATGTAGAAATAAATAGATAATTTATATGTAATAAAGTACAAATACATAAATAAATTAATAAATAAATGTAAAAAAATACACCAATATGTTTTTATTATGCATTTATTTATGTATTTAATATGTCTTTAATATTTATTTAATAATTTATTTCTGTATTTATTTATTTATAATTTTTTGTCCTTCATACCACGTGTTACCACCTCTTCTGCCCCATAACTCTTCCTTTCTCTATGTGTGTGATCTTTTATTTTACAAGTAAATGCCAACTGAAGAAGAGCAGAAGTACTGCAGAATATTTTTGGAAATTTTTTATCATTACACACGTTTTTTGTTTTTTTTTGTTTGTAATTAATTGTCTGTAATTAATACTTAATTTTACATCAACCTACAAGAGGGCAGGCACACAACACGATCTACCCCCAAAGGTCAACAGTGGTGCCAGCAGAGGAAATCTGCTGGCAAACTGCCAAGTCCTGAACAGCAGAGAGAACTGGTAAGCTGTCTGGTAACTATGCCTTGTCTCTGTGGAACAGAGTATGTCGCAAAGGCTTCCTGGCTTCAACTACCACGGGCTCCAACCAGGAGAATTTCCTGCTACAGTGCAACTCACAGTAGGCAAGATCTGACTTTTCTGTAAAAAAAAATATTTTAATCATTAAATTTAATTCAGGGACATCCCAGTATCTTTTAGTAGTATAGCCTAATCCTATCCTCTCTTACCATTGCCCAATTCGTTACAAAACGTAATTTATCAGCTACTGACTAACACTGTTCCTTCGATCCATTTTTCATTTTGATGATAAACAGACACTGCATTCTGCATTAGTAGATTAGTACATTTCTTTATTTAAACTTAGCCCTTGCCCTGTTGTGGTCCTTTTAAGTAGAGACTGAAGATCCATTGAATTGAGAAATCACGGCTTCTGATATTATACTTATTGTATTCACTGTATTAATATAAATATATAGCGTGACCCCACCCTAAATGAGCGTGTTTGACTAAAAACCCGATAAAGAGCTTAATGCCTCAATGGTAAATTAATTAGGGGAAAATGAATTTTAACTGTTTTAGCATGCAACTTAGCAAAATGTGAAAAAATGAAGGGGTCTTAACACTGCCTGTATTTCTGGCCACAGACCATTTAGTGACATTACAACAGATGCTTGGCATTGAGTGTTAAGGTGAAACACCTGTCTTTAAATGCAGCATGAGGCTCCTGGTGCTGATCACGTCTTTGCTTGAAAAGCAGATTAGGGAGAGCTCATATTACCTGCACCAAACCAATGCAATATGTTTATGGTAGAAACATGAAAAATGACTCAATGCTTATGTGATGACAGAAACTCCGGATAGAGGATGTCAGCGAAACATTTCTTTATCACCTCAGTTCTGTGAAAAACAAAATTTGTCCTGAGCTGCACAGCTCTCTGTGCAAGACTTGAGGGTGGGGGTAAATTTAGAAATGGACAATCTAGATAGAGTGTTTCTTGTTTGCAACAACAGAGAAGACATTGCACTTCCATTGCTTTACAAAAACAGTATTTAGAAAAGAAAGTGTTTTGAAATTTTGTCGAAAAAGAAGCTTCAGAAAAAACAGTCAGTTTGTGATGGGCAAAGACAATGCCTATATAACTCTCTATATGAATTTGTTTATATTAGCTAATATAATACTAATTTGGGAAACATAATTGGCATGTGGATTATGTTATATACACAGGTGCAACATGTTTTACCACATGCAACCTGTTGGGAATTGGTCAAAAGACCAGGGGCTGGCAACAAAAACACTTAAGTTAAAGTTACTGAAAGGTTTTGGTTTGTTGTTTAAATGTGAATAAAATGAATGCGGCCGGTCGAAGCGAACAACCTCTTCTGGTTAACCCCAAAAGTTAAGCATTAATTTGACAAGAATGAGTATATGAAACACTTTTTAAACCTCAACATAGGTATAAAGGCTTTAAAATGGACAACACCTTTATTTTTACTTTAACAAGGGCTAAAAACAGTGCAATCTATCTATACAGAAAGCTGCTAGTGGGAGCCTTACCGCAGACATTTAACATTGCCTGACACACACACACACACACACACACACACACACACACACACACACACACACATTGCAACCCAATCACAACATATAAACCCTGGGACCTCGCCTCCAGGCTCTCCCACAATGAGCAGTCCTCACTCACCGCTGGTCCTGTGACAACACAAAAAATGTCAGAGCACTGAGAAGGTACACAACGTCTGTGTACTGAAATAAACCTAAAGCTGTTTCTTAAGAAGGGCAAGGCAAGGCAAAATCAAATGCAAATCACCAACACTATAGAAGAAGAGTTGCAACTACCTTGGCTTTCTCATGGATAAGTATGCAATCCGAACTTGTCACAGTGTGCTCTGCACATTGGAACAATAGCTAGTCTGGAAACAAGACCTAAAAATTGTTTAATAGCTGTAGTGTGAGGTCTACTGAACAGGGAGGGAGGGAGCACCTGCCAGGGAAGCTGTACATACACCCCAGGGAATCACCAAGACACCAACCCAGAGAGGAAGAGCAGCCTACCAGAGAGCTAACAGGAACTGTACTGCAAGTCACTGTTGACTTTCTCAGTCATCAATGAAGACCACATCACAGTCACTGTAGTTCTATTATTTCCGTGCCTCGCTATTGGTTTATCCTCTTGATAAATGGTTTATCCTCCTGAGACAAATTATTACAATCCCTGCCCAATCAGGAGGTAGCATTAGATGGCTAGCTGGAACTAAGTCAGTTAGCACTTGCTATTTTGGCTTAGTACTTTAAGAAAATGGAGAATCATGTTTAGCTACACACATATTGCGAATAAAACGTGAGTCATAATGCAGCCTGTGTAGACACTGATTAAAATAGAAGCTGCTGATGCGCTGTAGAAAGTCTGTTGTCTCATATCTGGTCATTTCCGTGGAACCGATGGCATGTTTTGCTGCTCTAGTTTCTCTGAGCACCTGTCAAAACTGACCACTGATGACATCTGCTGTATAGCCACGTGTCATCATTCCACTGGCTCTCAAGGTGGAGACCAGCAAATGACACAGCTTTTGTAGACAATTGGCAGACTTTCTGGGAAGGACCGAGTGTGATTAGGAGAGATGGCATACACCCTCCATTGGCTGGGGCAGCTCTCACACTTAGGACTCTGGTCAATTATTAGCAGACCAAAACCATGACAACCCAGAGTTGAGACCAGGAGGCAGAGTTGCAGTCCTACATACTTGTCTGTGCTTCCATTAGAGCAGTCACCCACCCCAAACCCCATAGAGACTGTGTCTGCCGCCTGTCCGCCCAAATTAATTAAATCAAAAATAAACGCAAGATGAATTACACATAAAAAAATGTTGCCTCTTCTGATTTGATACCTCTGATGATTTTATATCAGATGATCATATTCGCTAATCTTGTTTTATTGAAACCTGGCTGTGTCATGATTAATATGTTAGCCTAAATGAGTCCACACTCCTGTCATATTAATACTGACATTCCTCAAGTGGAGTTGCAAACATTTTGGACACAAGCTTATTAGTCTTACTCAGACATTACAGCCATTTCTGTTCTAGTGCACCATGCTCCGCTGAATTTTACCTGATTTCTCAGAGTTTTTATCAAGTTTACTCTCTTAATAGCTGATTTTAATTATGTGAATGTCAACAATGACAGCACTGCATTTATCATGAGTTCACATAATGATAATAATAATAATATTTGACTCAACTGGCTTCTCTTAGAGTGGAAATAAACCCACTCACTGTTTTAATCACACCCTCGACCTTGTTCTGACATATGGCATCAAAATTGAACATTTAATAGTCTTTCCACAGAATCCACTTTTATCAGACCACCACGTAGTTGCTTTTAAATTCCTATTACTGGATTACACACCAGTAGGTAATATTCCTTTATTAGATGTCCCTCCCATATTGATCATCTTATTGACAGAGCTGCAGGCTCACTATCAACGACACTCAACTCTACTGCCCCTATAAAAAGAAGATACTAAAACAAAGGAGGTTAACTCCACGGTTTAACTCCCAAACTGGAAAATTAACACAAACATCTCAAAAGGGGCTGCTGCTTGTCCTTACCTGTGTGTGGTTGTGCCAGAGGTTTGGAAGGAAATGTGCCAGATGTGCTGCTCTTAACCCTAGCACAATGTGTTGAGCTACCGTTGAACCATGACCGGGCCTCCTGGAGATGAGGAGGTCTCAGTCCTTAGACCCAAAAAGTACCTGTTGACTGGGTGCACTTGAGCTGGCAGAATGAGCTAAACTTTAGGTTGATTACCAGTGTTATTATTATTATTTTTTGTATGCTGTAAGTGTCCCAGTGTAATTCCATTCACCTCCATTGTGTTGAAGTCGAGAAATAAATCTCAGAGAGCACGACAACAACAATAGTAATATTAATAATAATCTGGTCTGTCGCGTTATCCAGCGATCTTGCTCTTGACGGACTAGCAGACTGACATCACCACCAACACGCCTCACTGATAGCAGGGTCTGAAAGTAATACTTTAACTCTGTTGAAAAACAGAAAATACAGCTCCCTCAGAGCTTTAAAGGCTTTAAAATCTTTTGTTAGATCAAAATAACGATCCTCCTTCAGAGAGAGTGCTGTGAGACAGAGATTTGACTGCAAGGGTCATGATTCTTTCAGCTGGGAGGAAGTTTAACAGTGTGTCAGTTTATTTCAGAGCAGATGCTGGATTGCTCCTCTCCGGCTTCTCCTCTCTCAAATCCATATAACAAATCCTGAATACATCTTTGTGCTGTGATCAAGTTCTCGTGCTGAAGCTGACAAATGATTACTTTTATATGACAGAAGTCTCTTATTGCGGATTGTCTGACTGCGACTGGCTCTTTTTTGCTTTAATGGTAATTAATTTACAACTGATATAAAAAGCTTCATAAACTTTGCAGCTGCTCATGTATAGTATGTCTTTCACCCGTTTAGGGGGACACAAATCAGCCTTGTCTGTTTAACTCTTTCTAAATTAATAGGAGTGTTAAAGAGTCCCATGATGGCTTTCATGTACAACTCCAGTCCACTGATATGTTATTTTTCTGTTGCAATATGAGACCAGAAGGGCCTCCTCTGCAATGGAACACACACTTTACACAGAGGCTGAATGTTGGACCATTTGGCATGGGAGTATTTATAATTTCTAATTCTATGGCTAATTTATGTGGCTGGTTCAAATCATGGAGTATTACCATAGTTGGAGGACTCTGCTTTGTGTCAAAACAAAAAGAAGGGAGGACATACTGAAGAATCGCACATTTGAACTGTTTGTTAAAAGGCAAAATAGGGAGAATAATTAGTGTGTCATGTCAGAAAAGTACAGCCGTAGCTAAAGCCCGTAATCCATCAGTAAATATATCTAAAACAAAAAGTATAGGCCCATGTAGCTGCAGCTTCAGGCTAGCGTTCATTATACCGTATGATGAAGAACATTTTGGAACAAGCAACATACTGATGTTCTAAGTCAGACAATTATGTACATTTTGCAGTTTCTTCATGACAAGTTAAATGTTTTCTTAATGGCGGTGTTGGAAATGAGACACTGAGATTCATCATTCAAGCAAGTTTTAGGAAAATAGACAGATAACCGCAATGTGAGCACATGCGAGTGGCCAAAGGGCACCCTAAAGATTTATTATGATCTTTTTTTAATGTCTACATTATTTTTCTTTTTAAAATATTGGAATAATTGTGACTTTGAAAATGTAATATGATAATGAAATCATTTGAATGTTTTGGAAATTAGCTGATTTAAAGCTTCAGTAGGCAATCCTTTTTTTTGTCTTATTCGCTGAATCTGTCACTATATTCTGACAGACGTACATGAAGCAGGTCACTTTAGGAAAAATCTGGCTCCATTGGCTCCACCTACAGTTTGTAATGCGATTTAGCAAAAATCCACCGCTCCTGGTTCAATACCATCAATCAGACGCTCCCTCGCACATGCTGCCAGATGTGCCTACTACACAGATCTCGCTTGTACTTTAGAGTTAAAATCCCAGTTTGAGCCATTTCTGGCAGAACAGATTAAAGCATACAGTCCGAAGGGCAGAGGGAGCAAAGAAACCAATTAATCTATGACATGCCTTGTGCTGCCCATTCTCTGAACTTGGTGGACGCAGACAGCACAGAGGCCAGCAGTCCCGAGGTGGGAAAGTAGGTGCTAGTTTGTTCGTTTTTGGGTAGGCCGCAATGCAGACTTCTCATAAGGGAACTCTAGATTTAAGGCAGCTAGCAATTAATCAGATTTGAATGTAAAATGGTGTGTTCATGTATCGGACCTTGTGTAGGGCTTTTGTGTAAATCTTTTTGTGGCTGAATGATTGGTTATATCAGTCACTGTTATGTAAACCCTGCCTTAAAGGTAGTTTCTGATTTGAATTATAATTTTTTTCGATGAGAATCATGAACATGTTGTACAACAAAGATGTCAAGTATTCTTTGTGACCTTTTATAAGTCAGGCATGTTTACGGTGTCCTGTTACCTGGATCCACTGGATTACTTTGACTGGAATCTCCAACCTTCTTTTGATAGCGTGCTAACTGACATTAAGCTGAGCTGAACCTCACCTCCACTGTGTGTGGAATGAAGTGAACTTAACTGCAATATTTTCCCCACTCAAAAGCACTGAAGTGCTTGGAAATGAACTGAACTGACATGAACAAATTTTGGTTTGTGTATATAAAATATTATCACAATATAACATATTGTTTCTCCCGGTCTTGGTGTTCAAACACACTGTGCTCTTGATTAGTTTGAATCCCTAGTCTCAATTAAACCTAAAATCCTTGAATAATTTAGCAAATCCCACCTGCCACAGACACCTGGAGTGACACCAGCACACTTTAGATAAACTGGAAACTGCATTTATCACTGAGTTCTGGAATTCCAGAAGAAGTTCCAGAAATTTGCAGCTAGAAAAAGCAGACACAGGCCCTATGACAGCAGTCTGAGTGTTTGTGTCAGCACAAAGAGACCGTTTGAAAGTGAAGCGTTAGCTGCACCAGGTCTGTGCCAGATGTACAAACGCAAATCTCCAGTGCACCAAAGATTTGAAGATGACATTGCAGAAAATGATGCTTTATTTGATAGTAAAAGCAAACTCCAAATATAAACATTTAATGCGGCTGTTGGTGACTTAATCAGCTGTCTTCACTACAGACCTGTGTGATCTGTTTGGGGTCATGTTCATCGCATAGTGAAGTAACTGACAACACACACGTTCCTCTGTCTGCCAGTGTGATTTAGACAGAAGTCTTGCTGATGAACTAATTTCCCTTCAGATCTTTCATTAGACATTTCATAAAGACTGGTGACTGTATCCGGCCCAGGGAGGAGGGTCATTTACCCAAATGTCCAGGATAGCCACTCCACACATTCACACATTCATGGAAGTGCATATTGTCTTCTGAAGATAACACTGACATATGAATGTTTGAAGGTTCACCAAAGTCATTACTGATCATCCTCCTGAGATCATCATCATCATCATATCCGCACAAAGTTTCACAGAAATGTGATGAGATTTGATTTAAATATGGTGTTCTTCTGGTGGACAGACAGACTGAGCATCACAGATTCATTTCAGAAGTTGCCCACCCACTTTCAGTTCTTCACATTGACGAGAGATTTTGTTAGTGACATGCATTAGCATATTTGTTTGGCAAAGGTAGAACTGCAGCAGAAATGAAATGCACACAGGACCCAGCACACAGGATCCAAAAAGGATAAGCAGTATGGCTACTGAATGAATGAATTAGTTGATGAAATGCAGTGAACAGTAGAACAGGGCAGACCTTGTGTCCTGCTCCAGGGCCGATGTTGGCAAGAACAAGAACTTGTTTTGAAATTTTGCAGTGTAGCTGCTACATTTACAGCTATACCGCTAACTATGCACACAACCTACACAATGATCTGGAAACTCACTGCAGCTCTTGTCCAGAGATGATAAATCACAGTGTTATTTGCTTGTTTACTTGCTACTACCTCAGAAGAACAGTAATTAATTAAAATAATTTCGGATGCACAAGTACTGTTTTCACAGGCACCTGCACATACATATAATATGTATATCACAGCTGGTCTCAGAACAATGGCAGTTGAGTCAAGGACAGCTTGACAAGCACACTTGTCTGGTAGCTAGTCACCCATCAGAGATCCCAGGATTATCTACAATGCACATGTGCAAAACGTCCAAAAAATGCTGCTCTGCTCTCTGCTTGACAAGCCACAGCCTTTGTCAACGTACTGGTGTTTAAAACAAGGCAATGATCAGTGTTACAGTTTAACTATCAGTTCACAGAGAGCACAGTGAGAGGAGTTTGTTATATACGAGAGGTGTTTGTTAAATTTTGTCTAATCTTTAAAGATAAAGCACATTGTTTGATTAAATGGTGGATTTGTCAGGGCTGATAGGCCTCTTCTCTCTGAGGAAGTCAAAACTAAACACTGAGCCATATCTAATAGTCTGATTCATTCAAATGTAGCTTGGCTACGTTTATATGCTGAATCTTCCAGTGATTAACAAAGACTTGATCAGGATATTCATTCATGATTACAAAGGATTTGTATTTGTGAATGAGCAGAACAACAATAAGCTTCCGCAATTTTCTAATGAAGTGGTTCTAACTGTATATTATCATGTGTATAAGGGCAACACTAGCAAGTTGGATTTTGGATCCTCATTACACTCAGGAATTCATGTAAATTGAATTTTGGATTTCATTTGTATTATTTTATACAAATGACATGCAATCATTTTATATTATTATGTGTGTATACAGACAAAGGGCTGGCTAATTAACTCTCCACACATTTTTGTATTAAAAAGTTTTAAAAACCCTAAAAAACGCTGATGGCCCCATTTTAGTTTGAAACCTTGGGGGTTGCATTGTAGTCTGGACAGGCAGAAACGGAGACTTTTGGAAACAGTGACACACACACCTGCCTCGCCTCCTGGTTGGGTCTTGTCAGTAGTGACTACCAGAAAATGATGAATGCAAAATAAATAGCGACCAAAGGTACACAGTCGCTTGTGAATATGAAGAGTGCATGGATCAAATACAGAGAGAGACAGATAAACGCCAAAGGAAACGTTTATTATATACAGTTGAAACCAGAAGTTTACATACACTATATAAAAAGGCACATAACCTTTTTTTTCTTACCGTCTAACATTAAATCAGATTAAACTTTTCCTGTTTTTGATCAATTAAGATTACCAAAATTATTTCAAATTGCTAAATGCCAGAATAATGAGAAAATGATTTTTTAAGACACATTTTATTACTTTATTCAAAGTCAGAAGTTTACATACACTAAGATTACTATGCCTTTAAACAATTTGGGAAAGCCCAGATGATGATGTCATGTCTTTGGAAGCCTCTGATTTACAACATTTGAGTTAATTAGAGGCACACCTGTGGATGTATTTTAAGGCACACCTGAAACACACCGCTTCTTTGTGTAACATCATGGGAAAATCAAAAGAAATCAGCCAAGATATCAGGAAGAGAATTGTGGACTTGCACAAGTCTGGTTCATCCTTGGGTGCCAATTTCCAGATGCCTGAAGGTGCCATGTTCATCTGTTCAAACAATTATACGCAAGTATAAACACCATGGGAATGTCCAGCCATCATACCGCTCAGGAAGGTGACGGGTTCTGTGCCCCAGAGATGAACGTGCTTTGGTCCGAAATGTGCATATCAACCCAAAAACAAAAGCAAAAGACCTTGTGAAGATGCTGGCTGAAGCTGATAAGAGCGTGTCATTATCAACAGTGAAACGAGTCCTGTACCGACATGGGCTGAAAGGCCACTCTCCCAGGGAGAAGCCATTACTCCAAAAGAAACATAAAAAAGCCAGATTACAGTTTGCAAATGCACACAGGGACAAAGACCTTAATTTTTGGAGACATGTCCTGTGGTCTGACGAAACTAAAATTGAACTTTTTGGCCATAATGACCATCATTACATTTGGGGGAAAAAGGGGGAAGCTTGCAAGCCTGAGAACACCATCCCAACTGTGAAATATGGGGGTGGCAACATCATGTTGTGGGGTTGTTTTGCTGCAGGAGGGACTGGTGCACTTCACAAAATAGATGGCATCCTGAGGAAAGAACATTACGTGGAAATACTGAAGCAACATCTCAAGACATCAGCCAGGAAGTTAAAGCTTGGGCACAAATGGGTTTTCCACATGGACAGTGACCCTAAGCATACTGCCAAACTGGTAACAAAGTAGTTTAAGGATAACAAAGTCAATGTTTTGGAGTGGCCATCACAAAGCCCTGATCTCAATCCTATTGAAAATTTATGGGCAGAGCTGAAAAGGCATGTGCAAGCAAGGCGGCCTACAAACTTGGCTCAGTTACACCAGTTCTGTCAGGAGGAATGGGCCAAAATTCATGCAAACTATTGTGAGAAACTTGTGGAGGCATATCCAAAACGTTTGACCCAAGTCATACAGTTTAAAGGCAATGCTACCAAATACTAATGAAATGTATGAAAACTTCTGACTCTCAGGAAAGTAATAAAAGATTGTCTAAAAAATTATCTCTCTCATTATTCTGGCATTTAGCAAATAGAAATAATTTTGGTAATCCTAATTGACCAAAAACAGGAAAAGTTTAATCTGATTTAATGTTAGACGGTGAGAAAAGTGTATATAATTATTATAATTATTTACTTTTTATACATATACATATATAATATCTTCTCATATCTAGACTTTTGGACCCTACTGTATATGGATTCATGGTCTGCTTGTTTGTTATTGGACCCTGTGTTTGATGCTTGATATGATAGTGAGAGGAATGCTCAAACTTCAAACCACCATCTTTATTTTGAAACTTTCTGATCTCCGCTCAGCTCTGTACTGTATAATAACGGACATTTTTTTTCACATTCTGTTACATCTAAAAACTTGTGGAGACACCACCTGAACTCAGTGTAAAGTGGTCAGCTTAAAGAAATCTATTGTACTTTTAATTTTATTTTCAGATCACTTTTATCTTGAAATCATTTCCAGAGTGCTGATGCTCTACGTTGTGTATGTGACCATTTTAATGTCACTGTCTGGAAAAGAAGGAGCTTGAATAATGCATGTTCCTGCAGGTTGAAAATTAGCTGTCCCATCACTTTTTAGGCCGTAAACATGAGTTGTGTGAGCAACTGTATGTGATCATTTCTAAGTTGGAGGCAATATGATTTGACCGTAGTGATGATTTACACTGGCTGCTGTACTGGCAGTGAGTTGATAGATAGTACAGCCATTACCTCTGAAGTGGGCCTTTCACTTTTACATTGTTTTTGATGCTATGAAAAAGTTTCTTTAAATCTGTCTCTTTTTGCCACTTGAAAACTTTACTTTGTGACACTGTTCTGTCCTAATTTACTGAGACATGACATGTTCAAAAGAAAATAGAAGCACATGAGAGAGAGAGCCTTTAACACCTCTGTCTTCTGGATTAAAACAAAACACATCTTTGTTAACATTTTATACTTTGCTGTATAAACGTCAAAGCTTGACAGCAGAGGAAAAGTCCATGATGAATGGAGGGTCTAGGTCTGTGGTTAGTTCAGATGTGTCTGTAATAACAACAGGACAGACGTTTTTATTCAGCAGAGATTAGAACCGGAAAGTTGAAAGAAAGACTTTAAAGGAAGTGAGTTGTGAGTTTAATAATATGAATAATCCATATTTCTGTGTTTTTAGCTTTACTTCATTAGACCTGTAGTTTTTTCTGTGCTCATAAAGTAAACATTGTTCTTCCTTATTTTGGGTCAGGATTGTTGTTTTTGTTGTTGTAATACTCATTTCAGCCACAGGAGGCTGAAGCACCCCCACCCCCCGTCAAGATGCGACCATTCATGATTTTTTTTAGGTGGTTTTTATTTTTCCCTTGCCCTCTAAACACAAAGTAGATATATTGTGGATTAGTAAATTATGTAACATGACTGTCATGTCTTTCATTGGGCTAAAAATTTATTTTAATGGGTGGAAGGCATTAGGAAGTCAGGTGAGTTTTTTGAGTGAGTGCTTTCCTATATTTTTTAAATCTGGTAGATGACCTTTCTGTTGGGGGGTGAAGACTATACAGGTCATTGTATAAAATGCCTTATTGCACACCCTCTTTGGTTTCATTTAACCTGTGAATTTAGATGAATTCACCACAGTGTCCTGTCAGATTCATTATCCCTCTCTCAGCTTGCAGGAAGCTGTTTAGTTAGGATGCTTTAGTCCCCTGTTAGCACTTTCTTTTTATTTTGTTTTCATGCACTTACAACACTGCACACATACCCCACACTCACACACAGCCGACACTCCCGCTTCTACTGGCACTCACACACCATGGATTATTGTGTTTTACGTTTAAATGTCCTCAGTTTGTTAAATAAACAATTTCTGATCAGTGTGTCTCCCACTTCTGTTGTGCCCTTAGGAGCCAGGTTGTGACTCTGCAGTTATGAACACAATTAATGTACATGAGCTGCTGCTTTGAAATCTGTCAAATCTTCAGTACACACGAAAGATTATGTCAGGCTAATACGAACATCTGAAGTTGTAACAGCAGCACACATCTGTTATAGGAGTCACGTTATGCTTCTGGGTGTACATCTGACCAGCTCCAGCTGTTTCCTGTTGAAGACTGTTTTGATGACACTTTCACCTATGGAGGTGGTGACTGTTCTAGAGTTGATTCATCACCAGTTTAGTATTTTAAAAATATATTATAAAAATATATTTAAAAAATGTTACCATCACCGAGAAACTGAAGCTGTGAATACTAAGGATATGATAATATGGTCAGTCCTGCATCAGAGGAAGCTGAGCTCATCATCATCATCAACCCATTTGAGAACTGAGGATGTTGTCAGTGTAGTCTTTCCTTTCCACAACCAGATGATCAATTTCACCTTTTAAACTACAGTAAAATACACTTGAGTTAAGATATGGTGGATCACATACATAATCACATACATATACAGATGTCAGGACAGGTGCATGTGTGAATGTGTGAGCAGTAAATGAACAAACTCCTACATGACATGTTTTGCTGATAAGAAGACACTTTTTTGGTATATGCTCATTTTGTTAATGAACACCATTCTTAATAGAGAAATGCATATGTAAGTCATTGTGAACGAGTCTTGTGCACTAACTGTATTTCAGTGTAGTGTCTGTTACTTAGTAAATGGGATAAATCTAAATGTTTGCTGAATGTAGGCAAATTCTGTCAGCAACTGATTTTTCTAATAACATGATACTGAGTTTTTATTATGAACAATATGTTAAGTCCTGCAAACCTTTCCATGTCAGGTAGAATAACTGTGAAATAATGTAGTTAATGTAAATGAGTGCAGATCTCACACAGGGGTGCTGATGCCTTGTACAGGACATCTGGCTGCAGGATGACTGAAGCCTTTGAGCTATCGACACACAGGCATAGGGAATCTTTTGGCCATTTTTAATTTTGGTGCCCATATTTACGGATTAGGATGGACACAGCCTGTTTGAGGCGTGTGTCTCTCATGCCTCGTGGCTGTGTCGCATGATCTAGCAGTTCAGCGTCTTGGTTCATGTGTGACTTGCGTGTCGTGCTGCAAAAATAGACAGAGAAAAGACCTGTTGACATATTGACACGTACCAGCAATTTTACACAAAACTGATACCTTCCACTATAGTCAGTCTCTATGTCTAGGCTGAATCTGAATATGACACAGAAATTGAAAAATATAAATATATTTTTTAACCATTTCAGCACCTACTTGTGGAGAAAATGTGTTTAAGAGATGTTTACTGTCCAAAAATAAATCAGTATCAATTTAAAATGAAGAGAAATCCAACATTCAAGTGTCCTGCAAACTCTGTGTTGTGTGTGTGCCCCCGGGGTAATGATCAGAGCTCAGACATGCTACCTCCATGCCAAAGCCGGTCTTATTTTTGTTAAAACAGTATTCATATTATGCAGTGGCACTGGAATCATAATGACATTACACTACCAGATTTTGACAGTTTACCAAATTACACTTATAACTTTTTAACATAATATATTATAAGTGAAGTTTTGCCTGTTGACACCTGCAGTTATCTCTCATTTGACTCATGTGAAATTAATGACTTCCGTCTGGCCAACGATCTGAATGAGTTCTACTGCCGCTTTGAAAGACAGTGGGACAAGCCTGACACTAACCTCCACATCAGAGCCACATCAGAACCCCCCTCCTCCCCTACCAAAGGAACATCTCTCTCTATCCTGGAGAGAGATGTCAACAGGCTTTTTAAGAAGCAGAACCCCCGCAAAGCAGCCGGTCCTGACTCTGTCTCTCCATCATCCCTGAAGCACTGTGCTGATCAGCTGTCTCCAGTGTTCACAGACATCTTCAACACCTCACTGGAGATCTGCCACGTGCCAGCCTGCTTCAAATCCTCCACCATCATCCCTGTCCCCAAAAAACCAAGGCCCACAGGACTAAATGACTATAGACCCATTGCCCTGACCTCTGTGGTCATGAAATCATTTGAGCGTCTTGTCCTGTCCCATCTCAAATCCATCACTGACCCACTCCTGGACCCCCTGCAGTTCGCCTACAGAGCCAACAGGTCTGTAGACGACGCCGTCAACATGGCTCTCCACTTCATCCTCCAGCACCTGGACTCCTCAGGGACCTATGCCAGGATCCTGTTTGTGGACTTTAGCTCTGCCTTCAACACCATCATCCCGGCTCTGCTGCAGGACAAGCTCTCCCAGCTGAGCGTGCCTGACTCCACCTGCAGGTGGATCACCGACTTCCTGTCTGACAGGAGGCAGCACGTGAAGCTAGGAAAGCACGTGTCTGACTCCCAGACCATCAGCACTGGATCCCCGCAAGGCTGCGTTCTTTCTCCTCTGCTCTTCTCCCTGTACACTAACACCTGCACCTCCAGCCATCAGTCTGTCAAGCTCCTGAAGTTTGCAGACGACACCACTCTCATTGGACTCATCTCTGATGGCGATGAGTCTGCCTACAGGTGGGAGACTGAGCGTCTGGTGACCTGGTGCAGGCAGAACAACCTAGAGCTAAACACTCTGAAGACAGTGGAAATGATAGTGGACTTCAGGAAGAGCCCAGCCCCACCCACCCCCATCTCCCTGTGTGACTCCCCCGTGGCTACCGTGGAGCATTTTCGCTTCTTGGGAACCACCATCACACAGGATCTCAAATGGGAGCTAAACATCAGCTCCCTCATCAAAAAAGCTCAGCAGAGGATGTATTTCCTGAGGCAATTGAAGAAGTTCAACCTGCCAAGGACTATGATGGTGAACTTCTACACCTCCATCATTGAGTCCATCCTCACCTCCTCCATCACCATCTGGTACGCTGCTGCCACGGAGAGGGACAATAACAGACTGCAGCGTATCATCCACTCTGCTGAGAAGGTGATTGGCTGCAATCTTCCGTCCCTCCAGGACCTGTACACCTCAAGGACTCTGAGGCGTGCAGGGAAGATTGTAGCTGACTCCTCCCACCCTGGACACAAACTCTTTGAGACACTCCCCTCTGGCAGGAGGCTGCGGTCCTTCAGGACCAAAACCTCTCGCCACAAAAATAGCTTCTTCCCATCTGCTATTAGCCTCATCAACAAGGCTAGAGAGCCCCACTGTTGCTGATCAATTGCACCAATCACCAGAAAAAATTCCTTGTATGTGAAAGCATACTTGGCAATAAAACTGATTCTGATTCTGATTCTGATTCTGATTCTGAAACATCAGCCAACTATCTCATCGCTGCTATATTCAGAGGAAACAACAGGATTTTCATACATGTTACTTTTACTATCCGGGTTGAAAGAGGTTCTCCACTTTCAGCCTGTGCAGCAGACAAGCAAGACATTTAAAACAAGCAGTGTAAGTGATTACAATTTATAATTCAATAATTATATTAATTTTAACCTACTAATGTCATGGGCTAATATTAGATTTGTCTCTGTGTCAAGTGGACAGACTGCTCTGGGACATTTGCTTCTTAGCTCAGTGCAGAACCTGCAGGATAGTGGAGCTGCCACCCTCCACCAGAGGAGGAGGAACACCTCCTTTCATAGAGATATTTGTAATCCCAAGAGGATGAATTCAAACCCTGACTTGTTGTTTATCACCACTTATGGTTGAACATTTTGGTTCAGCTTGAAATATCTATTGAATGGAACAGCCACTGGGTAGATTGTACAGACATTCACGTTCCCCCAGGATGAATTGCAATTATTTTGGTGATCCTCTGACTTTTCATTTGTTGATAACATTTCGTAAAAATATTGTTTTATGACCAAACACACTCTATGTTTGCCACTAATCATTACTAATCATCAGGCATGCTAACACAATGCACTAAGGTGGTGAAAATGGTCAACATTATACCTGTTTAACATCAGCATGTTAGCACCGCGACTGTGAGTGTGTCCTCATACTCACATTGGCCAAAGTGCCTCTAGCATGGCTGTATACTCTTAGTCCTGTAACAAACTTGCTTGGTGAATTTAAAGAGCCTGAGCATAGTAGAAGTGAAAACAATAACTTAAATAAGATCAAGTAAAAAGAGCAGAACAGCATAAATAATAAGAACAGTGTAACATATATCAAACATGGTGATAAAGGATCTTGCAATAGGTGAAAACAGGAAATGAGTCTGTCAGACCAACGGGTGTTATATCAATCGCCACATCAACAGAAACTACCTGATGATACAAAAGCCCTTAGTCAGTTAATGAATATACACTAATAACTGTAATAAGCAACAAGGACATCTCAACAAGCAAAAGAAAGACGCTGCAAAAACAACAGTGTACTAGTGAAGGGAAGACAATTCAGCACAAGCATAACCAGGACTTCTGCTATAATGGGATACTGTATGGTCAATATATTTATGTCTCTATGTGTGCTTAGTGTCTTCATAAGGTTTAATCATTTATTTTTCATTAAGACTGGAATTGGCTTCACTATGTGAGTCCAGAGGCTGATGTGCAGGAAAATACTAGGGGTCCAGAGTGACCAGCTGGATTTTATTAATTTTCAGAATCAGTTATGTTAAAAAAAAGTATTTAATTTGTACATTCTCTGTGGTGCTGCGAAGGAAACTCACATGACACCTCTGCTCTCTCATGGCAGCCATCTGTCTGGAGGGCAAAAATAGACACATGATTTTTGAAAGAGGGATCTTTGCATTTAAAGGCACATCCAAACTGTCAGGAAGCAGGACACAAATTCCTGCTTAAACATGCAACTGTGATTTAGAGCAGCAGATGTGTATTACTGCAAACAGCCCGACCAACATCTCTATGATTGCATGTCAGTGATTTGACTTGTAAGAATTTCTGAGGGCTACCTTTCAACATGTCATGTATATTCTGTTGGGGGTGATTACTGTTTTGGATGATTGTTTCTTGATTATTGTATATTATATTCTTAACGAGTTTGAAATGACTAGACATAAATAAGTACTAGGTAACTGTTTTGCAATTCTTTTTGAATATTATGGATATGTTTCCAAAGGGCAGGACTCCCATTTCCGTGTTAACACTGCCTCCATACAATATGTTTTCAATCCTGACCTTAAATGCTCTAAAATGTTGTTGTATCAGTTTGAAATAGCCACAGCCTTGTGGATCATAACTGCTATTACCATTATTTAACATCGTACTGTGTATGTACTGAAATAGAAGAACTCCAGTTGTCTGTGTTACGATCACTTTTAGCAATGTGTTATTTAACAAAAAAAAAAGACAATTTTAACCATCTTCTATTAAAACTAGGAAGCTGTGTAAATTACAACAAAGGGAAACATAAGATAAAACTATGGATCCGCACCAGTGAAATGCACGACACGCTCAGATTAGAACAAAAGAGTTAGAGTGTGATAAATAAAAAAAGCCTTAAAGATTACATCTAGCAGAACATTAGAAAATAAGAAAATAAAAAACATAAAAAGTAGAATCCAAAAGTAACATGTCTGAATAATCAGATTTCATGAAAAATAATATTAACACCAAAACAATAATAAAATATGAAATGTATATACTAAATGAAAAAAACAAAAAGAAAGAAAAATAAAAAGAAAATAATTATCTAATTGTGTTCTACATTTGTAGATCATTTAGTTTTACTCTGATAGATGAGATACTTAAGGTAGGTAAATAACAAGAAATTTAAGAGCTAAAAAATAAAAATCCAATGTAACATTATTGATGGTAAAATACAAATATAAAACAATGAAACAAAATAGAAAATAAATAGAATAGAAATAACTGGAAATCAGAAATAACTCAAACAAGTGAAATGAATTTACTGACTAAAAATTCTAAATTAAAGGAAGAAAAGACAAAAGCTTGTATGTCTTCATTTTGTTTTCTCTCTCTGCTCTGTTTCTTCTTCTTTAAAGATGGTTTTTATTTTCTCAGCCAAGTAATGCTGCATGTCTTTGTTTCCCTGGGGACTCCACCCAGACTCTTTCATTACATCCGCCTTGTCAAAGAGGCTCTTTGTGTCTGAAAAAGGAACATGCTCATTTAGCATCAATGACAAGTCCTCCTAAAATTACCTACATCATCAGCTTACAAAGACGAAGGCATGGTAACGTCAGAACCTAACATATTGCGCAGCTATAAATAAGAAAATTGTACGCTGGGAGTGCATACATGGACAATCATATTGTTTTAACTTACCTGTAAATTTCAGATGCTCCATTTGGTAGTTGGAATATGTCAGCTGGAGCCTCAAAAGCTTCTCCTGCAGGAAGTTTTTTTTTTTTTTTAATAGAAGGATTCACTTGAACAACAATATCCACATCATCCAGGCACTTGGCCAACTTCTGCTTCCCACTGACCCTGTGGCAGGTATTGACTAGCAAAGTGGATGGAGGTGGAGGCAGTGTTGTAGAGCGACGTGTGTAGGTAATGTCTGTGGGGACTGTGCTGAAGGAGGGTTGGTCAATGCAAAAAGCGGTGGACATGGACACAGGTTACCAGTGCATCTAGTATGGAGATGGATGAGGGCTTGCTGTGTGTCTGCTACTGGAGGGAGGGAGTGTTCCCCCTTAGTGCTGGAGGAGGGCTGGTAAGAAACATCACAAATTGTAAAGATCAAATGTGGAGAGAGTCTACTGAGGTCCTTTCCATGCACTGGACTCTTGTCAACAGACATAGACGCAAGGCTGGAAACTTGTGACTCCATTTTATTTACTCTGAATGAGAGTGTCTCCAAGTTCCTGTCTAGTGCCTCCACCCTTTTCAAAACTGCTTCCTCCCCTTGGTGGACTTCATTGTGGCATCAATATGGCAGACATCTCCCTGTAAATTTATGTCCAGCAGCTTGAGGTCACTGTGGACCTGGCTGTGTATCTGCTCTCTCTTAGTGTTCAGCTCCCCCTTATACCTGTCCTCCATGGCTTCTTTGAAAGCTTTTATATCCCCCTTCATTGCTCTTTGAATGGACTGCATAGCTGTCCTGAGGTCACCCAGCTGCTCCAGGGGAAAGTTCTTTTGTTAAGATGTGAATGTTTTCAGGACCTGAATGCAGACAAACTCAAACTAAGGCAGGCAGATCTAATAACAGCAATTTAATCAACAAAACTGACTTGCAAACTGGTGCAAAACTCAAAAACAGTCAAGAAAACAAAACAATCAGCAGGCTAAACTCTGGAACATGAGGAACAATCAGGGGACTGAATAGATGAATTGACCAGGACTGAGGGAAAGATGCAGACTATGGGAGGCAAACACACAGAAAGGCGGGGTAGACAAACAGCGGACACACAAGAGCTGTGCTCCAATTCAGGAGCTTCATCCTTTGGAGGGTACATCTGAAGACCAATGTGTCACAGCGGCACGACGAGGCTGTCCCATTTTGAGGGCTCCTTCAAATGCAGCCCTCTCCTGGCAAACAAAAGCTCCAATGGGTGGATCTCTCATGGCCCAACCTATCCCAAGATTTGTCGACAGAGAGCTCCAGGATTACACTTTTACTTTAGTGTAAGTTTTGGGATCAGCTCAGTTGAACAGCTAACAGTACAACTGTTCATAAACATTGCAAGTTCACAGGAGTGGCGCTTTGTGTTGCAATGGTAAGGAAGGGCACAGCTGGTTTAGGCAAAGCAGGACTCCTCCGAAGGCCAGACCATCTCATGTTGGTTTTGCCTTGCTAATTCTACTAACTAATAGTATGAAATGTATTATTATTAGTGTGTAAGGCTAAATAGTTGAGTTTATGATAGTAACATTATAGCTAACAGTATTAGCTTGTTGTAGCACTAGCTTGCTAGCATTAATTTATTACTAGTGTAGGCTAAGCATCTGTGACAATGTTACAAATTGTACACTCGTAGTTATTTTATCATTCACATCATTTAAGTTATTTGTTCACAGCAGCATCCCCTGAGGCTTCTTTACAAATTTGTAGTCAGGTGTGATTTCATTACCCTCTAAATGTGTTCACGAGAATAGTTCTTCTGTACATATTATAATAAGAAAATAGACAATGTTCTTAAGGGGATGTCTTACCCCACTTAACTCAGGTTTTTGCTGTGGCTGATTTTTAACAGACTGAAGTTTAGGCAAATACTCTTCTTTTCAGAGGTCTAGAGGTCAAAGGCTATAATTAGGCTTCTGTGGAGTTGCATGTAAGCCTCTCTATGAACCTACACAGAGAAGGGTGTTGTGGGTAATGCACACAACTTCCAAATCTCAACAGTGCATTGAGCAGGCTAATTATTTAATCCAACTCCAGATGGGAGAAAAAAACATCTCCACCATGTTTTCTTGTTGTTTGTACCAGTGGTTGTGTTGATACATATGACCCTGGTGGTGCCAGCAGTGCGTATTTACATAAAGCCTTAACAGTGTGGATCATTAGATCAGTGACACTGTATCTCTTAGACCCCCTGACCTGCTTTGCGTCATAACTCCACATGCAGATTTGCGAACAGGGATGCATAATGTAAGAGAGCCTGTATCAATTATGCACCATTTATTCATGCCACAACAATACTTCACACAGTTGATTTGGTTCCTTCTGCTTCATGTATAATTCAAAAGAGCCGTGTCCATTCTCTCATGGCGCCGCATTTTCCCAGCTCGTCTGACATGCAGGCATATTGTGTTGTTTTGCACCATTGTGTCATTTCTGTCCTTGGCCTGTCATCATCAGACCCTGACCAACACATTACACTTCATCACATTTACACACATTACAGTGTTCACTCTTGCTGATTTAGTTAAGTGACAGTTTTGGGAAGAAAACTGAGATGTTTGATTTGATGTTCAGATGTCTCTGGGGTGGTTTAATATTTTATTACCACCAAAACAGTGCTTCAGAGTTGTCTTTATAGGTCACTTAACAGAAAATTCATACATTTTAATAAACATTTCAGCATTTAAGATGTCCAAAATGTTGTTGTTATGTAATTTCTGATATCACTTCAAATAATTCTTCTGTGTCTGCTAGCTTGTGAATCAAGCATTGCCTTTGGGGGGTTAAAACATAGTCAGTGCTTTCCTTAATGATTCATAGAAGAGTTTTTGGTTCTGAAGTCTGAGACTGTCCCTGTGTAAAAAACAAGCTCATAGGTTGTCTGTGCAGCAGGTTATTATGAGGTTTTGTTGCTAGGCTAGTGGTCATAGTAATGATGACAGGAGCAAAGAGAAAACTGTGGTGATGTAGTTTAGAGTGCCAAAGTCCATGTCAGGAGGAGGTTGGGGTGGATGGATGAATATGACACAGGAGAGCGGTATTCAATTCACGTGTGAAAGTAGCAGTTTGTGTTGTTTCTATTATCCCTGACCGTGCGTTGTTGTTATTGCAACCATGACAATAAAGATTGTCTAATGTTGAGGAATTACTTATTTTAACTCAAATCACCATCTATTCCTAAACCTAACCAAACCATGAACGTTATTATAGTACCCATGGCAACAAAGGTAGGAATGCTACTCATTTCAGTCCCCTGGTTGCTTATTGTAACCATGACAACCAAGGTCCGGTACGCCTGCCACCATAGGGGCACTTTTTCAGTATGTCTTGTATCCGGGGGTTGAAGAAAATGACCTGTATGGTTGCTCAGGTTGGAGGAACTTGTTGGAGTGTGTCTCTATTGACAGGTCAGATTATTTTCACTTCTAAAACCACTACAAAAATAAACTGATGGTAGGAAACACAGGTATAGCGTACCAAGCAGGATGCAATAGACACATTGTAATTTAAGAAAAAAAATATTCTAATTGGTAATTGGGCAACATAATCAAATTAATTTGTATTCGATTTATTTGATTAAATAAAATTTCAAGCTGGAAGGGTCATGTGTATGGCCAGTATGGAGAGAACAAATGATTACATTGAACAATAACTGTTTCAAAGTACATCTGTACATGTGAATATCATATTGAGACAGACAAAATCTAAATCTAAGAAAAAGTATAATTAAGTCTGTTTAAACAGTTGCAAATTAGCCTTTGATTCAATATATGCAGAGGCTCAATTGCGATGCTGCAATCAGCTAAAGGTTAAGTATATAAATCCAAGTGACTGTAACTGTCCCCTGTCTTTATAAATGAAGATGATGGTAGTTTAAGTAATTATTACAGGTTTCATTATTGAGGGAAATGGTTTGATTTGGAGGAGGTAGCACACTGTGAGTGCTTCTCTAGCCGTTGATACTGTATGAAAATGGAAGCAGCAGAAAGTTGGAGAGAGCGGCTACAGGGGTTAAATTTTCCTTCGTTTGTAATTCAGCCGTCGGTGTGTGTCTATGTGCATGCATACTGCGAGAGGTCAGAGGAACCGCCAAATGATTTTCACCGGCAGGTCACGAGGTCATCGTCAAGGTTTGGAGAATGGGGCTTGGCCAGACCTTAAGCTGAATATCAATGCTTCACCTCTATCCCTCAGTGGTTCTCACATTTACATCAAAAATCACATCCATCCTGCGTCCTCCTCCCACAGAGAGAGAGAGCAGGGCAGCCGGTACACTCTCTCTCAGCCACAAACACCAGCAGCACAGAGAAGTCCTCCCTCACAGGTGAAGATTACATGACTAACACATGGCCCTCTATCAAAAAGTATATGATTTGTGGTGGTTGGGAGTGGTTTGGATGCTTTGGCCAAGTAATTATGAGTCTTGTACAGCTGACATCACAGACAACACCCTTTCAACACTATTTTCAAGATTTTCAAGCTTTATGGCAGCCATTGCTGGCTGGACTGCAACAGGGAGGCCTGCCCTATTTAATGCAAATGCCTGTTGATGACTGATGAAGTTACACTGTTGGTTGCCTGCCGTGTTGGATTTTCCCCCTCAGCCTTAGCTCCTTCATAATTATTTGGCACAAATTACATCATCTTGAGGGCGTTTACAGTTGCCAAACTAAGTGCCTTTGTCACTAGATTTACCCATATTTTTTTTCAAAAATCACCTATTGACAAATCTAGCAACCTGATGGACAAACCTTTGCTTCTTTCCGAAGAGGAGAGTTCCCAGTATTGCCCCTGGGATGGCTGGGAAGTGACTGCTGTAGTCTTAATGGACCATATCACTGTTTCAAACTTGTCCTGTTGTCATGACAACAGAAACAGTAAAACATGTCAATGAGAACAGCTTTATTGTGAATTCAGCTGAATTAAAATACTGTACATGTGAGCGCAGAGAAGAGGAGAGAAGCAAACAGATGAAGAGCTGAAACCAGCTGATGCTAGGCTGAATGCTAATATAGCGCAGTATTGTCATGAATACACTAAGTAGTGTATTATGTCATCTCGCACCACGTGGTGAGTTTTTGGACCAGGATGTAGCTACTTCCCATTGAAAGTAGTTATTTACAGCAGTTCCACAAAAGTTTTGAACTGCATCCTCAACTTCGCACATTGACCACAGAGGCACTACTGCAGTGCTATTCAGGTTTTAATGTGAAGTGTACAAAATTTGTCAATGAAGCATGCAAATAATGCATAAACTCAAAACAACTGAGGTGTAAACACACCCTTGTGAGGAACTGTGTGAAAGCAAATCGCTCATTCATCAGTATTTACAAGCCCACAATGCTTCAGACTGAAGCCCCACCACTAAGAGACTCATTCTGCCTGCATTCATTTTGGAGGAGAAGTGAGAAATCTGCTGCATTAAGCGTTTTAGCTCTGGGAGACGAGAAGAATCAGGTGACATATAAAAGTCCTGTGCTGGTACCACTTAACTATAGATAATAATATTCAATAATGTTGGTATGTTGATAAAAAAATTTATGAGAAATAAATGAAAATCAATTATAAATAAAAGCTCTGTATGATAGACAAATATTTAAGTGCTGCAGTAACTGGTTGAAAACCACATAGAGGACGTTAGTCTGAAGTCTTGATATGAAACACTCCTTCATTTACAGTGGAGTATTGGACATGTCCCATGTCCCAGAGTGAAGCTCACACACCCAGCTACACATTCGTAACGCCACCTGAACATATGATGGAAATGTACAAAACCACATTCAAGTTCTTTAAACTGCTGAATATATGCTGAATCTGTGATAGGATTTATAAACTATAAACTGCTCCTTCATCAGGAATTTGTAGATAAGGTTGTCGCTAATGTGAAAGTGTGTTGCTGGAAGCTCAGCTGCTTCAATTTTATTCACTTCAACTGTCAACTCTTCTGTGCATGAATAAAACTCAAGGCATCCTTTTAAATGTATTTTCTTTAGACTTGTACATGTGACTGCAGACATTGTGCACTGACAGAGAACTGAGGCTGCTGCTGTGCTGCTGACACGCTGCTATCACAATACAGTGGGTGTAAACAGAGTGCAGGTTCACTGGAAGGCTTGACTAACCATGTATATATATCTCTTTATATGGTTTGTCTTCATTTTGAATGAACAGCAGGACTAACCATATACAGCACATACGTTGTCACAAGTTTATATCATGTCGTTAAATTTGCATTTTTTCTCTCCTGTAGTTTGTGCTTCTCCTCTCTCGCTCTCTCTCTCTCTCTCCCTCTCTCTGTCCTCATTCTGCAGGTATCTCTATTTGTGTAGCAGCTTATAGCATAGCATTATATTATTATCATTACTGTTATTTATAATTATTGGTAACACCATTGCCTTTAGATATTAGTATTATTGTTTCTGCTGTAACAATGAACAATTAACAGTACAAATGATAACACCATTACCTATGGTTATAACCCATTATTTTCAACAGTATACTTCTTTTCGTGGTCTCCTCCTCCTCCTGGTCTCCTTCTGCTCCTCACCCCACGTCGTCTTTCTCCTTTTAAGCCAAACCAGTCGAGGCAGAATAAATTAATAAATTGTTTGCCTGCACCCAGTCTTTGTCCAATGCTAGAATAAACACATTGTGGACATAAAGACATTAAACTGAGTAAATATCAAAAAATTATATCAGTGCTTCAATAAGATTGGCAGGAAATACTTGGTTTGCATCAGTAGTAACATAACACAGTTCCAACAGAGCTGAAACCATCAGTAAAACAATAAAATCAAGCAGCAAGGGGGCTGAAAAATGAAGCCAAAAACTGAGGGGCCAAAAACTGCAGTTCTTCAAATGGCCACTTGAAGCTGGCTCCAAAAGGGAGTCAATCCTCACAGACGCCTAAGTTAAAATATCTGACTCTACAGCAGAAATAAACATGTTTACAGCCTGGTGCAAACATAATACATACATTTTACATTTATATCCATACATTATACATTCACATACATTTAAATTCTGTTAAGGCTTAAAGTTCTGCATAATTGAGGGCGTGGCCACTTTGAGTGACAGGTGGGTGAATGTATGCTTGCCACAAACTGGCATGCACGGAACTAGCATGTCTCAGGTCTATGCACGCCCCACCTCTTTGCCAATTTTAGAATTATCTGGAAGTTAGGCACAGTCAAACACTGCCAAGATGGCGACAGTGGAGCGGCTCACTCTGAGCCTCAAAACTGCTCTGCAGAAACCTGTGGGTGACATCATGGAAGCTACCTCCATCTTTATTTACAGTGTACGAGTAAAATAAGGCTGATATCTGAGACTATGGACAGGCATGTATGAATGCAGCTAAACTATAAACCCAACACATTCTCATTCGTTATGTATGGGTGTTTGGTCAGGACCCCTCGGCTTTGCTTTTTAACGCACTGGGTAAAGCAAGGCAAGGCAAATCGTATACAGAGGTCATTCAATGTGCTTAACAGAAAATAAAAGAAGAATGAAGACTAAAAGATTACATGAAGGCAGAGGAGAACAGAACAGTTGTTAGCTTCTTTTTAAAACCAGTTCCGGTTTGGGTCGATTTGATCTGATCCACTGGGAGCTGGTTCCAGCAGGGGGCAGCAGAGTGGCTGAAAGCTAAACTCCAGGCTCCACGAACTGAGCACCTGCTGTAGATCTTCAAGACCTGTTAGGCTCATATACATCAAATATTTCAGAGATATATTTAGGGCCCAGACCATTTAGTGACTTGTAAACATTAAGTAAAATCTGGCTGGAAGTCAGCACAAAGACCTGAGAACTGGAGTAATTTTCTTATTTTCTTGTTTTCCAATTTTTCTTAGTTGTATTCAGAACGCTAGCAGCAGCCTCTGAATAAGCTGTAGCTGTCTAATGATCTTTGGTGAACCAGTGAGGATCGACTCTGGAGGATGTAAAGACGTGAATACGTTTCTCTAGTCTTGTTCAGGCACAAGGTCTCTGACCTTAGCTGCTGTTTGTTTGTGAGTTGCCAAAATGCAGACCTTGTTTTAGCTTTGATATGGTCACTGAATCTAAGCTGCCTATCCACTATCACACTGGGATAACACTGTCGTAACAGCCCAGAGAATACACTAACCAAACCTTCTCTAAAACATGATGTATAAAATAACCATAAAGTCAATAAAATAAGTTACTATATGATGTGGAAAACATAAAAGCAATAACACTGGATAAAGCCAAAAGATGCTATTTAAAAAATATTATGTTTAAGTTTACTGTTAAGTCAGTAAATGCTCCCAGATCTATTCGATCTCCTTATAGAAATACCATAATATTAAGATTTAAATGATATGCTCATTGAATGCAGTACTCTGGACTTTATTTATTTCTTGTGTTACAGTAGGCCTACATGAAATACTCTTTCCCTGTGCCATAATAAACTGCCAGGTTACAACATTTATTCAACAAGTGTCTCATTTTTATTTAGCTTTTCCATAAAAGTCTCGTCTTTACATCCTGAATCAATGATGTCCATGTACTGGAGCATCAGCTGCTGAACACAATGATATTTTTCATGCAGTCCTGCTGAATAAGAGAAGATATTTTCTTCTATCTTTATGACTGAGACAAGAAACTGCAGAATAAATTATACACAGTATTTTAAAAGTCTATGTTTAGTCTGGTGGCAGATGGACACGACAGTGAAATGAAATTTAAACACTGTAACGGACAGACTTAGAGAAGGTATGTGTAGCCCCTTCATTTACATAATGATAAATAGATAATAGATAAATAAATAATACACAAGTAGAATAAGTAAATAAAGAAATTTAAATGGTGAATAAAGAGGGGAATTAATACAAAGGTAAATAAACACCAAATGATGGATGTGCTGCTGTCAGCTAAAAACTGCATCTGAACTCCTGTATTCATTGCATGCTGGGGATTGAGACACACAACAAACACACAATGATACTTCTTTCTCCACAGTACAGAACACGATAAAATGCCATTCAAAACACACAAACATGTAAAGGGTAACAAATTATAGGAAAAATGAAAATAAATGAGTGGACAAACATAGCAAATGCAGATCCCTCCACACAGGACATGAGGGGTCACTGATGGTTGATGGGTATGAAAATGATGGGAATCATATGCTAAGGCCTTCACACTCAGCTGATCTCATCCCAGGTGATCACCTGTGGGAGATTTTGGAGTGACATGTTAGACAGCGCTCTCCACCACCATCAGAACACCAAATGAGGGAATATCTTCAGGAAGAGTGGTGTTCATCCTCCAGGACAGTTCAGAGACTTGGAAAATCAGTGTTAAAGTGAATTGAAACTGTTCTGGCAGCACATGGTGGAACAGCATACTAAGACACTTAATGTTGGTTCTTCCTCTCATCTGTCACTCGTCTGTACTTTCAGCATATTTTGCTGATAATACTTAAACAGTTGAGTGGTGTTTATACTGGATTAGTGGGAGGTGTGCTGGGAGTGTCCTGAACCCACTCTGCTGCTCTGCTCCTCCTGTCTGTTCTCTGCAGAGCAACTGCTGCTAGATGCACTGCTCTTTGAAGAATTTGGATTTTGGTGGATTTAACTTGTTTTTTTCTGACCTTTTCAGCCAGACCTGTATGTTTGTGTTTTTTTAAACTTTGTTATTCATGTAAACTCACTGCTAACCCTAATGGAAAGTATGTGGACAGAGCTGCACGACTAAAGGAACATAGTTGCTGGGGATGGAGACAGATGTGAGGGAGATGAGCCGACCTCTCCCTCTTGGTCTCTCACTGTCTCTGTCTGTTTTTTTCACGTCGAGTCACATTGAGTTAATATGTGTAGTGGCCCGGGAAAATCACAAGTAACACTCTGTATGTTTCATCTTGTCAACAAATCCCATGAAAACACCAAAACCAACAATTAATAGACCTTATTGACAGGTATTGACTATGTATCCATAGCCTGTATTTTTTTTCCTCTGTGTCATCAGCGAGTCACACTGTGGCACTGGGTGACATGTTTTTACATCACCATGAACAAACAACCTGTACTTTATTTGAGTTTTGAGTAGTAGGGGAGACTGGGGTGGTTGTAACGCAGGTCAGTTTTAACACTAATAATTTCATCTGATTCACTCTATACATGCTTAACATGTGAGGACGTTTTAGAGGAAAAAACTCATTTAAGGGTAAGAACGTTTTTGTTTTTTTGTGTCCGCTCAGTTGTAAAACTCTTAAATCATGTTTATTGTATGTCTATGTAGATATCTTTTGTGCTACTTGGTAATGTAATGTGCTAGCTGTAAGGTAAGCTACTTCATGGCTACAAGAGTCTGGGTTAGTTAGACACACAGACACACACGCAAATATTCAGTTGTTGAAGCTGGTGCAGATATGCACATTTTGTAAGTTTTATTTAACGTTCAAATTTGACTAACAGTAACTAAAATAACTACACACACACACACACACACACACACACACACACAACCACACACACCAATTACGTTGAAAATGATCTAAGTGTTGAATAAAGTTTCTGTCATGACCCTTATATCATGATGTTACATTTCAACCCAGGAACTGTAACATTTCTCTCCTTGTGTTTAAGACTGAACCTGCATTTTCTGTCTTTGCTGCAGAGATTACACCTCCACCATTTAATAGCAGATACATGTAACTAGTTTGTATTACATTTTGAATGCATTGGCCAGCAACGTATGTGTCGTTTTCCCTTTAAGACTGGAATCATACAGTACATGGTTAGGGTTTGATTACGGTGTCATGTGACTGATGAAATACACTGTGATTCGCTGAAATTTGTATCAGGAAAGCAAAGTGCATTCTGGGAAATGTCATGCCTCAGCTGGATAGCTGAGTTCCTTTTTTGTTTCCCCCAGTGTTCTTTGTCTTGTACTTCCTGTTTTATTCTGATACTCACCTCTTTTCTCGTTTCAGGTTCCTCACTTCCTGCCCTCATGTGTCTTCCCCTTGTGTGATTATCTGCCCTGCCCTAATGTGTTCCGCACTCTAGCAGCAGAGAGTGAGTGGAACCAACCGGCCTTGTTTGATGCATTTCTTGATGGACTTTCTGACATTCTCAAGGACCAGTTAGCCCCCCTCGACCTCCCTGCAGAGCTGGATTCCCTTATCGCTCTGGCTATTAAGATCAACAAGCGCCTGTATGAAAGGGAGAGAGACCGAACCAGACCCGGCAGTTCCCCGCCGAACCAGCGGAGGCAGCAAGCTGGAGACTCTTCTTCCTTTTCTTCCTGGCGACGCACACCTCCTGCTGACTCTACCACAGCACTCCCCTCTGCAACAGAGGAACCTATGCAGCTTGGCCGAACCCGCCTGACTCCAGAGGAACGCCTGCGACGAGTTTCAGAGGGTCACTGCATTTACTGCGGTCAACTGGGCTACTTCATCGCCTTCTGCCCATTAAAAGGATCGGGTTCACCAGTCAAGGTGAGGGCACTAGTGAGCCATATGTTGACTGTTTCCGATCCCTCTTGTTTGCAACCTTTTGTGTATCTAACCTCCCCTATGTGTACTCTTAAACATCCAGTTTTAGTTGACTCTGGCTCTGATGCTAACCTAATGGACTTTAGTCTTGTCAGGAAGCTGGGCCTCAAAACCTTCCGTCTCAACCAGCCCTTGGATGCCAGCGCTTTGGACGGCAGGCATCTATGTAAGGTCACCCATCGCACTCAGTCACTGCACCTTTCCTTTCCTGACTCCCACACTGAAAGAATCAGTTTTCATGTCGTTAAAGCTCCTCAGCACCCTCTTATCTTAGGATATCCCTGGCTCGCACTCCACAGTCCTCATATTGACTGGAAAACTGGACAGGTTATTTCATGGGGAAAGGCTTGTGAAAAGGACTGTTTTTCACCCTCTCAGCCTCATCCGTCAGAGTTTCATTCCCTCAACCCTTCCAGCCCAGACTCAGAGTTTCCCAACCTTTCTGGGGTTCCCACCTGCTACCACAACCTGAAGGAGGTTTTCAGTAAGGCCCGGGCTGCTTCTTTGCCCCCGCACAGGCCCTATGACTGCGCCATTAATCTGCTCCCTGGCACCTTCCCACCCAAGGGTCGGCTGTACTCCCTGTCTGCTCCTGAGACTCAGGCCATGGAAAAGTACATCAAGGAATCCCTGGCTGCAGGGATTATTCTGCCTTCCTCCTCTCCCGCTGGTGCTGGGTTCTTCTTTGTAGAGAAGAAGGATAAAACCCTGCGGCCCTGCATTGACTACAGAGGACTCAATGAGATCACCATTCGCAACAGGTACCCCCTCCCTTTAATTTCCACTGCTTTTGAACAGCTAAAGGGTGCTAAGGTTTTCACCAAACTGGACTTAAGAAATGCCTATCATCTAGTTAGAATAAGGGAGGGGGATAAATGGAAGACAGCATTTAACACTCCCAGTGGTCATTATGAGTACCTGGTCATGCCTTTTGGACTAACAAATGCCCCTGCTGTCTTCCAGGCCCTGGTGAATGATGTTCTTCGGGACATGCTTAATGAATTTGTTTTTGTTTACCTTGACGACATCTTGATCTTTTCCCCTGATGAGCAGACTCATGTTCAGCACGTCTGGCGGGTCCTCCAGCGCCTCCTCCAGCACCAACTTTGTCAAAGCTGTGAAATGTGAATTTCATGTGCCCTCTGTGTCATTCCTGGGGTTCATCGTGTCAGAGGGGGAGGTCAGAATGGATCCCATAAAGGTCAATGCTATTGTTGACTGGCCTACTCCCACAAGCCGTAAGGAGGTTCAACGATTCCTGGGGTTTGCTAATTTCTATAGAAAGTTCATCAGAAATTTTAGTTCTGTTGCTGCCCCCCTTCATGCACTGACCTCTTCTAAGTGTAACTTCCAGTGGAACCCCCGGGCTGAGCTCGCCTTCCAGAAGCTGAAGACCAGCTTCACCTCGGCTCCCATCCTCAAGCTGCCGGATCCCAGCCTGCAGTTTGTGGTGGAGGTGGATGCCTCCGATGTGGGGGTGGGAGCTGTTCTCTCTCAGAGGTCAGCTAAGGACAAGTTACATCCCTGTGCCTTTCTTTCCCGCAAGCTGTCGGCCTCTGAGAGGAATTACGATGTCGGCAACCGTGAGCTGCTTGCTATTAAGGTAGCACTGGAGGAGTGGAGACACTGGTTGGAGGGGGCTGAGCAGCCTTTTCTCGTCTGGACGGATCACAAGAACCTCAAGTACCTGAGGACGGCTAAGAGGCTCAACTCTCGACAGGCTAGGTGGGCTCTCTTTTTCAACCGGTTCCATTTCACCCTCTCCTATCGCCCTGGTTCTAAGAACTTAAAGCCTGATGCTCTCTCACGTTTGTTTCTTTCTGAAAAATCCTCTAATGATCCTGCTCCCATCCTTCCTCTCTCGTGTGTTGTGGGCTCTGTCACATGGGACATTGAGAAGAGGGTCAACGAGGCTATCGTGAACTGTCACCCTCCGGCCGGCTGCCCGCCGAACCGACTGTTTGTGCCTCCTGCTTTGCGTTCACAGGTCATCCACTGGGCCCATTCTTCCCGGTTATCCTGTCACCCTGGAGTACGCAGGACCCTGTTCGTCATTCGACAGCGGTTCTGGTGGCCGGCCATGGAGAAGGAGGTGACGGAGTATGTGGCAGCCTGTCCTGTGTGTGCTCGCTGTAAGGTCTCCCGACGCCCATCCTCTGGTCTGCTCCACCCACTCCTTGTGCCACATCGTCCCTGGTCAGACATCTCCGTGGACTTTGTTACTGGACTGGCGATGTTGCATCATGTTTTTCGCCTCCATGGCTTCCCCAGGGACATTGTGTCTGACCGGGGCCCGCAGTTTGTGGCACAGTTCTGGCAGGCTTTCTGCTCACTCCTGGGAGCTTCTGTCAGCCTCTCATTGGGCCACCATCCCCAGACCAACGGTCAGACGGAGCGGCTGAACCAGGAGCTGGAGACCAGTCTACGCTGTCTAGCCGCACAGAGTCCCAACACATGGAGCAGACAGCTCACCCGGGTAGAATATGCACACAATTCTCTCCCGTGTTCATCATCTGGTCTCTCTCCCTTCCAGTGTGCCTATGGCTATCAGCCTCCTCTCTTCCCTGCCCTAGAGAGGGAGGTTGGTGTGCCCTCAGCTCTGGCTCTAGTCCGCTGCTGCCGTCACACCTGGGCCCGGGCCCGACGCTCCCTGCTACGCAATTCTGAGAGTTACAAGAAGGCGGCTGACCGGCGGCGGACCCCTGCCCCCACGTACAGGAGCGGTCAAAGGGTATGGCTCTCCACAAAAGACCTGCCTCTCAGAGTGGAGTCCCAGAAACTCGCTCCCAGGTTCGTAGGGCCATTCCCCATTTCCAAAGTCATAAACCCAGCTGCGGTCAAGCTCAAACTCCCCAGAGCCATGAGAGTCCACCCAGTCTTCCACGTGAGTCGGATCAAACCAGCCGTAGAGAGTCCTCTGGTCCCTGCCTCCAGACCCCCCCCCCCCCAGTTCATCGATGGTGGCCCTGTTTATACCATCCGCAAGCTCCTGGCAGTCCGGCGTCGGGGCCGGGGGTTCCAGTACCTGGTTGACTGGGAGGGGTATGGCCCAGAGGAGCGTTCCTGGGTCTCAGCCAGCAACATTGTGGATCCCTCCCTCATCCGGGACTTCCATCGGGCCCACCCTGGCGAACCTGGGCCGTCTGGAGCCGGCCGTGGAGGGGGGGGGGTACTGTCATGCCTCAGCTGGATAGCTGAGTTCCTTTTTTGTTTCCCCCAGTGTTCTTTGTCTTGTACTTCCTGTTTTATTCTGATACTCACCTCTTTTCTCGTTTCAGGTTCCTCACTTCCTGCCCTCATGTGTCTTCCCCTTGTGTGATTACCTGCCCTGCCCTAATGTGTTGCACCTGTGTCTCATTGTCTTCCCTCTCCCAGAGTATTTAGTCTCAGTGTTCCCTTCCTTCTGTGCCAGTTCGTCTTGTTCTTTGTGACTATGTTCCAGCCTTTATTCCCCGTGAGCCTTATTAGTGTCTTGTTTTTGGTTTTTGACCCTGCCTTTGCCTGCCGATTTGGATACCTTTGCTCCACTGACTGATCACCCGTGTACCGACTTTGCCTTATTAAAGGACATATTGAGAACTTGCAACTGTGTCTGTCTGCATCTGAGTCCAAGCCATTGTTCAGCCCTGACAGGAAAATGTTGCCTTTACATTTAAAAAGTTACTGATCTAAGAACGTTTACAAATGATTTCAAATTAAAGATCTCAAAGAGTTTTTATTACATGTTTCTATCTGCTTCAGAGGCTGACTAATAAAGGTTCAGTGAACGTCAAGTTTCTTAGAAAACCCTCAAGTTTTAGAAAGATTCTTTTAAAGGGCACTGTAGGTCTGAATGGTTTAAAAGAGCTCCAAGATACAGACAGAAATGTCAAAAATGTTACAACCATCACTGGTCTCCACTATTGGTTAAAAACTACAGTGCCCAGCAGTTGTGGGAAATTACTGGGCCTTCCTAAAAGGTGAAAGTACACATACAAGTGTCTTTTTTTTTTTAATTTTTTTTTTTAAAGATTATGTCCTCCAGCATAATTCCAGCTGTGGTTCAAACTACATCTGGCACGTTGATGGCCCATAGGGAAACAGCCGATTTAAGTTATGATTGTAAAGGAATGTAAAATTGTGTAGTTACATGTTGAAACTGAAATAGGGCTTTGGTTTTTAGCATGTCGTAGATTTCTGTTCTGTTTTCATCACCCACTGTGAGGGTGAGTTATCCTGGACAAAGATGAACCTAAGTTCCACAGTGTGGTAGGAATAGATCACCTGAACTAAATTCCAGTGTGTCTGGTTAAAAATGGACTGATTGAACTGATTTACACAATATGTGGTGAAGACTGCACTGAACTGCACTATTTTTTCCCACATAGACATAGTAACTTTGTATATTGGAAAAATGTAACTCAAATGGCTAAATTTTAGTTTTTTGTTTTTTGTTGGTGTTGTTGTTTTTAAAAACTATTATTGCAACATGATATTTTCTTTGAAACTTACCTGTGTCTCCTGGTTGTGCTGTTAATACAAACTGGGCTCCTAAATGAGCCTAAAATCTTCTGTGTGTATTGATTTAATCTACAATCCCATAACCCCACAAAATAATTGTGGAGATTGAACAATGGTGGCTGATGTTGTGAAGTGAGTGTGTCAACTTTTGGATAGAACTATTTAACAAACTGTGAGAAGAGAGCTACTTTTCAGACTCTTTGTCCATGATCCAGTTTTTCTTTCTTCAAACAATGCAGGTAACTGACTCATTCTGAGATGAAGGCTTAAAGTAAAAACATACATTCTTGTTTAATTACAAACACTATATTCAAACAGGTCATATCACAGGTTTCACAAATTAGTAGAAATTATACAGTGTAAAAGAACATGATAAAAAATGCTGGTAAAGCTGCAAAAAGACAACTGGTACTTTGTGTTTGTTTTTTTCTACTTTTTATTTAATAAAATTCATATTTAAACAATACATATTGTAAAATATTCTTTTTCTTTTTCTTACATCATTTACATCATTGGTGAAAAGCAACACCAGTATTAACTCTTGGTTTGCTTCTATTTCTATCACTTCTTTTCTTGTACCTAAGTTAGCATGCTAATCAGCTAGCCCTGGTCTGGCTGAACCATGCCATCACCATGCCAACCTAACAGTGGATGTATGTAGGAGGGTTGTACTGATGGACGATGATCTTAGTGATCTACAAACATCAGAGCTTCTTCCTCTGCCAATGTCAAGACCATAATTGGCTTGTTTTCCTGTTAGTGTATTAACTTATTATGATCTTCATTATTTGTAGTATTACTTTAATAATAAGTTCATATGCCCTGCCATAGCTTCACATAAATAGCCGGATATAACCGATGCTTGTAACATGGTTGCGCAGGCACACACACGTGGCGATCGGCTGATTGTCAGTGCAGTGCTGCTTGTTGTGAGATGGTGAAACACTGTGATTAAAGAGAGAGGAGGAAACTGATAGACAGAACATGTCACTTTGTTACTTCACTGCTGCTGTTTAAGGTTGTAAATAGAAGTTGTAGACAGTTAGGAGAGACAGAGAGAGAGAGGCAGAGAGACAGAGAGACAGCGAGAGAAAGAGTGAGACACAGTGAGAGACAGAGAGACAGAGAGAGAGAGACAGACATAGAGAGAGACAAAGAGTCAGAAAGAGAGAGACAGAGAGCGAGACACACAGAGAGACAGAGAGAGACAGACATAGAGAGAGACAAAGAGTCAGAAAGAGAGAGACAGAGAGCGAGACACACAGAGAGAGAGAGCCAGACAGAGAGAGAGAAAGAAAGAGACAGAGCAGGACAGAGAGAGAGAGAGATAGAGAGAGAGAGTGAGAGAGAGAAGCCATAAACAGCTGTTTCTACGCACCTCCCCTCGCTGATTATTAACACTCTGGAACCCACAGTTGCAAAGTTGCAACTGTCTAGTAGTACCTATTTCTGACTGAATGTAGACAAAAAACTACACATACCAACACCCCAGACTCTAATCTGTAACAGTACAACATTTTTGGTGGGAAAATGTTGATTTTGTAAGACATATCGTATTCCAAATTCAAACAACATGGCTTCCTCCAACTAACCCCACATTTCTCTCTTTTGGAACAATTTCAACAATTTTTCAAGTAATTATTCGATCTGTAGTATTTTTTCCCTTATTCTAAAGCTGTTTAGTGATCGAAAATTTTACAAATTGTAAAAGAATATATATACATACATGATTTGGATGGATTTGTTCCAATGTTGCAAAAACACAACACTGGGCTTCAATGGGTGTCACTTATTCAAAATAAAGGGCCGCATCACTGTGTCATGAGTAAAATCAATGTACAGTGATTGATGGCATGTATAGATGTATATGATGTATATATGTATATATTTATATGTGTGTGTGTGTGCGTGTGTGTGTGTGTTTGTGTGTATATGTATATATATGTGTGTATACATATATGCCATCAATCATTGCCCAAAAAGCCACCCTTCTGATGTGTACCTCCCCCCTTCTGTTCAATAATGACCAGAAGTGTTTTTGCAAGACATTTTGATGTCAGACTGGAGTTTACCTTTGACAGTTCAGTGAGAAATTTATGTTAAATTGTGTCATGTATGAATTCTGAAGTTATGGGCAAAAACATGTTTTGTGACCTCACAAAAAACATTTTGGCCATAACCTTGACCTTTGACCTTTAACCACCAAACTCTAATTAGTTCTTTCAATTTTAAGTCCAATTGGATGAAATTGCCTCGAGACGTTCCTGAGGTATCACATTTTTTATCATTTGGAATTAATTTGTTCTTTCTTGTGCATTATCAAATTGTTTTATGTTAATAAGTTTCATTTTTAAGACATATTTTTAAATTATTGAATCATCAGTGCCTATAATTTCTAGATTTTGTTAACATTAAAGTGGTGATATTTGCATCCACTGAGACCCACTGTTGCAATTTTGCAACATTTTCACAAAATCCTCCAAAAAAATGAAAAAAACTAAGGAGAAAAATTTTTACATCCAAAACGTCATTGCTTGGGTTTCAGAGAGTTAAATGTCAACAATTAATGCTTTACTTGTGATGACAATTTTTCTTTTAGCATCGCCATAAAATCTATTTGTCGTCTTACTGTCATCACTTCAGGTATCTGAGAAAAAGTGAGAGGGAGAGAGAGAGGTTCGCTCTCTCTCTCTCATAGGGTGACGTATGATAACCCCCCCCCCCCCCCCTCATATCACGATCATATTGGCTATTGACGATTTGGAGAGACAGTCCAACCAGACTGGGGCTAGCTGGTTAGCATGCTAACTTCAGTTTCAGCTTACCTTCTTCCCCAGAGAGCAAGCCGTCTACCTGGAGGTGAAACCAGCTACAGCTTCACTGCTCAGAGCTGCCGTTTGTCATTTGTTTTTGGCGACTGTGGCAAGGAAAAACTCCCTGTAAGAGGAAGAAACCTTGGGAGGAACCTGGCTCTCTGGGGGGGGGGCCCTCCTCCTAAGGGCTGGCGGTCCCTCTGCTCCTCCTGGGGTTGTCTTCGTTGGTCCTCCTCCGGGTGGTTGGTCCTCTTGCCGCATCCTCCCATCTAGTCCTGAGGACAGAGACAGGTTTACAATGCAGGTGGATTTCTAAACATCTCCTCTCAGCTGTGATGTGTGTGAGAGTTAAAGACGAGACTGTGTCTTTGTCTCTGTTCATGGTCTCCATGATGTGTCTGACTTCACATGTGACAGTTCTGTTCTCTTACTCGTCTTGTGTAAAACAGGATGTAGGAGAATCTTTCCCGCCGCTCACACACTGAGGCACCGCTTGTCTCAGTGACCACTGCGTCGTTGTAGGTGAACCAGCGGTCAGTGGGGTCCTCCTGTCCTACGTCTGGGTCCACGCCGTCGCTGATGTAGTGTCCTAGCAGGAGAGGAAGCGTTGTTACAGGGGCTGTCTTTGATGTTCTGAAGGTCGTCTTACTTTAACTGACACCAGGAGACAGTGATTTAATACACAACATTGTTATCTTACCACTTGTAACTGTCCCGCCAATGTGGTTGATGGTGCTCACCAAACTGTAGCAGCCCCCACCCTGAGAAGGAACACAGCTGATCAGAGTCCACACACAGCACAGCACCACACATTCACTGGTATCAGCCCCAGTCTGATGACTGTGTTTGCTGTGAGGTCATGTAGTTGTTCTTTACCTGGCTGGATGGGACCACCAGATCTCTGGAGAGCACCACGGGGTCATTGTCTTTTGTCAGCTCCAGAGTTGGAGAAAACCGGAAGCGCTTCAGGTGTAAGACCAGCACTCTACAGACAGAGAGAAAGGATGAGCACCAGGTGACAGAGAAAAAGATGAGATGTGGTGTCACAAATTCTTCCTGTTGATATTTTTCATCCTAAATACTTGACAATTACTCTGTAGAGACAGTGGAGCCCAGTTTGATACCAGTGGAGTATTATCACTGTGCTCTGTGGTCAGGAGTTTGGTCATGTGATCGGATGTCTCACCTGGGCAGATTGATGAATGATGAGCGCTGGCCTGACGTTGTAGCTCCGCACTCACAGGTAAAATCCAACTCTGTCTCCTGCAGAACAGCAGCACACCAACATGCTTTTACACTGGATTTACACACAACAAGAAACAGCTGCACAAACTAACACAAGAAGTGATGATGTGATTGAAATGTCAGTGTTTCTACATCACATCATCACATTACACCAGTGGGCTCTGATGTGAGTGGATGAGCAGAGGTGATTCTTACTATAAGGTAATGTTCAAGCATCTGCTGAACTGTTCCATGGGCAGGGACCAGGTCCAGGGATAAATGAGTGAACTCCTCTTCTCTTGTCGATTCTGCTCCACAACTACACATTGAACAGATGATACAGGTATAATACAGCTGTGGCAGGTAGTGAGCTCCAGGAGTGTTTGCTGACGGAAATATTCAGCTGGTCCTGACATGCTGCAGGACATATGAGTGTGTGTGTGTGTGTGTGTGTGTGATGTGTGTAACTCTGTAGTCTCACCTCTTGCACGTCCTGGTGTTCTGCATCTTGAACACCAGGTGACCCTCCACCGGACAGCTGTAGGTGCTGCCTATGCTGGAAGCCAGCACCTGCAGCTGTTGGCCCAAACACCTCATCTGGTCCAGCACGGAGGTGAGAAACTCATGGGCGTCCTGTAGATACACACACAAAGGTACAGAGAGGTGTGAGCACGGAGGAGACACACTCAGGTGGGGGTGGGGGTGAAACAACAAAGCACAAAACCTGCTCACTCACTTTCTGGTGGAGATCTTTAAACTCCGGGTTCCAAAGAGAGACTGCCTTCTTGAATGCGGCAAGAAGGCAGAGTTTATGGTGACGGTCGACGGAAAAATGAGACCGGCTGATGTCCATTAATGCTCTGAGAGGGGCGGAGGGAGGGAGGGAGGGGTTAGAGCCACTGTTCATGACATTTAACCTAGTGGTGTTCAGGATAAAACGAGTGCTTGTGTGTGAGGGTGCTGTACTTGATGATTGTCGAGTCTGGGTCCAGACTCCAAACCTGCTCCTGTTGGTCCAAGTCTCTAATAAAGTCCTCTAGTGTCAGGAGGCTCTGCAGGCAGGAGTTCATGTAGCAGATCTGCACTGGGTTGGGCAACCTGACACACACACACACAACAAGTCAACCACATGTCAACATCATCAGTTCTTCAGTGTGTGTGTGTGTGTGTGTGTGTGTGTGTGTGTGTGTATGTGTCTGCATATGCAGATGTAATTACCCAAGACAGCAGAACTGCTGATGTCTAAGTGTCTTAAGAGTCTTGCTACAGTCATTAGTTTGTTGCTCCTCTTCTTCAGCTTGTCCTTGAAGGTCCACCACCTGGGCTTGGTGAGGAGTGCCGTCACTCTCCTCCTCCCGGCTCTGTTCCTCTGGGCTGGGTGCAACCTTACATCTCTTCTGTCGGGGACACAAACACTGTGGTTACATCAAGCAAAGAAACACTCATCACTTCATGAATATCTGCTTCACACTGACGCAGCACTTTGTGTCACACATGCGAACCTTCCATGAACACCACCACCGTGGTTTCGTCGCGGTCTTCTTTGGCTTGCTATCGGTGATGATGCTGGTGACAAAGAGAAACACTGTCATCTCATTATGAACCTAATGACTGGCTGGAGAGTATCTTAAAGAGATAAATCAGTGTCCAGTCACTGCCTAGTTCAGACCAAATACAGCATCATATTGACATCTGCAGGATAAAAGTTTTAATTCTCAAACAAACAGGCTGAAGGATCAAACACATCTATCCAGGAGGAGGGTTCTTACCTTTGCTTCTCATTTTTAATACAATTAATCTTTGTCTGTGTGGAAGATACCAAAGACAAAAAAGCAATAATTAGAATAAATTATCATTGATGGAATTTACAACTTAAAAGTTCAAATCTAATTTTTACAAACTTCTTAAATTTGTTTAATCTGAAGCCATGACACTGTCAAACATACCAAGGGGCGACCGAAGAGTCGATACCTCCATGGGATCTTTCCATTGTTCTTTGCGGTAACAGCCGGAGCGTCGGAGGCGGCGACACTGGTGACAAAGAGAAACACGGTTGGTTTTTCTGTTGTTTACTGAGGCTCAGAAGAAATGATGAATCACAGACGGGAGCATTCTAAGGAAGAAATCCTCAATAGTCCTCAGCATCGTACTAGAACAGGTTTTATGTCTTTCAGGATGAGTCCATCTCAAATCTCAAGTCCTCATAAGAAAATTTCCAGTTGTCAGTAATGAAGCAGGTGTTTCACAGTCTGAATGTTGAACATCACACTGAAACAACATGTCATCATTCTTACTTTCAAAGCTGTCAAAGACCAACTACCTTCAGTGCATTTTTTATTTTTTGTTGTTCCTGTACAAACAATTTCTTCTTTCTTTCTTTCATCAATGTTTATCTGAAATACTTGGGAAAAAAACTTGCTTCCTCCTGTTCAGTCATTATAAGGCTCAGTGGTTTATATAGGATTAATATACATGCATAGTGTACAGGTACAAACTCTACCATCTGTACTAATCTCATGTCAAAATCTAACGAGGTTACAACCACATATAAAACAGTTACAACTGAGTCTTCTGACGGATCTGTCTGACAGAAGACAAGTCCAGGTCAGCTGTCTGGTCTCAGGTCTGCAGCTCTGGGACCAACAGGACTAGGATGAAGGCTTGTGTCTCCTGATACTTTACACCCACGATTCCCTCTCAGCACTTTGTGTACAATCGTCCACCAAAGTGAGTGAAGAAGCTGATCAACCTGAGCATGGAGCTTAAGAAGCAGTTTTATAATTGTTCTGAACTTCCTTACCTCTTGTCTCCCACCACATCAATAACAGCTGTTGATTTCTGCACAGTAAAGACAAATAAACAGGGTAAAAATTAATGGAAACATAATGTATCTTCACCACTGATATAAACCTGCCTCACAGAAAGTATCTGCTAAACAGTGTGAACTGTGAAGTGGAAATGGTTCCACCTTTTACCGTTCACACAGTTGAACACAGAGCAGAGGGAGGATAGAAAATGTGCAGTGTATCTAGAAAACAAACCTTTCCACAACAGGAAAACAGACGAAACATGTTTGTAAGTCTTCTCTAAGTCAGATCTGAACTGAAAGTGAACTGCTTCTGTCTGCTGCTTTGATGAACTGAGATCTACAGGAATTCTGGGACATGTAACAGTGACACTTCTAGAATGTTACTATGATGTCATAATATCATCTATATTAACTATGTAAATGTATGCGGATTTGTTTTTATGAGAATATACTGTTTATAGGGGGCCTTTACTTCAAATTGCATTTATTAAATTTAATGTGAGCACTACTGAAGTGTCATACATTTAATCCACAGTTACTCAGATCTCTGTTGAGGCATCTCTGTCCTTAAAAGCAACTGAGGATAACAGCGATTTACTTGAGGCGTGTGGTTACTAAAGGATTCATACAGAGAATGCAGGATATAACTTGGCTTGTTTTATTGATCCATTTGTTTTATTACCCCCACCCACTGTACCTCAGAGTGAAACCCTAGAGCCTACAGTGAAACATTTTCACAACAGGACAACAGGAGATCTGCGTGATTTGAACATTTACTATTACTATTACTATAGTTTACTAAGACCAGCATTTTTTTTTTGCATTTTAGAAAATGGAAAAATATTTGTTGAGCAGAAGGCTATTTCAAAATACAGTAATCATTATACTTTTTTGAAATTCATAATGGATTATAAAGAATGGTCCTCCTGGCAGCATGTGTAATTCCTGACCTAAAATCAGACAACATCAAGCAACCTCTAATTACTGGTTTGGATGTTAAGTAGCATGGATATAGATTTGGGCAGAGTGCCAATTATCCAGTGACAATTGGGGTGGTGGCTTTTCTCCAGGATGAAAGGGAAGCCAGTACAGCCAGGTGCGTGCTCCAGTGTTACAGTATCTTGCTTGTTTAACTAAAGCTGTCAAATGATGTGGAATAGAAAATACAATATTTCCCTCTGAAATGTAGTGGAGTGGGAGTGTAGAGTAGCATAAAATGGAAAGTACCACAAAATTGTACTTAAGTACAATACTTTGAGTAAATATATTTAATTATTTTCCACCTCTGCTAATACAATTACTCAGCCTTCAGCACGCATGGATTTTTAACATTGTGAAATAACCCAACAGGTAAAAGTCCTAAATTATAGAAGCTAAAATCAAAAAGGTAGCAGACTAAACCACCACAGCCGCACAAAAGACTATTAAAATGAAATAATAAACTCAAGTATTTAGTTGCTAGTTAGTTTGGTAACATTAGCTCATGTATGATGTTTCATACTGGTAATGATATGCCAAGCCAACACTGGCCTCACCATCTGTGGCAGCAAACCTCTTCGCTGTTATTTGAAGAACCTCTGTACAGGACATTACAGAATGAAGAAACAATATGTTGTTCTGGGTACCTACTTAAGCGTCATTTTTCAACATGCAGAGGCAACGTATTTTTTGAATAAATGAAGCACTGCATTTTTATCAGTGGAGTTGCCAGGAGGTCGTTGGGGTGGATTGTGGGCATTACGTACAAAACCCACTTCGTCACACCTTAGACTGGGGTTCACATCCCGAGTCTTGACTGTTGTTAGGTTCAGGCAACGAAAGCACTTTGGTGAAGGTTAGTGAAAGACTGTGGTGTGGTTTAAAACAGGAAACCTTCACAGTGACATGAAAACCATAATGCGCTCTAAACATTTCCCACATCATCACACCATCATCACCAGCTTGAACTGTTGACACAAGGCAGGTTATGTCCATAGATTCAGACTCTGACCCTACCATCTGCTGCCTCAGCAGAAATCCAGATCCATTAGACCAGGTCTTCACCTGTCCAGTGTTGGTGAGCCTGTGTCCACTTCAGCCTAAGGTTTCTGTTCTGGGTGACAGGAAGTGGAATCTGACGTGGTCTCTGCTGTTACAGTCCATCCACCTCATGGTTGGACATGTTGTTCACATTGAAGCTTTTCTGCTCACCACAGTTGTAAAGAGTGGTTGTCTGAGTAACTGCATCTTTCCATCAGTTCCAAATGGTTGCAAGAACTGCTGCTCACTGGATGTTTTTTTTTTTTTTTTCAGACAGAAACCCCTTAAATGTATCTGCAAAATTTTATGCATTGCACTGAAGCCACAATTGGTTGATTGGGTAATTGAATGAATAAGCAGTGGTACAGACGTTCTTGATAAAGTGCTCGATGAATGTATAATGGCTTACTGTTTGTAGTTTGAATATAAAAGTTAATGGGAAGTCACACCCATGCAGAAAAGTAATATATGACATATACTGTATGTCCCTATATCAGGAGTGATGTTGCCATATATGTAAACTATAAGGGGATATATTATTGTCACATATATACAGATACTAAAATATAAGTTTATAACATATATGAAATACCGATTTGTATGTTAAATTTGTAAATTTTGTATGTGAGTGTATATTAAAAATATCTTTATGATGATGGTATAAAATGTTAGCAACATATATTTAATTTATATGTTCAAGTTTATTAAAACAACATACATATAAAATTTCTATATGCTTTTATATGTTTGTTTTTTGTTTTGTTTTTTCACAAATTTCTCATTAACTTTAAACATGTCTATCTTTACATGTTGGGAAAGTGGTCTCAGACTTCTTTGAACTCTAATGTATATATTATCAACATATATTAACAGGCTTTGGGATGGATATATATTTATGTAACATACTTTATGTCTACAATAAATGCAAATATACATAAACATAGATATTTATATGGGCTAGATATATATGTCAATGTATAAAATTGTTCCAGTTTCTAATAGGGTTGGTATACAATTTTTAAATATATGTTTGTAGTTTATATGTACATGTGTTTCATATATGGACATTCAATATATACTATATTGCCAAAAGTATTCACTCACCCATCCAAATATTTGAAATCAGGTGTTCCAATCCCCTCCATGGCCACAGGTGTATAAAATCAAGCACCTAGGCATGCAGACTGTTTCTACAAACATTTGTGAAAGAATGGGTCGCTCTCAGGAGCTCAGTGAATTCCAGCGTGGTACTGTGATAGGATGCCACCTGTGCAACAAGTCCAGTCGTGAAATTTCCTCGCTCCTAAATATTCCACAGTCAACTGTCAGTGGTATTATAACAAAGTGGAAGTGATTGGGAATGACAGCAACTCAGCCACGAAGTGGTAGGCCACGTAAACTGACTGAGCGGATGCTGAGGCGCATAGTGTGCAGAGGTTGCCAACTTTCTGCAGAGTCAATCGCTATAGACCTCCAAACTTCATGTGGCCTTCAGATTAGCTCAAGAACAGTGTGTAGAGAGCTTCATGGAATGGGTTCCATGGCCGAGCAGCTGCATCCAAGCCATACATCACCAAGTGCAATGCAAAGCATCTGATGAAGTGATGTAAAGCACGCCGCCACTGGACTCTAGAGTGGAGACGCGTTCTCTGGAGTGATGAATCACGCTCCTCCATCTGGCAATCTGATGGACGAGTCTGGGTTTGGCGGTTGCCAGGAGAAAGGTACTTGTCTGACTGCATTGTGCCAAGTGTAAAGTTTGGTGGAGGTGGGGTTATGGTGTGGGGTTGTTTTTCAGGAGCTGGGCTTGGCCCCTTACTTCCAGTGAAAGGAACTCTGAATGCTTCAGCATACCAAGAGATTTTGGACAATGATGCTCCCAACTTTGTGGGAACAGTTTGGAGATGGCCCCTTCCTCCTCCAACATGACTGTACACCAGTGCAAAAAGCAAGGTCCATAAAGACATGGATGAGAGAGTTTGGTATGAATGAACTTGACTGGCCTGCACAGAGTCCTGACATCAACCCGATAGAGGGTTGATAGGGATGAATTAGAGCGGAGACTGAGAACCAGGCTTCCTCGTCCAACATCAGTGTGTGACCTCACAAATGCACTTCTGGAAGAATGGTCACAAATTCCCATAAACACACTCCTGGACCTTGCGGACAGCCTTCCCAGAAGAGTTGAAGCTGTTATAGCTGCAAAGGGTGGACCGACGTCATATTAAACCCTATGGATTAAGAATGGGATGTCACTTAAGTTCATATGCGAGTCAAGGCAGGTGAGCAAATACTTTTGGCAATTTAGTGTATGTAAATATATTATATTTCTGTAGGGGAAGTCAGTCATGACCTTTTCGATAATTCAAATACAGCAAAAAAGGCATCAAGTTACAGACATAAGATCATTAGGAATATACAGGAACATGCTTATTTCTCATCCCCTTCAGCTGAGTCTTTCCTGATATTGTTGCAGCGGCAGCTCACATCTCTTCTGGGGAGCTTAGTGTATCATCAGTGTCAGTGCTTGCTGAACAGAGAGGAAAAAGAAATCATAGCTGCCTGTTTGCAGCGGATCATTATTTATCCCCACTCTTACCATTAATCCTTCTTCCTTCTGATCAGTGTTGCTTATGTTACTCCATTTGTTTCTGTATGGGCAAATAAATATTTTACTGAAAGTGATAACCAATAATAACAGTGTAGGGAAAAGTTGAGTATTCTTGAAAATGGCTGATTCTTTGATGTAACTTCATACATACTGTATGCTGAAGAGAATCCCATATGCAAATGTAATATATGTACATATATTGAATTTCCATATATGAAAAATATGTACACATAAAATAAACAGACACACGTATGTATGTGTGTGTGTGTGTGTGTGTGTGTGTGTGTGTGTGTGTGTGTGTGTGTGTGTGTTGTATGTGTAGCCCATACAAATATGAATGTTTATGTGTGTATGCTTATATTGTAGACATATGTTATGTAAACAAATATCCATCCCAAAACCTGTCAGTATATGTTGATATTATATACGATAGGGGGCCAAAGGTCTGACCACTTTCCATAAAATGGGATAGACATTAAATGAATGAGAAATTAAGATAAGATAACATATGATAAACATATATAAGCATATTGATTATTTATATTTATGTCTGTATATCTATGTTAATATATATACATGTTAATAAACTTGCATATGCATGTGTGTGTGTGTGTGTATATATATATATATATATATAAATTTAATAATCTATATTGTTAGCATATATGCTTGCAACATGTTATACGATATGAAACATTTTAATATATGTACATACACAAATTATATATATATATATATATATATACACACACACACACACACACACACACACACACACACACACACACACACACACACACAGTTTGCCCTTTGTACACTGAGCCAAAGAGTAATGATTTTATTGGTTGGACACCAATTATCAGGACACATGGAGGGCACCTTGACACTCCACAATGCTACTGGGAAGATGTTCTCCTCCCCACAGCTGGCTCAGATGTACTGTCCAGTTCAGCAGCCTCTGAGTCTACTGTAACTGGTTTATATTTTGACTGTTTCTCTCCTGTACATCTCTCTGAGCTCGTTTCAACAGTTTCGTCATCTAAACCATCAACTTGTCTTCTTGACCCCGTTCCAACAAGGTTGTTCAAAGAAGTTTTTCCTTTAATCGACACCTCTATATTAAGTCTGATTAACTTATCTTTATCAATTGGTTATGTACCGCAGGCTTTTAAAGTTGCAGTAATTAAACCTCTACTTAAAAAGCCTACTCTTGATCCAGATGTTTTAGCCAATTATAGACCTATATCCAACCTCCCCTTTATTTCCAAAATCCTTGAGAAGGTTGTTGCAAAGCAGTTATGTGATTATTTGCACAGGAATGGTTTGTTTGAAGATTTTCAGTCAGGTTTTAGAGTCCATCATAGCACAGAAACAGCTCTGGTTAAGGTTACCAATGATCTCCTCATAGCTTCAGACAATGGACTTGTCTCTGTACTTGTCCTACTAGATCTTAGTGCTGCATTTGACACCATCGATCATAAGATTTTATTACAGAGACTAGAACATATGGTCGGCATCAAAGGAACCACACTAAGCTGGTTTAAGTCATATCTGTCAGATAGACTGCAGTTTGTTCATGTTAATAATGACTCCTCTATCATCACAGAAGTTAGTCAAGGAGTTCCACAAGGTTCTGTGCTAGGACCAATGCTCTTCAGTCTATATATGCTCCCTCTGGGAAACATTATTAGGAGGCACCAGATGAATTTCCATTGTTACGCAGATGACACCCAGCTGTACTTATCCATGAAGCCAGGTGAGACTAACCAGGTAGCCAAGCTTCAGGTGTGTCTTAAGGACATAAAAATCTGGATGACCAGTAATTTCTTACTCTTAAATTCAGACAAAACTGAAGTTATTGTAATTGGCCCAAAACACCTCAGAGATACACTATGTGATAATATACTGACTCTGGATGACATCACCTTGGCCTCCAGTGCTACAGTCAGAAACCTTGGTGTCATTTTTGACCAGGACTTGTCCTTTACTTCACATATAAAGCAAGTCTCTAGGACAGCCTTCTTCCACCTGCGCAATATTGCTAAAATCAGACCCATTCTATGTCTAAAGGATGCTGAAAAACTAGTTCATGCATTTGTTACCTCAAGACTGGACTACTGCAACTCTTTATTGTCAGGATGTCCCAAAAATTCAGTAAAAAGCCTCCAATTGATCCAGAATGCGGCAGCACGAGTACTGACCGGAACTAGGAAACGAGATCACATCTCTCCTTGGTTAGCCTCTCTGCATTGGCTCCCTGTAAAATCCAGGATAGAATTTAAAATCCTCCTCCTCACCTACAAAGCCATTAATGGTCAGGCACCATCGTACCTTGGAGAGCTTATAGTTCCCTATTTTCCCAATAGGATACTTCGCTCTCTAAATGCAGGTCAACTTGTGGTTCCCAGAGTTTGTAAGAGTAGAATGGGGGGCAGAGCCTTCAGCTATTAGGCTCCTCTCCTGTGGAACCAGCTCCCAGTGTGGGTTCGGGAGGCAGACCCCCTCTCTACCTTTAAGATCAGGCTTAAAACTGTCTTGTTTAGTAAAGCTTATAGTTAGGGCTGGCTCGGGTATGTCCTGGCCCATCCCTTAGCTATGCTGCTATAGAGCTAGACTGCTGGGGGATTCCCATGATTCACTGGGCGCTCTCTCTCTATTTCTGTCTCTCTCCCCCTCTCTCTCTCGATGACTTCATGCCATTAACTTTGTATTTTTTCTCTCCCGTAGTTTGTGCTTCTCTCTCTCCCTCTCTCTGTCCTCATTCTGCAGGTATCTCTGCCTCGGGAGCAGCAGGATCCAGATCCACCACTACTCATCTTTACTATTAACCACTGTTACCTGTCATTATTATTGATAACACCATTACCGACACAGCTGTTCCTGGTCTATCTCTCTCTCTCTTCTCTCCCCTCTCCTCCCCCTCCCCCTCTTTCTATCTTCTCCTAAACCCAACCGGTCGAAGCAGATGGCCGCCCACCCTGAGCCCGGTTCTGTTGGAGGTTTCTTCCTGTTAAAAGGGAGTTTTTCCTCCCCCCTGTCGCCAAGCGCTTGCTCGTTGTAGGAACTGTTGGGTTTTTTTCTGTAACAAAGTAAGGTCTTGACCTTACCCTGTAAAGTGCCTTGAGATAATGTATATTATGATTTGGCGCTATACAAATAAAATTGAATTGAATTGAATTGAATTCTCTGGACTGATGAAACTAAGGTTGAATTGTTTGGAAGAACATGCAGCATTATGTATGGTGTAGAAAGGGCTCTGTATAACACCATGAAGTAGGATGGAGGGAGTTTGCTGCCCCTGGGCCTGGACTGCTCACCATCCAGGGGAAAATGAATAGTGATACAGCAAGACAATGACACTAAACACAGTAAATCTATTGCAGAATGAGCTGAAAGAAAACCTGCCCTTTGGTGCAGCCCAGTCAGAACTGGGAAGTGGCTGAGAGCAGTACCAATTATTAATAATAATAATTTTTGAGAAGTAGAGGCAGATCTGGGTCTGAGTCAGAGATAGCTGCAGAATGAGGATAGGAAGAGAGAGAGAGAGACAGACAGATCTTCTTCACAGCTCTAATATGCATCCGGACAATTCACCTACATACTTTTAAACACCAGACCACTGATTTGCTTTGGCCTGTCATAATGCTGTACAGACTCAGACATGATGGTTAGCATGTCATTGTTCTGCCTCAACATTAGCTCTATCCTTCTCAAACGTCATACAGCAGCGTGTTCTCACAGAGTCAAATTGTCCAGCTCAAACTTGTGAGTTCACCTGCTAGTGGGATTGGATCGAGTTCAGAACTCTTTCACACCAAAAACAAACCACCCCAGAGTTTGATGACTGGACCAAGACCACCTCCTCGAAAGGGTCTCAGTGCGATTGTTTTGGTCCACACCTGAGTGTGATTACTGTTGTCATATCTGCCCAAACAAATTGCAGCAAGGGGGCAAACGATCCAGGGTTTGATTTAACCATACTAAAAAGTGCAGATATGAAAGCAACTTCAAACAGCCAAGTGCAGTTCCTTTAATGCCATGACAGGTTTCACTCTGTGTTAGAGGATCTTGTGATCGATGGTGTCAAATGCAACTCTAAGATCTAACAGGGGAAGTGTAGAGACGAGTCCATTGTCTGAGGCCATTAGGAGATATATGGCAACTTGAACCAGTTATGGGCTCCAAACATTCCTATGCAAATAATAACATTGGTGGTTTGCAACAGCTTTTTCAAGGATTTTAGAAATGATATTAGAAATAAAGGGAAAATTGAATATACTGCAGGTCTATAGTTGGCAAAACATCTGGATCAAGAGTAAGCTTATTAGGAAGAGGTTTAATTACTGCATTCCTACATTACCTCTGAAGTCGGTGGTACATAAACTTAACTTATCAGATCTAATATGGAGACATAAAGCAGACTTTAACAGCTTAGTTGGAGAAGAGTCTAGATGACAGGTTGATCGTTTAGATGAAGATGTTAGCTCAAAGAGATCTGTAGTAGAGAAGCAGCCTGAATATAAATTGGGTGTTACAGTTGATTTTAAGATCCAGGACACTCTGCGTGCTTTATATGTGTCTGGTGTTTGTGGAACGTCTTGATTTTTATTTAAGCCCCGGTGGTAGCATTTTAGGGAGGTCACGCTGCCTGCACGCCTTGTGGCTGTGGTGCATCATCTAGAGTTTCAACATGGAGCCATGACACGTGGTTTCCAGAAAAAATAGTCAGGGAAAAAATCTGTTCATAGATATATTGACTTGATGCAACATATTGACTAATGTTGCTGATACCAGCAACATTACATAAACCTGACACCTTTCACTATTGTTTCAATCTCTATCTGTAATCAGTGATGGATGACATCAAACTCATGTTAGAAATGGAAAATCACAAAGAGCGCTATGACCCTCAGAATCCATGTTGTAATGACAATAAAAAAGTAAAAGCCATGGGAGGACGTTTCCACAGCTATTGATGCAGGTAACTCAGATACTCCAGTTGTTCTCCCTTCTCCCACTCTTTCATAAATTATGTCGTCTGTCACCCAAAAAAAGTAACTTTGATTTTGAGCAAAGACTTTGCTATTTTTTTAATGCATATTTATACATTAGCAGATGTAGGGTGTGTCTGCTTTGCACTGTGTTGTTGTATTTCAGTGTCAGTACATAAGACCTAGTTGCGCCCATCCTCCCCCTCCTTCCTCCCTCAACCCCTCTCTATCAAATTTATGGCCATTATCCAAGGCAACCTCAATGTAGAAAGATAGAGTTAGCAATAGCTGTGCCACAGCAGACACACTGGTGGTGTGGACACACACACATGCAAACAACACCAGTTCAGCAAGGTAGCCACCGCGCACACACAACACAGGCAGTGTGTCCCAGGCATGTTGTCCACTGTACTGGACAATACATCTGTGCCAAATGTAGGAAGAAGTTAATTAATTTATCTTGAATACTCACAATTTTATTTGCAGAGAAGCTCATGAAGTCATTGCTAATGATGATTAAAGGAGTAGCTGGCTAAATCGAGCTGTGACTGTTGTTAAGTGACCTGTAGTGGCTGTAGTGATTATTGTATGTTTTTTTCAGATAAAGGTCCTGTATATTGTACATGCTGCTGGTGCACTCCCACAGGTTATATCATCATTACAATGACAACAAAGGTCTGGAATGGTGGCTGGTATGCTCCAATGGGCCATATCTGAGGGTAGAGACAGGTGAACTGTATGGCAAACTGTTATTTTTATCTTAAATTCTACAACTTAAATACACCGGATATAAAATGTAAGTATTAGTAGTAGGACTAAGTTTGGAGCTCTTATAACCAGCTCTAGTTCTTTAATTTGACTCTGGATAAGTTGGAACACATAGTATTTCTCTAAATGTTGGACTGTTCCTTTAAGCGTATTGTTAAATATATGGGATAAAATGTAGGCCAGTGTTAAAGAAATGGTTTCCCACATTTGATGGCACAAACCTAATTCATAGCCCAAATTAGGGGCAAATCTGTCCCTACTGCCCTCCCTTAATTTCTTGAGACAGACACAATCCAGTTTGACATTTGTCTTAGTTTAAACACACACACACACACACACACACACACACACACACACACACACACACACACACACTCTTTGTCATTTAATTAAACAAAACAAAGAAAGTAAGAAAGAAAAAAGAAAATGATTTTAATTGGATTAATATGATCACCAGGGATTAGATCTGGGGTTCTGAATGTGTCACTCTAATGACTGTATGGATCGCAGTGAGATCATTGTCTTTAAAGAGACTGTCATGTAAAAAACTAGCCCATAGGTTTTCTGTGCGAGCAGGTTATTACGACCCATAGGTTTAAGGTTTGACAAGCTTTTGTTGCTGTGGTCATTATAATGGGAACCAGGGGGAAGTTAGGTGGCATAGTATAATGAGGGGCAAAGTCCGCATTAGGTGGAGGCTGCAGTTGATGGATGGGTTGACAAATCTGAAATAACTCTTTAGACTTATATTTCCTGTTTTATTTTGAAGTTCTTCCTAGTGTGTCTGCTTATGTGTAATGTGTTAACCCTCCTACTGCGTGAGAAAAGGGTCTCCACCTTTGCTGTGTGTGGGTCAAATTTGAACCATGTTTGAATTCACTAACAACACTGATAAAAAACACTAACTATCATCCAGTTAAATGATTTATCTGCTAAGTAACTTTTTATTCATCCATAACCTTAATGTAAAAACTTTATGCATGTTATTTCATGTACATTAAATTATATTAGTGACAGCTCCACAAGTATTAACCAAGAAAAGCAATGAATTAGGTTCCACCATTTAAGTAGTTCAGTCATATCAGTGTAAGGTCGATTCACACTCCTCTCTGCTCTAAGTATACCGAGATTCTAAGTTACTGGAGACAATTTTCTTTTGATTATAAAAACGACTCACTGAAATTGGTTGAGAAATGTGTTAAAGGTCAGTTGTTTAAAAGCCAGTCATGCCCGGTCCAAAATGGCAGTGATGTTAACGTATGTGTGTCAGAGTTCTAATTCTGCGGGGGTCTGACCCCCCTGATTAAGGCTTGGACCCCCCTGAAAGGCCACCGCGATAAGACACTGACAGACAGACAGACAGAAAGACAGAGCGGTAGTGAGTTCTTCAGACCATCAGAGCAAAGTGGAAATATCCACAAATCTGATATTTTCATTTATTCCCATGATGCTGCTCCACTCAGGCTGTGCGGACGCAGGCAGGTGTGAGTGAGTTGCTACGGTTTTTGCCGACATTAGTTGTTGAGCCCATTTCATTTATCAGAGTGTTTGTACTTTGTTACAGTTGTTAGACTGTGAAGACACCTTGTGAATATTGAGAATAACAACCCTCAGGTTTAATGATGCAAATTATACTGTGATGTGTTTGACCTCATATACATTTTTTTGACCTTGAAGATGGTCTCATAGCCTGATCTACTACCATTTTAGGACGCATGATGTTTTTAAAATATAATTTCAAATATGAAATAAAGATAAAGAAATCTGTATTAAATTACGGCCTTAATGTCGCCTGTGTTAAGAGTGCTTAGTCAAGTGAAGGCTTGTCACTGCCCTGTGCTCACATGACCTCACGAGAATGCTGTCACACTTGCAGATACTGTTGTGTGTGCTTGTGTCATGTGCACCTGTGTGGTTTTTATTTATATTCATAATTTTACTTATATTACTAATTATACTATTATTATAAGATTTTATTACTATTATTTTTGTTTTGTTGTAAATTTTGTCATTCCTGATGATTTGGCAACATTTATTATATATTTCTTACTTTTTTAAGGCATTTAGAAAAAAGAATTATCAAAATTTATTTTATTGTATTCAGTAGGCCATGGTTTAGGATGTAATGAAGCCTTGTTTTGATTAAAAAAATATAAGTAAGAAGTGTGTATCTAAACTTGAATATGGGTCAAATTTGATTTGATCTTTTAGTATTTGATCTTTTAGTATCAAACAAATGATCAGGTGCAGAGCACAATGCAGAGTCAAAGCAGGTGTGTAGGTTTATGTCACCACCAGCCGCTTTTTCTGATCTTGCCACTGATCATGCGTGAACAGCCTTAGTGCTAATGGAAGAAACTGTAGTCTCTTGGTCAGTGGATCAGTTCCTAAAGGACTGGAGGCAGAAACATCATCTTGTCCTATACAAGTATCAGTAATGTGTTACGTTACAAAATCGCCTTCACCATGTCTTTGTTGACGAACTGGTATTTATCAGGTTCCTCCTTACCGATATTATGGTATGGATATTATTATTATTATTTATTTTTTTGATGAATGAGAAATGTATTAACCTGATGAATGTGTTTCTCCTTAATGTTCTTGGTGCTGAAATAATGATTTCATCTCTTGTTACAACAGTGCTTTATGTTACTTTCATAAAGCAACATTACATGTACAGCTGTGATGAATCAGTGAGTTGATCTGCAACTTTGATCATTAAATAATCTTTTAAGTCTAAATATTTGCTGGTCACAGCCTCTCAGATGAGAAGATGCACTTCTTTGTTGTACATGATAGTAAATTAGATATTTTCGGGTTTTAGACTGTCTGTCAGACAAGACATTGGAAGACATGATACTGAGCTGTTGGACAAGCATTTTATCTATTTTCTGGCCAAAACAATTAAGCAAGAAAATAATTGTCACTTCAATCGATAATGAAAATAATTGTTAGTTCCAGCTCTTATCACATGTTAAGGGATGGTGTAAGTCTTCGTCAGAGCAGGATGCTTGCTTTCAGTCAGTAAGTTTTCTGCTCTGACAATCCATCACTCATTAGACAGGGGCAGTGATCAAGGTCACTCTGCATCCAGAACCATGCTGTCTTGGGTGGAGATCTGCTGGAGCAGGTCCAGGAGCTTCACCGCCACATTCTCTCACATCTGTCATGCATGTCAGGATGTTGAGAACTTTAAAGAAACTCTCTAATCAGGGGGAGTGTAACTCACTGAACTGAACCCAAAGTTTCTCAGTGTCAGCCCTGATAAGAAAAATTGGAATTCATTAAAAGCTAAAGCAGGGAGTTTCAGTGCCTCTTTTGTTTGTCATCACTCTTTTTAAAAGTCAGTAAACCTGATCTCACAGCACAGCTGCTGTCACTGATCACAATTTTTCTTCATTTTGTCAGACGATGTAGTAAATGTCATAAAGTAATGATTGTATCTGCAGTGCAACGGCGTGGTATTGGCTGGTAGTTAAGGTAGTATTTTTGAACCATGATTAAATTTCACACCATTTCCAACATCTGACAACAGAAACAGAAAATCTGTAAATCAAAACAACTGTATGGTGAATTCTGCTGCATTTTAAACAGTATATGTGATGACAAGGCAGCAGGAGACTAAGCAGACACCATCTCACTCCCTCCCTCTCTTGGTCTCTTGCTATTTGCATCCATGAAAAACTAGCTGTGCTGTATATGTTTTATGACAAAATTAATTAATTTAAATTTAACTGTCTGGCACTTCGTTCTACACTTGCTCTACATTCACAAGTTAATTTCACCTCAGCTAGTCCAGCAGAAAAAGGGCATGTTAAATAGTGGAGCAGGGCTCACATGTGGTTCATGGACACACACACACACACACACACACACACACACACACACAGGTTAGAATGGCAGCAGATCATCTCAGCAGCTGTATCAGGGCATACTGAGAATAGAGATGAAGGGTTTTGTCAGAAGTTAATTTCACCTCAGCTAGTCCAGCAGAAAAAGGGCATGTTAAAATAGTGGAGCAGAGCTCACATGTGGCTCATGGGCACACACACACACACACACACACACACACACACACACACACACACACACACACACACACACACACACGTTAGAATGGCAGCAGATCATCTCACCAGCTGTATCAGGGCATACTGAGAATAGAGATGAAGGGTTTTGTCAGAGGGCACAACACATGTCAGGACTGACAGATGGAATAAAAACCTCTGTCACTGAGGTTTGGCTACTTGGTTAAGGTTCATCAGTCACCATGGTCACAGTTAAAGAACCAGTGTTGACTGTGGTGTTCAAACTGCGATATCCTATGACTTCAAAACATTTTAAAAACTTGTGCTACTTTGAGATGGCAACAATAATTCTTGGACAGTGTAGCTTAATAAGAAAGAGTAAACATCCATACAGGAAGTCCTTATAACCAATAATACCATTTTCCTGGTGAGGACAGCCTCATTGAGCATGTCCCCAACAATCATCACTTAACTAATACAACACATCTCCAGCAGAACTTTTCATTATATATATATATATATATATATATATATATATATATATATATATATATATATATATATATATATATACTGTATATATTTCTTATTCCTCATATGTTAAGTTTTTACATTGTGCTGTAGGCCTGTGAGCTATAATTGAACTGAGCTGTATTAACATTGATGACGTATGTATCATGCATTATTTTCCAGCCAGTCATATGGAAATGCATTTAGACACCTTTGTGCCATGAGGACTCTTGAGGAGCTCTTGCTGTAATGTAATTCTATTGGACAGCAACTGGCGGATCTCATAATTTAATTTATTTTCTTCAAGTCCATGGGAGAAAAAAATAAAGAAGCTTTCATTCAAATTAACAACATTAGCCCCACAAATAAATATGTCAAAGTATGTGATGTCTGCGTATAGGAGGAGCTATTAATTGAAAGTGATGCAAGATGGATCTGAGCACTTATTACCCTCCTGACCTAGGGGTGTCAGGGAGGGTCTTGATGGTCTCTGCCGCCACAGCCTGTAGACTGTATGTGAAGACAAAAAGGCAGAGCGACATCGGCCTTTGTACAGCAGGACTGCAGGATTTATTCTCGTAAACCAATCATGCCCATTATCAATTATTACAAACCGTAAATAAATGTGACGCTTCTGCCCGTCACCATAACCAAACAGCACAAAACAAACCCCTTTCTTTCTTGTTTACATTTTACATTGTACTGTGTTAACTACGTTAGCAGTTAGCAACTGTCACCCAAACACTGACATTAAAGCAGTTAAAACTCAAAATTGCTCGGTTGAAACTCTCTATTCTTTCCCCACATAACGTCGATACTCTTGAAACTTGTTTTGAAACATAGACATGTGCATTCGGAGAAGTTAACCCCACCTGTATGTGAAGACAAAAAGGCAGAGCGACATCGGCCTTTGTACAGCAGGACTGCAGGATTTATTCTGCAGGATCTGCCAAGGGATTTTGAGTTTCTCTCAGGCGTAAGGCGCCCCCTATTGACATGAAAGAGTATCGCGCTACTACCGAAAACAACAGTACAATGAAATGAGCACTGAAATCCCATTTTCTGATACAATAAAATGAAATTAAAAAATATTTATAGGCGTGTCTTGTTTTCTTTTTGTTAAACCATTTCAAACACAATTTTCAATGCACTCAGTATTTTTTTTAACACATAATGAGCTGTACAACTACTTAAATGACAACATATTTTCCATTTACAGTATACTGTTTTTAATCATCTATGAATTCAATGTATTTTTAACATCTTTTTTTTTAACCTCTACACTCAATGAACTTAGTTTTTAACCCTTTACACACTGCTTTGTTCAGGAGGAGTTGAAGATCATGTGCATATATGTAATAAGAGCAGACACAAATTTTTGCAGATTGTAATAAGGGATCAAATCAGATTGAACATACTTTGAGATCTATTTAATGGGTCATTGACATTTTAACCAAACAAATATACTTCAAACCTGAAGCTTAAGTAACTGAAATATTATTTATGTCAGACTTAGGATGTGTATGTTGGTGTCTGATCTAGTTATGATGATATCCTGGATGTGGTGTTTATATAGGAACACAAAGAAACCTGCAACACAAACTCAAAGTCCACTTACTTGTTTGTTGTGGAGCTTCTGATGTATCACGTGGTCTTCATCAGCTGTCATGGGACTGTGGGTGTTCAAACTTTTGAGAAACTTTCTGAGAATGTTTAAGACTTCTTATCCACGCCATCTTAAAACTGAATTCAGCCCTGACCTTAAAGTCTTACTGAATTGGGGACGTTACAATAACAGGGTCATGCTCTGGAAACGATTTATCAAGCAACAGAAAATTGTTCACACTGTTTGTCAGCCATGAAGTTGGCCCTTCTCTAACTATTACTGCATCTGTAGAACCTGTAGCGTAACATAATTATGACTGGCTCCGGTGCAAATATTTCTTTTGTACCCCCCAACAACCAAAAATCTGAAATAGATTTAGCCAGCCAACACTAACAAATCAACACAAAATAACTTACACATTGTGCTGGTAAGCATAGAACAAACTCATTATAGGTCCACACAGTGTGAATGAGTGGATGACAGAACCTGATCACACAATCATCTCATTTATATAATTCATCATTCATCATCATCATCATCCAGCTAATGTAAGCAGCATGTCAACAATGCTGACATTTGATGAAGTTGAAACATGCTGAGCAAGTTCAGCAGTAAACTCCTCCCTCTCTTCTATTCTTTCTCTTCGCTTTTTTTGTTTTGGCTTGCTGCTAACTGGATCGTCCATTTGCTGAAGAACACTTGCTTCTTGCTAAAAGAAAATACAAAATTGACGTCCATGCAAGTTATCAGAAATGACAGGAAGCAAGCTCATTGGTCAAATCCTAATTTGACCAATTTGGATTAGGAACCCCGCAAACCTTGCTTCATAACTATTAAGAAGAATCTAACGAAATTAAACAAGTGGTCCGCAGGAATTCTGCTTATTTTATTTGTAAAAAAATATGCATTTTTGAAACATTTCAATAAGGGCAATAAAAATATTAAATAATGTGACTTAAAACTTAAAAGTGTGATGGGCCCCTGACAGCTACTTGGCCCCAGTGCAGTGCACCAGCTGCACTGTGGACAGCTACACTTTTGTGTAGAGCCCACATTAGAATAAATTCAGGAAAAGCTGAGCATCTAAATCATTTGCAGTTCAGCAGTTCATCTCTGCAGCTTTGACTGAAATATGTTTTTAAACTCCTCATTTGTTTATTTTTAGAAGTCACACATCCTCTCCAATACTTTTGGCTCATCTTTCATTTGATACCATTCTCTCAGGTTCACAGACCTCTCATTTAATTAATTGTGAATAAGTTGGCTCCTGCTATCATGCTGTTTCCATAATTGTCATAGACATTGAATAACTATTTCTTTGATGTTTGAGTGTTTGAGTCTCAATAATGGTCTCAATAATGGAATTATATGTATATGAGCCTTCTTCCGGCTCCCAACGAAGGCGGACGCATCTTCCCCCTCTCTCCTCTCCCTTTTTTTCCCTGCTTTGCATCTCACGTCTCGTCCTGTCTTGTCTAAACCTTGGAAGCCTCTCTCCGCACTGCTCTCTAAATCTAAAATCATGGAATTGGTCAACTGGTCTCTCAACGCAATTGACAGGATCTTCTCGACGAGAAGCCCGGGTTCGGGGGAACCTGTCTGCCCTGGCGGAACGTACCCCGCTGGCTACATGAGGGACTCCTGGGAGGACTGGAGGGTCGTGTGCCTGGCGAGTCTTTCCGTTGAGGACATCGAAGATCTCTATATATTCGGAACTGTGATATCAGGCTTTCTGCTGATTGGATTAGGCATTGCCCTGGTGACAATTCGGAAGACGGTGACAGCAGTCCAAATCCCCACGCTGCCCGACATAATTGATGGAGTGAGTAAAGCTGTAAGCACTCAGACTGTGATTGTGAACCGCAACTTGGGAACCACCTTGGAAGGAGCTGTTAATGCTCAGACTGTGGTCATAAATCGCAACATGGGTCACATCTTGGAGAAGCTTGCAGCTTTGGAAAGGAGAATGGATGGAGATGACCAGAATGGACTAACAGAGTAAGCCGTGTCTATTGAAATACGACTGCTCGCCCTAACCCAAACAATCATAATCTAATCTGCGTTCCGGCCCCCGCAGCACCGGCCTTGGCCAAGACCGGTGCTGGAACAACTCCCCCACGAGATCGCTGCAGTGAGACGCTTCTACTTCTACCCCCCCCCCTCCTCCACGGACACCTGTGGATTGTTGACTCCGTCCAGGAACCGATCAAGGATGTCTCCATGGCAACTTGCTGTGTTATCGTGATGACACCCTGCGAACTGAGGCACTGATTGTGAACTAGACGAAGCGACTCCCCAGGCCTATGCACACACACACATTCACGGACACCTCTTACATGTACATATGCAACTCACAACCCAACCCCATCCCACGCCTTCGCCGCTTCCTCCCATCCAGCGCGGCGGGCGGGGTCCGATAGCTGCGCCTTAATGGCAGCGGCTGCGGCTGGCTGCCTGTCTGCACTGGAATCACCTCCTCCTCCCTTTCCCCCCTCCCCTGGAGCAAATTGTCTTGAGTCACTGTGTTGTAAGATGTGTTTGTTTATATATGCCTATGTTGCTGAGGTTTCTTTCCCGAATCCCCCCCCCCCCCCAGGAGTATAGTTTGGGTTTTGTTATTTTTTCTCCTCTCTTCTCCACTTGTTTTTTCCCCATTCCTCCTTTTTAAATGGCGCCGCAGATGGCTGCCTCGGTGTTTTGGTGCGCTCTGCACCATTCACTAGAACAAATTCCTTGTACGTGAAAACATACTTGGCAATAAACCTGATTCTGATTCTGATTCTGATTCTGATTCTCAGTGACTTGAATGGGAAACTGTTCTGAGTCTTTTGGACCTCACTGTATGTGTTGGTTGTTTCTGTAACGTGACAGGGAGAAGTAGGCCTTAGAGTCTTGTTCTTGGCTTTACCTTGATAAGATCTCAGTGGAGTATGTCTGCTCGGCTCTATACAACATTTCTGGGACTTGTGTGACGGTGTTTCCCCTGAGATTTTGCCCTAATTGAAGACTGACTAGGGACAAAAAAAAACTTAACTTGAAGACTGATCTGAGGTTTATGTAATTCAACACTATATTTTCTACCTCGCTCTTCTTCTTCCCTCTCTCTATCATGAGAGACTCTTGTTTTTTCCCAGGGTGTCCTCTTTCCGTCACTCTAATCAGCCCTTTTAATTACTCTTGCTCTCAGCCACCCAACGCCTCCCTGTCACCCCTGGGAGTTCCTGCCTGGAAAAGGAGAGAAATGGAAAGGGAATGCAGGGGCTGATGACAGGCAAGGGGCTCATGAGGGAAGCTACAGGAAGACCGGGGGCTGTGGCAATATGAGGCCTTTGCCAGTCCATCAGCGGCACTGCCAGCTCGCCTCCCTGCCTGCTGGGCAGCTGATGTCATGATAAATGGGGTTTTCCTTTCCTAATCCAATCCAGCACTGTCCTCTAATGGCATGACACAGAGCCAGGAAAAAGAGGCTAAATGGGTGATCAAGGTGTCTGGTCTAATATTTAAGAAGATGTTAAGTTTAGTCTCCTTTATTTATAAAGTGCATTAACTTTTTGATGTATTTTTTCATCTCTTAACTGTATGATTAAGATTTTGACAGATGCTATCAAACAACGGTAATTGAACTTATCAGCGAATAGAGGAGGAGCAGCACAGCCACATACTCTGTGTGCTCAGAGGAACCATCACCTCATGATGTTATTATAAAAAAAGGCTGAGAATATTCTTAAGTCAAGGTGTACTTTTTTCTGAGCTTCCAACCATTTGCTGCACAAGCAAAACCAAGAAGTCCACCAACCTGGCTGGCCATCTAAACTCACCACTCACCACTACTCTTTACATTAGTGGTGAGAAGAAAAGCATCAGGATGAACAACCTTGAGGTGGATGGACTACAACAGCAGAGACCATGTCAGATTCCACTTCCTGTCACCAAGACCAGAAACCTGAGGCTGCAGTGGACACAGGCCCACTAACACTGAACACTGGACAGTTGAAGACCTGGTCTATGGATCTGGATTTCTGCTGAGGCAGCAGATGGTAGGGTCAACCTACCTTGTGTCAACAGTCCAGGCTGCTGCTGGTGGTTTAATGGTGTGAGGAATGTTTTTCTTGGCCTTGGGCCTTGATTCCATCAGTCATGGTCTGAATGTCACAGTCAATCTGAGTATTGTTGCTGACCATGTTCATCTCTTCATGGCCACAGTTTACTAATGGCTTCTTCCTGCAGGATAATGCTCCATGTCACAAAGCTAAAGTTGGTTCACCTGTGGACCTTGGGTCTCCCTACTGGAGTGGGGGATCCATCTAATAGCACACAACTAATGTAATTAGTAGGCTAAAGTCATTCACACCATGGATTTCTTCCAGATAAAGCACATTTTATTCATAAAGTGTAGTACAAGGTAGAACTGCCACTGTCAGTGAGTGCAGGTTTTTTGTCTGCCCTCTGATGCAACCTGAAAGATCATCTCCTGAAATAGTGCCCCATACAGCGGCAAACATACTGGACCTTCATCAACATTGTTACAATGACAAACATGCAGTTAGGCTTCTGAAATAGTCATGGTTTGTTTAGCTTTGGGCAGAGAAACAAACTGTTTAGGTTTAGAGAAAGATCATCGTCTTCACTAAAGTAAGAGTACAACCGTTGTCATAGTTACAATTATAAACATACAGTCAGAGTTCTGGAACGGTCATGGTTAAAAGAAACAATAGTGAGTATGGATTTGAAATGGGAAATGAACAGTGGTGTTTGGTACCAAAGTGCACGAACAGCCCTCATACATTTGGTCTTAACTGAGTTATGACCTGTATCTGACTTTCTGACAGCTGTTTTACTGTACATGCAAAAACGTGCAGTTTCTGTCAAAACAGCTTTTAAAATTTGCAGTAAAGAAGAAGAAGAAGAAGAAGAAGAAGAAGAAGAAGAAGAATACCTGGACTTTGGCTATGTAGTTAATACACTCTGATTTTGTTTTGTTGCCATGACTTTGCTGTAGGACTCACCACACTTACTTGACTAAGACAGAAACACGTGAGCTATGTGCTGGAAATAATAATCAAACCTAAATTAATTTTTTAATAAACTAGTTAAAATGGACAACAAAGCTGAGGGAACACATCTAGTTTTTAGACACTGCATTTTTCTCTGAGCATTTTGTGAAGATTCTCCAAAGGCAGAGAGAAGTATCTGCATTTTTAGGCATTTTGTGGGTTTTATGAAAATTTTTTATTTGGGTTTTTGTGATATTTAGTTTGTGAAGGACACATAACTTGGTTTTAAACCATACAGACAATCCCTGGAATGATATTCAGAGTTCATCCTTGATCTTATACAGCAACAGCAGTTGAGAAAACAGTCTCACCACATGATCTATCTAATAGCTGATCAGGATTTATTTATGATCAGCAAACCCCAGAGCAGGCCCTCAATGTACCCTGACTCTTTTCTTAAATCCTGAATCCACATATACTGTACATTCAGGTTCCTGTTGGAAACACTGGTGATAGAAGTCTTTTAGTTCATTTCTTAAAGTTATGATCCATTCAGTGTATTTCTATTTTGCCTCTCTGTATAGGTATTCTCATTATTACTAGTGGAGTCTGCCTGATCAGCATGAGATCAAAATTGCCTTATGAGGTGCAAGAGATTCACTGGAAATAATCAATACACCTCCTGGATATGATGCACAAAGCAGAAGACAACATCAGTATTAAAATGTCAGACAATACTGGTATTGTCTTCCTTAGTCTCCTTTGACAAACAATGTGAAGTGTTTGACTGCATCATAAACAGATTCATCAGTTTCAAAGGGGCTGCTCCAGGTGAGTTTGCTGTCCCGAGTGGTTGATAAATGTCCTTAAATGCCCTGTATTACTATAGTGTATTTGCTGTTACCACCTCATCACCCAAGACCAAAATCCTGAGTATAATCAGAGGACATTTTCTTGTATGGAAAGACAGAGACTTGGTGTGGGACGAGCCCAGGTCTCTAACAGAGCAGTATTCAGAGACCACACTGTGCTGTATATAAACAGTAAGAATTTAAAACCTCTTAATCACCTTTATAAGGTCCCACCGCTCTTTAGAAACCCCTGAGGCTACGTACATTTTTATTTGGGGAATGTCAACGCCTGAACAAAATATCAGTGTCATGTCAATCCATCCAACAGCTGCTGAGATATTTCAGTCTGGACCAAAGTGGTGGACAGACCGACCACAAGGTAGGCGGACAGACGAACCCATCAACCAACTTTGCCATCCCAAAGCCATACTACTAGCATGGCAAAAAATGAGAACCCATATCTGCAATGTGTAACTTTTATTTCATCCAGCAAACTCATACTCAAAACCTGCCAATGCTGGCCAAGGGTTATATTGCAACAGTAATGACCTCTCAGTATGGATACTAAGTGCTGATGCTGATTGAACAATATGTTGCACCTAGAATACAAGAAATCTATCTATAGTGCAAACAGGACATGATACAGAAAGTGGACTAACAGACATTAAAGCTCCAGTCCAGTGTATCTTCCTGACCATGTTTTTTAACTGTGCTCATTTAGTAGATCTTTACAAATTAATACAATATAACATAGGTTACAATTCTGTGATATGTTTGTGGGTGATTTCACTCATTAGCGGAGCCACGGGTGGAGTAACATACCTGTTGGGATCTGTGAGGGGGCATCTCTGCTCTCTTTGTCAGCAGTGAAATGGCTTTCTGCCAGAGCGCTGCTGTCACACAGGCCTCATCCTTAATCAGTCAGCGTAACATCCCAGCTCGCGACCCCCATATGTTTGATCACGATATGACAGAGAAGTCTTATTAGTCCTCTGTACTCTACAGTAATTAAACTTGCCTTGTTATTTTCTATTCCCTCTACCCCCCCAGCCTGAGCAACACTTCTCCATCCATTGCTTTATCCTCCCTATAATTATCCATCTGCAAGGCTGTGGAAAGCCGGTGAGGTTAAAGGAAAGTGTATTTACTGCATCGCGCCAACAATAAAAGTTTTTTTTTTAAAGGGGATGTTAGAAAGTTGATTACAGATAGAATAAACATTGGATGTTGTGTGCCTTCAGTGCAAATTGCTGCTCATGTGCCTGGTCTAACAACAGTGTTACTGTGGTCAATGACTCAGTTTGAGGAGTGTTCAAGCTGCAGTATTGCCTCCTCACTGAGCATTTACAGGACAAGCACACAGGCGCTATCCAGTAAATCCTGCTTCTTGTTGTGTTCTAATGAGCACACTGGAGACACTTAGATGTTGGATTTTTGATGCGTATTTCAGTGGTCTTTCTTTGAAGCACCTGCTTTTAAACTCACAAGCTTCCAGCAGCACAGTGAAATATCCTGGTGTAAACGACACTGAAGACCTGTCACCATGAATGGTTTAATGTCAGTAATGTTGACATTATCACAGGATAAAAGCCCTTTTAGTTATTTTACCTAGAAACATTTTTCAGATATTGCTTTCTATTGACTTATGGAACTTCTGAGTCAAAGGATGTTTTCGAATATATTGCAGTTAGTACTGTCACACCTGTGACTCTTTTCCCCTCATTAATATATATGTGCTGATACAGTTTCTAGTTTATTCGGTCCCTACAACTAATGTACTCTGATAGTACAGCAGTGTAGTAATTCCTACCTTCATTAAGGTTCTATATATATATATATGTATATGTATATATACATATATATATATATATATGTGTGTGTGTGTTTATCTACAGCACTGTCTGCATGGCTGCTGAGAGCAGGGGTAGGGTAACGAGCTCCTGTGTAGTTCAGCTTACATTCAGCAACAAGCAGAAATGAGGGTGGAGACACAGGGTGTACAACATCACGCTGCCTGCAGCACCGCTGTGTGTGTGTCTGCCTACTCTTTACATCGTCCTTTGCTATTTCCATTACTATTAGGTAGTTGGAGCATTTTGAGACGGGACTAGTTTTTCTAAAAGCTTATAGTCAGCTGTGCAGACTTGTTGTGGTGCTCAACATGGTTTTTTTTTGCTGTTTTAAATGTCTTATAGTGTTTTATAGTGTGTGTTTTACAGTGTCCATTAGTGTTTTTGTACAGTGTGCTATCATGATCTGAGAAACAGTTGCCATATTGTGTGGTTGCATCGTGTCCTGCTGTTATAACCGCTGGAATTATGCTGGAAGACAAAATCTTTACAAAAAGATACTCAGAAGTATAGTTTTCACCTTTTAATTTCCTACAACTGCTGGGCTATTTAGTTTTTAACCAATAGTGGAGACCAGGGATGATTGTAACATTTTTGACATTTCTGTCTGTATCTTGGAGCTCTTTTAAACCATTCACACCTAAGGCACCCTCAGAAAAAGCTTTCCAAAGCCTAAGCACTGTGTAAAAACAGCCTCCTAAAACCTGAGGGTTTTCTGAAAAACTTGACATTCACTCAAACCTTTATTTCTCAGCCTCTGATGCAGATAAAAACATGAAATAAAAACCCCTCACACTGTAAATGCAAACATGGTATTTAATTAAAAATAGTAAATTGACTTAAATCAGTTTTTATCAAATTGCTATTAACACTCGCTTTTAGTAAGTTACTTGTAATTTGTGGTTGGAAAATCTCACCAGCTCAGTCTACTTGAGCTGGATTCATTTAGAAAAAGTACGTTTTTGATAATTGTGCTTTTTTTCTGTGTTGGAATGTAGCTAAGTACATTTACTCAATACTGCACTTAAGTACAAAGTACTTTAAGTACTTTAGTTTTTTTTTCTTTTCATATTACTTTCTACTTTTACTCCACTACATTTCAGAGGGAAACATTGTACGTTTTACATCAATGCATATGTAATAATATACGTGATATATAATAATAATCACAAGAGCCATTTTCCTCTATTGAGTATGCTACTTTTTACTTTTAATATTTCAAGTATTTCTTTTTGTGGCCATATGCCACAGGTCCTGCAGTGAACTAGCAACAGCTATGACAAAAATGTTGCTGGAGATGTCATCCCGGACCCAGGGCCAACCGAAGAAGAAGGATATTGTGTCAGGTCGGGGGGTACTGACGATGCGCAGGAACCTGAAGAGGTCAGGGGCAAGGAGACGCAGGACATTACAGTACCTGAAGGTGATGTTCATGCCAGCACTTCTAGTGAAGCTAACGTTAGTTCAGAGAGGAATCCGGATGAGGCTGAGCCGCTGCTGGACTATTTCACCCAACCTAACCAAAACAACCTGTGTTTATTTTTTAAAAAACACCCAACTGAGAATACAAAAAAGGCACTTAATAGGTGGTTATTTTGCAGGAATGGCACTGAGCGTTCGTGGTTAACCTATAATGACACCACACAAGCAGCATTTTGTTCACTCTGTTTAGCTTTTACCACGCAAGATAATTTGTTAACGAATGGTATGAGGTTTACATGATACCAGTATTGAGGTGCATTTTGTTTTCTTTGATCACATTGTTTACTTGCTAATTTGTTTGGGATTGTAATTATTATTTATTTTTATATTATTTATTTATTGATGCAATATCGCACTTTTTTTATTTTGTCTTTAAGCCTACATTGTAGCTTATGTTTGGGTTGACAACATGACTCACATTGAGCATAATATTGTGTGATTGTTATTTATCGGGGGGGGGGGGGGGTTCGTCGGTCCAGTGGTGGGCCAGTCCAGAGGGAAAATTGCCAGGGCCGAATTTGTTCCCAGTCCGACCCTGACTTGTATTGTAACAGAGTAGTTTCACGGAGTGGTATTACTACTTTTGCTTCGGTTATGGATTTGAAAACTTCGCCCACTTTTTTTTTTTTTTCGTTTTCTTTCTGTAAGTAAGTGCCATGTTTTTCGTGCTTGCTAGTAATGATGTGTGTAATAATGTAATAACGCTAGCTGAACTATATTATACATAACGTGGATCGCAACGTTGGATGAAACTTGGTCAGTGCTTTATTATTTTTTCTATATTTCTACCTCAGTGTTGTAAATAGGGAACATTAAAGACTTTTGTCACGTTAAAGTTGAGGAGAAACTTTAGTGTAACGGTCGCGGGCGTGCTCGTCACGTGCACGCGCACACCCGCTGTCGGAGTTGATTTCTTTTCTGAGGCCAATGATTTATGGAGTACTGACTCACGATGAGAGACTGATTCCGGCGGTTTGTGAGTTCCCATGAACAGGAGGGCATTCACATGGCAGAATATCAGAAGAAGTCTGGATGTATCATTTTAGTTTAAGCTAGGCTGTTAAGTTAGGACTACGCTAACCTTGAGATCACGAGATCACTGCAGTGAGACGCTTCTACTCCTACCCCCCCCCTCCTCCACGGACACCAGTTGATTGTCCGGGACCCGATCAAGGATGTCTCCATGGCAACTTGCTGTGTTATCGCGATGACACCCTGCGAACTGAGGCACTGATTGTGAACTAGACGAAGCGACTCTCCAGGCCTATGCACACACACACACATTCACGGACACTTCTCACACGTACATATGCAACTCACCCCAACCCCCTACCCCATCCCACGCCTTCGCCGCTTCCTCCCATCCAGTGCGGCAGGCAGGGTCCGATGGCTGCGCCATAATGGCAGCGGCTGCGGCTGGCTGCCTGTCTGCACTGGAATCACCTCCTCCCCCTTTCCCCCCTCCCCTGGAGCAAATTGTCCTGAGTCATTGTGTTGTAAAATGTGTATATATGCCTATGTTGCAGAGGTTTTCTTTTTTCCCGAATCCCACACTATACCCCCCCCCCCCCCCCCCACCCCCCGGAGTATAGTTTGGGTTTTGATATTTTTTTCTCCTCTCCTCTCCACTTGTTTCCCCCCCCCCCCCTTTTTAATGGCACCGCGGATGGCTGCCTCGGTGTTTTGGTGCGCTCATTGCATCAATCACCAGAAAAAATTCCTTGTATGTGAAAACATACTTGGCAATAAACCTGATTCTGATTCTGATTCTGACTTAGCTAAATTTAGCCACCAACAATAACAGTCTGTGCTTGTCAAAGACAGGTGTGTGACTGGGGATATCACCACAGTCAACTAACTTAATGTTATTTTATTTAACCCTCCTCACTTAACACTCGTTGATATTCGTAGCTGTGCCGTTTCCATGGTTACCACATGTAGCGCGTGTTGCTTCTTAAACAGCGATGATGTGATGATGATGAAGAAAACTCTGCTGACACCGTCTTGCTTGTATATAAAGAGGTTTATTACAAAGAAGTCCAGCATCAAATCAAGCACTATGGATTGCCTGAGAGAGGAGTCAGAGCCAATATGAATCTCCTCTAAATAACTGCTCCAACTCCCCACTTATATAGGTTAGTTGTTCTCATGAACCTAAGGTAAACATATGATTTTCTATAAAAACAGGAAAAGGACTTCATCGCATAAGATGAGGAAGTCATCCATCTTACAATGGCACCTAGAACTTTTTACCTAAACCTCTTAGCTAAGGCCCTTAAATCTTTTTTGACCAGGGGACACCTAGCTAAACATAACAAACCCATAAATTCACATATCCTATAGAACTTCAGATACTACACACGCCAAATGAGCGCGCCCACTGTTTACTCGCGCAGTGCTTGTCTGATCACACGAGGAGAGCAGTGAGAGCCCACAGATCAGACTTGGTACAGACAAAAGTGTCTCCCTATCTGAAAAGATCTTAACACCCAGTTTATCATGGGGAAAGTATTTGCTGGCATACTCAGTGGCCTAAGTTATTCTTTAAGGTCATGTTGTCTAGAATATGTACATTATAATACTGTCTTTGTGGGTAATAGGCCTATGTTACAGTTTTCACTTGTACTGGATTCAAGATGTTTGTGAGTTGTGGTGAGCTTTGGTTGTGTTAAATTGTTGTATTCTTTTTAACTGTCCCCTTACAGGCTCAGGCAGATGGTGATCAATCCACAGTTCCCTTGATGTCTAGCCACATAAGTGAATTGTTTACCATTTACCTTTTGTACTGCAGTGTTCATTTGGTAGCTGTTCTTGTCTTAAAGAAGTTCAATGATTAAAAGCTTGACAATTAGATAGATTTTTGCAAGGATTTATTTTTTTTCTATAGCTCTGGTATTTCAAGTCTGATACTGCAAGTTAGTGTTTTTGTTTTTTTCTTTCTATTTTGCTGGGCTTGATGCTAAACTTATCTTTTCTTTCCTTTCAGATTTTTAAGAAGACAAAAAAACTTCCTATGCAGTGGATGTGTAAGTACTGCACATTTTGTGCTGAAAAGAGGGGCTACTTACTTAAGCATTACTGCTTAAAACATGGGTGCCACACCCGAATATCACTACTACCATGCCTTCATAAGGAGTGCCTGTGCACATTTAAATCTTTCAATGCACTCAAAGTCCACTTATCAACATGGCACACTCAAAAGGACCTAGGGAACGTGGGTGAAACTGCTTTCCATTGTCAGCTGTGTGACTTTGTGGAGCCTGGCACTGAAGCAGACTTTTTTACCCATTTATGAAGACATTTGAAGCTGAAGCAAAAGGTTTCTTGTCCATATCAAGGCTGTAACTTTCAGAGCAATGTTTATTCAACCTTTAATGCACATAAAAGCAAAGAACATCAAGACCACAATAAGGTGGCATTCAAACCTGAAATTGTGTCACATAATGTACTTGAGGAACCTCCACCTACCAAGGATAGTGCCCCTGAAACTGATGAGGTTGAAGCTGAGGTTACTGAGCTCAATGTGAAAGATGTGGAGGACTTGGAGAGTCAGTTGGAACATAATGTAGCTGCTCTTTTTCTGAAAATGTCATCGATTCTTAACATCTCTGAAAATGCACTGCAAGAAGTTATAGAGCAGATCAACCAAATTTATGTGCTTTCACAGCCATTGTTACATACCTCGGTTGGAAAAATACTAAATCAACATTGTGGAGATGTTGAGGACTCTTTAGTGAGTGAGATAGCTAAAGTATTTACTTAGAGTAATGTATTCCTGAAATTCACTTCTACTGGGGCGTCATTGTCAACCACTAGCAAGCGAACATCATACATTTCAAAAGAATTCTCAGTGGTAACGCCTGTTGAGTTTGTCCTAAAAAATTACAGGCAGACAGATGTGTATATCCCCATACTAAAAATGCTGCAGACATTACTAAACAATGGAGAAATTTTAGATAAGGCCATGTCACCTGAGACAAATTTGTCACAAGGATACAGATCTCACAGGGATGGTTCCTGGTTTAAAGACAATTCTCTCTTGACAGAGGAAGAATTCAGGATTGCTCTTTGCTTGTACATAGATGATTTTGAGGTGGCTAACCCCTTGGGAACCTCCAGAAAGAAACACAAGCTATTTGCCATCTACTGGGTACTTGGAAATCTACACTTCTTGGAATCTTCCATTCAGCTTGCTCTACTTCGCAAGGTCAGCAGGCTCAGACCTTGTGCTTGAAGGCACTAATATCAAAGGGATACTTCTCACTTGAAACCCTGAATGTGGCTATTAAACAGTTTCCATATACATTTTCAGACAAAACAAACCAACCTCAACTTATCGCAAAGAACTTTGCTTCCAAAGCAACAATTGGAGGAAATGGTCACAAAAATTGGACACTCCTCCGCCTTCTGCCACTACTGATAGGTCATCACATTCCTGAGGGAGATGAAACCTGGGAGGTTTTAATGAACTTAAAAGATGTAGTGGAATTGTCAGTGTCTGCAAGCTTCTCAGAGGAGTCGGTGTGCTTTCTTGACTGCAAGATTGCAGAACATAGAGATATATTTCAGGAAGTTTTCCCAAACGGGAAGCTACGACCGAAACACCACTACATTGAGCACTACCCTCAACTAATTAAAACTTTTGGTCCATTGTTTGATGTGTGGACCATGCGTTTTGAAAGCAAACACAAGTTCTTCAAGAAAGTTGTGCGTCACATTCACAACTTCAAGAACATACCCCTTACTTTAGCTCTCAGACACCAGCATATGATAGCCTTCCATTTAGCTGCCACCTCCTTTTTCAAGCCATCTGTTGAAATTAACAGAGTGAAGTCTGTAATGGTTGCTTCATTTCCTGAAAATGTGAAGAACTGTCTCAGTCTCAGGAATAACTACCAGAACACAGTCCTTGCAGCAGCTTCTGTTTGCATAGATGGCATTAAGTACAGTGCTGATATGGTCATTTCCGTTGGATCGTGCTCAGGGCTCCCAGATTTCAGACAAATAGCAAAGATTGTAGTGATCAATACAGACATAATATTTGTCTGCAGACTCATGACATCATGGTATAATGAGCATCTTAGCGCATACGAGCTCTACTTTATCCAGCGTTATTGCTTTTAAATTTTCTATATCATATGGTAAACAACTTTATTGACTTTATGGTTATTCTATCATAAGGCATCATTAGCATCTAGTATTTTAGGGATGGTTTGTGTATCCCCTCTCCTGTTACTACAAGGTATTGTTCCCTCATTCTGTAATGTGCTGTCCAGAGGTTTGTTGGCAGCTACAGGTGGTACAGGAACATGTACAATGTAGTTCTATGCTCTATGGAACAGATACATTGGTAGAGACAGAGACAGAGGTTGAAAGGCAGACAGTGAAAGATAGATAGTGAAAGATAAATACAGTGAAAGACAGAGACGTGGAGGATAGACACAGTGAAAGATGTTTGTGTCAGAGTGAGACATCTCAGCTGGTTGTATTGTACTTGATTTAGTGTGATTTTTACAACCCCGTTCCCAAAGAAGTGGGCACACTGTGTAAAATGTAAATAAAAACAGAATGCAATGATTTGGATTTATGTAAACCCATATTTAATTGAAAATTGAACAAAGATAACGTATCAAATATTGAAATTCTGAAATTTTATTGTTTTATGAAAAATATCTGCTCAATTTGAATTTGATGCTGCAACTTTCATTTAAATTAGCTTTTCTTTTCAAATAAGGGAACACAGTATGCGACAGGCATGAGTCGAAGCAGCACTGAGTCAAACCCAAGTGCTTGCTGTTTTTGAAACCATCACGGATGCTGACTTTTGAACTGTGTGCTGATAACAAGCTGGATGGTCCCTCTCCTCTTTGCGTGGAGGATGCGTTGTCTATGATTTCCAAAAATAATTTTGATTGGTCAGACCACAGAACAGTTTTCCATTTCACCTCAGACCATCCTAAATGAGCTCAGGCCCAGAGAAGTTGGTGATGTTTCTGGATCATGTTTAGATATGGTTTCTTCTTTGCATGGTAGAGTTTCAACCTGCATTTTTGGAGCAGTGATGAACAATGTTCACAGACAATGGTTTTCAGAAGTGCTCCTGAGCCCATGCAGTGATTTCCTCTATAGAATCGTGTCTGTTTTTAATGCAGTGCTGCATGAGGACCTGAAGATCACGACCATCCAATACTGCTTTTCAGCCTTGTCCCTTTGCATACAGAGATTTCTCCAGAATCTCTGAATCTTTTAATGATATTATGAACTGTAGAGGCTGAAATTCCCAAATTCTCTGCAGTTTTATATTGAGGAACATTATTCTTAAACTGTAACACTATTTGCCCACGCAGTCTTTCACAGAGTGGTGAACCTCTCCCTATCTTCACTGCACAGAGACTCTGCCTCTCTGGAGCTTCTTTTTATACCAAATCATCTACTGACCTGTTGCCAATTAACCTAATTAGTTGTGAGATATTCAACCAAGTGTTTTTTTTGTATTACACAGTCTTCCTATTATAGACTATTCCAGTCTTTTGTTGCCCTGTCCCAGCTTTTTTGAAACATGTTACTCGCATCAAATTCAAATTGAGCAGACATTTTTCATAAAACAATAAAATTTCAGCATTTCATCATTTGATATGTTGTCTTTGTTCTATTTTCAGTTAAATATGGGTTCACATGATTTGCAAATCATGGCATTCTGTTTTTATTTACATTTTACACAGTGTCCCAACTTCTTTGGAAAGGGGTTTGTATATCTCTGCATGTGTGTGTGTATATAATGTTAGATGCGTTGGTTTTATTTTCAAGTTTTTTTTATTGTATGGTGTTATCTTTTACATTTTTTCATGGTTGTGATGTTTTGAACTGTGGATCAAGTCAATGAGCTAATGAATCAGAATCAGAATCAGAATCAGGTTTATTGCCAAGTATGTTTTCACGTACCAATCACCAGAAAAAATTCCAGTGTGGGATTCGAGAAAAAAACCTCAGCAACATAGGCATAAATAAACACATCTTATAACACAATGACTCAAGACAATTTGCTCCAGGGGAGGGGGGAAAGGGGGGAGGAGGTGATTCCAGTGCAGACAGGCAGCCAGCCGCAGCCGCTGCCATTATGGCGCAGCCATCGGACCCCGCCCATCCCCACTGGATGGGAGGAAGCGGCGAAGGCGTGGGATGGGGTAGGGGGTTGGGGTGAGTTGCATATGTACATGTAAGAGGTGTCCGTGAATGTGTGTGTGTGTGCATAGGCCTGGAGAGTAGAAGTGACTCACTGCAGTGATCTCGTGGGGGAGTTGTTCCAGCGGGGGCCGGAACGCAGGTTAGATTATGATTGTTTGGGTTAGGGCGAGCAGTCGTATTTCAATAGACACGGCTTACTATGTCCTCAACGGAAAGAATCGCCAGGCACACGACCCTCCACTGCCCCCAGGAGTCCCTCAAGTAGCCAGGGCAGACAGGTTCCCCGGGGGGAACCTGAAGCACCTTTGTTGTCTGTCTTGGCCTCTTTGGTTTTTGCTGAGTTGTATCAATGTTACTTCGTTGACATAAATCAAGTGTTTCGCTCCACATGTCCTCAAAAGAGGCTTGACTACGGTACTGGACCAGTGTCTCTTTAAGTGCTTCAATAAGTTCAACAGCCTTAGCATAGTCCACTGTTTTAGACTGGAGCATGCCTGATAAAAATTTGGAGTCACTCAGGACCTTTCTGAACAGAACAAGAGATCCAGCAAAATTCAGATCAATTTGAGCCAAAATCCCTCTTGCTTCAACAGCTCTTTGTGGATGGTTCTCAGATTCGATCTCTTCAAGCACCTGTACTATTGCAGGCAACCTGTCCATAACATTGCAACATGCTATGTGCCTACAGGCCCAACGTGTATCACTTAGCTGTTGGAGTTCCCTTGGTGCACCATCAAACATCTCCCGCTGCACTTCCAGCCATTTGTTATGTACATAAGACCCAGACATAAATACATATAGTCTGTAGTTTCCTAAACAATGAAGCCATGAGCTTGACGCTCTCCCCCTCGTTATCCACCTCGAACTCCCAGAAAAAACTCCACAGGATCCTCTCATTAGTTTCCATAATTTACTTCAAAAAATAAAGCAACATACAGTCCAGCGTGACAATACATACAAAAAAAGGAGTGAGAGAAATACAAAATAAAGAGAGCGAGTGAGGTCAAAAAACTGTGTGGCTCCACTCCATGATGCCTGACGTGACTCCCTGCTCAGGTTAACTATGCACCCAGATCAATACGCATTAAAGGTTCTAGAGGCGATTTTTAACCCTGTAAGTATCCGTACACATTTTTAAGTCAAATGACCTTATCAGTATGAATTATCTAACTGTAAATAATGTAAATAGCTCGATTTTTACCACAATCAACATAAATATATTTTAATACATGAACTTAAATTATTATCCAAGTATTAATGAACTTAAATAGGACCTAGGCTCCTACATAGTCGTTCCAATAATGAGAAGAAGTTTCCTGCATCTGCCACACTTTTTACAGCGTCTACTATAACTAAGTTCAAGCAGTGTGCACTACAGTGAACATAGAAGGCATGTTTGGCTACTTCTTTTATTTTTGCTTGAACACCTGCGTGTGCCCCGCGCATCACTGCCGCACCATCGTAGCCTTGGCCTACAAGGTTTTTCTTGTACTCCAGCCCATGCTTCTCAAGGAAGCATATAATCTTGTCACTTAAGGCGGCAGCATCCAGGTGTTCTGCCACTTCAAACTCCAGAAAGCTTTCATGAACAACACCGTTGTAAAAATATCTCAGAACAAATGACATTTGCTCTTTTTTCTGAACATCTTTAGTTTCATCAACAATAACTGAAAACTGCTTGCTCGTTTTAACTTCGTTAACTTCGTTTCAACTCGTTTTTACTTGTGTATTTTGCATTTTTAGCTTGTTGTTCAAGTCTTTTTTTAATGATGGGGTTATGGTTACCCAGAAAGTCTAACATAGACAGAAAAACACCCTTTTTTTCTGAGTCAAGAGACTCCCTGTGACCCCGCTGTGCTAGGTTTTCTGTGGCTGTTAGAACTAAAATTTCAGCTAATGTTTTAAATGTAGTATTGATTTTCAGCACTCTCCTTTCCCTTCTGTCTGAGCCCTGCATGTTATCTTGTCTCTCGCTTTCTCCCTCCTCCATATCTTCACCACTGTGGTGTTCTCCCACCTCCTCCTGTCCCTGGTCACCTTGGCCTTGAATTCTATCTCTGTCACATTTCTGTTGCCCCTCTCTCTCTCCTTCCACCTCATCTTTGTCTTCTCTTTCTCCTTCCACTTCGTCTTTGTCTCCTCTCTCTCCTTCCACCTCATCTTCTCCGTCTACCTTGCTCAGTTGTTCATCTTCTATTTCTCTCACTCTTCTCTTTGGTGAGAAAAAACTACAAATGGTACCTTTCCTCTTCATTTCTGTAAGATTCAAAGTAACTTTACAATGTTTTCCTTGACAGACGTTGAATCAATATTAGCTTTTGTAGCGTACTTTACACAGAACTAACGTCAGACATAGCTAACATTACATGTTAGCATTCATTCATTCATGTATAGTTAGCGAAATAACGTTCTTCAACCTTATTTTTATCATCTCAAAATCAGCATTGCAACTATGCTAGCACTGTGCTGCATTCACTGCAGTCGGACATTGAAGATTCGCGCTCATAATCGGCCATAACATTTCTTTTAATTCGTTGCTGCCAACTGGGGTGGCAGCTGGGGTGGCAAGGCTTTCTTTTAGGGTGGCATTTGCCACCCTATGCCACCCCAGTAGAGCCGCCCATGGTTCCCCCGAACCCGGGCTTCTCGTCGAGAAGATCCTGTCAATTGCGTTGAGAGACCAGTTGACCAATTCCATGATTTTAGATTTGGAGAGCAGTGCGGAGAGAGGATTCCAAGGTTTAGACAAGACAAGACGAGACGTGAGAGGCAAAGCAGGGAAAAAAAGGGAGAGGAGAGAGGGGGAAGATGCGTCCGCCTTCGTTGAGAGCCGGAAGAAAAAAAAAAAAAACCAAAAAAAAAAACATGAGAAACTGTTGGGGCTAATTGCACCACACCCCCACAACCCAGGATTGGTGGACAGAACAGATCCCTTGTTAAGTTGGTTGCAGACAGGTGAGGAGCCGCAACACAAAGGAGAACAGAAGCAGTGCAGCTCAGGTGCAGCAAGAGACATTCCCACAGGCATGTTTGGAGTTCAGCACAAACACAGCTCCGCCAGAGACGTTTGCCAGAGAAATACAGGTGACGGGACGCCAAAGCGAGAGTAAGGCCGAGAACACACCGAATGCGTGGCGTGTGCCTTGGCAGCTTAAAGTATCTTTAATTTCTGCACCCATGTTAACAGTTTAGAGTGGACACACTGTCTATGGTGTGATCTAGAGATTCAGCGTCTCGCCTCTTTTTCACATGTGACACGTGTGTCCTGTGGTAAAAGTAGATAGAGGAAAGAGCTGTTGACAAGCAATATTACACAAAACTGACAGCGGCCACTATATAGTCTCTATGTGTAGGCTGAATCTGAACACATCATAGACATTAAATTTTTTTTTTTTTTTTTTTAAACCATTTTATCAGCTACATGCAGCTGTGACCTGACAGTGGTGTTTAAGAGACATTTTATGTCAAAAATAAGAATTTATTTAAAAATGAAAAGAAATCCAACATTCAAGTATACCGCAGTAGCGCCGACGCAGCACACATGCAGCCAGTGTGAGCCAGGGTAAACAGACTGCGGCAGATGAACGACGGCGGACACAACTCACACACCTCGCATCCAGTGGTGCTGTGCCGTTCTTCACAGTGGAAATACATTGCAGGTATAAAAAGAATCTCACAGTATTGTTTGACATTTGCTTTGTGGAAACCTTCAAATACAGTTTGCAAAAACAAGTATTCCAAACAAACTTGTCTATCTAATCTAACCTCAGAGCAACCATGAATTTCAACAGGGTCCTTTGCAGGGTATCCAAACCGATTTCTCCTCCATTCCCTCCTCTTTCAGTCTGAAAGAACAATTAAGTGGACCAGACCTGACACTTTTTGTTTGTTGAACCTCAGGTTCCTTGTGTTGTCAAGGAGCCCAATTTTTCCAGTCACACCCCTCTTGAGCTCCTCCCATGGTTTTGTTTTAAACATAGTCCAACCCTGACTGCTCCCCGTGTAACTGATATTTCTACAAAAGCAAACATTATTGTAGACACCTGAACATGTTCTAAAATGATTTCTTTCAGTCGGAGCCCTGTAGGACTCCTCCCTTTCTCTACACTCTGGTCTGTTTATGCTGAACTTAATTTTCAGGGTAACAGTACAGCACTTGTTGAATTTCAATCATCTTAGGAGAGCAGTTTTCTTATGCAGTCTTGGTGGAGTCCTCTCTCCTTCCCTCTACCCTGCGTAATGTCCCTCTACACTGTGTTTGTGTTGGCTGGTTACACCACACATCTGGCGGTTAGTTTTTATTTTTTCACAGTTACATCAGAGCCACCAACCCACAGGATCTGAGTGCTGCTTTCTCTTTATTATTCATTTCATTCATTTGCTATTTAGCTGAGAGGCAGAATGAGGCCCTTTAAAACCTGCCCAGTACAGCCCACTATTTTGTCAGCACTTAATTGCATTGGTACATTTGGAGGGCCAGCAAAATGTTTAATGCAAGAAGCTGAACAGGTGTAATTACTGTTAATTTGAGGAGTTGTAAGATGATAACTGCTGTTAACGTGCTTTGAACCAACCATCATTAGCATTTTTACCACACGCTTATTTTTGGCATCAGTATGACCAGAGTGCATCTGTTTCCGTGTTCTGCAGATTTTCAGGTTCTATACACACAATTATTCTTGGAATTATTGCCATAACTTTGTCTTTTGAATTAGCATTATCTGTTTGAGCGTCACTGAGAATGCTTTAATGTACAGTATTGTTAAATAGTTAAAACAAAACAAAAACACATTTACATTTCCTGGAAATAACTATTAATTTGGTACTAATTGTTGGGGAAATCAGTCTTGAATTGATTAATTTTAATTAATTGCTGGTGAGCAGAACATTAAAAAACATTAATATATCAGCATCACATACAGTCAATCAATTCAACTTATATTATTATTATTTTAATGGAGCTTCTCCTTAAAAGAAAACATGTACACCAGCACTAATAAATGCAATCATCTAGTATACAGTACAAAATAACATTCTGCATGATGAGAATATTTCATAATGCTTAAGTACAGTTGACTCTGTAGTTCTGTACTTTTTTTTAAAGTGGTGTTACAATTACAGAATAGGATCTTAATACTTCTTTCACTGCTGGTAATCTGTGTTGTTTGTCAGCTGTTTTGCTGTTTTATGTTACAGTTTTTGCTCTTTGCAAAACTTTGTAAAAGACTTGACCTGACTAGACCTGAGCACTTAGTTATTATGATTGATTTTGTGTTAGAAAAACTGAAACTAGAGGTGTGCAACCTGCCTTACATTGTGGATGATTTTACTTTGTCATATGATCTACTTTTCAGATGAGTGGTAAAGATGGGATCATTGAAAGGTTCTCTATTTAGATATTTAAATTTAAAAGTGATGCCATTGCTAACCAGCCCACTTTCAGCTATTAAACAGCTTGTGCTGCTGTGCAGCCTCAGCAAGTTCAGCGTACCACATGTACCAGTTTTCCACCTGAGCAGAACAAGAACCACCATCACCAGCTGCAGTCCAAGACAGTGGAGTTACTGCACCATGGGATGAATGACCTGTCTATAAACCTGCAAGCAGGTGAACAGGAAGTGGGACGAGCTGGGTCTAGCTGATCAGCAGCAACTGAATTTTCAAATCAAAACACTCCATATGAAATAAACAAGAAGTGTGATTGGTTGTGGCACAATTTGTCAAGAGAAGACAGCCTTGTGGGTGAAGAGTAGCATCGAGCAGACAAATATCAAAGCAGCAGAAAGATACATATCACAATTTCAGGTCAGGACTTTTAAAAAAAAATCGGAAGGGAAATAAGAAAGCAATAAGATGAGATTAAGATCGCGATTGAATGCAAAAACGATCTTTTACCAGATCACCCACCGCTAACTGAAACAGTAAATTATAGTGTACATTGGAAAGCAGCCAGAACCATGTGTCAAGATTATCATTTCAAAGCGACGGAAAAATTGACCAAGAATCATATTTGCTACACACACAAAACACTGAGTAACTGATTCATAACATTATTTTTGATGGTTCAGGACATCAGGAAGGTAGGGCTGTTTTATGAAATGCAAATTAAATTAGGACCATATAAATAATGCAGATGACCTCCAGGACAGAAACACATCCATGTGCATAAACTATGGCAACATGTTCACTACAGCCTACAGGTAAAAGACAGGGACAGATAATCTCCCAGCTATAAACTGTGTTTAACGCAGATACAACCTAGGGTTCTCTCTGTTTCACTGTATTGCAATGTTTACAAGCTGTGTAAAGCTCCATGACCAGTGCTACAAAAAGTGTCCAGTATGTCAACAAATATTGTATCATGGTGACATCACAAATAATCTAGAAAAGTTTAAACAGCAGAATTGACACACCATGTCTCACCTTAAAAAACAGCCCAGTTTTTTTGAGTACAGTTCTGACTGAAAGGTGTGTAGCATTACTTCTCAATTTCATGTTAAACTTCTCAGCACAGTGTACAGTACAGATTACTGCTGTAATAGTCCTGTATGGTTCCACACAACACAGTGGTCAGCAAGTTTATTTGTTGAAGGTGTGTGTCCATTTAACGTTTTCTCTGAGCTCCAGTATCTTTGGAGAGAGTGTATGTGGCCGCATACAGCTGCCTGGAGAAAAGGCGCTGTGCCGAGCGTCTTTTTTCAGAACGCTTTGCCATTTTTGTGCAGCCATGCTGAGTGCCTCTGATTAAAAATATCTCCACTTTTCAGAAAGGTGTTGTTACTGCAGCTCCTTTTAGGTAACCAATCAGATGGGGTTGGACTTGTCACCCTGGTAACCAAGAAAATGGAGATGCTTGTTTTGGCTGTCTATCCGAAGCACTATAGAGTGCTGCAGGCATGACGTATTTTTGTAGGCAACCTGGATATTATCATCACTCTGGTTTCTCTTTACAAAAAGCCAATGTGATTCTTTCATTGTCTTATGGATTACTACAGAAAATGAACTCTGTGTGTAGCTCCTGATTTAGCTCTGAGCTCTTCTACAGAAGCATTTCTTCTTGCAAAATTAGTAACAGCTTGTAAAAGTGCAAGTAAAAACACAACGAGGCTATAAAGCTGAACTGGTGAGGAGATCGGTTTTCATGATGGACTGATGAAGTTTAATGTCCCTGACAACCTCTGTCATCTCATTTAGACACTTGTTAGCAACCGGCCTTTTTTTAACAGACGGAAAAGCTTCAAGAAATCAGGACTGAGGGATTTACTGATGGATTTTATGTTGTAAAACAAGAAAATATCTTGTGCTTGTGTTAACCACAAAGCTTTTTTCATCTTATTTCTTTAGTCATTTATCCAAAAACCCAAAAAACTGAGGGACTTCAAGATGAGGGAACAGGAAGTACTAAAATGCTGACTAGGTTTTAGGACTCATACCTGCGGTCCTATGATATGTCAGATAGAAACTACCACAACAGAAACAGAAAAACCCAAATGTGGGAGCAGATTGGCCAGTCTGGCCATTGTGATATGTTGCCATATATTATTGACATAGAAACAAAACCCATGTGCAGCACTGTTTTGATTAAGTGCTGGGGGACGAGGCTCCTCCTCAGCGCCCTGCCAGCTCTTTTCTACAAGAAGAAAAAGCTGCACGGACACATGTCCAATCTCCCACTAATGGCCTGTGTTTAAATGAATGAGGAAAATCAGAACAGTTCAGAACCTTGTGGTCTGACCAGGAAATAAGGATAAGTTAAAGTAAACAAAGACACAACAAAGAGTGAAGTTGTTTGTTGTTGACAAGACCAGTTTCAAAGTTCCAAATTTACAGCTCTGACTTTGGGTGGACTACAGCCGACCTCACAGATGAGTTTCTCCTCTCTGGTTGTTGTCTGGTTACTTGAAGCTCCAATTTTAAGCCTTCTATTGTTGAGGAGACAGCTTTTGTGTCTGTGAGCGCTCTACTGAAGTCTAAAAAGCATTCTATAGACATTCAGTACATGGCTTCTTTTTTAAAGTCATTGTTTAGTCATGGTTGTATTATCTGTTTCAATTGTTAATTCAAAGCATTAATGAAATGGAAAAGTTTTACATCTGCCGTTGGGGAATTGTTAGCCTACCATTCAATCCAGAAACCTTGACAACTGCATGGCAGGTAATTTCTCCATTCAGCGTGCCATTATGTCAAATGGATCTCTAAAGACGGGGCTTTTACCAACCGTTTGTCATCACAAACAGACGTTTCCACAGCTTCAAGGCCTTGGTTATGAAAAAGGTAAAAAAAAAAAAAAAAAAAAGTTGAAATGCTTGAGTCATTATGTAAAATCGGGATACATCTCGAAGGTGTTAAAGTGTACTTATTGAAATCACAATTTTTAAAGTTAAAAGGAAAATTGCTCTCCTTGAGCTAGAGTCAAATTGCTGGGTAAAGCCTTTATGGCAGTTGCACTTAATTCTGAGTATTAAGCTTCCCCCAGCAACAACGGAAATTTAGATATTCTTTATCATGACTGGGGAAAAATGTGGAAGTACCGTATTTTCCGGACTATAAGGCGCACTTAAAAGCCTTTAATTTTCTCAAAAAACGACAGTACGCCTTATAATCTGGAGCAACTTATATATGGATTAATTCTGGTTGTGCTTACCGCGATTTTGTGTGGTACACGGCGCTCACAGCGCTCTGTCAAAATGTTTTAGTACGACTTTGGTAAACTACAAAGCCGCACCGCTTGCAGCATTACGGCTATCGTAGTCAGGAGCGTCACGGAGTAATACATTCTGTGCTTCACCATAATATTACAGTGTGTGTGTATAAGGACCTATAAGGAGTTATTGTGACTACGCTAACGTTTGATTTAGCAGCATCAGACTGTGTTTTTTTTACGCGTTACAACTGAACAAGGTTGAGAGTTATTGTGAATACGCTCTTTAACGTTTGAACAATGTTGAGAGTTATTGTGAACGCGTTTAATAAAGTTTGACTGAATTATCTGACTGTTTTGTTTCAGGGTGCTCTTTGACAAACTTTAGGTGCAGTGATGTCTCTTTTTGGAGAACAGCAGCTTCCTCTGTGGTGTCCATGGCAGGACACATGCTCCATGTGTCTGGTCGACTCATGAATTATAATTGTGACTTGGATGAAGATCTGACCATATTTTAATTGAAATGTATACATAAATGGAGGTGATTCCAAAGGGTTCACTTTTTCTTGCTACTGAAAGACGATGATGGAGAATAACAACAGTTATAACAGTGACAGTGAACATTTAGAAGATACAGTTTAATTAACAGCATAAACAATCTTCTCACTCATCAAACCTCATGACCTGTATAGAAATAGACTGTCTTTGAAGGATTTCAGCTGCTACATTCAGCCGGTAGCATGAGGGTGGTAGCCTCTCTCATCCATTGTGTCTGTTTCTATATGTGATACTCAATTACCTGAGAGCTGTCTGGATAGGGATGATGACGAGCCTGTCTCTGTCAGATTTCCATCTGTTTTGATGGACAGAAAGATGAAACCCATTGAACTTTTTTCTGGGCCACCGCATCCATGGCCATCTGTTCCAAGTAGAGGCGTTTAGTTTTGTTTGTTTGGAGGGGTAGAAAAAGGCTGCCAACGGTGGAGCCTGTGAAGAAACTGCAGCCCACACCATCCTGTTGTTGTGTACAGAACTCATTAAAGAATGACATAAACACAAAATGAGAAATCCTGAAGGTGTTGCAGGTGTTATTTAGAGTTTATATTCCAAGAGTTTTGTCTGTGTTTGTTTCAAATGAGCACTTCCATGAGCATTGACTCTCACTTCGCCTATTCTGTTTATATTCTATGTGGCCATTCATTCAAAAGCTAATTTATTTCATTTTAAAGGTTAAGGAAAGAGTCAAATAAACCATCTAAGACTATTTTACCAGGTTAAAGAAAGTGATTTCTTCATCAGTTCTATATAGAGTGTATGCAGAAAGCCTTGAGACCCCTTTACTCTTTTCACATTTTGTTATGTTGCAGTCTTATGCTAAAATCATTTATATTCATTTTGTCCTGATATATCTATGAGGACAAAAAGAAAACTGTATTTTAGACATTTTGACAGATTTATTAAAAAGACAAAACTGAAATATGAATCTAGCTGCGTTTCCGTCACAGTTTTGCACAAGATATCATATAATTCGAATGTAACATTGTGACAGATCTACAGCTGTCTGTCTTGTGATGGGAACTGACTCCCTGGGGCCTGATATGGCAGATGTCACGACTTGAATGCAAAGAATGTGTTTCCGTTTCAGTTTTGTGAAGTATTGCTTTGTGGAGTAGTCTGAAAAACCACCTCAAGCAAGTGTATACATTTTTAGCAACATGAGAGTTTTTCCGAAATTCACGTGTTTCCATTACTTGTTTTTAAGTTCACAATTTCAAATTGTGCACGATGAACATTTATGGAAACATAACTATTGACATAAAAGGGTAATTGATGTAGATGAGTGATATATTTAATTTAAACAATTTTAGCACAAGACTGCAACATAAATGTGGAAAAAAGTGAAGGGGTCTGAAGACTTCCTGAATGTACTGGATGGTGTAAACATTTTGAAATTCTGTTGCCAGAACTGTAGATTCACTAACGGGAAATGTGTGGCCTAAACTGTGTCAAGTAGCACCATTGCTCATTTTCCCTGGAGCTTTATGAGCCTGATATTATATTTCATAAAAATTCAATAAGTCCTTCTGACATTATCAGAGATGTTCTGAGGCAAGGCAAAGAAAACAGTATTGTGAACCTATAACCATCAACCATTCAAGTTCATTAGACTTATAATTAATATATAATTTTCAAAGCCACAATTGAACACACTCCAAACTTATATCCTGTTTGAAGCATGTCAGAGTGACAATGTCAGAATTATGTCTTTGGTCAACCAAACTTTTGTGCGATTATTTTCTTTTCTAATCTTAAAATACTTAAATCTAATTTCTACATGACATGTTTTACCAGACCATAAATTATTCTGTCATTCAACTGGTCCCAGAGATGCAGAATGCCTCTGTCCCTATGGGTAAAGAATATAATGACTAGCAGCTTGCACGCTGCTCGTGTTGTGTTCATTATGCTCTAATAATGAACACAACACAAAACACAAGTTTTTTGGCACTGTGGCCTCACCGTGAGAAGGTCCTGGGTTCAAATCCACCAGCTGTTTGGTTTCATTCTGTGTGGTGTTTGCATTTTCTCTCAGTGTCTGTAAGTTTCCTCACAAGACATGCAGCTCATGTCCCTTATTAACTCTCTGTGTATCAACTTCTACTCTCACCACTGGCTGGTTTTCATACAAACAGGCATAGCAAACATTTTTGCCTTTGCATTATTTGTGGTACACACAAATAATGACAGAAGTAGCTGTGTGAAGAATGACTGCATACTTCCACACCTCTGCATACCTGGCCATGACTGTTGAACTGTACGTTTCAGACAGTTACAAAAAAAATGGTGGAGCCAATCCCAGCTGACACTGGGCAGGCTACATCCTGGACTTGTTGCCAGTCTATCACAGGTCTGACACACAGAGACAAACAACCGTTCATGCTCACATTTACACCTATGGGCATTTGAGAGTTGTCAATTTACTGCATGTCTTTGATCTCTGGGAGGAAACCGGAGCACCCAGAGGAAACCCACACAAGCACAAGGAGGCTAACTATGCACTACTGTTCATGGAGAAATACATCAACCAAACCCCCATGGATAATCTTCAACCACATTCTCAGATAGCTGAGAACATGCATTTATTATATCAATGTTCTCCTTTAAGCTTGAGTTTTTTCCATCTCCATTATTCCTAATATGGATCTTGCTGTTAGTTACAGCAAGTTAACTAACAGCCTTGATATAAAACTGTAAATGCAGTTACATTTTTATATCAGTGTCTCCTCTAACCTCTCCACTGGATTGGGCTGGATGACCTAATTTAAAAGAAATGCAAATTGAGGTTTGAGTGTCCCCCTCGCTCTGATAAGTCCCACTACTACTGAAATCCCCAGTGTCCTAGGACACATCTGATAGGTTCCCTGCTCATCTCCTATACCCATACTTCTCCAATCAAACCTTTTTTGTTTTAGCAAACGCTTGTTCCTCTGTTGCTCATTTTAACTGTGGTGTTCCTCTGGAGTCTTTTCTGAGCCCACTGTCAAAACATATGTTTCCCCTATGCTTTATCATCCAGACCTGTGGCGTCTCCTACCATACCTGCTACATTCTTAGTGTCTTTTTAAAACATTCTTTGATTGGAAAGCATTTCATCATCAATCATCTCTCTCATCCCATTTTATATTTTTAACTTCATTTAACCCCTTCTGCGTTTTATCATCCTTTGTTTATTTTAGTTCTATTTTTTTCTGTGTTATGTTGTCAAAGTACATAACTATTTTAAGCGATGTGTTTAGGGGTCATGTAATGTGTGTTGTCCAAAAACTGGTGCCAGGTGGTTGTGCCATGTTCAGATGGAGATCACAATTAAATCCAGCTACAGTGATGCTCACAATCAAATCAATCAAAGTGTTGACGTGCAGGAAAATGTTTCAGCTATTAGAGTTATTTATATCAAAGTAACTGAATGAATTAAGGTATATATATATACACACACACACACTCACACACACACACACACACATATATGAAATGATGGATGAAAGGATCGATAGATGGGTGTATAAATTGCAAAAAGAAAAACAAAAAGTTGAGCTATATTTAAATTCTACCCAGAGACAGCTATACCTTTACTGTAAAACCTAGAGACAGACTTCTGTTTTTAGCTGTGCAGTGATTTGTTGTTGTTGAGTGATTCACTGCACAGTTAACTCTGCAAGATAGTAAATGTACTGTCAGCCAATAGCCTAATGTAAAGTGTGTATCTGCATACCTAACCACATAACTTAACAAGCTTTGCTGCCTAGACACAGGCTATTTGTTCACTTCCATTCACATTGTGCACATTGTGTCCAAGTTTTGTTATGTATGCAGTTGAGACATTTTCAGACTTCTCCAACTGCCAGATAAAATGCATTCTGCTGGCTGATGCCAATTTGTGTGAGACATTCTTGTCTTTTCATTTCACCAATGCTTAAATCTTTACATGGCAAAAGAAAGTTTCACAGCATAAAACTAGAAAAACTAGAATGTGAACTATGAAAATAAAATATTACAGATAAATGTCAATGTCATGTCTTTTAATTAACTCACAAATATTAGTGTGTCATATGGGGAAATGCAATGTAGTCATGCAGTGAGTGGTGTTGCATGAAGGGCGTAGGTAGTGATGGGTGTTGGGTGGGGCCGGTGGAATGTGAAAGCTCTTCCAGCAAAGCTAATTAGGAATACAGGAGATGGCAGAGAGAGGAGAGGTGCAGGTTTCGCTTTCTGCTCCGGGTCTGATGACACATTAGATCCAAGTTCAACATGTGATTTCATATGCTTTACATGCTGCATGCATATTTAATGGTGATGTGACTTTGAGATCTTGTTTGGTTACATGTGATACATTATTCAGCAGTGCTCTGCGGTGGCTCCATGGGACCTAGAAACCAATCAGATCTATCAGATTTTATACTAAGTGCCTTCCAGCACAGGATAATTTGGTTGTGAACTCCCCCTCCCAAAAGACAACATCATCTGATAGGAAACTCCTTTGAGAATTTCTGCAGTTTTTGCTGCAGAAAGCTTGTGGTGAATTCATGTACATTCTTTAGTTATGTCACTTCAGTTCTGGATAAAAGACTTCAGAAAAGAGCATTGAAAACATCTCATTGTATGTCATCCTCACATCAGTGTGTAATATTCTAAATATCTCATTTGATGGTGTGTTTGAACAAAAACACTCCAGAGAAGGTATCACATCAACAAAAAGCTACTCTACCTGCATTTCTACATCAGTGACACTTGGTGAGTAACACAACTTTCTCAAGTAAAGAAATATTTCAACACACAAGAAAACATAAACTATCAATTATTATTTATAATAAAATTATCTGGACAATATGGACCATCACCATCATCATCAGCTGCTCCAAAGCTCCTTTGTAGCCTAGAACTGCAGAACTATGAAAAAAAATAAAAATTACAATTCTTACACTTTTCATCAGATGTGTGTAAAAGCCCCCAGGATGAAAGCTGACAATCAGCACTGTAACCTCCCAGTCATAGTTTCATTTCCAATCCATACACTGTGTCTAAAGATGGATGTAGCCTAGGTGCTGTCGTGGAGAGGCGGGACGTGTGTGGAGCAGAGGTTTTGGTACATGACATCTGTCGCTCAGAGCAACCACACTCTCAATTATACATAACTTTAAGACTTAATAAAATTTAAGCTGGTGACATATATAAAAAATCACCCCCTATACAGTTGTCATTAGCAACAGAGACAGAGACACTATTTTTGGAGGCGGCCTCAAGTGGCCATTCAAGGAACTGCGGTTTTTGGCACTTCATTGTTAGCTTGTTTCATCAGCCCTGGGGGTTGATGCTTGTTTCAATCCAGTGTGTAGTTCAAGATGAGATGAGATAGTCCCTTCCTAGTCCCACAGTGGGAGAGATTTGCAAAGCCAGAGGTTTGGTTCCACTGGGGATTGAACCCAGGACCTTCTGTGTGTAACGCATATGTGATGACCACTACAATATAGAACCGCTGTAGCATTTAGTGATTCCTTTAATCTTCAGAGGTTTTAGCTTTTGCCTGATGATATCTGTGTGTTGATTTTCTTTCATTTAAAATATTCTATAATTGATTTAGTATCTTTAAGAAAAAGTTGTATAAAAAATAAATGTTTTCATTTTATTTAATGTTTTCTGCCACAGAATGAATACATAAGAAAACATCTTTTGTCCATCTATTGATAAAAATATGAAATGTATCAAACCATTGGCAGACCATATTGTTGAACTTCCACAGCATGTTTACTTCTTTATTTAACAAGGCCACGTATGAAAAGCATGCGGTATCCGTACAGTACACTTTTCTCTCTGAATGTCCTTTACAGTGTGTTTCTCCTCCCTCTGTCCTCTCTCTCTGTCTGTCTCTTTAACTCTGTCTGCTGCCTTGGCTGATCAACAGACAAAAGCGGTCTCTCTTGTCCGGGCCTTAAGTCATACCGCTGTGTTTTTCTTTCATGTTCGGCCATGCTGTTTACCACTTTGATGTCAGACCCCTTTTTTTTGCAAGAGAACACTTTACACTTCACCTGCAGGACTGTCCAGATGGATGGCAGGGAGCATGCGTGTGTTCCCATGCCATCTGCTCATTATCTGCATCCCCCACCCACCCCAAGCTTAAATAGAGCTGAAGCCTGCGATTGGCTCTCTGGTGGCTGAATCATTCAAGACACACATACGAGAATACACATGAATGGCTCGTTGTTGAGGCCTAAACAACAACAGCCTGCTGCAAGTCAGGACAGGTTCATTTTTATCTGTTTATGCAAAATGCATCCCAAAACAACTTCAGCAGAAAATGTCTGTGATAAATTTATTCACAGTGGAATAGTGTTATCTGGGGGCCTTGTGTGATTTAAGAATATATGCTCACATCTGCTTCCCACTGTGCATTTGCATGGTATAAACAGCATCTGTTTTTCTCTTACATTCACTGACCAAATCCAAAAATCTATCTCCAGATGTGAATCTCTATGCTGAGCAGTTACCTGTGTCCTTGCAGTCCCATGCAGGTCTTACATTTCAACAGTCTCAATGCAAACCTCCTGTGGGTTATTTGTGTCCGTCTATACCAAGAGATAAATGTTGGGATTTGGTCAGTGATGAGGGAAGGACAAAAGGAGAGAGTTCTACAGGACTAAAGGTGCATTCATGCTGAACCAAAAACAAATTACCAAAATGTGTTATTGCCCCAGTGTTCAGGCCATTGAAACTTTCACTGTGATATAAAATAGGTTACTGTTTAAACGCCATTATGACTGATAGTGGACATCTGGAAACACTTTGATCCTCCTTTTCTGGGGTAACCAAGGACTTAATAATGAGGATGTAGAGAATACTGCCCAAATCCAGTTCTAGTCAATTAAGTACGAGCATGGGACAATGCAGATTTTAGTATCCAGTAGCATTTTCACACATAGTTGTTCAGGATCAAATTTTGCCTTATTTGGAGTAAAACATGGCTCAACTTTTGTTGCAATTCAGTGCAATGTCAACACAATGTGATGGTCAAATACAAGCCAAGGTGCATTCCCAGTAGAAGCCTTTGTAAGGTGAAGGCTGTAATTCCACTGTTTACCCTGTAATCGTCAAGATGAGAGGACTTTTCAGATTTGTAAGAGCCCCTCTGTGGTTTAGTGGCTGACAAACCTTCGAGCCGAAACTGGATTTCAATTAATGTATTTAACTTCAAACTACTTCTACACACCTGTGGATGGACAGGTGAGTCAGAGAAGACTATGGGCCAACTGAGGCTCAGCAAAAAAACTCCCTTACACACTTAGAGTAAGATTTATTAACAATGTTTCAGTGCACAGACCTTCATCAGGTTATGTAACACAACATATGATATCATAAAATATAATGCTGTGTTCCAGATTAAATTACCTAACAGTGTATTATCTAGTTAGACTTAACTAACATAGTCAGACTTAACTATGTGCACTTTATATACAGTGTCTAGTTTTTAAGTGCACATAGCTGAAATTAAAACAGTGTAATGCAAAAGTCCCACAATAAATTCCGCCTTCATGCAGGTTTTATGTAACGTTCAGTTTGTGTTGAAACTGTTCTACAGAGGTGTTGATTCACCTTTCTGGTAATTTTGGAGGCGTTTATGTAAATGAGACAAAATGTTATTTAATCTTCAGTAAACTTGTTAATATATTAATTTAGTGAATTTAACTGTTGCATTTGCACTTTTTCATAAATACCCAAATGCATCTTTTACTACTGAATACTGCACTACACAATATAAATATACTCTATACTCTCAGGTCATTTCTCAGCTAATGTAAAGTGTTACAGGGAGGAACAAAATTAGAAAATTATTCTTTGGCATGATTGGCAGATTAATGTGTAGGCTACTGCTAACATTAACATGTCAACCAGTCTTTACACAACAGGAAACATTTGAAGGTGCTTGTCAACAAAAATGGAGTAGATGCATATTTTCTGATAAACATCTCTGATGACAGCTCCACAAAGAAGTAACGGCACAAATCACAACATTAGACATCTTTAATGTGGGGTGGCCCGGTAGTTGAGTGGTTAGGGAGCGTACCACATGAGCGCAAAACGCTCTTATGAGGCAGTCGCCGGTTCGACTTCCGACCGGTCCGACTTTTTCCTGCGTGTCATTCCCCTCTCTCTACCCCCCTTCCTGTCAGTCTCCACTACTCTGTAATAAAGGCACAAAAAGCCCCAAAAAATTATTTTATGTTATATGATGAGAAGTGTGAATAAATCATTTTTATGAAACTCTGGACACATTCAGGCTATGAATGGAAAAAAAACTGTGCAGAGAAGCGTTATTTCTTACTACCTGGTAAATCTGTCAGAGCCTGATGCATAATGTTGTCCATTATACAATATGTAACAAAGAGTGCGCCGACCTTCTGTGTGTGCTGTATTTTAATGTTCCACTTCACTTATCCAAAACATCTGAAGCAACAGGTCTGGAGTCAAACCCAGGCTGCTGCGGTAAGGACTAAGCCTTAAAATGGTAACTGCTCTATCAGGTGAGTTGCTGGGAGCCCCAGGGTTGTATTCCCAACTTTACCTGTACACAGCCCCCAGCCCTCACTGCTGGGTGAAGCTCACATTTCCCCATATTTACTGAACCCCCAAACAGGCATTATCAGATGTATACACTCAGGAAAACATCATTGTTAGGGAAAAAATCTGTTTTAGTGTGGATGTAGGGCTGAAAAAGAGAGGAAAATTCCTTGATCATATACCGTAGAGCAGGTGTTAACACTACGGTCTGGGACTGAATTTATATGTTTTCAGTACTTTTTAGTTCTACATACCACATTACCTTTCCTTTTTTGGGTCACACCAACAACACAAGACACAAAAATACCAACATGCAAGCAGCAGGTTTCAACATCACACAAACCCTATGCCCTGCACGTGCCTGTCTGCATGCACTCAAAACAAAGTGTCCTGAATTTAATTGGACTATTTACTCTCTCTTGTTCTTTTAAGTCTTGCTCCTCTGCTCAGCTCCTGTGTTTTCTTCCTAATGGTAAGTGATTTATTTTATCCAGAGCCTCTCCTACCACTTTAAAAAGATGCCGCTCTAAGAGCTGCAGAATCACTAAGATTCTGGTATTAGTTTATCATATCAGTTAATTCATTAAAAATGTTGATTAATATCTTGCATGAGGCCATTAAAGGAGCTGTTTGTAAGTCTTGCCATTGATACACAGCCAGTATTAGAATTAAGCTGTGTACTTACCAGTCCTGCCAAGAGCTTCAGCCACCATTGCTTTTACAAAACAAGAGGTTATAATATTAGCAGCTATTTCTTCAGAACATCCTGGATGCTATAGTGACTCGGTATTTGAAAGCAACCCCAAACAGTGCACTCAAAGGATTTGGTTCTATTTTTTCCCCAGTTACCTCTGACAGGGTGTTAAAAATCTCTATCCATTACTTATATAGGGATGAGCAGTGCCAGAGCGTGTGCATTAGGTTTGCCAGAGACTGCCAACACCTATCGCAAATTGGAGATACACCATCATAAATCTTAGCTAATCGAGCCTTGGTATAATAGGTACGGTGTACAAGTTTACACTGAATAAGACTGTGTCTTGCACAAATAGAAGATTTATGAACACGTTTCAAAATCTCTAGACTTCCTCTGATATTGCCGCTCCCAGGTCCTCCTCCCAAAGAGTTTAGAGGCTCCAAACGTAAAAGATTAATTTGGTTATAAATATATGAGATTGAGCCTTTAAGAGTTGGGATTGGTGTCAGGAACCCATCCAAAGCTGAGTCAGAGGGTAAATTGGGAAACCTGGGAAATGTGTCACGAACAAAACTACGGACTTGTAAATATCTAAAGAAGTGAAGCTTAGTGAGTGAAAATTTATCTGAAAGTTGTTGAAAAGAAGCAAAGATATTATCAATGTACAGGTCCTTAAAATTATTAATACCAAAATGTGTCCACCTTGAGAAAGCACTGTCTATGAGGGAAGGAAGAAAAACATGATTAGCCCCTGGTGGTGCGTAAATAGAGAATGACTGTAGGCCAAAATAGCGCTTAAACTGAACCCAGATCTTGAGTGAGGTCTTGACAATCACATTCTTGGTGTAGGGAAAAGTGGAGGAGTGGATAGGGCACTAAAGCTTTTAGGGACACTGGATTTGCAGAGTTTGCCTCCATAACCAGCCATGCCGGGGGAGGTTCAAAGAAGCCAATACTTAAGAATCCTGATGTTGGTGGCCCAATAATAAAACCTAAGATTTGGCAGGGCCAGCCCTCCCAGTGGCTTAGGTCTTTGCAAACATTGTTTATGCAGCCTAGGAACCTTCTTATTCCAGATGAATTCTAAAATCAGGCTATCCACTTTGTGGAAAAAGGACTGAGGAAGGAAGAATGGTATGCACTGGAACAAATAAGAGAATCTTGGGAGTACATTCATTTTAACAGAATTGACACGTGCAATTAAAGATAGATTAAGCAGAGACCAGCGTTCAAAATCCATCCTGATTTGGGTCAACAAGGGGGCAAAGATAGCTTTGTAGAGGTCTTCAAATTTGTGTGTGACACGGACTCCTAGATATACAAAGCTGTGTTGGGCCACTGTAAAAGGGAAATTTTGCAGAGGATAAGTCTTAGCAGCAGAGTTAATGGGAAATATCTCACTTTTGTTTAATTTTAGTTTGTATCCAGATATTTGACCAAATGATTGAAGAGTGACAAGAGCAGCAGGAACTGAGACAGGTAGGTCAGAAACATACAAAAGAAGGTCATCTGCATAAAGGGAAACTTTCAGCTGAATATCATTTCTAAATATGCCTGTAATGTGAGGCTTAGACCGAAGAGGTTCAGTGGCGATAGCAAATAATAAGGGGCTCAAAGGACAGCCCTGTCTAGTAGAGCGATAGAGGCGAAAGTATTCTGATTGGATATTATTCGTCCTGACTGAGGCTTGTGGGGCTGAATAAAGCAACTTAATCCATGAAATAAAAAACTGTTTCTAAAACCACATTTCTCTAGGACATAAAAGAGTTAATTCCACTCTACTCTATCGAATGCCTTTTCAGCCTCTAGAGATATCACGGCTTCTTGGGTGCTAGAAGAGGAGACATTGTAAAGTATATTGAACAAACATCTAAGGTTTGAGAAAGAATGCCTATTTCGAATGAACCCCTTTTGATCTAAAGAGATGATAGAAGGGAGGATGGATTCCAGACGTAGTGCTAATAGTTTGGATGGCAATTTAAAGTCAACATTCAGAAAAACTTATTGGGCGAAAAGAGGTACAGGCTGAAGGGTCCTTGCCTTTTTTTAAGAGAAGGGAAATGGAGGCTTGATTAAGAGTTTGAGGAAGGTTGCCAGACTCAAACGATTTGTTGAACATCTCCAATAACAAAGGGGCCAGCTTGTGCCAAAACTTTTTGAAAAATTCGGAGGGAAAGCCATCTGGCTCTGGACTTTTCCCATTTTGCAGAGATAATGCAGCTGCATTAAATTCAGCAATAGTGATTGGCCTCTCTAAATCTTCTGCAACTAATTGATCGAATGAGGGAAATTATCAAAAAAATTGTCAAAGTCAGGAGTGGAGCCTTGATCAGATGAATAGAGAGACATGTAAAATTCCTTAAATACATTATTAATTTCCACAGTTCAGTAGTATTACCTGAACTTGTTTGGATTTGTGGGATGTGGCGAGATGTCGATGCCTGACGTAATTGGTGTGCTAATAATTTGCTGGTGTTATCCCCGTGTTCATAAAACTGGGGCCTCGATTGGAGGAGGAGTTCAGTAGTATGGTGTGTTGTAAGAGCATCGACTTCGGCCTGTAGACCAAGACGCTCCTTATATAACTCTGGAGTTCGGGAGATAGCATACAACCTGTCAAGTTGAGATATGCGTTGTGTCAGCTTAGTCAATTTCTCCTTTCTAAGTTTCTTCTCATACCCTGTGTAGGAGATTATCTCCCCCCTGATGTATACCTTAAAGGTCTCCCATAGTACTGAGGAAGACACATCAGGTGTTTTATTCAGGTTAACAAAGAAATCAATTTGTCATGATACCAAGTTAACAAAATCCTCATTTAAAAGTAAGCGTGTATTAAGACGCCATGGCACACGTGTATAAATAAGGTTTTTAAAGCATATATTCATAGAAATTGGGGCATTATCCGAGATAACAATCGCATCACATTTACATGTAGATAATGACAAAAGCAGTCTGTTATCAACCAGAAAATAGTCAATGCGGGTGAAAGTATGATGAACATGAGAAAAAAAAGAATATTCCCTCTTAGAGGGATTAAAAAAAGCGCCAGGCGTCAGAGACAGCAAACTCCTCCATAAAGGGCTGGATTACCTTAGCCAACTTCAATGGAGCACAAGATCTGAGGGAAGAACGGTCCAGCTGAGGGTCAAGCCAGCAATTAAAGTCTCCACCTAATATTAAGTAGTGTGATGACAAATAAGGGAGAGTTAGAAAAAGGCATTTAAAGAAGGCATCATCATCATAGTTGGGAGCGTAAATATTAGCCAAGATCACCCGGGTGTTAAAAATCTGGCCAGTAACTATGACAAATCTACCATTAGGGTCAGAAATAGTACTTGAATGTACAAAGGGAACAGATTTATGTAACAAGATAGCTGCACCCCTAGATTTGCCTTGAAATGAGGAATGATAAGTCTGGCCTACCTATCTCTTCCTCAGTTTTGAGTGGTCCGATACTTTGAGATGGGTCTCTTGCCAGAAAATGACATGGGCGCCCAGATGGTAAAGATGGTGCAATACCTGACTTTATAGGATTATTGAGCCCTTTACAGATGAAATTGGTGAATCTAATGGCACACCCGCTGGACGATGTTGATAGATAGATGACTTTATTCATCCCCGAAGGGAAATTAGTTTGTTACAGCTGTCCGGTGTATTATAATACAAAATATACAATAGAATAAAATACAGAGGTAGACAGAAAGAAATAAAAATACAGAATGGCAGATATAAATAATAATATACTATGTATATGCATATGTAAATGGAAAGAGGGAGTTGTTGTTACATTGGGGTCACAGCTAAGAGACAAGAGTATTATATAGGAGTGATAGTCTGAAGCAGGACTGTAGCAACCGATAATGTAACAACAGCCAATAATGTAATACCTGCCAATAACGTAATAATTTTGGCCATTTTAAATGTAATAAAGCCAATAATGTAATAACTTGCCAATAATGTAATAAAGTTTTTGAGCCAATAAGGTAATAACATTTTTCCAATAATGTAATAAGTTATTACGTTATTGGCTGGCTATTATGTTATTGGCACAGCATTAAAAAAATCCTTTGAAATGTAATAACTGCAGCCGATAATGTAACAATATATAAATAGGAGTGCATTTCTTGGAAATAAAATTTTTTTTGTAGTTTTTGTGGAGTTTGCTCATCAAAAATAGATATAGTGGATGGCATAGTCGAATTTGAGAATTATTTGTTGTACAAAATCTATATTTAGAATTTTGTTAATTTTCTTAGTGTGTGCTTGGTGTTAAATGAAAATGTAACAACTGGAGCTGATAAGGTAAAAATATCTATTTAATAATATATGTATCATGTTTTGTTTGGGTTTTTTTGTTTTTTCACACACACACTCAGCTAATAGCTAAACGAGTAGCTAATTCACATCTGACTAGACTGATTAGACGTACCTTAATTGTCTGCAAACGTCCATACTTCAAACATGTGGAAAGGTAAATAATTAACTGATTCACTATGGTTAACACCCTTAATTTTGTGGAATCCTTGTTGATAAATTATTTTATAATTGAGAATCATTAAAGTTAACAGAGGAATAGCTAGTCTCATAAGATGTATAGGTATAGATTTATATCTCAGTAGATATTGTTGCAGTTGCATTCTTTTGTATGAATACAAGTTGTTACGTATTGTTGCAAGGAAATATCTGCTATAATGAGACAGCTGAATGAGCTGAGGTTTATATATATATATATATATATATACATATACACACACACACACACACACACACACACACACACACACACACACACAAGTGGTCCAGGGGAGTGGGGAGTAACAATGTTAAATAAAACCAGGGAGAAGGAATAACTAGGAAACAAGTAGTAGGTCACAAATAAGCCAATTTATTATAATAATATAATTAAATAAGTTAACCAAAAAACCCTTCATGACAACACAAAACGAGCTCCGGATAACGAGTGAAGCCGGTAGAACCTGGAAAAGAAAGAAAGGGCAACAAACAGGAAACAGTAAGTTGAAACAGAACACCCTCCCAGCCACAGGGAGTAACACGCAGACAGTATCTGGCGCACACACAAAAACTGGCCCACTGGCCGATAACAATGTTCAGAGCCGTCACCACTCGCTAGCTCACACACAGCCTCACGCTGCTGTCTGACCCACTGGCCCCTGCACCTCTCCACTCCCAGCCTTTATACCGCTCTAATGAGCAATGGGACACCGGTGCGCTCATCCACTTGGCGCAGGTGGGCGGTACCTGGAGGGACAGCAAACAAAAACACACAGCACAACACTATGGCCGTAACACCCCCTCCCATAAGAACAAAAATCTTTTTTTTTTGTTACTGTCATTTATTTTTTTTCACAGAGGGAACAATACCACATACACAGACACACACTTTACCTTAGGGCCACCAGTTAATGTTATCTGTGCTGTAGAAGTAACTATACTCAAACTATACTATACTCATCAGCAACCACATTTTCCGCTCCCCTCTTGTGCCTGATCTCAGTGTTAAAACCTTGAACCAGCAGGGCCCAACGCATCAACCGCTGGTTGTGGTTGTACATGTGAGCTAGGAAAACAACAGGATTGTGGTCAGTGTATACAATCACTGGAGATGGACTAGAGCAGACATATACCTCGAAATGCTGCAGGGCCAACAGCATGGCCAAGGTCTCTTTCTCAATGGTGGAATAGTTTAACTGGTGCCGCTTAAACTTAGCTGAGAAGTAACATACGGGATGGGACACACCTCCCTCACCATCCTGCAGCAACACAGCACCAGCTCCTGAGGCACTGGCATCCACTTCAAGCTTGAAGGGAAGAGAGAAGTTAGGAGCAGCTAAGACAGGGGCACTGCAGAAAAGGGACTTGGCAGCAACAAAGGCATGTTGACACTCATCCGACCACTCAAATGGAACAGCAGGACTACACAGTTTGGTTAAGGGAGCAACCACTACAGAGAAGTTCTTACAGAAACACCGGTAGTAACCTGCCATGCCGAGACTGGATGGACCTGGCCCTGCCCAACCTGTTTCCCTTGATAGGTAACCATAGCCTTACCAAACTCACACTTTGCAAGGTTAAGGGTCAGTGATGCTTCAGCCAGCCGCTGGAACACCAGTCTCAGAGTGGAAACATGTTCTGCCCAGTCACTAGAGTACACCACGACATCATCAAGATACACGTTACAATTGGGGACATCTCCTAACACTAGGTGCATCAGACGCTGGAAAGTAGCAGGTGCATTCCTCATGCCAAAGGCCATGACAGTATACTGCATGAAATTATCTGGTGTCACAAATGCAGATATGTCAGACGCTCTGGGGGTTAGAGGGACTTGCCAATACCCTTTAAGGAGGTCTAGTTTGGTGATGAAAACTGCTGGACCAATGCTGTCAATACAGTCATCGACACGGGGCAGTGGGAATGAGTCTGGCACTGTTACCGCATTAACCTTCCAGAAATCCGTGCAGAACCATGGGGTACCATCAGATTTGGGAGCTAGTAAGCAAGGGGAACTCCAGGGGCTGTAACTGGGTTTAGCCAGGCCATTTTCCACCAGATAGGTAACCTCTCTCTTCATTATCTCCCTCTTCCACACAGGACAGCGATAGGCATGTTGCTTAATTGGAGCAGCAATTCTGACATCAATATCATGCTCCAGCAAACTAGTTTGGGTTGGTACGTCACTAAACAGAGTGGGGTAGCAGTCAAATAAACTGAGCACGTCCCCCCGCTGACCCTCAGGGAGGTAAGAAAGACGGGAGTTCACATTTGATAGAAACTCAGAGTTGAACAACCTACCAGAATGCTGATCAGAATGGTCCGCCAACCCATCGGCCACATTAACATCACTGGCTTCCCAACAAACCAAAGCAGCAACAGATACCATCACAGGGACAGCAGCCTCCAGTAACTTTCCCTGCTCCCCCTGGGCAGCATCCCTAGAGTGGTAAGGCTTAAGCATATTAATATGGCACAGTCGTGTTTTCCTCCTCCGCTCAGGTGTGCAGATGATGTAATCTGTGTCTGACACCTTGCTGTCCACCACGTATGGTCCTGAGAAGCGGGCGGTAAGAGCAGATCCAGGCATAGGCAGCAAGACTAAAACTTTATCACTGCTTTCCTGTCATACCGCTTCTTCATACTGACCTGAGAGGAGGCGAGGGCCTCCTTTGCCAATGAGCTTGCATGACGCAAATGCTCCCGACATTGCAACACAAAATCCTGCATATTAGTTCTTGAATAAGATTCAGCGAGCAACTGCTCCTTCAACACCTTCAGTGGGCCACGCACATGTCGACCAAACACCAGTTCAGCTGGGCTAAACCCAAGGGACTCCTGTTTTGCATCATGTATGGCAAAGAGAACAAAAGGCAGCCCTTCATCCCAGTCTCCCCCTGTGTCATAACAGTATTTCTTCAACATTGACTTTAGGGTCTGATGCCAGCGTTCAAGTGCACCTTGTCACTCTGGATGGTAGGCACTGGATACTGAATGAGACACACCTAATGCCTGCAATGTTTGTTTAAAGGTCCTTGACAAAAAATTGGTTACTTGGTCAGTTTGCACAACATTAGGTAGAACGAAGGTGGTGAAAAACTTGGTCAAGGCGGCTGGTGCAGTGATCTTGCGTAGGGGAACTGCCTCAGGAAAACGAGTGGAGACACACATTACTGTCAGCAGGAACTGGTTGCCTGACTTTGTTCTTGGCAGTGGACCGACAGTCTACAATGACATGCTCGAAAGGCTCACCAACAGCAGGAACAGGGTGTAGAGGGGCCGGAGGCACTACCTGGTTTGGTTTACCCACAACCTGGCAGGTACTGCAAGTTTGACAAAATTGTACCACATCAGACTTCATCCCCGGCCAAAAGAAATGCTTTAGGATACGGTCGTAGGTCTTAGTAACACCCAAATGACCTGACCAAGCATGCTCATGGGCCAGCTCTAACACATGCTGTCGACACCCAACTGGAACCACTATCTGATACAGCAGTCCCCAGTCCTCACCAACGGCACCACCAACGGCACCACCTGAATGGGGGTTCCCTAACCCTAACCCTAACCCCATCATCAACTATGAACGATTGACTCTTGTTACACTCACTAACACTAGCAGCAGCAGCAGCAAAACATTTGGCCAAAGATGGATCATTCTTCTGAGCCTCAATGAGTGTGCCACGCGTCAGCAACAGTGACCTTACCGGTGCAACAACACTTGCTGCTTTACCTTCAGGTTCCCCTGTGGAGCACTTAACCAAGTCACCATCAGGCGGCAACCTATCCTCTGATAAAACAGAAGCCAGAAGAGAATCAGACAGAGTAATGTCCTGAGATTGGTTACGAGCCTGAGCCCTTGTCAGAACACTAACTGCAAATACCTCGGGGTGACTCTGGGCCAGGTCATCCTGCTCAGACTCAGGGATGGGGGCATCAACCCCTTCAGGGACAGGATAGACTTTACCCCCAGATATGTCATTTCCCATGATGAAGTCAACACCATCCACTGGGAAACATGAGCGGACGGCCACCGGGAAGAAACCAGAGACCAGAGCAGACTGGATATGGATACGATGTAGGGGCGCAGGCAGAAAACCCATCTCAATACCTCTCACCACAGCACAAGCAGCACAGGCAGATTCATCACCAAGAGGCAGGACACTGGAGAGAATAAGAGACTGGGAGCCCCCAGTATCTTGCAATATGGTGACTGCCCGCTGATCCTCAGCCTTTCCTGTGAGTGACGCAAAACCAGTGAATATAAAAGGCTTAAAACAGGCATCAGGCTCCTTCATTGTGGTGGTCTGGCCAACAGGGGACACTGTTTTGACCAGCCCAACACCCTTGAGCTGCTTTGGAGCCTGCTGTTTGTGCTTAAGTGCTTCACAGTCCGCAACCAGATGGCCAGGCTTATGACAAAAGAAACACAGTTTCTCCCCCTTGGGACCTGACGGTCCTCCAAGACTCATTGATGGAGGGGTCTCGCCTCACAAAACCACTCTTATGTGTGAGGGCAAACTCATCTGAAAGGGTAGCGGCTTGCTGCAGAGTAGTCACTCTTTGTTCGTTCAGGTAGACTACAGTCCGTTCAGGAACACAGTTCTTCCAATAGCACTAGCTCACGCATAGAGGTTGTGTCGTCCACATTACACGCCGAGCACCATCGGTCAAAAAGGATCGCCTTTTCCCTCGCGAAATCGGTATATGACTGACTGGATGTTTTTTCTAAGATCCCTAAAACGCTGTCTGTATGCTTCCGGCACCAACTCATATGCTCATAAGATTGCACCTTTAAGCGTCTCATACACTAAGCTATCATCCACTGGCAATGAAGAAGATGCCTCCTGAACTCTAGCCGTCAATCTACACTGCAACAGAATCGCCCACACATCCTTCGGCCACTGCAAGGCCACAGCAATGCGCTCAAACGCACTAAAATAGGACTCTACCTCCGACTCACAGAATACCGGAACCAAGGAGATGTTCTTACTCACATCAAAAACCGTGGCACCCGATGACAACCGTGTGTCATCAGAAGAAGCTGCAGCTGACACACCAGCAACCCTTTGCAGCTCTAGCTGGCACATCTTAATGGCAGTTTTCGCCTCCAGCTTCTTTAACTCCAGCTCCCTGCAGAGTTGAAACTCATGCTCACACTCCCTCTCCTCCAGGCGGAGACGAGCCAAACACACCTTCAGCCGGGCATTCACCTGAGAGCCAGGAGATGACTCCACGGAGAATGGGTCAAACCGCGGCATGGTGAGCAGCTTATCATCTGCCTCACCACGCTGCACACCAGGGGCAAAGCCAACAAGATGCTGCTCAGTCATCTCTTCCACCGGACGGTCAGGGCAAACCTCGCCCGGAGATGCAGCGGCCTCCAATCCTGGAGATACCACTGATCCCGGTAAAGCAAAAACTCCCTTCTTCACCAAACCGGCTACGAGAGCTGCCTTAAGCTCGCTTTAAACGAGAGCCCTAGACACCGGAACGCCATAAAACTCCGCAATCTCACGCAAGTCACTTTTCCTGAGTTTATCAAGCTGACTCAGTGTGGGTTTGGCCGCAAACTCACTCAACACAAAGGTCGCCATACTCACTGAGTGCCACAAAAAAGATTACGGGATAACTAATCGCCGTATGCTCTGCCAAGCAACTAAACACTACTACGATGCAATCAACAGCTTCAGTACAGGTGGCAAACACAACAAGTGAACCACATCCTCAGGACCTGCCTCACACACACTTCACCTACCTGTCTTCTGGAGCGTGCCGGGCTTGAGGTGATTTAAAGGCTGAACTTCAGCAACCAGAGCCCTGAACTACCTGCCCCCGTCGGAGAACTGCTTCCCCGCCCAGGATTACTCCAAAAACATGAAAGGCAAAATAACAAAGAGAGTGCCCATTGGAAGGACTGAAACAGCCCAGGCACTCACCTGCCTAACAGAGGAAGCCGGCCAATTACCGCGGTAGTCACCAGAGACTAAAGCACACACAAAAGAAACAGCTTACTTGGATCAAACACAAGCCTCCCGATCCTCCTCGATCCCGGACGAGCCCCCAAATGTTATGTCCCCAAGTGGTCCAGGGGAGTGGGGAGTAACAATGTTAAATAAAACAAGGGAGAAGGAATAACTAGGAAACAAGTAGTAGGTCACAAATAAGCCAATTTATTATAAATGAAATAAGTTAACCAAAAAACCTTTCACAGCAACACAAAACGAGCTCCGGAAAACGGGCGAAGCCGGTAGAACCTGGAAAAGAAAGAAAGGGCAACAAACGGGAAACGGTAAGTAAAAACGGAACACCCTCCCAGCCACAGGGAGTAACACGCAGACAGTATCTGGCGCACACACAAAAACTGGCCCACTGGCCGATAACAATGTTCAGAGCCGTCACCACTCGCTAGCTCACCACAGCTTCACGCTGTCGTCTGACCCACTGGCCCCTGCACCTCTCCACTCCCAGCCTTTATACCGCTCTAATGAGCAATGGGACACCGGTGCGCTCATCCACTTGGCGCAGGAGGGCAGTACCTGGAGGGACAGCAAACAAAAACACACAGCACAACACTATGGCCGTAACATACATACATACATACATACATACATACATACATACATACATACATACATATATATATATATATATATATATATATATATATATTTTACATTTATATGTAGGTTATGATTTTATTCAGTATTATTCAAGTGTAGAATAAGGAATTAAATGGTGTTAGCTAAACCTGATATAAAAGTGAAAAGTAGGTCCCTAATGACAAAACAAAAGCTTAGTGAACAATGTGTACTAATCTACTGAGTTCATCAGCATGCTTTACTACGAAATATCAACTTTAACAGTACATTGGTCCTGTGCGTTGTATACAAACTCTTTGCAGGTCATTGTTTAGAGTTGAAAAATCACTTTGTCTTTAATACCATTGCAGGTACTTTACAAGCCATCTTTATCCTCTCCTGCATCATTTCGGAATGCAGAGGACATGGACACAGACAAATGTCTGATGAGACCTACGATGTCATACTCAAGGCACTAAAGGGGGAATTTAATGTTCCTGTAGCAGAGAGATCCAAGACCCTGCGCTCTGCACTTGTTCAACTGTGGCGGAATAGGCAGCATTATGCCCTCAGTGTGGATGGTCAGTCAATTACATTTAATGGAAAATTGGTACCCAGAAAGTCAACTATCTCTGCAGTTGTAAATAAGGCTCTTGATAAAACAAAAGGCTCTGGTGTAAGAAAATTAAACATATACCTTCGGGAAAAGTACTTGGGAATCAGCCGAGCAAGTGTGAAAGACACCTTGGACAGATCAAAATGTTACCAGCTCCATAAGGCAACATTCCGGAACAAACCCTCACCAAAATCTATCACGGCCAAAGCAGTTCAAGATCGACACCAGGTAGACCTTGTTGACATGGTTAAATGGAGGGTCAAGTATGGCCAAGTCACATATAGGTACATCCTGACTGTAATAGATGTGTTCAGTAGATATGTATGGCTAAGACCACTGAAAGGTAAACACAGTGCGGAGATTGCTAGACACCTTGAAGACATTTACAATGAGCATGATCCACCAAAAATCATACAGCATGACCAAGGGAAGGAGTTCAAAGGTGCTGTAAGAAAACTTATGGGGTCCTTACAAGTAAAAATCATTCAGAGCTCTCCATACATCCCCAGAGCCAGGGTAAAGTGGAGAGAAGCCACCGTGTCCTAAGGAAAAAAATTATGTATGACTTAGTCCAATATCAAGGAGGAGGAGTGAACTGGGTTAAGCATTTGCCAATTTATGCAAAGATAATGAATGAAGACCCAAAGGAAGTTCTGAGTTGGATGTCCCCTTTTCGGATTTATTATGGAAGTCAAAGTCATGCATTGTCCAATCACTTAACTTCTTCCAGAGAAGATCTTCAAGAACACTGCCCACCAAGCAACAAAACACAGCCCACCCAAAAGCAGAGGCGTTTGTTTGAGGATGAACGAAATAAGATCAGGAAAAGGGCACAAAAAGCAACACAACGCTGCATACACCGTCAGCATCAGTCTGGACATTTTAGAGTCTCTGTGTACAAGCTAGGTGATAATGCGCTGGTCAGGGTCAAGAGTGGTCATCACAGAGTCTCACAGAAACAATTTGTGATACCAGGTGTTGTTGTGGCAAGAAACCCTAAGTTGCAGAAATACAGTTTCAATAGAGTTTCAAATGCCAAATAGCCCCACTCCAACACAAAAGTGGTTCTCAGTGTCTGATGTGACCAGTGTGACAAGACTAGAAGAAAAGCAGCGCTCAAAGTCTCAGCCCAACTCAGTTCAGCAAATGAACCTGCGAATACCTTACTCACATGAGGACAGATTGAAGGAGTTTGAATCCTCAAACCTGAACATTCGCTTTGACCCAATCCCTGGATGGGACACCCCTTTCGGAGTATGTTGAGAGGACATGGGGGGAATATTTACAGAGGATGGCACAACATGGTACATATGGTGACCACCTAACTCTTCAGAGAGCATCCCGGATTTTTAATGTTCAGTTCCTTATTGTGTCGACTCTTGGTTTGGATGCCACCTCTGTAATATCACCATCTGGTGATTACTGTGAAAACCTGTCTCTTTTGGTACTTGGACATTTTGCTGAAGGACAGTGGGAACATTATATAAGTTTAGAAGGACCTATTCCAGCTTACATTCAGGCCATTCAGGAGGCAGAGATGCATAGAGTGTCCCAACCTGCACTTCTGTCTGGCACTGAACTTGGTGCTCTGTCTGATGCCGAACCTGCCTCTATGCCTGTTGCCAGACCTGCCCTGCCTGATGATGAACCTGGCCTTCTGTCTCAGCCTGAACCAGAGTTTTTACCTAATGCTGATGTTCAGTCTCTAGCTAACCCATTGCTTGACATGGTTGAGGATGCTGGCAATGAGCATGGAGTTCAATACCTACTTTCAGAGATCTTATCAAGAATCATTGAATCTTCTCTCAAGCAAGATATGTCAACGCTTGGGACATTCAATCGAATCCCACTCTTATTCCGTGAACTGTCAGCAGCGTTTCATCCCAACCTATACACAAGAGAATCTCTTGCAGAGAGCCTACAACTGGACAAAGAAGATGACTGTTCCATTCATATTATGAAGCTCTACAAGGCTGCTGGACACAACAGTGGTCTAAGCGCACAAATAAAACAGTTATTTGGCAACGACAGACGATGGATGAAAGCCTGGATTCTTCTTGGTGATGTAGCTTTTGGGCAGTACAAAATTAAGGACATATACTGGAAGAAATAATGGCAATTTTATGTTGATGTTTTTCCCTCAGTTCAACTCAACACTTTTTACATTTGTAAATGAGTGTTCATGTTCTGTGTTGTATATTGAGGTGCCATATAGTGCCTTATAGCGGCATTCCAGTTGTTTAAATACAGTTTTAAGTTTTAAGTGGGAACTGAATCATTTTCCCTTGAGAAATGTTTGAAAACAGTTCTAATTAAAAATGTTTTCCAAGAAATAAATGTGGTAAATTCATTTGACAATGCAACATCCATCAGAGGCACTGACATGAAATTTTGAATTTACATATCTAAGCAAATAAACAAAATTCGAAATATAGATTTTATACAACAAATAATTCTGAAATTGGCTCTTAACCATATTTAAGGAGAGTGAGTGCCGCATAATACATACTCTTTATGAATGAATATGACGACTATGCCATCCACTATATCTATTTTTGATGAGCAAACTGTACAAAAACTACAAAAAAATATTTTATTCCCAAGAAATGCAGTCCTATTTATGTATTACTACATTATTGGCTGCAGTTATTACATTTTAAAGGATTTTTTTAATGCTGTGCCAATAACGTAATAACCATCCAATAACGTAATAACTTATTACGTTATTGGAAAAATGGTATTGCCTTATTGGCTCAAAAACTTTATTACATTATTGGCAAGTTATTACATTATTGACCATTATTACATTATCGGTTGCTACAAGGACTCGAAGTAAACACTTGACTGATGTGAAAAGCAAAACAAAACAAAACAAAAAACAGAAACAAACACAAAAAAAAAAAATTAAAAAAAACCACACATAACTTTCCTTTCCACCCGTCCACCCACCCATGTAAACTCTGGCAGAAGCATCCTCCCAAACGGGATGCGCGCAATGTTCCCCCTTAAGCAAACAAACTGTCACACCTCTTATAACTCTAGTAAGGGCCTAATACTAAACAACAACCTACAACTACTTAGGTGTTGGAATTGTGACAAGGAATTAAGTCAATGAGAATACACAGTAATAAAAGCACTAATAACTGAGCCGGGTAGTTAAAGCCGACCATTAAAAGGGAGCATATAAGCGATCTTACTGAACAATAATAAAGGAAAAAAATACAAAAAACTTGCAGCATCACACGATCAATTGTGTCATGACAATAAGGCACCTGCCGTACTATAATTTTGCCTGAGGTATTCCTGCATTCAAGGAATCACTATGAGCCATATTAGAGAAAAAAGAAAATACGAGTAAATAAAAAAATCAATGTCACCTTAGAGCAGCAGCTCCCTGTGTTAAGGCTCGTACTTTTGTCTGGATTGGACCCCAGAGCAGATTCAGACACAGACAAGCAGATCAAAGAAAAAGGAAGGTTTATTGTGAGACTTTGGCAGATCTGAGTGTTGTGGCAGGTAATGGCCGTGGAGTGTGGAGACTCGGGGAGAGTCGGGGTTGCGGGAGCAGGACAGGCCTCAGAGCAGGAGCAGGTAGCAGCACTGGAGCAGGAAACTCTGGAGCAAGGAGAAAACACAGATGCACACTTTTGTTCTGGAGAAAACACTAAGCGAATATCCAAGTTCAAAAATACAAGGGACTGGTAAGGCCTGAAGTGTTACCACAAAGCAAGCAGAACAATCTGGCAGAGAGTGGGTGATGAACCGGGGGTTTTAAACTGGCTTGATGAATGATGGGCTGCAGGTGTGTCAGGCTGCCAGTGCTGCACCACGCCCCTGCTGTGAAGAAACACACAAGAACACGGGGGAGGAGACAGAGGAAAGACACACAAGGAAACACCCCAGCCAGGCTGTAACAGTACCCCCACCTCAACAGGTGCCTCCTCTTTCCAAACCTTCCTGCAGCGGTGAAGGTGGGACTGAACAGAGGGAACTGCAACTTCCTCCTCCTGGGATGGGAAAAGGGGAGGCTGGTACCCCAGCATTACCATAAAAGGGAACACACCTGTGGCTGAACTAGTGAGGGAATTGTGGGCATATTCTACCCATGGCAGATGGGATTTCCAGGAGGTTGAATGGCATGCGGTGATGCAACAGAGAGCAGCTTCTAGGTCCTTATTTGCCCGCTCCGTCTGGCCATTAGTCTGGGGATGGTAGCCCGAGCTGAGACTGGCTGTGGCACCCAGAGCCTTGCAGAATGCCCTCCATACCTGGGACGCAAATTGAGGACCCCGGTCTGACACTATGTCGCTGGGAATACCATGGATGCGGAACACATGTTGAACCAGTTGGTCTGCCATTTCTGAAGCTGAAGGAAGTTTTGAGAGGGGGACAAAGTGTACAGCCTTGGAAAATCGATCCACAATACTGAGTATGGTGGTGTTACCTCCTGAAGCAGGCAGGCCTGTGACGAAATCCACAGCAATATGAGACCAGGGGAGGCTTGGAACCGGTAGTGGGCGCAGTAGGCCAGCTGGTGGCTGATGTGAAGACTTACTTTGGGCACAAACAGAGCAGCCAGCTACAAATTCTCTTGTGTCCTGAGAGATGGTGGCCACCAAAACCGCTGTCTGATGAAGGAGAGGGTTTGGGAGATGCCTAGGCGGCAGGTTGACTTAGACGAATGTCCCCACTGGAGCACCTGGGAACGTACAGGCTCCAAAACAAACAAATGGTTAGGGGGACCATTACCTGGATCTGGGTGAGTGAGCTGAGTTTCCTTCACCAGTGTTTCGATCTTCCAGGTGGCGGCAACAATGAAACAGGATGCCGTCAGTATGGGCTCAGGTGGAGAACTGGACTTCTCTTGTTCTGTTTAACGGGACAGGGCGTTGGGTTTGCCATTCCGGGAGCCCGGGTGGTAAGACAGAGTAAAATTGAACTGTCCCAGTAACAGAGACCAACGAGCTTGGCGGGGGGGTCAATCTTTTTGCTGACCAGAGGTAGGCGAGGTTCTTATGATCTGTCCAGACCAGGAACGGATGTTCAGCCCCCTCTAGCCAGTGCCTCCATTCTTCCAAGGTCAGGACCACCGCCAGAAGCTCCTGGTTGCTGACATCATAATTCCTTTCTGCGGGGGACAAACAACGGGAGAAAAAGGCACAGGGATGCAACTTTTGATCGTTGGGTGATTTTTTTAGACAATACCGCTCCAACCCCAGTGTCTGAGGCATCTACCTCCACCACAAACTGCCGGGATGGATCAGGGTGCATGAGGATAGGAGCACTGGTGGACAAAGTCTTTAAGTCTCTAAAAGCCTCCTCTGCTTCAGAGGACCAAGAGAATGGGAGCGTTGTGGATGTGAGTCTAGTTAAGGGTGTAGCAATCTTACTGTAATTCCTGATGAAGTAGAACTTGGCAAATCCCAGGAAACGCTGGAGCTCCTTACGGCTCCCTGGTTTAGGCCACTCCGCCACTGCTCGTACCTTTTCCGGATCCACCTTCAGTCTCCCCTTCTCCACATTGTAGCCCAGAAAACTGACTGAATCGCAGGGAAACTCACACTTTTTGGCCTTCACAAACAATTTGTTCTCTAGCATCTGGAGAACTAACCTTACTTGTTGCTGTTTTTGCAGGTTACAAGAGAAGATCAGGATGTCATCCAGGTACACAAATACAAACCTGTTCAACATGTCCCACAGAACATCGTTGACCAGGGCTTGAAAAATTGCAAGGGCGTTGGTGAGACCGAAAGGCATATGACATAGTACTCAAAGTGTCCGATGGGAGTGTTTTCCACTCATCCCCCTCTCTGATCCACACTAAATGGTAGGCATTCCTCAGATCCAATATCGAGAAGACGGTGGCTTGATGGAGTGAACCAAAAGCAGAGTCAATGAGTGGAAGAGGGTACTTGTTCTTCACTGTTATTTAAGCCGGTGTAGTCTATGCAGGGCCGCAGGAATCCATCCTTTTTGCTCACAAAAAAGAACCCTGCTCCTACTGGAGATGATGAAGGTCGGATGAGTCCAGCTGCCAGGGATTTGTGAATGTATTTCTCCATGGCCTGCCTTTCTGGACAAGAGAGGTTGTAAAGACAGCTAGTAGGGAGACAGGCGCCAGGGTCAAGATCAATTGCACAGTCGTATGGGCGGTGAGGAGGTAATGACTGAGCCTTTTGTTTGCTGAACACCTCTGCCAGGTCATGATATACATCGGGAACACCCGTGAGGTCCGGTGGACTGGGAGCTGCGGGCAAGGCCAACTGTGAGGGGGTCAGTGCCGATTTTAGACAGGATGAGTGGCAGTGAACACTCCAGCTTGTGACAGAGCTGGAGGACCGGCCTATTTGGGGGTTGTGCAGTAGTAGCCAGGGGTGTCCCAGCATTAGTGGGGTGTAGAGTGAAGGAATAAGGAAAAACGTTACCTCTCTCAGCCAGGCTGTAACACACTGATCACATTATCAAAACAAGGCGTCCAGGGTGAATGGGAAACGTAGTTCTCAAGCCTAGCAACAATAACAGCCAACTAGCAAGTTAACATGTCTGCTAAATAGTATCAGGGTTGACTCCTTTTTAATGTTTTTCTCAACAAAGTCTGAAGCCTGTGCCAGATCCTAAAACCTGTGGGTCTGCCCACTGGGCAGAGTGATGAACAGTGAAGACCGAACTTGACTTTTGGACGGGAGTGGAGCTCTTTCCTCACTGTAGCAAAGGTGGCCCGCTTATTAGCCCCCGCCGGGGTAAAGTCGGATAAATCGAGGTCCTCCTGCCCATGTAGGAAAGAGGGGAATCTTCTCTGGCTCAGCGCAGAATTTTGTTCCGGACTTGAAATAGGTTTACCTGAACAACGAGTGGACGAGGGGGTTCGCCATTCCTGGGCTTAGCGCGTAGAGTGCGGTGGGCCCGATCCAGCATGGGTTTGTCGTCAAGTCCGAGTAGTTCTTGTAGGAGTTGGGCAATAAACTCGGCGAACATTGTTCCATCTTGAACGACCCTCCAGGTCCTCGCATTTCTTTGACAGGGAATCAACCATGGAGGTTAGCTTGGTATTGTTAGCTCGGAGGTCAGATAGCTTTCTGTCGTGGGCATCAGCTGAGCGCTTGATGTCCGCAATTTTCTCGTCATATGAAGCAATTCTGTTCTCAAAGGGCTCCAGAGCCGCCACTATTTCTCTTTTAACTGCTACTGAGATGGTGGACTCAAACTTACTGAGAATGTCCGCATGCATTTCGTCCATCATCTCCCTCATGTTCATCAACAGCGTTGCATTTGGCTGTCCTGGGGATTCTGCCTCAGGAGATAGTCGAGGTTTGCCACGGCCTGTTTTAGCAGCATCGGATTTCCCTTGGTTTGCCGTTGTAGAATGTCCACGAGCATTAAAAAAAATTACATTAAGTGGATTGCTGCAATGTTAAGACTTGAAACCAGGAGAAAGAATCAAAAAGTGTGATTAAAAAATATATAAAATATAAGATAGTATAAAATGTCACATTCCAGCAGAGCCACTGCAAAATACGTCCTACATCTTTCTCGCTCAGCAGCGCCCCCCGTTGTGGGCTTTAAAGAAGTATTTGTAAGTTTAACTTATAATTTAAAGGTAATAATGTTGTGAACTTAATATAATGATCTGGACTTGTAAATATTATTGGCAGTGGTAGTAGCACTAGTATTGGTACTGGTTTCACCTTTGGCTGGGCAGTAAGTTTTTTTTCATTTTGTTGAGGTATGAAGACATTTACCACCCACTTTACTGATCATTCATTAATAATGTCACACAATTATTCTTACGCACAGTACTGGATATGCTTTCACTCTGTACCCAGCGCCTCTCTTCTGCACACGGATTTGATTGGATTGATTGGTCTGTGCCACTTTATTCACTTGACATTTTGCAGTACATTAGCTTGGATTTCACATAGAAGATATGTCTGTAGACACTATAGGTCACCATAAAGAACTGCTCTTTCCCATCATACATAACCCTGTGCTATAAGGGCTGTTCACTGGCATACTGCTGTAGCATTAAGTATAAAAAATCTATCCTGTGCTCATATAAAACTCAGAGTGGCAATTTTACAGATATCCTTGAGACACTGTCCAGTACAGAGTTAGGTGAAAAGTGAGACAAGGATGAAAAGAAATGTGTCATTTTAAGTGTAAACATCCATGTTTTAAAGGCCAAGTGGTGAGATCTCATACTTATGTCAGAGTGGCAGTAAGAAGGCGTGTAAGGAAATAAGCAGTGACAAACATATGCAAATACAAGTAACATCTTCATGAAGAATAACATCTCATCACTCACACTAAAAACATTTTCTTTGCTTGTTCCTTGAACACTATTGACAGGTGTCTTTTGACAAAAGGTGATATGTCTCACTTTGCCCCGCATTTACACCTTGCCAACAGTGAGTAGCAATTCATCTTTTCCACTCTGCTGCTGTGAAGTGAAATGAGTGAAACATTCATGGATGAGCAGAGAAATAAATAGAAAGAACATGTACAAATTATATATGAATGAGCATTTTTGCAGTATTTTCCTTTAAGTCATCCTCTGATCGTGCATGGGAAGAAGGGGAGTGAGATCTTTCAACATTAACCTCTACTTGTACAGTACAACACACAGCAGTGACAACTGTTTCCTATGTCAAAACTGTATCTGGAGGAGAAAACAGGAAAATGCTTGGCTACATGTACATTAGGACAAAGTCAATAACAAATGACATGTAATATTTAATATAATTGAATTTTAATTGTCTGTAAAGATAGATATATATTTACATTCACGCGTGACATCAATGTTTCAGTGATGTGGGCTGCTCTGCCAAAAGTAGAGCAGTGTGTTCAGATCACAGAGGACTGAAATTAAATGTGAATGAGAAATTTGGCTCACGTCTGCTGGAAACTGCTGCACTAGCTAGAGGCAACAGTTCTTCTGTGGCAACCGCAATGTATAACTACATCTAGTGGACAGTAGTCCTGTGACAGTTGCCAACTGAGCACCAGAGTGAAGAAGTGAGCAATTTTCTTAAATTCAAAGTCTGCGATCGAGAAGTCTGCAGGGGCCCGTCAGAGTGTGGCGTTCAAATACTCACAAGAAAATATGGTACTAAATCACCGTGGCAATGTACAAAGCAATAAAAACAATTGAGACAGCAATCAACATAATATTGAGACAGATAGTAATGGCAAGTGAGATCACTAACTCTACTAACTCCGTTATATATGGACCCTTAAAACAGGGCCCTATAACTCTTGTTGTCATACTGATGCATGATGCTCAATTTATCAGTCTGATACTGGACCATTTTTATTTTAATCTGACATGTACATCTATGTAATTTGGGGTAAGTGAATTATTGCTCTGCCCTAATTCCACCTTATTTTGAACCAATGATGAACTGTGCACAGCGCTGTAGGGGAGTTACAGTACGTCATTATGTGACACAGTCAGATGAGGAGGTTGATATCATACAACCCTGTTTCAAAAAAAGTTGGGACACTGTAAAATGTAAATAAAAACAGAATGCGATGATTTGTATGCGATGATCATGTAAACCCATATTTAACTGAAAATAGAACAAAGACAACATATCAAATGCTGAATTGAACATTTTATGAAAAATATTTGTTCAATTTGAATTTGATGTAGCAACACCTTTCAGAAAAGTTGGGACAGGCTCATGTTTACCACTGTGTTCATCACCTCTTCTTTTAACAACACTCTGTAAACGTTTGGGAGCTGCTGGAGTTTTGAAAATGAAATGTCCCATTCTTGTGTTGTGCACAGGTAGGGGCAATTTAGTTATTGCCATATAATATTAACGATTATCAGTGATAATCACCAATATATATATAGATGTTTACTACAAGTAGTAACCTCGGGGCACCACCCTGTCACCAGGGACCAATGACCAAATTGATGGCTCAAAATGCAGTCTCAGAAGGTTAATTGAAGGGTAAATTCGAGCACTGACTGTCCTGAATCCCGCTGTTATCACAAATATAGTCACAATAATCACAGACAACGACGAGTTAAATTATAACAGGATTTATTAATAAGAGTAATAATTATTCAAAATAACATTACTTGATATTAAACCGATTATAATTCAACTATAACTAAAACAAACATTGGTTACTAACTAGATGGTTACAGGCAAAACACATATGTAACAACTGTGTGTGTGTGTGTGTGTGCGGGAGAGAGAGAGAGAGGGAGAGAAAAGATGCCGACGGAGTCACGTGAGTGACGTGTCAGTAGGAGCCAAGATGGCGACAGCGTGACGTGAGTGACGTACTCGCTAGAGCCAAGATGGCGGCTGGCTGCGGAGTGTGAATGGCGTGAACAATGAGAGCAAAGGGAGGGGCCCTTGAGCTTTACGTGTATGACGCGATCACACCCTAGGGCAGCCTGAATGTGAGAGAGATGTGGATGAGGTGCGTGATTGGGAGAAAAGAGGGAGAATAGAGGTGAAGAGAGGAAAGAGTCCACAAGAGATCATCACCACAGTTAATAATCACCACAATATCACTACACAATAATGGAGCCAGTGAACCGGAGTTTGTCTGGTCGGATATTGGTCCTTTAACTAGTGATATTTGACTTATTAAGCTGATCACAGTGAACAATCTAAAACAACAGGATATGCAGCACTTATCAGTCAAATTACAAATACAACACGCTACACTAATTGTGTCTCTGCTCAGACACAAGCCTCTTATTTAGTGTTGCTCCGATCCTTTGGCGTTAGAAAAGAAAGTCCGCTCTGGTTCTCCACAGCTCGGTCCTTGGCTGGGAGCTTGGCGGTTCATGTCTCGCTCTGCTGGCGATGACGGTGTGATGAGTTCCTCGGCGGCAGCAGGAAGATCACAGATGAGGGACGGTGTACTTTGTTTTGTCTTTAACAAAGTCGGTGTGCTAGTTCTCACAGAACGTAAAATCAGGTGATTGCACAGTGATTTACGTCGGATCCGAAAGATTTAAAAAAAATGAGAAAGGAAAATAAACAACAGCAGTCTATGTGCTCATCCCGTGAGTTGAAGACTGTGACCTAGGCTTTAAGAAGTGCTGGAAAAAGGTCAAATGTTTCAAGATTGCTCCCTTTCAGCAGCCAAGTCCCAGAGAGAGCTTGGAGTAGCTCTCTTCTGTAACTGGTGCACTGGTTCAGCCTCTGGGGAGCATGAATATGCTCGGTCAATTTCATAACAATTTTCAAGAATTTCATCCTCTTGGGAGTGTGAATATCTACAGCAAACATCTTTGAGTTCTGGCTTTCATGCTGCTACTTTATTACTCTATAATGTATAAAAAATACTACTCTAGACAAGAAATCACTGTCCTTTACTTAGTAACTAACTTTACTGACAGTAAGAGTAGTCTGAGTTCATCTGACTAGCCTCTGTATGAATAACACTCAGGCTGATGTGTTGATTTCTCATTTTCATTAGTGTCTGCAATCATTGTTTTATTCACAATTCATTCAAGTATTTAGATATTTGCGTTCTGTTTCAGTGTGGAAGCTGAGGATGATGCATATGCAATGACCTTGATGGTACAATATAACACATATTTAGTCAAGTTTTGCAGCACAGAAGCGCATTTTGCTATAAATTACTTCTGGCCACTGCATCATAAATGGATTCAGTGCTACAATCCAGAGTGTGGCCTTGGAGTAATTTCCAGATATGGAACATCTGAAACCACCAGCCCCAAACATGCACTCCACATTTCTCCCATTACTTCCTGGCAGGAAGTGGTTCCATTGGTCCCTCATCTTGGTTAATGGTGGGTGAGTGGCTCTTAGGCCACTTGTATAATGACCTGTAATGCATAAAAACTCACCTACTGGGTCATTTCCCTCCTCTCTCAATCCTAATGTACATTTGAGAGTCCCTTCCAAATGTATCATTCAGTCTAATGTGTGATAGCAAAAAAAAAAAAAATCCAGAGGAGGAGGTGAGATGGATGGAAGTGTGGATGATGCAGGGCTGATGATGATGGGTTCACACACAGACTAAACAGCAGAACAACACAGCCAGGGTGTAAACAGAAGGAATCATAGACCGGAAATCAGTGCTTCCTCTGAGACTGAAGGTTCCTGTCCCATTTTCCATCCTGGCAGTGTTGTGGCTGCAATGTGCACATTCATGTGAGGCTCTGCGAGAGCTCAGTTTCTATTTCTGTACTCTGCAAAGGTGCTGCTGTGACCCACGGATGTGCCCTTTGGTGAAGCCTGCATTATTAGGCTAATTCATACTTCAGCCAAAGACTGCTGGTCGACCAAGTGTTGGCTGACAGAACTTTGTCACACAGACATACAAGACTTTTTTTTCGTTTAGTAGTGGTGGGTGTTGTTGCTACAGCAATGAATACTGCTTAAAAGAAAGGGGAGCACATGGGGAAATGCAGGATATTCTGCAGGTGGAGAGCATCTCAGACAGGAAGACTGACTGATGCCAAAAAAGGGGCCGTATCAAAATGACTGTAGTGTGGAGGAACCCTCTCTCCTTATAATGATGTTTCTATTCTAATGATGCTTCTACTGGATTAAAATCTCTATTAAACTATATTGTCATCTCAGCCTTGTACAGCAAAGCACACAGCAAAGAACTGACATCCTCTTGGGACTATATGGTGCAACATGTAGACAGGCAATTGAATAATTCATGTGTATGGAAAGTTGCAAATATGCCACTGACATATGAATCCCTGAATATATCTTTAAAATGTTCAATGAATCTGCCTTAAATTTACCAAACCACCATCGTTCTCTCACCTTAACTAAAGCTCATGACCACAGACAGACAATAAATATATTTCTTCATTCATTCTGAAAATATATTTCATCTGGACATAATCCAGCCTATCTTTACATTTGCGGACACATTTTTCAAAAGCAAGTCCCTTCCCAGCATTAGTAAGAATCTTTGACACACTCTCCCGACTATGAAAATAACAACATTGATTTGACACAGTTTATTTCTCCAATAATAAGTGAAAATACATAAATAATTTAAGGTGGTCCACCTGTATTTAAATCTTAAGATGTTAATGGGACAGAAATTTTGACAGAGCGGCTTAAACACACATCAGAAGTGGAATTAGCAAATAAAAGAAAATGGTTTGTCTTGTTTACTGAACATACCACCATCTCCAACAACTGTTTTGGAACTAAGAGCTACTAAAAGAACAATTCAAGATTCAGATGTTGTGCGGGTTTTTTCTTTTTTTCTTTTTGTGAGTCTTATGCAGGCTGATTCATTTTGGGAAATTTACCTAGTGTTGGATGAATGCAATAATCTATCAGAGGGTTTATTGGTTATAACCAGGGTAACATGATTAGGCTCTAATCTGGATATATCGACCACCTTGCTACCTTTTTTCCCTGAATTAAGGTTGTACAAAACATTGTGTGACCACAAGAGGTTCTTTCTTATTTTTCTGAGTTGTGAATTGAGTCTTTAAGGAGCTCTGGGGGACAGGACCAGGGTTGACTTTCTGAGTCATACCAGAACATGCCAGTAGGGGGAGGAGCTCAGTTCAGGATGGACACACACTCACTCACTCACACACACACACACACACACACACATCTGTTCCTCTCTTTCACATAGACAACACACAGCTCTCTCTCTTGGGATGACTAATGATTAGTGAGTATTTGCTATACAGTAACATCCTCAGCACTGCCAGCAGTTTTGTAAACAAGTCTGTTTGGAAGAAGTCAGGGAAATTCTTGGACAAAAGCTTTGCTACTCTCATATATCATTTATTCCATCTGGCTGTATCCTTGAGATGTTTGCTTGTGCTGCATGAAAAGGCCTAAAGAGACATTACCAAAGGTGCAGAACACAATACTTGAGCGTTTCTAGGGAAGAGTTTTATGCTTACCTCAGTGCAGGAAAAAACATCCAGTCCAAGTTTGTTCTGAAAATAGACCTAAATCTTAATCATGTCTGCTGTTCTGTTTTAGGAGACTGTTTATTTGTTTGTTACCTCAGCCAAAGAGGTTCTGTTTTCACCCCTTCTGTTGTTTTTTTTAATTTATCAGCAGGTTTATGGAAAAACAATGCTGAACTAATTTACACCAATCTGGGCCAGGGAAGAACCCAGTAAAATTTGGTGCCGATCTGGTTACAGGGGTGGATCATCATTTATGTTATCACACCTCCTTTTTGCTTTTTTAAAAAATATTATTAAATGGACATGAGCAGTATTTTGTTTGGCCTTGGCACTCTACAGTTTTATTTACACACATGCTATATTTGAATTAAATCTTTTTTTAATTTATTCATTTCATTTTTATTGTTTCATCATTTATTTATTTGTGATTATCAGGCCTGTGGACCACAGGAGCGGCAGTAACTGTGATAGTGATAGTTTATGGGAATCAAAACAAAATAAAACTTATCTACACTATCCAGTGCTTATACACTAACGAGAGCACTGACATCTCTGAAATCATAATACGATGCTTTTCTAATTATCACATAATTAAATTGTTTGAATTTTATTTATAACAAAATGGGTATCTCATATACTTTATAATTGGCATATAATTTTAAGATTAAGATATCATAATTATGATATGTGTCATGTTCACACAAACTGAAATAGCTGTTTCATATTTATGAGATCAAAATATTAAAATAAAAAATATTTTTTCCCCTCATATTTATGAGACGCGGTCATAATTATTACAAACCCTTCCTTTGAGCGGAGACTGGGCCTTTTTTAAAACCCAAATGTTAACGCAGGCAGCTGCATGTCCACAGACCAGGTTGGGACCTCTTCAAGGGAAGTGAGGTAAGTTCTTGTTTTTTTTTTGACCTTGCTCAAATGTAAAGACTTTTCTTGTGAATTACTGTATAATTTTTTAACACCCTATTCAAATATATTGTGTGGGAAAGAAAGATAAGCCTTTGGCTAACTATTCAAATCCACAGACATCTGCAACCTGTGAAGAAGGGTCAGTAATGCCTCTTGGAAATAAATGAGGCTCTGCAGAGAGCTTTTTTTTTCTTACTACCTGGTAAATCAACCAGTGTTTCCCGTTAATCACCTAGACTACATCCGTTCACAGTTCCATAATGAACCGAAAATGTATTCACACTTCTCATAATATGACAGATGTCTAATGTTGTGTTTTGTGCCCTTACTTCTTTGTAGAGCTGTGTGCAGACCATTGATTGGATCAGCCTTTCTTGCCCCTCAGGGCGCAGAGCTGCTGCCGTGTGTGTGTGTGTGTGTATGTGTGTGTGTGTTTGCCGGGACTGGGTTCACTGGTCAGTCACAACATGTGATCAACTTACCACAACTAGAATCTGTGTGTGAAACACTGCACCATTATAAAGGCAATCCGCCAAGATGCAAGTGCACCTGTTTTTCAAGGGGAAATGGGAGACAGCACTCTGATTGGTTTATTGTATGTTACGCCCAAAACACTCCCATGAATTAATGAGAGACTAAGTACAGCCCCTTGTAACCATGCGCCTAGTGCAGCTACCTTTTTTCTGCCATGAAAATGGTGATGCCCTAAATACACCTGCACCATGTGCTTAAGACTATTAAAAAAGAGCCATAGGAAGCAAATGTCCAAAGTCCAAATGGAAATTGGTTAAATGTGCTTCATTTAGCTTTCATCACTTCTCTTTACTCACACAACTGTGATTCAACACTAGCAAATATTATGTGTTTCTTTATGTGAATAACTAAATAATTAATCTAAACTGTAAAGTCATATGTGCCTGAACTGAGTCAGTCATATAATCCTCTTCTATAAGGGTCTGGTAACATCTGTGTGAATTATTATTATTATTATTATTTGTAAAAGAACACATTGAAATTCTACAGTTTTTATTAGAAAAAGTCTCCTTGATGCCAGGTCTTCCTTTTGTGCTCTGCTTCCCCATCACACACACATGCACAGACCTGTGCTGCCCACAAATTCTGGGGGAAACAAGTGGCGTATCGTCAGTAAGGATTAGCTCAGGTTTAAAAGTGTAACTAATTACTTTCTGCTCGGCAAGCAGGGGCCACACTCCAGTGTATATATGAATATCATTAGATTAGAGGGTGAGTTAACTGAGATATACACTGTCATCACACCATGGTTGATAATTACGTTGATGATGATAATCACTCTCACACACACACACACACACACACACACACACACACACACACACACACACACACACACACACAGCATGGAAGCTGATGCTGTCTTCTTTATGCAGGTTAAACTTCTTGAACTATGACTTGGCCCTGATGCTGTGTCACCCCTCTCCTCTGTCTCTAGCACCTTGGGTCAGTTTCCACAGCAAACACACTCACATGTTATGTTGATAAGTTTAGAAAGATCATGTCCTGTGTGAAATATGTTAATCTCTCTTCCCTTAAGATTAATATTCTGCACAAATAAATTCAGAACATAGAAAATGACCATGAATTGGTAACAAAGAAAATCCTCCATTTTGGCAACAGTCTCTTTACTTATTGGATTTTTGAGGCCAAATCAACATTAATGAGACTTAAAATGAGTCTGTAGTAGTTCTGTGAGGCTGTACTTTGGCAGCCAAGTTAGGCTGAGCCAAGTCAGATGATCTGCAAAGCTATTACTCTGATGGAAAGCTCATGAGCTGAAGGAATAAGTTTCTGGAAGGTCTCAGGGGATTTCAGCAAAATCTTGATGCATTAAATAAGAAGAGAAATTAGTAGCACAAATATTAACAAGTTAACCAGTGTAATGTCACAACATATGTGTTTCAGGTTGTGTTACAACCCAGAAAGACTGTTGGGTCTTTACCTAATCACCACCCATAGCCACGTGTGAAGATCCTGTTGGGCACCTAAGGATTTATATCCATATATCTCTGTCCTGCTTAGAGAGGGCTTGTTTAGTAATGACTGAGACCTAAGACACTGGCTGTCTCATCACAGTATCCACTGGACACCATCTTCATATATGAGGGCCTCTGTCACATGGCAGAAGTATAGGTTTTATTAATTCTTGTCACGGATAATTGGACACAGGTGTAACAAATCAGGGCAGGACAGACAATCACACTGGAGGGGACCAAGACAAAGACAGGAAGTAAGACAAGTGGGAAAGTTACTTAAAAAATAAAACAGGAAATAAACAAACATCTAGACATAAAGAATCCAAACAAAGTCAATACAACGGGGCAGACAATAACAAGACATACAAGTTACTTTCTTAAATTGATCTTTTCTGTTGAACCTTTCAAAATACTAATTTTACCAGTAAAATACTGTCCTTTTATAATTAAAGGTATAATGTGTAAGAACATGCAACTTGCTCCACATCCATAGGTGGCAGCATTTCAGTTCTTCGTCCCCCTACCCACCAATCAAACTGCCTAATCTCATAATAATCTCTCTCAGAACCACTGAAGAGGGACTCAAATACGGAACTCATTGTGTAGGTAAAAAGCAAGGTCTTTTGGTACACAATGATCAGTCCAAGACAACAACAGATACAAAAGGGCAAGACAAAACAAGAGGTCAGGGAAAACTGGAACACACTAGAGAAACACTAAAGAGAGAGGATAGATCCACTTCTCATCAAACTTTTGACAGGTCTGACCTTTGACCTAATTTGCATAGGGGGAGGGGTTGATCTTTGCCCCCCCCCCCTTTTTTCCCATGCTTGCACATAAATTCCTCAGAGTCTAGACTTTTGTCACAGAACTATAGAGAACTATAGAGTGGGTGTATTTTCATGAGGAGAGCTGTACTCACCACAATTCATTCAACCCTCACATACAAAGAGTTTCTCAAGATCATGGTCAAAGTCACTTTAAGAAGTCATCTCACACCCATATGCATCTAATTTTCTGTTTCTTATAAACTTGACCTGACCCAATTATTTTCTGGTTGGAAAACTAAACAACAAACTAAACAAAAGACACAGGGTAATTGTGTTCAAGATAAGAAATACGGGTATAAATACACCGTCAACCTGAGCGGCTGTATGACGGAGCAGGCCCCGAGACGTACGACTCAAAACTCAGCATGATGGCTCGCGGTAAGAAGACTTTGCGTTTCTACACACGTTGCTTCTTATTTTTTTATAACATTTAAAAATATTAAACGAAAGATCTGTGTATTTTAGCATATACCGTCTCCATAGATGTCCACCCACCACCACAGGTTGTAAAATCCTCAGTTTTGAGGAACCCGATTATCAACTCAAGTTCATAGATTACCTTTCTTTCCTGCCCATGCGTCTTAACGCCATGCCCAAGGCTTTGGGTTTCAGCGATCAGACCAAGGGGTATTTTCCGCACAGATTCAGCTCAGAAAAGCACCTCACGTATGTAGGACCCTACCCTCCGCCGTCTGATTACGGTGTAGACTGCATGATGATGTGCGAGCAGGAGGAGTTTTACAGCTGGTACAGTAAAGTCAGTCAGGATGTCTTTGACTTTAGGAAGGAAGCTTTGCATTACTGTAAGAATGATGTTGATAACACAGGGTGTGTTAAATTCAGGGAGCAGTATCTCAGTGAGACAGTTGTGGACCCTTTCCGCACTATTACCATAGCATCAGCCTGCATGAAGGTGTTTCTCACCAATTACTTGCAACCTAAAACTCTCGCCATACCATGCCCTGACAACTACACCCAGCGGTGTAAAAGATTCTCAAACGAATCCATCAGATGGTTAGAGTGGGTGATGCACAAGGAAAAAATCTTCATCCAGCATGCTCTCAACATGGGTGAAAAACAGATTGGTCGCTATTTTGTAGACGGTTACGCAGAGATTGACAGTGTAAAATATGCGTGGGAGTTTCACGGATGTTTTTATCACAGTTGTCCTGATTGTTTTAATCCTACAAATACTTGTCCGATGAGGGGTTTGATCTTTGGGGAACTGCATGCAAAAAGTGAGGAGAGAGTGCAGATGTTACAGTCTGAACACAACCTCTGCGTCATTGTGGTGAGAGAACACACATGGAATGAAATGAAAAAATCGAGCCATGCAGTAAACTTTCTCCAGCATTTCAACTTCCCAGAATCTCTCACACCACGACAAGCGCTGTATGGAGGCAGAACGAGCGCTTTAAAGCTGAGGCATACGGCGGGGTCTGATGAAACTGTGCATTATGTTGACATTTGCTCATTGTACCCGTATGTCATGAGTACGCAAGTTTCCCCACCGTATACCCACCACGCGGTCTCTTTTTCCCTGTTTTACCGTACAAATGCTCATCCGGTAAATTAATCTTCCTGCTGTGTCGTACCTGTGCTGAAACCAACAACCAAGAGGGTCTCTGTAGACACGACGATAAAGCCAGAGCGTTGACAGGTGTGTGGGTCACGCTCGAGTTTAACAAGGCCCTCGAGCTAGGGTACAGAGTGGCAAAAATCACAGAAGTGTGGCACTTTGACAAAAGTAGCGACTCAGTGTTTGTCGACTACATCCACAGTTTTCTCAAAGGTAAACAGGAAGCATCGGGGTACCCGCCTGATGCGACGGATTGGGAAACCAGAGAAAAATACATCAGGGACTATCATACAAATCAGGGCATTCTGTTAGACGCAGACAAAATTGAAGCGAATCCTGTCAAGAGACAAGTGGCTAAATTGTGTCTTAACAGTCTTTGGGGGAAGTTTGCGCAGAGAGACAACCTACTCTATACCAACATTGTCTCAGAATCTGAAGAGTTTTTCTCCTACCTTTTTTCAGGCACACACAAGGTTGAATACTTCAACGTTCTAGACAACGAGAGAGCCTTAATTAGGTGGAGATACAAAGACTGATGCATTCAACCCCCGGGTAAACAGAACAATATATTCGTTGCGGCATTCACCACAGCACACGCACGTCTAAAACTGTACAGTTATTTAGAAAAGTCAAAGGAGAGGGTTCTTTACATCAACACCGATAGTTTAATCTATGTGGTAAAGAAGGGTGAGACGCCTTTAGAGATGGGTAATTATCTAGGGGACTTGACAGATGAACTGGACGGGGATAGCATTCAAGAATTTGTAGCCGCGGGTCCAAAGAGCTATGCATACCAAACAAAAAACAAAGAAGGCATCACTCAGACTCAGGAATGCTGTGAGTTGGTAAACTTTAACAGCGTCAGAGATCTGGTGGAGGGTTACCTGCGTGATTCTGGTGAGAGTGTGATTGATATCCCACAGCACAACATTAGTCGCGATAAAAAGAGCTTCGTCTTGAAAAACACATCATTTCAGAAAAAGTTTAAAGTGGTGTATGACAAAAGACGTCTCTTTGCTGATGGTACAACTTTGCCCTTTGGATATTGAGTTTGATTTTGTGTTGTTTTGTTTCATACAACTTTGCCTTTTGGATATTGAGTTTGATTTTGTGTTGTTTTGTTTCATTTTGTTTTAAAAATGTCACACCAGAATGTAATGGAGGAAGTTGATTTTGAACCTAGGTTTATATTTCCTTTCTCATGTTTGATTGTAGGACCTAGCGGGTGCGGGAAAACCTATTTTGTAAAATATGTACTTGAAAACTGTGAACATGTCATGAATATTGTACCTGAAAATATTGTGTGGATTTATACTTCCTTTCAACCTATGTACAGCGAGTTGCAAAGGTTGAATAAAAAGATTACATTTGTTGAAGGATTGCCAGATTCTTTTGACGATGAAAACCTGTTTCCTCCTGGTCAAAAACATTTGATCATTTTGGACGATGTTATTTTCCAAGCCTCTGACCATCCTGATGTAGTTAAAATCTTTACTCAGTATCGGCATCACAAAAACATTAGCGTCATGATGTTGACTCAAAATGTGTTTCATCAGGGTAAACACGGTCGCACCATTAGTTTGAACAGCAATTATTTGGTGCTGTTTAAAAATCCTCGAGACAAACTACAAATAAATATATTAGCCCGTCAAATCTTTCCATCTCAAAAGGCATTTTTTTTAGAGAGCTTTGAAGACGCCACCAGAGACCTTCACGGGTATTTAATAGTAGACCTTACACCCGTCTGTCCAGAACGATACAGATTGAGGAGCGGTGTACTTCCTCACCAGCGGCCGACCGTCTATGTACCAAAATAAATGACCTAGATCATCGTCATCATGTTAGTACGTTTAAAAAGAAACGCTTCTTTACTTTCGGCTTTATACCATGCCACCACAAGAAATGTAAAGATATTCTTATTCACAGCTCTCCAGACTTTATCCAAGCATTGTGTGAGATTTCTTTAAACCTTTTGAAGGGAAACATCCCTTTATCACCTTCTCAATTAAAAAAACTGAAGAAGCAGAAAGAAATTATCAGACTGTTGGCGGACAAGAAAACAACTTTAAAACGCAAACATCAGGTTTTAAAGAATCAGTCAGGCGGATTTCTTTTACCCCTGCTAGCCGCCGTCGTACCTATGATCGGGGATCTTATTGGGGGACTCACTAGAAGATAATATGTGAGAAGATGTCTTTGAGGAAGGCACAGAAAATGTTTCTCGTCTCACCCCATCAGCTAAACTGTATGACTCAACCAGCCGCCATCAGAGAAACCGCCGAGGATGATTTGGATGTGAAAATGAGAGCTGTATTAGATGAGCCGGGGTTGACTCCCGATGAAAAAATTAAAAAGTACAACGCTTTACTGCAAAGATACATCTTAAAAAAAATATCCGAGAGCGATAAAGGTTGGAATGCAAAGGGGGAATTTAAGGGTCAAGTTGTGAAGGGGTCTCATATGACTGATTTATTGAAACACCTATCACACTCTTATAAATCATCCCGAACTGCGCCACCGACGGGTTGGTCAAAATTTTTGAATACCCTGGCTGATTTGAACATCCCTTCTTCTGCTGTGAAAAACCCAGAAGCTCGTGACCAGTGCCGCTCCCTCAAGACGGGTACGGTCCGTGACCAAAATGTCATGTTTGGAAAAGAAACACCTCGCACAAGACGTGGACAGATGAAGAAACAAATTACTCTGTCACCGAGTTGGGTGGGTTACGGGCCATGCCCAAAATGTCATGTTTGGAAAAGAAACACCTCGCACAAGACGTGGAAAGATGAAGAAACAAATTACTCTGTCACCGACTTGGATCGGTATTTCACCATAAATAAATAAGTGTAACACACAACTTTGTCATTCATTAATAAAGTGTTTTATTGAGCATATTTTTTGCGTACATTCTTTTTTTTCAATCAGCAATGAATTACAATTAAGTATCGGTTCAAACTATAAAAGTTTCATATAAGATAACATTTATCCACAACAGTCTTTAAACCTCTGTAGAGAGCAGTTCCTCTGTTTCGGGACGACGTTGATTTTATTTTTGAGACTGTGTTTTCTCACAAAGTCGTACACCATACGATCATTTTTTATCACATCGTCGCTGTACAAAGACAGTACTTGTTGGTAAGATAATCCGCAGGCCCGATGACAGAGATAATAGATGCAGTGTTGCCCGCAGACGGTAGACGGGGTGTTGCAGTTGACGGTTGTGGTACTAGATGTTTTGAGAACGGTTTTCCAAAAAACTGTAAGATGCTTGAGGGGTAGTGATCAAAGTCTGGCGGAAATCCATAAGAGTCAAAAAAGGTGGCTTCGCCTCCCTTTTCTAGTGTTAAAGCTAACCAGTGTTCCCCAGGCATGTGAGCAGGGTGTGTGTTGACTATGAAGCAAGATGGTGTCCTAAAGGATGGATTCAGCGAGGGTAATAGGTCACAGGCCCACACACCGCAAAATACATCTCCCAGCAAACGATTCAAAATACTCTCTATCTGAAGATTATCCATTTTTTATTTTCGATCTCCAGAATTGAATCAAAACAGGCATAGACTATAAGAGTAGTGGTTTGTGGTAAGGGTGCTCTGAATCTCATCTCTGGTCTTAAATTACCGCTGGAGACGGGAGATGAGGCATCGTTGTCGTCAGCCGGGTTGAGATTAAACACAAACAGAGTATCCGTTGTTAAATTTCTCTCGTTCGATACTCAGGGGTAAATCCTTAAGATGTCTCCCCGTAGCCAGGAACATGTTGTAAAACTCTCTAATGGACTGTCCGTTGTTAAACTGAGGTTGAAAATCCTTAGCGGGAATCTGTTTACCATCCTGACAAAGAGCCAGATATTCTACATCGTTGTGAATAAAATTGAAGGGCGACAGGTCTCTTCTCCCGGTGAAAGCTTCGTGGTGCACCATACCCAAAACTATATATTTAGGCATAGCCCCCAGAAAAAGATTCTCTAGGCTGCATATTCTAGAGTTTTCAGGGATAGAGTATGTCTTCACATTGACGCGTGAGATGGGGTAGAGCGCGTTACCTTTCATTAAGGCTGCTGCGTGACCCAATCGCACGGCTGGGGACACAGACACTTTTTTGGCAAACAGAGATGCCCCCAGTATTTTCAGATGAAACGTGGAGTCACGGGCTCCCATTAGACAGAAAGCGTCGCTGGCACGGGTTAGTTTAATTCTCAGGTCAACAGAGTTCAGTAAAAGTCTCTCGCAAAAAAATACATCCCCGTGGAGAGGACCAAACAGGTGTAGTTCTCGTGAATTAGTTGTGAAAGTGGCTCTCGTGTTTAACCCTCTATTGGGGGTATCTTTGTAAAAAAGACCGGCTGAGAACTGACTGGTGAGTGCATCTCCTGAAAAGTTGAGTAGGGTCTCAATCGTGACACGGTACGGGTGTGTGGCGCTCGATTGTGAAATCAATCTATACCCCAAAATAACGTTGCATTGATTCGAGATTGTATTCAGAGGGTAATTGATAAGGCCCACTGCCGCATCATTGGCCAAGTCTGTACCGTCCGCGTTGGTGATTTTCACACGGAGATGCAGCAAAATATCGTTCAGATCCAGATACTTTTCACCGTCTCCGGGGATAAAAAATTCTATAGGACCGCCGTCTGTGATAGCCGACACGGGGGAAATTTCGGTGTATGTTTTATCTTCGATGGAAAGCTGTGTTATAGGCGCTGTAAATAAATCCAACTCAGCGAGGGTGCACTCTGGGGATTTCTGGTGTAGCAGAGCCATGATTTTTTAATTCTTTTGAAAAAAAAATAGAATTCAAATATGTCAGAGCTCTGGGTTGACTTTTTCTTTGCCTGCCTGCTTCTCGCGACTGATTTCCTCTTTTTACTAGCGGAGCGTTTTTTAGAGGTTGTTGAGAGGCGTTCTCCCGGAGGTCGTCTCCTCTGTCTACGTGCTAAGACCATACCCCGACCCCTCTTGTTTCTGGTTGCCGCTGACAAATTTTCCCACACGGCCGAACACGTCCGAAGTAATGTTGCTAGCGGCTGTTTTGAGATGAGGTTTAGCTTTCGCAAAACCTTTCTTCACCAGGGGGGGATACAAAACGAAACAATTTAGAAAATATAGAGCCTATACCACGACCGTACATGACGGGAGCTCCATAAAACCCTGGTAAATTTCCTCCCACCTGACTCTCATAATAATGTACAAATCTGTGAGGATCCTCTCGCAAGTCTACTCGTGCCATTTTGACCGTTGTGTAACGTATCTACGATTATTCATATCTGATGTCTGTCGCACCCGTCAGAGGTTAGTCACTGTCGCAGGGTTAGATGATACTGAATGATGTGGAAAATCAGATGATTTATATATATATATCCCAGGTTTTCAAACTTTTGGTCTAAAGTGAAGCATCACAATACACTTCCCGTAGGTAAAATCTACCGGTTTGTTTTGATCCGTTTTTATCTCAATCTTAATTTTTTCAATGTGTTGCTTGGCTACCAGTAAATAATAGGCCGGGTTGAAATGCTGTGTGATGACTTCCCCGAACGTGCCCTTAACACTGATCGTTCTCAAGAGTGGGGCATCAGCGTCACCGACTATTTGCGGTTGTACTACGTCGCTGTAACAGTACAAATGATAAAACCCAGCCTTCATATCAGCGGGGTAGTGAGCCAACTTTTGATCAAACTTGAACCATTCTCCCGACTTTAGACCCATCATGTAAGCAGCGGGTCCCACGTAGAGTACGTGCGTCTGACCTCCGGCCTGAAAATCAAATCTTTTCTGAATGATGTTATAAACTAGATAAATATCAGAATTAATTTTTCTAAAATAACTATCCATCATTAGCCTGAAGTCTTTTATGCCGCTGTAATATCCCTCTGTAAACCTTTGACGATGTATCACACTCTCTGTTGCCGTTTTTTTGGGATTTACCCTCCAGTAAAAATAGGCGTCATCCTCATGTATGGTGTACCAACTGTGCGGGTATGAAATCTCCGTCAAGGCAACCTCCCACTTTCCTTCTAAATCGATATGTTGCGCTAAATCAACGCGGTAACTGGAACTCTTGTTATCTTTGAAAATGTCGAGGCTGGCGTTAGAGGGCAGGGTAATGTAAAACCCCTCATCCTTTGCCCCGTACATGATGGAATGATACTCTAGGCAAGCGCACGGCGATTCTTATACATTTATCATTTCAGCGGCCTTGATCCAACTGTTGAATTTCTCAGGCCAGTTTTTCCAACATACAAAGACTTGTTTTTCACCCCTCACGGTACGTCGTTTCAGAATCTCCTCGACGTGGTAGACTCTGTCTGTATCCTTTTTACTTTTTGCAACTCTGCCTCATAACATGAACCTTGGATGGGTTCTCCATCATAATCTTTCAGTTTGTACACAGGAGGTTCGCGAGGGATGCACTCAGAAACTGTAAACACTTTGTCCGTAAAACTCTGTTCATACTTTTTATCAAACACACCTCTCAACTTTGATATCCTGATGAGGTCTCCCTCCTTAAAATTGTTCTTTAATTCGGTCCTCTGTGGGGCGAGAGGTTTTCAAACACTTGATAGACGTTCTCTGCGGTTACATCCATAGGCGCCATTTTTATGCTGCTGTGATAACTCTGATTATAGCTTTTCATCAAGTCTTGTAAGACGTCGAGGTATCGCATGGTGTTGTTAGCGGTGAAATATCTCCACATTCTGCTTTTTAAAGTGCGATTAAATCGTTCAATCACAGATGCTTGAGAGTGCTAGCTGTGGAAAAATGTATGATGCCGTGTTTTTTCATCAGAGCCTCAAAACGCTTGTTAAAAAATTATTTTCCAGCGTCGGTTTGTAGTTTTAAGGGCGTCTGACTGTCCTCAAAAATTGACTCGAAGGCCTCAACCACCTCGGATCCGGTTTTTCTCTTTAGAGCACGTACATAAGCCTTTTTGGAAAACACATCTATGACCGTTAATAAATAATTATACCCGTCATTATACTCTGCTAAGGCTTGCATATCACATAGGTCGGCTTGAAATTGGTTTAAAGGACATGGGACAAAAACTCTGTTTCTAGTAAAATGTATTCTGACAGGTTTGTGTAGAGTGTATGCATCCTCTCCAGATAAAAAGTCTTTGACCTTTTCACGCTCAACCTTCTTGCCCGTTTCATCATGCACTCCCCTACAGAGGCGTTCTACACCGCCGAAGCTACCCGGGTGTGTTGGGTTGTTATAAACGTTTTTCATGACGCGTACCTCAGACATGTTGAGACCAGAATGAGAGAAAAAGATCATGCGTCTGGTATTTGATTTTTTTTTTAAATTAGAATTCAACACAAATACAACAGTGTGAAAAACAATACATACTTTTTTAAAATTAGAATTTAACACAAATACAGCAGTATTAAAAAACGATATGAATAATAGAAAAAACTTAATCTAACTAACAAAACAAATTGCTGTCAAAAAAGAAAAACTACTTATTACTACTAGAACATATGATCATGAATAGAGTTTGTGCTAACAGAGAATAATCTAGAGTACGCTGCATATCAGCGTGCAGTTTTTTGAGTTCATCCGTAACGTTGACAGGGTGGTTGTTTTGCAAAAGTTTGCTGGTAACATCGACAAACGTGTAAAAAGCGAGTATGTGCCAGGGTCTAATGATGTCACTCGTTAGTTCTTTTAAAATTTTTTCAAAACTCTCTGACAAAGTAGATTCAACCCTGGACGCAACCTGACGCACCAATACCTCCCAAAGTGTACAGGGTATAAGAGTAGAACAGATCCGGACTTTTTCCATCAAGTTCTCCAGTCTCTCAACGTCTGCATTTCGGTTAAAAGTGTTGTTTTTATGCCTTGAAACTCTGTTCTCAACAGCCATTCTCAAAAGCTCTATCAACTGAGAGATGACAATGCGGTTATTGATGTGGTTCATGATCTGAGTCACGATTTTTCTACAGAAATTCCACATTTTCCTGCCGTTTAACGTTCCAACCACAGGTCACACAGTTTGTCAAGTTGTTTTTTTTTGGTCCTGCTGTCTTCGTCCTCTCGATCCAACATCTCATCGAGTGCGTGGTAGATGAAGCTCGTTGATTTCAGCTCGTGTAAAAGACTCTCCACCGTATTTCTGATCCTCACTTGATCTGCCTTGATGTTTTGCAAGGATAGGAAGTGTTGAATAGCTGGAATAAGCTTGGGGGTGTAGAGCCTTTTCATCAACCAGTAAAAATTTTCCTGGTAGAAGCCTTCCAGACCCACATTCAGGCATTGGTGCCATCTCTGGCTGGGATGATTAATGCGACACCCTGCGCACATCTCATCTTGGTACAGGGACAGAGTTTTGCTCAGCAGGTGGAGCACGGCTAATTTTACACCTTTGAAGAAAGTATCGTTAAAGAAAGTATTGGTTAGCCAACCGTCAGGATGGTCCTGGTCACCTTGTTCAACAGCCTGAGTTGGCAAATCATCACAATACGGACGCCCGCAGTCACATTCAAGGAAGGGGTCCATCCGATCCGTCGTCAGATCAGGTCGTCATTCTCCCCAGTCGTCATAAATGCATTTTCTAAATCCGGTTTGTAATCTCTTGAGGGAGCCGTTGGATGGTTGTTGCGATACGCCTGGGCGTGTAGCTTCTCTGAGGGGTGCACATGTTTCTTCTTCTTCTTGTGGTGTTTATTTTTCCGCTTTGGTAGGTTGTTTCTTTATAGTGTGTGGCGACGTGGTTTATCCTTGCGTGGGAGGGGTGAAGGGGTGGTTTGTCTCTGACGTGTGTGTGTGTGGGGGGTGGGAGTAGAGGGGTCTTTTTTTTTCACCAGGGCATTATCCCAGATATGGCAACTGTGAAAGAGCGAAGTGATCGTATCACTGATCTGATCCAACTTTTCACTCCAAACTTCAGCCGGTAAAGCCAACAAAGTCCAGAAAACACCACATTCGGAATTGAACAGATCCAAGGCAAAATACCATTTAGCTTCTTCCCTACAGGCTCCATCCTTCTTTGACTCTTCTTCTTTATTCTCTAACCGGTAACTGACGCGGAAGAACCAACGACCCGAAGTTGAGGTTTTTGATAGCCAAATAGCTGAAAACGATTTTTGCACAGATTGCAAAGATTTTTGTTCCTCTTCTACCACCTCCCTGATACTCCTCGGATTGATCGACTTTAACACACCCCAATCGTTGGAAGATAATGTGGCTAGATCCAGCAGGTCCCCCGGTGTGTCACCTTCACTTCACTGATAGAGACACAGTTCTCCGGTCTGGTACCTGAACATATATCCCCAGCTACCACACAGCCCATAGGGTTCTAAAGACCATTCCTCATGCAGACGCAGGGTGAGCGGAGGAGGCATTTGGGTCCTGCGCTTTGGGGGGGGGGGGTCAAAGATCAACCCCTTCGGCTGGGGAAAAGGGGGCGTGGTAAAGCTCAACTCCTCCCCCTATGCAAATTAGGTCAAAGGTCAGACCTGTCAAAAGTTTGATGAGAAGTGGATCTATCCTCTCTCTCACTAAGAAATGCTGGAACGTGTTTTACATTGACAAAGACAAACTGGCACAGAAGACAGGGAGCAGGCAGACTAAATACACTAGGATGGGGAAGACAATGAGGCAGAGGTGCAACATATTAGGGGCGGGGTTGACAATCACAGACATGGGAAACCACAAAAGGGCAGAAAGTGTAAAGCTGACACGTGAAGGAGAAGTTAGACATTCCAAAATAAAACAGGAAATAACAGAAAGACAAGAAAAAAAACATAACCTACTGAGCAAAACGAGACATGGCAAAGTCTGTATTCACATACTGAATATGGAATAAACATGAACATAACAATAACATACAGTCCTTTTCAAAAGACTATATATTTTTTTATAATACATTATGGTCACCAGCATTTATTTTGTATATTTGTACATATTCCAAAGCTTGGTTCATTACACTTACATTTGACAGCAATAAAAACAAACAAACACGAGAACACGTTAGATAACAGGACATTTGCTTTGCACCTTGACTGAAAAATTTATCCTTTGAAAGATTATGTAGGAAAACACCAGTCTGTGTCAGTTCAATATTTTCAGGGCAGGTACCACAACAGTATAATTTCTATACCATCTGTGCTTTGTCATTGTTTACAACAAAAGAAGCAGTCTTTGGAGGTTGTTCAGTAGTTTTTAAGGCATACCAGGAATACATATTCATATGCAATTCCTATTTCTTGCAATTGACAGTGTTTTTCAATAGTTTGTCTTACAGTTCTTCAGTTACTATTCAATCTCTCTCTATGTTGTTTGTGAAGGGAATAACACACTGTTTGTCTCTTGACTGGATCGAAACACATTTCCTGTCGAACAGAGGCCTGTACAACAAAGCAAGTTCAACATACACAGAATAACTTTTTACCAAGGTGAAATGTAAAAAAAACCAAAAGACTATCACATGACTAGAATAAAAAAGAAACACTGGACATAATTTCCAATTATTAAAGTCTGACTAAGGATATACTGTAAGTGAAGTGCATTAATTATCATTAAGTTTCTCACTGAGTGAGTGCTTGTGCTCCTTTGTCTGATGATGAATAAACGCTTATGAATATATGAAGCCAAAAAAAAAGTAACTGTCATAGCGGAGAGGAGAGGAGAGGAAAAAAGGTTGAGACTGGTGAGGTCAGTCTGACTGAAATGTTCATTTATAATTATGGGAAATATTTAACAGCATGTGGAAAATTCTTCTAATAAATCAGAGAGTTTTTATTTCGAGTTATTGTCACAGCAATACATCTCTCCATGTTATTCTGAGCCACAGTGATGATGAAGAGAGAAAAAGCATTAACACTGTCAGGAATCCCGTCAGCTTCATAGACTGTAGCCCTGAAAACCCAGAGTAAGACCTAAAGTTAACTTGATAACCTCAAATCCTGCTTCATAGTACAGGCTTCAAGTTAGTGGACATTCCATAGAAATGATATGTGTTGTATCCTGACACCTCAGACACAAAAATGGAAGCAATGTTCAGTTGACAACCTCTGCAGAGCTCACAACTCTTTATGTGTTCCTGTATGAATATTCTGAATGTTCTGAATACGACCATGCTAAGAATTCTGCATAATCCTCCATCCTGTGATTGCATTGTTGAGTCTATCCCTTTTTTAGATTTCTGTTCCTGCTTAAATAACTGTAACAACCAGCAAGTCTTCAGTGGAAATTCATTCCTTTAAACACTGACATAACATTTTCATTTAAGCTGGTTGAGTTAGATGTTGATAAATTGTTGTTCAACAGATCAGAAATAATTAACTTAAGCCTGTCATTAGCCTCTGCCATATACTTTTCTGCTTTTTTTTCTCCTCCAGAAAAGAAATCTTTTAACTATTTGCTCAGGGACATGCATGGTTCCATGGAAGTAGTGTTAACAGAGTGTCATGAAATGATTCAAAGGAAAAGGTTGATGTGGTCCACAGAGGCCTTGTGTTCTTAGCACTTACTGCAATATGTGTCAATAGATGAACACTGAATTTCCCTTCTCAAATTCAATAGTGAACTTTTTGATCACTCTTTCAGCTACTTCAACAGTGTTTCATCTCTTCTCCCAAAACAAAATGCAAAGCAAACACTAACAGAAAAAACTATTATTGGCAGAGCGTAGAATAAGCAGAATAGCTTTGTTTGTGAGAGGACCACCTCCAACATGGTAACAGAAACCATATCCATGAAAGCCAGTCTGATGTTTCTTAGAAGTGGCTGAGCAGCTGAATCAGAACTGTACCTCTGAGACATGCTCTATATTTTCTGAGTCTTTCCATTTAATTCAACTAACAGCTAACATTAAAAAATGTCAAGATTTTTGGCTTCTTCTACCCAAACCAAGGACTTGAAAGACAGATATGTGCCTTGCATTCTATAACCGTGTACTCCAGGGGCTGGATTTGATACCTTGTAATGGCAACGAAATTGCATCTGCAGACAGGCCATCTTTTTTAAAAAAACTTGTTTGTTATTGTTCAAGCAATATTTGATTTGTGAAGCCACACTAAGCACTAGAAAGAAAAAGTCACTTGTGAGAGAGGGTTAGAGAGAGTTCCCTGATTCAGTTATTGTATAACGAGCACAGCACTGTAGCTCACTTGTATTATTTCTCCCTAAGTAGTTTCAACATGCCTGACAGTAAAAATGAAAATATTCTTGCTGTGAGGTGACAGCACTAACCACGGCACCACTGTGCCACCACCCTACATTATTAATACTTAAAATCATTCAAAGTGACCTTTTGCGATAGAAAATAATAAATGAAATCTGCAAGTTCCTCACCATACCTTCAAGGGCCCTTTTATTTATTTAACCTTTGTTTAACCAGGTTTGTCCCATTGAGATCACAGATCTCTATTACAAGGGAGACCTGGCCAAGATAGCAGCAACACAGTTACAGCATTGAAGAAAGAAAAATAAACATATGTGGAAGCCCTCTTGTCCGAGCAACATCCTTGGTTTGACCACCTCTATGCCTATGGTTTTTCCCAGTGCATGGAGCTCACTGGAACCTTTGCAGAGTGGAAGGGCTTATAAACACCATTCATTGTCCTCTTCAATTCAGCCAGGATGGGCACTGATTTGATGTGGTCAAGTGCTGACATCTCCAGTCTGTGAGCCACAGACCAGGTTGGTACAGGTGAGGGACACAGTTGTTTCAGCCTGGCTGCCACTTGATTGTTAACTCTTATCATCACAGATGTGCCATCACAGCTGAAGCCAACCATCTGGGGTTTCATGTCTAGCTCCAGGCTGGAATTCCTCTAACCTACAAGTACAGTGTTGAGAATGCACTGGTTGAGGGCATGCTCCATGAAACAATGTCCAGCATTGAGACTGACAGGTCTGCAGTCTTCCACATACAGTATTTCATTGAGACCATCTATTATCTATTTATTTCACAAAGTAGTTTATAGAACGACAAAGTCCATATCAGGAGGAGGTTGGCGTGGATGGATGGGTCAACAAAACACAGGAATATGACACCGGAGAGTGGTGATCGATTCCCATGTGAAAGTAGCAGTTTATGTTGTTTCTATTATCCATGACCGTTTTTTAAATTTTTTTATTATTGTAACCATGACAACAAAGATCATCTAATGTTAAGGAAGTAACCCAAATCACCATCTTTTTCTAAACTTAACCAAGCCATAACTGTTATTGTATTAACCATGGCAACAGAAGTTGGTTAGCTCAGCTTGCGTGTTTATTATTGAAACCATGACACCAAGCTCCGGTACGCCTGCCACCATAGGGGCACTATTTCAGGAGATGCTCCAATGGGTCGTAACAGAGGGTTGGAAAAACAAACTGTATGGTTGTTCAAGTTCAAGACTGGTTGAGTACATATACTCACTGAGCACTGTGGGCAGTTCCATCACCACTAGACTTATTTATGCATTTCTATATTTATTGCATTTATTTATACATTGATTTATTCATTTTTGTATTTCTACATTTATTTCTGTATTTATTTCTATATTTCTACATTTATTTTTTATTTATTTGTGTGTCCCTATGTTAATTAGGTTGGTGGTCCTACCTCATTCTAAAGCCAGATTGGTTACAACAGTGTAATCAATTTGATGGCTCTACCACTACTACCTTGACATGACTGGTACACAGGAGCTTTGTCTTTCCAGTTTTGCCAACCTGGTGACTTTGATGCTAGATTGTGACTTCTCAGACCTCTTTATTGACATAAAAAAACATAACTAAAACATAACTAATAAAATAAATAACAAAAAATAATTATTATTATAATTGTATGATTGCATGAATAAGTAGGTGTACACGCGTTCCTGATGGAGTGGCTCATGAGTGTACAATGTTCTCATAACTGATACTAGTGATGGACAAGACTTAAACAAGAAATAAAACCCTGAGTTGTAATAAACCAGAACCTTTTTATGGTATTTATTTCTCATGCAACAGAAGTTCTGTGGCTGTTAGACAGTTAAAAGTTCTCTATTCTCATTGAATTCAAAGAATTGTTCTGTTTCATCAGTATGCCTACTTCAAAGTTTTCCTGACATGGGAAACCTTGAAGAGCTTACTGTTGTATGTAACTTTTCATATAGTCATAATGTTCAAGCAGCAACAGCCATTTCATTTGGGTTTGCCATCCTAGGTGTTTGGGTAAAAAGTATGGACACACTGAGAGATTAATGTCTACACAGTGGGAGGTTGAATTACAAAACCAATAAAGCAGCTATGTTAAGTGGTGTGGAGGAGAGGAATTACATCTCTGTAGCGTTGAATAGCCCATAGCTCTATCTTCCTGTGATATCATTGTTTCCTGCTCCCACTGCTCTAATGCTTTTACTGTAATTGCCATACACTCATGCATATTCACAACAGGTGTCAAGCCCTTTCCTGGTGATAGATTGAGGTATATGGCCATTTTGCATAGAAATAATGCATTTGATTTCATAGGTGCAACAGTGCTGGCCTTCTTCTTTTCAAGACCATCTGTCTGGGAAACACACAAATGTTCAGTATGCGAGGGATGATAGAAACAGTCTGCACCCATCGTTTTTCCAACCCAGTGTAGATGACACCATGCCCACTTCCATATGACAAAAGCCTCGGCAGAACGACCAAAGCCTTGACTCTAACCCTAAGCTCATAAAGAAGTGGGTGGCATTTCATCTAAATGGGGTTGGAAAAACAATACAAGCACATTTAAATGTTCTGCTGCGTGTGTTTAAGTAACAATACCATAGAAAATAACTTTGCACCTCATTAGCCGAATCTCCACATTGTAATGTGAAACAGCAAATGAGAAAACCTTACACCAGGCCTATTCAACTGGTTGCCCGCAAACCAGCTCCAACCCGTCAATGAAGTCCAACCAGCAGCTGATCAATTTCATTAATTACAAATAAATAAAGACTTAAAACTTAACACAATTAATCTTCTAAACCACAGATTCTGCTCTTGGTGTCCTACTAGAAAAATTAAGAAAATAGTGATGTGGGGGCAGCTGGCAAACTACTACACAGTAAAAATACTGTCAAAGAAAAAGTCCTGTAGTAAATCATTGTGCATTACATTTGTTTTACATTTCCATCATTACAAAATCAATCTATAGTCTATCTATAAAAAGTAATGATAAGAGTACTGTTAAAGTACCGAATCAATAAGAGCACAGTTAAAGTATAGCTGAGAATACTGTTAAAGTTTTGAATCAATAAGCATTATTGGAAAAACTTCCCCATCCCTAGTTGTGTGGCATCAATTGGAGAGGCATGTTCAGTTAATCTTGAACCTTTTCATTCTCGTCATTCTCTTTTCTCTCTTCTGTTGTCTGCCTCTTTCTGTCACTTAAAAAATGCTGTGATATAAGAGGTGTCAGAAAGTGTATGCCAGACAGCTGACACGATGTTTTGTAGAAAACTTTGTTTACATTTGTCAATATCACAGCTTTTGTTGCCATGATTACTTAAAGGAGGCCTATTTATTTTCTTTCTTGGTTAATGATTAGGCTGCTTTTGTGTGTGCTTTTATGTGACTTAATAAAAGTTTTGAAAATGTGGTGGCATGTTGTCTCAAGTGAACATAGATAATGTTCGGGAAATGTCCCCCCAGGCCCTTAACTTTCAGGAAATGTGGCCCCCTGAACAGCCTAGTTGAATAGCCCTGCCTTACACTGTGTTGGTCTGTCTGCTATCTATACATATGCTATCAAAGACCGTTCCCACTCGGTGCCTTCTGTTCCACACGCCTTTGTTCAACTATGTATTTTCTCATAAAGTCTTCATCATCTCCCTCTACTCCAAACTAAGACTGAAGTCCTGTAATAATTAATGAGAAGTCATAGTCCATTTGCCAAATGTCAGTAGTCATCTTTTCACCAGAGCTGCACATACACTGCACATTAAAGTTCACAGCATGATTAACAGCAAGATGCATTTTCTCTGTGGGTGCATGTCTCTCATTGTTTGGTTCTGAAATGAAATAATCTTAAATGCATCACAAAAATCAAGAACTTCCATTATTTCAGGGATTTTCTCCAAACACAGTCTGGGTGGAGACAAGGCTTTGCCAGATGTGTAGTCTGACTACATCCATTTATCCACAGCCCTGCTTTAAATGTGCTGTGCTGCGCCACATCACAAACGCATGTTTTAACTGCAGTGTCACAGCAGGAGATATCAATGCTGGAGAAAGATGGATTTATACTTGAAGAGGCCATGTTGTGCCAGTGTCTACATGCATAGATTACGCTATAGCTGACATGCAACACGTTTAGGGCATGGCAGACAGATCGTACCACTCACAGTCACCTGCCAATCAATCAGGATAAACCATAGAGCACTGTGTTGGACTTTGACCTTTCTTTGTGCTTCCAGTTCATAAAAGTTAATGGTAACATCATGTAGGCCGAAAAATGACTTGTTCAGTTTTTGGTTTTGCTAAAAGACACTCTAGGTGTATGCTGAAAAAAAATTGTTATAAGTACATTTTATTTTACATCTGTTTTTCACCAGTGAAAGTTAGCATCCCAATAAATATCACAGTTAACATGCATTACGGATGCAACGTGCTAACCATGCTAGCTCACTAGAGTTAGAGTTAGTTAGTTAGTGTTAATAGTTTCTGGCACATGACCCAGTTTAAATGTACAGGTAACTTAACTCTTTATGTAACTTAAATGTGGTTAAAACTGTTATGTTGACTTTCTACATTGTCATTAGATAGTTCTGAAAACAGGTGAAAAGGAGTTGTATGTAACTGTCAGCACTCAAATTAATGAAATCATCAGTCCCCCTTTATGTTATGTGTGATCATCATGCAGTCCTTTTCATTTCTACCGACATCATCACAGTTTCATTACCACTGCCAAAATTTGGCAGTTTATATTTAAATAGCTGTTTGTAATGTGTTCAAACAACGTTTGCGTGTTTTTTTTCAGGAAATGTGTTGCCATGCCTGTGCTCTTATTGCTACACCTGTGTTTTGAAAGCTCAACGGTGCTGATTTAATGTACAGTGTGTCTGGAAAGTATTCACACCTTGGGGCCAAGGTTCATCTTCCAACAGGACAACGACCCTCAGCACACAGCCAAGATAACAAAGAAGTGGCTTCGGGACAACTGTGTGAATGTCCTTGAGTGGCCCAGCCAGAGCCCAGACTTGAACCTGATTGAACATCTCTGGAGAGATCTGAAAACAGCTGTGCAACAACGCTCCCCATCCAACCTGATGGAGCTTGAGAGGTTCTGCAAAGAAGAATGGGAGAAACTGCCCAGAAATAGGTGTGCCAAGCTTGTAGCATCATTGTGCTGCCCCTTTAAAGGAGCAGGGGGATTGTTTATTCTGCCGTGCTGTTTGTCTCTTTAGACTTGCCGTAGCTAGTTCCTTTTTCCATGGGCAGGTAGCCTGAAGTGAAGCTGTTGGTTTTCGCTCATTCACCTTTTCTCAGCTGTACCCAGCAATGCCTATGTCTGTACGTATTGGTTGTTATTGTGTTTAACTTACCTGTTGAAACTTCAAAAACAGTTCATAATTCATGTGATAATTCGTCGATATAAAGTTAATTAAAAATCTAACCTCTTTATGTGTATTTGTATTGCATAAGATTATTGTTTGTGTTAAAAAGGAGACAAACTATATGTAACATTTTATTGTTTATTTTCATGTTGCAGTTTCACAGTGCATCAACAGTAAACAGACTGAAAACTCAACTGCCGTCTCACCTGTTTATTGAAGATCACCTGTTAGCTATCTGCCAAGTTCATAACGCATAACTAGGGCAGAATAATCATACTCAGAAATACTTGAGGCTGTAATTGCTGCCAAAGGTGCTTCAACAAAGTATTGAGCAAAGGCTGTGAATACTTATGTACATGTTATATTTTTGTTTTTATTTTTAATAAATTTGCAAAAATTTCAAGCAAACTTTTTTCACTTTGTCATTATGTGGTATTATGTGTAGAATTTTGAGTTAAAAAATGAATGTAATACACTTTGGAATAAGGCTGTAACATAACAAAATGTGGAAAAAGTGAAGTGCTGTGAATACTTTCTGGATGCACTGTACCACCCAGTGGCTACCACAAGTGTCCCAAATCAGATACAGCTGCCATGTTGTGTGACCAACAGGTGATGCTGGGTCTGGCTAAATGTTAAATGCTGAAATACTGACAGGAGATCCTTCAGCTGTAACTTCCAAGGTCTCTTCTAACATCAGTGAGGTGAGCGCCACCTTTCTGCTGTGTCTGTTGATCCCAGTTGTGAATGCAGAGCTCATTGATTGTTTGAACAGGTGGTGGAGCTGAGTGGACTGGTTTTATTTTACAGTGAGAATGAATGAGCAGAGAAGCTGGATGTAGAGCAGATTATGGAGAACTTTGCAGTATACAAGAGTCATGGTGATGTTGAGAAAGGTGCCACAAGTGACTGATTGTTGTAGATCACTGCACAGCATGGCAACTGATGGCTGATGATTAGTTGCCTAGCAACTAATCAGTTTGTCAGTGTTTGTCAGCTGCATCTGCTGTGGAGTTAATACTGTGATGTTGTTATTTATGTTGTGATATGTCTCTGGGATTTCTGTTGCTTTGCAGCTATTAAGTCTATACAGTATATAGAGGATTTCAATGAATATATGCTTGATTGATAGTGATAATTGACTCAATAATTGTTGTATTGTTTACTATATTGTTTATTTGTTTGTACCTTTTAACTGACTTACTTAGCACTGAGTAATTTTACTTCGACTTGGGTAACATTTCTTTCAAGTAACAGTACTTAAATTGACTACAACTACACCCCTGCAAAAAACCTTGAGGCCAAACTCAAAACTTCAAAACGGCAGCTCATCATGGTGGGTTACCTTGAGCAGTAGGGAAATACATACAGTTCAAACCCCTTCCAACTACATAGACTGACACAAGAGTAGGTACTGATAAACAATAGAATAGAGTAAGAATTCTGTCTTAATACAAACATAATACAAAAGATGCATATATATGTAAACTAGCATGTACTGAATTGATATTACAGAAAAAAAAAACAAGTATTAAGTCATAAAACCATAGAATCGAATTAACAGTGCATAAAAACTTGGCACATCTAGTACTACATCAGTATGTCCACATACAATCATCGACGATTACAGGGTAATGGGTTCTCAAATATTGATTCTTTAGTCTTTTTAACATTTAAAATTAGGTGGTGGCTGTCACCAGTTCCTTAAGGCGGCAAAATTAAAAACAAAAATGATGATTGTTGACTGGAGAGCAAGCCACGAGTCACCATTAGAAAATTTTATTGCATTGTGAAGCACCATGGGAGCTCTCAAAAGGAGCTACTGGTAAAATACTGTAACTGTGTTACTGTAAAATACTGTGACACTTAGGAGAGAAGTATTTATGTTTGTTCTGCTCCTTTTGACAAATATGATCTGCATAATCAGAATCAGAATCAGAATCAGAATCAGTTTTATTGCCAAGTATGTTTTCACATACAAGGAATTTTTTCTGGTGAGTTAAGTTAATTAAGTGTCAAACAGTAAAATTAGCAAACCTCAAGCCCAGAACACGTGGCTATGAACTAATGTTAGTGACTGCAGCAACTGCAGCAAGGTCTAATTAGTTAATCACCTTGTTATAGGTACAGCTTTTATCTTATAAAATCCAGCACATTTAGGGCAGGGTGATTATGTCTTAAAATGTTATTACAATTAAAAAACATATTTTCCTCTCAAGGAAAAAAAAAATAGCCATCCTTTCTACTTTTTTGGATGTGAAAAAGGTCTTAAATTACATTCATGATTGTCTTAAAAAGGTCTTACAAGCTCTAAATTTTAAGTGGTTGAAACCTCTACAACAGATAGATAGGAGACAGAAATAAATAATGAGTGCAAAGACTATACAGTCTCGAGTCATCGTGTCTCATCTATTTCTCCTAGTGAATTTTAGGAGAAAAATATGAAAAACAACATATCAGACAAAATATAAACTAAAATGAGGCTGAAAGGAGAATCACAATTATGTCTCCTGAGCTGTAGAAGAGTGAAGTAAAGTTTTCCTGTGGGACGGGGCACCAGGTAGCAGTGAGTTCAGATGAGCAACTCTTTTAGCAGGAAGGCAGGTAAGCCATCCAGTCCCATTGATTTCCTATTGCATACTTTGTTAAAAAAAATGGTCTGTACCTGGTGTGGTCACAACTTCCATGCTGTAAGAAGCATTATTCACAGTAATTAAGAGAAAAGTCCTGTGTTTCAAATCTGAGGAAAAAGTCATTCAGTGTGTCAGCTCTGTCCTGTTGATCTAGAGATTTATTTCACAGTTCATGTTAGTTATGTTTGTCATGGAATCCCACAATCTTTCATTGAGGCCAGCTTCTTTTCATTAATACAGACTTTAATTGCTTTTGTAATATATGGCTTATTGTTGGGTAAGTGAAAATGTCTGTCAACTGTACTGAAACAAATGTTAATGTAGTCAGTTATTGTACCTGTTGCCTCATAAAGCTCCAAGCTATGGAAATGCTCCAGTCAGTGCTTAGGAAATAGCCTCTCAGCACTTCCACACTGTCTTCAGTCCACTGCAGCACTGTCTTGTGTTTCCACAGTTAACATATTGGTAGTGCAAGTGTTGCTAATTGAGGTTTGCAGTGATTATAAAGCATGACATGCCCTAATCAAGCATTTAACGTGGCGGAGGTGATATAGTGAAATCTGACTCTTAACTACAAATCAAAACCCACACAGTACAAAACTGCGGCAGCACTCCCATTTACCACTTGCAACAACTGTACAGTAAATCCAGCTAATTACTATTGTAGTGATCCTATGATGGTCTCCCTCCTCAAACCAAGCTGCTCTCAGTGCTTTATTACCTCTTCATACAGTCTCTGTGGTTTGGGGTTTAGTTGCACTCCTAGGTTCCTTTTTGTACTCTCAAGCCCCTTTTTCCACTGGTTAGAAAACCCGCTAAGACCCACCAACACTGGGTGGAAACGCCACAGCTACTCAGGGCTGCAAGAGCAAGTCCTGCCTTCAGCACAAACACAAAGGCAAATTCATGTGGCAGTGTAAAAGGAGTCACTAGCCTCTTTTTTTAAAATGAGGCTCTCAACAAAGGCGGACGCATCTTCCCCCTCTCTCCTCTCCCTTTTTTTCCCTGCTTTGCATCTCACGTCTCGTCCTGTCTTGTCTAAACCTTGGAAGCCTCTCTCCGCACTGCTCTCTAAATCTAAAATCATGGAATTGGTCAACTGGTCTCTCAACGCAATTGACAGGATCTTCTCGATGAGAAGCCCGGGTTCGGGGGAACCTGTCTGCCCTGGCGGAATGTACGCCACTGGTTACATGAGGGACTCCTGGGAGGAGTGGAGGGTCGTGTGCCTGGCGATTCTTTCCGTTGAAGACATCGAAGATCTCTACATATTCGGAACTGTGATATCAGGCTTTCTGCTGATTGGATTAGGCATTGCCCTGGTGTATCGGAAAATTCGGAAGACGGTGACAGCAGTCCAAATCCCCACGCTGCCCGACATAATTGATGGAGTGAGTAAAGCTGTAAGCACTCAGACTGTGATTGTGAACCGCAACTTGGGAACCACCTTGGAAGGAGCTGTCAACACCCTGTCTGTGGTAATAGACAGAGCTGTTAACGCTCAGACTGTGGTCATAAATCGCAACATGGGTCACATCTTGGAGAAGCTTTCAGCTTTGGAAAGGAGAATGGATGAAGATGACCAGAATGGACAAACAGAGTAAGCCGTGTCTATTGAAATACGACTGCTCGCCCTATCCCAAACAATCATAATCTAATCTGCGTTCCGGCCAAGGCCGGTGCTGGAACAACTCCCCCACGAGATCTCTGCAGTGAGACGCTTCTACTCCTACCCCCCCCCCCCTTCTTCCACGGACACCTGTTGATTGTTGACTCCGTCCGGGACCCAATCAAGGATGTCTCCATGGCAACTTGCTGTGTTATCGCGATGACACCCTGCGAACTGAGGCACTGATTGTGAACTAGACGAAGCGACTCTCCAGGCCTATGCACACACACACATTCACGGACACCTCTTACATGTACATATGCAACTCACCCCATCCCACTACCCCATCCCACGCCTTCACCGCTTCCTCCCGTCCAGTGCGGCGGGCAGGGTCCGATGGCTGCGCCATAATGGCAACGGCTGCGGCTGGCTGCCTGTCTGCACTGGAATCACCTCCTCCCCCCTTTCCCCCCTCCCCTGGAGCAAATTGTCTTGAGTCACTGTGTTGTAAGATGTGTTTGTTTATATATGCTTATGTTGCTGAGGTTTTTTTTTCCCGAATCCCACACTGCACCATCGCCCCCCACCCCCCCCACCCCACCCCCACCCCCCCCAGGAGTATAGTTTGGGTTCTGTTATTTTTTTTTTCTTCTCTCCTCTCCACTTGTTTTTCCCCATCCCCCCCCCCCCTTTAATGGCGCCGCAGATGGCTGCCTCGGTGTTTTGGTGCGCTCTGCACCAATCACCAGAAAAAATTCCTTGTACGTGAAAACATACTTGGCAATAAACCTGATTCTGATTCTGATTCTGATTAAGTGTGTTTAAAAAAAACCTGACTACACCCACTCATTTTGGTGTAAATGTAGAAGGTGACCAGACATCCACATTTTCAGGGGAAAGTCTTGTTTTTGGTGGAGCTGTCTCCAGAAATGTCCATGGTTAGAGAAAGACGGGCAGCAGAGTAGACAAGCATGTAGTGTTGTGCTCATTTTGGCCAACAGAGGGGGCTGGTTGCTCACTATGGCAGCTTCAGAAATTAGGCTAAGACCATCAAAATGGAGTTATCCAATCAGATTTTTCTTTTTTTGTTGTCTATAGGCAGACAAAATGTTAACTGGCACACTCATTGGTTAGGAGATCATAACTCGGCTAACCAAAACAAACGTACCCAAAGCCCCCTCGCTGGAAATTGAAAAGTTTCATGCTAGACTGACTGTAATGGACTTCACATGACAATATTCACAACCTAGAATACTTTTATGTAAGACACTTTAGATTATTTTGATCAGTGGATCCTTATGGTCAAAATACATGATTAAAGACTGAGCATAACACATTTTTTTTTAAATCGTGCCCCCAAAGATTCTCTTTTAGACCGTCACTTGCTGCTACTATTTTAACCCTTTGAAGCACCAATACTTGTTATCAAGCTGCAACAGACACTTCCTACAAATATGTTACATGGCAGAGCAAGATACTTCATGGCAAGTCCTGTCTATGGGAACAAAAGGGGGACGGTTCCGGTCTGCATAAAGGGGTGTGTCGGGAGACCTAGAGTGTTTCAATCCACTGCTTGAATCTTTGGTGGTAAAGATCGAATGAGCTGGAAAATGAAAATATAAATATATTACCCAGAGCTCGTCTACAGATAAATTAATGATCAGACATCTTCATTATTACACGTCACACATGCTAATGTTATCTTTTAGTTCAGACAGACTGATTGTTATGTGTTGTCAAGCAAGAGAAAACTGTTCTGAAATGCAAAATAATAGAATTTTAATCATGTGATAAAACATGTGATTAATTGCGATTAACTATTGAAATTCTGCGATTAAGAAAAAATTAATCGTTGACAGTCCCAATAAAAATATTAGATATTTCAATGATACATTGACCGCTGAACAGGAACTGTTCCTGCTTTTCATTTCAGAAATCTGATCACCTTTTGTAAAGAGGGTATTAGATATCAACATTATGTTTGTTTACAGATTGCTCTCCTATGGCCTTATCAGATCTGTGTTAAGTTACTTCTTATGTAAACCAAACATTTCCTGCTGCTGCTTCACAATAAAAGCGTTCCACTGGTGAACAAGCAGAAGACTTTTATTAAAGGTTTTGTCAAAGAGATTTTAAACAATAATATAGCAGCAAACAACTGTTTTCTATGTAAAAGGTGAGATGGCAGTACACAATGTCCGGGTGAAAACGAATTTCTAGAATTTCCTTCACTGAAGAAACCACAGTTTTCAGCTAAAAAGGCTCTGAGGAAGAGATAAGACCAGAGCACAGGCAGACTTACTGGCTGCTCCTGTCCGTTACCGTGCAGGACCGAACTGTATGTAGCTTACTGGGGAGGCAGATGTGAGGGGGATGACTGAATTCAAAGTCATTGTAAGTTATGTGGATCTGCCCTAAAATTTAATGGGTTCTTCCCTGGTCCAAGCCCCATCTCTCCACCAAATTTGGTGAAAATCAGTTCAGTATTTTTTGCATAATCCTGCTGACAAATAAACAATCAGACATGGATAAAACTATGACCTTCTTGGCAGAGGTAATAAAATATAGATTGGTCATGAGTCCCAAAACTTGAATCAAGTCTTTTGAGGACAAGTCACCAGGAACTCTTATTCTCTTATTGTATGTCATTTTCATCCAGTCTCTCTCTCGTTTCCTTGTATCTTTATATGTTTCTGAAGTAGATTTCTAAAACCCAAGAATAATCATGAATTGTGTGCTTGAAACATTTTTAAATCAAAATGTTCTGCCTAGATGGCAACTTGGGTCAAGGATGCAAGAAACAAGGTCACCCTGAGCTGTCACAGCTGATGGACAATGCTACACAGAAGAGGATCCCATCATCTACACAGGACGTGAAGACTCACTGACTGCTGTGATTAGGGTGAAATGAGATACTTTACAGCAACATGTTAGACAGACCTCTCCACCACCACTGTCCATCCCTCCACTAGGACAACCACCTGAAGAATCTATGACTGAAACTGTTAAAACACCAAAATTAATAATTTTATTTTGGGATTTTCTTTCATTTGCCACCCATCTGTACACACGAACATACACTGTAGTACTGTATGCTTCTGACAGCTCCTGTCCGTTCTCCCCGTGGAGACAGGAAAGTGATCAATAACTAGCCTGAGAAGTGCAAAGCTGTATGTGTTCACTCATGTTTGTAATCCTCCCTGCGTACAGGAGAAGCACATTCATTCAGGTTCATAACATGTTTGATGATAGATCCATGAATAAGCAATCAGCAGCCTTGGGTTGTTTTGTTTTTGTACCTTTTGATGGCATGCAGCGACCAGCAGTGACTCCGCCACTCCAACAACATTTAGGAATTCTGAGTAATCAATGCATTTGATGTCTCTGACTGAAATATGAACGACTGATATCAGTATCAAGGACAAGTATGCATGTCATGTTCATTCTCATCCTCTGAACTCCTTTGAAATGTGTTAATTAGTTTCAGTTTGTTAACTGCATATTGCTTTGAACGTCATTTCACACTAGCAATTTACTGATTTGCTTTAGACAAAAACAAAAAAGAATAAAAGCACAACGCTCAATATCAAATCCCTCATTTGGTTTATCAGGTGGAATATTGGGCCCTGTGATGTGTTTTATTTGATTATATTTGCGTCTGCTCAGTGCCGGCATGTACATCAGTTTAATTAAAGGAGGGGAAAGCTTGAATGCAAATGTAATTGAAGAGTAAATTGAATTATTGTATTTGTTCAGTCGTGCTGCCCTGTGGGTGTACTCTGGATTTCATTTTACCTCGTCAAAACTCCTAAGAACTCAGCTCCCCCACAAACACACACACACACACACACACACACACAAACACACACACATGCACATAAACAACGTTGATTTCATTGCATCAGTGACATGCATTTATGAACCCCCCCCGGCATATCATTTATAATTAGCAGTGAAGCCGACTGCAAATTAACATCAGGGCTGGAAAATTTTGCATTGCCACATCGTTTCAGTTCAGTGGGGTACTTTACAAGAATGAAGATATAAATGGACACAGAAGAAGCTGAGTTAATCTGAATGCTTATTAAGGCCAAACACGGACTAGATGACGGTTGTCAAGACAAGTTTTCAGAACCAGCATTGCTGAGCCTGGTTGCCCTGGTTGCCTCTATGCATTTAATTGCTGTCACATTCTCCCAGTCCTGTCTGCTTTATCAAAGATACTTGTCTGATTTGTAACCTCTAGCCAAGGGAAACAAAGAAATTACACTAGACTAAGATTTCCACCAACAAAATGCAAACCTGTCTCCTGCAAAATATGTAAATATACAACTAATTTGCTTTCCCATATGTTTTGGAGGTAACATAACTGTTTCCTAGATTATTTACACTGGCAACAAGTTTCCAGTTAATGACATCCTTAAAAATGTTAATCATTCTTTGGTTTCTGGGAGTGGATACTGCAGGAAAACAAATGAAATACTGTATATTGACATTTTTTATTTACATAACATTTAACATTTATATAATGTTTTATTTTATATAACGTTCATTCATATAACATGCTCTTCAAGTATACAGCATGAACCAGTGTCACGTACCACAACATTTATAGCCTTTGCTACCTTGCAATGCATATGGGCCTTTGAAACACATACTGTAAATCGCAACAATAAAATACATATAGAACTGCAAAAACCCAAAACTCAACAAGAAAATAAACAATGCAAGACACAAACAATAAAAAAAAACATAAAACAACAAGCATCACATCAATGATCGCAGCACATTTTGAGCTCTATGGGTAAAGAGTTCCACATGATGCTTCCTCAACCAGAAAAAAGCCATTTGTCCCATTGGGGATTCATAAACAGGCTCTACACAATTTACAATGGACACACCTCAAGTAACCAAGCTAGATGAGTTTTAAGATTAGCAGGTTTAATGAAATGAAACAAATTTTATTTCTATGTTGTGATGCAGTCAGAAAATTTTCAATTGGTTAAATTTGTATCATCATAAGAGGCTTGACTGTTGTAGTTGCTGTGAAATACTTTTACCAGATACACCCAGTACATGGTCATATTGTCCATGCACATCTGAAAATGTGCTCCAAGACATGATTCTGGTGTGTAATTTAAATATGAAACTGAACTGGGCTAAAAACAGACCGCTGGCATTGCACTTTTACTCTTTAAAAAAAGATGATTTCTTCTTATTAGAAATAATTATAATTATATAAATAATAATAATAATAATAATAATAATAATAATGCACTAATTATACATGAAGATTTGTAGTTTTATAGAGAAACTGAATTTGTAAAGTTAATAAATGACAATATTAGGGTTTAATGTGTCAAATGCCTTTTTAAGATCCAGAAGAAACACCTAAACCCCTTTACCTTCAGCAAATGAGGTTTTAAAGGTGCTATATGTAAGTTTACTCTGCTGCTCAATGTGGTTTCTGGACACTACAGTGACTTGCTATCAGAAAGGGTCAGGCCGGCTTGGCCAGGGCTAGCTGGTTAGCATGCTAACTTAAGTAGCAGAAAAGAAGTGAGAAATAGAACCAATACAAGAGTTAACAATGCTGTTGCTTTCCAGTTCAATTCAATTTCAACACCTCTTCAAGGTAAGTGCTGTAAGTAAGACCTGGTAAGAACTGGTCATAGGCAGCTTATAGGACTCCAGCCCTGGATGTTTTTAAAGAAAAAAGCCAAATCAACACTGCCCTTTTTCTCCTCATTTTGTTTTTGTAAAATAATCAGCTATAGACCTCTTTATCTTTGGAACATGGTAACTGGATGGCTAAATGGATTGCTGTGTATGTTTCATCAGTGTGCCACATGTGTAAATGTAGCTGGGTGGCGAGAGTTATACCGACTGAGCTGGTGAGGGAAAAACAAGACTAGATCAAAACCTAGTATGTGGCTGAAACAAAAACTGTCAAATCCACAATGTTGTCTGACAAAATCACCAAACAAATAAATAAAAGACAAGTTATTTTTCAGGCTTTTGCCTTTATTACAGCCTTTATTACAGCCAGAGTGAGAGAGAGAGAGAGAAATGGAAAATTTTGAGAGGGAGCAATGCAGCAATGTGCCACAGGCCAGACACGAATCTGGACCACCAGGGTAAAGACTAAGATCAAATGGCACATGGTATACCAGCTGAGCTACCAAGGCTCCCTCTCTGAGAAGGAAAATATTTATTATTTTCTCTCACATGGAGTACAGCTTCTGTTTGGGATCCACAATAGTTAGTCTTTATTTACTTCCAACTCCAGATCATAACAGACTTTTATTAGAGGCAGGTCTTTATCTCTATCTCCCTCTGTGTGATATGTAGAACTGGTCATAGCTTTTAGTACGAAGCTTGGTGACCAATGACTTCTCTCTCTCCCTCCCTCTCTCCTGCTCTCTCTGCTGATCTGCTGAGCGTGTCTTATGTTTAGTTCTTCCTCTGCCTCCTTTAGTAATATTGATACATGTAATGAAAGTAGTTTATTTGCTTCAATAAAGGCGAGGCTCAGTGTATTGAAGTACTGCTCCCCTTTCCATGCAATTCCTGAGCAGCTGGGAAACCAGAGCAGCTCAGTAGACTGTGGCTCGGCACTCCACTGAGCAGTGGTGGAAATACTATCACTCAGTCACTCAGTCAGCCAATCATTCAGGGACATTCACAATTACAGGGCTGGCCTGCTGTTGCAGTAAAAAAACCCAACTTTTTACACAGTACATTTGGGGCACGAAAACAGCCAAATGATTAATGATCATGCACTCGCATGAATGCGACCACATATTATTTTAACTTGCACACTCTCAAAAAATAGCTGTATATGCAACCATTTTGGTCGCACTCTGGAGTCCTGCGCCTACCTCTCTAACTGCAGAATAGCAGTGGATGTACACTGCTACATGTAGCTACAGTCTAAATACTTGTGATATTTTCTAAGCTCCTCAGCATAACTGAAGGGCTACACCAATGCCTGCAGGGGGAGAGTTTAGACTTGGGCAAAGCAATACTGTGCAAATGGCAGTCCTTCAAACTTTGACAGAGCTTGTGGTAGAGTCAGCCATTGGGTCAAACTCAAATCTGACCACCTCAGAAGATTTCAGACAGTTTTCAGCTTTTTTTTATTTGTGTCTGGACATGATGGTAGAAAAGCTCACCCATTGGTTTTCAAGTGTGGGAGAAGAGCTTATGTCAGGTTTTCAAGCCTGCAGCCCAACCACAGAGACCTTTCTCTTTAAAGAAACCCTCAAAAGCCTTGCTAGCCATTACAGGATACAGTTGAAACCACAAGAACTCCTGGTTCACAGACCCAGGCAACAAAAGCAGGGCAAACATTGAGAGGGGATAGGAGAATCCGAATTAAATGGAAGGAAGAGTACACACAGGGCAGGACAGACTGTGAGTAAAGAAAGAAGAAAAGGAGTGGAAATAATTGAGATGCTTCATATGCAACTAAAGAGGGTAGATATACAATATTTCTATGTGGTTTATAGCTTTTACATGTATATAGTTTTGTAGTTGTGGTCATGTAGTAGTACTAGTTTCCAATGTTCAAGAAGGATGGAGCCAGGGTCCAAACACTGCAGGTGCTGAACCTTCTTCTTCTTCTTCTTCTTCTTCTTCTAATTATTAATATTATTATTATTATTATCACCTAGAAGGGTCTTAGACTCTAAAACCTCATCAAGTGTTCAAATGCTACAAAAATGTTGTAAAATTGAATGAATTGAATTAAAACGGTTTAAGTGAAATATGCACTGTACAAACTTCTAACGAAAATCCCAGAAATCATTTTTTACTTGATCAACATTGTGTGATTTTTCTTTCAGCTTATTCAAACTTAGACTGCGCTGATCACTGCACTGATTTTTTTCCTCTGTTGCATTTCATTTTCAGGTTGTAGAAACAAAAGACAGTCAGTTCATCAGCAGAATCTAAGGTGAAGGCGCTACAAGGTCCACAAGGTCCTGATTTTGCTGATACTTGTCCACTTGAACCCTTGATATCTGCTCCTGTTGACTGGGTGTTAAAGGCATAAGAGGCTGCTCAAGCAATTCAGCCTTTTTCAAACTCACAATGACCTACTCATCACCAGCACTTCATAATAGTTGAGTTTTACAGGTTATTAGGCTGCAGCATTCATTCTCTTTGACTTCAATGCAGTACACTACTGATGGTATTGTAATTGTAGAACTCAGTTAATGTTTTGTGCCCATTGCTGTCTAGCCCCCATAGTCTAGTAATCTAGAATCATTACCTATGACAGCAAGGTCTCTGGTCCGAATTCATCCATGCGCATCATCCAAGGTCACTGGCTTGTCTATTGACTCTTGCGTATTATATTCAACAATGTGCTTGGTTTATGATTGGACTCTCACAGCACTTGGTTTAGGTTAGGGAAAGATTGTGGTGTGATTTAATGCAGAAAAACTTCACAGTGATGTTAAGCACAACATGTTTATTAATATTTCACCAAAGCCACCATCTTTCCCTAACCTTAGCAAATGCTGTTTTTACCTAAACCACGAACAGCACACCTGCATCCACCCCAACCACCTCCTAGCTTTGTTAATACATGTGGGGCTTCATTCATGCTGTACTCTTCCATATAGCACAATGAAACCTCTGGCCCAACTTATGCTTGGGTCCTTCGCCCAAGTCTGGCCATAGTTCTGGGGCTGATTATTATTGTTATCCTCCAGTGTTGGCTGACACCCAGGAAGATTTTTTTGTATGTGCCAAAATTGGTACAGATCTGACAGTTATGTTGTATGTGGGCCAGACTGGGGCTGAGGAACAAACATAATATGTGGCCCAAGTATTAACCAGAATAATTTTGCTACCTGAAAAATGATGCTAAAAGCGTTAAAAAGTGACTCCAACAGAGCCCTGACCAAGCTTCTGAATGTGACAACTTAGCAGTGAGAAGGTGTTGGTTTGAACCCCATTTTTACTGCTTGTGGTCATATTTATTATTATCACTATTATCCCCTCAAACCGTCTGGATCTTAGAAACTTTAAAACCTGCAGACAGATGTATTCAATGAAGTACCCACCAGTCAGGCAACAAAATTCATGTCAACTGTCATTATGGTGATACTATAATAAGGATTTTTTCATTATTCAGGAATAGGAACCCACCCTCTCTGATTGTGGGATTTTCTGCCATTTTGAATTATGTGCCCGGTGACGTCACTCAGGTAATAAAAGCTGCGCTGCGACCCTCCTCCTCCTCCTGCGCTTCATTCCCGTGCACCAGTTACAGTAGAGAGCTCCTCCAGCTCTCTCCGCGACTCGGCTGCTGAAAGGGAGCAATCTGCAACATCTGACCTTTTTCCACAACTTCTTAAAGCCCAGGTCACAGTCTGCAACTCGTGGGCCGAGCACAGACTGCTTTGTTTGTTTTTCATTTGTTTTTCATCTGTCATTCTGTGCAATCAGCTGATTTTACGTTACGTGAGGACGAGCACCGACTTTGTTAAAGACGAACAAAGTTCACCGTCTCTCATCTGTGATCTTCCCGCTGCCGCCGAGGAACTCATCACTGTCACCGCCAGAAGAGAGAGACACGACCCGCCGAGCTCCGGCCGAGGACCGAGCTCCGGCCGAGGACCGAGCTGTGGAGACCCAGAGACTTTCTGTTCTGACTCCGGAGGACCGGAGCCGCTCACAGTAAGAGGCTGATGTCTGGGCAGAGACACAGTTAGTGTAGCTGTTGTATTGTTGCTATTGACTGATAAGTGCTGCAGATCCTGTTGTTTAGATCGTTCACTGTGATCAGCTTAATAAGCCAAATATCACTAGTTAAAGGACCAATATCCGACCAGACGAGCTCGGTTCTCTGGCTCCGTTATTGTGTAGTGATGTTGTGGTGATTATTAACTGTGGTGACGATCTCTTGTGGACTCTTTCCTCTCTTCACCTCTATTCTCCCTCTTTTCTCCCAATCACGCACCTCATCCACATCTCTCTCTCATTCAGGCCCGAGAGTGTGATCGCGTCATACACGTGAGGCTCAAGGCCCCTCCCACTGTTCTCGTGTTCACGCCATTCACGCTCTGCGGCCAGCCGCCATCTTGGCTCTAGCGAGTACCTCATGCTGCCGCCATCTTGGTTCCTACTGACACATCACTCACGTGACTTCGTCACCATCCTCTCTCTCTCTCTCTCTATCTCTCTCTGTCTCTCTCACACACTCACTCACACACACACACACACACACACACACACACACACACAGTTGTTACATATGTGTTTTGCCTGTAATCATCTAGTTAGTAACCAATGTTTGTTTTAGTTATAGTTGAATTATAATCGGTTTAATATTAAGTAATGTTATTTTGAATAATTATTACTCTTATTAATAAATCCTGTTATAATTTAACTCGTCGTTGTCTGTGATTATTGTGACTATATTTGTGATAACAGCTGGATTCACAACAGTCAGTGCTCGAATTTACCCTTCAATTAACCTTCTGAGACTGTAATCTGAGCCATCAATTTGGTCACTGGTCCCTGGTGACAGGGTGGTGCCCCGAGGTTACTACTTGCAGTTAACATCTATATATATATTGGTGATTATCACTGATAATCGTTAATATTATAAGCCAATAACCAAATTGCCCCTACCTGTGCCCCAACAGGACTAAGCTCTGAGATTTGCTACTCAGTCTTGGGACATTTCTGTCTCTCAGGGACACACAGTGAAGTTTGATTATGGGGCTCTGGGACTGATCATTTCTGTAACTTTCCAATACAGGTGATTCACCAGCTGTGCAGAGGTGAGAACGTAAACATGATGAGTTTGAACATCTCTTTGTAACTCTCTTTTTACGCTGCTGCGCCTGCAACAGCCAGGGCCAGAAGGATTATGTTTTCAGGTTTCCGATCCCATTCTCATGAATGCAATATCACAGTAACGCTTTAACTGAACGTCTTCAAATTTGGCACATACATTCATTTGGTCTCAAGGATAAACTAATTAGGTTTGGTGGTCAAGGGTCAAAGGTCAGGATCTCAGTGACCTCACATTATTGTACATGCAATATATCAGAAAGGGAAGGGAATTTCATTACTTGTAGCACAAACATGGACTCAAGGATGAAAACTGATTAGAATCTGGTCAAAGGTCATCAGTCAAGGTCACTGTGACTTTGAGTTCCAAATTCATAAACTAATTATGACACAATTTAACTGGATAAAAGAAATGATTACATTTTAATATCAAAATGGTCAAAGGTCAACTTCACTGTGATGTCATAATTTTCTGCAAAAGCACCTCTGGCCATTACACATGCAACACTATTGTGTGGCATTATCCCTGTTTTTATATGATATGACAGCTTGTTTACATATCTGTATGGACCACTTCTTTCCCAGTATAACGCTTTGACCCCAGACCACTTCGTCTATGATGACTTGTTTCTAAGTGTATAACTTTTCACAAAATCATTATTCCAATGTGCTACAAAAAATACTAGAATAGAATCAACAAGCCAGAAACCAGTAAAAACAGAGAAAACACGAAATGACCATCACATCTTTTAGAGATGTGTGTTCAAAGCTCATCATATGGCTTGGCCTATTGTAACACTGTACAATAAAAGTTTCATAGTGCATTTTGGATGGAGTGCAGGTCAGACTGCATGGCATCTCCAGCTCCTGTCGAGATTTATTTCTCTCCAAACTCTGAGACCTCTCAGCTCTCCAAGTGTTTGCTGCAATCTTGTCATGAGAACAAGACACCTAAGCCACTTAAAATAGGAAAGAAAGATTTTTAGTTTTAATTTCCTACAGTCCTAGCATGCATTAGGGTGGATGGAGGGTCCATTACAGAACAAACATGTAGATAGACATGACTTGGTTGCGGATTGGAACAGAGACTGTGCAGTTCACCTGAGCTGGACACTTACTTTGAAAAAGACATACCATATTTTCTGCACCATAGGGCGCACTGGATTATAAGGCGCACTGTCAATGAATGGTCTATTTTCGAACTTTTTTCATATATAAAGTGCACCGGACTATAAGGCGCATTAAGCGAAACAAGACAGTCAGATAAGTCAGTCAAACTTTATTAAACGCGTTCACAATAACTCTCAACATTGTTCAAACGTTAATAAGCGTACTCACAATAACTCCCAACCTTGTTCTGTTGTAACACGTAAAAAAAACACAGTCTGATACCGCTAAATCAAACGTTAGCGTATTCACAATAACTCCTTATAGGTCCTTATACACGCACACTGTAATATTATGGTGAAGCACAGTATGTATTACTCCGCGACGCTCCTGACTATGATAGCCGTAATGCTGCAAGCGGTGCGGCTTTGTAGTTTACCAAAGTCGTACTTAAACATTTTGACAGAGCGCCTTGAGCGCCATGTACCACACAAAATCACTTCGAGGTCAGTAAGCACAACCAGAATTAATCCATATATAAAGCGCTCCGGATTATAAGGCGCACTGTCGTTTTTTGAGAAAATTAAAGGCTTTTAAGTGCGCCTTATAGTCCGGAAAATACGGTACATATAAATGATATAGTCTCAGACTTTTGGACCCCACTGAACATTTATTATCTAGGTAAGGTATCAGCATCCTGTCACCTCACATCAAACAGGGTCTCATCTTTGGTTTTGACTCCAACAGGACATGTCTACATGTCTACATCTAAATCTCATGACATGATGCTGATCCAGTGTACATCACAACAGTATCAGTTTCACTGTGGACTATACTATAGTAGTTGTTTCATGACTCATACATGTAAAGTATATGGTTAGGTCTGATCTAGAAAGGTGCTTGCAAGTAATCAAAACCCTACCCCTTTAACATCCACCATCAACTGGTATAAGTAACTTGAAAACAGGTAACCAGCAGGTTAACTTTAGACAATAGCCTTTCTTGGTCCCACCCCCTCATCTCTGATCATGAGCTTGGAATGAGATCACAGATACAAGCGCCTAAAATGACTTTCCTCCACAGGGGTTGCTGGGCTCTGATTTAGAGCTAGGGTAAGGAGCTCCAACATCTGGAGCTTGGAGCAGAGCTGCTTCTCTTTCAAGTTGAAAGGAGCCATTTTAGGTGGTTTTGGAATTTGATAAGGATGCCTCCTCTCCATTGGAGGTCTTGTGGGTTGTGGGCATGTCCAACTTGAAGGAGACCTGAGGATAGAAACAGAACACACTGGAAAGATTATATAACTCATCTGTAGAGTAGCTGGGCTGCCTTGCTTAAACGGCTGCCGCTGCGATCCAGTCCCAGACAATCAGAAGGAAATGGATGGATTGATGATAATAATTATAATTGCCCATTAACCTAAACTCAATAACACATAATAAATAACAAAATGAAAGTGTTTTTAGAAATTTTTGAAAATTAGTTAAAAATCAAAAACTGAAATCTCTCATTTACAACTACAAAGTATTTACACTCTTAGCTGTAGCTCATTTGCTTTGTGTTTTCTTTCATTTCTCCTGAGATGTGCCTAGAAGTTAAATCATTTTATTTGTATAGCGTCAATTCACAACAGAAGGCACTTTGCAAAAATATAGGTCTCGACCAGTGATCGTCAACTGGCAGCCCGCCGAAGCTTCCAATCCAGCCTGCGATTGAATTCCGAAATAGTGAGGAGGAAAAAGAAAATCTCTTGTGGTATTTAGGGTATTCTTTAAAAAAAAATAAAATATCCCCACTATTAAAGCAACCCAAAAAGCAAGTGAGATGGAGTTCTCCTCCTTCATCTTCTCTGTGAAGTTGCCACAGCAGCCTCCTTGACAACAAATCTTTTTTTTTTTTTTTTTTAGATATTTTTTGGGCATTTTTAGCCTTTATTGACAGGACAGTAGAGAGTGACAGGAAAAGGACAGAGAGAGGGGGAATGACACGCAGGAAAGAGTCGGGCCGGTCGGGAGTCGAACCGGCACTCAGCTACTAAGAGCATCCGCTCATGTGGTATGCGCCCTAACCACTCCACCATCAGGCCACCCCATTTGACAACAAATCTGCCTGGAACCAATCAAGTTTGTTCCAAAACGCATCAATTTTTTCCAGTGATGGACATGACAGCCCCACAAATTTCAAGGCAAAATATCTCTATCATCCCTGGTGGCAGGCAGCGGTATAGGTGATAGGAGCCTGACTGATAAAGGCTAAAAATTTACATCAATTTTGTAAGAAAATTAAAATATCAAAACAACAATACATTAATGAGGCCAAAATGTAAATCTTATTTAATTTTATTTTAAAGTCTGGCCCCCACAGTATCTGCCGAGAAAGATTCTGGCCCTTCCACAAATGTAGTTGATGACCCCTGGTCTAGACATTCTCTTAATAGTATCAAACTTGATTGGAGTCCACCTGTGGGAAATTGAATGACTAGACATAGTTTGGAAAGGCAAACAATTGTGTATATAAGGTCCCACAATTCACATTGCATGACAGGTGGTAGACCAAGCCATGAATCCAAAGAACTCTCTGTAGGCATCAACAACACAAACCATTTCTAAAGCTTTGAGTGTTGCCAGGAGCATGGAAGACTTTTAAAACCACCAGGACTCTTCCTAGAGTTGGCTGTCTGGCCAGACTGAGTAAGAAGGGCTTTGGTCAAGGAGATGACAGTGAATCCAACGGTCACTCTAACAGAGCTTCACAAGTCCTGTGGAGAGATCGAGAACCTGCCTTAAAAGGATTCGCAGAGCATGAGGAAACTGAACTCTCTCAGCAGAACTCCAAGCACCGTGACTGGCAAACACCAACCACTGCTTAACATCTGGCTTTTAGTGGCAGCGAGACAGGTCAGAACTGAGGTAAGGAGGAATCCAGTTACATGTAACCTAAGCCTGGGGCAACAGTCACCTCTCAGCACAATAGTCAAGACAACACTTGAGTAGCTTCAGGGCAAGTCTCTGACTGTCTTGAGAGGCCCAGCCAAAGTCTAGACCTAGACCCCGTAGAAAATCTGGACTGACCTGAATATGGCAGTTCACAGACTTCTACAAAGGTCTTTTACAAAATAATGAGGGAAGAGTCTGAATACTTTTGTAAATTAAAGATTTATTTTTTGATTCTTAATAAATTAGCAAAAATTCAAAAAAATTGTTTTCACTTTATGGTTTATTATACGTGAATTGATGGACAAAAAAAATTTAATCATGTAATCTTAAATCCTAAATTTTTCACTCTATCAGCAGAAGAACTAACTAGTGGTATTCTTCTTGCAGTGGAAATCAAACATTGCTGCAGAAGTTCAACACTGTTGCAGAAGTTTCCATGAATGTGTTGGACTTTTAGGTTTCTTTGTTTTCACCTTCTGTCTAGTTCATCCCAAGCACTGGTAAAGGTAAACATGCAAGGATACATTCATGAATGTATGAGAATATTTATTTGAATAAGCAAGAACCTCAACAGGTTTTAAAAAGTAAAACATATCTGTATGCAAATAATAGCAACCTTTGACTCCAGCCCTTGAACATTTGCATTCCTCTTCTATGTTCCACACTAAAAATAATCAAGTACTACAGGAAGGAACATTACAAAAAAAAAAACTCCACTTTATGACTTTCACAATCGTATACCTGATTTGATTTGAAAGTAAACAAAGCATTCCCCTGATTGAGAACCTAAGTCTATCTGATCTAAATGCTTTTTATTATTAAACTGTACCACCTATTTTTCATTGTGGCAAAGCGGTCAATCACTTGACTGCAACTCACTTTGGAAAATTGTTCCCTTTCAACTGACAAGACAGCATGGTGGTGAAGCCTGTCTTGTCCCATTGTGGACCCCAGCCAAGAGTGGGGCTGTTGGGGCACAGGTAGGAGCAATTTGGTTATTGGCTTATCATATTAATGATTATCAGTGATAATCACCAATATATATATAAATGTTTACTACAAGTAGTAACCTCGGGGCACCACCCTGTCACCAGGGACCAATGACCAAATTGATGGCTCAGAATGCAGTCTCAGAAGGTTGGTTGAAGGGTAAATTCGAGCACTGACTGTTGTGAATCCAGCTGTTATCACAAATATAGTCACAATAATCACAGACAACGACTAGTTAAATTATAACAGGATTTATTAATAAGAGTAATAATTATTCAACATAACATCACTTAATATTAAACCGATTATAATTCAACTATAACTAAAACAAACATTGGTTACTAACCAGATGATTACAGGCAAAACACATATGTACAACCGTGTGTGTGTGTGTGTGTGTGTGTGTGTGAGAGAAAAGATGCCGACGGAGTCACGTGAGTGACGTGTCAGTAGGAACCAAGATGGCGGCAGAGTGAGGTACTCGCTAGAGCCAAGATGGCGGCTGGCCGCAGAGCGTGAGTGGCGTGAACACGAGAACAAAGGGAACAAGGGAGGGGCCTTGAGCCTCACGTGTATGACGCGATCACACTCTCGGGCCTGAATGAGAGAGAGATGTGGATGAGGTGCGTGATTGGGAGGAAAGAGGGAGAATAGAGGTGAAGAGAGGAAAGAGTCCACAAGAGATCGTCACCACAGTTAATAATCACCACAACATCACTACACAATAACGGAGCCAGAGAACCGAGCTCGTCTGGTCGGATATTGGTCCTTTAACTAGTGATATTTGGCTTATTAAGCTGATCACAGTGACCGATCTAAACAACAGGATCTGCAGCACTTATCAGTCAGATAGCAACAATACAACAGCTACACTAACTGTGTCTCTGCCCAGACATCAGCCTCTTACTGTGAGCGGCTCCGGTCCTCCGGAGTCAGAACAGAAAGTCTCTGGGTCTCCACAGCTCGGTCCTCGGCCGGAGCTCGGTCCTCGGCCGGAGCTCGGTCCTCGGCCGGAGCTCGGTCCTCGGCTGGAGCTCGGCGGGTCGTGTCTCTCTCCTGGCGGTGACAGTGATGAGTTCCTCGGCGGCAGCGGGAAGATCACAGATGAGAGACGGTGAACTTTGTTCGTCTTTAACAAAGTCGGCGCTCGTCCTCACAGGACGTGAAATCAGCTGATTGCACAGCGATCTACGTCGGATCCGAGAAGAAGAGAAACACAGCATCTGTGCTCGGCCCGCGAGTTGCAGACTGTGACCTGGGCTTGAAGAAGTTGTGGAAAAAGGTCAGATGTTTGCAGATTGCTCCCTTTCAGCAGCCGAGTCGCGGAGAGAGCTGGAGGAGCTCTCTACTGTACCTGGTGCACGGGAATAAGCGCAGGAGGAGGAGGAGGGTCGCAGCGCAGCTTTTATCACCTGAGTGACGTCACCGGGGATCCCTGCTGGGAATGCCTGGCCGCGGCCAATGCCGTTTTCTTTCAAACTCCAATTTTACACATAGGTGTGAATTGTGGGGGTGGTTTTGGCCCATAGCCTGGAGGGAAATGTAGTTCACCCCAGGAGGCATGGCTTGAGACTCAGGCTTTTGAGGAAATGTAGGCCTCTCCATTGTTCTTCTCAGAACTCATGGCTTGAGATCCCAACAGGGCCATCTCAACACACTGAATGACCTTCATAACTACAGTTATTCACTGGGATTGTAATCTTTTCATACTTGTGTGGATTGTCTGGAATTTGATGTGAATTCATTGATGTTAATGTTATCGCAAACCATTTGCCACAGCAACTAGTGGGTAGCACCGTTGGGAAGCTCAAGTCGTGTAGTCTCATGTGATATATGTATGTATGTATATCATGTGATGAGTATTCCGCCAGCAATTTAATAGAGACGAATAGGTGCGATTTGGACATACTGGTTGTATATGGTTATTCCACATTACCAAAGGCATTATTTTTAAATGTGATCAGGAAATTTTACTGGGGCACAGCAGATATATACTGGGGCATGTGCCCCAGTAAAATGGGTCTGGTGTATATATATTCACACACACACAGATTTACACCTGATCTGTGCAGCCTCGACAGGAAGCAGCTCACACGAAATGATGAAGGGTTCTTCTCTAAAAGACATACATATATATATATATATATATATATATATATATATATATATATATATACACACACACACGCACACACACATATAGAAACTTACTTCAAACTTTAATCTGGATGTCAGTAGATTTCCAGTGTCCAGTACTCAAGATTGGGAAACTCTAAATTACAATATATCTCTAATCAGGTGGACCTCAGTAGCAGTAAAAGCTGGTATTATGTGGTATTAATATTTATTTTCCTTTTATTTTCCCATGTACTTTGCATCAGGAATATCTCATCTCACATTTTTACTCCAAACCATCACCTTCTCATCTTTAAAAGCACTCACACAGAGTACTAACACCAGTCAGTCAATAACATTGTCAGTATTCAGGACCACACACACTCTCAGTCTGCTCTCTGCTGTGATGTTATGCACTTGTCTTTTTTGTTTATTTTTCCTCAAAATATATAAGATGAGTTTATGTAAATTCAGCAGTTGAATTTCTTCACACACTTGGCAGATTAAGTCAGTTTGAAAACATCGGTTTAAAAAAGTTGCTCTTTTGTCAGTGGGAAAAAGTTTGATGGCAAGATCTCATATCACACTCAGAAATTCAATCAAGATTAGTGTAAGCCTCCTATAAGCTTCAGTAATTAGTGCTCTTCCAAGCAAGGCAAGCTTACCATTCAGCTAAATATGGGCTGCTGCACCAGGCTTAAAGTAATTGCCTTACTCTATAAATCTTCATTTCTCTTGCACTTCATGCTCTGCATCCAATTGAATAAGGAATTTAACATTCATATATTGGCACAGTTTTTTTCTGTGTAGCTTTAATCTCAGGGTTTCACGCTATACAAAGAGGAAATGATACTGTTATTTCTAGTTGTGGGAAGAGAAGGCATGGTGAGTTCTCACCTCCCTGTCTAGCCTTGGTGTTGTTTGTTGCAGATGTGCAAACAATGCATAATAATTTGAATTATATTATTATGTGTTTGTATGCTGTCACACATAATTAACACTAAAACAACACAATCCTTGCCAAAAGTCAAATAAAAATGTTTACTGTTTGCTTGGCGGCAACACATGGATCTGAAACAATGCTTCAGAGGTGTTGCCACCTACGGATTAGCTCATAAAAAAAATCATATTTTTTTCGTCCTGTCCCAATATCATTGGCAAGCAGTATGAGTGGTCTGGATGCCTTGTGTTGTTGGGGCAGATTTACTCTGCGAAGGAGGAGTGTGGGATACTCCTGCTATCGCATATTTTAACTTTATTAAGACAACCGGACCGCATCAGGAATGAGAGTGGACAGGAAGAGGAAAACAGAGAGAATATGGGGAAAAAGAAAATGGGAGTGGGGAGACGGGGAAAAACAACAACAACAACACAACAACAGAAAAACAACCACAGTAACAATAACAATAGCTAACAATATCCACATTTATGGTTACTCTATAGTCCTTAACCATTAGATGCTCCGTATGTGTATTTGTGTATATGTGTATATGTGTGTGTGTGTGTGTGTGTGTGTATGAGGGAAGGGGTAGGTGTGTGTGTATGTATGTGTATGTGTTCATGTGTCTATGTGTGTGGTGATTTGTCATTGGATGTGGTGGGTAATTTGATGTGGGGGCTGCAGTAACACCACCCCCCAGACCAAAGGCACAGGTGGCCAGAAACCAGGCCATCGAGACTCCCAGCCACCCCCAGAGGTGCAGTTAATTAATGATACAAAAATGATGACAAGAATTCAATCATAATGATTAAATTATTTGATAATATTTCTGTCCTCTGATGCCAACACATAGACTGCAGAGGGATTATCTCTGTTTTTCATAAATGAAATGACTTGAATTAATTATGTTGACTGGCATTTTTGGCCCCTAATGCAGCATTACACTTTTAGTCTTGTTTAATTTGTGTCCCCTAGAGGCTGCAGCCCTCACTGTACTGCAAGTTTAAGACCTGGATTTAGCACTAAATATCCTACACAGTCCATTCTCTGGGGGACTTGTGCTCATGACTGTCATGAAATCTACTGAGGTGACGTGTCTTGTTTGCATTTTTTAAGGATTCATCATCTAGAGACTACAAGAGTGGTTAAATTTCAGGCCAATCTTCTGGTTAAAATTTGATATTCTTCGCACACAATTGAAAACTTTCACTTCATCAGTAGCCCTAATGGGAAGGTCATGGGGTCACCAAAAGCATTAGGATTCATCCTCTGGAGACCACATGAAATTCTATGCAATTCTGACCTTGTTATTAGACAAAATCATGTTCAAGCTGTAGATGAAAGTTCCATTTTAAAAGTTTAAACAATTGTAAAACCCAAAGGCAATTTACCTTTTGGAGCTATACTTGTTTTCTTGGGTGAGAAGCAATTACAATACAATACAAAAGTCCACAGAAAGACTGGCCAGTCAACAACTATTATAGGAGTTTTTTTTACCATTACTATAGGGTGCAGATTATGATAGTGGAGTAAAAACAAAACAAATATTTAAAACAATTTTTGCTGGTCCTATAGGTATAGCTGGTTCTATAGCCTACAGTACATCAGAGACTTTTGGTCCAATTGATAGAACAAAGTGAAATAACCTCAGACTGAAAATGGAGCTACTTCGAAAATGAAACCTTTGAATTTACTGCTAAACTTCTGAAAATACTTCTATAGGCAAATTGGAATTATAAATCCTGTCAGCCATGAAAGCCATGCAGTCTATCAGAGTTAACAGGCAGGCTATGGTTGCTATAACCTAGTTTAGACAGGTACAGATGGTGTTGGAAAGATAAATAGTTAATAAGTTATTTCTCCAATATACCATTTTAGCTATATGAAGTTATTTAGCCTATGTATACAGATGTTTTTATTCAGAATCAGAATAATAAATATATTTTTATCTTATTAGGTTTTCACTTAACCTACAGGGAATTTGTCTTTGCAATAGTTAAAATATAGCCTACAGACAGAAAGATAGGCTACTTCAAAACAGTCATAAATATAGAATAGTTCATAGTTCAATAAAAATGCAGGCTATTACCAGCATTTTAGCATAACTTTTTCTGAAATGGTATAGCCACACAAAGCCAATCAGGAAGATTTAGATGGCAACAGAGAGGTCGACAAGTATAAATCAGGCAGACAGTGATCGACAGGAAGAAAACATTGCAGATGGGGGAGATACCTCAGTAGTGTCTTGTGTGCCCCTGACAGCTCCAACAGTTAACTGAACCCTAATACTCAAAGTAATTAAATGGATTAAGTTCAGTAAACTTAATTTAAGAAGAAAAACTTAACATATTTTGAGATCCTGTGGCATAGGTTTTTTTCTTTTTTAAGTTTTTGAATAACAATTTTGTTGACTAAATAAGCAAATAAGCAAGCTCTATTTGAGCTGTAAGATAGTGAATTGACATTTTAAGTCAGAGTAAAGACCAAAGGGATGAATACATTTGGCTGATAAGTGACGTGAAGTGATGGAGTCTCATGATGGTTACCAGAGCTGTGTGGTGGGTGACTGAGGTAGAGAGCAGGGAGACTTCTTGTAGGATGTTGAGGTGTGTGGCCCAGCTGGGAATCCAGAAAGTTGGTGTCCACCCCTAAATCAATGAAGATGGACACAGTGTGTGTGTGTGTGTGTGTGTGGCCATCCAGAAGGAACTGTGTGTAGATTAATGGTTGTGGGGGCATTTCAGAAAGTCAAGCCTGGTACACCAGTGCCCTCCAGATTACTGATGACTTCTTCCTATTACTGGGCAGGAGGCAACAAAGCGGTAGCAGAACATGCTGTGGTGCTTCATGCGATGTTGGTATTCAGGGAGAAACGTTCCCTTCTCAGCTCTATGTGCTTGGAGTCATTGGGGGGTGCATTGGCAGGGGCAAATGGCTGCTTGACTGGCTCTTTGGTGACAGAGGAAAAATTGACTGTTTCATGGGAAAATCTCTCCCTTTTCCTGTTCAACAAGCGCTCTTAGCTCACAGGTTAATTCTTTGACAGTGTAATTACAAACCATGGTAAAAGGCATCCTACAGAGTTCCACTTATTGTCTGTGGACATTGTCTGGAATGCAGTGAAATAGCATGTGTCCTTGCCACCTGCTGAAGCTGTATGATCAAACATCTTCTTACAAATTCAGCAGGCAAGCAAAGGACAAGAGTTGAGCTGAGGAAGTATCAAAAAACAAAAAAAAAGCACAGGTCAAAAAGTCAAAAACATGATCAGGATTAAAACAGGCAGGAAAAGAACAACTAAGGCACATGGCACACAGACAAACTGGCAGAGAGCAAGTGGAAATAGGCCGGTATATATACTGAGGAACTAATGAGGGACCAGGTGAGTGGGGATAGGGGGGCAGATTGTGTGATTGTATTGACAGGAAAGGCAGGCAAGTGTGAGTGACAGGGCCTGAAATGACAGCAGAATTAGAACATGTGTGAACAAACATCTTGACTGAATGAATGAACGGATTAATTAGTAGTAGACAGAGACTCAAAGCCATGACATCCATCGTCAATGAAGACTTCTTTGAGAAACACTGAAGCCAAGGCAGCATTTGTTGTCTGCGCTGTACTGAGTGACTCAGCATTAGTTGTGTCAGATTTCTAAAGAAGACACAAAGAGGTATGGATACAAGGATTTGTAAGTGTTCTGTTTACCTAGGGATTTAATTAAACCACAAGAACAGATGAAAACTGCACTAAGATATCTGGACAAACAAAGCAACAAACACTGGTTAGACAAAAACTGCTCTTGGCCAAAACCTGCTCAGCTTAAACAAACCTCAATTGACAATAAGTGTTTTAAGAAAATAAGTACAAAATACATTGTATAAAAGATGAAAAAAGTTCCAAAATGAGTGAAAAAAAGCTTTAAAGACTAGATGAGCTAGTTAATATGGTTACATGGATTAGTTTTTTTTTTTCACCTCTCAGCACCATTTCAGCTGCAAGTGTGCCCAGGGCAGTGTGAATGGCAGAAGAGCTGTGTGAGGGGGCTGTAATCAAGGCATTACTGAAGAGGATTCTACTTGGGGTTCAGAGAACCCTTCAGGCCTGATGGGAGCTACAAGGCCATTTTATATTATCTGCTTATCCAAAGCCTAATACCAGAGGGTGAATTATATAATGACAATTTGGGGGGTCAACTTCTTCTCCAAGGCGAAAGGAAACCTAGGCATGTTACAGTGATTACAGCACCTTGCTTGTTTACCTAAAGCTGTCAAGTAAATGTTGTGTACCATTGTCACAAAATATTATTATTATTAATATTACTATTATCAATAATAACAATAATACTACTACTAATAATAAAATCTATATTGATTTCAAAATGTATCTGTACAACATCTAATCCTCCATTGTCTCACTGCTCATGACTGAGCACCAGTGTTTGCTAACATTAGATAATGCATGCCATGTCTTATATTGTTCATGAAATGTCAAGAAATGTCATGAAATGAAAGGCCACATTTTTCAATTCATAAAAACTCTGAAAGTAAGAAAGTAACATGTATTAAACAAGCATCCATTTACCTACAGTGTCTGCACGACACACCTGAGCAGAGACTTGAGGACGCAAGTCACTGCTGGGAGTGCAGCAGGCAGATGAGATGTTGAACCAAAAAAGCTAATCTGTGATCATCAGGTCATGTCCATACTAATGGGAATATACATTTGAATACATCACTCATGCATCAGATGGCTTCTACTGATGTTATTGTTTTCAGATCACTTCACGAAAGCTCACTGTCCACACAGAAAAACCAACACACTGAAGACAATTAATTTTTGTTAGGAAAAAACAAAATAGTGAATTAACACCAGTGTACGGTCCAGCATTTGCTGAATGGATTTAAGTTTGAGAGACATGTTTGAAAACTGTCTGTAGAGTTGATCTGCATACTGTCCCCTTTAAATTCCTCTGTCATTAGAGTACCATAGTTATGGTATGTGGATATAATGGACAATCAGAATCAGAAGAGGCAAATTCACCCATTCATCACAATGAATAGAATTATCCATTAGCGACATTAATAACACCAGTAATTTGTCTGAAGCTGGAGGAGCAGGGAAAAAGAATCAAAGATGGGGAATGAACTGAGAGTCAAACAGTATTTTTCTGAGCAGGGATGGAGGGTGTAGTGAGTAAAAGTGACTTACCTCCCTCTAAATTGTCGATGCTGTAGTGATTTGTTTGTATTGTGGTGTGGGTGAATTAGTGAGATGCCCATAGATGCTGCCAAACAAGTCCCAGACAGCTGATGTTGAATTCATTTCCTATTCTTTCTGGATGACACAAAGAAAGAGTGATGTCTTTCAGCCTGCCCCATGTCTCCACCTCGAGGTAACATTCTAACTACACAGCTCTGCTCATGTGTTACCACAGGAGCAAACAGACTTTTCAGTGGTGAAAAACAAATATGCCAACTCCTGACTTAAAGTGATACTGTAATCTTTGAAAGAGGAAACAGCGAGATCCTATATAAGAAATGAAACATGCAATCCATCAGCAATAATCACACTTTTTTTCAAGTAAATACACTCAGGGGTTTTGTTGATACAGTTAGAAATGCATCAGTCGATCTGCTGGTGATCAGTTTTCAGTGTGATCGGCTATGATCTGTGACAAGTAGACACACACAACATGCTGTCACCATGCAAGAAGACACAAAGCTTGTAATCAGACTGATCTGATGTAATAGTTAAGAGTTAATGTTTTCTTTTGAACAAACAATTGAATTGTCCATTAAAGAAAAGTCACAAAAATGTAGCTGTCAGTTATAGTTGTTAGAAGGAAATCTGAATCAGCCAAAATCAGAGTCAGTAGGTCCGACTTTTTTTAAATAATCGGAATAGCCAAGAACACTGCAAACACTGCATCTCTGACTACAGCCTTATCTGGTCTGGCATATTTGGTGGCTAATGTTTACTAATGTTAGCAAGGATATATACCTTTTAAACATTAATTAATTTGTTGACTGACTTAACAACTCTTTTGTCCTTGTGCTACTCTGACAAAATGTTCTCACATGTACGTAATCATTTAATGCTTTTGCTTTTTAACACGCCCCACACATGTAGCATCATCTAAAAACTTCTGAGGACGGCAGGACTCAGAGGTGAACACTGTGAAGAGGAGAGCTGAGAGGACAGTTGCCTGTGGTGCTGCTGTGCTGCTGGCCACCTGTTCACATCCCCACAGCTGCACAAACAGTGGTCTATCTGTCAGGTGACAGGTCAGCCAGGAGGATGGGTAAGAGTCCACCCGCATATACTCAGCAAGATGGTCTGCATTGTGTAAAATGCACTACAGAAGCCTGCTTTGTCCAGGTGAGAAGGGACTTGTTGAAGAAGCAAGATGATTTTCAGATTCCAACCTGAGGGTGATAGGCACATTGGTGTATGGTCTGAGATGGGCCAACACCAGTCTCTCCAGAACTTTCATTATGTGGGATGTGAGGGCAACCAGCCTGTAGTCATTGAGGGCAGACAACTTCATTGGCACTGGATCAACAAAATAGTGAAAGAGTAAGAGTCGTCATTTCAATCAACTGAATCATTCAGCAGGATTACTTCAAAGTGTAGGCCAGAAGACACTGTCATGCTCACAGGCTTTAGCTGATATGTTTATACTATCAGCTAAACCAAATTAACAAAAATAAAATAAAATAAATTAAAATAAAATAAAATAAAATGAAATGAAACGAAACAAGATGAAACGAAACAAAATGAAATGAAACTAAATGAAATGAAATGAAATAAAATGTAAAAAATTATGTATATTTTTACACTTGTGCTGTAGACTGTATGTTGTTGGAGCTGCCAAGGGGTTTTTCGGTTGTGTATTCCAGCTGCAGAACAATAACCCTTTTTTTTTTATTATTATCTTCCTCAGAACCAGATTTGTCCTGATACTGAGCTGCTCTGCTTATATTTGACTGGCTTGTAAACAAGGGCTAATCATTTTTGAAAACATGGCATAGTGTTTACTGATTTTGAGGATGTTTTCTTTCCAGGTAGACATTGGTTTACATGTAAGTGACAATGCCTAAATAGCTCATTTATTGGCCTACAAAAAATGATGGAGCTGCTCAAAATAAAAATATAAATATCTGAGAAAAGTAAACATTTATATTAAATAAAACTGTGATTATGATAAGTGCAATTATTTTTTGTCTTTGTAATGTATAATTATGTCTGATGTGCACTGGCAGGTTGAAATTCCAGCTCTCATCATAAACAGGCAAGCTGTTTCTTCTCCTCTGAACCAGCGAGCGAAAATAGCTGAATCAGTCAAAACAGAGAGATGGGAAGGTTTCGTTTTAAGTTTGACACAGTGACATGAAAGTTTGTGACTCAAATACATTAAAGTCCCTATATGTAAATTTGAAAATTTCCAACGTTGGTACTCCCCGATAGTATTATTAAAAACATTAGTAGAAGCTGATTTTCATCGTAAAATTAACTGAACACATAGCCATGTCGATGGTATGAAAATCATACAAATACAGTACATATAGCGTGTATACAAAAAAACCAAACATGTTAATTGTAAACAATTAATAGTAAATGAGTCCACACAGTTGGCATTAATGAATTTCTGTGTTCATACATGCATTAACACATCTTTCAGTACTGTTTATAATCCAGCTAACAGGCCTTACAGACTGTCGTGGTGACTGTTCATCTTCAGTCAGTAGACTTAGTGTTCGTGACAGGGATGTATTTGTCTAACCCCCGGGTCCCCGTGTCAACGCCCCACTACATGCCAACCCTGGTTTTGTTCCATTGCTTTCTGAATAGTGTTTCTGGCTCCCCACGGCTGAGAGATTGCTTGGTTGTCACCAGGAGGAGATTATTTCTGTCTGGCATTCAGTGTGCCATGGCAGTTATCCAGTGGGATGCTCGCAGGGCTATTATCTGAGGGCCTGGGTAGGAAACAGCTCTAACATGTAAGACTGTGCTGAAAAGCAGGGGGTGGGGATGGAGGTGAACCCCTGAAGATGGATGGCCAACGTCGCAGGTTTTTAAAAAAAATCATTTTATACCACATTACTCTGTACACAGTGCACTGAGGAGGGAGGCATGTTTTCCATTTTGCCTGGTACAGGCAGAGTTTGTAGCCCCTGCTATGCAGAACAGTGTAGTAGCACAAAAGCTGCTTGTGGAAAGACTTGAGAGGCAAGAGACAAGCTGGACCGTTAAACAAACACTGGACAGGGAGTGTTGGCCCACACCATCTAAAGACAGCCCGTCCCCCGCCTTCACCTGCTTAGTCTGTTGTCATACATTCATAATGGTACCAGTTTACTTTGGAATCGTGCTTCAACATCAACCCTCTAAGCTCTCAAAAATAATGAGCTGCTCTACTGATATCACCATGTAAATACTGGGCTGTGGCTTGTTGAAATTTTAGTGCTGAGTGAAAAATATCTGAAATTCATGTCTTTGTATGGTTAAGTGAAGTGTAGTGTACAAAAATTTATTGTGTTATTTTGTACCAAACAACATCAAGATGCAGGAAATATAATAAACGAGTAAAATTAGGACAATGACCTGAAGCACACAGCAAAGATAGATGTTGTCCAGAGACTTGGTTGTCCTTTTTTTGTTTAGTCATGCTATCTCATGCAGTTTTTATAATTGTTTATCAATGAGTTGGTCCAAAATTAATTATATTTTGGATAGATTTTCATATTTGACGCAAACATTCAGGGCACCAAGATTCTAACTCTGATGTTTGCCGGTGCCACCAACATGGATGCTTTGGTCCATGACTGGGTGTCTTGGAAACTACTGCTCTGGATACTCTGGATGATGTGAATCTCCCTGGAGGTGGAGGCACTCTGATGTCTTAGTAACCCCCTGACCTCACATGTATAGATATCTCTAAGACTGGTGACTGAATTCCAGATGAGCCACAGTGAAACCAGAACATCCAGCATCTGCTCCGGAAGTAAAGAAAAAAAAACTTTTCAAAACTCATTAAAACTCCCACTGATATTTGTTATATTACGAATAACTAAAACTCCAGCCTTGGAACAGAGCCTTTTGTCTTGGATATTCTTCTTGTATGACTAACTTGTTACCTGTTCTCAGGGGAATCAAAACCTCTGAGTTGGTGACTCATCTCTATTTTAATTCATGCTGCATGGAGAGAAGGACACAACAGTAGTTGTTGTCTGAAAAGGGTCTTCAGAATATCTGTGTATTTACTTTCATGTAAACAAAAATAGGGGAAAAACACAGTTAACAATAGTGAAAGCTGTTTGTTCCGCACATACAGACACACACACACACACACACACACACACACACACACACACACATATCTTTCAGAATTTCAGAAATATTTTCAAATTTATTAAAAAGGAAAAAATGAAATATCACTTTGACATAAGTATGAAATTAAGCTCCTCCAGTTCCTCCAGTTTCTCTTGATCATCTTTCTAGAGTATGGTGGTGTCAACTTGTGATAAATTCGGCAGCATGGACATGATGTGGAAAGACACACCTATCTATATTAGGCCTCACAGCGATGAGGAGGAAGGAATTGCCTGCATAGTTCACAGACAGGATTGTGTGGAGGCTCAAATCTGGGGAAGGCTACAAAAACATTTCAGCTGCATTGAAGGTTCAGGCAGCATTGTGAAGTGGGGGTGTTCTTCAGCAGCAGGGACAGGGAGACGAGTACAGAGAAAGCGAGAAAAGTACAGAGATATCCTTCATGAAGACCTGGTCCAGAGCTCAGGACCTCAGACTGGGCCAAATGTTCCAAAAGGCTCCAAAATCCAACATCTCTAGAGAGACCTGAAAATGTCTGTCCACCATCGGTCCCCATCCAACCTGACAGAGTTTGAGAGGATCTGCAGAGAAGAACAGCAGGAAATCTCCAAATCCAGAGTAAAGCTCATTGTGTCATACCCATGAGAACTTGAGGCTGTAATCGTTGTCAAAGGTGATTCAACCAGTCAAAGTTCTTAGTAAAGGGTCTGAATACTTATGTCAATGTGATATTTCAGTTCTTCCTTTAAAAATATTAAAACATTTCTAAAACTCGGTCTTCACTTTGTCATTATGGGGTATAGAGTGGAGATCGATGAGGGAAAAAAATATATTTAAAGGATTTTAGCTTAAGACTGCAACATAACATAAGACTTTCTGAATCAGAATCAGAATCAGAATCAGTTTTATTGCCAAGTATGTTTCCACATACAAGGAATTTGTTTTGGTGATTGGTGCAATTGGAGGTTCTTGGAGGTTCTTGTAAACAACAGGTTTAGTTTCTGCCTGTATGTAGGAATCAGGTGGACCATGACATGGTCAGAGTGGCCCAGTGCAGCCCGGGGGACGGCGTGATAAGCACCACTGATTGTGGTGTAACAGTGGTCCAGAGTGTTCCCCTCTCTGGTTGGGCAATTAATAAACTGTCTGTATTTGGGCGGTTTGTGGTTGAGGTTACCTTTGTTAAAGTCACCAAGGACAATAACTAAGGAGTCTGGGTTGGTCCGCTCCACACACAGTATCTGCTGTGGCCTGTGGTGTAAACACCGACCAGGATGAATGAGGTGAACTCATGGGGGGAGTAGAAGGGCCTGCAGTTTATGATGAAAATTTCCAGGTCAGGGGAACAGTGCTGCAGGATCACTGTCACGTCTTTGCACCAGCCACTGTTTGCATAAAAGCAGATTCCTCCACCTTTCGTTTTGCCAGACAGCTCTGTGTCGCGATCCGCTCTGAAGAGTTGGAAGCCGGCCAGCTCCAGCGCAGAGTCCGGAATTGATCCATACAGCCACGTCTCCGTGAAGCACAGAACGGAAGATGAAGAAAAGTCTCTGTTCTTCTGCACCAGTAGCAGAAGTTCATCCAGTTTGTTGAATGCACTGTAAGGCCTGGAACAGGGGTCTGTAAGTAAGTTTGGCCTTGGTCCAATTTATTCTAATTATTTCTTCTAAGCATTTCTCCATTATCATAATCAAATGCTAGTTAAGAAATTGACAGATAAAAATGCAACTGGAATTTGCTTTGTTACTGTGGTGCTGTAGCCCAGTCACATATACATTTGAATGATTTACTGAACTGGTGTTATTTTTTCCATATCACACATTGTATGTCTGCTATTTCAGAGCATCTGTCAAGTAAGCAATGGAACTTTTTAGAACTTTTCAGAATAAAAGCTCACAATGGATTTCTGTTGCCATGACGGAGATCTATTTTTCCACTGCCGCCTGGTGCTGTGGGCTGCACTGGGGCCTGCTGCGTGACTGTTTGTGTCTGTCATTCACTCTCAACATGAATACAAGTATAATGAGTATTCTTCAGATGGTGGTTGATTCTCTATTTGGATATTATAGCTAGACAGTGGGCTGTCAGTCCAATACTGTAAGATTAAAAATCAGAATATCAGAATAATCTGTCCAACAAGATATTATTACCATAGTTGAGTGTTGTTTTAGAAAGCTGAGAATACAGCAGAAAAAAATGAAAAATGTGTAGTTTCCATGTTTCTCAGTGAACACACCACAGTGAGGCCTGGCAGACCTTGTGTCACCCTCTTAACACAGGCTACTGTGCTCTTGAGTCCTGGCGTGGATATTGATATTCACAAGATGTGTGAGTGCAGATTTAATGAGATACATCAGGAAACTGTATTCAACAGGATCCCTCTTTTGGTCTGCAGCCTCAGGAGCTTTAATTTGAGCCATTAAAAATATGACTCAAGTTTGGTAGGAATTGAACAGGCCCTATTATTTATGTCAGGACTAAAGCATTATAAATATAGGTGAACATGGTGCAGGAGGTGATAACAAGTCTAATTTATGCTGATGTTGTGCTATAAACAATTTATGGAGGCTGTTAGTGATTGTTAGCTTTATATTGCCATCCTGGCAGCTATAAAAAGGTGAATGTCAGAAACAAACGGGACATGTTGCAGAGCCAGCAGACAAGCATTTGTCTTGTATCCTGTGAAACAGCTAGGGCTCATTTGATTTCTCCTCTAATAGTCAGTTCCATTATGAGACCTCAGAGTCCAGATGGCATTAGTTTGATCACTTTCAGAAGGCTGGTTTGGAGGTTTGGTAGGGCTTTGAAATTTGCCTTATCACTGTGGGTGTGCATTAGAGGCCTTTTGTTCACTCTTCACATTTCTCAGATGGTATCTAAAAGCTTGTTGTTCTCTTTCTTAGATGAGATTCAAGTGACCTTCGAGAGCATTTGCTGTCTTAATGAACATCATTGGTATTCATCTATGGCATGGCTTAGCCAGATTGATCTGTAGTGGATTCCCTTGGTTTTTTCGCTAAGATCTGTGCATTTCAACAAGGGCTGCCCAAGGCCGCTGGATAGGGAGATGGACTTTGAAGTGAGGCTTTAGCTTACAGACAGCACAGCTAGATCCATAGTCTTCCCACATGTCCATCACAAACCCCCTCATCCTCCTGAGAACCAGTCTTCAGTCCACTAGGGAGCCCTTGGAGCACATGCCTGTTAGAATGTGCGAGCTGTGCACTTTCCCCTTTTTTCATGCCCTCTCTTTTTGACTTGCATTCTAGTTACATCAGCTTCTATTACAAAGTAGCTGAAGAATATTGTCTGTGATTCTGACAAAATATGTAGTTCTCCACTTACATTAGCAACCAATTCTGCTTCATTTATTGTTGTATAACACAAAATGTGCCAATAGTTATTTCATGGGTCAACAAAAAATAAGCCTTTCACAGGGGAGACCGGTGTTCATTTCCCTTTTAACCATGTCCATTCGACAACCCTAACTGCTTGTTAATTATAGTAACTATGACAATGAAGGTCCTCTAACCTTAAGGAAGTACTTATTTTAACCCAAACCTCAATCTTTTCCAAACCTTATACCAAACCAAGTAGTCTTTGTGCTTAAGCCTAACCAAACTATGGCAGTTCCACAACCTTAACTGTGTTTTTTTATTGATATCATAGTGACAAAGGTCCAATATGTATGCCTCTGGTATGCTCCTATGGTTCATATTATTGTTGCTATGACGACAAAAATGTGGGGATGCATTCTTATGGGTTGTGTCCGAAGGTAGACAAATTACCTTGATATGGGTATAGGGAGTCATTAGGAAATGTCAGTTATCAAGAACTGGGGAAGTCAAGACACGATTTGGAAGACCAAGAAAACTTTCAGACAAAAGTGTAGGTCTGCTGTGAAAAAAGACAAAGCAAAACCTCCATATGACTGCAAAGGAGGAGGTAGTAATGCAGCTTTCCACTGTGCACAAACAGGGTCTAACAAGGAAGAGTCATAAGAAGGAAGCCTTACCTGTCTTAGGTTTCATCACAAAAGTCAATGTTTGAAGTCTGAAAAGCAGCATCTGGATAGGCCATCGAGTCATTCTGAAAACCCCTGCTGTGGACAGATGAAGTTAAAACTGAGCTCTTTGGCCACAATCATCAAAGGTGTGTTTGGAGAAAAAAAGAAACAGCATCTGAGGAAAAAAACACCTTGCCAGCTGTTAGTTTGGGGGTGGAAATATTCTGCTTCAGGGTTGTGTGGCAGCACAAACATTGCACAGATAGAGGAAAGAATGTATTCCATTGTTCCATAGCAAATTCTGAATGCAAAAGTCATGCAGTCAATCAAGAAAGTGAAACTGAAAAGCGGCCAGCTTCTACAATAGATCAATGATCCAAGCAGACCTCAAGATCCACCATGATGTACTTGTGTTGGTTAACAACACAAGCTGAAGCTTCTGGAATGGACCTCACAGTCCCCCAGATATGAACCTCATTGAAAATGTGTGTGTAAATCTTAAACATGTTGTGAATGCAAGACACCCTAAAAATATTTCAGAACTTGAAGTAGCAGCAAGAGTGGGTGATAATTCCTAGATCAAGAATACAAAGACTCTTGACTGGCTACAAGAAGTGTTTGCCAGCTATGATATCTGCCAAAGGGAGGGTTAGGCACTTACTTAGCAGGATGCCCATGTAGAGGGTGGAAAACAAGAGCCTCTCATTAGTAGGATGTCATACACACACACCCCTTATTTTTATTTTTTTTTAATTTATTCTCTTCTTTCTCTTTATTTTCATTTATTTCACTAAATCCTAAGTTAGACTCCCATACATGTCTTTTGTTGTCATTGGAAAAACATTTGGTCACGTTCATGAGGTTTAAAAGTGCTTGATAACCGAGCTTGCACCTAATTTGTGTGTATGTTTATGTTATGTAGCAAGCTAGCTTTTTAGCTATTGTTTTCACTGCCGACAGTGTGAAGGGCAGGTATTTGGTTTGGATGTGTTGGACATGATTCTAATATGTTTGCCACCACATAATACCGGTTCACGTAAATGGATGTATTGTTCCAGGGATAAATGAAATCGCTCGTATTCGGGTTGCTATAGTTATGTTATTTTTGAGGTCACGTTCATGTGTTTAGAATGGTTTGATGATTTTGGTGTATCTATCAATGCAGCCACAGTATACTCTTGTTTTTTTTGTGTTATTATTTATATGTATTGAAGAGATATGCAATTATAGTTAAACTCAAACATTTGCCTGATATTAACGCTGGAAATTCACCAGTTGAATGTGAATTGAGATGTTTCACATGTTATATAGGAGGCAGAATAAATTGGTGCTTGAGACAGTCGCACGCTGCTGAAATCGTGTTTGTGTCTTACTGTTCCACAGTCATCCATTGCTGTGTAACAAAACCATAACTGTCCCGAGTACCCCTAGGCTTGAGGCCGGTAACACCCACCTTCCAAAATAAATGTTTATATATTTATTTGTTTTTGAGTACATGAAATAAGAAGTAATTGTGTGTTAACATTTGATCAAAGGCATATTTTAAAGTTTGAGGCAGTAATTGCACTTAATTCTTTTCAAAAGCAATTTGCTCAGGGGTGCCAAAACCATTCCATACAACTGTGTATTACAAGGCATTCAGTAGCACTTTTGCGAGCAGCCATAGCAGGGTGTGATAATTGCTTAGAGGTAGGAAGGAGCTGTTTCCTTCCCTGCCCTGTAGGCCACATACAGAGTCTTGAACAAAATGAAGCCATGTCACGGAGCCGGTGTCTATGGAGAATAGGAGTGGTTGGGGAACTAGGAGAGGCTGAACCCCAGACAGACAGCAACATTCTGGAGAAGCAGAAAAGGCCTCCCTGTAAAGGCAGGGGTGAGTCTTCACAGGAGGAATCCACAGGAGTGGGCTCTTAGTCCTTAATGTTCATCACAGTGTTGTCATGGTAACAGATCTTCCCTCAAGGAACACAAGCTCAGTCTTGTGTAGGGTGAGCTTTATGTGGTGCAGTTTATTTCAACTGGGAACTGTGCTGAATTCCATAACTCAGAGGAGATTTAGTGGTGCTATTGGACACAAACCAAGAGGCCAGATAACTGCTCCTGTTCCTCTTGTAGATGCTATTTGCATGTAGAATCTACAAGAGACAACAGTCTCAAAGTTAAAGTTTTAAGCTTAGTTACCAAACTTATTTGAGTGTTGTGTTTTGTTTTCTTGTTTAAATGAGTCCCTGTCGACATTCCCCTATAATTTCACTCTCCTCAGAATGAATTGTTATTTTGTTTTCTGAATTGTTGTTTTTTTTTTTTTTGCAAAATGTTTTGTTTTGGAAAATGTTATTTTGTTTTCTGAATTGTTGTATTGTTTTCTGAAATGTTTTGTGTTGTGAAATGTTGTTTTGTTTTCTGAAATGTTGTTTCATTTTGTGAAATGTTATTTTGTTTTCTGAAAAGTTGTGTTTTCTGAAATTCTATTTTGTTTTCTGAAATGTTGTTGTGTTTTGACCACCAGGGCCACCTGGTAAAATCTATAAATTCCTTCTGTTATAGCTGTCATAGCTCTATTTTTGTCCAAAGCCTCAATTCGGTCACTCCTGTTTGTTGTGTTAAAGTTACTGCATTATGTGTTAATACAAACGCAACACTTCCTGTAACCATTTCATGTTAAAAGATCTCTAGCGTTTCAGCAGGTAGAAAACCTTTATTTCAGGGCTTTTATTGCTGTGCTCCAGTAAGTGTATTGTATCATTTCATTAAGTTGGCAACACTGCAGGTTGTAAACAGCCCCCTAATAAAACCTGTTTGCGCCAGAATCCCCAACTCGGTGACCAGGCGCTCAACTGACCAGTGGTGGAAAATTGATCAGTCAGTCAGTCAGTCAGTCAGTCAGTGGCATTCCAGATTATAGGGCTAGCCCCACTGTTGTGGTCTAGCTACAACATTATTTTTACCCAGCCCTTCTGTGTTTCCGATACATAATCTGCCTGGCTCTACTTCCCTCCCTACTGAAAGTGCTAAATGCAAAATAGCTATACATGAAAACAATTATAGAAGGTGTGGATGGATTGTAGGTGACACTTTTAACCACAGTAGCTGTCAAATTCAACAAAACACGTGTCAGTGGTTTTGTTATACTTCTCATGAGCTGAGAGTAGTACAGTTATTGATTGTAATGAAAACCTATTTGTAGCATTCATTTTATAATAGCCTGGTATTATCCTTACTGTACTGTGGAATGTTCTTAAGTTGATTTTCCTTTAGATTCATCGGGCTCATGGTGTATGTATTTGATATTTTGACAAAAAATCAATAGCAGCTTTTGATTCTGCTTTGTACCTGAGCCTTAAAGAGCTTTTAAGGATTGTTTAAGTTGTTATTTTCTGGAATCATATAAACTGTGGGAGCAGAATCCCCATTAAAGCCTCTGCCTTCACAGCTTCCATCCTTCAGTCATTATGTGCACTGATACACGTGGATACTTTCTGCCTCCTCCCTTGTGCTCAGTAGAACAGAAGGCAGAATCCTATCCTAAACCCTGTTTATTTCATTCACATTCCAAAATACAAAAAAAACAGTGGCTCCAAGGTTATCACTGATTTAATGTTGGTGACTTTTGCATTGATAAGAGTCACAGAAACAAGCAACAGTTTTTCTCATTGTTTTAAGTATGAAACTTTAAAAAAATGTTTGAAATCATGTTCATGATACTCAAAGATTAGTCTGTAATACTGCTACTGAAAATATTCCCTTTGTTGTAAAGAGGCTGGATTTTCACAGGGCGTGTCTTTACTTTAACCAAGGATAGCAAAACAGCCATTTATAAGAATTAAGGGGCTCATACTTTGACATCTGTCAGACAAGCTCTATGGCAGCCTTCTCAAAGAGTGGTCCACAAATGACCTCTTGTCATTTTAAACATTGTTGAAATATCAATTTTTAACAATGTTTATAACAAGAGCAATTTTGTTCCTGCAATGCAAAATATTTTGCTTAACATAGTTTTCCCAAATAAAAAGTGAAAAAAGAAATAGAAAACTTGCTCCAGGTGTCCAGATGAAAGAGCAGAGAGTATGAAGATGGTTAGAGGAGGAAACATCAGAGAGACTCAGCCACATGTTTGAGCCTCAGTCAGACCCAGACTCAGATGAGGAATCTGTTGAGACCAGAATCAGAGACAAGCAGACAGATCAGAATGGTTAACATAGTTAGTATCTTTTATTTGTTTATGTTGTTTGTTAGCTTGTAACTGGCAGTGGCTGACACAGTGTTAGTGGTTGTGTTAATGCTAACTCTTGCTCTTTGTACTGGACAAGGTTTCTGGTTTATTTAGTCCCGCCCCTCATCCCCACAAGATGACAGGATTGGGTCCTTATGTGACTATGAATCCCTGGCTGTCTGAATCTGAGAGACTGTCATTGGTTCACTGCAGTTCAAGGTGGAAATACTCAGTCATGGTGTTGACTCATTATTTCACTCATCATATGTGTTGTATTATATAAAAAACATCATAAGGACATGTGAACAAGGTTTAACACTTGATTTTCATCGGAGGGGGTTTTTAAATTTAATTTTTCTCAAACCTTCTGCCAGTGACCACAAAGCCTACTAGTGAGAAATGTATATGAGTTGTTTTCAGTATTAAATCAGCCCATATGTAAATTTTAACATTTTTATTTGAATGAAGATAATGAGATAGGATAATAGATACTTTATTCATCCCTATAGGGAAATTAACAGTTCTCCAGTGGCTTATTTATGTATTTAGTTAAATTTAGATTAAGATTTAGTCTCATGATCCACTGCCTTTGTCTGAGTTGTTAAATATTCTGATGTCAGTGGGAACAAAGGATTTCCTGAACTTCTCAGTCCTGCAGCACAGAGAGATGAAACATTGGCTGCTGCTGTAGTTGTTTCTCTGACCCACGAGGATGTTGTGGAGAGGATTGTTGGTATTGTCCAAGATGGCCTGCATCTTACAGTGCATGTGTCTCTCCACAACAGACTGAGGTGAGTCCAGACTCCTTCCAAGCACAGACCCAGCCTTTTGAACTGGCTTGTCCAGTCTCTTTGTGTTCTTATGTGACATGCTGCTGCCTCAGCAGACTGCAGCATAAAAAAGAGCACTCTCCACCACGGACTGATAAAAAATTTGCAGCATTTCACTGCAAATGTCAAAGTACCTGAGCTTCCTGAGGAAAAGGAGCCAGCTCTGCCCCTTCCTGTATATGGCATCTGTTCTCAAGGACCAGTCCAGTTTACCATCCAGGTGCACACCCTATAAGTGTGCACCATCTCAATGTCCTTACCTCGAACATTGACTGGCTGAAGTGTGGGCCTAGACCTGCGAAAGGCAATGACCATCTCCTGGACATAGAGGTTCAGAAGGAGGCAGTTCTTGTTGCTCCATTTACTGAAGGCCATTGTCAGACCCCTGCACTCTTTTACCTGCCCATTCCTGATATGTACCCCGATAGCTGTGTCATCTGAGTATTTCTGGATGTGGAAGGAGAGTTGTATTTAAAGTCTGCTGTATACAGAGTGAACAGGAACGGAGCCAGAACAGTCCCCTGTGGAGTCCCAGTGCTGCTCACCACTATCCCTGAGACACAATTACATACTGTTGTCATCTTGTGAGGTAATCCAAAATCCAGAATGTAAAGGATGGATCCATACCCATCCCTTCTAGCTTGTCTTTGAGAATGGGGGGTCATATGGTGTTAAATGCACTTGAAAAATCAAAGAACATAATCCTCACATAACCACCTGGCTCATTCAAGTAAGAATGGGCCAGATGGAGCATGTACAGGACGGCATTATCCACTCCAATATGTTCCTTGTAAGCAAACTGTAGAGGGTCTAATGCTAATCCACCTGTAGCCTCAGAAGGTGGAGAACCAGCTGCTCCAGGGTCCATGGTAGAATAGTCTTAGCTCTCCATCTCCTGGCTTTTAGCTTAGCCTTGAGCTTAGCCCTGGCTCCTTGATACTTCACCTTCAGCTGGATGTATAATTCCATGTCTGGTACACTGTAAAGCAGGGTTCAACAAGTAAGTTTGCCCTTGGGCCAATTTTGCCTAATCCATTACATGGCGGCCAGAACATAATCAAAGGCTAACTTTGAGAAACTGATTGATAAAAATGCAACTTAAATTTACTTTATTGTGTGGCCACAGTCATATAAATATGTTTGACTTATTAATTTAACTGGTGTTATTTTTTCATATCACATCATATGTACCCTATTTCAGAGGTCTATCAAGCAAGCGACAGAACCTTTGGAAGAACTATTTATAATAAAGGTTTGTTTGAACTATAGAATTGCAGAAAAAATGAATATTCTTGCACTTTTATTTTGGAGACAAAATCGCTAAAACGGAAGTGATTCTGTGGGTAACTGTTGCTGCTATGACAGAGATCTATTGTAGAACCAGGTGCTGTGCGCTGGTCCTGATGTGATACGATTGTGTCTGTCGTTCACTCTCAATGTGGATAAAATATAATAACAGCAATAATAACATTTCTGTCCACCCCAAAAAGAAAAAACTCTGTCTCAGATGAAATTTTTCTGCACAAACTCGCCACAATACTGCGGAGATAATAGAACCTCTCAGTTTTGGGGATGTCTGGGGAGTTATTTGGTCCATGAGTTTTGTTTTGGTGGCAAAGTGGTCCTTAGTCTGAAAAAGTTTGAGAAACACTATTCCATGGTATTTGATATAAAAAGTTAAACAAATTACTTTTAACAATTAGTTTATAAGCATTTAGAAACATAAGTCGATTTCCATTTGCATCTCAAGACACAGCAGAATACAGCAGAATCAGAAATGAGAAATGAGATTTCTGGCAGTTGGTTTAATGTTAGTTCTGTTTCCAACAGACCAATCACAAAAATGTTTCTTGTTGCATATTGGCATCTGTCAAATGCTGTGAAGGCAGAGAAATATTACACTAATATCATACTGCCTCTGCAAAGTCTCCATCATAGCAAAGGTCAGACTGACATGGTCAATGCAGCAGAGCTGCTGTGGGCTGTGTTCACACAGACAGGCCATGGCATCTGTCTGTAATCTGTCTGTCTGAAGGCTAAGGTCGGGAGTCGAGAGTGAAGCCAGTTTAAGCTTTGCTCCAACACTAGTCTAATGTGCGTGAGGTATGTTCACAAAAAGAAATACTCATTATACACCTAAAAGTTCACTTTAACCCACCCTAAACTAAGAATTTTGTTGCTATAGTGACATTTAATCATGCCAGCCAAATATGCTAATGTTGGGGTTTGTGCTGCCTTTGAAAGGAACTTGGAAGGGTACATGTTCTATATGGGAAGTCAAGCACACAACAAACAACAGTGAAAACAGTTTTGTGAAGCTACTTTTAAAGCATGGCTATGCAAGCTATCAATTACATCACACTGGACAAAGCTGAAAGACAGGAAAGCTACACTAGGGAGAAATCTAGTTTAGCTAACTAAAACTATGTAACAAAAGTTGTTCAAAATACTTTGCAAAAAAATGATGAAATTGATAATGTTCACGTGATGCTAAATTTTGACAAAATATAATACAAAAAGTCATATGCCACCATTAATGGGAAAGTGCTGGAACGTCAGCTTTGGTTTGGTGAACAATAACTGTTTAAGTATCGCATGGTGGTTCAGGAGGTTTATTTATGATAACATCAAACAAGATCATATTGTGTTAAGGTGAAAGATGCATTGCCTGGGCTGCCTTCATAGTGGGCGGGGCTGGTCAAATTACATGAGAAAATAAATAAATAAATAAAAAATTGTTCCTCTCTATTGATGGCCCAAAAAAGTAATTTAACTACTTGAATTACTATGCACATATGGATGTAGTTGAACTATCAGCAAGCTACTGCAAAATGTAATAATAATAATTATTATTATAATAATGATACATTTTATTTATAAGCACCTTTCAAAACACAAAAGGACACTACACAAAGCAAATAAAACATTCAGAAGCATAAACAAGATAAAACACAGATAAGAAACGATTAGATTAAAAAAATGCATAATGTACATTTTAAAGAGCACCAGGAAATAAATGTTGTTCTACAAGTTTAATTACATGTAATTCACTACTCCCCAACACTGGTGAACAACAAAAACAAACACTGCCTTATTTTTTTAAAAACGGTGAATAATCTTGTGTTCTCTTCATTTCTACACTGAGAAAAAAGACAAATAATGATGAAGGTAACTATAGCAATCAGTGTATATTTCTTACAACAGAGAGATGAGTATATGACATTTTTTAATGAACACTGAAAATAAAGCCACTGCATTTGAATGGGTCTGTGTTAACAGTTAAAATTTCAATTGTTTGAAGGTGCATTGGATGACAGCACAACTAGAATGAAAGTAAAAATTTCTGCACACTGTGTCACCCACCAGGTGGGCCATCCAGATAACGGTCAGTGTTTTGCACTGAACTTAGACGAAACCTCCATCGATTTTACATATCAAAGTCTGTTTACAGGTGTTAGGGGATACTACTATGGCATTTGTGAAAAAAAATTGCATCAAGCATTTTGTAGCTCCAGGAGCTTTTGGGCAGAAGACTACATGTTTGGAAATGAATAAAAAACCTGGGGGTGTGGAATTAGAAAGACTTGTGTTATCATGATCTCCTCATCTCCACTTTCATCTCTGCTTGAGGCAAGAGTCTTAAGGCTACATTAGACGCTGCTAGCATAACAAGCTAGAATCTCCAACTGAACTGTCGGGTTGCATTGAGGTAATGAAGGGGCCGGGTTTTGACAGAGAAGAAGGATGTCTCTGACAATATCTCTGGTTCTGCTCCATTGATTAAAAAAAAATAATAATTGTCCATTGAGTCTGACAAAAGAAGTGTAATGCTAAATCACCTGTGTACATTTGGAAGTTTCAGCTCAGTTGTTTTTTTTGTTTTTTTTTTTACTATGAAGACTCTTGATTTAGTCGGATACATAGAGAAATAGTGTAAGGTAGACAGCTGTGCGCAGTGGACGAACTCAGACATGGATCTGGAGTCTATTTTTAAGATGTAAGCCAACTCAGAGTCTACCTTTGTGTAAGCAGCCTCTGGTCGGGGTTCCCTAATCTCCACGCTTGTCAGTGTGTCCTTTCTGTCTCTGATGCTTTCTGCTCACTCTAATCTTATTTCTACCACTAATGCCTGTTTCCTGGAGATGGTGTGCCGACAAGGTGCATTCTGATAATGATGCATGCACACAACTAAATGGTATCTCTCAAACATCCCTGACTCGGGGAGGGAGGGTTCCCCTGATAAGATTTGCCAGCCAGCTACGCTGCTGATAATGGGTTTAATGCAGGATGTGAGTACTTGTTTACAGCGGGCTGTTACATTGCAGACATGTCGGGAGTGTGGGGAGACTCCATAGTTCCCTTCAACACTGAACTTGCCCTGTAATTCAACAGTCAATTTAATTCTGTTTGATGTAGAGTGTAATACATAGATTATATCAGACAGATCAATGTCAGCATGCCTGTACTCCTGTGATTGTTTAGCCAGCCAGAACACCATGCTGTTTGATGTGTTGTGAATAATTCAGTTTTGATATGTGCTCTTTCGTGCACTGCATGTGCATGTGTGGTTCTGAAATTCATGTCAGAGGGACAGCAAATAGGGACAGCAAATGTATAAAACATCAAAATCTCTTAGATCAATATTTTGCTCAAATCGGGCTGCAGCATTGGCTCTGACTTTGTTTTTCCTCAAGACTATGAACCAAAATGTAAGATGAGACCTTAACTCTTCCTGGAATTGATTAAGATTTACATTTACATTTAGTCATTTAGCAGACGCTTTTATCCAAAGCGACTTACAGAAAGGGGAACAATCAAGGTTAAGTGCGATAAGAAGGGTTAGCGCAGCAATAAGTGCTAGTGACGATTCTTTAAGTGTAGATTTGCTATGTAGTGCTAGGGGAGAAGGTGCTCTCTGAAGAGCTGGGTCTTCAGGAGTCTTTTAAAGGTAGAGAGGGACGCCCCTGCTGTGGTAGGAAGTGGTAGTGCGTTCCACCAACGGGGTACAACGTGAGAGAAGTGTGCTTTTGGTCAATAAGAAAAGGAAAAAAAACAGCTTAGATTACATTAACTCACAAAGGCAAGCTAATGGAGGACCAACTGCAGTGGCATCATTTGCACAGTTAGCTGTGCTGCAACATTATGGAACGGCACAAAAATTCATTTTCTCTCTATTTTCACACACAAACACATTTTTAATTCAGTTTAAGCATTTGATCATCAGAATCAATTTTGGCTGATAAAGTAGTAATGACAGAATTATTCTCTTTACAAGAGAAAGTAAAGTGTGCATAGTTAGAAATAGGAAACTAACTCTGTTAACCACTGAAAACTATCTTAAACTTATCTCTTAAACCCAACCGGTCGAGGCAGACAACCGCCCACCCTGAGCCTGGTTCTGTTGGAGGTTTCGGTTTAAAAGGGAGGTTTTCCTCCCCTCTGTTGCCAAACACTTGCTTTTTGTGGGAACTGTTGGGTTTTTTTTCTATAACAAAGTAAGGTCTCAGCCTTACCCTGTAAAGTGCCTTGAGATAATGTGTATTATGATTTGGCGCTATACAAATACAATTAAATTGAATTGAATTGAAAGGATGTTAGTCACATTATGGTCTTGTAGAATGTGATTCTATTACTGTCTCCAGATTTACAATCAAAATGTTTTCTTTAAATTCAATCATCAATGCACCGGTAATGTGGAGTTCTGTATTGTGGGGTGAGGGAGCTGCGTCCAACTACGCAACTTTCGATTGAACAGATGTGAGAGGAAGCAGGGTTTGAACATCTGTCTCAAGCTCTTCTTTTCTCATTCTTCACACAAATACCTCTGTTGCCATGTGTACAACTGAGTGCCACCCCATCAAAGTCCTCAAGGCGAGAAAGTTTGCAACGTCAAACATGGTCAGGCACCCCCCAGCCTCAGTGGTGTTGTGGTCAGGATGCATTAGGTTATTTTTCCAAGGGCCTGGTACAACATACGATAATAACACTGGGGTGTGCCAAGCTGTGATTACGTGCATTTGCACTGCAGCTTCACAGCAGGGGATAATCACATTGAGTCATGCTGGCTAGCCTTGCTTGGTAGCAGCGCCAAACACAGCCAATCTGAGATGGTCTCCTCCTATCCCTCAACCAAAGCTGCATCTTGCATTTACTCACCACATGAGGAAGCTTTTTTATTTATTTCTTTATTTTGAATGTCTCTCTGTGTTCAGCTCTCTCTGCCTGTGTAGTTTCTGACAAAAGTTTTGGAATTTGGACTCAAGTTTCACTCCAGTCAAGATACAGCATTAGTGTTTGGCTTCACGGTGGGTTTCCCAGACTCAGGGCGTGTGGAATTCTAGTAATCAACTGATTTCCCTCCTTGTCAACTAAATTTCACTCCAGTTTGTCTCATTTTCTTCTTTAAATGACCTTGTGGGGGGTTGAATTGATGTAAGAAATTTCAGACTTGATTAACTACTCAAAACCCTCCGTGGCTGCAGAGGCCAACTTGTAAACAGGCAAGGCAAGCAACTGCTTCGGGCCCCTGGCTGTTAGGTGGCCTAAGGCTGACAAACATAACCCCACAATGTCTCAAACTGTACTTACCTTTGTAATTAGCCATCTTTTTAAGCAGTACCTCAGTGTGCATCTAAACCAAACACAAATATTAAAACTGTTTTATGCAGGCTGTTGCTCAGATTGAAGTATCCTGAACAGAGCAGTCGAATATAGTCACCATTGTTAACTCAACAAAACGTAGACAGTAAAGTTAATTCAACTAGAATAAAAGCAATGGGGATTGGTCATTCATCATTATGTACTGTCTCTGTCTGGCTGGTGATTGGTCGACTGAACATGCTGCTGCTCTGTCCCACCCTCTCAACACTCTTACTCCAGAGTCACATCAGAGCTTCTTCACTGAGAAAGAGAGGAGTTAAGGTTTTTCAAAAAGGCTCTAGACATGTCAGCAGCTACTAGTGGACTCTATAATCGCCTCTGCATTACTGTCAACTATTGTATAGACGTCTGTAAAAGAGCTGTTGGGGCAAGAAACACGGAAAGTTGAGTAACAAACCTTTCTGGTTCTAGCTGCTCAGTGCAACTGCATTATGCCTCTGTCAGATAATGATGAGCTCAGTGCAGTGTGGGAGTGTGCAACGTCTTTACATCACTTTTTATATAAAGTACCCAGTGTAATTGAAGCAAATCAGCCTACCCATCTGCACGAAGACAATGTTCAAGTACACAGTGGATTATATTAAGTTACTGTCTTCCTCTCTGACTTTATCATTCACATCACCTTGTCTTTCTGGGGTGAGGCAGACTCATTTTAGTTTTCAATTGTCTGGCAGCCCCTAAAATGATTTCATGAAAAGGAACTATCAGTAATGGTTTCCTGAGCAGTCTCAAGAAGAACCACACATAACCTGACCAGTAAAATGTAGATGAACTCAAGGCATCTTCACAACAGTCAAATAACTGAAAGCAGTGCTTCCCAAACTTTTCCAACTCATAGCCCTCTTGAACATCTCAAAAATGTTGGCGGCCCACATTTGGCGGCCAAATAATGCCTTCTCAGAACATTTTTTAAATTTTTTTTATTTTAATGATAACGATCAAACATTCAGGACTTAACTGAAAGCAGAGGAAGCTCCATGTTTCTGTTTTGTTTGATGGCGAAGAGATCACTTGTCAATTCACCATCTGCCTCCTGACTCTGTTTCCTTTAACTCTTCCTGTTGTTAACCATCTATCCATTTTAATTCTGCAGTTTTTGCAATGGCTGTAATTTTTTAGCACACAGACTGAGATAGCAAACAAGTATATGATATGGCAATAGCATAAAAGAAAAAACTCTGGTGTACTAAGGAATACAGTGAGATTTACCTTGAGCTGATAGGCTTAATCAGCATTATGTGAACTAGTTTGGTGAAGGCTTGAATGTAACGGATAATCATTTATATTTGTAAATCCTGCACTCCAGCCTTAAAGTAAATACACACTCGTGACTGATCACCAAGAGAAAGGATTGTTAGTTTTATTGTGCTGACTCTGAAACTGTATCACTGGTTGAATAATTAAAATGGTTCTGCAGCTAATTTTTTCCAGCAGCAGCCGCACATATAGTGCATCCAGAAAGTATTCACAGCGATTCACTTTTTCCACATTGTGTTATGTTACAGCCTTATTCCAAAATGGAATAAGGCTGTAAAATTCATTTTTACCTCAAAATTCTACACACAATACCCCATAATGACAAAGTGAAAAAAGTTTGCTTGAAATTTTTGCAAATTTATTAAAAATAAAAAACCAAAAAATCACATGTGCATTAGTATTCACAGCCTTTGCCATGACACTCAAAATTGAGCTCATATGCATCCTGTTTCTACTGATCATCCTTCAGATGTTTCTACAACTTGATTGGAGTCCACCTGTGGTAAATTCAGTTGATTGGACATGATTTGGAAAGGCACACACCTGTCTATATAAGGTCCCATAGATGTCAGAGCACAAACCAAGCCATGAAGTCCAAGGAATTGTCTGTAGACCTCCGAGACAGGATTGTATCGAGGCACAGATCTGGGGAAGGGTACAGAAAAATTTCTGCAGCATTGAAGGTTCCAATGAGCACAGTGGCCTCCATCATCCGTAAATGGAAGAAGTTTGGAACCACCAGGACTGTTCCCAGAGCTGGCTGCCCGGCCAACCTGAGCGATCGGGGCAGAAGGGCCTTAGTCAGGGAGGTGACCAAGAACCCGATGGTCACTCTGACAGTACTCCAGTGTTGCTCTGTGGAGATAGGAGAACCTTCCACAAGGACAACCATTTCTGCAGCAATCCACCAATCAGGCCTGTATGGTAGAGTGGCCAGATGGAAGCCACTCCTCAGTAAAAGGCACATGACAGCCCGTCTGGAGTTTGCCAAAAGGCACCTGAAGGACTCTCAGACCATGAGAAACAAAATTCTCTGGTCTGATGAAACAAAGCTTGAAATCTTTGGCCTGAATGCCAAGCGTTTTGTCTGGAGGAAACCAGGCACCTCTCATCACCTGGCCAATACCATCCCTACAGTGAAGCATGGTGGTGGCAGTATCATGCTGTGGGGATGTTTTTCAGCAGCAGGAACTGGGAGACAAGTCAGGGTCGAGGGAAAGATGAATGCAGCAATGTACAGAGACATCCTTGATGATAACTTGCTCCAGAGCGCTCTGGACCTTGGACTGGGGTGAAGGTTCATCTTCCAACAGGACAACGACCCTCAGCACACAGCCAAGATAACAAAGGAGTGGCTTTGGGACAACTCTGTGAATGTCCTTGAGTGGCCCAGCCAGAGCCCAGACTTGAACCCGATTGAACATCTCTGGAGAGATCTGAAAATGGCTGTGCACCGACGCGCCCCATCCAACCTGATGGAGCTTGAGAGGTTCTGCAAAGAAGAATGGGAGAAACTGCCCAAAAATAGGTGTGCCAAGCTTGTAGCATCATACTCAAAAATACTTGAAGCTGTAATTGCTGCCAAAGGTGCTTCAACAAAGCATTGAGCAAAGGCTGTGAATACTTATGTACATGTTATATTTTTGTTTTTTATTTTTAATAAATTTGCAGAAGTTTCAAGCAAACATTTTTCACTTTGTCATTATGGGGTATTGTGTGTAGAATTTTGAGGTAAAAAAATGAATGTAATCCACTTTGGAATGAGGCTGTAACATAACAAAATGTGGAAAAAGTGAAGCACTATGAATACTTTCCAGATGCACTGTACACTAAAATGCATTAACAAAAGAAAGTTTGATTGCAGCTAACACAAACCAAAACTCCCTTCTACTTTTAACTTGCAATTAGCAATCACATATCATGCTCACAAATAACAGTCCAATTGTTCATTTTATTGTAATTTTTAGTTTTTACAGTTCAGTAGGTATATACTGTATATTTAATCAATGTTTATTGTCCCCACAACAACCTTCCCTGTGGTGTTCCAGAGGCAAACAGTTGTGACTGACTGTCACCAGTTGCACGACCTTAGCAAATCATGCAGACTACATTTATTTGCACGATCCTCGATTAAATGGAGAGATGCATTTTGTTAAAATGACACATAAACTGTAAATCCAGTCCAAACACTGCATGTTTCCAGGGCAGAATACATCACATCTGTGCCAGGAAATCTGTCCCTGATCTGTCCCTGCTAAAACTCTACTTGTTTGGTATGACCAGTTCTTTATGGTGGCAAATATTAGCTAATGGCCAATTAGCACAATCATACTACAATCATAATTAATCTTTTCCTCTTCTCCAGTTTCAACCCTTATTTGATAATAATAATAATAATAATAATAATAATAATAATAATATATATTTTAGTTACTTATGACTTTATTTCCATTAACATGCAATTAGGATTAAACAAAACCTCCTCACACCTGAACCCATGCATTTATTTAATCATTCATTGATTTATTTAATCTCTTCATCCCATCCATAACCAAGGTTTCCCTAAAACTCTCACTGACTGACTCTGACTTGAACTAGTATTGAGCAGCATTGTGACAGAGGGACATATCACTGTTTAATCTGATTTTAAGTAGAACCTTTGTACTGAGACCTAAATGAACAGGCCTCCAGGGGGCTGTTCTAGAGGGGGTAAAGGGTAAGGTAAGATATGCCTGTTACAAACTACTGGCAACTTATGTAAACACTGATGTAGAGGTAGGCCTATATCCACCAGCATAACAGCTGTTGTTTCTGTAATGAAATGAACAAATAAATACATTTTAGTCATATGTGCCGAGGATGAGTAACAAAGCTGGTGATGGAGGACCTCCAGCCTTTGTCCTGATGGATCCTGCTGGTCAATAGGTTGTACAAAATGGTAAATCTGGACCGAACAGAGGATGAATGTAGAGTTAAATGTAAGGATCTGAATTAAAATGTATTTATTTATTTTTTGATCTTAGGAGTCATGATAAAATTGATTTTATAAATTGGATTATGAATCAAAATCAGAAAGCATGTTGGTCACATTACCTTTAACTTATTTTATTAGTCCCTTGATATCTGCCTCTGTGTGTAATGCTCATTCTGCCCTAAAGACTTGATAAATGTGCCTGACAGATATACTGTTCACCCACCTCCCATCAGAAAATTGAATCTAAATAAGATTTCCTTTTCACCATGAGAGTCCCATTTGTGCTGTGTATGATACACATGGTTGAGTTACACAGCAAAGGTAGTTCTTTAATTAAAAAGCAGTGTTATGCTACCCTCTATCTCTGTGAGTTACTCCCTTTACCGAAACTACCCTGTACCTGTTAGTGGACTGCTTCATCAGTTATTTCCTTCCACAGAAAAGAGGAAATTGCTGATAGGAGGTCTTCCCCTCCTGCTTGGCTAAATCAAATTTGTTATGAAGAAGTGCAGATGGGATTAAATCTTGTTTCAATGGCCAGGCTCTTATTACCTAAGCAGGTATTTTGCCACCTGACATGGCCAACAGGTAAAATGATGTGGGGTTTATTTACTCTTTGTTAATTGATTTTACATTGAGCCCAGTTAAGAAGTGTGATCTCCTTTTTTAAGCAGGCCGAGGCCAGAGTTTAACAAGCTCTTAGATTGCAATGGATTGTTTAATGTTTTAGCAAGTAGAACAAAAGGCCTGTTTGCTTCCTGACTGGCAGTGCCTTGAAGGCTGTAATCATCCATTGTACAAGCGTATTCACGAGCTTCTATCCTTTTGAGAGCCTGTGTGTGAATCAGATCATCCCTGAACAAGGGATTTGTTCCCACTTTACTGACCACATTCATGCTTCCCACCCCAAACCTTACTATGCCCTTTCCTCTATCACCACCCTCAGGACAGAGGGCCCTCTAGCTGTAAGGATATGAACAGCAAAATCATCACTATTTGCTATTCGGAATACTACTTTGGAATCTGTCACTGGTTTTTCAAGAACAGATGTGACACACTGTAGTTAAAAAAAACAGGCTGGGGTATCCACTGTATCAAACAGGTGCACAAGGCATAAACTGCAGTGTGGATGTCATCTGCATGGGGTTTAGAAAGGTGTCTTTGACCCTTACTGCATACATATTTAAGGAAGGACCATGCAACAAACCAGAGGAGATAAAATATAGTAGTAGAGTGACTGATTAAACATTCTGTTGGATTTACTTTTAAGTTCTAAATATTTTTAATGGTAATTTTGTTTGGACAATTCTCTCAAATTTAATGACATCAGAGAACAAAGTCACACCCCATGTGTATGTGGTGTAATTTGAGCTTCTCTGTTCTGTGTTTTGGCTCCTGGGACAGTGGCGTGAACATGTTAGTGCATATATATGTGCGTGTTAGTGCACTTTGTTAACAGGGAGTTTTTTCTCCCCCCTGTTGCCAAGTGCTGCTCTTTGTGGGAACTGTTGGGTTTCTCTCTATCATTAAGTAAGGTCTTGACCTTATCCTGTAAAGTGCCTTGAGATAATGTATTATTATTATGATTTGGTGCTATATAAAAAAATTGAAATGAAACATTGAATGGGAGTCCCTCCTTGTTAAACCATTGGTGCTCCCCATGTTTTTAAAGACACAGGGACCACCCTTAGGTGAGATGGCACAGTGCAGTATGCAGTGTTCAGGTGAAAGTAACTTTCTTGTAACAACAAGGTTTTATTTATTTTTTTCTTTTTTTTGTAAAAAGGCCTCTGATATAAACAGAGATGAGACCAGAGCCCAGGCGGAATGGCCATGGGGACTACTGGTGCAAATCCTGGTAAAATCTTTCATGTAGCTGGTCCCAGTGGAAGGCTGAATTTCTTTCCCAGTCCCACCAGTACTGGTCTGGCTTAACAACTAATACTTAGATGGAGAACCTTACGGGCTGCCAAAGGGCTCTAGCATTACTCAGAACTAACTATTCATCCCCTCATGTGTAAGTAACTTGATGTTACATAAGGTTATATGCCTGTTTTATTTAGTGACAGCTTCAGTATGAATGGAGAGGTGGTTGTGGCCGAATAGAGGCCAGAGATGTGGTCGACGAAGCATTTGTTTTACTCTGAGATGCTGGTGGTCTAGTGCGAAATTTAGTGATAGTTAGTGATGATTGTTTACAGAACCTTTAATAATTTGTGCTCAGGAATTAGTCATTTATAATCTTAATTTAATATTGGGCTTTTCCCCCCACATTCCAGCTCCCAAAAACTGACACTTTCTTCAAAATCAAAGTCAGTTTTATTTATTTATTTATTTGTTTTATTCCTATATGTTACCTATATACACATGGTGATCCATATTCTTGAGCAGGTGGAATCAAAATAGATAAAACATACTGAAATAAAACAATAATGGGGAAAGAGAAAACCTATACTGCTCTCTTCTTCTCAACCTTTACATTTTGTGTTCTTCTATTTTTATAGGACATAAGCTGCTCCCTCATTTTGTAATTGAACTGTAATTCCTATGGTGACAGTTCATCGAATCCCATCATCAGGTCAAAGATATAATTCCTCCATTACTTCGGTCTATAACTAAAAACATGCAAACTGACATACCTATCAAATTCACCAGTAAGGGTGATTACCATTGCTGGAGCTTTGACCTTGTAACATGTCAAGATGGCAGGAAAAGAGGTGTTGATGGTAATGGGGGCAAATGGGTTATTGTATTTAAAACACTAGTAGGAGGATCAAAAGTGAAGGAAGAGGGCAATGTTGGATCTGACTGACCTTGTTGACAAAAAGTGATAAATACAGTTCACAATCTTCAGTTGAGGTGGCAGCAATAGCAACAGGAGCAGGTTGTACAGGCTGATTGATTATGCTAAACAGAGCTCGGGGGTTGTCTTTATTACTAGTAATTAAGTCTAAGAAGTAAGCTGATCTTGCATACTTGATTTTTTGATTGAGCAAAGTCAACAGCTCTTTCATGGGAAGAAAATGAACACTGAGTTTTGTCTTTTTTCATCTGTGCTCAGCCCTGCTGCTGTCCCACTTACAGCTATCGATAGCATCATTTATCCACTGAGATGTGTCGGTGGCTGCTTCTGTTTTAATATGTGAAATGGCATCTACCAACACAGAACACAGGTTATTGAAGTTATTGACCAGATCATTAATGTTGAAGGGTTGAGTAGAGCTCTTATATAAATCAGAAAAAGATTAAGAAAAAGTAGATGAGAACTTTGAGGCAGACTGGTTATTAAACATGCAGGAACAAACTGTTCACTTCTGAATTGTTTAGTTGCCTGGATGCAGGAGTCAAAAAGAATACATTTATGATTGGAGATAAGGTCTATCAATGAGAGGGAGTTTATACTAAAACCAGGTCAAGAATGTGGCCTTGGTTGTGAGTTGAGCCCGAGACTTGCTGCTCCAGGTTGAATGAATCTGTAAAGTTTAGGAATTCAGTGGCAAAACAGGTCTCCATGGTGACAATTACTGTTCTTTGGTATAATAACAATACAGACTTGTCAAACCAATCTACATTAAAATACTGTGACGGATCAACAGTCCAACTGAATTAGCAGGATAAATGCATTTTAAAAAATCAATAACAAAACAGCATGGTTCATATAATGATTAGCTGGGATGAAACATGCAAAATCACGTTTCTTTAAAATTCTGATTCCAAGGACTGAAAAGTAAGCCAGGATGATGAAAAGGTTTGTTGAGTAGAGACGGGATGAGGCTCTATCTATAAATGACACTACACAAGAGACTGTGCCCTGTTATTGTCTCTATCTTTTTTTTTTATTAATTAATCTATTAATTCTTGTTGGCATAGTTTTGGATTACTGTGTTTCAAGCTGCAGGCATTATAGTGTATTTTATGTAAACTTTTGTTTTGGATTATTTCTTTTTATTTGTTGGGGTTGTTCTGTCTTTGAATGTGTACTGTGTTGAATCCTGTGGTGTTGAGTGTGTTTTATGTTGTGCTTTTGACCACAGCCATCAACAAAATAGACACACCTGTGTGGAGGGAGGGGGGGCATTGACAAGATGTGACTGCTGACCGGAAACACAGGAAGCAGAGCAATGGAGAGAGGCACAGAGGGAGCAAAGCAGGTCACAGAGCCATGTCTGGTAAGGGGTTCTGAGGAGCCGAGGCCACAAGTTACACCCCATATCTGTTATACCCTACAGCTGGACGAGCTCTCCAGAGAGGTCAGCGAAAGCAGTGAGTGAAAGCAGCATGTGATTAGAACTTTTTTTCATGTTACAGTCCCCCTTGAACACACAGCATGACTAATAGTCAGAAGAGTCAGGCACTGCCAAGATGGTGACGGTGGAGCAGAGCACTCTGAGCATCAGAACCGCTCTTCAGCAACCTGTGGGGGATGTCACTGAGGCTACAACCATCCTTACTTATGGTCTATGAAATAAATGTTATCAACAATACAACTAACTACAACTTATCTGTGCTTCTCTTTCTTTATTTTTGTAATTTATTTATTCACTTCATAATTTTGTGATGATCCAAAGTTATTGTACTGTAAGTATTGTCATGCTTTGACCCCTTGAAGTACGCTAGGCTACTTCACCTGGATGTGCATGGGTGGAAACACTTCACATGACAGGGAATCTTCTGTTTATGAACTTTACTTAACTTCAGCAGGTGAATACAGAACACAAACATTTACATCCGTGATTTAAGTAGTTAAGCTGGGTTGAGGACTCTAGCTCGGGCACAAAACAGCAAAGCTAGCGCCGTTCATGTGATGAGCTGCAAGCACCATTTAGCCTCAACACTAACATGCTGGCTGACCAGTCAAAATCCTACAGTTAGCACCAGTAACATTTAGCAAGGAAAGAGAGGCAGTCCTGTCTATCACTGTCCTGCCTTACACTATCATACAAGACAAGACAATAAATTAACCTCACAGACAATTACACAACAGGAAATAACATACTGTAAGTCTGTATTTCAAAATAGAAGTTGATTTATTTGATTAGTATTCATTACTCTGGAAGCCTCTTTCCACATTTGATTTCCAACAAACTGTAAACAGCACTTCAGACTAAAGTGTTTAAATCCGCAGCGACATGACAGTGTACTTGGTGGGAGTTACGGCCTGTTCTGTGAGCGGTCTGAATAAAAGAGAGAAATCAGTTGTTATTTTGTAGCTGTAAAGGCTGATGGCATTTACAAATTGAGGGTGATAAAATCTGTGTAAAGTAAACACTAATTGGGTCATCTCCGTACGCAGCGAACTAATTGCAGTATTCTACTTCTTAATTGTGGAACTGTCAGAGAGCATTTGGAATGCTAATGCAGAAGAGACAGCTGGTGAGAGAGAGTGTGGGACCAAATCCAAATTCACCCATCTCTCTCTCTCTCTCTCTCTCTCTCTCTCTCTCTCTCTCTCTCTCTCTCTCTGGGTCTCTGGTGGCTCAGCAGTTCAGGTAGGAGATGGGAGAGAAAAAGATGGTAGAAAGGAGGCAGTATGCCAGGTGCTGTGATTATCTCTAGGCTCCAGTCTTCCTCCTCTTCTGTCAACCCGCTCTGCTGTGGTCAGACCTCACAGCCCACCAAGAGGGAGCTGTGTAATTGCTTAGGTGTCATTTAACCCCATTATAGTAAGTCATGCAGATGTCTCAAAAGAAGGTGAATTCTCTCTCACAGCCATTAGATATAATGAAATTGGTCACAGTGACATGCCAAATGATCGAAATATGAACTACAATGGCACTCAGTGGAGCGCATACCTCCACCAAGGCTAAACGATCTTCCATACGTCTGTAAAATATGGTGCAGTAATAATCTGGATCTCACAAAGTCATAAATAAATCTTCTTTATTATATAGAGATCTAAATATTATTCCCTAAGATATTGATGAAAGTGTTGAAAAATGGCCTGCCTCGCCCAATGTTGAGGAAAGAGATAAATAATTCCTGGATTGCAGAAGAAAATTCTGACACATGAATAACAATAAGGTCCTCACACCCCTGGTGCTCTGGCCCTAAATATGGAAAAAGGGCCTCCAGTGTTCAGGAGTGAGAGGCTGTATGTTATCTGTACATCAACAGGTGCATTTATGGAAAAACTACACTGTGTGGGGTATTATATACTGTAAAAATTATGTAATTTACTTTGCTGGAATCTTGGAGTTCTTGGTTGGAGGTGGTGTTGGTGTTGGCATATGGAGTGGAATGCAGCCGCCAACAGGTTAATTGGTATTTTTCTGGGCCTTTCCACTGAGGTTATTCCTTCAATGTAGTAACTCACGATGCACCCCAGAGGATAGGTGTGGCAATGTCAATCCAGTGGGAGCCAACTTTAGTTTGCCTTTAAACACCTGCAAAAGATAGATCTTGACAAGGTGATCCTACAAAAACTACAAAAAACTACAAAAGGGTTTCATACAGGGCAATTTGAGAGTCTTCCCTCTCTGTAAGGAGAGTTTTGAGGTTACGTGTAGCAGCACTGGACCACACCAGAGAGACAGCAAAAACAAAGGAGGGTCAGAAACAGCACAAACACCACAGGCACTCCAAAGATGCTCAGCGGTTTGTGGTCACATCAAGAAAAGTGGAAAAGGACAATACCTGTAGAAAGGACACTGTGTGTGGTTTGATCAACAGGTGCAAGTCTGTGTCCAGTGTGCAGCACTGCAACAGCTGAAAGGTTAAAAATAACATCAACATAGCCCATCAGATGAAATACAATTTTACAGCACACAGTAATTTATCAAAAACAATTAATTTAACAAAAAACGAGCGGAAAGCATTAGTTAGAAGCAAACATAAATCCATTTAAATTTAGTTTGCAAAACAAGGTTTCCCACCAATATGACCAATTATACTATCAAACGGAAGGAATAACAAAATACAAGTCTGTTATCTTATGCAGCTGAGGTAAATGAAGTAAATACGGTAGATGCTAAAAAAATAGAACCAGAATGTGTTTGTGCAGAGCTCAGCTGAACTGTATATTAAGCGGTGGGAAAAATGTTTTCTCACAGCAAAACAGCAAAATGTCAACCATGGAACAGTTAATGGAGGAGTTTGCTAGATGTGACACCATCTTTCTATCTTGGACAGGATCTGATAAGACGGATTCATCTCTCCAAACATGGCAGACTGTCACCAAGAGAGAAATAGTGGCACGCAATAATGTTTTTTTTCACCTCTGCTGTGATTACTGCTTGTATGAAAGGAAAACCATCAGCTTCATTTATCCACTTGATTCAATATCTCAGACTTGATGTTACTGCATTTCTTTGACCATAGCTTTAGTTAACAAGATCTATCATTTTCAACACCAACGTTAGATGTTGGTAAAATGTACTGTAGAACCGGAATTTGTGTGGCTGTTAGTTGATCATTATGTTTTTTTTAAATGAGTCAGGATTTCACAGGAAGTTTGAGGTTTTTGACATGTATTGCTGTGCCTTTCAACAGCTCTCACGCTGGGCCTTTTACCTTTAAATTAAGCTGCCATTATCCATGCATTCATGCTTTAATTTTTTTATTGCTCAAGATAATACAGGCTTCCACATACCAAAAATGAAACAAAACTGAAGAGTGAACTCAGACTTCAGATGTCTTGTTTTTGAGAGTGCTGACACCAGTGGCTTAGTAGTCAGTGTAATGGATCACTAAGTGATAATGGACAGTCCCACCACGATCTGCAATTTTAGGTGATACAAGTGGCTTAGGAGGTAGAGTGGGTTGCCTTCTACTCCGAAGGTCGGTGTTTTGATTCCCAGCTGTGTCCTTGGACAATATACTGAAGCCCAAATTGCCCCTGATGTATTATTGGTGTGCCAGGGTGTGTGTATGATAGAAAAGTGTTGTATGTTATGTGTATGAATGTGCCTTCCATTGTAAGAACTGAGTGGTTGATAAGACTAGAAAAGCACTCTGTAAGTACGATCCATTTGCCTCTCTTTCTTTTTACTCTAAGCATCTGTTGACCTCTCAGATTTTGGGAACCACAGTCTTGGTTGGGCGTGTGGTCCACCCACACAGGTGTTGTTTGCCAAATTGGACAAATCTTCTCATGCCTGGGAGTGCACAGACTCTTGCTATGTCTCAATTTTGAATACTTCTATAATCACACTTGCTTTTGAGTGCATAAGTGCATTCACACTGAAAAGTACAGTATGGCAACCTGGATGGTGCACTCAAAAAAGTTGAGTGTGGAACACTGGACCCTTTTCCAAATTTATTTTCCGAATTGTGAAAATGATGGCCAAAGAAGGAGGACATGTCATGGGCACCAATGGTGGAAATTGACAGGCAGCATGTGAATGATTGATATGGGTACCTTTATCCCACCTGTTTCACATACTGTCTTGACAGGTGACCCAGACACCAGTGAAGAGTCTGGCGGCAATGCAGTGAGACACGCCCTACAGACCAATCAGAGAAGGCGAAAGTTAGGGGCGGGAGCTCATAGCTGCCAATGATTATGCTTCTGGTCTATTGCTTCTTTCACACCAAGGCTTCAATCCTAGTATTAGCTGCTGGAAGGCGTTAGCCAGATATTGTATTCAACAAAATCTATTCTAAGCAGCAGTGAGAGTAAAATTCACCTGGTGACATTTACACACACGGTGTGGCCAAAAGGAGAGGAACAGGAAATGGTGTGGTTCTGCCATTTTTGAGTTATGCTAAGCCTCTCAGAAATGGGAGGGATTATGCCCTTTGAGCTGCTGGAAGGCTTGTGATGTGAAACATATGTGACTGGGAATAATTGATAATTAATTCATGAACGTAATATTTCTTTTAGAGTTGTTAAACTCAAAGCTGCAGAGTGCTGAGTAAGATATGATTTTGTTGTTCTGATGGAAACTTTGCCTCTAAGCTTGCTTTAAATGAAGGCCTGGTTCCCTCTGCAGAAGAGATAAAGAAAGGCCCTGACCATTATTTAACAATTTACGATAAGAATTTCTAAAGTGTACAAAACATGAAGGGGTCTGAACTCTTTCTAAAGCCTTTGTTGAGAAGCAGCTAATGGGACTGAAAATTGAGCAAAAAACAGCTGAGGGTTCAGAGGGTTAATGCAGGTTTCAATACCACAGCATCAAGCATTAATTAACATCAGAGTGTTCAGATTAACTCTGCTGTGTTTCTGTCCATTCTCCATAATCACTATTGGTGAAGAAAGAGAAAACATGCAGTGTTGTATAAAGCCGTATCCCTGACAATGATCTGCAGTAGAATCAGTCTCCACCTCTCACAGTCAATATCCGTCTCATTGTTTCTCTCTGACTTGACTTGAACATTCAGTGCTCAGTGGAGCACTTCCTAAAGCCTCCTGCTGTTGCTTGGCAACAGATGCTGTCTTTTCTGAAGAGAACCTGCCCTTGATATAAAGGCCATATAAGCAGCTCTTTGCCATACACACACATAAGATAGACAATTACAATGGCCAGTGAAAGTTACCCAGGCCTGGCACTGTGCAGGATTCTTTGCTAAACATCAGTGTGATGCTAACATCACACTGATGTTAAATAGGTACAGCATGGAACAGGGGGTGGGGTGGGGGGGGGGGGGGTCGGGGGGGGTCATAATTCTTCTTGCCTATCCTCTCTCATTGTGCCAGGAAAAGAAACAGAAAAATTACGTTTGTCTATTAATCATTGTTTTCAACTAGTTTGAGCAAAAAAAAAAAAAACAACAACAAAAAAACCTTGAATTAATTTGCATGATTTTTTGAATAATGTGCTTATTCTCTTTTCAGAATAATAATCAGTTCTTGGCTTTGTGCTTAACTTCTCAAGTGCTGCTCTCACTTCACACAGCTCCTCCATGCTCAGATTAACTTTGGACCAGGGAGATTTCTTTCTCAACTCTTCTATACACCTCAATTCTGAGGCCATATGTTAGCTTTATTTAATTAAATTTCTCTTTAAATACTGTGATTGTCAGTCTTGATTGGAGAGACCTGACACATTCTGAGGAAGCCCCACAGAGCATGCAGTATTGTATGAGTGTATTGTGTCAGTCTGTTAGACTGATGTGTATTGATTTATGCAGTCAGGCAAACCTGAGCTGTGGTTAAACTCTGACTTTACTGTGACTTGAAAAAAAATTAACCTTAAAAAATATAGATATCATGAGATATTTCTCTCCATTTAAACATCCATCTTAGCATGTTGTTACAGATCTGTGGTGCACAGCACAGTGTGGTGTGGACAGGGCATGGTGGCAGCAGTGAGACAACATATGCAATCTGCTTGACAGAGCAGAGAACCATTCTGTTGGAAATAGCACGATTGGACACAATACTAGATCATAAACACCTGAAAACTCTAATGCAATCCATTACAGCAATCCTGCAATAAATGTAACCCTTTTGAATTCAGTATATTATGGAAGCCCCAAGAGACAAGTTAACTTTTTCCACCCAAGAGTCTGGATGAATGAATCCTGTTATATTTGATGATTTAGTTAACTTATTCTTTTCAGTTTTTTCTTGGTTTTTATTTCAAACCTTTCATCCAGAGGCCTTGAAGGCTTCTCCCATGCACAGGAGCTGCATGTTCTCATGCACAACCCGATTACACAGAGAGATCCAGTAAACAGACAGACTGAGATGTTAAACACTGTACTTACAGCTTACATGTATCTCTCTCTCTCTCTCTCTCTCTCTCTCTCTCTCTTGTTGATTGTCCCGTCAGCTCCCTGTCGTCTTCTGCCTGTTGTGAATTGCTATACTGGGGGGAAAATGATATTATGGCCATAAGTTCCCCTCTCTCTGTCACCATATTTCCTGCCTGTAAAGGCATAAAATGCCCAAAAATATAACTTAAAGAAATGATTTGATTAAATTTAGTTTTCTATGCCACTGAACATGGTTTCTTGCCAGGAGCAGATGTGGTAATTGTCGCTTGACAAGAGCTTTAGCCATCGTTATAATACGGAGGTTATAATACGCAGGTTATAATACGCCCTCTGACGTACACCTTCAGTGCTACGTATTCAGGGCAGATTGAAGGCTACACTAGTTGGGTTTCCATTACCCAGCTTAATGCAGCTTAATTGCAAACCTAAAAACAAGTAATAGAAACACATGAATTATAAAAAAAAATCTCTCATTGGTTGGTTTTTCCGAATATTTGACAAAATATTTGACAAAATTGAAATGGAAACTATTTTTTTTCCCATTTAAGTATTATGCCCCAGGGAGCCAGTTCTAACTGAGAAGCAGACTGCTTGAAATCTGTACATCTTTACACTCAGTGGAAATGCACACCGTTTGCAATTTAGTTTTACCAGCATTTCTAAAATAAATGTACACAAAACAGTGAGGGAAACCCGGTTTGTGAGTCTTCATCGGAAAGTGACGATGGCTAGCTGGTTAGTGTGCTAACTTCAGTACAGGAAAGTATGCGATAGAGACAAGAATTCACTGAAGACACTGGAGACAACTCTTGGCTAGTAAAGGAACAATGTTAAACAGGCTTTTTGAGCAACATGGTCCATGGTAACTGGATGAACAGATTTTCATTTAACATACTAAAGATAATCATGCTGTCCTGACAGTGCATGGGCTTCTCTCTATCAACCCTTAGGACAAAATGACAACATTAAAGATATGATGACTCATTATCTAAAAGGCAGATTTCCATTAAATTTACATCTGTGTTCCCTTGTAATGACCCTGTGCCCTTTCCTCTTTCTTCTTTTTTTTTTTTATGAAGAATGTGCTGCTTGAATAAATAAGCAAGTCACACATGTGGTTAACCATAACCAGTTGCTTTTAAAAAACACTCATTAAGCAGTTATTTTAAATTTACATTTAAATGATGTTATTTATAAAGGTAAAAACAAAGATAATAAATGTTATAAAATGATGGCAATTAAGAAAGCAGGTTCTTTGTAAAGCGACTAAAACAATTAAGTACTTATCAAAAAACATGACCTCCAGGGGGTTAACTTCTGTGATGTAGATGTGTTTTCCTGGATGTGTCAGTACACTCTGACAACACTGTTAATGGGTGAGTCTAACCACACCCATCCGCACCCACTCACTCCACAATCTTTAAACCAGAGAGGGCAGGGAAACACTGTGTGACAGCCTGGTAGTAAGTACCTTTTTGAAATATTTATCTTTATTTTAAAAACATATAGCCAGTGTGCCATAATAAAAACTCACTCCAAGAGAGCAGGTGATACCAAACTCTGCACTGGAGCTGGCCGACTTCCAACTCTTCACAGCGGATCGCGACACAGAGCTGTCCGGCAAAACGAAAGGTGGAGGAATCTGTTTTTATGCTAACAGTGGCTGGTGCAGAGACGTGACAGTGATCCTGCAGCACTGTTCTCCTGACCTGGAGACTTTCATCATAAACTGCAGGCCTTTCTACTCCCCCCGTGAGTTCACCTCAATCATCAGGCCAACGTGCAGGAGGCACAGCGGGCGCTCGCCGATCAGATACTGTGTGTGGAGCGGACCAACCCGGACTCCTTAGTTATTGTCCTTGGTGACTTTAACAAAGGTAACCTCAACCACGAACTGCCCAAATACAGACAGTTTGTTAATTGCCCGACCAGAGAGGGGAACACTCTGGACCACTGTTACACCACAATCAGTGGTGCTTATCCCGCCGTCCCCCGGGCTGCACTGGGCCACTCTGACCATGTCATGGTCCACCTGATTCCCACATACAGGCAGAAACTAAAACTGTGTAAACCTGTCATGAAGACATCGAAGCAGTGGAGCAGTGAAGCCATAGAGGATCTGCAGGCATGTTTGGACTGCACTAACTGGGAAGTGTTCAGGACTGCTTCCAACAGTCTGGATGAGTTCACAGAGGCTGTGACGTCATACATCAGCTTCTGTGAGGACTGCTGTATCCCATCACGCACCAGGGTGAGTTATAACAATGACAAACCCTGGTTCACAGCTAAGCTCAGTCAGCTCAGGAGGCAAAAGGAGGAAGCTTTCAGGAGTGGGGACAGGGGCAGGTTTAAAGAGTCCAAGTACAGGTTTAGCAAGGCGGTGAGAGAAGCTAAACGACTGTACTCTGAGAAACTTCAGCTCCAGTTCTCAGCCAACGACTCTGCTTCTGTCTGGAAAAGGCTCAGAAAGATCACAAACTACAAACCTAAACCCCCCCACTCCATTAACGACTTCCGCCTGGCCAATGATCTGAATGAGTTCTACTGCCGCTTTGAAAGACAATGGGACAAGCCGGACACTAACCTCCACATCAGAGCCACATCAGAACACCCCTCCTCCTCCCCTACCAAAGGAACGTCTCTCTCTATCCTGGAGAGAGATGTCAACAGGCTTTTTAAGAAGCAGAACCCCCGCAAAGCAGCCGGTCCTGACTCTGTCTCTCCATCATCCCTGAAGCACTGTGCTGATCAGCTGTCTCCGGTGTTCACGGACATCTTCAACACCTCACTGGAGACCTGCCACGTGCCAGCCTGCTTCAAATCCTCCACCATCATCCCTGTCCCTAAAAAACCAAGGCCCACAGGTCTAAATGACTACAGAGCCATTGCCCTGACCTCTGTGGTCATGAAATCAATTGAGCGCCTTGTCCTGTCCCACCTCAAATCCATCACTGACCCACTCCTGGACCCCCTGCAGTTCTCCTACAGAGCCAACAGGTCTGTAGATGACGCCGTCAACATGGCTCTCCACTTCATCCTCCAGCACCTGGACTCCTCAGGGACCTATGCCAGGATCCTGTTTGTGGACTTCAGCTCTGCCTTCAACACCATCATCCCGGCTCTGCTGCAGGACAAGCTCTCCCAGCTGAGCGTGCCTGACTCCACCTGCAGGTGGATCACCGACTTCCTGTCTGACAGGAGGCAGCACGTGAAGCTAGGAAAGCAACTGTCTGACTCCCAGACCATCAGCACTGGATCCCCACAAGGCTGCGTTCTTTCTCCTCTGCTCTTCTCCCTGTACACCAACACCTGCACCTCCAGCCATCAGTTTGTCAAGCTCCTGAAGTTTGCAGACGACGCCACTCTCATTGGACTCATCTCTGATGGCGATGAGTCTGCCTGCAGGTGGGAGACTGACCGTCTGGTGACCTGGTGCAGGCAGAACAACCTAGAGCTAAACGCTCTGAAGACAGTGGAAATGATAGTGGACTTCAGGAAGAGCCCAGCCCCACCCACCCCCATCACCCTGTGCGACTCCCCCGTGGCTACCGTGGAGCATTTCTGCTTCTTGGGAACCACAATCACAGAGGATCTCAAATGGGAGCTGAACATCAGCTCCCTCATCAAGAAAGCTCATCAGAGGATGTATTTCCTGAGGCAGTTGAAGAACCTGCCAAGGACTATGATGGTGAACTTCTACACCTCCATCATTGAGTCCATCCTCACCTCCTCCATCACCATGTGGTACGCTGCTGCCACGGAGAGGGACAATAACAGACTGCAGCGTATCATCCACTCTGCGGAGAAGGTGATTGGCTGCAATCTTCCATCCCTCCAGGACCTGTACGCCTCAAGGACTCTGAGGCGTGCAAGGAAGATTGTAGCTGACTCCTCCCACCCTGGACACAAACTTTTTGTGACACTCCCCTCTGGCAGGAGGCTGCGGTCCTTCAGGACCAAAACCTCTCGCCACAAAAATAGCTTCTTCCCATCTGCTATTAGCCTTATCAACAAGGCTAGAGAGCCCCACTGTTGCTGATCCCCCTGATCCTCAATTGCACCAATCACCAGAAAAAAATCCTTGTATGTGAAAACATACTTGGCAATAAAACTGATTCTGATTCTGATCTGATCCTTAGTCTTATATCCACAGTTCATACAGTCTAGAGTGAGTTCAATCAGGATCAGTTAATACATATTTAATCAGAGATAATACATAGAGCTCATGAGACTGCACTGTTAATAAATGACTAGAACCAGGAAGCATGCTTCACTGTGTAACAGCAGCCCACACGATGTAAACACATCAGACCTGTCACTGATCTCTCTTGTCTGTATGTAATAAACACAACACTTCCCGTTGAAGTGCCACTGAATGAAAGGAGAATGTAGTCCATGTGTTCCTGCTTTGTGCTGCAGAATATTTCACTTGGAAAGATGGATTACAAGCCATATCAATCTACTACATGCTTTACTGGCCTAATTCCCTCTGACATGAGGCAGACTGGGCTCCAGTGACAGAGCACCAGTCTGATACTGCCATGCAAATATCCCGAGTAAAATAAACACATTCTTTGATTAGGTATCTTCTCACAAAATTCATTAGACCAAAAGCTGATTACACACATCTAGTAATCCTATTAAAATTTATAATTAGCAGCATTTTCTATCTCTCTTCCGAGGTTGCGAGTGGCGGGTGGGAAAAGGGTTGCAATTAGGAAAGACACAATGCTGTCCCTTGTTATCCAGCGATTTCATGACAGACATTACCAGACGCTCAGGCAAAGATAAGTGAAGCAGCTGTTTTTTTTTTTTTATAACCCCTGAAGTGTCTATCACAGTACTGTGATGGTACACAGCAAATGAGCAAATGTCAGGCTGTGGGGACATTATTTTTCTATGACATAGCCTAGCTTGAATATTCTCAATGAGATCAAACTAATGTACCAAGACAAGTAAATAAAAACCCGTTACTTTGATGATCTTCTTACATGCTACTTGACTAAAAGTTTTTTTACTATGTATTACACACAGTGCCATTGTATTAGCCATGTATTTACAAAACTTGTCTCCTCTAAGATTATAGGTTTGAGCTAGTTTATGTGATTGGACATGATTTGGAAAGGCACACACCGGACTATATTAGGTCTCTACAGCTGACATTGTACATTAGAGCAAAAGCCATAATGAGGAAGGAACTGCCTGCAGAGCTCAGGGATAGGATTGTGTCGAGGCTCAGGAGGGCTACAAAAAATTTTCTGCCTTAAGCTGCTCCGACATGATTTTTTTTATTCAGTCCAGTTTGTGTTTTATAGTCTCATCGGTATAACATTTGCATTTACACAGACACTTTTATTCAAAGTGACTTACAAGTGTGGGACATCAGTATAGAATCAGGACAGTAGGGGACTTTTGTGTAAGTACTAAGTACAACATCTCATCAATAAGTTCATTGGTATGATCTGAGGAAACAGGACAATTGCAACAGCTTCATCAGTGGAGTGCAGTAGAGGAACTAGTGGTTAGAAAAGTTTTAAATGAGTCCCTCGTTTGACCAAATTATCTGAACTAATATGGAGGAGGAAGTAGTCATGTTCGTGAAGATATTGTCCAAACATGCTGATTACAATACTGAGCTATACAATTTTACAATATAGAATACAACTTGTTTCTGTTCATATTTAAAGATAGAACAAATATTTACTGAGGGTTTATGTTTGTTTAATTCAAATAATTGGTTTCGAGGAATTTGCTCCCGTAAGGACCTCAATTTATGCCCTTATGGATGTGTGTTGTAATTTTATGTATAGTTTATGGGTACAATGACTGGGTGCCCTTTGTCCATACCATCCCTCTGCTCTTCTTTTTTCTCTTATTTGTGTCTTCATTCTTTACCTTCTTTTATTCATCATTAGTTCTGCATTTGTGCTCTGAGGCTTTGAAGAACAAAACTTAAATTTTCTGTAATCTCTACCCCCTGTAGCTCTGTTTCAGTCTCTGTGTATGTAGGCAGTGTGGTATTAGCATATTGGCACAAATATATCTGCATTTTATTTTGAAAGCATTGTTGATTTTGTTTAAACATAAGGTGGAGTGGTGGAGTTCCTCTCCAATCTCTTCTTCTTCCAGTCTCCATCCCCTCCCCATCCTCCACTCTTTGTTCCCTGCTCCCTCCTCAGAACACATTACACTGACACCCTACAGACACTCCTCCCATCCCCCTATACACACAGTAGTCCCCATACCGCCAACCAAATCCCCAAATGATTGCATCTCTTGTGCACACCCGGCTGTGCATGGATCACTGGTGTTTGCATGCAAGCAACCACACAAACAAAATCAGGTCAATGGCTTCTCTGTGCTGCAGGTAATGCTGAGCCTTGACCTTTTTTTCTTATTCTCTTGTGTGTTTCTGCTCATATCTGGCCTGGAGGGCTTTGTTTGTTGGCCAGTCAGGAGTCAGGCAGATATTCAAGCCCCCACAGAGCTGTCACAGCCCACTTACACTAGACAGCTGGCCCGGTGAAGGCCAGCACAGGAGCAGATCACAAGACTGCCTTTTTTGTTCCTGCTAGAATGACCTGTTCTGTGCCCTGTATTCCCTCTTGTGTTTCCCAACGATACCTGTATTTGGATTTTCTGTTTTTGCACCCGTTCCAGAGTTTGGATCACCTTTATTTGGTCTCCTACCTGTGTAGGTCTGTAGGTGTCATTCTTTGTTATCAAAGCTTCTTCACTGCACCTACCTGCCTTTGTGTATGTTGGTATTGGGCCCAGAAATCCTTGAACTGCTAAGCATCCAGACAGAGAGCTCTGCTCTAACTATTCCCATTACTCGCAATCTTATGTTTGAAAATAAATAAAAACCATTACATTAATAGAAAGTCTTGACCATGGAGACAGTCATTTGATATCTGCTTTTTTATTTGTTACATTACATTTGTATTTTGATGTACTGGTGACAATTTGAGTCTTGTTTTAATAAAAAGACACTACAATTGAACATCAATCAGTTAACACAGCAAGTGTTCCTTGCAAGTGTTCCTAAGATGAGATTTATATTTGGTGAAACAAACTACATTTAATTCCTAAGGCCTTTGTATCTATTTTAGTACCTGGTAATGAGACATACTTTGAAATGACTGGATCCCACACAATACAAGTCGATCTTTTTTTATTAGACCTGTCCTGCCTGTCTGATGACAGTCCTGTGACATCACTGGGGTTTTTTCTCAGACTTGTCAAACCCCTCCAAAGACACATCCTCACAACAAATAAACTAATGTTGATGTATAAATTGGGGAGGTTCACCTTAAGTACTACAGAAACTATAGAATAGCTGTTTTAATTTTGCTGCTTGATGAGTGAATGACACAATAAACAATTTCAGTGTTTTATGTGGGTTTGCAAGGTTTAATATACTGTAAATGGATGGAAATATTAACTTTCAAATCAGTCAAACGATATATCAACACATAAATAAGTAACAGCACTCTCCAGACAAATACTCCATAAGAACGAAGCAAAAAGTCTTATTGGATGTTGCCTTGTGGGAAAAAAATAAATAATAAATAATAGCAAATCAACTGAAAAAAAGGATCAAAGCAGTGGAAAGATACAAATCAACTTCCGGTTTGGGACTTTCAAGATAAAATTGGTGTCACATGATCTTTTTTTGCCAGATCGTCCACCCCTAGTTTGAGGTAGAATTCAATTCAATTTCAATTCAATTTTATTTGTATAGCACCCAATCATAATATACATTATCTCGAGGCACTTTACAGGGTAAGGTTGTTATAGAGAAAAACCCAACAGTTCCCACAAAGAGCAGCACTTGGCGACAGGGGGGAGGAAAAACTCCCTTTTAACAGGAAGAAACCTCCAACAGAATCGGGCTCAGGGTGGGCGGCTGTCTGCCTCGACCGGTTGGGTTTAGGAGGAGAAAAGGGGGGATGGAGGGAAAAGAGAGAGAGAGAGAGAGACAAGGAACAGCTGTATAGTGTTATCAATAATAATGATAGATAACAGTGGTTAATAGTAATGATGAGTAGTGGTAGATCTGGATCCTGCTGCTCCCGAGGCAGAGAGACCTGCAAATGAGGTCAGAGAGATAGAGAGAGAGGAGAAGTACAAACTACAGGGGAGAGAAAAAAAATACAAAGTTAATGGCATAAAGTAGTCGAGAGAGAGAGAGAGAGAGAGAGAGCCCAGTGCATCATGGGAATCCTCCAGCAGTCTAGCTCTATAGCAGCATAACTAAGAGATGGCTCAGGACATAGCCGAGCCAGCCCTAACTATAAGCTTTACCAAACGGGACAGTTTCAAGCCTGATCTTAAAGGTAGAGAGGGTGTCTGGCTCCCGAACCCACACTGGGAGCTGGTTCTACAGGAGAGGAGCCTGATAGCATTCAATAGATAGATTGATAGAATTCAACTTTTTGGTTGAATCCATGACAACTCCCAACTTCTGAAACCAAACACACCCAGGAGATTAGTCAGAAACAACTTAGTTTTATCCTTATACATTTTTATGTCCATCCTCCTGGACAAAAACAATTTCCAGATTTGTTGATTTTTTTCCTTTTGTTTGTTTAAGAAATTGGGCAGCTTCATCAGTAAAGCAATTAGAACTTAGCCTTTATTTTTCTGCCACACATATATTTATTTCCCATTTGATAGCTCACTTGTTTTGGGGAATTGTCTCTTCTTGTGTATGTTGTCTACCTTTAATGTTTGACTTTTTCCCTTGTACATGTTTCAGACATGATGCATGATGGACACTACTTTGTTCTTTCTTCCTTGTAATCAATAACTCACAGATCTCTTTAGAGCTCAACTCAAGCAATTCGTCTTTGCTTCCTTGCAGACTTGGACTTTTTGAGAAACTTGTTTCTTAAAATAAGCAGCACCTTCGAATTAAATGGAGGTTTAGTTTTTTATTTAGCTTATATTTCTTTTAGCTGTCAAGTACTTTTCATAATAAACATCTGACTGTGCTCACATTCATGTTTGACAGCACCCTGATTATTATACACATCTTAACATTTAAAGATGTGTTTTATGTCACAATTATCCTGAAGCAGCTCCAGTGTTTTTCTAATTAAGATATACTTGTGTTTTCCAATAATTATCACCCAATAGCATGTGAACATGACAATCAGGGTCACTATAGATTTAAAACAGGAACCAACATTGCCCTGTCTACCTATCAAATACTTTTAATAAATTCTCACAATGACATGAGTTGTAGATGTGCAATGTAACAAAATCACAGGTTGTTTCATTTGTGAACACAGATCTCAGTAAATGGCATAATAATAATGTCATATTCTTATGTTGGTGTCCTCAAATAAACTTAATTTCCATCCAAAATCCTGGCACTTTGATGCCAATAATTATATTCATAATTTTAAACCCAGAAAATACTGCATAGCCATCTCTGTTATAGTTATAATCGAAATGAAATTCATTTCTGTAGTCGGAAGTCATGTACTTTCCCCCAGACATTTTTTCAACTATGTAAAAATACTCTATGATTAGTATTTTCTTTAACATGTTATTCCCACATATCCTACACTGTATGCAAATCTCACTGAGAAATCGGGATCAGACCACATGCCCCACCCATCACTGCGCCAAAATCAGAAAGTAGAAGGATGAACTGATAAGACTGTGGTGGTCAAAGGTCAAGGTCACATGACCACACAAAACACAACATTCCCATAAAACCTTGAGGGGATTTGGTATTGGTACAGACGTTCACATGGGCTCAAGGACAGCCTGATTAGATTTTGATCTATTAAGATTGCTGTGTGAAGTCTTGACTCACACAAATGGTTAATATTTTACATGATTCTGTATAAGTGAGGGTGGAATCTGAAACTACTGTTCTGAGTGGCGGAGGCATACAACCGCTAGTAATTCTGGTCTTAAATGTAAAAAGTTCTGATTAGAATTTATTTAAGTGTACTGTTTGACCATTTGGGCCAATGGTTTGATGTAAGAGAGAGGAAGTATCCACTTCACATCAAACTTTTGACAGGTCTGACCTTTGACCTAATTTGCATAGGGGGAGGGGTTGAGCTTTGACCCGCCCCTCCCCCCCCTCCTTTTTTTTCCTTGCTTGCACATAAGTTTCTCAGAGTCTAGACTTTGTCACAGAACTATAGAGAACTATAGAGTTGGTGTATTTTCAGGAGGAGAGCCCTACACTCAAAAAACTGATCCAAGCCCTTCTTTGATGTGACACATTAAATTGTTGTTTGATTTGCTGAAACAAATCTAGTAAACACTAAATATATGTACATTTAATTGTGGTAACATAATAGTTTCACCTTGACATTCATGATCTCAAAACAAATGTGTTTCATTTGAATTGGGACCGCCCATTGCGCATGTGCGAGGCAACGCGCTCCCAGCCTCTGTTCCTCCCGGTCTTTTTCAGACAACTTCTGCCAACTCTCCTGCGGGATTTTACTTTACAGAGCCACGGAAAGCTGCTGTAATTCCACTCCCTGGTCAGTACTTGATTTTTTATATTTTTAAAAGCTTAATGTGAAAAGAAAAGTGAAGTGAAGTGAGATGAATTTTACTGTCAGTGAAGTCGGACATTGGCTAGCGGGCTAGCTAGCTAGCTAAGATACATGAGGGAGAATGAAGGTTGACTAAGTGTCTGTGGTTACTCAGACTAGTGTTATAACGACACAACTTTTACTTAAAGTGAACATGAACATGAATTATGAGCTCTTACAACTAATGAGTCTGTTTCAGGAGCCCCCCCCCTTAATCGAGCTAGCTCCGGGTGTGGAGCATGCGCACATGCGTAGTTTAACTCCGTTTACATCCACGTCAGATGTCCAGTTATAGTCAGATTAAGACACGTGATTCTGCATATTTAAGCCATGTGCTTCTGTTTGTTTGAGAGATGATGGAAGATTCAGTCTAAATGATGGACAGATGAAGAAAGATACATTTGCATTAGAGGAGATACATTTCACAAGATTCATTTCAGATGAAATTAGAATGATTTTATAAACATCATATGCATCTCCTTCTGCATATCCTTCTCTAAAATCTGAGATTCACAGAGCAAGCTAGATGAACCTCTAGGGCATAACACATGAAAACAGTGGACTTGTCAGTACAGAAAAGGAGTTTCCAGAATTTCAATAAGTTTTTTTTGTTGTTTGTTTTTTACATTTTATGTGGGAAATATGAAACTTGGCAAGTGCTCTCATGAAATGCTGTCTACTTGGTGAAATTATGAGTATCCCATCACTTGCAATGAATATTTGTCTCATCTTTTGCAGTTTCATCAACGGTACCAAGCTACTGGAGGCAACCTCTCAGTGACTGTAAGTAATAGACTGCTACTTAATGCTGGCACATGATCTGCATCATTGTCACATGTTCCATTTTAATTGTGCTAATTGTCTTTACTCTCCTTTTCAGGATAATGAATGTGGAAGTGCAAAGAATGCAGTCTAGAACTAGCTAGCAGGTATTTGTTGCTACAGCATTTCAGGCAGACACATGGGCATTTTAGGGGCAGTTATCGCTTTCCATGTCCATACACAGATTGCCCTTGTATGTTTAACACATGGAATAAGCTATTAAATCACACATACAAACATCATGCTAAACAGACAACTCCAAAGCCATTAGAAACATCTACATTCCAGTGTCATGTGTGTTCTTGCAGAGAACTAGCAACAGAAAGAGATTTTTTTCAACACCTAAATGAACATCTCAGGCATAATGAAACGGTTCCATGTGTGTTTTTAGGCTGCACATTTAAAACCAACATTTACAGTACATTTAACACACACAAAAACAGGAAACACAACCAACATTCATTAAAAGACTTTCAAGCAAATGCAATCTGTACAAGCACTAATTTACATCAGTTAGATAATTCTGCAGGTGGGCTAACAGAATCCATAGACACAGAACATGAATACGAAACACTAAGTTGCTATGATCTTGCAGAGTTACATCCAACAAATTTTATTGAAGAGAAAATTGCATGTATTTTACTGAAGTTGGAAAATATAGTTCACATTCCAAAGGCTGTTATTGATGAGGTCCTCTCTGAACTTCACTTTATATTAAGTACAGAATCTTTGCCTTTGACAAAAGCTACAGTTTGTGGTGTATTTCAGAGCCATAATCTACAAGTTGAAGATTCAGTCGTTGATGAGCTTTCCAATGTTATATGTAAAACTAACCCATTAGGTATAGCCATTGCAAAGGATGGCCCTCTTGCTACTGCTTATAAACGTAAAGAATACTATACCTCTCATTTTAGGGTTGTGGAGCCAGTTGAATACATACTAGATGCCCAAAGGAAAAGGACATTTCAGTACATACCTCTATTACGATCTTTGCAGCAGTTGCTCTCTGATAAAGGTGTCCTTGATCATCTTGAAACTCCAAGAATACAAAACCAGCCATTGTCTTGCTTACAAGAGTACCGCACCATAAGAGATGGTGAGTACTATAAACAAAATAGTTTTCTGTCTAGTGAAGGTTTTAGAATAGCAGTTCATCTTTACATTGATGATTTAGAGATTTGTAACGCTCTGGGGACATCTCGTAAAAAACACAAACTCTGTGGTGTCTACTGGGTTTTGGGAAATTTGCCACCAGGTTCCCATTCAAAACTAAGCTTAATCTATTTAGCTGTGCAAATCCGATGATGTCAAGGCCTATGGCTATCAAAAAGTGTTAGAGCCACTCTTGCAAGACTTGAGTATACTAGAACAGCACGGAGTCTGTCACAGATTGGTCAGTTTGTTAAAGGTTCAGTGCAGTGTGTAATTGCTGACAATCTTGGTGCGCATGCGATAGGTGGATTTGTTGAGAGTTTTTCTGACGGATCAATCTGCAGATTTTGTACGGGAGATAAATCAGAATTTCAGACCAAGGATGTGAAGTCTGGTGCTTTTCAACTTAGAACCAGAGATATCCATGATGCTCTTGTCATTTCTGCTCAGGAAAGTGCAACTATTTACTGTGGTGTCAAAAAGCAGTGTGCTTTAACAGAGCACCTTTCTCATTTTCATGTAAGCACTGGCTATCCTCCTGATATTGTGCATGATCTCTTCGAGGGTGTTGTTCCAGCCGAACTTGCACGCTGTATTAGTTTATTGATCTCAAAAAAATACTTCACTCTTGATTTCCTTAACACATTGATTCAGACATTTCCATACAAATGGGGAGACAAAACCGCCCACATGCCATACCACGCTCTTTCACATCTAGGAACACTATAGGGGGAAATGCACATGAAAATTGGACATTGTTACGATTTCTTCCCTTTATGATTGGGCATATTGTACCAGAAGATGAACCAGCATGGCTAGTGATTCTGGATCTTAAGAATATTGTTGAGTTGGTTGTGGCCCCTGTACACACAGATGAGACCATTGCATATCTTGAGGCTAAGATCTATGATCACAGACAGCGCTATCTTGAACTCTTTCCACATATTAAGCTCCTACCTAAACATCACTATTTAGAGCATTATCCACTAATGATATGTTGCTTCGGACCTCTGGTAGCACTGTGGACAATGAGGTTTGAGGCTAAACATAGCTTCTTCAAGCAGGTTGTTCGGCATACAAACTGCTTTAAAAATATACCTCGCTCACTAGCTACTAAACATCAGTTTATGCTGGCCTATCATGCACATGCCTCCAACTTGAAGAAGTCATCCTTGGAGGTCATGGATGTTTCAATCATGCCTGTGGATGTCCTTAGTGAGGGAGTAAGATCTGAACTGCATCAGAGATACCCAGAGGTCACTGAGGTCCATATGGCAAAACATTTGTCTTACAGTGGTATATGTTACAGTAAGGGAATGCTTATTGTACATGGCTCTGTAGATGGACTTCCGAAGTTTAATGAGATAATTCAGCTGTGCATTGTAAAGGAGAATCTGTTTTTTCTAGTGAGAAGTGCTTGTGCTTGGTACAGGGAGCATTATGGTGGCTTTGAACTGTCTGCCTCACCCACTACAGAGGTTGCCCTAATTGAGCTTGGAGACTTGGAGGACCCATATCCCCTTGTGGAATACATCGTAGGGGGCTTGCGCATGGTAATGTTGAAAAGATTTGTCATCGTTAAAGGTTAGTGACATTGCTGAATATAAATAGTGGAGCCCAACTGATCTATCAGTTTGCCGATTAGCCTGATCACAGACATATTGGTATCAGTGTTGTCCAATGTGCTGATACATTTTTTTTCTTTTTACATAGAATAATGCAGAAAAAAGCTGCATTTCAGACAGTAAAGTTTATTTTTAGGTTGTAAATTATAATAGTCACGTATCAAGTGTTTGATAACTGTATTTGAAGGATCATTGCAAAAACTGTGTGTGTCGCTTTGGCCTCAAAAATTAAGTATCAGTCAGGCTCCACTAAATAGTCTGGGTGTTGGATGTCTGGCTCTTGTAAAATCTGAAAACTATTTTATTTGCATTTCATATATTATGCTTATGTATTCTTTTCTTGTTCTACTTCTCTGTTGTTTCAGATCAGGATTAAAGGTGTTACACAATGGCAAATCCAGCTGTTCTACGGGTCATCTTTGGTGATGGATCTGACTCAAGAAAATTGCACCTGGTTTCTGGTATTCCAGAAACAGTGGACGAACTACATAATCTCGTAAAGACATGCTTTCAATTGCATGAGGACTTCCGTTTGCAGTACATGGATTCTGACTTTAATGAGTTCATGAATCTAACGTCAGTGTCTGAAATCCAAAATAAGAGCACACTCAAAGTAATATACATGTCTCTCACGCCACCACCATCACTTTGTACCCAGTAGGACAGTCTGATGAGGCTTTGAATACCACAAGCCCAAATGCTGAAACCTTTTCTTTTTTATCACTGGCCTCATCAAGCAGCAATGATACGCTGTACACATCGACCCCGCATTCATCCCCAGAATTTCATCCCTCAGGATTGTCCTCCTGGCCCCTAGTCTTTGTGGTCCCTAAATTCACCTGTGAGGCTGAATTTGAGCTACAGCAAAAGAATAATGAGTTCGAGACAAATGCAACATACTTCACCCTGGGCCCAAAGCTAAAAGGGGTTATCCTTGATGGCCTAGCTCAAGAAATGATGAAATACACCAAATACCCAAAAGACTATCAGTGTGAAGAGGTAGCAGCAGCTTTGACAAGGACCCATCCTTGTTTGGGGCAGCTAGGATCCAAGACAGGATTTTGGGGATGGAAACAGTCACTAAAATATAAAATGCAAAATTATCGAACAAAGCTTGGGAGACTCGGTCATCCCGAAATCCGTGTAAACTCCTTGAAACACAAACGAGAAGGCCAAGGCAAAGCTGCAGCTAACATCAAGAAGCCTAGAAAGGCTTAAGTTAACTACATTCCTCTGCACCCAAAAGGTGAAACTGTGGAGAGCCTGGAGAACGAGAGAATTGCTTTACTGTCAGAACTGAAAAAGCGTGACAACGAAGTTGTGATAAAAGCAAAAATGGAGAAAACCTTCTCCCACAGGCGACTCGAGGTTGTGGAACAAAGGCCTATGATAGGAGACTTCAAAAATAGATGGCCTGCCCTGTTTGAGCAGAGTGAAGTAAGTAAATGTTTGTGTGTCGTCAAGTCTTATTATTGTCCATAGTGATTAATGGCTGCACAAGTAACATGTCTGTGCATTGTTGAACATTTTTCAGGTGAATGCAGAGTTCTTGCGGATCACCACGAAGCCACTACAATCTAAGTTCCTGTCACAGATGGACCACTTCTCAGACAAGCTGATCCAGATCTTCCAGAGCAAAGGAGGAGTTAAAGGGCAAAAGATCAAGCACATCCTGGCAATGACAGACTTGGTTAGTATAAATGCATCAAACAAACTTTCACTGTATTGTGGTGGTTAAGTTTATTTCTTGTCTGTAGCTGCTCATTTAAAGAAGTATTTCACAGCTGGAAATATGGTTTTTTCATAACACTAGGAAATAGGTGCTACATGATCAGAGAAAAGGGGCTGTGGCATTTGCTTTTGCCTAAAAGGGAGGGGAGAAAATCTCCAGCTACAAGAATGCACTGCAGTGCATCATACCAAAAAAGACCTCTTGCAAGTTGAGTGGTGCTTGGTTTATACAAAAATGGAAATGCAACAGTCCTAGAACCAAAACAAAATGGTGGGCACTTTGTCCTGCTGCACGTACTACTACTACTCACCTAGTAATGATAACAACAATATGGTTAAGTATTCTTTTAATCTCAGCAAGAGGGAGGCCTGAAGGAAGGAGGTCAATGTTTGAAAACCTTACATGCTCTGACTAATTTCTCAAGCCTACTTAGTGCAGCTATAATTTTCACAATTTAATGTCTGCTTTCCTTTACAGTTTGATTATATAATTATTTTTTTCACATATAATGACAGCCCAAAAACCCACTGATCTTCAGACTGCTCTAATCCCTGCACCATCATAACCAGATGTCTTTATTTGTCACCCATGTTTTAGCGCCATGACATCAACACAAGGAGGGAGTGCATCCTGAAAAGCCTTGTTATCTATGTCAATGAAGACCCAGATGTGTATTTCAAGGAATATTTGCTAAGTTTATTAAAATTCTTTCTCATGTAGTATAATTGTAAACATGCAACATAAAAAATACTGTAATTCATCTTTTTTCTATTTTTCCTGTATTTCCTGTCCTCTGGAACCTCCATTTACTCGTCAGGACATTACTCCGACCTAGTGACACATAGTAGTCACTGTACACACTGTAAATTATCATACGAAGATACACACACAGTACACGCAGACACACCTACCTTTATAAGTGGGGATGGATTTGGTTTCACACTTCAGTTTTGCTGAATATTTTCTGTGGTAGATTCCAAAAGGATCACTACAATTGCATAGTTTTAAAACTGAAAAATGTTGGCCATAAAGCTGCTAACATTGTGTTGCTACTCAGCTCTCTTGCACTGCTATAGCCTTGGCTCTGACAGCTCCAGTTTCAGGCATTGATGGAGCTGAAGCTGATTGGGCTCAGTCCACTGTCATCCATGTTGTGTGCCTCAGATTCCACAGATTCCTTTGTGTTTTCACCTCCAGAATCTGAGGAGCGGTCTGTGGAATAGGTGACCTGAGAGTCTGTGTCGCCGTCCATTTCTATTTTATCTGTCATGTCAAGTAATTTATCACACATCTATGCTCCACCCTGTCTCAGCTCCTCCTCTTTCCTTGTTCTGTCAGTGTCTGCCCACTTTTTAAGCATTTTTCAAAATTATGCAGCAGGTAAAGTTAGGCTTTGGCCGCAGGGGTTAGTTACTCTATAATATTGATACTAATCTAATTCCATGCTTCATTTATGAGAAATACTATGAAACAGCCAATCACTTCAGGAAACAACACTGATGTGTGCATCAGAAGATTCTGTGAAAGCCTGACACACCATCATCACTAACCCTGGCCAGATATCTTAGGTCAAATGTTGAAGGCTACAGCCAAATTAGCACCTGTTTTTTGACCATGACAGCTGATGAACTGTTGCTCTAAACTACTGTTATAGTAACTGTGCATTTATATTTTGTATATGATTTTCTGTTTGTTGTTTAGCGTTTTACTTATTTTTGTTTTCTGTGTTGTTGTTCAGTCCTCTGCAGCTGAGGATGCAGAGAGGGACATCGCCACCACAGTCATGGGGATTTACACAATCGGAAGAGATGGACATGAGGAGCCAGAGGATGTTGGAGTTGTGATTGAGGGCATAAAAGTCCTCAACAATGTTGGCAGCGTCATCATGGGGTTCATCATGCTGTTTGGGCTCATTTATGCCCTTGATCTAGCCTTTCCCGAAAACCTCAAGTACACCTTCGAGTTTTTCCAGAAGATCATTATGAACTTGGATGGACACAAACTGAATGCAAAGATACAGCAGCTGAAAATCAAGCTGTTTTCATAAGGGGCAAACACTGTATCCACACAGTCAGTGACAGTCCGCATGGATGTTTTTCTTGTTCTAATAATATGTTAACTACTTGTGTAGCACATTTTGAAGTGTGTTCCTATGGATAGGCTGTGACTGGACTCGAAGAAATTGCTTTTTTTTTCTTCTTCTTTCGGGTTCTGTTTTGTCCTTCTGCTATCTGTTTGTAGGCATTACATATTACAGTTTATAGTAAAAGCAAAGTTTTCATGTTTTAATGTGAGCTGGTTATACCATGCCTAAGCCTTTGCAGATAAGTCAAGATCGAAGTGCATTTTGAACAGTTTAGATTGAGATTGGTGGAAGAATTTCCATGTTTTGTACTGTTGATGTGTTATATTGTGGTATATGTATATTTCATGCCAGTTTTTAGGCACTACATAGTGCAGTTAATGGTAAAAAAAAATGTTCAGGGTTGGTCTGAACTGGTCAAAACTTGCCGTAGCTTTTCTGCCTGAAACATATATCTGGCTCTGAGGCAGTTTTTCTGTGTGTTTTGACACACAAGTTCCATGTTGATGTTTTATATATATATATATATGTATGTGTACACTCAAAAAAATAATTTGTTCAATGTACTTAATATAGTTATGTCAACAATTTCCACAAAACTGTGTTGTTTTCAAACTAATTTAATACTACTATTACAGAGAAAATAATAACCTTATGTGAAACCAACAAGACTGTATTAAGTAATTTCAATATTATCTGGTCAAGTTAGCCTTAATTGATCAGGCAGTGTTCAGCTAACTAAACAGGTATTCATAACACTGACCTAACTCACTAATGTAAATGTAACTCAGCTGCATTGAGTAACACTAATTGAACAACCCCTTGTAGTTCCAACTTAACTAACTTGAATAATCCGTACTTACATAGATTTTTACTATGGAAGCATGCCCCAAATCTTTCTGTCTGTTAGAATGTCAGGCAATCTGATGCTTTTTTCTTGTTGTCCATAAATATCATGTTTGGATCCAAGACACTAAGGAACTGCCTGCTAAGAAGTTTTGTGTGTGTACCCTAAGCCTGCATGGTATCTTATTCTTCTGTGTGATAGACTTGTCAAAAACTACTAAAATAACAATCACATTTTCAGTTTCTGGAGAGAAAGTACAGTAGAAATCAAAGGCCAAAATACTCACCATGTACTCTCTTATGAGATTTTCAGGGTCTTCATTGAGGTAAACCATTAGTGCTTTCAGTACACAGGCTCTTCTTGTTTCAACAGCATCATTCTACAGCAGAGAACAAGGGAAGTGTGTAAGAGAGGTTACATTGGTATTGCATTGTGCAGCAATTAGCACTACAGATCATCACTGTTCAGCCAAACTGGTCAGACTACTAATTTTCAGCCCTGCAGTAGCCAGCTGGTTAATCTTCATCATAAAAAATAAATAAAATAAAAAGTACCTTATCCAAGTCTGCCATGATAGTCCTTATTTTCCGCCCTGCTGCTCCTCCTTTACTTTTGAAGATTGTCATCAGCCGTGTAGAATGATGATCCAGCTGTTGCATGAATTTCGATCTCAGTGGTGCAGTGGTGATGCGAGTAAACTCTGCTTCTACCTACAGACATTTAAGAAAGTATAAAAACATCAACACAATACAGGTCAAAGAAAACAATAATCAAATTACCGGACCAACAAAATGTTGTTGTGACTTCCTAAGATTAAAATTTTGTCACATGATCAGGTACTGTGTGAATCATTTAATTAATGCAATATAGAACTACAACAAGGATATCCCTTAGTTATTTTTCTCAAAAGTTATAATTTTCACAGATATGATTCTGTTGCCCAGTTCCAATGACCACCACATGCTTGCAGTACAACAAATTTGACACAATGATTTTCTTTTAAATTCATAATTCTAATTTTCATCTTTGGGTGAAGATTAGAGCAGCAAATAATCTTGAGATTTTTTTGCAGACAAAAAAATGCCAAAATTGTCCAGTTTCCCTCTTACTCTGAGTGTCTGTGTTGCGAATAAACAGACATTTGAAGACATAATTTTTTATAATCAAATTGATGAAAATAATCTGTTGTTGCAGCCCTAGTGAAGATTCCTTTTAATGTCATCCCTTCACCCCCTAAAATGTAAAAAACTTAGTTATGACTGACCTCATGCTCAGAGAAAAGAGCTGGCCACCTTCTTTTGAATTCAGCAATGAAAGGCTTTTCTTCAATCACTTCATGCCGCCTGTAAGCAAATGTTTTTTCCATTTTCTCCTTAACCACCTGTTGGTTGTTGCTCTTTCTCACAATAGTGCCAGTCTCTCTTCCTCAAAGCTCTCTTGGGATTGTCCTGTTGGATAATCTGGACAATAGTTCACCTCTGCTCTTCTAGCTTTCTTCACTTGATTTGGAGATGTGCGTGGATCACCTTGTTTACGCTTGAAGGAATTCACATTCAGCTCAGAACATCCAATATTGCGCAGTTTTGTGCGGTAGTTTGCCATTTTATATTTCAAGCTTATTTTCCACCCATAAAAGCCAGAAACAGAACCTTGCTCCTTTAAACATGGGTGTTTCTTCACGAGTGCTTCAGCTACTGCATCAAATTCAGCATTGCACGGATAAGCTTTATATTTGATTATCTGGGATGCCAAACTTTCAAGAATGTCTGACTTCATTCTTGGACTTGGACTGAAGAGGATACCATTATTTTGAAAGTCAGTATTAGCACGCTGGAGTTGGAGCTTGACATCATAGCCGAACTCAGGCACAGGGAAGACGTCTGGCTATGGCTCACATCTGAGGGACGATGATGATGAGCTAGAAGATGAGAGAATGTCAGTGTCCACAGATGAAATGGAAGCAGTCTCATCCCAACTGGGTTCCACTGAAGACAGGCAAGGGCTAGTAAGAGACAAAGCACTTGGGAGGTAAATCACTTTGAGAGTAGCTTTGTTTTGAATGTCTGAGGTGGACTTCAGGTTTATGAACTCATCAAAGTCACTGTCCTTGTATTGCAGTCTGAAGTCTCCTGACACCTCACATTGTCTCTTTATCTCACTTTTTGGTTCCTCAACAGAATCAGGTATTCCTGAAGGCAGGCTTATTTTGGAAGAGTCATTTTGTCCAAGGATGATGCGAAGCACTGCCGATGTAGCCATATTGCTTGACAAGTTATTCTGAAGAAAAGCAGAAAAAAATGATTAAAACCATATGTAACAGAAGTTTGAGCAGACAGCATTCATTCATCATCAGTATGACTATCATGGAGATTAAAAGCATAGGGATAGTGTAAAGAAAGCATCCCTCAGAATGACGCACAAAAGTCAGACACTTGCTTCTAAATTAGCTTACTGTTTATTATGAATCTTGATTTTATATACATTTACAAAGTCGTCATCAACATTATTTTATGATGCAGTGTAGTGTCATTGTAGTGTTTATTCTGGCTCAAATAATCTCCTCCTGAAGCCACAAAAAGTCTTGTTCTACTTCTGACACATTAAAAGGCACTCATGTTCCTGTGTAAACTGTTATGAGATCAGGGTATTTTTGACATAGATGAAGCGCCACATCCTCTTTCATGACATCTACAGGAATTGACGAGACATGTGTCACATCAAAGGCTGATCTCGCATAACTCCCTGTATAGATGTGATGGCCAATCATCAGCTGGTGCTTATTTGCCAAAGACAGTGTGATGTTCTTGAAACACTTTGTGTGTCTGACAACCTGTTTGAAAAAACTGTGTTTGGCCTCAAAACGCATTGTCCAAAACATTACAATGGGGCCAAACAGCTTTATCATTTCTGGGTAATGCTCCAGAAAGTGATGTTTTGGTAGGAGTCTGTGACCTGGAAATACCTCCTGGTATCGCTGTCTGTGCTCTGAGATTTTATACTCTAAATATGCCACAGACTCATCACAGTGGACAGGAGCAACCACCAGCTCAACAATATCTTTTAAGTCTAGAATCACTTTCCAGGCTGGCTCATCTTCAGGGATCAAATGACCAATCATAAATGGTAACAATCTTAACAAACACCAATTCTCGTGTGCGTTACCACCAATTGTTTTGCGACATGCAAAAGTATGTGGCACCAAGTGAGGGCGATTTTTTTTGTCACCCCACCTGTATTGAAAGTTTTTAATGTGATTATTAAGGTCAACAAGTGAAAACAACTTCTTGGAAATGAGAAGTCCCAAGCACTGTGCAAGCTCAACAGGGACTATGCCCTCAAAAAGATCATGGACAACATCAGGGGGATACCCTGATGTGACACAGAAGTGGGCAAGTCTCTCTGTGAAAATACAAGCTTTCTTCACACCAAAAAAAGTACCTCCTTTTGCCTGTGCAGTATTAACATGTAACTGTTGAAGTTCTTTGTTTCTGAGGGTAAATGCACCTGATTTTACTTCTTTGACTTGAGTTTCTTCCCGCTGAGCCGTGCAAAATCTACAAAAATACTGGCCAGAGAAACTTTCCACAAACCCAGCTATTCCATGTGCTGCAAGGTTGTCTGCTACCACACTCTGAAGTGTCCCCTTCACAAATGTACCCAGATGTGAGACAAAAACACCCTGTTGCTCTAGGGTAACAAGATCTTGGAGTAGTGGCTCAAATATTCTGTGATAGCCAAAGATCTTTACATCATCAGATTTACATAGGAGAGCCAGGTATATTGAGGCCAAAGAGGAATGGCTGCCAGGGGGCAAATTTCCCAAAACCCAATAGACAGCACACAGTTTGTGTGTTTTCCGTGATGTACCGAGGGGGTTACAAACTTCGAAATCATCTATGTATAAACAGAGAGAGATTCTTAGTTCCTCTCCTGACAGAAATACATTATTCTTAAAGTGCTGGCCATCTTCAAAGAATCTGTAATGCTGCTGGTCACTCACTCTCTGTTGGAGTCTTCTCTTTTCAATAACTTTGCTAAGTACATCCTTTTGATTAAGTAGCTGCTGTAAAACCTTTAGCAAAGGGACATACTGAAAACTTCTATTAGCTTTTGCATCAAGTATAAACTCAACTGGATCAACAATATTAAAATGATTTCTATAATATTGCTTCCGCTTAAATGCAGTGGCTAATGGCCCTTCCTTTCCCAAAGCTTTTGACAAAGGGTTAGATGAAGAAAGTGTGCACTTTAACTCTTTGATGAGTAATTGGTCAACCTGCAAATTACGGTTCCTAAAGAAGTCAGCAAGAATGTTGTTAGCTACAGGCACCAGGGCAGAATTAACTAAATAATGCAACTCATTTAACAGCTCATCAACAGCCGAGGCTGGTACATGGAAACAATTCTCCAACTTTAATAAGACAGATGCCAATTTCTGTTCTATAACTTTTGGCACATCCTCAGGTTCTGGGATCAGTGCATCATCTTCAAGTTCAGCATCGTCAAGTGACTCATTACTATCTGTCAGACATGCTCCTCCAAAAGAACAATTTAATGAATCTGCTGTGGCATTTTTCACAATTCCAGCTTTTAAATCATTCAGTGTATATGTCCTATGTTTTCTGTTCTTGTGGGTTTGATATGTTCCGTAAATATTTGTTTGAAAGGAACAATTCATGCAACATATAGTTTCGTGTTTTTTTAGATGGCTATTAACATGAGTTAAAAATTCTTTCAATGAAGCAATGTGGCTATTTGAACAATGGTGGCAGTTGAATGTTGTGCAATCTACTGATTTTTGAGAGGTCTGATCAAAATGTGATCTACACAGGTGACTTCGCAGTGCATTCCAGGTTTTAAATGTGCACGGGCAATTTGAATATGTGCATGGATAAGGGTGTTTGCGGCCAAAGTGGCCATGTTTTAACCTATAGTGCTTCAATAACTGATACCTTGTCGTTTCCTCTGCAGCACACTCTTTACACTTCCACATTCATAATACTGGAAATGAAACACAACCAAAAAAAAATTACCATCCCATATAGAGTATTCGATTTGAACATCTGTGGATACTTAAAGGCTAAGTTTGGATGTATTACTTCGTAACTGTACTTACCACTACTGAAGAGCCACAAACAAATCCAGACTGTCCAGTCCTCAAGCTCAGAAATGAAGACCTGTAAAATACAAGTACAGTCTGTTAAATATCAGTTACACTTGTGATAAGCAAACCATTATAACATATTGAGAGCAAGCACATGTTCAGTTTTACGGTTGGAATAGCACTGAAACCTGAAAGTGATATATCATTCAACACATAACCAACTCTGGGTGTGGTAAAGAAAGCATTATTTGTTTTATATAAAATTGGTTATTCATTAGTAATATTATTATTTTCATGCATTTTGCACCATCATCCACATTTAGTTATGTATTATTAATGATACAGAATAACCTTTTGTATTCATAAACATATATATGCAGAAATAATAATATATAATATAATAATAATAATATAATAATATATTACATCAGTAATGTTTTCAAAACTCCTGCAGTACAATCATCTGACAGTCCCACATGTGCAGGGATCCCTGCCTGGCTCATTCAAACAGCCTACCATATCCCTGTACGCTATGAGAGACAGACAGACAGCCAATCATTTAACAGCTATGTAGTTCAGTAGTACCAAAACGGCTGTAGTGAGAACATAAGGCTGAAGAAGCAGAATGGCAACCAGTAGACCTTTATGGTGCGTCTGCCCCAATTCTGAAGCACGCAGCAACAATTACGTAGTGGTGGAAAACTAATCATACTAGTTTAAAATGTCCTTTGTATTTTGCTATCGTTCAGGCTAGGGGTAAAAAACGGTCCAAAAGTCATTTTTCTATCACAACATACAGCAACACCTGACATATTTTTCAAACTCTGCTTTCCTCAAAGGCACTGCATAGTATATTTTATCACAAAATGTGGCTCTATACTTACACACAACGCTATATTCCTTTTCAAATGCTGACTCAGCTCTGAGTGAGCAGCGCAGTCTGTCCTGACCAGGTCCTGACGGAACTCCCTCACTCTTGGACGCCCACTCACTCACTCCGCTAGCATAAAAAAAAAAAAAAAAAAAAGTCACTCAACTATCTTACCATTAGCTGCTGGCCTGCAGCTAAAATACAAGCTAATGACACTGTTTTTAACCAAGCTGTTTAAAAAACTTACGGTCCCCAACTTGTAAACCACCAACACAGCTTTTAAGGTCGCCTTACCATGCTACCAGGAGCTCTGCAATGAATTGTTAACAAAAAAAAAATGCCATTAAAACTAAACCAATGTAATGTTGCATTTGGTGAGATGCTAAAACTAGAATTCCAGAGTTAAATTGTTATTTTAATGTATGTCTGTCATCTGGCATTTTGTTAATTGGCTAGCTTGTTAGCTAGCTAGCATGAGCTAACATGTGCTCATATATGCTAGATTTTAGCAAGACAAGTACAGTAGCACCAACAATATCACTCTCTAACCATTCACAAATGTTCCAACATCAAAAAATATACTTACTCAGACAGAGATAGATGTCAATGGATGAAAACAGGGTAAGAACTTGACCGAGAACACATTCGCCCGCTAATTTGCACACAGCAACAGTGGAGTTTGTGGAATCAGCTTCTGAGCATGCGCAGAAAGCCATCTAGAACATTCTTAGTTTGATTGTGCAATTCACTCAACAGTGTTATGTTGAATTTACTTAACTGGCTTCTTTTGCTTTGAGAAGTTTTCATTTTAAGTTAGACTTATTAAAGTGGACTTGGTTTTAAAACCAAACACAGAAATGTTAATTAAATGTAATATATGATCATTTATTTAATTCAACAACTCACAGAGTTCACTTTTTTGAGTGTATGTATGTATGTATGTATCTATCTATCTGTATATATATATATATATATAGATATAGATATAGATATATAGAGATATAAATATATATAGATATATATAGATAGATATATAGAGATACATAGATATATATTCGTATGTGGTTTTATTCATTTTAAATAAAAACATACTAACCAGATTTTGTGTTATGTGTATCTGACATGGGCGTCAAGTGAAGTAATGAAAGAATGTTATTTTAGACCAACTATATTAGTTTGAGTTGTACAAATGTAAATCAGTTTAGGCTGGTTAATGTACTTATTTTATTTTGGCTGTATTTGATAAAGATGAGTTCGACCAACTCAATTAAATCATATTATAAGGAGGTACTTAGTTCGAGTTGGGGCTACATAAATTTAATGGATGGAAATCCTGCCCAAAATTTATTTGTGTTCATTCAATGAGTTATTTTTTTCAGTGTACTCACCACAATTCATTCAACCCTCACATACAAAGAGTTTCTCATGGTCATGGTCAGAGTCACTTTAAGAAGTCATGTCAGTCAGTGTATTTTCAGGAGGAGAGTGTACTCACCACAATTCATTCAACCCTCACATACAAAGAGTTTCTCAAGATCATGGTCAAAGTCACTTTAAGAAGTCTGTTTCTTATAAACTTGACCTGACCCAACCTTAGGGTGATAGATAGCTTTCCATATGAATCCAACTTTATTTGGTTGGAAAACTTTTTTTAAACAAAAACCAATTATTTTTTGGTTGAAATACTAAACAACAAACTAAACAAAAGACACAGGGTAATTGTGTTCAAGATAAGAAATACCGGTATAAATGCACCGTCATCCTGAGCGGCTGTATGACGGAGCAGGCCCCAAGACGTATGACTCAAAACTCAGCATGATGGCTCGCGGTAAGAAGACTTTGCGTTTCTACACACGTTGCTTCTTATTTTTTTATAACATTTAAAAATATTAAACGAAAGATCTGTGTATTTTAGCATTTACCGTCTCCGTAGATGTCCACCCAGCACCGCAGTTTTCTGGTAAGTATTTACTATATTTAACATATTTTTATGTATTCTATTCATTGTCTAAACATCGGACTGTGTTTTTTTAATCAGAATTATCCATCTTTTAAAGTCACAGCCGCAGATTTGGAAGGAATCAACTTTTCACAATCACATTTTGGGAAGGTTTGTCTTTTTAAAATTTAAAACTCACACTGCATCCATTTCTGTGTTATAATAACAGTTTCAACAAAACATACTGAGGTTTAGCTGAAATATATACTCACAGATTTTACCGACAGTCTGAACGAGGTATGAGACCTCGACGGCAGTTTCACAGAGGTTTTACAAGAAATGCAAGCGGCTGAGGATTTGGTGTTGATCCCGTCAGAGGCTGCACCACCTCCTCCACCTGCCCCGACCAACACCACCCCTCCGGCGGGTGAAGAGCGCATCATCACTCCGATAGCTCCAGTGCCGGCTGGGGCGTGGAATCCGGCCGTCTTCCACGGGGGTATCGACGAGATCCTAGCGGGGGATTCGCTGGTCCGACCCCGGGGGAAAAAATAAAAAGAAGAACCAGCAGAGTGATTCGGTGGTACGTCCTGGGTTAACCGCGTAAAAATAAAAGGCAGATCCAGCAGGGACCACCGGCGCAAGGATCCGACGGGGCACAGGAGATATAAGGTAATCTTGACCATTTTTTAAACCTCCTTTGTTTTTAATGTAATCTATACGTGGAAGGAAGTTAACTCTTCGCGCTTCAGCGTTCAAATGAAAATACAACTTCCTTGCGTTTGGTCACAAGGCGATGATGATGATGACGTAACGTGTTCTCATAGGTCCTTGTCGTTTTCTTGGCTGTCTTGGCTAAATAAAGTAAATTCTGAGTCTGAAACTAAAACTCTGTGTCTAACTAAAATGTTTGCTTTAAAAGATTAAAAAGTTTATTGTTAATGATGCTAACCCATTAAATTTGTTATACCCAACAGACTCTCAGCCTATGGTCTCAACACCCCTGAGGGCCCAGACACCACCTCGGGTAGACCTCCCATCTCCTGTCAGGCGACAAACAGCACCTGTGACACCTGTTCTTTCATCTCCTCCCAGAGGACAGAAGCCTCACACTTCTTCTTCTGCGAGGGTTACCACTACAACCGACATTGAGAAGGCTCCGGCGAGACCCCACAGACGGCGTAAAATACAACGTGTCAGATCGACGATTGTCCGCAAACTCTTTGCGGATACTATCAATCATTCACCAGGACCGATAGTGGGAAGAAGAGGAATGGGAAGAACTCAAAGAGGCACCCGAAACCAGCAATTGGAAACGCTCCAGATGGTTACTCAAGTAATGCATTCTATCATTTCATCCTTCACTGCCATTTGTGAAAAAATGTTGTAATCTTAGTACGTATGTATATTTGTATGACATTTTTTAATTTAAAAGATGAATAGAGAATTTGATTCCGACTCTTTATCTTGTTCACCCTCATCCCAAGTATCTCTTGAAATTGAGTTAGCTGTAGAGCAATTATGTCATATTCCAACACCCTCTTCTGTCCATCAAGTCCCTCTCGACTTGCAAATAGCTGTAGATCAATTGATGATGAGCTTTATTGTCACTGTAACAGTACAAGTACAGCTGTAAAAGTACAAGTACAGCTCATCATCAATTACGTTCTATCCCAATATCCAACAATGTTGCCTTCAGAACCACGAAATCCTTTCCAAACCTGAGAAAACACATTCCAAAGATTAAATCAAAACAACTAAGACGCTTTCCACAACATAGAAAACATACTCCAAAATCTAAATCAGACAAAAATATCAGCTCTCAGCTCATCAAATGAACCTCAAAATGAACAAAATGAGTCTCAGTCACAGTCTCAGCCACAATCACAGCCGCAGCCTCACCAGGGGGGTGAAGGGTTGGAGCAGAGACACACTCCTGCTGAAGAGCAGAAGGAGGAGGCATTTAGAGGGGGCAGAGAGACAGAAACAGCCTCTTATGGTCGGTTTAACACTCTAGTCATGAGACACACATTTACAGTTCCTTGACCCGGCAATGTACCCGATATTGCCGCATTTTATCAACATGATAGGGGTAATTAGGGAATTAGCCAACAAGGTAGAATCGCGAGCTAGTCGCAATGATGTTATTCAGTTGGAGGTGGTAGGTGAAAATGTGCGTGATTATGTTTCAGTCACCAACAACGACCAAGGCAGAAATATTCTTCCAGCTTTTGAAGGTTTGCTCGATCGTATAGTACAGTCAAACAATAACATAGCCGCTGACAAAGGTGTAGAATTAATTGTTCACATAGTGCGGAAGCCTACAGGTGGTGCCAAACGTAAGATGGAGAAAACTTTAGATTGTGAAATTCTCAAAAAGAAAAGACCCCATCTCTATTTTGCAGATGACAGGGAGGATCAGCTCTGCTTTGCCGTCAGCCGTCATGTTATCCATCCGGATTTCACAGATAGTGTGATGGGTAGGGGGTTGCAGTGTCAGGCCTGTCACTTTCAATGACATAGCCAAATTTGAGGAGATCTTGAAGCGCAAAATTGTAGTGTTTTACAGAACATCTCATAATGAACCCCTCTCACATTTTGAAACAGACTTCCCCGATCGTTCCAAACCTCTGTTTTTATTCCTATTGCAAAATCATTACTACGGGATTAAAAACCTAAAAGCCTTCAGGGGCGCAAAGTTTGTTTGTAATTATTGTTACAAGGGTTTAAGTAACTCCTATGTGCACAGCTGTAAGGGTTACTGTCAAGTCTGCATCGACCCCATCTGCTATACACAAGAGCTCAAACCCATAAAATGCTCCGATTGTCACAGGACGTGTCGTTCACTCTCCTGTTTTGCTCAACACAAAGAGGCTAAGCCATGTCCTATGAACAAACAGGCTTTCAGTTTCTGTGATCAAGTAAAAAAAATGCAAACTATGCAATCTATGCTACTACGTTAATATGACCACAGGCAAGGCCAAGCAACGTTGTAGCACATCTAGATGTAGAATCTGCGGTGAAACATTACCGTCTGGTTCTGAAACAGACGATCACCTATGTTACATTCAACCTGTTGCCAGTGAGACCAAACATCTTGGTTTGGTTTTTTATGACTTTGAAACATTTGTCAACAAGAACAACGAACACATCCCCTTTCTAGTGTATGCAAAAACATTGAAAGGTGAAGAGAAGGTGTTTTACGGTCTGGACTGTGTTAAACGCTTTCTCCTGTATTTCAGGAGGAATCAGTACCGGGGAAATGTTTTTATTGCGCATAACGCTTGTGGATTTGACAGCTACCTAGTTTTAAAAGGTATATTGAAAGAGAAAGCATCGCCACAAAACATTCTCATGACAGGTTGTAAAATCCTCAGTTTTGAGGAACCCGATTATCAACTCAAGTTCATAGATTCTCTTTCTACCCATGCGTCTTAACGCCATGCCCAAGACTTTGGGTTTCAGCGATCAGATCAAGGGGTATTTTCCGCACAGATTCAGCTCAGAAAAGCACCTCATGTATGTAGGACCTTACCCTCCACCGTCTAATTACGGTATAGACCGCATGACGACGCGCGAGCAGGAGGAGTTTTACAGCTGGTACAGTAAAGCCAGTCAGGATATCTTTGACTTTAGGAAGGAAGCTTTGCATTACTGTAAGAATGACGTTGATATTCTCAACACAGGGTGTGTTAAATTCAGGGAGCAGTATCTCAGTGAGACAGGTGTGGACCCTTTCCGCACTATTACCATAGCCTCAGCCTGCATGAAGGTGTTTCTCACCAATTACTGGCAACCTAAAACCCTCGCCATACCATGCCCTGACAACTACACCCAGCGGTGTAAAAGATTCTCAAACGTATCCATCAGATGGTTGGAGTGGGTTATGCACAAGGAAAAAATCTTTATCCAGCATGCTCTCAACATGGGTGAAAAACAGATTGGTCGCTATTTTGTAGACGGTTACGCAGAGATTGACGGTGTAAAATATGCGTGGGAGTTTCACGGATGTTTTTATCACGGTTGTCGTGATTGTTTTAATCCTACAAAGACTTGTCCAATAAGGGGTTTGACCTTTGGGGAACTGCATGCAAAAAGTGAGGAGATGTTACAGTCTGAACACAACCTCTGCGTCATTGTGGTGAGAGAACACATGTGGAATGAAATGAAAAAATCGAGCGATGTAGTAAACTTTCTCCAGCATTTCAACTTCCCAGAACCTCTCACACCATGACAAGCGCTGTATGGAGGCAGAACGAGCCCTTTAAAGCTGAGGCATACTGCGGGGTCTGATGAAATTGTGCATTATGTTGACGTTTGCTCATTGTACCCATATGTCATGAGCACACAAAAGTTTCCCCTAGGACATCCTACCATCATTCACAAAGATTTTGGGGATCCTTGTAACTATTTTGGGTTAATGAGACCCACCGTATACCCACCACGTGGTCTCTTTTCCCCTGTTTTACCGTACAAATGCTCATCCGGTAAATTAATCTTCCCGCTGTGTCGTACCTGTGCTGAAACCAACAACCAAGAGGGTCTCTGTAGACACGACGATGAAGCCAGAGCGTTGACAGGGGTGTGGGTCACGCTCGAGTTTAACAAGGCCCTCGAGCTAGGGTACAGAGTGGCAAAAATCACAGAAGTGTGGCACTTTGACAAAAGTAGCGACTCAGTGTTTGTCGACTACATCCACAGTTTTCTCAAAGGTAAACAGGAAGCATCGGGGTACCCGCCTGATGCGACGGATCAGGAAACCAGAGAAAAATACATCAGGGACTATCATACAAATCAGGGCATTCTGTTAGACGCGGACAAAATTGAAGCAAATCCTGTCAAGAGACAAGTGGCTAAATTGTGTCTCAACAGTCTTTGGGGGAAGTTTGCGCAGATAGACAACCTAGTCCATACCAACATTGTCTCAGAATCTGAAGAGTTTTTCTCCTACCTTTTTTCGGGCACACACAAGGTTGAATACTTCAGCGTTCTAGACAACGAGAGAGCCTTAATTAGGTGGAGATACACAGACCGATGCAGTCAACCCCCGGGTAAACAGAACAATATATTCGTTGCGGCATTCACCACAGCACACGCACGTCTAAAACTGTACAGTTATTTAGAAAAGTTGAAGGAGAGGATTCTTTACATCAACACTGATAGTTTAATCTATGTGGTAAAGAAGGGTGACACGCCTTTAGAGATGGGTAATTATCTAGGGGACTTGACAGATGAACTGGACGGGGATAGCATTCAAGAATTTGTAGCCGCGGGTCCAAAGAGCTATGCATACCAAACAAACAAAAAAAAAAAAAAAGTAGCAATGCGCGTCAAAGGCATCACTCAGACTCAGGAATGCTGTGAGTTGGTAAACTTTGACAGCATCAGAGATCTGGTGGAGGGTTACCTGTGTGAGTGTGATTGATGTCCCACAGCAAACCATAAGTCGCGATAAAAAGAGCTTCGTCTTGAAAAACACATCATTTCAGAAAAAGATAAAGTGGTGTATGACAAAAGACGTCTCTTTGCTGATGGCACAACTTTGCCTTTTGGATATTGAGTTTGATTTTGTGTTGTTTTGTTTCATACAACTTTGCCTTTTGGATAGGCCTACCGAGTTTGATTTTGTGTTGTTTTGTTTCATTTTGTTTTAAAAATGTCACACCAGAATGTAATGGAGGAAGTTGATTTTGAACCTAGGTTTATATTTCCTTTCTCATGTTTGATTGTAGGACCTAGCGGGTGCGGGAAAACCTATTTTGTAAAAAATGTACTTGAAAACTGTGAACATGTCATGAATATTGTACCTGAAAATATTGAGTGGATTTATACTTCCTTTCAACCTATGTACAGCGAGTTGCAAAGGTTGAATAAAAAGATTACATTTGTTGAAGGATTGCCAGATTCTTTTGACGATGAAAACCTGTTTCCTCCTGATCAAAAACATTTGATCATTTTGGACGATGTTATTTTCCAAGCCTCTGACCATCCTGATGTAGTTAAAATCTTTACTCAGTATCGGCATCACAAAAACATGAGCGTCATGCTGTTGACTCAAAATGTGTTTCATCAGGGTAAACACGGTCACACCATTAGTTTGAACAGCAATTATTTGGTGCTGTTTAAAAATCCTCTAGACAAACTACAAATAAATATATTAGCCCATCAAATCTTTCCATCTCAAAAGGCATTTTTTTTAGAGAGCTTTGAAAACGCCACCAGAGACCCTCACGGGTATTTAATAGTAGACCTTACACCCGTCTGTCCAGAACGATACAGATTGAGGAGCGGTGTACTTCCTCACCAGCGGCCGACCGTCTATGTACCAAAATAAATTACCTAGATCATCGTCATCATGTTGGTACGTTTAAAAAGAAACGCTTCTTTACTTTCGGCTTTATACCACGCCACACCCAAGAAATGTAAAGATATTCTTATTCACAGCTCTCCAGACTTTATCCAAGCATTGTGTGAGATTGCTTTAAACCTTTTGAAGGGAAACATCCCTTTATCACCTTCTCAATTAAAAAAACTGAAGAAGCAGAAAGAAATTATCAGACTGTTGGCGGACAAGAAAACAACTTTAAAACGCAAACATCAGGTTTTAAAGAATCAGTCGGGCGGATTTCTTTTACCCCTGCTAGCCGCCGTCGTACCTATGATCGGGGATCTTATCGGGGGACTCATTAGAAGACAATATGTGAGAAGATGTCTTTGAGGAAGGCGCAGAAAATGTTTCTCGTCTCACCCCATCAGCTAAACTGTATGACTCAACCACCAGCCGCCATCAGAGAAACCACCGAGGATGAATTGGATGTCAAAATGAGAGCCGTATTAGATGAGCCGGGGTTGACTCCCGATGAAAAAATTAAAAAGTACAACGCTTTACTGCAAAGATATTTAACTTTGATGAAGCAGGGTCAGAGAGACCAGTGGCGTGTAACCCTAACTCTTCAGAGGGAACACCCGGACGAGCAGGGCGATGAGACCGAATTCTCAAATCAACAAAGCGCTCGGGTATCATCTAAGGCGTCGGATGATGCTGACCATGTGATCGCTGAAGTTTTGAAAAGCTTCCCCCCACGAGATCACAACAACACCGAATACATCTTAAAAAAATATCCGAGCGTGATAAAGGTTGGAATGCAAAGGGGGAATTTGTTTATAAGGGTCAAGTTGTGAAGGGGTCTCATATGACTGATTCATTGAAACACCTATCACACTCTTATAAATCATCCCGGACCGCGCCACAGACGAGTTGGTCAAAATTTTTGAATACTCTGGCTGATTTGAACATCCCTTTTTCCGCTGTGAAAAACCCACAAGCTCGTGATCAGTACCGCTCCCTCAAGACGGGTACGGTCCATGACCAAAATGTCATGCTTGGAAAAGAAACACCTCGCACAAGACGTGGAAAGATGAAGAAACAAATTACTCTGTCACCGAGTTGGGTGGGTACGGGCCATGCCCAAAATGTCATGTTTGGAAAAGAAACACCTCGCACAAGACGTGGAAAGATGAAGAAACAAATTGCTCTGTCACCGACTTGGATCGGTATTTCACCATAAATAAATAAATGTAACACACAACTTTGTCATTTATTAATAAACTGTTTTATTGAGCATATTTTTTGCGTGCTGTCTTTTTTTTCAATCAGCAATGAACTACAATTAAGTATCGGTTCAAACTATAAAAGTTTCATATAAGATAACATTTATCCGCAACAGTCTTTAAACCTCTGTAGAGAGCAGTTCCTCTGTTTCGGGATGACGTTGATTTTATTTTTGAGACGGTGTTTTCTCACAAAGTCGTACACCATACGATCATTTTTTATCACATCGTCGCTGTACAAAGACAGTACTTGGTGGTAAGATAATCAGCAGGCCCGATGACAGAGATAATAGATGCAGTGTTGCTCGCAGATGGTTGACAGGGGGTGTTACAGTTGACGGTTGTGGTACTTTCCAAAAACTGTAAGATGCTTGAGGGGTAGTGATCAAAGTCTGGCGGAAATCCATAAGAGTCAAAAAAGGTGGCTTCGCCTCCCTTTTCTAGTGTTTCCCAGGCATGTGAGCAGGGTGTGTGTTGACTATGAAGCAGGCCGGTGTCCTAAAGGATGGATTCAGCGAGGGTAATAGGTCACAGGCCCACACACCGCAAAATACATCTCCCAGCAAACGATTCAAAATACTTTCTATCTGGAGATTATCCTTTTTTTTAAATTATTTTTTATTTATTTATTTTTTTCTTCAAATTAGTAATAATCCACAAGCACCTGTCTTTTTGAGTCGATCTCCAGAATTGAATCAAAACAGGCATAGACTATAAGAGTAGTGGTTTGTGGTAAGGGTGCTCTGAATCTCATCTCTAGTCTTAAATTACCGCTGGAGACGGGAGATAAGGCATCGTTGTCGTCAGCCGGGTTGAGATTAAACACAAACAGAGAGTATCCATTGTTAAATTCCTCTTGGTCGATACTCAGGGGTAAATCCTTAAGATGTCTCCCCGTAGCCAGGAACATGTTGTAAAACTCTCTAATGGACTGTCCGTTGTTGAACTGAGGTTGAAAAGCCTTAGCGGGAATCTGTTTACCATCCTGACAGAGAGCTAGATATTCTACATCATTGTGAATAAAATTGAAGGGTGACAGGTCTCTTCTCCCGGTGAAAGCTTCGTGGTGCACCATACCCAAAACTATATATTTAGGCATAGCCCCCAGAAAAGATTCTCCTGGCTTCACATTCTAGAGTTTTCAGGGATAGAGTATGTCTTCACATTGACGCGTGAGATGGGGTAGAGCGCGTTACCTTTCATTAAGGCTGCTGCGTGACCCAATCGCACGGCTGGGGACACAGACACTTTTTTGGCAAACAGAGATGCCCCCAGCATTTTCAGACGAAACATGGAGTCACGGGCTCCCATTAGACAGAAAGCGTCGCTGGCACGGGTTAGTTTAATTCTCAGGTCAACAGAGTTCAGCAAAAGTCTCTCACAAAAAAATACATCCCCGTGGAGAGGACCAAACAGGTGTAGTTCTCGTGAATTAGTTGTGAACGCGGCTCTCATGTTTAACCCTCTATTGGGGCCGTTGACGGTCACTCTAGAGTCCATGGCCCCGGGGGTATCTTTGTAAAAAAGACCGGCTGAGAACTGACTGGCGAGCGCATCTCCTGAAAAGTTGAGTAGGGTCTCAATCATGACACGGTACGGGTGTGTGGCGCTCGATTGTGAAATCAATCTATCCCCCAAAATAACGTTGCGTTGATTGAAGATTGTATTCAGAGGGTAACTGATAAGGCCCACCGCCGCATCATTGGCCAAGTCTGTACCGTCCGCGTTGGTGATTTTCACACGGAGATGCAGCAAAATATCGTTCAGATCCAGATAATTTTCACCGTCTCAGGGGATATAAAATTCTATAGGACCACCGTCTGTGATAGCCGACACGGGGGAAATTTCGGTCTATGTTTTATCTTCGATGGAAAGCTGTGTCATAGGTGCTGTAAATAAATCCAACTCAGCGAGGGTGCACTCTGGGGATTTCTGGTGTAACAGAGCCATGATTTTTTAATTCTTTTGAAAAAGAAATCAGAATTCAAATATGTCAGAGCTCTGGGGAGAATTCCTCTTTGCCTGCCTGCTTCTCGCGACTGATTTCCTCTTTTTACTAGCCCACACGGCGATTCTTATACATTTATTATTTCAGCGGCCTTGATCCAACTGTTGAATTTCTCAGGCCAGTTTTTCCAACGTACAAAGACTTGTTTTTCACCCCTCACGGTACGTCGTTTCAGAATCTCCTAGACGTGGTAGACTCTGTCTTTATCCTTTTTTACTTTTTGCAACTCTGCCTCGTAAAATGAACCTTGGATGGGTTCTCCATCATAATCTTTCAGTTTGTACACAGGAGGTTCGCGAGGGATGCACTCAGAAACTGTAAACACTTCGTCCGTAAAACTCTGTTCATACTTTTTATCAAACACACCTCTCTACTTTGATATCCTGACAAGGTCTCCCTCCTTAAAAATTTTCTTTAATTCAGTCCTCTGTGGGGCGAGAGATTTACCGTACAGGTTTTCAAACACTTGATAGACGTTCTCTGCGGTTACATCCATAGGCACCATTTTTATGCTGCCGTGATAACTCTGATTATAGCTTTTCATCAAGTCTTGTAAGACGTCGAGGTATCGCATGGTGTTGTTAGCTGTGAAATATCTCCACATTCTGCTTTTTAAAGTGTGATTAAATCGTTCAATCACAGAGGCATTGAGATCGCTAGCTGTGGAAAAATGTATGCTGCCGTGTTTTTTCATCAGAGCCTCAAAACGCTTGTTAAAAAATTATTTTCCAGCGTCGGTTTGTAGTTTTAAGGGTGTCTGACTCTCCTCAAAAATTGACTCGAAGGCCTCAACCACCTCAGATCCGGTTTTTCTCTTTAGAGCACGTACATAAGCCTTTTTGGAAAACACATCTATGATCGTTAATAAATAATTATACCCGTCACTCTGCTAAGGCTTGCATATCGTATAGGTCAGCTTGAAATTGGTTTAAAGGACATGGGACAAAAACTCTGTTTCTAGTAAAATGTATTCTGACAGGTTTGTGTAGAGTGTATGCATCCTCTCCATATAAAAAGTCTTTGACCTTTTCACGCTCAACCATCTTGCCCGTTTCATCATGCACTCCCCTACAGAGGCGTTCTGCACCGCCGAAGCTACCCGGGTGTGTTGGGTTGTAATAAAAGTTTTTCATGAAGCGTACCTCAGACATGTTGAGACCAGAATGAGAGAAAAAGATCATGCGTCGGGTATTTGATTTTTTTTTTTTTTTAATTAGAATTCAACACAAATACAACAGTGTGAAAAACAATACATACTTTTTAAAATTAGAATTCAACACAAATACAACAGTGTGAAAAAACGATACATACTTTCTTTAATTAGAATTTAACACAAATACAGCAGTGTTAAAAAACGATATGAATTATAGAAAAAACTTAATCTAACTAACAAAACAATTTGTTGTCAAAAAAGAAAAACTACTTATTACTACTAAAACATATGGTCATGAATAGAGTTTGTGCTAACAGAGAAAAATCTATAGTACGCTGCATATCAGCGTGCAGTTTTTTGAGTTCATCCGTAACGTTGACAGGGTGGTTGTTTTGCAAAAGTTTGCTGGTAACATCGACAAACATAAAAAACGAGTATGTGCCAGGGTGTAACGATGTCACTCGTTCGTTCTTTTAAAAATTTTTCAAAACTCTCTGACATGCGGTTATTGATGTGGTTCATGATCTGAGTCACGATTTTTCTACAGAAATTCCACATTTTCCTGCCGTTTAATGCTCCAACCACAGGTCACACAGTTTGTCAAGTTGTTCTTTTTTGGTCCTGCTGTCTCCGTCCTCTCGATCCAACATCTTATCGAGTGCGTTGTAGATGAAGCTTGTTGATTTCAGCTCGTGTAAAAGACTCTCCACCGTATTTCTGATCCTCACTTGATCCGCCTTGATGTTTTGCACGGATAGGAAGTGTTGAATGGCTGGAATAAGCTTGGGGGTGTAGAGCCTTTTCATCAACCAGAAAAAGTTTTCCTGGTAGAAGCCTTCCAGACGCACATTCAGGCATTTGTGCTGTCTCTGGCTGGGATGATTAATGCGACACCCCACGCACATCTCATCTTGGTACAGGGACAGAGTTTTGCTCAGCAGGTGGAGCACGGCTAATTTTACACCTTTAAAGAAAGTATCATTAAAGAAAGTATCAGTTAGCCAACCGTCAGGTTGGTCATGGTCACCTTGTTCAACAGCCTGAGTTGGCAAATCATCGGGTGGTGGAGTTGGTGGAAGGTTGTCATTCTCCCCAGTCATCATAACTGCATTTTCTAAATCCGATTTGTAATCTCTTGAGGGAGCCGGGTGGATGGTTGTTGCGATACGCCTGGACGTGTAGCTTCTCTGAGGGGTGCACATGTTTCTCTTTCTTGTGGTGTTTATTTTTCCGCTTTGGTAGGTTGTCTCTTTAGTGTGTGGCGACGTGGTTTATCCTTGCATGGGAGGGGTGAAGGGGTGGTTTGTCTCTGACGTGTGTGTGTGGGGGGTGGGAGTAGAGGGGTCTTTTTTTTTTCACCAGGACATTATCCCAGATATGGCAACTGTGAAAGAGCGAAGTGATCGTATCACTGATCTGATCCAACTTTTCACTCCAAACTTCAGCCGGTAAAGCCAACAAAGTCCAGAAAACACTGTATTCGGAATTGAACAGATCCAACACAAAATACAATTTAGCTTCTTCCCTACAGGCTCCATCTTTCTTTGACTCTTCTTCTTTATTCTCTAACCGGTAACTGACGCGGAAGAACCAACGACCCGAAGTTGAGGTTTTTGACAGCCAAATAGCCGCAAACGATTTTTGCACAGATTGCAAAGATTTTTGTTCCTCTTCTACCACCTCCCTGATACTCCTCGGATTGATCAACTTTAACACACCCCAATCGTTGGAAGATAATGTGGCTAGATCCAGCAGGTCCCCTGGTGTGTCACCTTCACTTCGCTGATAGAGACACAGTTCCCCGGTCTGGTACCTGAACATATATCCCCAGCTACCACACAACCCATAGGGTTCTAAAGACCATTCCTCATGCAGACGCAGGGTGAGCGGAGGAGGCATTTGGGTCCTGGCTAATAAAAGACGCTGCGCGATCGACCGACATGGTGAGTACACTCTCCTCTTGAAAATACACTGACTCTATAGTTCTCTATAGTTCTGTGACAAAGTCTAGACTCTGAGAAACTTATGTGCAAGCATGGGAAAAAAAAGGGGGGGGGTGTCAAAGGTCAACCCCTTCGTGTGGGAAAAAGGGGCAGGTCAAAGCTCAACCCCTCCCCTTATGCAAATTAGGTCAAAGGTCAGACCTGTCAAAAGTTTGATGTGAAGTGGATACTTCCTCTCTCTCTGATGTATAGTGCAAACAAGGTAGGACTATACAGCAGCCCTGTCTAGTTTGTCTCTCTAATGTGAATCTTTCCGATAGAGAGGCTACAGCAAGGGTGAAACTCCTACAAGGTAGGTATAAAAATTCCCAATTGACCATATTGAATGCTTTTCCTGCTTTTAGGCTAATCAAAGCTACTGGTTGATTATTTATATGTATTCTATGTATAATGTGCAATGTTGTCCTAGTGTTGTCTTGTGTCCTTCTCCCTTTAACAAATCCAATTTGGTCTTTACCTATCAAGTATGATACAAATGTTTGGAATCTGCTTTATAAAATAGAAGAGTAGATCTTGTAATAAACATTAAAAATTGATATTAGTATATAATTCTGGCAATATTCCTTATTCTTCAGTGGCTTAGGGAGTAATTATTGCTTCTTTCCATGAGGCGGAAGTTATATCTTTAGCCATGATCTAGTTAAAGGCGGTGTAGAGTAGAGGTGTAAGTTCTTTTTCAAACTTCTTGTACCACTCAGATGGAAATCCGTCACCACCAGGTGCCTTGTTTGATTGTAATTTGCCTATTGCTTTCATCTATAGTTATCTTTGTGGTTATGCATTTATTTTTCATATCTATTGAGGGTAGGTCTAAGGAGTCATGGAATGTTTTAATATTTTCATTTGAGGCTGATGTTTGAATGTGAAGTTCTTTGTAGCTGTCTTCAAAGAAATGTTTACCAAATGTAATTTCTGTCTGCTGTCTCCATAGTCGTTTTTCTAATAACATGGCAGCTTTGGGGCCTGATTCATAGTAATTTACTTCATAGTACCACTTTTAATGCATCCCATAGTATTGCTGGTTCCATCTCCCCATCATTTTTTCCTCCACATAACTAAACTGAATGTCTGCTTTGATTTGCTCAATGACCAATTTATTATTTAATATTCCCGTGCTCATTCGCCATCTTGTATCTTTTCATCTACACCTCAAATAAATCTAAAGATAAATGGCACTATGATCGGTCACATTAGCCTTTCCAATTTGACATCCTTGTATTTTATCCCTATTGTCTTTGTGCATGAAAAAATTATCAATTCTGGCGTAAACGGAATGTGTTGTTGAGTAATGACTGAAGTCTCTCCACCGAGGATATCTCTCCACACATCAAAAAAACCCATTTCCTCCTATGTATTTTTCAACAATTTTGTGATGGATTTCTTGTTTCTCTTAAAACTAGTTGTGTCCAGGCCATAGTTCACAATCACATCAACATCTCCACGAATGCATATGCCCTTAGTTTCTACAGCAGTAGTATCAACTAAGGATTTAAACAATTTCTTATCACTCTCAGGTGGTGCATATACAGGTATGTTCACCAAAGTAATCAACAATCGATCAGTTGTCTCTTTTACAATAACAAATCGTACCTCTGTATTTTTTACTTCTTTTTGGCACTCAAATTTCATTACATTTTATATTAGAATTGCTACTTCTTTTTTTGGTATTAAAGGGAGAATGATATAAGTTATTTTTGATGGTTTCTGATTGATCTTAACCCTTTTGTCTGGGTTTCCTCAGCCATTAATATTTAAAGACATACAGTAAGCTTGATCTCTTGGTATTGGTATTCATGGGCCATTTTAGGTCTATTATCATTGTAGAAACTCCCCCACAGGTTTTCAGTAATTCAAAGTAATTAACAACATATACACAACATATATGCATATATACAAATAGGGCAACCTCCAAAAAAAACCCTCATTTTATGTTGACTCTCTTTTTGTTCAGAGGGGAAGGGCCCCCAGATGGTACTGGGACTCAACCCATATGGGATTGTTTTTTTATCTGTAACCCTCTTTCCCTTTTAATTTAAACTACTTAGTAGTCACTCATCTTGCTTTATTACTGGAATTCTTGCAGCCGTCCTTTCGCATGTCTGCCCTGGACATATCTCAGAAGTTTTCCTTCTGAGATATGTCCAGGGTTCCCTGTTGACTGGAGCCTTTTGAGAGGGGCAGAGTCTTTGTATCTGCCTCCCATATTTTCCACTTCATATCCCTATTTCAGCAGGTTGCTGGCAGCCTCCTCTGTGCTGCCATACCTTTTTGTTCCACTAGCCCAGGGGATGCACATCTTGCAACATCCTCACATAGTAGTGGTGGTCAAAATAAATCCTTTTTGAATCGACTTTGAAGTCAAATTTAATCAAATTTGGCTGTTTTCTTTTCCCATTTTTAAAAAAATACCATGTCTTCATAGTAAACTGCTGACAATTGAGGACAATTGACCTTGGAGGTTGCTCTGCTTTGGGCACAACATAACCGAGTCACTCTTGACCTCGATTCCAAGTAATCTAGCTTCTCCATCATAATTTTCTGCTCTTTCATTCTTTCCTGTAGTGCAGAATTTGCCTCAGAGCTCCACAATTCAACTTCTTCAGTGAATGTCACTGTGAGGCAAATTTTATCGTGTGGCTCTCCTATTTCTGTGGTTATTTTTGCAAATTTCTGGTCAATGTCCTTCTTGAGTTCTGTCCGTTCGTTTGTCATATGGATTGTGATTTCATCCTTAAGGATTTTCAGGTCTGTTTTTATTTTATTTTATTTTTTGCAGGGCTTTAATGTGTTTGCTAATGCCATTCTAACTGGTTTGAAATGGAGCTGTAGTATCAGGTGTTGCGTTTCTGTTGAAAGTCCGCTCTTGTTTAGAGGTCCCAGGTCCCTCTGTATTAAATTCACGGGTTTATTGTGCTGTCATAAGGGATCTCACAACTCAATGATTCATGCTACTACACTGCCCCACTGGAAATCTTTCTCAGGTGTGGCCAGAGGTAATATGATTTTGAATTATCTGTCCGTCCATGTATCCTATTCTTGTGAACACAATATCTCTGAAAAACCTTGAGGTAATTACTTAAAATTTGGCACAAATATTTGCTTGGACTCAAGAATGACCTAAGGAATTTCCTTACATCTGACACAAATGTCCTCTAATTAGAATTTGGCGATCAAAGGTCAAGGTCACTGTGACCTCACAAAAACTGTTTTTGGCCATAACTCAAAAATCCATACAGTAATTATGACAATTATGGACAAACTAACATAATTATAAATAAGAGGATTACTTTTAATATTTGGATGAAAACCCTTCACAGTCAATGACTGTCTAAGGATCACCATTGTCCTCCATGGAGATGCATCAACAGACCTTTACTGCAACTGCTGGGTTGAGATTAGGTGACTAACTTGGCCATTGGAGAATATTCCATTTCATTGCCTGAAGAAGCTTCTGGGTTGCTTTCGCAGTATGTTTTGGGTCATTATCTGTACTGTGAAGCACCATCCTATAGATTTTTCAGCGTTTGGCTGAATCTAAGCAGATGGTACAGCCTTATACACTTAAGAATTCATCCTGCTACTTGCATCACCGTGACATCATCAATAAAATGCTCCATTGGCAGCCATATGTGCCCATGCCATAACACTGCCTCAACCATGTTTGACAGATGATGTGGTATGCTTTAAATCATAAGCTGTTCCTATGGTTTTTAATTAGTCTCAAAACTTACGCACATAAAAACCATCCAGGTGCACATGACACGAGGGCACAAACCTGATCTGCAAATGCTTCTCAATGAGAGAAAGTAAATGTAATAACTTTATCTGATGAGTTGTAGTTATCTATCACATGCAGCATCCATATCTTAAAATAGCCTAAAAGGCAATTTAAACGTAACATTTTTGCCTGGTTATGATTTTTTAAAATGTTGATTCTAATGTGACTTCAAACTGAATGTTGTTGCCGTTTGTATAAATCCATGGTTTAAAGCCCTGGGCCGGTCCTGTATTAGTCTGTTAAACATCAAGTCCGCTAGCAGAGCACTCGTGAACGCACAGCGCCAGATCGAGAACGTTTTTCGCTCGTTCTCATTGCCCAAAGGGATGATAGGAGTGACACTACTGTGCAGTCTCTATGGGCCGCATAATGCGGAAGTAACCCGGAAGCCAGAAACTTTTTCGGCGTATGCGCCAGGCGAGCAACTTGTATTGAACTGAATGGGCGCCATTTTAAGATCCGTCATCCAGTTCTTATAATACATCCATGGTCCAACAGCTATATTGATTGTACACACACACACACACACACGTGTTGTACATATTTTCACATTACAAATTGCTCTAAATTGTCCGATGACCTGGCTTTCTCTATTTCAATGCCGGCATAAGAGAAATAGCTTATAAGCTACACACGGAGCTAACTCAGCCCAACCGGTCAAAAAACCTGCTAAGACCCGCTAACATCGGGCTTTTGTCAGCAGTGATGAAGGGTTTAATCAGCATTCACAGTCGGGTTAAATTGATTTGCAGTAGACATGGGTATTTATTGGCTCCTGCTCCGATCGGCATTGATGTAAACACAAAACCCGGGTGAACCCGCTAATTTTTGCCTCTTTTCCTGCTGTAACGTCTCAGAGGACACAGACACACACCTGTCACCTGTCCGGCACGGTGCCGTTACACCAGAAACTCCGCGGCTACACTGATGATGGGGAAGAAAGAGTGAGCTGTAGCTCTGACAGTTTTAAAAACACACAATTGCAGACCGAAACATCTCATATGGAGGCACCAACACTTTGACAGACTTTCACCAGTTTGCAGGGCGGCTAGCAGCTCACTCTTCCTCCATCGCTTCTGTGTGTGTGTGTGTGTGTGCGCGCTCTAAGTGCAGTGATGACATTGCTCCCTGCAGTTGTGTGTCCTGAGTCCGAACAGACAAACTCGACTGGCGGTGGAAAAGAAGTGTATCGGCTTCGGAACATCCTTCTGGTCATGAAAAGAAGGGAAACGTCATGAGTGAATTACTGATTATCTATTCATACATTATTACTAATAACAACACACCGTTGGTATTGCAGCCTGGAGGGAAGGCTTAGCTAACCAGTGATAACACTGAGCAGGAGAACGACTGATGCTGGTACACTCCAGACTTTTATACCGCTACAGCTTTAGGGGCGGGATCAAGTGGCAACCCACCGTGATGTTACCCATTGGTTTGCGAACTGCTGTTTTGAAGCCTCAAGTTTGCAGTTTGGCTGCCACCATCTTGATTTTTTGAAACCAGAAGAAAACATTTTTGGAGAAGAGGGTGGAGCTGAGGAGGAGTGAGGGGTGGAGCTGACCTAAGAGCCGAGGTCACTGTGCCCGCCAGTTCCCACCCACCTACACCGGCTATCTGACGGACCGTGAGAGGCTGCTCCGTGTGAATCCGAAATCAGTCGATTTCCATAAGTCAAGGTAAACTTTAGTACTAAGTGATAACTTGCTGTTAATAGCTAACTACATGCATGTGGAAAATATTACATATAGGAATGTAATGTACACACAGATAATGACATGTTATTGTAACTGAAGTTACCGTGTGCTTACACACAGAGTAAGCTAACTGTATGTAAGCTAACTGTAGAGTAGCAGCAGTATAACATCTTGCAGTAAAACCATAGACTGTAAATGGTAAAACACTTTACTGTTGTGTTTTAAAACTGGTTCTGTGAATCAAAGGTTATTGCCTGACTTCATGAGTGTTAACGATGACAGCGGGTTGTCGGTGTCGTTAAGTTACAAAACGATAACGTTATTACAGTGAACTGTGCTGGAGACCTGCAGACCCAGCAGATCAGTGTTATTGATTGTTTATTCTCGCAGTGCAATCGAGTGTGCGTTGATATGAAGTGTGGTTCAGTGTTTTTAGTTTTTCGTTAATTTCATCGTTAAAAACGGGCGTCAAAACATCTGTTGAAATTATTATTTCTCTCTTTCAGAATAAGTAACATCACTGTCTGCTTGGATTGATTATTGCATCTGCACACACTCAATACCACTTTAGTGAGTATTAGTTTCTATTATATTATATATTGTTAAACAGGGCAGCAGTTTTTACAACTAGCTGGAGGGAGTACTGTATTTTCAGATAACTGTGCGGAGTTAATCTAATAAGAGTGATTCTTATTTTACCTTTTTCTAGCTAGAATATCACACATATCTCACTATTACAGTGTTTCTTTCCATCTGGCCAAGGTCTGGATCACTGGGGATAACTACATCCATCGTGGAGCCCAGAGAGCTACAGACACCACGGGGATCAACCTTGGTGATGATGGTGTCTCCGTCCATTGGTTTGGCTGGGGTGGTCTGAAGTGGAAGCTGTCTAACACCTCTACTACTTGTTACTAAAAATGAGGGATTGAACAATTTATTATGCAAACTTGTGACAGTTCACCTTTACCTTGAGCCACAAAAGTATTTTATTTTTATTAAAGTTACTGAGTTTAGTAAAAACTTTTTACATAACTTTCCAGTATTGTTGATGGTTAATGATTTTGTTGAAATTGATGATTTTTAAAGGTGCAATAAAAGTATTTATGAATCTCTTGGTCTAAGTCTGTTGATGGCTTTATGGTATAAATTTTGACAATCCAAGAACATTGACAATGAAGGATCAAAAGCCAGATATTTTAGTTTGTGCTTTCCATGTGTTTTATGTACTTTATGTACTATGAATTATCAACTTCAATGACACTGAACACTCATTCACCAAACTGTACTGTTAAATTTATAACAAGGTGTACGGTAAATCTGGAAAACCCAGGCAATACTTCTGTAGTTCATAGAAAATGCTCTCAGTACACTTTAATCACAGTAGGTTTATTTAAGATTCCATAAACAAACCTACAATCACAAATTAGAAAAGCACATTAAACCCATTTCAATGACAGTAACAGCAGATATGAGCAAAACTAATGTGCATAAGCTGTACTTCACTATACAAAAGAAAAACCATAAAAGGACCTAAAATATCAATTTCTTTACTGCTTACTTGACTGTTTTAAAATCTCACTGTCAAATCTGCAGTACACACCAAAGATTTTGTAAGGCTAATATTTCTGAAGTGGTAACAGCAGCACACATCTGTTACAGGAGTCACATTCTGCTCCTGGTTGCACTTCTGGTTTGACTGTGCCAGCTGTTGTCCAGTGAAGATCCTTTAAATGTCAAATTGTGAAATACTTTCATTTGTGAAAGTGGTGACTAGAGTAAGACTAGAGTAACGCTAAGGACAAAGAATATTAAACAAACTTCTACAGAACTAGTCTGTCTTTCCATCAGAGGCACCTGAACTGGAAGTGGTTTTCTAGCATCATCATCACCATCCATTTGAGAACTAAGGATGTTGTCCATGCAGCCTCCTTTCTCCACAGCCAGATGAATGGAAACAAATACTGTGCTCCATACATGAGGGCCTCCTTCTGTTGGCAGTGGTCCTTCAGTTTTCAGTGTGGATACCTTTAAAATCACAGTAAAAGACTAGTTCAGACATGATGGATCAGTTAATCACATACATAAACCAGCTGTCAGGATAACTGCATGAATGCCTACTTCAGTTGAGAAATATTGTGTTTGCACTTACAGCATCAAATGAATTAACTGCTACATGTTATGTACTAATATTATTTTCTACATTGCGTATTATACATAACTTCTAACCGTATTGTGATGATCGGGGTGAATGAACAGAACTTCTACATAGAGACTCTAACGTGTGTCTTTTGTGCACAACACATCAATACACCAAGTTAACACTTCACTTCAGGGTGACATAATCTCTAGGGTCCTTCAGATTATGAGTATATCTGATTGTCCAGTAATAAGAATATCTGGGTCGAATAAAAAGGACAGATCCAGTAAACCAGCATAATTTACAGTCTACATGTTAACCACATTTAAATTACGTTAAGGTTAAGTTAACCCAAACTTTCACAACATCCAAACTGACATTTTAAGAACTTTAATAGCATTAATGGAGCTCAATATGAGCCCAACACACTAACGCAGTACACTTCGACTGGACCTTGTGTTCCAGAAACACAATAATAACGTCGGTACCTTAACATTAGTTATATGCACATTTTAGTTGGGCTTTTAACATCATATTCAAACATGTATTAACACCTCTAGAATAAAGTCACCAGGTCACCATCCCAGCTAGCGCTAGCTAGCCAGCTGGGTTAGCAAGGTGCATTTGTAATTTATCTACACTACGATATCAATTGGAAATTGGGATGCTAATTTTGGCTAGCGAAAACACACTTAAGCTAAAAATAAAATGTACTTACCGTATAATCTGAACAGCCGATTCCTTAGAGTGTCTTTTGGTTCAACCAGACGCTGATCAATGCTGACATTTTAGGCGAACAAAAAGGACGAAAACACTACACCCAAAAACAAGTTCACGGCTAATTCAACATCATTGGTTGTGTGAGAGGGGACTGCTCTTGATTGACAAGTGACATGTGTCAATCATATGTTAGCCACGCCCCAATGCATACCCTACTTTATGGTCTATTTTAAATTCAATGGGACTATAATTTTAAAAATGAACATCATGTTGTATTGAAGAAGACTTGAAACTAGCGATTGAGACCATAAACTCGTTATGAAAACGTTTACTGGGGTCATATACCAAGTGAGAAGTAGGGTCATTTTCTCATCGACTTCCATACAATCGGACTTCTTTTTGCAACCAGTGGTGTCGTCCCCTGATGGTCATTCGACAGAATGCAGGATTAAGGCACTTCCGCATTGGCTTCATTTTCCGGAGCCAGCGTCGACGTCCATTTTTATATACAGTCTATGGGCGGGATATGCTAAGTGGGGGACCAAGTGCGTCATCAGTACCCCATTTAGGCCCCGCCCGAAAAAACGGTCAACGCAAAAATGATGAAACACAGTTTAAGGTATAACTGCACAATGCAGTACCACACAAGTTTCACATGATTCACATGTTTTCAGGAATAGTTCTCCAACATATATATTGATTTTATAAACAAATCTGTGAATTTGCTTAACAGCAGTCCTCCTTCACGAAGGTTATAATGTTAAGTTTTTGTTGAAACTCAATTAAATTGTATTATTTTGGAGGTTGTGTGTGTTGCTGTTGAACTGTACTCCATTACAGTGTGTCTGTTGTTCAGCCGAGCCTTCATTGATTTAAATGTGGTGGACAAAATAATAGGAACACCTGCCAATACAATGCAGTGCAGTTCAACAGCACCACAGACCACATCCTCATAAACGATCACAGTGTGTTAAACATAACATCCAAAGCATTCACAACTTCATTGCAGTACACATCTGATTCCACTGACCAAATTTCACATTGTAAGGGTAGGTTTTATGCAGGATGTTGTTTTGGATTGTGTTGGGGTTTCTTTTTTTCTTGTTTCATGGTGTTGTATTCCTTTTAGGAAGTATTTGCTTAAATTAATAGCATCAGACCACATATACTCAATGAAAAGCTGCATCTTAATCCTACAACCATCATTTTGTGGCTTATTTGAATTTCAATCTGTTTTAGCCTCAAATCAGTTGGATGTATTGTAAAATATTCTAATTCTCTTTCCACCCCTGATTTAATGTAGTAAAAAAATTGTAAAAACACTGTATCATGAGTTCAGTATTACCATGTCAGATAACTCTGCTATCATTTTGAAGTCCAAGTAAGGGCAACAATAAATGAAATACTACAATCCAAGGTAGGATGCATAGGCATTTTAAATTGATAATGAATGTTAAGGTATCCTCATGCCAAATAAATTTTTTGCCCATGCCTTGTCATTTTTCCATTTCCTCAAATGGAATCAAATCTGGAAAATACATCTGCTCTATAATTAGACTATGGAAAAGGTTTGATTTGGTTTAGATACAAGAACAACTCAGATAGGTTTCAGGAAAGATCATGATTTGGTTAAAGTAAGTTTAACCAAATAAGTTTTTTAGAAAACAGATATTTTGTGAAACTGCTTTGAAAACTCTGCAGGTTTTTATTCAAAAAACATTTTAAAAAAACATGCTCTGAAACCTTCAACAGCCCTCTTTAGCCCACAAGTTATTTTGCAGAACAATTTGAAAAGAACAAAAAGAACAACATACACATTATGAATCAGCTGTTGATGGCCCACCAATTTGCAAATACAGCATGGTAACAGTAAATCAAAGAAAAATGTGCCTCCTATAAACATGGGCACATGTCTGGATTGTTTTTTTACACTGACCGTGGAAGATGGCGCACACACGCTTCTCTGCTGGTGCAGCTTTGGAACAGATCCTGGACATGAATGAAAATGACTGCAACTTCTGCTCTGTAACTGTTCTGATTTCACACATTAAATAGAAGAATGATAAATAAACTGCTCTAATCGCCTCACTAGCAGCATATCATTAGCCACTTTTTGGCATGGATGTATTATAGGACCCTCTAATAATACATCCATTTTTTTCAATCTCAGTGTCTCTGCATGAATGTTAGTTTCCATAACTGCCCATCTTAAAATATATATAAATAAATAAAGTGCTAGAAATTCAAAGGTTTTACAGTTTAAAAATCTAGTGAGACAGATTTGCTTCCATAAAAACAAACCTAAAAAATGGTAGAACATATGGTGAAAGTTAATTTTTCATGCAGCCAGAGGTGCACAGTACATATGGATGGATGTTGGAGTTGCTGAATTTTACAGATACACTGGAGGGATATTCTACAGATACCAGACCATACCCTGTAGTGTACACACAAGTGAAAGCCTGTGCATAGGTCCTCTCAATGCCCCTCATTTGTGATGAAATACAACAAGCTCATGGGAGGTGTGGATTTGTCTGATCTAGTATTACACAACACAGCACTTCCTCCTTTGCTCCTGTTATAATTATTACAGTCTCTAGAGAGCTTAGACTTTTAGGGCACTTGCTGAAATGTCTTACATAACACTTGCATCTGTGATGCTGTCATCCTTCTTGGGATGACAGTGTCCTCTGTCGTTTTGAATTTGGCACACTGAAGGAAATAACCACTATGAAGATCAAATGCTACAAGTTATCATTATTGAGTTTAGTAGTAGCTGTACCAGGATCAGCAGTCTTAGTAAGAGTAATTACACCAGTACTAAAAGTGAAAAGTTGCAAAATGATGATGTGAGGATTAAAGCCCTTTGAATTGTTGCATTCAGACACAAATAAAACAAAAACAAAAACAGTGTAAATATGTTGCAGTCATGTGTTATGCATGTTTGTGTGCCTATGTGTCTATGTGCCAAACAGAATGTGAGGACAATGGCACCCACCCAGATATTTTCCTTGGACAATTGAGTGGTGTCCTCCTTTTCTTCAGTTGAGACTGTGTTTTATAATTAAAACATCATCTCCCAACGGCTTGCTCCAGATGTGCTGCTGAACTCATCAGCCTCCTCTGGGCCACAGAGAGATAGCACATACAACCAGACAGCTTGAACTGAGGGAGCCTTGGTCACAAAGCACATTTGTTTTAATACATCCCATCCCATGTAGTTTTTGCAGGCCAGCACAATGAGCAGTGGCTGTCTCATTGCTTCCAGCTTGCATTTATTTATGAAAAGATTCTTAAAGTTAAACATAGCAGCACATAGAACTACTCTGTTTATTCATAAGTGTTGGACAGAACAAAATAGGATTTAGTTGACAGCAGTAGGAGTAAAAAAGTAAAGTTCTGAGGGTGTTTGTCCAGTGGGGGGCATGAATGTTTTCACCACAGTATATTTCATTACAATCTGCCAATTTAATTATGAAATGTTTAATGTTGCTATGTTTATGTCATGTCGGAGTTACTGTAAATACCACCTACCACCTATAAGCAAGCAAACATCAGTGCCTCAGTTCAGCCAGCCTGTTGTACAGGGTAATTGAATTAAATTATATGGCTATAGTGTCACAGTGCACACTATTTTTTAACCCATGCACAACCATTGCTGCAATCATGCATCTGTCTTGAGATGCCAGATAAAAACAATGCTTGCAAGACATAAACATGAGAACCTTTCCCATTTTGCCCTGATGGTGGTGCTCAGGAAGTATCCAAAATGGAAAGGGTTCATACTGGTGAGCATGAATGGTAATCTGCATGGAGTGTAGAAAATATATGGTTGGATGTTTTGTGTACAAAAACTTGACATTTATTCTTGAGGGTGGCACAAGAGCCAAAACTGGAATGGGTTTTTTTTGGGAAGAGTGAATGTGATCAGTACATTTCACAGCAGTATGGGTGTCAGGAATCAAATGTTGGGATCATGAAGTATTTCACAGCCATGCGGACTGCCTTGTGTTGGACCGAAGTTGTAGCCTGATTCCACATATCTGGATCCCCACCCATACCTGCATTAGTTTTTTCACTAACTCAAATTGATATAGTGTTATGCTCATGTGCCAAGCAAAGCAGAGCTTTGTTGATGGGATAAAGAACTGGGAAATCTTTGTTCTGTGCCACAGCTAGTATCCATTCCAAACAAAAATGGCAATAGTGTGAACATTGCTGCTGAACGGGTTGTTGTAGGTTGATTCAGAGACATTTGAGCAACTGATATGAAAATGACATTGGTTGGGTACATCAGTCTACACTCAATTACACATAATGACAAAGTGACAATGTGGTTTTAAGATTTTTTTGCAAATCTATTAAAATGAATTAATCAAATCGCTTACTATAATCTGAAGTTTTCAGACCCTTAATACAGATTGACTGGATGTTTCAGGTCTTTGTCATGACGACAGGTGAATCATCACCTCAGTCTTGAGTCAAGTCGAGTTAGAGCTGAAAGTTACAACCAACTTACAGTTATGACTGTTGTACCAGTTAGGCCAGGAACACACACACAGGTAGAGAGGACACACTGCCTGTGAGAGACACGCATCTCACACCTGCGTAGCGTGATGAAGAAATTTGGTGCCTCACCTATTTTTCATGTGCAACAAAATTAGACAGAGGACCTGTTGAAAGTCATTCTGACATCATAGCAACAACATTGCATAGAACTGACACCTTTCACTGTAGTTGACAATGTCTAGATGTCTAAATCTGAATATGATATAATATAAATATATTTTTTAACCATTTCAGCAGCTGCATGTGGAAACAGTGGTACTTTAGTTACATTTCCTGTCAAAAATAAATAAGAAATTAATTTATAGTGAAAAGGAATCCAACAGTCCAGTAGCCTGGAAACTCTATGCAGAAAGACTGAGCTGGCAGCGATGCAACCACAAACACACAAGGCAAGCAGTGTGCTCACGGTGTTACACTTGCGCTCTGTATGTGTTGCACCTGGGTGTAACTTTTACATCCAGTGTGGAGCAGGTGTAAGTTGGAAAGTTAAACTAGTATCATTGGTAATAATAACGGAAGATTTATTGATATATTGATCACACAACCAAGATCTTCCCATTTCTTCCTGACCTCAGATCAATTTTCATGCTGATAGTTTTTGTTTTTTTGTGTTAGTGTTAACTGTCAGAACATTTCTATGCTCTTCTTACAACTCTATATGTGTTATTTCTTTATCAGTAATTTTCCCTTTCTTTTGGTTTTTCTTATCCATAACCTCCAGCTTTTTTGAAGGTAGAAGTTAGAGTGGCATGTGTTACCTAGCAACAATCACATGCATAATTGTTAACACCTAATTTATTTCTGCCCAGCTGTTGCACTCTGCTCAAGGTGATGAGCAGTGCCTCCAAGGCAGGCGTAGTGCTTGAAATTTTTCCCGAAGTGTTCAATTTCTTCTCTTCAGATCAGAGAATCTGATTTTCCTCATGTGCTCAGAGTCCTTTAAATACCATGTGTCAAAACTCCAAGTGGGCTGTCATGTGCCTTTTCCTCAGTGTGGTTCCTGCCTCTACCATAAAGGCTTGCTTTTCATGTGCTGCTGAGATGGACGTCCTTCCAGCAGGTTCTTCAATCTCTGCAGAGGACTTCTGAAGCTCTGTTAGAGTGACCACTGGGTTCTTGGTCACCTCATTGACCAAGGCCCTTTGTGCTGGGTGACTCAGTTTGGCCAGATGGCAACTCTGGGAAGAGTCACAGTGGTTCCAAACTTCCTCCCTTATGCAATTATTGAGGCCACCATGCTCCTGGTAACATATTAATCTCTAGAAATGGTTTTGGACTCTTGTCCCCATCTATTCCTCCACCACTTCATGGCTCATTGTTTGTCCTGACGTGAATTTTGAAATGTGGGACCTTATATAACTGCTTGCCTTTCAAAACTATGTTCAGTTAATCAAATTTATCACAACTGGATTTCAGACACATATCAAGACACATATCAAGGATAGTTAAAGCAAACAGGATGCACTTGACCATAATATGGTGTCCCAAGGGTTTTTTAATACATTTGCAAGAAGTTTCTAAAACCATATTTTTACTTTGTCATTATAGGTTATGGAGTTTAGAATGAAGGGCAGAAAAGTCAGTTTTATCCATTTAAAATTAAATCTCTAACACAAATAAATGAAGAAAGTGAAGAAAACACCGGACCATGTCGCATTTGCAACCTCACTATGGCAGTCACAGATTGCTGATGAACTGCATTCATGTCAAAAAGCATCATTACTCTAAATTATTTTAAATTACTTCTAACTGGTTTATTAAGCCTGTCTACAGTGATTATTCAAGCAAAATGAATATTTTGTATTGCTCAAGTGTGGGCTTGTTTGCAGGTTGTGGGTTTTGTGAGTGTGTGTGTATGTTTGTGTTGTGTCTGTGTTTGGGCTTGTTACCATCTAATTTCCTCCTCTCTGTGTTCATGCATTTATCTCAGCATTTTCATTTTGGTCCTCCATCATGTGACTGAGTGCTGTGTTTTCTTTTCCTCCCTCCCTATCATGCTCTTATTCCCACTCCCCTGGACAGATGACAGCACTGGTTGGCAGATGATTCACTATGCCTACAATACAATAGGGAGTTTAAGTGTGGAGTGTGGAGTCGAAGTGTGGAAACTGCAGTGATGAACTTATGCTAACTATCTCTGATACAAAATTCTCCACAAAATTATACACCCTCACCCCTACCACCAGCTTGGGTGGAGCCAAAGGCAGTTATGGCTGAATTACACTAATGTGGTGACATAATGGCTGGAGAGTGGGAAGATGGAAGTAGAGAGGTAATATCCCCTATACTGATTGGCTGAAAGATTGTGGTAGGACAGCACGACATCTATAGGTCAGCATCAGCTGGGTGAGTTGTAAAGGAGCTTGGAAAATATATCTAAACTAAGCACAACAAGTAAGGAAATTTGTGTTTGGTAGATTATTTCTTTGTTTTAACAATGCTTCTTGGCAATAAATCTTATGCTATTGGAAAGCCTGTTTATTTCCATTTTAAATGGTGCCACATTTGTAAGGAACATGCATTTGTGGGATGAGCAGCAGAGCTGAGTATTTGGGTTGCACCCATGAAAGATTTGCCAAATCTTCTCTGCCAATGCCAAACAGCTTTCTTTTGCTGTTGCTATTATTTTGGAACTGTAAGTAGTCTTCAACAGATTTTTAGTCAAGGTTTGCAGGACGATATGCCCAACGGCTCTCTGCCCAGACAATCCAGAACAGACTGCACGCAGCCAATGTCTGGTCTCATAGGGCTGCCAGGAGGCCTGCCATGACTGCCCTTCACCCTCAAGCCCGTTTGCGCTTGTGTTGACAGCACGTGAACCGGAACCCGAACATGTGGAGGAACGTGTTCAGCGATGAGTCCAGATTCTGCCTATAGCACTTGTATCGTAGGCTGAAAGTGTGGAAAAGACGTGGAGAACACTTTGGTGATTGCTGCACCAATAGAGTAACATCTTTTGGTGAAGGTATTGTGATGGTGTGGGGTGGCATTTCCCTCAATAGAAAAACAAGGCTTGTCATTCTCAATGGAGAGAGATATCAAATTGAAATTTTGCAACTAGTGGCAATCTCATATCTCCACAGTCAGTGACCAAACTCCAAGATGAAAACGCCCCCACCAAGCGGGGTTTATCAGAGACTACCTCCAGAATTTGGGAGTGAAGAGGATGGAATGGCTTGCCAGCAGTCCTGACCTCATCCCCATTAAACACTTGTGGGATCAGCTTGCGCGTGCTGCTCATGCCAGAGTGACCAACACAACCACGTTGGCTGACTTACAACAAATGCTGGTTGAAGAATGATGCCATCCCACAGCAGTGTGTGACCAGGCTGGTGACCAGCATGAGGAAGAGGTGTCAGGCTATCGTGGCTGTGTATTGTTCTTCCACAAGTTACTGAGGCTCCTGTTTGTTAAATGAATAAATTGTTAAATTGCCGATATGTCTTGTTTCTTCAGACTTCAATCATCCAATCCACCAAACAACACCAAACAAGAGTCAACAGCAAAAAAAAAAGCTGTTTGAAGAAGATTTGGCAAATCTTTCATGGGCACATACTCAGCTCTGCTGCTCATCCCACAAATGCATGTTCCTTACAAATATGGTAACATTAAAATGGAAATAAACAGGCTTTCCAAAGGTATAAGATTTATTGCCAAGAAGTATTGTTAAAACAAAGAAATAATCTACCAAACACAAGTTTCCTTACTGCTTAGTTTAGTTAATGCAGTAGCATGGCATGTAAAGACTAAAACATTTCTGGAGACATTTTGAGTGTGCCTGCGGCTTGTTGTGTAATGAGGATAATCAGCTGTCAGTTGATAGGTATATGTACTAGTGGATGTGAGGGTACAGTACATGGAAGCCAGACACTGGATATGACAGCAGCATTCATACAGGAGCACTGTGCACTGCTAATCTAACTTCCACTTTAGACAGTGGTATTGGTGCTAGTATGACCAGTAGATGAATCATTGAGGTTCACACACCTTTCTTTGAGACTTGCCTTAACTCTACCCACAACCACTACTTGCCTTACCCTAACCCTAATGTTGACTATAACCATTGCCCTAAAATCAGCTTTTTGCCATTATCAAACCATTGGTGTCCCACAATTCTAAATTTTGAGCTCCTTTTCTCTCGTTTCCATAGAGAAATCACTGAACTGATGCACAATATTAAGCCTTCATCTTGCCATCCTTGATTTTTATTTAATTAGCTACACTATTTTATTTGACATCAGCTCTGCTATTGATACTATCGATCATGGTATTGTATTAAAACAAGCTAAACCAGTTGGTGGGTATTTTCAGGTCTGGCACGGATAGGTTCTCATTCTATCTTGCTGATAAGAGTTATTGTCAGACACAGTTTATGTCAGACACAGCTCCTCTGTCATGCAGCATCCCTCAGGGTCCTGTTGTAGGTCCTATTTTGTTCTCTTTGTTTATTCTGCCTCTTGGACAGATCATTAGCTGCTACAGGAGCATCCTTATTGTTATGCCGATGACATTCAGTTGTATTGCTCTTTTAAACCTGATGAGAGTAAACAGTTGTCTATTTTAAATGTTTGGATGCCATCAAGATTTGGATGGCTGACAACTGCCTTCAGTTAAATGCAAATAAGACAGAGGCTTGTATAATTACTCCTGAAAGTCTAATTCAAACATCAAGCTTTATATGGGGCCGTACATTTGTGTTTAGCATAACCTTTGTGTGGTTTTTATTACACTGCAATTTCATATGCACATGTACCAAATGTATTTATTTATATTTTTTTATTATTCTCTACATGTTGTGTTTACAATTTTGTATTGATGTTAATCTTTCACTTATCTTTGTTATATTCTATAGAAAATATTCTGTTCAGTGAATATTATTTGATTATACCTCATTCTTTTGGAATGGATAAAGAATTGACTGATAAGCAGAATCGATAATCACATCGACATCAATAAATTCTTATTAGTGCCATGTCCTAGAGCTGAAATCATTGATCAACAGAAATAAAATGAGCAAAAACTGATAATCTGAGTGTTTCCAACTTCTAAAATGATGTTTTTGAGTGAAGATTTTTTTGGCTTTTCTTTGTTATCTTTTATTTTTTTTAATTTGGACAATTGGTCAGATGTGAAAGCGGACTGAGAAACTTGCATTCTGAGAAATGCTTATTTATTTATTTAGGTTTTTGTTCATAAACTGTTTGTTTTGTTTATGTATTAATTTAACCTTTATTTTACTGAAGGTTAAGAAAAACATGCATCGATCTGATGGTAATGCACCCCACCTCTGTACAGTTACTTGGCCTTAAATTTTGATTTTCACAAATTAATGATTTAATATGGAGATCTTATTGTTGACTCAGTAAGTGTGTTGTCCGTGCGACGGAAGTCTGTCCTCATGGCTATTTTTACTTTGTCATTTACACCACTACATTATTTATTTCTTATTTTTCATTTTCAGCATAAATGAGAAACTACGTTGGATTATAAATATAGATGCGTGTATCTGTGTGTGTGTGTGTGTGTGTGTGTAAATCATACATTTCTCTTTTTAATGATATTTTGTAAACAGCCAATTTATTATTGTTATTGAAATTTGCCACTTGAAAACATGAGAAAACAAAACAACAACAAAAGTTCTTAATTTCCTGCACAATTTTGGTCAGTGCTTCAAATAACAAACAGGTATGAATGTGTAAATTATCTGCTCAGTGTGGAGTCAGATATACAGAGCTCATATGCAGCTCAGAGGAAATTAAAGGTAGGAGTGCTGACACACAACTTTCTAACATGCGGACAGGTATGAAACTTTGCACATATCATAAGCAGATGGGTGACAGGATGTTTTGCCTCAGGGCAGATAATCAGCTGCTGCAGAGTGCTTCACAGCTCCATGTTGCTGCCTGTGTGCTTTGTTTTCTGTGTATTTTTATCTTTACACCTTTATAACAAATCCCTTTTATTAATGTAAAGACGCTTTTTAACTTCTGCAAAAAACTTTAATATTGCTTCCTTTCTCTCACATCTCCAACTAAGTTTCTAATATTAATTTCAAATATGTCAAGATTGTGTGTGACTGTGGGTCAAAGGATGGAAGAAAGAAACAATATTTTTCAAGTACAGACTAAATTGAGCATGTCATATTCTGTTAAAAAAACTGCCAGCATTTAATGCCTGGTCAGATTTGTAGTCTTGTTTGCTTTTTCTTTGATGAGGCATTTCCTGATTTCAAATATTATTCTATTAATTTAAGAAAAAAGTTAGTTTAGTGTTCTCTAATGACAATACACAATAAACAATGGCAACAAGACATCATCTAGTCTCCGCTGGGGGTGTGGGCAGGCCTTCAGTTGCCGGGGCCATTTGGCTCTCGCGCTGGGGTTGGTGGTCGCAGGCTGGCTCTGGGGCTTCCTGCCCGCTGTCCCTCTGCGGGCCTCCTTGTGCTGGGGGCTGTTGCGGGCTCACACACACACAGACAGATTCACACACACACACGCACACTCATATATACATATACACAAATACACATACAGAGCATCTAATGGTTAAGGACTATAGAGTGACCATAAATGTGGATATTGTTAGCTATTGTTATTGTTACTGTGGTTGTTTTTCTGTTGTTGTGTTGTTGTTGTTGTTTTTCCCCGTCTCCCCACTCCCATTTTCCTTTTCCCCATATTCCCTCTGTTTTCCTCTTCCTGTCCACTCTCATTCCTGATGCGGTCTGGTTGTCTTAATAAAGTTAAAATTTGCAATAGGAGGAGTATCCCACACTCCTCCTTCACAGAGTAAATCGGCCCCAACAACACAAGGCATCCAGACCACTCATACTGCTTGCCAATGATATTGGGACAGGACACAAAAAAAAAAAAAAATTATGGCTGATATCGGTCAACATCTCTACATCATGGATGGACAGTGTGGGTGGCTGTGGCTCAAGCGGTACAGTGGATCATTGACTGTGCCAACAGTGCTGTGTCAAAAGCCAGTCAAATAAATGCAAACATGGTAAATTACTATGTAGGTAACATGATCTGGGTATTCTGTTGTTTACTTTGCAATCAGGATGGAGGGTGAAATGATGTTTGCTGTGATCATATGTAAAATCCTGTCATAGAGTATAATATACCAAAGTGTAGTATTTCCTAATCAGATAATCTTTAAAACTACAGCAACATGCCCTCACCAACTTAACCTGTTGGAGATTTCAGTCAAACATTTGCTAAATTGGCACAAGCAGAACTCTGTGACAGCTGCTAAAAAAAAAAAAAAAAAAAAAAAAGATTACATTGAGGGTTATGTGATGATGAGCTCTGGTTGTTTTCTCCAACATCTTCCTGATACCAGAAGTGTTTGTTTAGTTTTTTTTTTTTTTTTTTTTGTTAAGAAGTGAGGACAGCTTAGAGCTAGTTGAGGGTTGGCTAATTAATTAATTAAGTTGTATTTGGTGGTTTTGCATGTATAATGTGCATGTGCAATGTATACATAGTTCCAGTGTGTATATAATGAATCCATGAAACTGCCTTCTAAAGCAGTGTCAGAATTGATAAGATTTTATTGATACCAATGCCATGATCGGTCTGATTCTTAATTCATTCCCCTAACAATTCTTGATCAATTTTCTGTGTTGGTCTAAGAATAAGTAGATGAATGATGTATAAACAAGTAATGTGGATTGAACAGAATTTTTTCTAATGAATCCTAAGATACATGAATCTTAACAGAAGAAATTGTGGAAGACATACTGTATGTACCATGTAGAAAATAATTAGTGGTAATTAGTACAGTGCTCACATTATTACACAATTAACTTTGTCTATACAATGTACACATAAGCTTATTGGCTATGGCTGAACTTTATTTTATCAGCTGCTTTTTTATTTCAACAGAGAGAGATGCTCATCAGTTTAACATTACTGTTATTTGCTGACATCAAACTTGGAGAGGAGAGAACAAGTCGACCTGACTGCTGTTCCTATAATTCACTCTCAGGGTGTTTTTTTTTCTTGACTGGATCGATAGCTCCATTTTATCCTCTAATCGTAGATGTAAACATTGAAATCTGCTTTGCCATGAGGAAGAAGTGGGGCCTTTGCATATTTTACAGAGCCCTTTGCAACTTGAGCAGTGAGCATATGGGGCCGACCAGCTCTGAAAAACATGCTTTGATAAAGGGAAGTGATCAGCCGGGGACAGACGATTCTGATGATTCAGACATTTTGGAACCAGTTAGTTCTGGAACTGGATCTCGGTTCCCATCTCTGTACCTGCTAAATGCAATATTATACTCTTATTGTCAGGATTTTAGCATGCTGACACTGACATTTAGCATTAGCATCAGAGCTGCTGGCTTGGCTCTATTGTCTTAGCTACTCTTGTCAGTGGTGGATATTGTCAACATATGTAATGCACTCCACCTCTCATGGTTACTTTGCCTTAAATGTATATCAATAATTTATTGTGGAGAGGTCATTGTTGGCTCAAGAAGTGTGTTGTTTTACAGCTGGTTTCTTCTGGCCAGCAGCTCACTTGTGTTTCTCTAACTTGGCTCCACGCAAAGAAAGTCTGTACTCACGGCTGCATCCATTTATATGCTTGGCCAGCACTGCCTGTTTACACCACTACATTATTTATTTCTTATTTTTCACATTTTCAGCATAAATGAGAAACTGTGTTGGGGGATACCTCTCTAGCAAACAAAATGAGTCATCTCTATTGTCATGGAGAGCAGTCATGCTGCTGGAAGTATTTATTCCCAGTGGCAGTGGAGGGATGAGTCCACCCGCCCCATCCTGCCTGCCTTCCTCGTTTCACGTTCTTTGCTTTGTGCAGTGTGTGTGACTTGATATGGAAAATGTGACATTTACAAAGAGATCATCTATCTGCCTACGCTCTGCTGGGTTGTTGATACAGCTGGCTCAAGACTTTTTGGGGCCACAAGCAGAATGTTACCCCACTCCTCCTTTTAGGGTCACAAAGCAGCTGAAGTAAACCATGTCAAAGCCTTTGGATCCTGTGAATTATTTACGTATAATCTTCTTCAACTGACTGAAGATTAAATTGTGCTTAGTCAAAATAAACTACAGTGTGTGTGTTCATGACAATGAACGAACATGTCACCCAGTGTGACAGTGTGGCTCACTGCCATGTGTTTAATAGTTTCTGGAAAAGAATTGAGCTCTATGGTAGGTTTGCGTTGCCTTTGGTCATCTATGTAGAATGTAATCTGTGTGAGAGGTTGGTTGGTTTGGTTTCTCTGAGTATCATGACTCAAGATTCATTCATTCATTCAGTGACAAATTTTTCTCGTGTCTGTTCTCCTGCATTTGATTGTTTCTCCAGCCTAACTAATTGACACTGCGCATTCATTGATATAAAACAGGAGTATTACATGGTCCATTCATATGTGAAGCATGTATTAAATGTCTGATTGCTGCTGTGTGTTTTAATTAAAAGTGATATGTTCAGGTGCTCGTGCTATAATGTTTTCTTTGCTGTCATTAATATTGTTCCTCTCTTCACAGCTGCTAAGATAAACATAGTCTTTATTCTTGACAAAACATGATTCAAGTGTTATTTACCCTAAACAAATGTGTTGTGCTGTCAAATAGCTGTGCAGTATATTTTTAGAGATGGAGAAATTGTATAGGGTGCAGTCAGGCATTGAATTTAAAACCTGGCTTCAAATATTGGAAAATACAAAGGCTCCCGCTGGATGTAGGTTTTCATTAAACAGACTATTATAATGATGTGATTAACACTGACAAAAGAAAGAATGAGAGAAATGACTGTATTCATAAGGCCCATACTGCACATTCTATTAGTCTGCCGCTGCTGCTGCCACCACCACCTTGAATAAATATGTTTCCTGATGGATCTCGACTCTACCAGCCATTGTAATGGAGTCCCAAATTAGAGGTTGGTTGTTCTAGTCATCATAATGAACCTGCTGAATGGGAGTGCTCAACACAGAGACACAATACTGTAGATAATTAGGGTTTTTAATGAGCTGGACTTTGCTAGAAACAGGTCTGAAGTAGCTGTAAAATGTGGTTTAAGGAAAACTGACTTTACCTGTTCAGGTCAAACTATGGGAGGTTGGAGATGGAACAACACTGCACATTGTAATGATTTAATGCCAATTCATGGATAGTATAACAGGCAAGGAGGGTAATTTTTAAAAGGTTTACCATAGGTTTACCATAAAGCTATTTTGTTCAGAGGTTTGCTTGGTCCATTTTTCATTTGCAGTTAAATGAGAACACCTTTATTAGGGGTGTAATGTAGTGCAATGTAGAAGACAGGCAGCACAGAGAAGATATATATATATATATGTATATATATATATATATATATATATATATAGAGAGAGAGAGAGAGAGAGAGAGAGAGAGGGAGAGAGATCTTCACACTTCATTACACTGGGTCATATTACATGATATGTAAAAACATAAAAGAAAGCAAAAAAAAAGAAAAAGAGGGAGAACTCTATTGCCTAATCTAATCTATTTTGCCTTTCTATTTACATCTACTGTAGATGATGGGATGTTATGCTATTTTGGCTACTGATGTGGTAATATTACTGCAATAATTCTGATATATCCATATTTTTAAATATTTAAAAATGTGTTTTGTGAGATAAGCCGCCTTGACCTTTGATCCTTGAGTCTAAATGAATGTTTGTGCCAAACAAGAAATTTCCTCAAGGTGTGACTGAGATATCACCTTCACGAGAATGAAATGGATGTAGAACAATGTATGGAACTGTACTGAAAGGACACTAACATGCAGTGTCTAACATGTTATTCCAGAGGTTCAGGTGTGTTTAGATTGGGTGACTTATGATTCAGATCATCAAACCATCCAGTGACATATTTTGTCTTTTATGTAAGCATCTGTATTCAGCAGGTTTCTCCAGGTATTAAGGTTTGATGTGTTTGGCTGACTAGCCTGTGCACACTGTGCAGACTTGGATCCAAATGGTGGTTTTTGGCACTTATTTTTGCCTGTGTGAAGAACCCAGCCTCACTTAGAGCTTTCTGCCAGACTTCTTAACAGTAACAGTAAGATAGCTAGTTATCAATATTGTCTGCTTTCAATATAACTCTTGTCATGTGTGGAAGAAAGTATTTCTCTTTACTGCTTCCTCCTTCTCTATCTGCAGCCTGTATGCTGAGTTCATGCTACTTTTTTGACCTTCTTTTCTCTCTGTCAACTTGCTCCTACTCCTCGCAAAACTGTCTCCCACCATAACTCTGGGATTAATATTAATAAATCCATGTATATATGTACCTTTCTGCTCTTTGCAGCACAGGACATGTTTCAGCCATCCTTTTCATTTTGCTCGTATAATGGAACAGACGCTTCTTTTTAATCAGTCCAGCTATCTTTACAAGCAGAGTGGTGGTTCATCTTTCACTCACGTTTTACTTGTGTTTTATTTGTGTTATATGTGTATAAGCAAGTATACTTCAAATCAAATTTCAACTTCAGTAACTGGGTATTGGGTTTTGTTGGTCAATCGTGTGTTGGCGGTACTCAGTCAATACTGTGCATGATACACACATATAGTACTTCAGCTTCAGCTGCTGCTCTGATATTCTACAGTGTGCACAGGTGCTGTGTAACACAATAATATCAGTACAGCAACTTCTCATGACCTGGTTTTCACATGCACATCTCCCCTCAGCAGAGCCTGATGCCGACTCTGGATGTGTGCCATTATGTTTACCACTTTCTATTTTCCATTAAATCAATAAAACAGAATAGAATGCCTTCTAATCGTATAGTTACAATTACTATGTCCCTGTAAAAGCCGGTGAGAATTTTATAACTTGAACATGAACATAAATACACACAACAGAATAATATAAGTACAGCAACATCTCAAGACTGGGTCTCTACATGCACACCTTTAAAGCAGAAAGAGAGAGAACAGCAGACCGCATGAGAAACCATGTCCAAGCTAAATACTACAAAAAAAGTACTGTACCTGATAGAAAATAGTAGAACATTTGTGACCTGTACAAAATAAGATTTACAGCTCTATTTAGCACTTTTGCCATGTTTTAACACAGTATTGACTCACATAATCTTACGAATGTGAATGATCAAAATTACAGATAAATGTTTTAATTCCAGTTATATTTCTACATGTTGGAGCCCTGGTAACTAAGTTCCACTATTCCCCTGCATTATCAAGTGAACATTTCTCTGGCATCAATTACATTTTCTCTAAAACAACTTTGGCAAAGCAAATCAGTGGTATGTAGCCATATTTTGTGGGGACATAGCTGTGTTATGTTGTCTCTGCCAGTGGGTGATTAACCATGCGTGGCAGACATGCAGTAACAATGGTTTGCTGTTGATTTGATTTTGTTTAAAGGTCCCATATTGTCACATGTGTTTTTTGATCATAAAGCAGGTCTAGGTATTAATACTGTGAAAGTGTCAAAGCCTCAGTCCACAGAGAAATACACACAGCCTGTATTCACACTGTAAACCCAGATTTTGACTCAACTCAAAGAGACTGAGTTCATATTACTTAAATCTGTCTAATTTATTGACATCACTTGCTAATTCTGATTAAGATGAACTTTTTCAAGGCCATTTTTATAGTAATTGTTTTATTAAGTCCAATCAATGTTTTTTTCTCAAACAAACTGAGTTTGTACTACTTAAACCTGTGTACTACTTAAACTTGTGAATTTAATTATGAATTCTGAGTAAACTGTACTTTTTTAATAACCTATTTTATTGCAATCATCTGTTTGAGCTCAGACAACTTGATATCTTTAAGTTTTGCCTGTTACTATAGCAACGCGATGACATCACCAACCGCCAAAAATCTTGATAACACCAGTTTTGCAGCGCGGCCAGACACGACCCAGCTTACAGCGAAAGTCCCGGTAAGTTTGCACAGATCCCAGCTGTTTATTGTGGTGTAGTAGGACTACGGAGCCCCCCCGTCATAACAATTGAGCTTCGCGCCGACGTGTCTGTCGACCGTCCACTTTGGGCACACTTAAAGTCAGCCGTCATGTTTTATGTTGTATTCTTTTAACTTTGTGCAAAATAAAGAAAAAAAAGAGAGAAAAAAAACAATCAGAATCAGAATCAGAATCAGAATCAGAATCAGTTTTATTGCCAAGTATGTTTTCACATACAAGGAATTTTTTCTGGTGATTGGTGCAATTGATCAGCTACAGTGGGGCTCTCTGGCCTTGTTGATGAGGCTAATAGCAGATGGGAAGAAGCTATTTTTGTGGCGAGAGGTTTTGGTCCTGAAGGACCGCAGCCTCCTGCCAGAGGGGAGTGTCACAAAAAGTTTGTGTCCAGGGTGGGAGGAGTCAGCTACAATCTTCCCTGCACGCCTCAGAGTCCTAAAAAAACAAAAAAAAAAACAAACAAACAAACAAAAAAAAACATGGCACAGAGCTTGACTGTGACACTTATTTCTCTGTTGCTTCCAGACAGCTAACTTAACGTTGAGCTGACACGGTGAAGTAGCTAACTCTGATCTACGAACATCCTGGTAAGTTGGTGCACATTAGCTCACATAATTATTTAGCTAAAAAGTTTTATTTTCTTGATTTAGTTTGGTTAATTTTTGTTGTTAGTTGGCTAGTAGCCCCACTCTTAGCTGTACGTTAATGCCTCTTCAAGGTTTTGTTATTTAGTTAATGCTGTGTGGCTATTGTGTTCATTTGGAGAGCCGATTTCAAATAGTTATTTTCAGAGGCTTTACACTGTTAGCTAACTGTCATTTTTCCTTAGCTCATCTAACTCTAGCTAGCTGAAGATGGAGTGGTTTTAAGTGTAAATATTGTGGTTTTATTAGTGAGAAAAGGGCGCAGCTATTCAAACACTACCAGTTAAAACATGGTAGTTATACAAGGACAGTACCATTCCCTTGTTTGCACCAGGACTGTTTGTGCACATTCAAGTCCTTAAGCAGCCTTAAAGCACACATATCTCGTGTTCACTCTAAAACTCATGAGGAACAACCAGGAGAAAATGAAGCACTCAAATTCAGCTGTCAGTTGTGTGACGTCAGTGTACCCTGCTCTGAATCTGAATTTTTCACTCACCTTCGAAGCAGACACTTGAAAGTTAACCAAAAGGTTCAGTGTCCATATGCAGGCTGTAGATTTGAGAGCAGTGTGTATTCAACTTTTAATGCACATAAAAGTAAAGCACATAGAGAAGACAACTGGAAGATGTTCAAGAATGAAATAGTTAATGTTGACATGAGTGATGAAAACAAAGACAGTGATGTTGCAGATGAGCCACTGCCAATTGAAGACACGGGGGAGACAGATGGTGTCAGTGAAGAAGTTTCAGAGATAGATCTTCATGATTTAGAAAAGCAGTTGGAGCACAACTTGGCTGCTCTTTTTGTAAAGATGCAGACTATCCTCCACATACCTGAGCGCTCTGTACAGGAAGTTATCAAACAGCTTTGTGATATACATTATTTGTCAGAGCCACTTCTGCAGCATAAGGTGAAGATGATTCTTCAGGAGTATGATTCTGAGATAGATGAGTCCATTGTGAAACAGGTGAGCAGTGATGTTTCAAAGACCAACGTAATGACAACATTTTGCGGCAAAGATGGTTCCTTAGCAACCACAAAAAGGAGAGCATCGTATGTGTCCAAAGAATTTCCGCTGGTAATGCCTGTAGAGTATGTAGTTGACAAAGATCAAAAATCTGTTGTATATGTTCCCATGCTGCAAATGCTGCAGAAGTTGCTGAGCAAGACAGATGTTTTAGATAAAGCAATGTCTGAAGAAATACATGTTCCAAATGAATACAGAACTCATGTAGATGGTACATACTTCAGAGAAAATGGCCTTCTTATTAGTGATGAGTTCACAATTGCCATTGGGCTGTACATCGATGACTTTGAAGTCGCCAATCCGTTAGGAACATCAAAGAAGAAACATAAGATGTGTGCGGTGTACTGGGTAATTGCCAATATGCCAGCAAAATATAGAGCATCACTCAACTCTATCCAGCTTGCTCTTCTATGCAACACAACCACTGTAAATGAATGTGGTTATGCTAAAGTGCTGGAACCACTTATACATGATCTGATGTCACTTGAAAAAGATGGTGTTTACATAGAGGCCTTAGGTGCAAGTGTGAAAGGAACTGTTTTATATGTAGCTGCTGACAACCTAGGTGCTCATGCACTAGCTGGATTCTACGAGAGCTTCTCTGTTGATAAGTTTTGCAGAGTCTGCATGGTAAGTAGAAGTGACACTCAAAAACAAGACGTGCGCTCCGGTGCTTTTGAGCTCAGAGACAAAGACAGGCATGACAGACAAGTGCAGGAAGTGATGGAAGACCCAACTGAGTAGAAGATACGGTGTGAAAAAAGAGTGCCCCTTGACTGCAAAACTGGAACACTTTCACGTTGTTAAAGGTTATCCTCCTGACCTCATGCACGATCTTCTGGAAGGCATTGTCTCAGTAGAGTTGTTTTTGTGCCTTTCAGAAATGATTTCCAAGGGATATTTTGATCTAGAAACAGTGAATCAGGCTATCAGGTCATTTACATATACCTTTACTGACAAAACTGATCAGCCACAGCATATTACAAAAGGCCTCTCCACAAAAGGCACAATCGGGGGAAATGCACACGAAAACTGGTGCCTAATTAGGCTCCTTCCATTTCTTGTTGGTCAGTATGTTCCTCCTGGGGAAAAGGCATGGGAAGTTCTCATGCTTGTCAAGGACATTATGGCGTTAGTAGTCGCCCCCAGGTTTACTGAAGAGACACTCTACTTCCTGGAGTGCAAGTTAGCTGAACACAGAGAACTACTGCAGTCTACATTCCCAGAGTTTAGATTAAGACCAAAACACCACTTTATAGAACATTACCCTCAACTTATTAAAGCATTTGGTCCACTGTGTGATGTGTGGACTATGAGGTTTGAGGGCAAGCACAAATTCTTCAAAAAGGTTATCCGTGATGCTCAGAACTACAGGAATGTAGCCCTTACACTTGCTGTGAAACATCAAAAAGCAGTCAGCTATCATTTGGACTCAAATTCATTTTTCAAACCTTCTGTTGAGATGGAGAAGGTCACGACAGTCTCTGTATCATCTTTCCCTGAGAACATCCAGAGAGTATTCAGTCAGAAAATCCACAAGCCAGCAGCAATTCTTGTAGCATCATCTGTCTGTCTAGATGGAGTTACATACAAGGGAGATATGGTAGTCTCTGCTGGATCCTGCTCAGGTCTCCCTGAGTTTAGGCAGATCACACACATTGTTGCAGTTCATACAGAAATCATGTTTGTGTGCAGAGTAATGAGTGCATGGTACCACGAGCACCTGAGATCATATGAAGTTTGCTACTCTGATGTAACCCTGCCCCTGTGTGTGGTTCCGCTATCAGAGCTTAACGATGTTTTCCCCCTTTCCGCATACAGAATAAGTGGGAAACTAATGGTGACTCTCAAACGTTATATTCTGTGCTGACCAATCTCTCTCTTTCTCCCCAGATGGCAGTGCAACAGAGACTGCTTGTGAGAGTTATCCTCACTGAAGCAGACATAAGGAAGGTGGAACTGAAGACAAAGCCTGCTACAGTTGACCTTTTGATTGACTCCGTTAAAGATGCTCTTCAGATAAACTATAGCTTCAGCTTACAGTTTAAAGATCCCAGTTTTGACAATGAACTGTGCAATCTAACAGACATTTCAGAGCTGCCTGAGCGACCTACTCTTAAAATCATTCCAGTTCTTTCTCTTGTGGAGGTGCCCATCCCAGGGTTAACATCAAGTGAACAACTAAGTGACACATTCAGCCAGGCAGACACAGACATCCTCTCCGGCTCTTCTCAGGAAAGACAACGCCAGTGGCCAGAGGTATTTGATCTGTATATACCGAAATTTTCTGTGGATGTGGAATATAGGCTGCGTCAAGCAAACCTGCTCCATCTCAGGGATGGAACACACCTCATTCCGTCAAAAGAGCTCAAACACGACATCCTCGAGAGGCTAGCCGAGACCATGTATGCCTTGAAAGCATACCCAACAAATGCAGAATTTGAAGCTGTAGCCTCAGCACTTGTGCGAACACACCCATGTCTCAAAGAACAAGGATCAGTGTCCGGCTGGAGTGGTTGGAAAAACAGCTTGAAGTTCAAGATGGGTAATTACCGAACAAAAATGCGTCAGCTGGGTCACCGTGATGTCACCGTGAACGGCGGTAAACATGGAAAGCACTCTCCTTGTGGAGACCCACCTAACAAGAGAATCAAAAAACCAAGGAGAGGAGAAGTTAATTACTTACCAGATTATCCAGATGGACAGGATGACTCCAGCCTTGAAGATGCTCGACAGTTCATGGTGGAGGAAATGAAAAAGAAAACCCCAAATGGAGCCCTCATCAAGCAGAAGATGGATTTGACATTCGCTCTTCGAAGGAATGAAGTTGTGAAGGACAAGCCTGCCATCAACCAGATATGTCAACGTTGGCCGGCTCTCTTTACTGAACACCAGGTAGGCCTATAGATTTGTCTCATATACTGTATTCTATGTAACTCCTCTGGTGACATTAGATTTTTAAAAATTAAGGCGTGGCCACAAATCCATTATTGGTGTCATTTCTGTGCAGACTGTTGATTGTTGATTGTTTATTTTATTTATTTATTTTTTTTAAATCCAATGTCACCAAAGGGGCTCCTTAGAACTCATCAAAACTGTATTAAAGAGTAATATTGCACTCTGGGTTGTTACATAAAAAGATCACATCAACTCATTTGAACATTAACATGTTTTATTTTTACATGTTTCAGGTGTGTCTGGAGTTCAGCAGGGTGGCTGGTAAGAGCCTGAGACAGGAGTTCTATGAGGCCCTTGACCATCACAGTCCCAGGCTCATGGAAATCTTCAAGGCAAAGAGGGGGCTCACAGGGCAGGTGTTGGCTGACCTGATGCGACAAACAAAGGTTAGTTGATTTAAAATCTATATTTATGTCTTAGAAAACAATCTGATGCTTAATTGAGTTTGAAAGAACACACGTGTAAATAAATGTACTGGTAATCACTGTACTGGCTATCCTGTTTGCAGATGCTTTCTTTTCCTTGACATTTAGTAGCCTATGTGTAATGGAGTTGACTAAACTAACTCCTCAGTCCTCTCAGAGTAATTAAGTACCATATATTACATTAGTTTGCCAGGTTTTGTTAGTTGATCTGTAGATGAGGTATGCAAATAACTACCTGTATGCATAATGTCGAGAACACTGTGTGAGTTAACAGGTGGGGTCCAGTATGTAAATGACTGTGCTGTGTATTATTGATTATGTGTGTGCACATCGTGTTCAGGGTAACACATGGACCCTATTTTAAGTGTGTGATGTCCTCTCTGCTCTCTCAATCCACCAGGCTTCAGATGTGACAGAAGTCAGATGCCTTGTTCTCAGGGGTCTTCCTGTCATTCTCGGCGATGATCCATCCACCTTCTTCAAGGCCTGCTTTGTAAGCAACTTTGATTTTTCTCTACCTCCTCTTCTCCTTCCCCCCTCCCTTGCTCTGCCCATTCTCTACCTCCCCTCCTCTCTCCCTACAATACATATTATTTGTATTGCATGTGTTAATAGTTTCTTTATTGTTTGAAAAAAAAAAACTTCTCTGGATGAGGCAAACTCCAAAAACTGTGACCTGTGTTCACTCCAGATCAGTTGTGTGATGCCTCTCACACCTGTCCTGAGTGATTATCTGTAGTGGTAGCTGCACTGGGCAGTGGGCAGACACTGGACAGGGCTGACTTGGGCTGTGTACCTATTGAGGCTGTTTGTAGCAATATGTTGTCATGGTGATGTGATTGTGCCCTATTCTTTCTTGCAGGACATTGAGGATGAGGGAGGTTCGTACAGTGATGTGCCAGTGGGGATCCTCTGCCATGAACAGGAAAACATCACTCCACACACGCAGTCCCTTCACCATAATGCTTCCTCAGTGGGAATCATCTTGGAGGGAAACACTGTGATGGATGTTGAGAGCCTGCCCCAAGCCATGTACATTGTCTTCGGACTTACCTATGCACTTCATCTCAACTACCCAAAGTACATGAAGAACACTTTTGATTTTTTTCAACAGGTACTTCTGAACTTAGGTAAGACAGATCTGAAACCTAAACTACAAACACTCAAGAATCAGCTTGCAATGTAAGATCCAGAATCTCCTCTTCCCGACTCAAATGTGAGTTTTTTGTTTTCTTTGTTGTTGTTTTTTTTTTTTTAATAAATTGGCAGAAAAGAAAAAAGAAAGTAAGAATTTTGGCCTTCAACATTTGCTTGTTACAACTTTGAAGGGAATGTATAGACGTGAAGAGAGAGGGTAAGGAGTGAAGGACAGATTAAAAAAAGATGTTGCATGGGGGTTAGAGAAAGCATGGGGAGTTGTGAGGAGGGGTGATTGTGGACTCTAGGTGGGTATCTACTTTCAGTTTTATTTAGGTATCTGCTCTGTTATTTTTTTCACCCTCCCGTTCTCTCTTTTTTCATTCTCACACACTTTTTGGTTTTTCCATGGACATATTTGTTATTTGTAAATGTAAAGATGCCAGTGTTCAGCAGGGCTGAGTTTTATCTTGCCAGTTTGTCAGCCAAATTTGAAGAGTACAATATTGTAATGATTGGAGTTTAAGAGGAAGAGAGTATTGTATTGTACTAGTTTGTGAGGCTGAATTGTTTTTTCTTTTCATGCCATCACTGAGGAATATACAGCCTTTTAGGCCATGGCTTTGTTTTTTTCTTTTGTTTTTGAAAAAAAGATATTTTCAATAAAAAAATTGGATCAATGTAATGCTGCAGTTGTATGTATTTTACACGGCTCTATTGAATGAAAATATGTATATATTTTGAGTTTCAGGAACTAAAAAAGTTAAGTTTGGTCAGTTAGAATACACAATTTAGGTGAATTAGTGATGGAGTAATGCTTACTTAACAAGCTGAGTTAAATAAATGGGTGGGGAATGATTGTATAAACTAAGTATCTTCAGTTACTGTAACTTGGTTATTAGTACATTCAACTTAAATGTTCTATTCCATTCCATTAGGAGCTTCAAGTACATTGAACGTAGTCCAGTTCACTTTCTCAACTAATGCGTCATTACTTAAAAAATTTAAGGCAACGAGTTACCTCAATTTTTTTTAAGTAGAGTCTACTTATCTGGGTTTACAGTGCAGAAACTGAGCCTTAAAACGAGCAATCAGCCACACCCCAAGCCCCACCAACCTGGACCCACCATCCAACCTTACAGGATTTGGTTTCTCTGAGAATTTACCTGAAATCTCTCAGAAAACAGCAGAAGAGTGTATAATATGTTACCTTTAAGGTAACAAACCTGCCTTTCAAATAATCTCTAATAATGAATTGAAGTCATATATTACCTAATAACATGATTATTATTTAATAAGTACTGTATGGGACAACCCTGCTTGCAGGTGTACTTGTTTAACTCCATGTCAAGTGCTCTTGGAGCCTGACAGCCATGCTCTGTGGTTTCCAATCATCAACTAGACAGTGAGTGAGTTTCCTGTGCAGCATCTTTGTCAACTGTCACCAGCAGGGGGATTTGGTGGCCTGGGGTTATTGAGTCCTTTTGATACTGTCAGTGCACAGAGAGCATGTAATCTGTCTCACCAGCACCATTTTGTCTCACCCAGACTCTCTTACTCCCCTGTCCACAGGGCTAGTAGTTAGTCACACCAGTATGCTAGCCCTCTCAGTCAATTGTGTTGACTCTCTAAGCAAAGAGAAATATTTGTTGTTGCTGCTCGATGTATACATTAGCAGGGTCATCATCACCTGTTAGTGGAAATCCCTACACCTCGAATGTAATGTTCTTTTCCTCCAGTTGTCATGTTAAGAAGTTAATGGGAATGCAGAGACTTTAAGTGACTTAAGACTGAAGTGACTCATTGTGACAGACACAAGTGCAGATTCTGTGCCGACTTAAATACTTTGGTGTCAGAAAAAGTTCAAATTTTTCTTCTTCTCTCTCCACTGTCTATAATAAAGGCTTAAAATGCCTATAACAATTAAAAATGGAGTTACCAGTTGTATCCCCCTGACACTCAGACTAGTTTCATCTTTGACTACGAAAACCTCAGTTCATCCTTGACTCCAGGTGAATGTTTGTACCAAATTTGAGGAAATTCCCCCAAGGCCTTACTGAGATATCACATTCACAAGGCCAAAACCCCTTTTTCCGAAGTCACCATGACCTTTGACCTTTGACCAGCAAACTCTAATCAGTTTGTCCCTGACTTCAGGTGAACATCCGTAGCAAATCAAAGGTGTGATGGAGATATCACGTTCACAAAGCCGAAACCATATTTTGTGAGGTCACTATGACCATTGACCACCAAAATCTAATGACTTCATCCTTGAGCCAAGTTAATTTTCATGCCAAATAAGCCACTAAGTGAAAGTTAAGGCGTAAAGGTCAGTTCACTTTGAGGACAATAATGCTGTTCAAGTCAAGTTCATGGTTTTCTCCACCTCCACCAGTGACTCGGACCATCCTGCCATCAAAACTTTAAATGGCACCCATATTGCTCGAGCTGATTCATACAAATTTGGCTTGACAATAGATTATTCGAGAGTCAAATTCAACATTTGACTCAAGAATAAAAAATTAAACCAGGTTTCTTGTATGGAATTAAAGGGATGTCTGTCTTTTTCCAGTCGTGACACTACTGTGCAGTCAAACCTCATGTCTGTCCTTGACCATGGAGAAATTCCGTATTGTCATGCTGCACCATCAACACTCAGTTAAACTGTCTGTATCAAAGTGTATCAATTCAATTTCAATTCAATTCAATTTTATTTGTATAGCGCCAAATCATAATATACATTATCTCAAGGCACTTTACAGGGTAAGGTCAAGACCTTACTTTGTTACAGAAAAAAACCCAACAGTTCCCACAACGAGCAAGCGCCAGGGGGGAGGAAAAACTCCCTTTTAACAGGAAGAAACCTCCAACAGAACCGGGCTCAGGGTGGGCGGCCGTCTGCCTCGACCGGTTGGGTTTAGGAGAAGATAGAAAGAGGGGGAGGGGGAGGAGAGGGGAGAGAAGAGAGAGAGAGAGAGAGACCAGGAACAGCTGTGTCGGTAATGGTGTTATCAATAATAATGACAGGTAACAGTGGTTAATAGTAAAGATGAGTAGTGGTGGATCTGGATCCTGCTGCTCCCGAGGCAGAGATACCTGCAGAATGAGGACAGAGAGAGGGAGAGAGAGGAGAAGCACAAACTACGGGAGAGAAAAAATACAAAGTTAATGGCATGAAGTCATCGAGAGAGAGAGGGGGAGAGAGACAGAAATAGAGAGAGAGCGCCCAGTGAATCATGGGAATCCCCCAGCAGTCTATCTCTATAGCAGCATAGCTAAGGGATGAGCCAGGACATACCCGAGCCAGCCCTAACTATAAGCTTTACTAAACAAGACAGTTTTAAGCCTGATCTTAAAGGTAGAGAGGGTGTCTGCCTCCCGAACCCACACTGGGAGCTGGTTCCACAGGAGAGGAGCCTGATAGCTGAAGGCTCTGCCCCCCATTCTACTCTTACTAACTCTGGGAACCACAAGTTGACCTGCATTTAGAGAGCGAAGTATCCTATTGGGAAAATAGGGAACTATAAGCTCTCCAAGGTACGATGGTGCTTGACCATTAATGGCTTTGTAGGTGAGGAGGAGGATTTTAAATTCTATCCTGGATTTTACAGGGAGCCAATGCAGAGAGGCTAACATAGGAGAGATGTGATCTCGTTTCCTAGTTCCTGTCAGTACCCGTGCTGCCGCATTCTGGATCAATTGGAGGCTTTTTACTGAATTTTTGGGACATCCTGACAATAAAGAGTTACAGTAGTCCAGTCTTGAGGTAACAAATGCATGAACTAGTTTTTCAGCATCCTTTAGACATAGAATGGGTCTGATTTTAGCAATATTGCGCAGGTGGAAGAAGGCTGTCCTAGAGACTTGCTTTATATGTGAAGTAAAGGACAAGTCCTGGTCAAAAATGACACCAAGGTTTCTGACTGTAGCACTGGAGGCCAAGGTGATGTCATCCAGAGTCAGTATATTATCACATAGTGTATCTCTGAGGTGTTTTGGGCCAATTACAATAACTTCAGTTTTGTCTGAATTTAAGAGTAAGAAATTACTGGTCATCCAGATTTTTATGTCCTTAAGACAGACCTGAAGCTTGGCTACCTGGTTAGTCTCACCTGGCTTCATGGATAAGTACAGCTGGGTGTCATCTGCGTAACAATGGAAATTCATCTGGTGCCTCCTAATAATGTTTCCCAGAGGGAGCATATATAGACTGAAGAGCATTGGTCCTAGCACAGAACCTTGTGGAACTCCATGACTAACTTCTGTGATGATAGAGGAGTCATTATTAACATGAACAAACTGGAGTCAATCTGACAGATATGACTTAAACCAGCTTAGTGTGGTTCCTTTGATGCCAACCATATGTTCTAGTCTCTGTAATAAAATCTTATGATCAATGGTGTCAAATGCAGCACTAAGATCTAGTAGGACAAGTACAGAGACAAGTCCATTGTCTGAAGCTATGAGGAGATCATTGGTAACCTTAACCAGAGCTGTTTCTGTGCTATGATGGACTCTAAAACCTGACTGAAAATCTTCAAACAAACCATTCCTGTGCAAATAATCACATAACTGGTTTGCAACAACCTTCTCAAGGATTTTGGAAATAAAGGGGAGGTTGGATATAGGTCTATAATTGGCTAAAACATCTGGATCAAGAGTAGGCTTTTTAAGTAGAGGTTTAATTACTGCAACTTTAAAAGCCTGCGGTACATAACCAATTGATAAAGATAAGTTAATCAGACTTAATATAGAGGTGTCGATTAAAGGAAAAACTTCTTTGAACAACCTTGTTGGAACGGGGTCAAGAAGTATATATGTATATGTATATGTATATGTATATATATATATGTATATGTATCACAAATACATTACACAGATATTCTATTCTATTACATTTGCACACTGTTCAGTTTTTGCTTTGCTTTGCTTATAATTGTAATGTATATTTGGAATATTTTTTTTCTATGTATTTTTTATATTTTTTATGACCTTAGACTTTGCCTTTTTAAAGTTCTTTTTAATTTAATTTAATTTACTTGTGAACTTTATTGCACAGTCCTCTTGACTTTCAGTGTCTGGCAACACACTTAGGGCCTTGTCTTACACTGGCGCAAAGCAGTGCAAAGTGCAAGTCTTTAGACTGTCTTCAGTTGTAGACTGACGTAGTTGTTATTTTCCTGTCTAGTGCCCATGTAACCCATCTGTGCAAAAGTTTCTTGGTCTTAAAATGAGGTGTGGTCAGGCGAATTGCTGGCCATTGCTATCTTGATACAGTGGAGAGTGAATGCGCAACTGACCAACAAAAACCTGATCTTAAGTCAGTGGTGCAGTATTACCTTGTTTTTTTAAGGGTGCATTATCAAGAGAGTATGTGCCTACATAAGCAGGCGCACAGAGAACATACACTCTGCCTGTCATGCACAAGCAGAGGCTGCTGACAAAGCACTTCAGATATTTGGATAAGTGAAGTGGAACATTGGAATACAGCCTCCTTTGTGGCATATTGTGTGTGGCACAATGTTGCCATGCTTCTTGTCATTGACACAGGAGGCTTGAAGAGAAGTGCTCTTTCTTACTATCTGGTAAAACCACCACAGTGTTTCCCATACGTCACCTAAATTTGTCCACAGTTTTATAACAAGCTGAAGATTTATTTACACTTCTCATCATATAACATAAAAGATGTCTAACATTGTGATTTGTGACGCTACTTATTTAAATGCAACCCTTTTGAACAGTTATTTAAGTTAAAATAGCAAAAGTGGTACAGGAGTACCCTAAATGCATTTATGCCACACACTTTAGACTGTGTGTTTTGGATTGTTAAAATCCAGCCCTTAGTTCTGTGGAGCCATCAGACAATAATCTCAATTCAGTGAGTATTACTTATTAAAGGCATAGACTGAGCACCTGTCAATAATCGGTCAGTACAAGTTCCTGCGAATGTGGCAGGGTGAAGGCACTTCTGCAGCGAGATTGGGTCAGTGGACTCCACAAGGCCAGAGGTATCATGACAATCTTTTGGAAATACTTAATTAGGTAGTCCATAATGGATAAGAAGTCAGTGATGTGGTGCTCATAGAAAAAACATTTGTAACAGGATCCAGACACTGTCCAGCCTGAGAGCCAGCCTAGTGAGTATTACCGGGAGGAAGTCCAGACCATGCACAATTTCTGCTGTGCTACAGTAGCTGATTAGTGTTTTGCAGAATTCACAAACTGTCAGATGTTTGTACAGTAGACACTTAAAAACACAAATAAAGTTGGCAGGTGTGAAAATGAACTCACCTAGACCTATGACCTAGACATGGAGATAAAAAAGAAAGACACCAAGGAAATTGAACTTGGAAACCCAGAAACTAGAAAGAGAGGTAAGTGGTCATTTCAATGTACACTGTAAACATGACCGTAACACAGTGTATTAATCATTGTTATTTTCTCTTCCAAGCTCATAGCAGATGAATGATCCCTGCAAAATTAAAGGTCAAAAAACATTGTCGAGTCCTCTCCCTGAATGTACAGTACACCACATAACTATTGATCCAGTGAACTGGGACTATAATTTGGGAGGATTATACAATTATGAAACCTAATAATCACAAATTGTGTGCTACCAATGGGAAATAAAATACACATACACAATGAAGATTAACACACATCCATAAGAAAATGGAGTACCTGTGAAAAACACACGGGTTTCCGAGTGGAGACAGTGCTGACTGAACAGAAAGGCACCAGGATTAATCTAGCCTGGCTGTTAACCTGGTCTGGATGTAGGCTAGCTACACAGAATAAATCTCCATGGTAACTTATGTGCCACCACTTTCATGAAACCGAGTCATGGTTGAATTCAGCCAGGATAACCGGAAAATTCCATCTTAGTCCCTTATCTAGGTTTTGTGAAATAGCTGCCTGGTTGCCCTGGAGTTCAGGGTGATCTACTAAACAGCCAATGACATCACTTCACCGTCTGAAATGGACCCCATCAAAAGGAAAGTGTTACTCTAGTATCCTTCCTTCTGTCTCAATTCACCTTCAACAGCAGCAGTGACAGTAGCAACAATAATACATCTACTGTGTCAGATCACTACAACAAGAGCAGTGGTAAATTATAGGATCATGTCTTTATCTTGTATTATTATGTTATAACTATTGAGATAGTTAACATTAATTATTTCTCTATAATGTGTTACATGGAACACTGCTCTCATAGGTATGAAAAGGTATAAGTGGTAATGTTGGGCTCTGGCTCTTTGCACAGACTAACCATGTTATATCAAATGTTTATGCAAATGTGATGAGGGAGAGTGGGATGAGTTATTTTTGCATGCAGGGTTCTGAAAGTAAAAATAACTCATTCCATCTCTCCTGGTGGAATCAGTACAAAAGATGAGAATCTGTGGAAAAATATGTAGTTCTTTCATAAAAAGTCATCACAGTGTCCCGGCCACATCTCATCTCATGTGTTCAGTAATTGTAAGCAGCTGTGGACACTCTTTCTTAGCTAGGTTTGATCTCCAGCAGCTCTGTTATGAACATCAGAAGAGAGAATGATGAATGAAAGGATATTTTTGCCTATGTTTTGTTACGTTTTATTCTGTGTATGACTGACATTTGCAAATCAATCAATACATCTTCAATGCCAATCTGACATTGTTGTTTTTATAAGCTCTCTTGCATAACATGCTTTATATGATTAAAATCTATATAAAGCCTACATACTACATGCCTAAGTGCTTGCCTTCAATGAAGATTGGGCAGGTGGAATAATTTTTTCCTCTATGTTTTCAATTGCTCACAGTGGACTTTCTTCTTGCTTACACAAAGTTGGATTATCTGGGCAGAATCCAACATGGCGCCATCTATAGTACTAAACTCATATCAAGAAAAATGTAAACCAGTTCTGTTACAAGACTGAAAAGTATGAATTGATTTTTTGGAATTTATGAATCCATTCCAAATCAGTAGAGATAGAATTGGGATTCAAATGTGAATCGATTTTTTTGCACACCTCTAAAACACACACACACACACACACACACACACACACACAAACATGTTGTCTTTGGTCACTTCTGGGTAAATTATATAGACTATGGGTATGTATTCACAAATTTGTCCTCAAGGTGACTTAAGTTAGACTCCCACACACTCACACAAACTCACTCACACACACACAAGATGATAGTCATCTTGACTTCACTGTTGCAGAAGAAGTAATGCCCTGATTATCCAGGGACACAAAAAGTTTTACATTATTCTCATTCACTAAAAAATATTGTTTAGAGATTCTTCAACAGGCTTCATAACCAGGAAATTAAATGACACTTTGAATTTCACTGCTCAGACTTAGGTGACCCCAGATTCCTGGAAATTTATCATAAAATATTTCAAGACTACTTGCTGTTTAATCACATGACAACAAATCACCTGAGATATGTCATTATGATGGCCTTATGCACATTGCAGTGGTGTTGTCACTGTTGTTCTGGGAGAAATAGAAGCAGGAAATGGCAGAGTCCAGCCAGGCAATCTGAAAACAGTACTATCTGAGAGTTTTCAGCAGCTCTCTCTGTTCATCAGCCCCTCCTGCTTTCTTTCAGTGCAGAAGCTTTGCAGCTTGGTCTCGCCTCAATATTTCTACTCATATTCTTGTTTCAACTGCTGTGAGAAAATAGGAGCAGCGATAAATCACTGGGACTGTAGTGTCTGTAGATGTCATAGACTATTGCTATATTTCAACAATTTTTATGACCTACTCAGTAGTGCGTGAGCGTAGCCTATCAACAGCACAAGCCTGCACTGAAGTGCCTGGATACATGGCCACTTAGCCATAGCTAATTGGCAGCAAGATGCCCCGCTTCACCACAGATGACCACCACAAACCGCTACAGAAGACTGCAGTGCTGGAAACCAAAATTCACCCATTAGAAGTGAACTTGGAGGTAAATGGCCTGCAAATAAATGAAAACACAGACCATGCACACAATAATGGACAGAAGCATGCTAACACACAGCTGATTAGCACAAATAAAATCACAGAGAAACAGGAGGGCTCTGAGCCAGATGATAAATCTACAAGGGACAGTCCTCCCTGGAACCCTCTTGGAGCAAAGTCTAAGAGTAAATCACAGGCAGAAATCTGCTCCTCGACATTTGTGATGCGACTGGCTGACCTGCATTATCATCCTCCTCAACTACTGAACAGAAGAGGATACCTGCTTGGACAACTTTGAAAGCAACAAACCTCCTGAACAACTGAGTGTGAAGCTAAAGAACATATTTGCTCTACTACTGGAGGAACCTGGATCTCCATCTGAAAATCTGGATAACCTCTCATGTCAGCTCTCTTGATGATGAGGTGTCTACTGCCAGTCAGAATAGGAGCTGAGCACTTTACTGACAATTTCAACTTTTTCTGCGACCACAGATGGACTTTGTCTTAACATGTCTGGAGGAAAACTATTCATCTATAACCTATTTTTTTTCTCCTGTGTCACCATCTGTTCCATCTGCTGAGGACAAGAGACAAGAGTGGTCAAAACAGGAAGAAGACATAAGAAGCCATGGAGGATGCCACCTCAAGCCCCACCTGAAGTGAGCTTTAATCATGAGAAACATCAGCTCAAAGAGGAAGAAGATGCTACACTCCCTTTACCAACAACTGGCTGTGAGGATTCATCTGTGTGTGTGTGTGCGTGTGTGTATCTGCATGTGTGTGTGTGTGTACTTGTACTTGCTACATAGTAAGGACCAAAAAAAGTATGTTACTAACAGAGTGAGGACGTTTTGGGGATTAAGACTTGGTTTTAGTTGTGATGGTTAAGGTTAGGGTAAGGGACTAGGGAATGCATTATGTCAATGAGTGTCCTCACAAAGATGGAAGTACAAGTATGTCTGTGTGTGTCTGTGTGTGTGTGTATATATCTGTGTGTGTGTGTCCGTGAGTGTGTGTGTGTGTGTGTGTGTGTGTGTGTCATTCAATTTAACAATACATTTAATATACTCACTGACCACATCATTCAAAAGGTAGCATTTTCAAAAGTATTTACATTTGCCCACAAGATTCAATTTAATTTGTTGTCATGAGCACTCACACTAAAAGGACAAAGCCTGTCCTGTATATCCAAAAAAATGGCAGAATTGAACACATCTAATTCTGTCTGTCCTGACACAATAAGGTTTTTTAGTACAACTTTAACTTCCATTTGTGTGACAGCTTTGAAAATGGCACCTTGTGGAGTTCGTTTGATTAGGTCAAATGCAAGGAACATCAACTAGTCTTCTTCTGTCACCTCCATAAGTGGTTTTCAGGGATTCCTCCAAGGTATCCATGCTTGCTTGTCTATTTCAAAATACATATTCTCACTTGCTATAGGCAGAACCAGCACCTTCTTTGAAGCCAGCAAGTTCATGTAGGGCACATGTCTCTACATAAGTCTATCAAAGCAGCAAACACATCAATCTTACCATGTTTCAATCTAGCACCATTATACAACAGAATTAGATTAGAGTTCTTTTAAAGCATCAACACCCCAGTAAGAGACATCATTAGCCTTCATGATGGAAAGGAGTCGTGTCAACGATAATTTCGACCTAAACTCTGGATCAGTGTTATGTTAACTATAATAAATCTGATCCATCTTATTTCCAGAACCATATGACTGTGCAGGGATTGCACATATCAGTGTTTGTCTGTGTGCAAAAAGATTTGCAATGCATCATGCCTTAGAGTATAGAAAGGATGAGATTTATCCATCAGTGAAGTCATATAAGATTCCCTCTGCTTCTCTGTGGTATAGTGTTCAACATGATGAATGTTCTGGAATTAGATAACAACTGATTAAGATTTTCAATTAGCAGTGCTATCTTAAGAGGCGGCTGTGCCTTAGGAGGTAGAGCAGGTCATCCACGAACTGGAAGGCTTGATTCCTGGCTCCTCCAGTGCACATGTTAAAGTGCCCTTGGGCAAGATGATGAATTCCAAATTGCCTTTGATGTATCGTGTGCAAGTGTGTGTCAGTAGGTAGAAAAGGTGCTATATATGTAGGAGACAGTGCTGTATGAATGGATGAATGTGGCTTGTAATGCAAAGCCTTTTGAGTTTTTTCTTATCACCATGACCTTAGAATGACTTTCCTTCACCCATCAAATCTTCTGAGACACTCCTACTCCTTGTGGGTTGACTGGACTGAAGAGCTTTCTTCTGTCCATATGCAGTAGTGGAGAAAGGATTTATAAAAGTATTGGCCAAATATAGCCAGTGCCTCATTTGGGTTTTATTTATATTTTATTCATACTTTCATGTCATGTACACAAAGTAACCAGCCCTCATAGGTTTATAAGGAAAGTACAGTTGCGCTAATTAAACATTTCATTGGGATATTTTACAGCTCAGTCCTCTCTCCCAAGCAAAATAATCCCTTCCTGAAACACAAATCAAGTTTTTCATAATCATCCAGTAAGAATAAATGAACATTAAAGACATTTAAGGAAAGTTCTTCACAGTCTCCTCTCATGATGTTGAACTCCGGAAATGATTTTGATGACCATTCTCTGTAAAAAGATTAGTCTTGATTTTTTTCAGTTAACATAACATGGAGGTCATCAACATCTAGCATTACAGCGTAACAACATAATAATAATAATAATAAGCATCATCATCATCATCATCATAATCATAATAATTGTTATTATTATTATTAGTAGTTGTACTCGTGGTTTTCTTTTTAGTCTTTTTGTCTTTTTAGTCTCAGTCTCATTATTATACATCTTTATGCATTATGTTATATTCTCTTTTCTCTGCTTTCCCATTCTCCATTTTATGAAAATTTTTTTTGACCATTGGGAATACATCATAATGTGTAATATCTATAGAAACAGTATATACAAATTTAGACTAAAAAAGGTTCTCAAGGCATTGCTTTTACATTTATCCTCCTGTCCTTTTAGGTTTTTTTTTTTTTTGGTTACCTTTCAGAATATTTGTATTTATGGATATAAAACCTTCCATATAATATGAGAATATAGAATCTTGAATCTTAGTCACACATATCATTTCAAAGACATGTTCAACATCAATCCAGAAGAAATGCATTCATAAATTAAATGTTGTTTCTGTGCCAGTGCCATAACTCTGAAACAGACTTGATTTGTGAAATTTTGGAGGTTTTTAAGAATAAAAAATATTAATTGTGTTATTTTTCCATGCTTTTTCTAGTTATTTGTATCTTCATCAACATGGATCATGCCTAAAATGAAGGTCTACGAATGTATCATTCAATTATGAGAGGGATTTATAACTATTTCACTTTAATGAAGATAATGTCACACAAGTGGAGTGGCTCCTGGTGTGGTGAAATGGGAGCTGAGCTGTGTGGTATGGTCCGCACACTGGGTGTGTATGAGAACGTGTGGCTCCTGACTTGCCTCTCAGGGCTTGTTTTCACTGATCTCAGTCTAAAAAAGTTACTTATTGTGACTTAATCAGGGTGGGTGAATTGATGGAGCAGCATATTCATAATCAGATTTCCTCAGTCTTCAGTGATGTAACCCTGTTTGGCTGTTTTGTTACACTTATTGTATTTTATGGTGTTTGCGTGGCTTTATGCAGTTGCCTGCACAGTACAGCTCAATCCTAAAATAGCATTTCTCCACACACACAGCACAGACATTTTGAAAATGTGAGACAGTTTTCAGAAAAGGCCTCTTAGTTCAACAATTCAGAAAAGAAATGATTTATTCATGCTACAATCTGTGGCTCATATATTGTATATGAGGACAGGCAAACAACCTCTGCAGTAAAGGTCAGCGTGTACTGTTCAAAGACAGATCAAGAGAAGTCACACTCACTCTTAATATTCTATGGTTACCAACAAATTATGTTTCTCTGTATAGTATGCAGAGACTCTTTAAGGTGATGTGCTATAAATAAACTGAAACTGCGGCTGCTTCTCCAACCTTTAAACAGCCATTTCCCCCATTTTGGCAAAGTTCAAGCTTCAAAACCTTTGTACTGTTCTTGTTTAGACCCTCAATTGGAATAAGATAAAAACTTCCCCATAAAATGAGACTGTCCTCCTGTAATAAATGAGCCCATAGTTCATCTGTGCAACAGGTTATGTTACGTTTTGTTGTAAGGTGTCATCTGGTGGTTGTAGTAATAAGATAAGAGCAAGGGGAAAATTGCAGTGACATAGTTTATAGACTGAAAAAGTCCTGGTCAGGAGGAGGTTGGGTGGATGGATGGGTCAACAAAACACTGAAATATGACACAGGAGAGTGGTGTTTGATTCCCAAGTGAAAGCACCAGTTTATGCTGTTTCCATTATCCATGACCTTTCAACAAAGTTAACCACGTTGTTATTATTGTAACCATGACAACAAAGATCATCTAATGTTGAGGAAGTACTTATTTTAACCCAAACCACCATCTTTTCCTAAACCTAACCAAGTAGTTTTTGTGCCTAAACATAATCAATGTGTGACTGTGACTTATCATAGTAACTATGGCTGTGAAGGTGGGTATACGCCACTCATGGTACAGTATGTTTTTATTCTTGTAAACATGACAATCATGGTCTGGTATGCCTGCCACTGTAGTGGCGCTATTTCAGGATTGTTGAAAAAAACAACCTATATGTTGTTCAGGTTGGAGGACTGCTTGGGAAAAAACTTCAGCAGGGAAAAAAACCTCTGGAACAGCAAGAGAGGAGGGATTCTTCTTCAGCTTCAGACTTAGTAGTCTAAGTCTAAACAACTATCTCTCAAGGTAGAGTGCAGAGAGTGCAGTAACAGTAGTGGCGATTACTTTCACACACAAATTACTAAACCAGAAGCAGTGAACACAGCCTAGGCAGTAGTGCAAAGCCAGAATGCAGTCTTTTAGGTCCATTTTGTTATTACTGCAATTTAAAAAAAGTTGTGTCTTTTTTTTATAAGGTAAATCACACCAGTCAGATCAGAAAGGCCTAACTTTTCTGACTAAATCTGTAGTTACTGTAGTGGTGTACTGCCTTTGTAGGACAAAATGTCCCAGGTCAAAGCAAGCAGTGCCATGGACAGATATCATTAATTTCAAAATCCCTTTCTATGAAGTAGAAGTTGCTCATCACCTGTACTACTTGTAGCTTTTGCTGGGTTTACTTAAGCTAGAAGGAACCAATGGAGTTGGGTGACTTCAATTTGCTAGGTGGATTTTTTTTTTTTAAGAATGCGGTGTGGGTTACATTTCCACCTTGACAAGATCTGGTTACAGTGTGAGTTAGACCCCCTCCAGAAATGTTCTGGCCGACCTGACCACACTCTGATCATCAGGTTCCTCATGCAGCTAATGGATCCAGATTCAGACAACATTCAATGCGTAGCAATTCAGCAGCTGCTCACATGCAGAGAACCTAAGGGCAACTGTTCATTAGCATCAGACAAACACAGCTTCTGAGAGAACTGAAATATTAACTTGAATTCTGCACATTCAAAATTATCTTGAGGATTGAAGTCAGCATGAGTCAGTTACTCCTGTTTTCCTATCAAGTTCACAGTTTTAGTCCTCCAGAGAACACATGTTCAAATGTAGTGACGTGAGTGAGGCAGAGTCTGAGTGGGGAGTCAATGCTCATATAAAGTCAACAGACATGTTGTTCCTAACCCTGATACACAGCATCTCTCTTAGGCACTGGTGTTTACTCTGAGTGAAAGCTTTAATTTTTCCTATTCCTCTACATAATACATTTCATACCTCCCTCCAAACTGTGGTTTTATGTCTCTACTCATGAAGCACTGATGAAAATGACTCCTATCAGAGGGTCACATGTTCTTCAGAATTAAAACTGGATGGTAAGTCCTTAGTCTCACTGCTGTTTAAACCCTCCTCATTATGAGCATTGGCAGCTTTTGCACTTGCCTCTTCCCGGGATTTACTGTAAAAATGGCAAGTGTAGATTTCAAAATCATCCTGGTTTATCAGTAATATACAATGTCTTTTTTAAACCACTGTTAATAATTTACTTCATGTGTATACTAGCAGTTGCCCATTAATCAGATACTTCTTCAAAGTGTTAGAACAGTGCAACTTTTTAAGACTCGAAGTCCATAATGAAGCAACTTCATTGATTTTTTTCTATTTCTCTTTCTTCTCAATTTTGTCGTTTCCTTTCAAGTGGCAGAATAAAGACGAGTCTTTGATATCCACCCAGAAAAACATGAGCATCTGGGAGATGCTGAGAAACAAAACACCATTTGAATTATTTGCCTTTGAAGCTCCATTCATGAGCACTTTTCGCATATCAGCCAGTGTGACTCGAACTGCATCTCCAAACTTTGTTGTTAGAAGAACAAAGTCTCTGTGCTTTTGGTTCTGTACACACTGACATCCCTGAACATGTGTGTGTGTGTGTGTGTGTGTGTGTGTGTGTTTGTGCACACGCACATATGCACGTGTACACTTGTAAACCTGCCCCTGTGATAGGTCTGTATGAGCCACCAACACATGTCACTGACAGTTTTGACATTAAAGTGGTGTATTGACATCTGTATTTGGCAAAATAAATTCTGCAGGTGGTTAAGCCATTCATGTGTGAATCCCTGTGATGAGCTGATCATACACCCAGGGATTTATGACACATAAAGCAAACTTTATTTTTTTGTGATCAAATTTTTATTTTCATTTCCATTAAGTCCAACAGAAATATTACAGGGGATACAATATTATTAGAATGGATTCTCAAATAAAGTCAAAATCAGCCAAACATCAGAAAAACCCACCAAAACAATAGATATAGGTTGTAGTTGTGACAAAGCTCTGCTCCCTGTGGAGATGTCTCCATCATCCCCATTAAGCAGCCCATCTGATTTCCCCAAAAGAAATTTAACACCAGGTTATTACACTATGGTAAATAAGATAAGATGGGAGGGTGAAGTAAAATTTCTCATTTTTCTTCTTATAATGCGGGATTCGTATAAAGTTTATTTTAATGAAAAAGATGAACAGGCACATAAGATATTTTAAAAGGCTTTAAAAGGTTGTAAGTGTGCAAAGACATGTGATGCTCTTAAAACCATATGCAGTGTGTTACTGTGACTGATCCACTGTGTAGTGAGACCATGAACGTCATGTCTTTGTAGTGTTCTTCCTTCCAAATGGATGTGACAGACACAGCACACATTTCCTTGATTTACCAAAGGAAAAGCAGTAAGTGAAGCCAGTTAGGTGAAATCAGCCAAACACCCCACAGTTATTGAGATAGTTATCTGACATGGGGTTGTCTGAGGTACTTTTATAGTCAGTGTAACACTTGTAGCACATTTAGATCAGTGCACTCTCAGTTTGATGAAACAGACAAGAGCGCAGTGTTGTGCTGCTGTGGATGGAAACAACAGAAAAAACACGTTTTAGCTGCTTGAAAAAAAATACCCACAGAAAAATACCATTATCAGTTGAAGTGTGCACTTTAATTTAAATATTTTACTGCTTTATTTTTTTCTTTAGAAATACATATTCTAAACTGTTGAACTAAAGTATTCTTGCACACACAGTGTCTTAGGGTGGCTGTGACTCCACATGTGACTCCACATGAAAGTTGTAGTAGACCAACAAAAACCTAAATGAATAACTAAATAACTTCAACATTGTCACACTGTAAATAACCCATAAGGCCAGTGCTCATCAACACATAAAGCCCCTTTAAAGGGATTTACCCTTTGGCAACTTAGAAATCTTCTCACTGAAAACTGAAATTTTCTCATTTTCTCACTGACTGTTAAAACTCTGTTTTTTGTTGTTTTTTTTAAAGGGGTTTAACAGCCTGGGGCCCCAAGCAGTTGCCTGCCTTACCCATTCACATTCTGTATTGTGAGAGATGGTCTTAGAGGTTAAACACTGGTGAAGGCCAGAGGGGCCTGTGGAATCTCCCATGTGGCTCTTAAGGGTCATAAACTATTGTTTCTGAATTTGATCTTTTACTGCTTTCCTCAAGAAGCTTTGATCTGTCTTTAATGTTGACAGCATGTAAACAAACCAATTTGCTCATAAACAGTTTAGCCATAACATCACTCACAGTATATATGTAAGCATTGGTTATATATGTGATATGACATTTATTCTATACTATTAGTGAGCACAAACTTAGCTTAAAACTTTAACCGGACCGTGTAATTTCATAAAGACAGATCAACTTAATGACTGAAGGGAAACAAGGTGAAGGGGAAACACCATTAAAATAAATAAAGAAGGTATGTAGTTGATCCATATATCTATGTTATAAACTGACCACCGCTGTGATTTTCTGCCAGCAGTTCACCCACAAAACATGTCTCATTGCTCTGTTACAAACAGAAAATACAGTTTTTGTCAAATTCAATGAATATTTTCTGATGCTCCTCCTGTTCACTGTTCTATGTGTGCAGTCATAGTGTGTCTTGGCTCTGTGAATGGAAAACAAAGTGGTATGGACCAAACCATATTCCAGCCTATTAACACATTTCCTCAGGAGTACAGAAAGGAGGGGTGTAATTTGATTGACTAAGCTCAAATCAACAACCATTTGTTAGAACTGCAGACAGCACCTTAAATAAGTGTTATAATTCACATCATATTACAGGATTTTAACTGATATGGAGTTTATTCTGAAATAATAAAATTTTGGGTAGTTCCTCCAAATAAAGGATGGAGTGTCATACTGTGTTGTCACTATCAGAACAATCATGTCACAACTGAAATGTCACCACATGTCTCGGTCGTGACCAGATGCCAATTAGCACATGATTAGCTAGCATCGCTGTGAGCAGTTAGGTGTTTGGTAGTGACATTCCTTTAAGTTACATACTGATCTTCAGAATGATGAACATTTACTCCAAAATGATGGGACCGATCTACTCACCATGTGGCGATTAGAGAGTGAGATGCAGGGGTACTTCCTGATCAAAAATGGGAGTGGCTAAAGTCTGTCTTGGACAGAGCAATGGACTGAATATTACACTGTATCAGTACTGACATGAAAAAAACATTAAACATGGTTTAAAAAAACCTTAATTTAGTTTTTGAACTTCATGTTCAAAACAAAGCAAAAAGATCTTTTTCAACAAACAATGATGGAAATTCTTTTTTTTAATGATTTCATTTTCATGTATTGAAATTAAGGAGTTAGGGATAGCTACCTCCCAACTGAAAGTGTAGTGTGTAAATGTAGGTGTTATCTCTGCAAACAGAAACAAGTGAAATGTGACAGTTCAACCCATTGTCTGGTTTAGATGTAACATCATGATATAAGGATTATGACAAAAACCTTTTATTTAACATTTAAATGGCTTTTTAACATAGTTAATGTGGGTGTGTGTGTGTGTGTGCGTATTTATATGAGATACAGTTGAAACCAGAGGTTAACATACACTATATAAAAGGCACATAACCTTTTTTTTCTCACCATCTAACATTAAATCAGATTAAACTTTTCCTGTTTTTGGTCAATTAGGATTACCAAAATTATTTCTATTTGCTAAATGCCAGAATAATGAGAGAGATAATTTTTTATACAATTTTTTATTACTTTCTTGAGAGTCAGAAGTTTACATACATTTCATTAGTATTTGGTAGCATTGCCTTTAAACTGTATGACTTGGGTCAAACATTTTGGATATGCTTCCACAAGCTTCTCACAATAGTTTGCATGAATTTTGGCCCATTCCTCCTGACAGAACTGGTGTAACTGAGCCAAGTTTGGAGGCCGCCTTGCTTGCACATGCCTTTTCTGCTCTGCCCATAAATTTTCAATAGGATTGAGATCAGGGCTTTGTGATGGCCACTCCAAAACATTGACTTTGTTATCCTTAAGCCACTTTGTTACCAGTTTGGCAGTATGCTTAGGGTCACTGTCCATGTGGAAAACCCATTTGTGCCCAAGCTTTAACTTCCTGGCTGATGTCTTGAGATGTTGCTTCAGTATTTCCACATAATGTTCCTTCCTCAGGATGCCATCTATTTTGTGAAGTGCACCAGTCCCTCCTGCAGCAAAACAACCCCACAACATGATGTTGCCACCCCCATATTTCACAGTTGGGATGTTGTTCTCAGGTTTGTAAGCTTCCTCCTTTTTCCTCCAAATGTAATGAATCAATTTTAGTTTCGTCAGACCACAGGACATGTCTCCAAAAATTAAGGTCTTTGTCCCTGTGTGCATTTGCAAACTGTAATCTGGCTTTTTTATGTTTCTTTTGGAGTAATGGCTTCTTCCTGAGAGAGTCCGGTACAGGACTCGTTTCACTGTTGATAATGACATGCTCTTACCAGCTTCAGCCAGCATCTTCACAAGGTCTTTTGCTTTTGTTTTTGGGTTGATATGCACATTTCGGACCAAAGCACGTTCATCTCTGGGACACAGAACCCGTCTCCTTCCTGAGCGGTATGATGGCTGGACATTCCCATGGTGTTTATACTTGCGTATAATTGTTTGAACAGATGAATGTGGCACCTTCAGGCATCTGGAAATTACACCCAAGGATGAACCAGACTTGTGCAAGTCCACAATTCTGATATCTGGCTGATTTCTTTTGATTTTCCCATGATGTTACACAAAGAAGCAGTGTGTTTCAGGTGTGCCTTAAAATACATCCACAGGTATGCCTCTAATTAACTCAAATGTTGTAAATAAACATACATACATAATCAGAGGCTTCCAAAGACATGACATCATCATCTGGGCTTTCCCAAATAGTTTAAAGGCATAGTAATCTTAGTGTATGTAAACTTCTGACTTTGAAGAAAGTAATAAAATTTGTCTTAAAAAAATCATTTTCTCATTATTCCGGCATTTAGCAAATAGAAATAATTTTGGTAATCCTAATTGACCAAAAACAGGAAAAGTTTAATCTGATTTAATGTTAGACGGTGAGAAAAAAAAGGTTATGTGCCTTTTTATATAGTGTATGTAAACTTCTGGTTTCAACTGCATGTGCTACAGCCAACCCAGACTCTTGTAGCCATGAAGTAGCTTACCTTACAGCTAACAGTGAATGCATAGCAACTAGCATGAAAGATAACTATGTAGACACACAATAAACTTGATTTAAGTTTGAAGAGTTTAACTACAAAGCAGACAATGCTGTCACAAAAATAAATGAAGTAAAAACAATACATTGTTACCTCACTATGAGTTTTTCCCTCTAAAGCTGTCTACTCTGCCACAGGGTGCCACTTACTCACATGTGGAATAAGGACTAAATTGAGCATGAATACAGTGAATCAGGTGATTCATAACTTGTTCCTGACTAGAGAATTTGGAAGTGACCCGCGTTACAACCATCCCTGGTGTCCCCTACATTTTGTAGTTGACATCCTATCCATTGAATAGTTTAAACAACCGCTACCATGATTTTCAAACACCCATGCACGCACACACACATACACATAGACACAAAGTTATAAGTGTCGCTTTCAACATTACCTGGCAGCTTGTGGGCTCGAAGCAAGTTTGATTTTGGAAAGATAAAATTTGCAACTCCTGTTACTGTTTAGCCACAGTTTCCTTTTAGACTACATGATAGACAAAATCCACTCAGCCCTGAAGCCGTTGAGGGCATTGCTCCCGTTACACAGTCTCTCATAGTGCAGCTTTTGTCACCACAGTAAATATTAGAATGAACATTGTCTAGTAATGTTACTGATGCTATGTACAATCTCACACACTTTGCTGCTCCAAGGACTGTCATTAAATTGTTAGACATTTGTGATTGATCTCCCACAGCCTGGGTGTTGTTTATAGACATGTTACTATATGGCTGTGTGTATTATTTGTGAATTTAGCCGTTTATAACAGAGACAGATGCTGATGTTGCAGAATGATCTCATACAACCTCAGAGCTGGTGTCAGTTTAGCTCCACCCATCTGCTGCTGCCCGTGCTGTGGTCTGTGTTTGGGCTGTGCAGCCATTAACCAAGGTCAGAAGCTGGTAGAGCACCAGTGTGCTGGCAGTTGCTCATGTTCCCCCTGACCCCGTGTCACGCACTCACCCTGGATGCCTGTCGACGAGCTGGGTGACACAGTGGTGTGAGGTTACAGTGTCACTGTCATTAGAAAGGAGGTCAAAGCAAGATAATGACTTCCATGCTAAAAAGCCTGCTTCCTGTCAGCAGCACTACAGGTCATCAGATGCAACATCATCATCATGGCTTTGGCTATTTACTTTGGCTAGACAATGTCAGGGCTTCATGGAGCTCTGGGTAACACCTCAGGTCCCAAATCCATTTTTATCTAATTACACTGGAATTAAACAAGAAGAAGACGGTGAGCTGTACAAAACAGGGAAGTGAACACAGGAACATCACATAGTGCAACAATATAAAATACAGGAATACGACAATGTTGTTCTCATCTCTCTTTGAAGGACCACACCAGTGTTTTTATTTTAATGTTTTTTTATGCCCTAATCACAATTCATATGCTGCATGCTTTACTGCTCAGTGTAGTGGTTCATATTTTTAAGGGGTTTTCTAACTTCTAACTTTTCTAACTCATCAATTTATTTTTGTGAAACGAACACATCACATGCCAGAAGCAACAACATCTCATGTATGGGAGGTCTGAAAAACTGATAAATACCCATTTATGTGTCTAATGCTACAATAAAGTCTATTAATCTCATGTTCCATCATCTGTTATTTTAAATGTGTGGGCACTTCTGCACTCATCAGAAAAAAGTCTGGGGTATTTTTTATTTACGGAGGTTGTAATAGTCGAAGTTGTGAAGTGTGCCTTCAAGACATTGAGAGGTGGCATCATCATCATCCTGAGCTTGTGTTTTCTGTTAGTTGAGTCGCACACCTGTCTGCTAATAAGCGCCTTTTCTTTTCGCTCCTCAACTGAAGAGTAACGTTTAGGGAATGTGTGACCTCTATTTTGTTCATGTATGATAAGATAGAGCCGTTCAACCGGGTATGGTAAGGTTAAAGTGTAGTAAGTGAATAAATGACGAGTATTGTGGAAGTCCCAGAGTTTGTTTGGACATGCATTCCTCTCTTCCTCTCCTCTTCTCCACACACTCCAAACTGCTTCAACCTGAACATGTGGACCCAAACGGTTACAAGATCCACTGGCAGCTTTCATGTGTTGTTATTGTGCATGAATTTGGTTTCAGGTCATCAATTCTCAACAACCTGCTACTGACGCTGCAATCAGTTCAGTCGTGTCATTTTCATCTCATCGTCACCCTTCCATAGCAATTTTTCTATGCAACAATAAAAAAAATTACGTCTGAAATTAGAAACAGGGCTCAGTAGGGAGCTTTCTATTTTTTTCATTGTATTATCTGGTTATCTGGTTAATCTGGTGTTAAAGGCATTGATGGCTTGATAAAGTCCCTGTCTCTCTCCTGAGGCGTCCCATGATTCCATCAGCTTTTTGGGACAGATGTATTGCCTGTAAAAGTGGACGTGGAATAAGCTTCAATACAATTCAGACCCAGTCCATAATATTTATTTCTGTGGAAGCAGGGTTTAAGTAAGCCTGTGGCGACCTGCTAGCATGTTTAATCATATTCGTCTGTATAACACTTCCTTTATAACACTTAACCTGACCTGACTTGACTATTTTGCTAACATGCCAGCAATACCAAAGACATCTTTGAAGATGTCTTTGGTATTGTTGAGTTTACTAAAATCTAATCTCCATGTATGTGCTTGTTATGGGGGGATTAGTTCTCCAGCAGAATCCTTATAACTGCTTGGATTCTTTGAGAGCTTCCTCAAAAAACAAAACATTTTCTACCAAATCTAACTGTAGAACCATTTGCTATAATTGGTCAATGATTAAGTGTGACTAACACTAACATGAATTTATGTTTTTGTACCAAATAATACTTTATACCTTAAAATAAACAAAACTTAAAAAACTTTAAACAAAACTCTAACACTCTGTCCAGTGTTAGAGTTTTGTTTAAATCCTGATTCATTCTTCATCCTGGAAAAGTGGTTTGAAAAATTATTCTTAACTCCAGGTGTTTTCATGAACTTTCTCTGAACTTCCCTTGAAAGACTCTCAGTCTCGCATGTGTCTGGAATCTTAAACTGGCATCGCTTAACCCTGGGATGTTTAAAACACAATACAGTAAGTCTGCCTGTAGCTTATGATGTGAATTATTTTTGAAATGTTTAATTTTTGGACAGATACCTTCAGGAGCCACCACAGAGAATATTTAAGGAGTATTAGAGCAGCTTAGTATGTGTTTGCTTACCAGCGCTGAGCTGTAGAAGCAGGATCATAACTTATCAGACTGTGTGTTGTCTTTGTGGCTGGACAGGTAGGTGGTTAACTAGCTGGGATGCATAAGCATGAAAGGTCATATTACATCCAACTGGATGAATTCCACTATTTGTAATGTGGGCAAAGAAACTCATTACTTGATTTTTGATGCTGACGGAGTCTCTATTAAGTATATTTACCCCAAAGACAAGATGATTATATGTTCATGCATTATGGTGATGTAACAGCTGCAGAAATGTGCACATTCAAAAAACCTGTATGGGTAAACATGAATATGAGGGACAAATTGTGTTTGTTTGTTTTTCTTTGTTTTCCTACTGGCTTTCTTAGCACTTTACCCATCAGCTTTATTGCTGATATCTGATGAACCAGCAACATCAATAGAAAAGTCCAACACAGCTGGTCTGGTGATCACACACAGATGCAACTAAGAATGTAATGAAGTGCACTTACACAAATGCTGTACGTACTGTATACAGTAATGAATTCTAAATGTAATTGCTACAACAATTCATTGTAATTGTAATTGCTGGATTATTTTATAGGTTTATTTTTTTATTGATTAACCTATTGACTTGTAAATAATGAAGCAATGAGAGCATGACTATTTCAGTACATTTTACCTTTACTTTTTTCTTTACTTCAAGTCATAATATGTAATTTTCCCACATTTAAATGTGGACTAGTCTGGGCTCAACTAGACCTATGTTATATATTTTGTTGAATTGTGTACTTACATTATCCAAAATGTTTCCATCAACAGATAAATCTGTTATAATAATAATAATAATAATAATAATAAATATAAAATATAACACAATATTGTTTCCACAAAAGTTTGGATACTGTGTAAAATGTGAATAAAAAACAAATCCAATGATGTGCAAATCATGTAAACTATATTGAATTGAAACTAGAACAAAGACAACATATGAAATGTTGAAACTGAGAATTCTTTGTGCTTATGTTAAGTTTTGTTGTTAAGCTTTATGAAAAATATCTGCTCAATATGAATTTGGTGCCAGCAACATGTTTCAAAAAAGCTGGGACAGGGTCATAACGTTTGGGAGCTGAGGAGATCAGCTGCTTTTCAATGGGTGACAGGTCTGGACTGCAGACAGGCCAGTTTAGCATCCAGACTCTTCTACTACAGAGCCATGCTGTTGTAATACATGAAAAATGTGGTTTGGCATTGTCTTGCTGAAATATGCATGGCATTCTCTGAAAATAATTTTGTCTGGATGGCAGCGTATGTTGCTCCAAATTCTGTATATGCTGTTCAGCATTAATGGTGCCTTCCCAGATGTGCAAGCTACCCAAGCCAGGAGCACTAATACACCCCCACACCATCATGGATGCTTGAGGATGCGGCATCCGGGATTTACAAAAAGGATTGGAAAGTTTGATAGGTCAGAACATAGGACAATTTTCCATTTCACCTCAGACCATCTTAAATGAGCTTGGGCCCAGAGGAGTCGGACACGTTTCTGGATCATGTTTAGATATGGTTTCTTCTTTGCATGGTAGAGTTTCAATCTGCATTTCTGGATGATGCAACAAACTGTGTTCACAGACAATGGTTTTCAGGAGTGTTCCTGAGCCCATGCAGTGATTTCCACTATATAATCGTGTATATTAATGCAGTGGTGCCTGAGGACCTGAAGATCATACCCATACAGTATTGGTCCCTTTGCATACAGAGATTTCTCTGGATTCACTGAATCTTTTAATGATATTATGAATGTGCTGAAATTCAGAAATTCTTTGCAATTTTAAATTGAGGAACATTACTCTTCAATTGTTGCACTATTTGCCCACACAGTCTTTCACAGAGTGGTGAACCTCTCCCCTTCTTCACTGCACTCTGTGAGACTCTGTCTCTCTGAAGCTTCTTTTTATACCCAATTTTCTACTGATCTGTTGCCAATTAACCTAATTAGTCGTGAGATATTCAACCAGGCATTTTTTTTAAAGCATTACACAACTTTTCCAGTCTTTTGTTGCCCCTGTCCCAACTTGCTGACATGAAGTTCAAATAATATAAAACAATAAATTTCAGCATTTCAATATTTGACCTGTTGCTTTTGTTCTATTTTCGATTAAATATGGGTTTACATGATTTGCACATCATCGCATTCTGTTTTTATTTACATTTTACACAGTGTCCCAACTTCCTTAGAAATGGGGTTGTATAAAATTTTAATAATAATGATAATAGCAAAAAAACACAAAGCACATTTTAGATCTTGGTGGTTTTTAACCATGTTTTCCAATAGGAAAGAAGGATTTCAGTCAAACTTCTGAATCTGAAGTTATCAGAGAATTAAGCTGAGCAAACATTGGTGGCATCTCTGCTCCCAGCCCGTCTGAGGTGCCCTGTGTTCACCAAACACAGTTGGAGAAACACATCCAACTGCTTTATTCATTTTTTCTTCCAGTTTTAATCACCTGGTCTGTTTGTTTTAGAGAGGAGACCTCTGCAGATAATTCAACTCCAAGTAAAATCCTCCTCAGCATCTGGATCACAAGTTATCCAAGAAACATTTTGATTAAACATTAGCAGCAGCTAGGCTCACAGCCCCTCAAACACATCTTCAGTCAACTAATCACCATCTGAGAAACATTCATTTTTATCGTGAAACTGCTTTATCCAGTGTTTCTACTGGTTTTAATTACCTAGTCCGTTTGTTTTACAGAGGAGAAGACTTCTGTGGATAATTTGGGTCCAGGTAAAAACCTTCTGAACAATTGACACTGAAGGACGGGAAGACAACAACTCACATGACCATATGCCACTTCATGTCACCAAACTCTGTCATTTATTATTGTTTTGATCCCTAGTAGCAGAAAACTACTTATTGTGTATTTAAGGATTTAAAAACTTCATCCACCATCAGACAGGTGGTCTTGTGGCATTAAACATTAGGAAGTTTTAAAACAGAGGGAAAACACAGGGAATAAGGAGAAGGCTCACTGTAACCATGACATTTCTCTCCACTGTCTCCCTCCCTGTCCTGACCTGCTCTTAGCTGGTAATTGGTATCCAGGAGACTGTGTGTCTTTCTCGCTCCAAAATGGTTCACTTCAGAAATGTGCGTTGTAGTAGACAAACACTTGGCTCAACTCTTTTTAACAGCGCTCTTTATTGCCCAAATGGTTTCAGCTACATAGCCTTCATGAGGGTGGTTTAGTACAGAAATATAACAGCCGAACAACAATGCACAGTATGTGTGACTGTCTCTATCAATAGAAGCTAATAGCTTGATGAGGAAAGATTCTGCCTCTTTAAGAGTGGCAAATGACTAAGGTCTCTTCCTGCAGCACAATGCCATCTCTAGCACAGTTTGTGTGCCCTCTGCAACGGGCGTATTTAAACCCAGAATCCTCACATGGCATAAGCTCATATGTCACAAACTGTATGTCCGTATAAGGTTAATTCTTCTTCTAACCATATCTCTCACATAGAATATACTGGATACCTAAATCTAAACATGAACTCACATTGTAGGTCTTCCTTGACTTTTGTCTTACTAAAGATAGACACTGCATACTATTCATATCAAGATCTGCCCCTTACATGACTCTCTGGACTTATTTCCTGTTTTATTTATCCAAACATGTGTATGTTAGTTGTTTTACTTCCTTCCTGTCTTTGCTTTTTCTCGCTCCTGTGACTGCCCTGCCCTGATGTGTTTCACCCGCTCCCAACTACCTTTGCCTCTTTTGCATATTTAAGTCACTTTCTGTGTCTCAGTTCATGTACTTCCATACATTATTATTTTGCATACATAAGTGAGATCACATTGACAAGTACAACAATGTGCAGTGCACTATAAGTGCACAGATGGTTCACAAAACAGCCAAAAAGTTGAGACTAAAATGATGGACACTTTCAGTTCAATTCAATTCAATTTTATTTGTATAGCGCCAAATCAGAATATACATTACCTCAAAGTACTTTACAGAACACAACAGAAAAACCCACAAAGAGCGACAGGGGGAAGGAAAAACTGCCTTTCAACTGGAAGAAACCTCCAACAGAATTGGGCTCATGGTGGGCGGCTGTCTGCCTCAACCAGTTAGGTTTAAGAGGAGAAAGGGGGGTGGGGGAGGAGACAGGGGAAAAGAGAGGGAGAGAGACAGGGAACAGCTGTATATACTATAAGTAATGCTGTTATCTATAATAATGATAAATAAAAGTGGTAATAATAGTAATAATGAGTGCTGTAGTGGTACATCTGGATCCTGCTGCTCCAGAAACAGAGATACCTGCAGGATGAGGACAGAGAGAGGGAGAGATAGAGGAGAAAAAATTCATGACATATTGTAGTATGATGTAAATGTGTATAGAGAAAAATAGAGAGAGAGAGAGAGAGAGAGAGAGAGAGAGCTCAATGCATCATGGGAATCCCCCAGCAGTCTAGCTCTATAGCAGCATAACTAAGGGATGGTTCAGGACATACCTGAGACAGCCCTAACTATGAGCTTTATCAATGAGGACAGTTTTAAGCCTGATCTTAAAGGTAGAGAGGGTGTCTGCCTCCTGAACCCACACTGGGAGCTGGTTCCACAGGAGAGGAGCCTGATAGCTGAAGGCTCTGCCCCCTTTTCTGCTCTTAGAAACTCTAGGAACCAGAAGTAGACCTGTTTTTAGAGAGCGAAACAATGGACATTTATCTGGTGCTTCCTGATAATGTTACCTAAAGGTAGTGTTGTGCACAGGTAGGGGCAATTTGGTTATTGGCGTATAATATTAATGATTATCAGTGATAATATAGATATAATATATATAGATGTTTACTACAAGTAGGAACCTCTGGGCACCACCCTGTCACCAGGGACCAATGGCCAAATTGATGGCTCAAAATGCAGTCTCAGAAGGCAGCGAACCGGAGGTCGTCTGGTCGGATATTGATCCTTTAACTAGTAATATTTAGCTTATTAAGTTGATCACAGTGAACGATCTAAAACAACAGGATATGCAGCACTTATAAGTCAGATTACAAATACAAATACAAATACAATAAATTTGGAGACTGCTCCCTTTCAGCAGCCGAGTCATGGAGAGAGCTTGGAGTAGCTCTCTACTGCAACTGGTGTACGGGAAAAAGCAACGGCGGAGGGTCGCGATGTCCCTGGGGATCCCTGCTGAGAGTGCCTGGCCTCGGCCAATGCCGATGCTGAGTTTACATTCAAACACTGATTCGCACCTAGGTGTGAGTCGTGGGGGGGGGGTCATGGCGCTGTTGTTCAAACAGTTGACCAAATCTGGCTCAGGCTTTTGGAGGGACATGTAGGCGTCTCCATTGTTCTTTTCAGGATTCATGGCTTGAGACTCAGGCTTTTGGAGGGACATGTAGGCCTCTCCATTGTTCTTTTTCAGAACCCATGTCTTGAGATTCCAACAGTAGCATATATAGGGTGAAGTATCAATCTAGCACAGAACATTGTGGAACTCCATGACTAACTTTTGTGTGCATTGAAGAGTCATTATTAACATGAGCAAACTGAATCTATCTGATAGGTATGACTTAAACCAGCCTAGTGTGGTTCCTTTAATGCCAACGACATGTTCTATTCTCTGTAATAGAATCTTATGATAGATGGTGCCAAATGCATCACTAAGATCGAGTAGGACAAGAATAGAGATAATTGATACAACTACCCTTTCAAGGATTTCTGAAATAAAGAAGAGGTTGGATGTAGGTCCATAATTGGGCAAAACACCTGGATCAAGAGTGGGCTTTTTAAGTTGAGGTTTCATTACTGCAACTTTAAAAGCCTGCGGTACATAACCTAATAATAAAGATAAGTTGAGCAGACATAATGTAGAAGTGTTGACTAAATGAAAAACATCTTTTTACAGCCTTGTTGGAACAAGGTCTAGAGGACAAGTCAGTGGTTTAGATGAAGAAACTGTTGAAATGAGCTCAAAGAGACCAACAGGACAGAAGCAGTCTAAATATAAGCCAATGAGGCTGAGGCTGCTGAACTGGACAGCACATCTGAGTCAGCTGTGGCGAGGAGATGGTGAATTTTCTCTAACAGATACAATTTTATTTGTTAAGAAGTTCATAAAGTCATTTCTACTGAGGGCTACAGGAATGGATGGCTCAATAGAGTTATGACTGTCTGTCAGCCTGGCTACTGTGCTGAACAGAAACCTGGGGCTGTTCTTGTTTTCTTCTATTAACGTGAATAATAGGAGGTTCTCCCTTAACAGAGACTTTTTTTATATGTCAATAGTCACTTCCATATGTTTTTGTCATGTCTCACCTGGTCGCCATCTGGGCTACGCAGTGGAAGCAGATGGACCAATTTCTGAAAATGGCGGTAGAGGAAGGAGGACAATCATCGATGGCGACCTAATTTCCATCTCACATGACACACGGGGCTCACACAAGAAAGTATAACATTTTCAAGTCAAGTGAGCAAAGCAGCCACCAGGTGGGCAACAATCATGGTCACATGTTGCACTTGTCATTTCAGGTGAGTGCACAAATGCCATGTTTGTTTTGGGACAACACTACCCTGTCAAAATTCACGCACTACACCAGTAAGTACACTGTGTACACAGTATTTTACATGTGAGTGTACTGACTGAAGTATCTGATTTGAGACACAGTATCTGTCTTCATCCCAGTCTTTGTCAGTTGCTCTTTGTCTGGTCCCTCGTGTTTCCTAGTAGATTGTGCAACCTGTGTTCAGACCTTGGTTCCGGGTTGCATTGCTTGGTTATTCTCATGTGTATGTTCCTGTTGCCTGTGTTCTTGGATTCCTGCTTGCCTGACTTATTAAAAACGTTACATCACTCATCCAGCCTGCCTTTGTGTGAACTGCACTTGGGTCCAGCTTTCCTGTTCTGCTGTTCAGCAAATCCTAACAATCTGTCCCTGAGACTCTGTGACGCTGTACACTTGTCTACTTTTCCCTGCACATGCTTATCTGTAGGGCCTTGGTTGCCATGGTTGCTGCTGATGAGAGCAGGACACCTGCAAACTATCAGCCAGCCATACCTGAAGTAAACAATGAACCTGCTTACAATAAGGGGTCTGTGTGTATGGCTAGTGGAGTAACTGGTCATATACTACACAGAGAAATAAAGACTTAATGATGAAGGAAAAATATGTAAAGAAGGAAAAATCCCTTCACATGCACCTGTTTAATGGTTTCCTGGCACCAAACAAATGTGTTTGCAGAAATGTGGAGGGAGAGGTGCAGCTTAGGCTGTGTTTACGCTGATTAGGTTGTGCAGAGCAATTGTGGTGCTAAATTTGGCACAAAATTGTGTTTGCATTAAAACCTACTCAGAGCCCCTCTATGCAGATACAGACAATTTTTTTGACTGTTGGCAGAGGTGCAAACCACAGACCTCTCCAAAATCAAAAAATGCCTTTTAATTTTTTGTGGTCTGTTTCTGTTTGCTACAGTTTTTCACATCTAGTGGATCACAACATGTTTATCATGTTATACAACATGTGAGACTGAGAAAGATTACCAACAATATCTTCTGAATGAGTGTAATCCAGTGCTGTGGAGTTGAGCAGAAATATAAATACTGCTGTTCTGTGTGATGAGTAAGCTACCTACAAGAACTTGTAGAGAATGTTGGATAAATTCTGTGTCCTTGGTCAAACATTTGTTATCACACAACAGAAGAAATGATGTGTGTTTGAAAGAGGGCCTGTGTGTACACATCAATGGCACAGCAGTGTGACTTCATCAACTGTTTAAATCCCCGGACACAGCCACAGTATCAGTTAAGAACTAATAGTAAATTATGTTCTGTATTGTTTGACTTGAAAGCTTTTACACACAGATTTCAGGTTTAACAGTAAAATCATCAGGACTGATGCAACTGTCCTTAGGATGAATCCTGTCCTCCATCAAATTCCTTGTCTGTCACATGTCTGGACTCTGGAAAGGGCAAACTCTTAGTCAGAGATAGTTTTTCTGTGATGTGGAAAGGATTAGCAGTTGTGACTGATTCACACAGAAGCCTATTCAGTACGTGTCCAGTTTTCAAACCTGTACCCTGATGGGCTCTGTTCCCTGTAATTATATCAAAATCAATTATTTTTAATATTAGACCTGACCCGACCCACATTTAAATACAGGCCCAGAGCTGCTGCTGAGCAGTGAAGGCAAAAGCTTGGGAGCAGGACACTGACAGGGTGAGCAATGATAAAAAATAGATAAAACGCACTGCTCAGAACCATCTCACCATTAGGACACACTAACCCCACTTCCATTTAAATCTTTTGATGAGACAATGTGAATTTTATTTAATATTAACTGATCTTGGGGGTTTTTCTAAATACTTACTAGCAAATGTCCAAACTCAATTTTACATTTATTTGTTTAATACTGAAGCCCATTCCTTCACAGTGTTGACTTGTTGTTGCTAGAGCATTAGAGAATCCTGAGAGAGATATAAAACTACATTTAAGTTTTCTGTAATTAAAACCACAAATATCTTTTTATGGATATCAAAACATCAAATAAAACAGAAGAAAAGTGTAAAATATGGGACCTTTACTAGTTCTTTAAATGATCGTCACTGCCACTAGATGTCGCACTAGACCACCAGCATCTCAAACCAAAACAGATGCTTCAGGCCACACTCGTGGCCTCCGTTTACAATCCACCCACAACCATTAGAGCACTCCAGCATTGCCATGATAGGCTCCACAGCAAAGCTGGCATTAAGCTAGCTAGTGCTAGCACCATTAACTAAATAATATAGGTGGCAGCAGGTTAGTTAATGTTATCATGTCTACTGTAGCGTTCACTGATGAAAACAGACATGTAACATTATGTAGCGATCAAGTTGAGCTGTGAGTCTCCATGGCCAGTCTGCGCACTGCACTGTGCCATCTCACCTGTGGGCGGTCCCTGTGTGTTTATGAATGTGGAGAGGACCAACAGTTTAACAGGAGGGACTTACATGCACTAACATGCACACATACATGCACTAACATTCACATGTACATGCACTAACATGCACACGCTACTAGATTGGACACCAAAACAACAGATAAACTCAGATTACAACACACACACAGATGGGGTATGACTTCATTCTCTGCACAGGAGGCCATGACTACACTATATCTTTACATAGAAAATAGTTGTTTGCTGTTTTATTATTATCAAAAATCACATTTACAGAACTTTTAAAGCAATGCTAACAAAAAATCATTTGTCTTTACAAATACCACTTAGGCTGATACTTTAGATTTCTTCCTGTTATTCTAATAAAGTACTGTTAAAATAAGATTAAATCAATTACTGTCACAGTAAAGCAGTGGCTTGATGATTATCATCATCATCATTATTATTTTATTTATTATATAGAACATGATAAACAAAAAATGACAGAGAGTGACATAGAAGACACTGTGATCACAAAACATAAACAACAACAACAATAACAATAATAATAATGATAATAATAACAATGATATTGATAATAAAAATAACAATGAATAACAATGATATTGGTAATAGTATGGTAATAGCGGCAATGTAATGTAAGAATAATATAATAATATATTATATCTAATAATAATAATAATATATTATGTATTACGTAATATATTAATGCAATATAATAGTAATGACAATAGCAGAATGTTACCTAATCCTATGTTTATATGTGCACGGACATATACAATAAATAATTCATTAAAGTTTGAGAAGAAGATATTTTATAGATTTTACTATTCATTTAAAAATGGGTTCCCCAGCTTCAGCATCCCATTTGCTTATAGGCAGAATCTTGCCCAGTTGATGGAGTAGTCAGATCCCTGACTGTAACTGTTGATCAGATTATGGACTCAGGGAAGTGAGGACGAGGGGTTTTGTGATGTAGTGATTAAGATTGGATTAATCACACTGTCTAATGGAAGCTGCTAGAGATTCTATGGAAAGAGAGTAGTGGTGACAATGGGCAACCTTGTCGAGTGCCTCTCTGGAATGGAAATGGTTTTGATAATGATTCCATTGGCTATGGCAGAAACAGTAGGTGAACTAAAGTGTTTTAATCCAGTGGGTGAAATATGATTGAAATCCAAAGTGAGCTAGGGAGGCGAAGAGAAACGACCAGTCCACCTTTGTCAAAAGCCTTTTCAGTATCGAGTGTTGCTATGATGAATGGTGGATTGTGGAGATGTTGTTCTTGTAGAAGTTAATTAGGTTAAATAGTCTTTGTGTGTTTTCTGAGGAGTGTCTTCCTTAATGAAGCCAGTTTGGTCATTGTGTACTAGTGATGAGATGATAGTTTCTAGTCTGACTGATAAAGCTTTGCTCATGATTTTTATGTTTGTATTGATTACTGATGTGGGTCGATAACTGGAGCTGCTCGAGGGATCTTTGTTTTTTGGATATGTGTAATATAAATAGTATTCATGTGATGGAGTCGGGCTTTATTTTGCAAAATTTCAGATATTACTGATATTACTTATAAGAACTGTGGTTAGAGGAGAGGACAAAATTGCTTATAAAATTCTGCAGGGTATCTGTCTAGTCCAGGTGATTTATTGTTGGGCATAAGAAGGAGTGCTGTGGAGATTTCATACAGTGAGAGAGGAAATTCTTGGTTTTCTGATTGGGTTTGGGTTAATTTGGGTAGGGAGACACTCCTCAGAAATATGTCAGCATACTTGGTAGAGATGTTCTGGTCTGGATTGTAGACATTTGTGTAGTAAGATTTGGAGGAGTCATTAATTATGGAGAGGTTTTGTGTTATATTGCCAGATGGGTCTATTATTGAAGTAATGATGGATTTCGCTGTTTGTTGCTTCAGTTGATTTGCTAAAAATGTACCTGTTTTACTTCCAAATTCAAAGTTTTGCTGTTGGAGTATGAGGAGTACGGAAGTGTATTGCGTTCACTTGAATAAAAAAAAAAAATCCGGTTTTTCTGAGTAATTTATTTTTTGGTCTGTTTTTCGAGGTAATTATTTCTGTTTTTCTGAGTAATTTTTTTTCTGTTTTCCAGAGTAATTTATTTTTATGCTTGGTTTTTCAGGATAATTTTTTATGATTTTCTGAGTAATTTTTTTCTTTTCTGTTTTTCGGGCAAATTTTTTTTCTGAGTTTAGAGGGCATTCAAAACATTGGACACATTCACTCCTTTATTGAGAGCTCGATGTAATGGAAGCAAACATGACCTGCTTGTTTAGTTTAATCAAGTTTTACTTTGATCTGGGTTTAAGACACTGGGAGATTGTCCTGTCTTTAAGTCATATAGATGGTATTACTATAAATTTGTCAACCTTGCGCAGGCACCTGAAGACTTTGCGGTTGTTCAGAAGGAAAGCCCATTCAGATCTCCTGGACATAGCAATGTTTCTCCAGGATCAGCTGGACATATATGGCATGCTCCATGGATACAAGATGATGCATTTAAAATGCATTCAGGCTGGCTACGTGGTGACTCAAGAGACGATCAAGAGACTGCTGAAAATATTGGATCCACACGGTGTGCAGCTGAGGCGCCGGAATCGCCTTCGGTGGTGTATGTACAAGAATCCAGGCCCAAATTTTCTGTGGCATGTAGACTCCTATGATAAACTCAAACCATACGGGATCTGCATCAATGGTGCAATAGATGGGTTTTCACGAATGGTGATATGGCTACATGCCTACTCTACAAACAGTGATCCAAGGATAATCGCGCAATACTATTAATGAGGTGTCATCAAGGAATGGAACTGCTTGGCGAATTCGTTCGGATCTTGGAACTGAGAACTGTTACATTGAACAAATGCAGATGTTCTTGAGGCACGATCATCTGGACAACTTTGCTCGAGCAATCACAACCAAAGAATAGAAAACTGGTGGGGCTTTTTAAGGAGGCAACACGCACAGTTCTGGATGAACCTGTTCCAAGATTTAAAAGACTCAGACTCCTTTTCTGGTGACTTCCTGGACAAAAGTCTCATTCAGTTCACACGTCTTGAAATAATAGAGGTAAGTGCTGCAATAGTGACATATTATGTCAGAATAATACTGTGACACCTGCCTGCTTAGTGGTTAAAGTATTCAGATGTTTTACTTCACAGAAAGCAGTACCCTTTGTAGTGGGTTAGAGTGGTACTAATGTCATAGGCCCACTGATATTAGTGAAAAAGAGCTTACTCCATGTAGGCTATATAGGCCTATTCAAAACCTTACTAAAATAAAAGGACAGTATTATCAGAAGTAGGCTACTGTATATCCGAAGTACTTACAGTATGAAAAGTATTCAATAAAATGTTCACTGTCAGTGTTTTGAAGTTTTTAATTGCATAATACAGTTTATTATTGCAGATGTTTAAATTGGAGCTCATTTGAACTACATTACTGGATAATTTAATGATCATGTGTGAACTGATTTTCTCATTTTCTATTTTTATTTATCTTTAGAGAGAACTGCAGGAAGTTGTTAACCTCTGGAACACTCACAGAATTCGCCCGTGCAGAAATGCTGTGTCTCCAGGTGGGCGCCCAGTGATGATGTACACCCTACCCCAGCTTTTTGGTGCCAGAGAGTACCTGAAAGAGGTATCCCAACAAAAGATAGAAGTCTGCAGAGAGGAATGCCTTCAGAGAGGAACGCATCCCTGTGATGATACAGTGTTTGACATTTGCTGCTTTGTCATGGCAGAAAACAGTCTTCATCCACCCACCTCTCCAAGGAAGCCATTGAGCTGTACATGTTCTTACGTGCTTACATACGAGCTGAAGTTTAATGATCACAACCTGCTATACTGGATCAAAAGACGGGATGTAAGCCTACACATAAGGGTAGGAAATCTTATGGACCATGAATTTCACCGTAAAGGGTATTGTGTTTAAACAGCAAAAAACTGTGAACTCTTTACTAATAGAAATCTCCAGTTTGTGCATTGTATATCCTCTTTCTATTAATTATGGAAAAATTACACATCAAAATAAGTGCTGGCAATGAAATATCACATCACATGTTACATGTTGTTGAAAAAATGGAAAATCATTGTAAATAGATCAGCCTACAAAAATGACAGCCATTATCAATTAAACAGGTTACAATATCTTGACCTTAAGGTGTGTATGCTGAATTTCAAATGTAGCTCTTACAGACTGTTAATACCGAGCAGTGAAACCTTTTTTCTCTTTTGATATTTAGTTATTGTTTATTGTAGCATTGAGGAAATATACCTTCCTGGTTTTTTGTTTCTCTCAAGACGTTACTGTATTTCATTGCAGCCAAACAATTACATGTAACAAAATTTGGTGAATATGTGTGTATCTAAAATTAGTTGGTGATTATCATGTCATCTCCTAAACATATAAACAGATCAGATCAACTATTCTTATGTATTTGAATGAAATCTCACTGTATACATTTATGTTGAAATGCAGTTGTCAATAAACTTTCAGCAAATGAAGGATATGATTATCTTTTATTAGGGTGTGCATCTTTCCTTGAGTTTACGCACATTTGAAAACTTTAACATTTCACAATACAAGCACCTCATAACAAAAGGAACATGTCCAATTTTATGATTGTGGGTGGAAATATATCATGCCTCACAGAGCAGGACTCCTGAACTACATGACTCAACAGCAAAGACACAATCTGTTTGAAGATAGTTTTGCAAAACAAGACAGCAACCTGTGATTCTATTTGTAAAAAAAACAAAAAAACACCTCAAAGTAATGTAATGAGCGGTTTCACAAACACTGAGTATTAACATCTGACATGAGGTAGAGATTCAAATTCTATTGTGATTTAACAGTGAAAATATAACAAAAGTATTTTTAATGTCCAAACATTGTCATCCTAGACTGATAACAAAATTGTCTTAAATCAAAGTAAATTGTATGACAGAAAGAATATATCCAAAATAAAAAAAATCAATCTGTGTTTATCACACAGCTCCTGAGCTAGTCACATATTCTCCTTACATGCTCTGATAACAAAGTGTCTTAAAGTAAGTTATTTTTTCTTGATATAATAAAAACAAAAACTTGAAATGTAAAAAATAATTTTGCACTAATCACACAGCACCAGAGCTAATCACATTTTCTCCTTACATGCTCTATCCAACATTCACACAGTCTAAACCTTGCTGGCACCCATGGGGAAGAGAAAAATGTGTATGTGTTCATAAATCACTTAGCAACTCTTGTGCAATGTCCATTGCATAGGAGTTGCTTGACAGTATAGCCTCCATTTCTGCTCGAAGCTCAGGGTAGCTGTTGTAAGTTGATGGCAGCTCCACAGTTGGGCCACAAGTATGGGCAATTGGACGCCGCGCTAGCCCTTCCAAAGAGGTGAATATGACTTGAATTTCTTTCACACAGATGACATCAGACCCAGTCAGAAATCTCATCAGCTTCCGGAGACCTATTTCATCCAACCCCCTTATGTACTGATGTAAAAATCGCAAACTCTGGTTCTCTGCTGAATTAGCTAGAGAAGATGTTATCATCTTAATCACCTTCCGTGTTGTTGGTTTAATGTCCTCATACAGCTTCTTCATATCCTCTACACTTGGGAAAAACTTCCTGAGTATTGGTCCTGCAACCTCTGAAATATTATCCAGTGCATATTTTGGGTGCTGGATCATTTGCTTGTGGGTGACCTCGACAAGCACGGCTCTCAAGTTATCTTTTGTTGGTACTGTTCTTACTCCCATGCGATCCAGAAGATCAAGAAGCTCTTCCTCGTCAGCACCGACAACAGCCTCTTGCAAAGCAGTGGACAAGAGATCACGCTCAGACTGACTAAGATACAACATCAGGGAGTCAAACTGTAAATCAGGTGAAACAGAGTGTTCACCAAATATAACTGCTGCTGTAAAGGCTTGTGCAAGCTGAGAAGGAAAATACCCATGGTCCTTCAGTCCCTTGGCCAATATCCTGCCAACAGACTTCCATTCTTCCTTTTGCCATTTTGGGGATAGCGATGGCACCCTCACATCTGCACCTTCTGCTGCACAGTCAAGGAATTCTGTCCAGAAGGCAGCATATACATCCCTGGACACGCCGTCAGCATCTGCCCCCATTTCATCAATGAAGCTGTATTTGACAGAGTAGTTCATCACTGCTTCATCCTTGAACTGAGCAATCAGTTCATCTAAGAGAGTCACTCTGTGAAGTTTCACTGTCACATGCAAAAGTTCACCCGCAGGACTTGACGGTCTAGCAGAAGCTGTCTCAGCATCAATAGGAGTTGAGGTGCAGGTAGGGGTGTTTATTTGTTCCTCTTCTATTGCAAGGATTGGCTCATGCATGAGTGTATCATCAAGATCACCTACAAACGGCCCACCTGTCAAAGGACCAAAAATGACCTCTGATGTATTACACAGAGATGTAAGATCAACAATCTGAATAGCTGCAGTAGAGACAACAGCTGACACTGTGGCAGTGTTTTGCTCATTATCTTGGACTGTGTCTTGATTTTCACTGTTATGTCTTTCCGTTGTCAGCTGCTTGACCTCATCTGTCTGTATATCAGCTCCTTCCTCTGGGTCATCTTCACTGGTCAGGGTCTTTGTGAACAAATAAACTCTTAACAACCCAAATTTGTGTGTCTCGTAGTATTCTCCCACACTAACATCCTCATTAACTTGTGCTTCTTGGAAGTTAACTATATCGTGGCTGAACTCTTCCCACTTTCCCATCGTTGACTTTTCATTAGGGAAAAACAGTTTTTTAGCTTGAGACAGAATCTCAGTTTTAGTGGCAATCTTGTTCATATCAAGAACTCTGGTTCCTCCACCACTGCGTTTTCTGACTTGTTTGTTATCATGTATCCACCCTATTTCTGTTTTTCTGGTTGTCCTCCAGGCTCTCCTATTTCTCCAACTACCGAGCTGTCAATCTGCAATAACAACAAAAAGTATACATCAAACATGACACATCACAGCTTAAACTGTATTATCTCCAAGACGATTTACTTCTGTGCTAAATTCCAGGACAACCAATTATAAATGCCAAATGCAGATAATAACACAATGGACAGTATGAGACAGTACAAAAACAGCTTTTGAAGCTGTGACTTACATGATCCTGCTGCATTTTCTGAATACTCTCCTCAGGAACACCTCTGTTGGGAAGAAATATCCACAGACCATCATTTGTGGAGGATCCACATCCGGCCTCCCACAAGCCATTGCTGGCACTGCAAAATATTAGGAAAAAGGCAGAATCTATGTAAATATTTCTTGCACCAACAGTTAACATGTTTAAAACTGTCAAGGCCAATTGTATCACGAAATTGTCAAATTATATAAAAGCATAAAATCATTTTGTTTGAAATGGATATTTCATGTCTTGACTATTGAAAAAAATGTAGTTGTGTAGTGTCCTTTTGTGATGAAAGCCTTCACTGGTTGGTTATTCATAAACAATAACATCACTCTGATAGTACAGAAACTCAGCAGCTTAGACTGGGCTTTTATTATTAGTATTATTGTTATTACTATGATTACTTTTCAAAAGGTCAATAAAATACAGATTGGGGCTTTGCAACATAGGGTATGAGTAACTGTACTTTACCAGTAAGCAGGTGCAAAAACGTTTTAAATTTTAAATTGTTTTATTCAACATATGGGCCTACACAAATAATTATGTGCATGGACGTTTCATGCAGGATCCTCAGTGTGTATTAAATACATAGGAAATAGCAAAGGAGAGGGAGCCCATAAGCAAACCACAGCAACCTCAGCAACTCAAAACACTTGTCATGGTGTCAATATAGTGACTAGTCTACTGGCAACGTTCAGTTTGTTTATATAACGTTACATGTACGTGCCCCCATGTTAAACAACTTCTGTGTTAGTATTATCATGTCATGTCTCTAGAGTGTTAGCGTATACGATTAGCATATAACCTAACATTATGACGAAGGGCTCGTTTTATTTGTGCCAAGCCAATATAATGAAAGAAAGGCGATTCATTTTTGATAAAAGAAACAATGTCCAGCATGATGGAAACATCAGCTTAATTAGCTTTAATTAGCTAAATTAAACTGAAATCATGCCCATAGACATGTTCGTCTAGTCCTCTTTTATCTCTTCCCTGTTACATTGAGCAATAGGCTTACAATAGAAGGATAAAGTCTAACGTAACAAGAGTATCATACCCTGTGTGTAACTAATCACATGCCTTACCTTAATTGACCCGGTACGGTAGAAAGTTGAAGACAGGGCATATGTGCGGAACAGGAGTCACCATAGATGGGAGTCACTTGCAGGTTGGATGTTCTCGCAAGATTTCGAAGTATCTCGATAATTCAGAGAAAAAAATTAGCACGAAAAACAGAAAAATAATTAGAACGAAAAACAGGAAAAATTACTCAAAAAAAACAGGGGAAAAAATTAGCCAGAAAAACAGGAAAAAAGATTAGTCAGAAAAACAGGAAAAAAATTACTCAGAAAAACAGAAATAATTACCTCGAAAAACAGACCAAAAAATAAATTACTCAGTAAAACCGGATTTTTTTTTTTTTTTATTCAAGTGAATGCAATACGCTTCCGTATGAGGAGTGTATTTTCAGTTTTCTTTTTCAGTATATTATTTAATCCATATTTGGTTTTTAGTTCTTTCATAAGTGAATCAGTGGGGGAGTGCGAGGCCAGGAGGTCCAATCTCTTCACTTCTTTTTGTAGACTGTTCTTTTTCATTTTCTTCTTTCTTTTTGTGCAAATTGTATATTATTTTACCTCTCATGATTACTTTTGCTGTTTCCCATAATGTGTATGTTGATATTCCAGGGGTTTTACTGGTCTTGATGAAGGATTCTTGTTTGAAGTAATCAAGGATTTCTTCATATTGGGTAATGAGTTGTTGAAGTGCCATCTAGGGGTAGGGTGGGGTTGGTGTTCTGCTAGAAGAGTAATACTTAAAGGAGCATGATCAGAGATGGTGATGCTAGGAATGGTTGGATCGGTTATTTTGCAAGTTGTTAACCAAAAAGGAGTCTATATGGTAATATGATTTATGACCGGGTGAGTAATATGAGCAGTCATTATCAGTGTGATGATTCAGTCTCCAAATATCAATCTCTCCATAATCTGACATGTATTGTTTAAGTAAGGAAGACAAGTGGTTTAGTTTATTGTGGATGTTGACGAGCGGTCCATGTGTAGGTCCGGTACTGTCGTAAATTTGCTGTCTAAGATGAAATGTGGGTCAGTGAGATTAGATAATGTTGAAAAAAAAGAGTGAAAGAAAGAGGGGGAGTCCGTGTTGGGACCATAAATGTTTGCTAGTGTTGCAGTGTCTTTTCCAATAGTTCCAGTGATGATGATATAGTGGCCTTCTGGCTCAGTCAGTGTCGAAGTATGAGAAAAATGTATAAGTAAATTGTGTTTAGTTTTAATGTGTATTGTAAACTGTTGTAAATGTGTGCAGCACAAAAACTTCATACTTACCACCTCGGTTGTATGCCTCTGTGACTAAGACTAGTTTCATTAAATCCCTGTTATATAAAGTCATATAAAATAATAACCATTTATGTGAATTTTTTTCATAATTGCTGTGTGAAATCTTGAGTAATAACTAAAAAGTGTTCTATGAGGTCACACTGACCTTGACCTTTGACCTTTAACTACCAAAATCTAATAATTTCATCCTTGAGTCCAAGTGAATGTTTGTACCAAATTTGAAGAAATTCTCTCAGGGTGTCACAGAGATATCGCACAAGGACAAAACCTTGTTTAGTGAGCTCACCTTGGCCTTTGACCACCAAAAATCTAATCAGTTTGTCCTTGAGTCCAAGTGGTCATTTATGCCAAATTTGAATGTTCCTTCCAGGCGTTACTTAGATATCTGGTTCACAAGGCCAAAAATGGGTTTTGTAAGGTCACCATGACCTTGACATTTGACCATGGATGTAGTGGAGGTGCTGGATTGAGACCTCTGAACGAAGTGGAGGAATTTGCTAATTCTTTCTGACTGCAATCTCCACAGGATGTCCTGTCAGAATATTTGTGATCACTCTGATGTTTGATAATGCCAATCAGGAACCCACACAGTTATATCCATGCCACTCATTTATTTTAGATTGAGAATGTGGTTGAATGTGGTTTTTACACAGACAAAGTAAAATAAACAAACAGAAATGAAGAGTATCCATGATTATTAAACATAAAATATGGCATAAAACACACAGTAAATTCTAATCCAATAAGGGAAATATCAATGTGATATAATGATGCAATCCAGAATACACATTAATGGAGAACAATGTACGCTAATAAAGTGTCTTACAAATGAGCGATGGTCTATTAATCGCCGCGTTGGTCTCCCACATAGTAAATTATAAGTTACAAAACATCCTGATCGGATGATAAGAACTTGTAACTGGCACCGACGACACCGTCACACACATAAACGAACCAGACGTGACCGTCGGAAGATAAATATAAATGAACAGTGACAGTAGTACACATCTTCAATAATAAACAAAACAACTCAGATACTTACATTCTTATGGACGCACATACAAGCAGTCAGAACACATGATGAATGTCATAATAGTCCCAGCTGTGATCATATAGTCCAAACCGCGACGGCTCCACTTCCCCGACTCTCGTCATTCTCCTCCTCAGCTCAACACAAACAATTGATCAGCCAGGCGATCGGAGACCTGATTGGCACGGAGCACCGCATCACGCAAGCACCACATGCACAGGGATGCTGATCATCAATGAACTGGGTGACTTTCTGTACAATGGACCTATAGCTTGGTCAGTTTGTCCTTGAGTCCAAGTGAATGTTTTTACAAAATTTGAAGAAATTCTCTCAGAGATATTGCAGTCATACAGCCAAAACTGCATTGTGTGAGGTCACTGTGACCTTGACCTTTGTCCCCCAAAATCTAATTAGTTCATCCTAGAGTCCAAGTTAACATTTGTGCCAAATTTTAAGGAGTTCTGTCTAGGTATTACTGAGATATTGTGTCCACGAGAATGGGATGGATGTACATACATACATACATGTGGATGAACGGACAACCCGAAAACAGTATGCCTCCAGCCCTGAGTGTCGCTGGCCCAAAAGCATAAAAACAATTGTCCCAAAATTTGTATTTGCACATGGAATATCAAACATTAGCCAATTACTTGAATGGGTCAAATAATGACTATGAGAGCAGTTTAATGAGGAAGTGATGTATGATGGCATGATTAGGCCTTTATAAATAAATAGGACCAGGATTATACCCAGTCTTGTTTGAAAAATGTCTCTAAATCTAGTGACACTGTGCTAAGTTGACAACACTGCAGGCTGTAAACTCCCCCCTACAAGAACCTATTTGTGCCACTTAACATTCGATTGACTAATAGCAGAAATATGGTAAATCAGTCAGTCAGGGACATTCCAGGTTATAGGGCTGGCCCATCTGTTGCGGTCCAGCCAAAAATCCAAAACTGCAAATGGTGGCATGCAACACAAGCAGACTAGTGCAGCTGTGGCAGTGCCGCATATCCAGACTTAAGTAGCAAGATGATCGTTTTTTTCCTTCATTTCTGAACTGATACAATATTCAAGTCTGAAGTGAATTTGAGGGTTTGCTGAGTCAACAGTTTTAAAAGAAATGACACTACTTTGACAGCTTCACAAGAAGAGTGCAAACTATTTCTCAAATTGAGTATTCCTCATCTTCAAAACAGTTATTTTTGGGGTGGGGGTTTGGGGGTGCCTTTATTATTATTATTATTATTATTATAGTAATTATTAATATTATTATTATAGTAATTATTATCATTATTATTATTATCATTATACTATATCATTATTTGGGTGTTTCATGACTATTGTATACCACGGACTCTCATTTAAACATCCAACCATGCACACACACGCAACTACATGCAACATACCCTACCTAACGTAATCTTTAACCCTAGATTTTATTCTATATATACCATGTAACTGCCCTGTGTTATGTCTATTATGTGTAATGTTTTTGAAGTCATCATGTCTGCTATGTCACTTCTTGTTTGTCATGTTATTTCACCAATAAAGAAGAAAAATCGATGTGTCTGACAATTTGCTTTACAGGGTTTTGGGGCCTCTGCACAGTTTACTTAAAAATGTTCAGAATGGAAAGCAGGAAATGTATATCCAAAGGTGGCTAATGTGTTTCAAAGACTGTGTTATACCCAACAAATTCAAGGCTGTAAATCTTACACATAAAATTTCAAATTGTCTTCAGCATAGTCACAATTTTCTGTACACAAATCAGGGCTGAGAAGAATTCTAACAGATAGATACAAAAGTATAAAGTTTCTATACATTCTGTTGGATATACATGGGTAGTAATATACATCAAGTAGTACAGTACAACAGCATCAGTGGAAAGCAAAAACAGCCTTAATTCTGTGACTTCCTGACAGAAATGATAAATGTTTAAATCACATTAAGAATTTGAATGGATGGCCTGCTGTTAAGAAGCTCCTTTAACCACAGATAAATCAGCTTGTGCACCACCCAAGCACACAAGTTACATAAAGTCTAGAAGAAAACTTGAAATTAACACCACACCTAACTCATTTAGGGGTGAAACTCACATTCAGTACTCTTTGCAATGCATATCCCCATGTCGGATCAGTCCTTTGCTCAGCAGAGAATGCAGAGAGAACTACACTTATTTGAGCGCAGTGTTCACATGCATAATAGCCAGAGTGACTCTTCACAGCTTGTACGTGAACAGTAATCCCAGTTATATCCGCCTTCACCGCAGTTAACCATAAAAATATCACTGATTAGTAGCAGGTGTGCTGGTGGTGAAGTGATTCGTGTTCTGATTAATAACAGTGAATACCAGGAACGGAGCGGCTGATCGGGAGACCTGGTAAGATTCCTGGTGGGCCAAGCTAATTGTGGGGACAAGTGAGAGAGAGAGATGTGACGGTCAGCTTGGTGGAGCAGACTGACATTGTGTCTCTGTGTGGCCTCATTTCCCTCACTGTGCCCCCAGATAACTTTGTTTTGTTCAGCCCTGCGACTCTGTCCACCCACTTGCCGTTTATGTGTTTGTATCTTCATCATTGATTTAACACTGAGGCAGCAGTGGACTGTATGACTCATTTTACATGAATAACCAAGTAAAATAAAAATCTCAGAGAAAATAAGTTAAGATCCAGAAAAATCCAGATGTTTCAAGTAGTTTAGTTGTTGATCCAGCAGCAGTAACTGTGCTGACAGACAGGAGGAGCAGAGCTGCAGAGTGGCTTCAGGGCCACTGTTCTCAGTCAGTCCAGTTTTACACAATAAGCAGTAGGCAGAAGACAACAGGAATCTAGTCTGAGTTTATTTCTCAGGATAATGTTGTATGGCTTTGGTTTCTGCTAATAAGCTAATTAAAGTCCTCAGAGTCTATTGCTTGGGCAAAATTACTTTCTGAGTGTGGGCATGTGGAGGTTTAGATTAAACTGAAGTGACTTAAATTTACAGGGCACATTAGCCCTTAAGAAATGACATGCAAAAAAACAAAATGCAAGCAAATCCAGAGAAAAAATCTTCATCAATGACAATGGAAGTGTTTCCAGGGGACACAAACAAGTCCTCCTAGTTGGGATCATCACTTTTTTGTGTCCCCTTTTTTATGTCAAATGTCATCTGTGGTACTTGCAGTGTGTTTCTGTATTTGTTGTGTTGTGAGTATTTGTGGTGCACTTCAGCTCTCAGGGCCACCATACAACCACTCATTTTAGTAACTGAATTGAGATGTGCACTCAATTAATTTTTAAATGGTCACAATGCAATGGAAAATAAATACATTGTGATGATGTATATTATAAATTAAAGTACTGATTTAAATGATTATCAAAATAGTTGCCAATTAGTTTTCTGTCTGTCTGTCTGTCTGTGACTAATTGATAATAATCAAGTTATCATTTTAGTTGTACTTGTATAAACTGTTGGGTAGTTTAATTTATAACAACACATCATATTTTATTAGTTCTTTGTGTGTTGTGCAAAGATCTTAACTTGTAAAGTACAGTAACAAAAGCTGAGAGATAAATGTAGTGAAGTAAAAAGTGTCACGTTTTGTGGAGTTGAGGACCCATATGTAGACAATATGGGGAGGAGGTGGAGAAAGGGTGATTTATTAAACCAAAAAGTGAACTTACAAAACTGGTGAAAACGGAGAGAACTCAAAAGTCAGATGGCAGAAACAAAACTAAAGAACTGGATCGGGCAAACTTACAAAGACCAAGGCAAAGACAGAGACGTAAATACACAAGGAAGGCAAGACAGGATGTAAATAAACTTGAGAACCACAAGGAATTAACTTCAAACAACAACTTAAAACAGGAAATGAACAAAAGTCCAAACAGAGAATCAAAACTAATAAAGTCCGAAATCCAAAAATAAAATGTCCATCAGGGCAAACAGTGATAAAAAAAAAAGGACAGTTTCCCTGAAATGAATGTAGTGGGCTGTGTAATGGCATGAAGAGAAAAAAACAACCTCAAATTGGTAGGCTACTTAAGGAAATGTACTAAGTTACATTGCTTTTTTTTGTAAGTGAGTCCAGCTCCAGTACATTGAGTTGGTCAGCTTTTACCACCTACAATTACAAAGTAACTTAATGAAAATAAGGGTTAATAACAGTCTGATGGATCCATTTATTATTTTCAATTAAATCCTATTTTAGTATTTACAGTTTATGCATCCCATGTTATGACTTGATAATGTCTTCAGTTATTGCTTCCCTGTCTGGTACACACCCTCATCTTTCAGCAGACACAGTAGTACTCCTCGTGACAAGCTAATTCTCTTTAATGTGTCCCTTTAATGACCCCATGACCTTTTCTCACATCATACTCAGGACACACTTTATATTTTAGCCTGATGTTCAAGAAAGCTCCAAAAACTAGACATTTGTTCCTTTGAAAACTTTTGTATTATGGGCTGTAATGAACATTGTAGTTTGTGGTCGCTTGGCACTAGGCTTTTAGTTTTATTTACTCTACCTCCTCTTACCTCTACTATAGCACAGCTGCTGATAAAATGGAAATACTCCTAAATCTTCATAGCAAGCACAGATCTAGGAATACATTTTTGTCACTGCCACTGTCATGTCACTGTTGGACTGAGTGGAGTTTTATATTTTACACATATAAAAGGAATCATTTCTCTTGATATATTTAGAGCTCTAAAAGCTGTGGCATTTCCTGCTTTTCCACCAATATCAGTTTTTTTTAAATTTACTTTGCAGTGCATGGCAGAAATATTAAAGCTTTGTCGATGGAGTTGAGGTATTTAGGCTCACAGCTTTATTTACTGACTGTATAGGCAGTAATGTTACATTCCTCCTTCCAGGTGGATGATAGCTCTACTTCTGCTGTGATGAACACCCCTCATTTTTCCCATCAAACCTCTCGCAGCTACTGCAAACCTTGTCATAACATGCCCCCGGGCCCCCATGTCAGATCAATTCCAGTCCCCAGCCTGGCTATTTTTCTTTTTCTCTGTTCTCTCTCTCTCTCTGGCTATGTGTGTATGTGTGCCTTCACCTGTATCTCTCTGTTTCTGCTCCCCTGTTGCAGTCTGAGGAGGATGGTGTGTAGTCATAAACAATAAAACTGATTTCTTTTTCTACTGCCTTTCACACTCCAGCTCCAGGACTGAGTGGACCCTTAATGTTGCAGTTATTTATTTAGTAATGAGAGAGAGTGTGTGTGTGTGTGTGTGTGTGTGTGTGTGTGTAGGGTGGGTGATGAACGAGCTGGCACTAGGCAGCACTGATCAGAGGTGATCAGGACAATGATGAGGGACAAGGCAGCTCACACATAAATAGTGACACATACGCTCACCTGGCAGTTTATTAGGAACACTTATTTCAAACTATGGTCATTTTAGAGGCTGAGTTTGTGGTGCTGTTGGTTTCAATTGCATTACATGGACAAGTGTTTCTATTATTTTGTCCACCCCATTTTTATCAATGAGGACAAGTTAAATAATAGAAACATTTCTCTGAATAACGCAAGACAGTACAACAGCACCAAAAAGTACATCAAACATTTGAATCAACACCTGTCTGAAACAATTTCAACAAAACCTGAAAATCATAACCCTCACAAAGGAGCATCTACAAATACACACACACACACACACACACACACACACACACACACACTCATACACACACGTGCACACATATGGGGGTGAGAAGGGACATGGAGGATGAGACGCACATATATGTGCAATTATTTATTAAAAGTCCCTTGTACATGTGTGTGATTAGTACAAACATGCATACACACACACACACATGCATGCGCACATGGGACTCCTGAAACAGTCAAAGATGTGTACATACAATGCATATGGAAAGTATTCACAGCGCTTCACTTTTTCCACATTTTGTTATGTTACAGCCTTATTCCTAAATGGATTAAATTCATTTTTTACCTCAAAATTCTACACACAACACCCCATAATGACAAAGTGAAAAATGTTTGCTTGAAACTTTTGCAAATTAGTGTGCATTAATGTGAGTGAGATGTGTATGTAGATGAGGTGTGTGATTGGGAGAAAAGAGGGGGAATAGAGGTGAAGAGAGGAAAGAGTCCACAAGGGGTCGTCACCACAGTTAATAATCACCACAATATCACCACACAATAACGGAGCCAGCGAACCGGAGTTCATCTAGTCGCATATTGGTCCTTTAACTAGTGATATTTAGCTTATTAAGCTGATCATGGTGGATGATCTAGAAGATATGCAGCACTTATAAGTCAGCTTACAAATATAACATGCTACACTGATTGTATTGTACCCAGACATCAGCCTCTTACTTTGAGTTGCTCTGATCCTTCAGAGGTAGAAAAAGAAAGTCTGCTTTGATTATCCACAGCACAGTCCTTGGCTGGGTGCTTGGCGGTTTGTATCTCGCTCTCCTGGCGATGACGATGTGATGAGTTCCGCGGTGTCAGCGCTAAGATCACACATGAGAGACAGTGTCAAACGTTACCCTCGCTTGGAGTAGCTCTCTACTGTAACTGGTGCATGGGAAAAAGGGTGGAGGAGGGTCACGGTGCTGCTTTCATCACCTGAGTGACGTTGCCGGGGATCCCTGCTGAGAGTGCCCGGCCTCGGCCAATGCCAATTCTGAGTTTACATTCAACCTCCAATTCAGACCTAGGTGTGAATCGTGGGGGGTTGTGGCGCCGTTGTTCAAACGGTTGACCAGGCTTTTGGAGGGACATGTAGGCCTCTCCATTGTTCTTTTCAGAACACATGGCTTGAGAGCCCAACACCAGCAGCTACCATGTACTGCGAGATAAAAATTTTTGTCAATGAAACCTGGTGCTTTTTTAAGACAGAGAGGTCAGGCTACCAGGGCTCAAAATGGGCTCTTAAAAATACAAAATATACAGTTTTAACTGAATAACCTGTGTGAGGTTACTGCAGCCTTTTGTTGTTTTCAGGTGACTTAATGAAAGTTTATGAACTGAGACAGCAGCTTTTCATACAATATATAAAGCAGCTGTGGACAGAAGATACTGTAAGAATCACTCATATTTGTTCAAAGGTCTAAGTGGACTTATTTACTGACTTCCTGCTTTAACCAATTAAAATGTTATTTTCTGAAACCTAGCTATGTGATGTGACAACTGACAACACTAACTAAGCAGCCTTGTCACAGAATGGATGTGACAATGGGCATCACCTCAAACAGTAGCATTTAGGGCCCTGATGATGAAGGAGTTCTTCTATTCATAGGAAGACTAAAAATATGGAAGTACAGACCAACAGATATTCTGAATACAATTCTGCTCTCTATAATTATGATGGCATTACGATGCTTATCCACATGGATGTTATGCAGGCACAAAGTCAAAAATATAAATTCGGCGTCAACACCATACCTCGGCACACAACAACATTCTCCAACAGCACAACCACCAGGCGCTGGCAAACACAGACACAGTTCTCCTCTCAGTTAGCTAAGTGATCCAGCTTTTTGTCAACTACACCAAGGTGTCTTGTTTGCTGGCTGGGGGTAAGCCTCTCTGAGCTTTAGAGGTTCACATACACATGTGAGACTTTTAGTAAATAAACACACGAGCATATGTATGTGCATCTTCTTGTCCTACATGTCCCTTCTCACCCTCCATGCACACACACACACACACACACACACACACAGAAATGCCACAGCTCTGCTGGAAGATGAATGGGAGCGTAATTGACTGAGGCAATGCAAATAATTTGTGACTGCAGAAGAACATCAAGATTGATGGTGGCCGGGGTATCCTTTGTTGACCACCCCCTAGTTTTTGGAGGTTAGGACAGTTTGTTTTGTGAAGCTGAATGTTGGAGTCAAATACAGAGAGGAAAGAGAGGAGAGAGTGTGCAAAGATGACAGGAGATGGGGAGAAAGCCTGGATGAATCGTGATAAAAGGAGCAGAGCTGGCCTACGGAGGGCGGCTGTTCTACCTAAATTGCTCCCTCCCCTACTTGTCTCAAAGTTGATTAACCCTGTGTGGCGACCGGGTTTTGAGGTTAGCCAATGAATTCACTTTAACCTTAGCTTAGTGTTGCCAGACAACGCCACCCTGGGAATTTCACCCAGGGAACTATTATAATCTTAAAGGCGCTCAGATCCATCATACAACGGGGCAGAGACGAGGTCAAGTTACAAAATCACTTTATTGAACATATCAAATAATAAAAGGAATCCAATAGCATACACACTGATGTTACCAGGGAAATAAGGGAGACCAGTCAGGGTGGAGGCCTACCAGTAGGGAGATGGGTCCAAGGAGTAAAAGGGGTCCCAGGAAAATCACCCCAGACACTTGTGACACGCACACACACAATAGTGAAGATCAATTTGGGGTGAAAGCACACATACAGCACACAAAGAAGACACCGCCACCGAGGACACCACATCCACCACCGTAGTCTCAACCTCTGAAAGGACAAACACACAATTAAAAGAGTATAAAAACATCAATATATACAAACAAAATCAAACCTAATTATACAAAAAAAGGTAAATAACTAAACTGGGTAAATAAATCAATACAAAACAAATTAAATCATACTTGGACAGACAACCATTATCTGCAACCTGCTGAAACGTAACCACAATACAGACAGTTAACCAAAATTATTAATTGCAAGTTGCAGGCAACTTAAATTCCCACAAAACAAAACAACTCAACTAAACATTTAATTGCATGCAAACACTCACATAAGGCGAGTGGACGCACACCACAAAATATAAACATAAATTTCCTCTCCCCGATTAACATCAATCATCCACACACACACACACACACACACAAAATAAAACACAGGACTTAAAGAGGCTGCCAGGCCGAAGCGACCAATGCCGCGGGTGCCGACAACCCTCCGCAAGGCAAGGCAGTCCGAAATGGAGCGACAGTGCTCGGCTCCAACAGGTCAAGCTGTGCGGCAGAAACAAATCGGTCCCCAAAGTACAGTAATTCCCAGAGAGGGCAATCCCCTAAAATTAGAGTATTTCTCTATAAGCAAAGCAATTCCCTGCAGGCAAAGCAATTTGCCGTAGGCAAAGCAATTTCCTGTAGGCAAAGCAGTGGTGGTCAAGCAGGCAGTGAAATGTAGCCGATACAGTCCCCCCCCCCCAGTAAAGCGGTTACCAATCCAGCTGCCTCTGTCCACACATGCAGGAGAGGGGAAGGAACCAAGGCTGTGCTGTTTCTGCGGCAGCGACCTGCGAACACACACACACACACTCACCGTTTGCCACATGCGCACCGCAGCAACAGCTCAGTGCATGAAACAGAGGACCCAGTAATCATGCGCAGCTCACCAGACCCGCGGAACCCAATCTGGCCCTACAACAAAAGCAACAGTTTTATTTACTGTCAAACTAAACATGCAAACTGGTAGCGCAGCCACCACGCATCGCGTTTGATGCTCCAACAATAGTCAGCCATCATATGTACATCCCATCTACCCATCTACGTTCTTCCATAACCTTTAAATCTTGGTGAAATCGTTCACCTTGCTCGTCGCTAACAGCACCAAGATTTTCCGGAAAGCTGGCAAGATGGCAATGCAGAAAATGTAGTTTAATACTCATGTTGCAACCAAGCGCTTTGTAGCTCTCCAATAGTTTCTGAACAATTTCTGTGTAATTACTTGCACGTGTATTTCCAAAAAAGTTCTTGACAACGTCTTTGAATGATAACCAAGCATTCTTCTCAAAGTCTGACACAGTCCTGGTGAACTGTTCATCTTTGATGAGCTGCCGAATTTGTGGACCGGCCTTGATTTTTTCAATTAACAGTCCAGGAAATTGCAAGATGATGTACTTGAAACAGTTGCCATCAGTTGGCAATGCTTTTACAAATTGCTTCATGAGACCTAGTTTTATGTGCAAAGGTGGGAATATTATTTTCTTCCTGTCAACAAGTGGCTCATGTAGAATGTTGGGATCTCTCTTGCTCAGCCTGCTTCATGTTTAGTTACTCCTCTGCCTCCTTCAGCGATAATGGTACATGTAATAAATGCAGTTTGTTCGCAGTTATGGAGGCGAGGCTCAATGATTTGGAATCTCGGCTCCGCACCATGGAAACCACATCTTTAGCTTCTCCAGTTAGCCAGCCCCCAGTAGCTGGTGCGGACCGACCCAGTGTAGCGTCTCCTGTAGCTCCTTCTCTCCCCCCAGCAGCTCCCGAGCAGCCGGGAGGTCAGGGCGGCTGGGTGACTGTTCGTAACAAGAAGAGGCTTAGTCCTAAACAAAAGCTCACGGCTCACCACCAACCTGTTCACGTTTCTAACAGGTTCTCCCCACTCAGCGACACACCCGCTGGGAAACAAACTCTGGTCATTGGTGACTCTATACTGAGAAACGTGAAGTTAGCGACACCGGCGGCCATAGTCAAATGTATTCCTGGGGCCAGAGCGGGCGACATTGAGTCAAACCTGAAGCTGCTGGCGAAGGATAAACGTAAATACAGTACGATTGTAATACACGTCGGCACTAATGACACCTGATTACGCCAATCGGAGATCACTAAGATTAATGTGGAGTCGGTGTGTACTTATGCTAGGACAATGTCGGACTCCGTAGTTTTCTCTGGGCCCCTACCCAACCTGACCAGCGATGACATGTACAGCCGCTTGTCATCGCTCAACCGCTGGTTATCGAGGTGGTGTTCCGCTAACGATGTGGGCTTTGTTGATAACTGGCAGACTTTCTGGGGAAGACCTGGTCTGATTAGACGAGACGGCATACATCCCACGCTGGATGGAGCTGCGCTCTTATCTAGAAACTTCACTGAGTTTATTAGAAAGCCAAAGCCATGACAAACCAGAGTTGAGACCAGGAGGCAGAGCCGCAGTCTTACACTCTTCTCTGCGCCTCTCTTAGAGCAGTCGCCTGCCATTCACCCCCTACAAACTGTGTCTGTCCCCCGACCACCTACATTTAAATATAATAAATCAAAAGTGAACAGAGGAGGAGTTAGACATGAAAACCTAATAAAAATTAGCACAACTGTTAGTCCAGAACCAAATAACAGGAAAATTAAATGTGGATTATTGAATATCAGATCACTCTCATCTAAATCTCTACTAGTCAATGATCTGATAACTGATCATAACATTGATCTGCTCTGTCTGACTGAAACCTGGCTGCAGCAGGATGAATATGTTAGTTTAAATGAATCAACACCCCCCACTCATGTTAACGTTCATATCCCTCGAAGCACAGGCCGAGGAGGAGGGGTGGCAGCCATTTATCACTCCAATTTATTACTGAATCCCAAGCATAAGGTTAATCATAATTCGTTTGAAAGCCTTATTCTTAGTCTGTCTCACCCAAACCGGAAGACACAAAAACCAGTCCTACTAGTTACTGTATATCGTCCTCCTGCTCCTTACTCTGAGTTCTTATCTGAGTTCTCAGACTTTTTATCTGAGTTAGCTCTTAGCACAGATAAAGTCATCATAGTGGGTGATTTTAACATTCATGTAGATGTTGAAAGTGACAGCCTGAGTCATGCATTTAATTCATTATTAGACTCAATTGGCTTCTCTCAGCATGTTAATGAACCCACTCACTCTTTTAATCATACCCTTGATCTGGTTCTGACTTATGGGATTGACATTGAATACCTAACAGTTTCTCCCAGAAACCCTCTTTTATCTGACCATTCTCTGTTAACATTTGAGTTTTCAGTCATGGACTACACAGCATCTGGGGAAAAAATCTATTACAGCAGGCGTCTGTCTGACAATACCGTTAGCAAATTTAAAGAAAGGATCCCATCAGTACTTAGCCCACTGCCATGTATCAATGCAGTAGGGAACAGCTCTCTTAACTTCACAGCCACACAGGTTGATGATTTTGTTGATAGTACTGTAGCCTCACTGCGTGCAACTCTAGATACTGTGGCCCCTCTGAGGAAGAAGGTAGTGAGTCAGAGAAGGCTAGCTCCATGGTACAACTCAGAAACACGAGCTTTAAAGCAAAATTCAAGGAAGCTAGAAAGAAGGTGGCGTTCTACTAACCTGGATGAATCTTTAAAGGCTTGGAAAGACAGCCTGTTGGCGTATAAAAAAAGCCTCCGTAAAGCCAGAACATCCTATTATTCATCATTGATAGAAGAAAACAAGAACAATCCCAGGTTTCTGTTCAGCACTGTAGCCAGGCTGACAGACAGCCACAGCTCTGTTGACCCATCTATACCTTTAGCCCTCAGTTGTAATGACTTCATGAGCTTCTTTACAGATAAAATTGTCTCTGTTAGAGAAAAAATTCACCATCTCCTCCCCACAGCTGGTTCAGATGTATTGTCCAGTTCAGCAGCCTCAGAGTCAACTGTAACTGGCTTATATTTTGACTGTTTCTCTCCTGTACATCTCCCTGAGCTCACTTCAACAGTTTATTTATCTAAACCATCATCCTGTCTTCTTGACCCCATTCCAACAAGGTTGTTCAAAGAGGTTTTTCCTTTACTTGACACCTCTATATTAAGTCTGATTAACTTATCTTTATCAACTGGTTATGTACCGCAGGCTTTTAAAGTTGCAGTAATTAAACCTCTACTTAAAAAGCCTACTCTTGATCCTGACGTTTTAGCCAATTATAGACCTATATCCAACCTCCCCTTTATCTCCAAAATCCTTGAGAGGGTCGTTGCAAGCCAGTTATGTGATTACTTGCACAGGAATGGTTTGTTTGAAGACTTTCAGTCAGGTTTTAGAGTCCATCATAGCACAGAAACAGCTCTGGTTAAGGTTACCAATGATCTCCTCATAGCCTCAGACAATGGACTTGTCTCTATACTTGTCCTACTAGATCTTAGTGCCGCATTTGACACCATCGATCATAAGATTTTATTACAGAGACTAGAACATATGGTCGGCATCAAAGGAACCGCACTAAGCTGGTTTAAGTCATATCTGTCAGATAGACTCCAGTTTGTTCATGTTAACAATGACTCCTCGATCATCACAGAAGTCAGTCATGGAGTTCCACAAGGTTCTGTGCTAGGACCAATGCTCTTCAGTCTATATATGCTTCCTCTGGGAAACATTATTAGGAGGCACCAGATGAATTTCCATTGTTACGCAGATGACACCCAGCTGTACTTATCCATGAAGCCAGGTGAGACTAACCAGGTAGCCAAGCTTCAGGTGTGTCTTAAGGACATAAAAATCTGGATGACCAGTAATTTCTTACTCTTAAATTCAGACAAAACTGAAGTTATTGTAATTGGCCCAAAACACCTCAGAGATACACTATGTGATAATATACTGACTCTGGATGACATCACCTTGGCCTCCAGTGCTACAGTCAGAAACCTTGGTGTCATTTTTGACCAGGACTTGTCCTTTACTTCACATATAAAGCAAGTCTCTAGGACAGCCTTCTTCCACCTGCGCAATATTGCTAAAATCAGACCCATTCTATGTCTAAAGGATGCTGAAAAACTAGTTCATGCATTTGTTACCTCAAGACTGGACTACTGTAACTCTTTATTGTCAGGATGTCCCAAAAATTCAGTAAAAAGCCTCCAATTGATCCAGAATGCGGCAGCACGAGTACTGACAGGAACGAGGAAACGAGATCACGTCTCTCCTGTGTTAGCCTCTCTGCATTGGCTCCCTGTAAAATCCAGAATCGAATTTAAAATCCTCCTCCTCACCTACAAAGCCATTAATGGTCAGGCACCATCGTACCTTGGAGAGCTTATAGTTCCCTATTTTCCCAATAGGACACTTCGCTCTCTAAATGCAGGTCAACTTGTGGTTCCCAGAGTTAGTAAGAGTAGAATGGGGGGCAGAGCCTTCAGCTATCAGGCTCCTCTCCTGTGGAACCAGCTCCCAGTGTGGGTTCGGGAGGCAGACACCCTCTCTACCTTTAAGATCAGGCTTAAAACTGTCTTGTTTAGTAAAGCTTATAGTTAGGGCTGGCTCGGGTATGTCCTGACCCATCCCTTAGCTATGCTGCTATAGAGCTAAACTGCTGGGGGATTCCCATGATTCACTGGGCGCTCTCTCCCTATTTCTGTCTCTCTCCCCCGCTCTCTCTCAATGACTTCATGCCATTAACTTTGTTTTTTTTTTTTTTCTCTCCCGTAGTTTTGTGCTTCTCCTCTCTCTCCCTCTCTCTGTCCTCATTCTGCAGGTATCTCTGCCTCGGGAGCAGCAGGATCCAGATCCACCACTACTCATCTTTACTATTACTATTACCTGTCTTTATTATTAATAACGCCATTACCGACACAGCTGTTCCTGGTCTCTCTCTCTTCTCTCCCCTCTCCTCCCCCTCCCCCTCTTTCTATCTTCCCCTAAACCCAACCGGTCGAGGCAGACGGCCGCCCACCCTGAGCCCGGTTCTGTTGGAGGTTTCTTCCTGTTAAAAGGGAGTTTTTCCTCCCCCCTGTCGCCAAGCGCTTGCTCGTTGTGGGAACTGTTGGGTTTTTCTCTGTAACAAAGTAAGGTCTTGACCTTACCCTGTAAAGTGCCTTGAGATAATGTATATTATGATTTGGCGCTATACAAATAAAATTGAATTGAATTGAATTGAATCTCCAGGTTTAAGATCAGATCTTGGAGGCCAATTCGGCTCAACCCAATGCTTCTCTAAAGCTCTGCTATCCCACATACAGAGAAAGCAGGGATACTTTGTGTACCCACGTTGCTGACCAAGAAGGAAGCACACCATTTTAAGGTCAACACAGATGATCCAATTGTGTTTGTCATATTGCAATAACTCAATGGCTCTCTTTACATCTCCATGTTCTTCACAAAGACAGACAGAATGCCCAAGAGGAACTGCACCAAATAAATTGCCATTGTGTAGAAGCCTCACACTTCAAGCTCCACTTTGAGCTATCAATAAACATTCGCCATTCATTTGGATTGTAGATTGAAAGTCTTAATTCCTTCAGTAAACCAGGAATGTTGTGGCAAAACACAAAGCCGCTGTCACTTCAAAAGTACTGCAAGTATGATACCTTCACTCCTTGTTCAAGTAAGTTTTTCTCATTCAGTCTTAATGCTAGGATTTCTGAAGCTTTTTTTTGATAGGCCCAAATCACGTGCCAAATCATTCAACTCGTGCTGATCAAATCCCCTACAAACTGAATCCTCGTGAATTTCAAATTCTGCATCATTGCTGTCACTGCGTTCTTCAACATCACTCAGATCTCTAGAGGAGGTAGTTGTTCGAAAACTGGCACTGGAATTTCAGCTGAATGAGGCATTGGTTTTATAGCTGACGGTAGATTAGAATATTCTATTTTACTTTTATTTTTCTTGTTAAATCCTGATGTTTTCACTAAACAAAAGTAACAGTCTGTGCAATGATCTTTTTGCTATCGCCAAACCATGGGGATACCAAATGCCAACTTTTCACATGTTCCTTTGGTCCTCATCCGTAAACTCTCGACACACTGCTTGCACACTTTGTGAGGGGCCCATGGCTTGTCTTGATCACCGAGTTTTACTTTAAAATATGCAAAATATGCTTGTTTGACAAAGGCACTGATGTTTGCCCTCTGACTTGGATTGGTGAAACTACCACAAATATAGCAAAAGGAGTCAGGGTTGTTTAGGCATTTACGACGAGAAGTAGCAGGAGCAGACATGATCTGGAACAAAGGAGATATATACCTATGTAAATAAAACACTAAGATGGAATAGTTACATGCTTTGAAAACTAAAAAAACAGCATAAAACGAAATAGAACTTGCCCATGGTTACAAGGTTAAGAGAAAAGCCAGCACAAATTAATTCCTACTATGCTAGCTTTCTGTTTGCAGATATTGATAGTACTGACCTATTGGGAGCTGCACACACCTCTCACTGCACTGTCTCAATTGTGACTGCACAAACAAGTTGCCATGTAGCTGTTGATGAGTCCAATCGTAATCAGCTGGCAAGTCTTACTACAGCTAATCAGTGGAATTTTGCTTATCTGGAGGGTAAGCTGTGGAGAAAAAACTTGATGTGCTAGAAAAAAACTGACTGCAATTTTGGAATCAGCATACCAATTTTAGTTTTAATCAGCATAAAAATCTAACTCAACAGAAATTTTTTTTTCAAATTGTTCCCCAGTGTTATGCATCCTGCACTGGAAGTGAAAATGACTTTTGGAATGGGAAGATGTGTAAGAACATGGAGCTGTGTGCTGCTGGTCAGATTGGTCTCCTACAGGAACATCCATTCTCAAGTAATCCTTTTTACCTCTGAAATTTTATTGAATTTTTTTACGTCAGCTTTCAGCATCTCAGTTCATCCATTATGTGTCTTGATGAATAATATCACATTTCCATTCTTATTTTCTAATATCATTTCTGTGAATAAGGGATTATAAGAGCAGTCCCCATATGGCACTCAGAGATGTAGGATTTTATATTAAAAAAACTTATTGATAAAACTGAGGTGTGAAGGGAATAAGTGGATTTGCTCAAGAACTGAAATACAATTTTGAGATACCAAGACTTTAGGTTTTTAGTGTAGTACTTCCCTATTGTAAGATTTAATACTTTAACTTTTTTTTCGACTCACCTGTGGAATTATTGGACATTTTGGTCAGAGGTCACTGACCGTTGCTCTCGCAGTGAAACGCCGGAGGAGAGGAAAACGTGCTGGTGTGCTTGCGCGTCTCCGCCGGCGCGGACTCCGCACACCGCTCCCAGGTATCTTTCTCTCCAAGGTGCGTTCACTGCCCAACAAGCTGGATGAACTTCAGCTACTGGTGCAGAAGAACAGAGACTTTTCTTCATCTGCCGTCCTGTGCTTCACGGAGACGTGGCTGTGTGGATCGATTCCGAACTCTGCGCTGGAGTTGGCCGGCTTCCAACTCTTCAGAGCGGATCGCGACACAGAGCTGTCCGGCAAAACGAAAGGTGGAGGTATCTGCTTTTATGCTAACAGTGGCTGGTGCAGAGACGTGACAGTGATCCTGCAGCACTGTTCTCCTGACCTGGAGACTTTCATCATAAACTGCAGGCCCTTCTACTCCCCCCATGAGTTCACCTCATTCATCTGGTCGGTGTTTACATCCCACCACAGGCCAACGTGCAGGAGACACAGCGGGCGCTCGCCGACCAGATACTGTGTGTGGAGCGGACCAACCCGGACTCCGTAGTTATTGTCCTTGGTGACTTTAACAAAGGTAACCTCAGCCACGAACTGCCCAAATACAGACAGTTTGTTAATTGCCCGACCAGAGAGGGGAACACTCTGGACCACTGTTACACCACAATCAGTGGTGCTTATCCCGCCGTCCCCCGGGCTGCACTGGGCCACTCTGACCATGTCATGGTCCACCTGATTCCCACATACAGGCAGAAACTAAAACTGTGTAAACCTGTTGCGAGGACATCGAAGCAGTGGAGCAGTGAAGCCATAGAGGATCTGCAGGCATGTTTGGACTGCACTGACTGGGAGGTGTTCAGGACTGCTTCCAACAGTCTGGATGAGTTCACAGAGGCTGTGACGTCATACGTCAGCTTCTGTGAGGACTGCTGTATCCCATCACGCACCAGGGTGAGTTATAACAATGACAAACCCTGGTTCACAGCTAAGCTCAGTCAGCTCAGGAGGCAAAAGGAGGAAGCTTTCAGGAGTGGGGACAGGGACAGGTTTAAAGAGTCCAAGTACAGGTTTAGCAAGGCGGTGAGAGAAGCTAAACGTCTGTACTCTGAGAAACTTCAGCTCCAGTTCTCAGCCAACGACTCTGCTTCTGTCTGGAAAGGGCTCAGACAGATCACTAACTACAAACCTAAACCCCCCCACTCCACTAACGACTTCCATCTGGCCAACGGGACAAGCCTGACACTAACCTCCACATCAGAGCCACATCAGAACCCCCCTCCTCCTCCCCTACCAAAGGAACGTCTCTCTCTATCCTGGAGAGAGATGTCAACAGGCTTTTTAAGAAGCAGAACCCCCGCAAAGCAGCCGGTCCTGACTCTGTCTCTCCATCATCCCTGAAGCACTGTGCTGATCAGCTGTCTCCAGTGTTCACAGACATCTTCAACACCTCACTGGAGACCTGCCACGTGCCAGCCTGCTTCAAATCCTCCACCATCATCCCTGTCCCCAAAAAACCAAGGCCCACAGGTCTAAATGACTACAGACCCATTGCCCTGACCTCTGTGGTCATGAAATCATTTGAGCGCCTTATCCTGTCCCATCTCAAATCCATCACTGACCCACTCCTGGACCCCCTGCAGTTCGCCTACAGAGCCAACAGGTCTGTAGATGACGCCGTCAACATGGCTCTCCACTTCATCCTCCAGCACCTGGACTCCTCAGGGACCTATGCCAGGATCCTGTTTGTGTACTTCAGCTCTGCCTTCAACACCATCATCCCGGCTCTGCTGCAGGACAAGCTCTCCCAGCTGAGCGTGCCTGACTCCACCTGCAGGTGGATCACCGACTTCCTGTCTGACAGGAGGCAGCACGTGAAGCTAGGAAAGCACGTGTCTGACTCCCAGACCATCAGCACTGGATCCCCGCAAGGCTGCGTTCTTTCTCCTCTGCTCTTCTCCCTGTACACCAACACCTGCACCTCCAGCCATCAGTCTGTCAAGCTCCTGAAGTTTGCAGACGACACCACTCTCATTGGACTCATCTCTGATGGCAATGAGTCTGCCTACAGGTGGGAGACTGAGCGTCTGGTGACCTGGTGCAGGCAGAACAACCTAGAGCTAAACGCTCTGAAGACAGTGGAAATGATAGTGGACTTCAGGAAGAGCCCAGCCCCACCCACCCCCATCTCCCTGTGCGACTCCCCCGTGGCTACCGTGGAGCATTTCCGCTTCTTGGGAACCACCTTCACACAGGATCTCAAATGGGAGCTAAACATCAGCTCCCTCATCAAAAAAGCTCAGCAGAGGATGTATTTCCTGAGGCAATTGAAGAAGTTCAACCTGCCAAGGACTATGATGGTGAACTTCTACACCTCCATCATTGAGTCCATCCTCACCTCCTCCATCACCATCTGGTACGCTGCTGCCACGGAGAGCTACAATAACAGACTGCAGCGTATCATCCACTCTGCTGAGAAGGTGATTGGCTGCAATCTTCCATCCCTCCAGGACCTGTACACCTCAAGGACTCTGAGGCGTGCAGGGAAGATTGTAGCTGACTCCTCCCACCCTGGACACAAACTCTTTGTGACACTCCCCTCTGGCAGGAGGCTGCGGTCCTTCAGGACCAAAACCTCTCGCCACAAAAGCAGCTTCTTCCCATCTGCTATTAGCCTTATCAACAAGGCTAGAGAGCCCCACTGTTGCTGATCAATTGCACCAATCACCAGAAAAAATTCCTTGTATGTGAAAACATACTTGGCAATAAAACTGATTCTGATTCTGATTCTTTAACTGTACTGTATTCATCTGATGGCTTTTTATTTGTCATTTACATTATTATAAAGCGTGATGAGGTGGTGAGGTTTTCTTATTCGGAACAGCCAGTGTTCTGATTCAGAATCCGCATCTACCCAAGTACATATAAAATATATAAGTGTTCTTGCACCGCCCGTTTCATCGAGGATACATTGGGATGTGACTTGTGTGGACCTGGGTATTACCAGCTAAGTATCCCAGAATGCAATTAGCACCAAAAAAGTGACAACAGTGGAGATACCAAGCCAGGCCCAAAGTTCAGATATTTTTTCAGGTGAAAAAGTCACCATCTAGTTTCTGAATATGTGGTCAGTTTATCTAAATAACGCCTGTTTTGAAATTTGGTCGGGTGTTTTCAGGGATGTGGGGACCACCATGTGGTCATGTCAGCAGCTCATTGCCCAGCTCCTGAGGTCACTGGCCAGTCAGCATGTGCCACATCACTGGTAGAAAAGTGTTATCTGTAGCGTTTTCATATATGATTAAATTGTCCTTCTAGAAGATGAAATTTGGTCTATGAGTTTAAATATATTTGTTGCTGTTAGTTAATCTGGGAAAAAGAAGCTAAAAATGTATGATTTCCTGGACAGTTTAACAGCAGCTGCCTCTGTGGGCTTCTTGTATGTACAAAACACATTTCAGTAAAAATAAATTTATATCAACGAAAATGAACAGTGACACTGTGGCTTATATTAAACTTTGCTCACTTTTTAGAATATATTACCTATGGGATATGAAATGTGTATATTTTACTACACTCTGTCAATTCTGTTCTTCCATCTGTGGAAAATTGAGTTTAGATGATTTTGTCACAGTTCAGTCAGGTATGGGTGTATAATCTGTACACGAGTAATCTTAGCCGAGCTGAGGTGCTGACATCAGGAAGAATGCTGCTGTTCCAGTTGCAAATAGTCTTCCTGTCCTCAGGAGTCTGGACTTCTGAGCTGAATTTGTGAAGTTCAAACTCCCAAGTATGGGATTCTGAACTTAGCATACTCTACATTATGTACATTATGATGTCACAGTGAAGTTGACCTTTGACCGTTTGGATATAAAATGTCATCATTTTATCCGTATAAACATTTGAGTTAAATTGTGTCATAGTGTATGAATTCATGGCCAAAATCATGTTTGTGAGGTCACAGTGACCTTGACTATTGAGCACCAAAATCTAACCAGGTCATCCTTGAATTCAAGTGAATGTTTGTGCTAAATATGAGGAAGTTCCTCAAGGCACTACTGAGATATCATGTTCACAAGAATGGGACAGATGTGCGAACATAAGGATGGATGGATGGATGCACAACCGGAACACATAATGGCTCCAGCCCTTCTTCATTTAATGATCACGAGGACACAGTAAAAGTAACCACATATGAGTTTAGTATGATTTTAGTATGATTTTAAATATAATGTTAATATGATTTTAATCTGATTTTAATATGATTTTAACATATGCTTTTAATGAATACATATGAGTTCATACATAATTTAACCCAATTATAATATGAGTGTATTTCACCAGGCTGCAGGACTCACATTAAACTGTGGGTTTTCACCAAAAGGCTACAAATGTCAATGTCATGAAGAATATGTTTATACAATAGCATTGTGTGTGTGAGTATTGCAAGGTTATGAGGAACATGTGGGGACAGGATGCTTGCTTATATATTTTGATAACTATATGCTGGGGAGTTGCTGAAGTCTCAACAGGGAGCAGGGTGTTCCAGATAGTGAAGTCAAGGATGTGGGAAGGGGTTTTTCTCTAGGTGCCACAGCCAGACTGCGTAGGTAAAGACGAGGACGGTTAACTGATAATAGGGAGACAGCCCTGAGGATGTGGGGGTGTTGTGTCTCTGTCTGTCTCTGTTTCAGGCACAAGTGAAGGAGGTCAAAGGGAGTCAGATAACCGTGAAGGTGCGAGGGCAGGACGGGCAACAGCCAATAAAGAAGAGCTCAACCTACATTCTCTATTTTCTTTGTGTAACAGTAATAAAAACACCGGGCAAGGGGAAGTTAGGAGGTCAGACTTCGTGAACTGGCACAGCTGCATGTTGTTGTCAGGGAAAGATAGTTTGGCCCAGAGCTCTGTAACAATCTCCTTTTCTGAATGCTATTTTGCTGGCAGCTTTAATAAATGCTGGGATTTGAACTTTGAATGAGTCTCCTGTTTCCTTCATCAAACCAACACGCGAGTTCAGGTGACGAACTCAACACCTGGCTGTTTCAAGCATGGAGGCATAAAAAATATGCAAGCTCTTTGATCATATTTTATTTGGTATGTAAAGTATCAGAACAGCATCTGAGTACACCTTGACAGCACTATATGCACCACAGTGAGTCAAGTTATCTCCATGAATCTTTAGAAGACGCAAGTCTGGAGTCGAATCTGAACCTCATGTCCTCACCCACCAAGTACAAAAGCCTCTATCTAACTCCTATCAGTGTTCTTAATACAGCAGATAAATCCACTTCCTCTCTGTGATCTCCCGTACCTCTTACCTGCTTCATCTGTAATCCTGGTCCACATGGAACTGTCTGTGTGTGCGCGCACACGTGTGCGTGTCTGTGTGTGTGGTGGTTTAGCTAGCATGCTTGGAAATTATGGTCTAGATACCTGTCGGGCATTGTCATCTGCTCTTACATCTGATAGTTCTCACTGGGCCGACGGGCGGTTCAGCCCTGAATTATTAATAACTCCTTCCTTCCACAACAGTGCAGTGCTGATCAGCGCTGCTAATATATCTATCAAGTCAGAAGTTATGAAGAATTGTTAATTAAAAAAAGGACAGTGTCATTATTAAATACATAAATAGGTGATCCTTTATTCATTTTCAATGTTATACTATTAGTCTGGGACTTTTCTCATAGTGTATTATACTCTGTGATTTAGCCCTCCTTCCTCCTAAAACCAACCTGAACTCCTAAGAATTACTTTTTATATTTTGTATTAGCAAACTAGGTCTGTTTGAGCAAAATGCTACATGACTTTTTATTTTATGTATATTTTTCATCTTCTATATAAAATGACTGCATATTAGATACCATTTTAAAGCATGTGTATGTTTCATCCCAGCTTTGAAACACTGATACCTTGGTTGTCATGACCTGCATTAGAATTGATTGTATAAGAAAGGTGTCATACGTTTTGGTCAAAGTAAGAACCTTTTTCTCTCCCTATTTTTGTTCATTGCTATGCAGTTCCTTTGAGCTGTAAATTTCTACGTTATGACTACTTGGTAATGTTTTATTTGTAGCCAAATTGTAGCCTAGCACACACTGTTGTGGCATGCAGTGACTTTTACCGTCCCCCCAACTCAGCGATTTAGCTTTGTACTACACTAACCACAAAACTAAGGACCAGACTAAAACATACCTTTTCATGACAGTAGCATATCAAATCCCTCTTAAGGGCTTGTCCTGTCCTATGATTTTGTGCTGCCCGTCTTTCCTGTGCTTAAAGTCTCTCTCTTCCATCACTTCTATGGTAATCTTCAACATATTTACCGTTAATTGACAATGACACACTCCAACGACAATGTCAAATCCTGTATTGTCCAGCTTCAGTGTTGTCGTGGGAGCTTCAGTCTTCTGCTACTGACAAACAGCTTAAAATGTGCATACATTACGCTGCTACGTTCAGAGATACACTGCTAATGGCTAACTTACAAGCTAACTCTTTGTGATGGTCACCATCCTCACCACTCTCTCTCCCTCTCTCTCTCTCTCTCTCCCTCGCTCTCCAGCTACACACATAACCTATGAGCTGATCTATTCCTGAAAGGAGCTGCTCTACTCCTGCAACAATATTCTGTCTCAAACTCCTCAGACTTACTGCATATACGTTTTGCACAATACCCCATAATGACAAAGTGAAAAAAGTTTGCTTGAAACTTCTGCAAATTTATTAAAAATTAAAAACAAAAATATAACATGTACATAAGTATTCACAGCCTTTGCTCAATGCTTTGTTGAAGCACCTTTGGCAGCAATTACAGCCTCAAGTCTTTTTGAGTATGATGCTACAAGCTTGGCACACCTATTTTTGGGCAGTTTCTCCCATTCTTTGCAGAACGTCTCAAGCTCCATCAGGTTGGATGGGGAGTGTCAGTGCACAGCCATTTTCAGATCTCTCCAAAGATGTTTAATCGGGTTCAAGTCTGGGCTCTGGCTGGGCCACTCAAAGACATTCACAGAATTGTCCCTGTGGGAGTTGAGGCTTTAAACCAGGTTTACTTGACTCGTGCACCTTTACTGCATGGAAAAAATGTCCACAGGACTCCGGTGTAAAAAGATGAGACAAAAGTGTTTATTCCTTGCTTTCCAAAGTATCTTGTTACAGGAGTAAAATCCAAATCAAGGTTTTTCTCAACAGAAAAAGCACTACGGTAAGAAAACTGTGTGGCTCAGTCCTAACCAAGCCCCAACTAACTCTGTCCTCTTAAAGCGACAGTAACACAGGTTACAAAGATTCTTTTTAACTTGTCATAAATTGAACAACATGAATTTAACTAATATTTTTCCTATTTTAATCGACTATTTATTCTATCAAATCATATCAATTATTTATTTACACTCATATGAACTTTACAAACAAACAAACATGTAGGAGCACACAAAACACACTTTGGCTCCCACATACCGGCCCCTAATTGTACTCTTACTGGAGACAATTACCACAATATATAACAAGGAGCCAAATAAATCAAAGTCCTCCCGAGCTAACTAGTCTTCTTTTCCGTTGCCTGAGTTAAATTTGCCTCACTCAGCTTCCTGGATGAGGCAAAGTTTTGTGATGGGCCTATCCAGTGTGCTGGTCTTGGTCTTTATGCGGACCTGAGGTATCAGTCCAAACTTGTCTGGGACTGTCTGGATCACTTTCCCCATTACCCAGAAGTTACGCGGTGCAGAATCGTCGACCACCAACACGATGTCTCCTATGGCAAAGTTGCGACATGGGCGGGACCACTTGTGACGCTCTTGAAGCAGTGGTAGGTATTCTCTTGACCACCGCTTCCAGAATATGTCTGCCATGTACTGGACCTGTTTCCATCTCCTTCTTGAGTAGAGATCCTGGCTGTCAAACAGGTCTGGGGGAAGAGACGGCTTGGTCTTGAGGAGCAAGAGATGGTTCGGCGTGAGCTCCTCTAGATCGTTGGGATCACTAGATGCCTTAGTTATAGGCCGACTGTTGATGATGGCCTCTGCCTCACATAACAAGGTATGTAGGCTCTCCTCATCAAGTTTCTGTAGTCTCAGGGTGACGTTCAGAATCTTTCTTACAGACTTGATCATCCTCTCCCAGATCCCTCCGTGATGGGAGCCAGTGGGAGGATTGAACATCCACTGGATGCCACTCTGGTGTAGAGTGTTTTCAATCTTGGAGCTATTCCACTCCTGGATGGCTCTCTTTAGCTCACGTTCGGCTCCAACGAAGTTTGTTCTGTTGTCTGAACAGAGGATCTTCACCTGGCCTCTTCTAGCAATAAAGCGACGAAGAGCAGCTATAAAGGAATCCGTGTCCAGAGAGAACGCTAACTCCAAGTGTATCGCACGGATTGCCAGGCATGTAAAAATCACGCCATATCTTTTCACCGAACTTCTTCCACATTTTACCTCGAACGGGCCGAAGTAATCCACTCCAGTGTTGGTGAACGGAGGCTCATCTGGCAGGACTCTGTCTCGAGGTAGGTTGGCCATCTGTTGTTGCCCTGTAGCTCCATGAGAGCGCAGAAAGACCTGACACTTAGATAAGATTTTCCTTATAGCCGAGTTTGCACCAGGGATCCAATACTTAGATCGTAACTTGGAGAGCACGTGGTTACGACCGCTGTGACCCAGGTTCTCATGAATATCTCTGAGGATGAGCATTGCGATGTGAAGATCTTTGTGCAAAATCGCTGGCTGCTTTGACTTCTCAGGCATAGCGGCTCTGCTGAGTCTTTCCCCTACTCTGAGAATGCCTTCTTGGAGAACTGGATTAAGCTTGAAAAGACTACTGCTTCTCTTCACGTTTTCACCCTTTTGGAGTGCCATGATTTCGTTGGTGAAAGTCTTTCCTTGGCAATAACGGATGATCTCTTGCTCTGCTTCCTTAAGGTTCTCCACTGTGAGCTTACTTGCTGTTGAAAGACTTGCCTTGAAGTTCCTCATCTCTTCATCAACTTCAGTTGGAGAATGAGTAGCGTTGAACTCCTTCCTCTTTCGACACAATCTCAGCAGTGTGCTCTTAACCTTAAGCATCCAAGCGACTGCTTTCTTAAGACGACTCCATGAAGAAAAGTACTGCATTAACTCCAGTACTGCGTCCCCTTGATCCCCAGCTGCAGTAGCACAGACCACGGCGTTCCTTACCTCTGGGTCCTCCGTGGTTAGATCCCCAGGGTGTTCTGGGTTCTTGGGCCAATCTTCAGTGTCCTTAGTGAGAAATTCCGGCCCCTGTAACCAAGCGTGGCTCTGGATGAATTTCTCTGCCATCAGACCCCTGGACGCATAATCTGCAGGGTTCAGTGAGGTGTTGACGTACCTCCACTGATGAGGTGTAGAAATCTTCAAGATGCTCTCCACGCGGTTAGCAACAATGGTGCGGAATCTGCTTGTTCTGTTTCTGATGTACTTCTGTACGGTTGTACTGTCTGTCCAAAATACAGACTCTTGGAGTTCCAGCTGCAGTTCTGATCTCAACATCTGGTCCATGCGGGTAGCCATAGTGGCCGCAGTGAGCTCCATGCAAGGGATAGTCATGGGCTTAAGCGGAGCCACTCTAGCCTTCCCAATGACAAATGCACAATGTGCTTCGTTGTTGCTGTTCTTCTGTAGCGTGTAGCTAACCGTCCCATAACCTTCTTCGCTGGCGTCAGCGAAATGATGCAGTTGGTTAAACACTGCTTCACCAAAACCTGCAGGCTTGAAACACCTAGGGATGCTAACGTTCACTAGCTGTTGTAATGCAGCTTTCCAGGTGGACCACTCATGACCTAGATCCTCAGGTATTGGGACATCCCAGCCTATCTTCTGTCTGCAGAGCTCCTGCAGGATTTTCTTGGCTGAAAGCACCACAGGCGCCAAGATACCCAACGGGTCGTAAACTGAGCTCACAAGGGATAGGATGTTTCCCCTGGTGGGTTCTTTGTCTGGCATGATGATCTTAAACCTGAAGCTGTCAGACTTGATACACCAATGAACTCCCAGGGCTCTCTCTATGGGAAGCGAATCCCGATCCAGGTCAAGGTCTTTAACCTCAGTTGCCCTGTTTTCTTCTGGAATAGCAGACAGCACAACCCTGCTGTTGGTAACCCACTTGACGAGCCTGAATCCACCTTTTTCACACACAGCTCATATGGTGTGGTACAACGATACTGCCTCCTCTTCAGAGTGGACTGATTTGAGACAGTCGTCCACGTAAAAGTTGTGGAGCACTGTGTCGACTGCTCGAGCATTTGACGGAGTTCTGCTGTCTTCAGCGCATTTCCGCAGGGCAAAGTTGGCGCAGCTTGGAGACGAGGTTGCACCAAACAAGTGCACCACCATTTTGTACTCCACCGTCTCCTGGCTTTTGTCACCTGACGTCCACCAGAGGAACCGAAGAAGGTCAGAGTCCTCATCAGGCACCTTCACCTGGTGAAACATCGCTTCCACATCGGCCATGACTGCCACTTCCTCTTGTCTGAACCTGGTTATCACGCCAAGGAGAGTGCTGGTGAGATTTGGTCCCTGTAGCAGCTGTTCGTTCAGGGTGGTCCCCTGGAATGGCGCTCCGCAATCAAAAACCACTCTGAGTGTTTTCTTCCTCGTGTGATATATCCCGTGATGTGGCAAGTACCAAACTCTTCCATCGTCCCGGCTGATATCCTTGCTGGGTACCTTCACGGCATATTCCCTTTTGATAATGCCATCCATGAACGCTGAATACTCCGTGTGAAATGCTGGATTTTTCACAAACTTTCACCTCAAGTTCAGAGCTCGTTGCTCAGCTACCTTTCGGTTGTTCGGCATCTTCAATTCTTTATTCTTCAATGGCAGGGCAATGGTGTAATGTCCATCTATGAGTTTAGCTGACTGTGTGACAATGTCGAGAAACTGACAATCTTCCCTTGACATCTCCAGCCTCTCATAGTGGTTGCACTCAGGAAAGTCACACTGAAACTGCTGATTCCAGAGTTCCTCCAGTCTGGTAACTGCTATTCGGTTTGCTTGAACCTGCATCAATCCATATGCTGTGCTATGGCCAGTGTTCTCTCGGAGAGGTCCATTGATGGTCCAGCCAAGCCGGGTTTTTACAGCGTATGGACCGTCCTCTATGCTAGCAATGATTTGCCAGGGTTCAATTGCCTTGGGTGCATTTGTCCCGATAAGCAGTCCTATCTCTGCCTCTATTTTTGGGAGTGACACCTCCTGGAGGTGTGGCCACTTGTCAACATCCTCTTGTAAAGGAATGTTACCCTTTGTTGCAGGAATGGTTTTCTGGGAAAATGCATCTGGGAGCTCCAGAAAATCATAGCAGTCCAATCTGCTCACTTCCAAGCCAGACACCACATGACTGCTCACAATCCTTTCCTCTCCCATGGTCTTCAATAAGATGTTTGTCTTTCTGCCTGTAAGGTTAAGCTCTTTCATTAGATTCTCAGTGCAGAAACATGCAGTACTGCCAGGGTCGAGGAAAGCGTAAGTCGTTGTTACCCTTTGGCCCTTGTTGTTTTTTACTTGAACTGGAACTATAGCTAAGATGCTCTCTTCGTTCTCAGCATTTGTTGCTCCGTTGATTGTAGAGCTGGTGCCCACAAACCCACTTACAACTGACTCTGACGGCTTTTCCTCACCTTTGTTTGACTCATGTTCAGTCCTTTTGTCTTTGTTTAAAATGCCACTTTTGGCTTTCATGTGCAACACTGTAGGGTGCGACTGCGTGCAGTCTTGACAAGTCATCTTCTCGTTACATGAGTTACTCATGTGACCCCTTTTAAGACAGCTGAAGCACAAACCTTTGGCTCGCAAGAAGTCAATCTTCTCCTTATGTAGGGATTTCTTCATTTTCTTGCACTGTTCCATCGAATGTTCTGCACCATGACAGAAAAGACAGGGTTTGGCAAACGCATGCTCTTGGCTGTCAGTAGCTTTACTTCCTGGCCTAAACACGGGACTCGTTGTTTCCTTGCCTGTGATAGTTGCTGCTGTGACGAAACATCTCTTGTTGTCACTTCTCCTATATGACCTCTCGTCCATTTGACCTTTAGCTGAGCTCTTTGAAGAGTCTTTTATGTCACCGAACAGTGGGTGCAACACTTCTTTCGCTTGCTTATTAATGAAATCCACAAGGTCGTTGAACTTGGCTCTGCGATACTCATAGTCCTGAACATTACAGACAACGCTTCTCCATCTCTCCCTCAGCTTATATGGAAGCTTGGCGATGATAGCACGCATGTTAGCTGCATTATCGAGCTCTTCCATATACTCCACGTCGGTCATAGCATTACGACATGCTGTGAGATAGAGGCCAAAAGACTGGAGAGCTTCTCCGTCATCCGACTTGATAGTAGGCCAATTTAAAGCTTTGTTGATATATGCCACTGATATCTTGTAAGCATTTCCGAAGTGTTCCTCCAGAAGTTTCTTAGCGTCACCGTAGCTGCGCTCAGGTTCCATATGGAGACAGCTCCTTACCAACTCCCAAGGCTGTCCAGCGGTATACTGCTCCATGAAATAGAGACGGTCTTTGCTGCTGTCTGTCTTGTTCTCTACTCCGTGTTCGAACGCTCTTTTGAACAGCAGATATTCTAAAGGGTCTCCCCTGAACACAGGAATGCTCTGAGGAGGCAGCGAAGCTAGTCTCTGCTGCTTCGTTAACATTTCAGCAACGCCTTGCAAAGTTTCTGGCACCTGTGCCTGCGGCTGAGCAGCTGCTGCGACCGACGGACAAACTTGAGGTCGACTTTTGTTACCTTGCACTGCTTGCCCGTCTGTAAGTGAGGAGTGCTTTGAACCTACGTAGGAGTTCATTCCATCATGACTTGATGCTTTCGATGACACACGCAACGCTTCAAACTCGTCCAAGATCTTGATTTTAGCATCAGTTGCTGCTAAAGCGGTTTAAATCTCTAATTCCTCCCTTTCTCTTTTTAGTTTAGCTTCCTGCTCCTCCAAAGTTTGTTTCTTTTTCAAAGTGGATGCTTTTGCTAACAACGCTGCTCTCTCCAATTTTGCCTTCAGCCGAGTAGATGAAGCCGATGATGATGCACGGGAAGAATGCACGGAACTTGCCTTGGAACCTTGCTTCAATGATGAAGGATGCACTGGATATGCTGTCAAATGGTTGAACTGTTTCATTGTATTCTTTAGCTTCTTCAACATGTAGCTGAGCTTCTTTAATCCAAACCTCAGTCTTCTCTGCAAATTCCTTAAAGTCATCAGCCTTAGGTTCAAACCAGTTAGCTTGATCTCTTTTCATGTCTTCTTCAGAAAGTTGGTAAAACATCTTCTTAGCACTGCTATTCAAGTCACAGAACTCACCAAACAGCCTGTTAAACTCCACCATTTTGGTTTGAATCACTGGTAAGCTGCCATCACCACCTTCATCCATTGCTTGACGAATCTGGTTCATTTTACCTATTAGCTTAGCCAGCTTGGCCTTGCGTTTGCTAACCGCATGTTGCAGCCTTTCCTCCATAGCCTTCACAGAGACTCTCCCTGCCTTAGCATCCACAACTGTGTCCATATCTTCATCGTTGTGCTCCATTCTTTGTGCTAACTACACAGTGGCTAATGTGAATTAGCTTAAGTCTGAAGCCACTAAATAGCTACCACGGTCTGCTGCTCCTTTAGCGAAGATGTAGCAGCTAGTTGGCTAACTAGCATATTACTCAGCATGTTTTCCTTCAGAGTTTAACTTTACTCCAGACCACCATATCTCGTTTTAGGTGTGATTCTTCCTTCCTTGTGGTGTCCAATCCTTTATCTGTTCATTCATCCGAGTAGAGCAAGTTTTCTTACAAATGTGGGAGTTGAGGCTTTAAAACAGGTTTACTTGACTCGTGCACCTTTACTGCATGGAAAAAATGTCCACAGGACTCCGGTGTAAAAAGATGAGACAAAAGTGTTTATTCCTTGCTTTCCAAAGTATCTTGTTACAGGAGTAAAATCCAAATCAAGGTTTTTCTCAACAGAAAAAGCACTATGGTAAGAAAACTGTGTGGCTCAGTCCTAACCAAGCCCCAACTAACTCTGTCCTTTTAAAGCGACAGTAACACAGGTTACAAAGATTCTTTTTAACTTGTCATAAATTGAACAACATGAATTTAACTAATATTTTTCCTATTTTAATCGACTATTTATTCTATCAAATCATATCAATTACTTATTTACACTCATATGAACTTTACAAACAAACAAACATGTAGGAGCACACAAAACACACTTTGGCTCCCACAGTCCCGAAGCCACTCCTTTGTTATCTTGCTATCTTGGCTGTGTGCTGAGGGTCGTTGTCCTGTTGGAAGATGAACCTTCTCCCTAGTCCAAGGTCCAGAGTGCTCTGGAGCAGGTTATCATCAAGGATGTCTCTGTACATCGCTGCATTCATCTTTCCCTCAACCCTGACTGGTCTCCCAGTTCCTGCTGCTGAAAAACATCCCCACAGCATGATACTGCTGCCACCATGCTTCACTGTTGGGATGGTATTGGCCAGGTGATGAGTGGTGCCTGGTTTCCTCCAGACATGACGCTTGGCATTCAGGCCAAAGAGTTCAAGCTTTGTTTCATCAGACCAGAGAATTTTGTTTCTCATGGTCTGAGAGACCTTCAGGTGCCTTTTGGCAAACTCCAGGCGGGCTGTCATGTGCCTTTTACTGAGGAGTGGCTTCCATCTGGCCACTATACCATACGGGCCTGATTGGTGGATTGCTGCAGAAATGGTTGTCCTTCTGGAAGGTTCTCCTCTCTCCACAGAGCAATGCTGGAGCACTGTCAGAGTGACCATTGGGTTCTTGGTCACCTCCTTGACTAAGGCCCTTTTCTGTACCCTTTGCCAGATCTGTGCCTCAATACAATCCTGTCTCGTAGGTCTACAGACAATTTCTTTGACTTCATGGCTTGGTTTGTGCTCTGACATGCACTGTCAACTATGGGACCTTATATAGACAGGTGTGTGCCTTTCCAAATCATGTCCAATCAAATGAATTTACCACAGGTAGACTCCAGTTAAGTTGTAGAAGCATCTGAAGGATGATCAGTGGAAACAAGATGCATATGAGCTCAATTTTGAGTGTCATAGCAAAGGCTGTGAATACTTATGTACATGTGATTTTTTTTTTGTTTTTTATTTTTAATATATTTGCAAAAATGCCAAGCAAGCTTTTTTCACTTTGTCATTATGGGGTATTGTGTGTAGAATTTTGAGGTAAAAAATGAATTTTATCCATTTTGGAATAAGGCTGTAACATAACAAAATGTGGAAAAAGTGAAGCACTTTGAATACTTCCCGGATGCACTGTAAATGCAATTAATTTCCTTTGCCTGTTTGTCAAGTATGATGCCTTAATGAATAGATGCACAAACACACCGAGCCTGCTCCAAATTATTTTGAAAGAACAATCTCTGTTGTAATTGATGCAGCATGGAGCGAAGGAAAAAGCTGTTCACACACAAACCCTCTATTATCTTTGTTTGCACACAACTACCTCTGCTTTTGTTGATTACAAATGACAAACATAAATAACTACCCACACAAGCATCAAATGTAAGCTGTATTTACTTATTTTAATGAAAAGAGTCAGCAAGCCACTGAGCATGTATGGATGGACAATCTATCAATCCACAAAGTGCCATGTGGCATTTACAGTCTACAACCATATACTGTTGGTACAATGCACAGTTAAAAACTACATAAGGTTCCTCCAGGACCATGGTGCTTCATGAATCAACACAAGACTACAAGACATAAAACAACAATTAACAACAGTTTAACAACATATAACTACATAAAGTGTGCAACCCGTGCACAAAGACAGGACAGCTGACACAACAAAAAAAGTACAGTGCTGACCAGTACCCAGTCTAATAAGGTGAAGAACAGTTTGCTTATTCATAGGAGGTGGCAGTATTAATAAGGGAATGTAAACATTTAGACACAATGTAGCATGGGGGAAGAAACTGTTACAGAGTCTGGCTGTGGAGGTCTGAATGCTTCTGTACCTTTTTCCAGACGGCAGGAGGGTGAAGAGACTGTGTGAGGGGTGTGTGGGGTTGTCCACAATGTTAGTGGCTCTACGGACGATGTCTGTGATAGAGGGGAGAAAGACTCCAATGATCTCCTCAGCTGTCCTCACGATCTGCTGTAGGATCTTGCAATCTGGAATGGTGCAGTTCCCAAACAAAAACCATGATGCAGCTTCGCAGCCTAAGCAAGAAGTAGAGGCACTGCTGTGCGTTCTTGACTGTGGAGCTGGTGTTGAGAGATCAAGTGAGGTTATCCACCTCAAGGTATTTGGTGCTCTTTGATGATCTCTATGAGTGAGCCATCAATGTTCAGTGGAGAATGGTTGCTCTGTGTTCCTCTGAAGTCAACAACCATCTCTTTTGTTTTATCCATGTTCAAAGACAGATTGTTGGCTCTGCACCAGTCTGATAGCCTCTGCACCACCTCTCTGTATGCTGACTTGTCGTTCTTTCTTTCCACAGTCGTGTCATCAGCGAATGTGATGATATGATTCGAACTGTGCATTGCTACACAGTCATGAGTCAGTAGAATGAACAGCAGTGGACTGAGCACACAGCTCTGGGGGCCCCAGTGCTCAGTGTGATGGTGTTGGAGATGCTGCTCCCAATCTGGACTGACTGAGGTCTCCCGCTCAGGAAGTCCAGGATCCAGTTGCAGAGGGAGGTGTTCAGGCTCATTGGGCTCAGCTTTCCAAATAGCTGCTGAGGAATGATTGTTTTGAAACCTGAACTGAAGTCTATGAATTTGGACGTATGTATGCTTATTGTGCAGGTGGCTGACTGCCAGGTGGAGGGTAGTGGCTATCATGTTGTCTGTTGACCTGTTTCAGCGATAGACAAACTGCAAGAGGTGCAGTGAAGAGTGCTGCAGCGTCTTAATGTATCTTATGACGAGCCTCTTTAAGTAATTCATAGCAATGGGTGTGAGTGCAATGGAAATGTAGTCATTGAGGCAGGACACTGACTTCTTCAGCACGGGAACAACAGTAGCAGCCTTGAAGCACTTTGGAACGACGGAGTTGCTTAGGGAGATGTTAAAGATGTCAGGGAGGACATCCACCAGCTGATATGCACATCCTCTGAGTACTCTACCAGGAATATTGTCTGGTCCAGCAGCCTTCTGTGGGTTGACTGTGTAGAGTTTTCCTCACGTCAGCTTCTTGTTGCCACGCTGTTCTGTGCCTCAAACCATGCGCAGAAGTTGTCCAGCACATTTGGAAGGGAGACATCACTGTCACAGGCATGTGGTGTTGTCCTGTAGTTGGTGATAAGCTGGAAATTGTTTGCTTTTAGCCTAGCACGGACTCCCACCCACCTGCCGTGCTTCTGCTTCTTCACACACCGCTTACAAAGGCCCCTCCCCAAGTCACTGGCATTAGGCAATGCCGAGGACTGGAGGCTAGTCCCTCACAGCAGGACGAAGTAGAGTACTGATTGATTTGATAAACTCTACAGTACCTCCAGTCTGACAGCCGTGGTAAAACCAGAACAGAATGCGGTAAAAATTTCTCCCAAGACAGTGTAACTATCCAATCTTATTTCCTATAAATTGAATATGCACCAGGAGCATCATAATGCTGCCTAGTTGATGCTTTTCTTCACTGTATCTAATAAAATTTTTGTATTGAGTGTACAGTGGAAAGATAAAAGTATGTGAATCGTTTGAATTTACCTGGTTTACCTGCCTTAAATGGTTATAGAATGTGAGCTGATCTTAAGTTAGAGTAAGGAACAAACTGCAATGAACTAACCCTAATCTTAACAGTAATAATTAGGTCTGTCAAACATAATTTTTTTCTTTTTTTTCTTGCAATTAAAATTCTATTATTTCGCATTTCAGAACTGTTTTCTCTTGCTTGACAACACATAACTTGTGTACAGCAATCTTTAAATCATACCAGAGATTCTCAGTTGGATTGAGGTCTGGGCTTTGACTGGATCATTCCAGGACATTTAACTGTTTCTCCTTAAACCACTGGAGTGTTGCTTTAGCAGTGTGTTTAGGGTCGTTGTCCTGTTGGAACTTCCGTCCCAGTCTCAAATCTCTGGAAGACTCAAACAGGTTTCCCTCATGAATTTCTTTATATTTTGCGCCATCTTTCCTTCAGTTCTGACCAGTTTCCCAATCCCTGCCAATGAAAAACATCCCCACTGCATGATGCTGCCACCACCATACTTCACCCTGGGGATGGTGTTCTCAGCATGATGAGAGGTGTTAGGTTTGTGCCAGACATAGTGTTGTCCTTGATGGCCAAAAAGTTCAATTTAAGTCTCATCTTACTACAGCACTGTCTTCCACATGTTTGGGGAGTCTCCAATATGCCTTTTGGCAAATTCCAAAGGGTCTGCCTTATTTTTTTCTTTAAGCAATGGCTTTTTCCTGTCCACTCTTCCATGATGCCCAGCTCCTTCAGGTTATCTTTGGCCTCTTGGTTGCTTCTCTGATTAATGCCCTCCTTGCCCGGTCCGTGAGTTTTGGTGGACGACCCTCTCTTGGCAGGTTTGCTGTGGTGGCAAAATCTTTCCATTTTCTAATCATGGATTTAATAGTGCTCCGTGGGATGTTCAGGGATATTTTTTATAACCCAACCCTGATCTGTACTTCTCCACAACTTTGTCTCTGACCTGTGTGGAGAGTTCCTTGGTCTTCATGCTGTCGCTTGCTTGGTGGTAGCCCTTACTTAAAACAAGTTTTTTTCCCCATTTAACACCATTAATCTGGAGTATTTTGTGAAGGTCCATTACTTAAAATCAAATTGAAACTCCATTTAAATTCCAGGTTATAAGGCAACAAAATAGAAAGAATACCAAGGGGGGTAAATACTTTTGCAAGGCAGTGTAGCACACCCAAGGAGCGGCTTTTTAACCCTATAATGCCAAATGCATCAAATTTGATACAAGCATTTCTGAGACCTATTGCATCACCTTATGGTAAAAACTTCTCTCAAAACCCTCTTGTATCCAATCTGATATTGTCTTCCAACCCCTGGTGGATACCTTTATCACTACAACAATTCAAACACAGTACATGGGACAATCCAAGTTGGCCACCTTCAGATAGTTCCCAACTCACTGGATCAAAAGAAAATTGCAATTTTTACGATTTTCCAGTGACTTTTTTTTTAAAGTTTTTAGTAATATTCTAACATGAACACTTAATCTGTTGAAGCAAGTTATAATTACATAATTTTTTGCATTTTAGTATGTAGTAAATAATATATTATAATAATAAATAATAATAAAATTTGGAAAAACCTATATGCAATAATTTTTTGCATTTATTTTATTTTTTCAAATTTTGTGAAAGGGAAAAAAAAGGTTCCAGATTCAAGAAATAAGAATTTTCTGTCCATTATTTCTGGGGTCAGGCATTTACAGGGTTAATTAGGTGTTGTGCTCACCCCAACAAGAAACAGTCTGTCTGATCAGAGGTTTGAGAATCTGCTGTTAGATATAATCATTACTTAACTTCTGAACATTGCGACCTTGTTTAATATGTCAGGGCTGAAATAACAAAACAGGAGGCTATGCTATCACCCTAAATGTGCAATGTTTCATATTTTTGTAAAGCGAAAGTAGTATAGAAATATAACGAGTAATGTAACTACTAATTACTTTTGATATGATGTTATAACTAAAGCAATATGATTACTTTTAGTAATTTACTTTGAGTAATAACTAAAAAAGTAACTTATTACTCTTCCTGTAACTTGCCTAACATCATTCAAAAATTCACAGTGTACAGTAAATTGGAAAAAGTCTTTGAACCCTTCAGCTAATGCCAAACTAACTAACTGGAGACTGGAGTTAGCAACCTGGAGTCCAGTCAATGAAACAAGATTGGAGGTGTGGGGTAGAGCTGCTGTGGCCCCCCATATCAACTACCCACCACATCCAATGACAAATTAGTATACACTTACACATGCAAAAACACATGCATGCATACACATGCATACACACACACCTACTCCGCCCCTCATACATACATACATGCATACACATACACACACACAGTGTCTAATGATTAATGATTATAGAGCAACTATAAATGTGGATATGGTTAGCTATTGTTTTTTTTTTTTTTTTGTCCTGTCATATCATTGGCAAGCAGCATGAGTGGTCTGGATGCCTTGTGTTGTTGGGGCAGATTTACTTGCATATTTTAACTTTATTAAGACAACCGGACCGCATCAGGAATGAGAGTGGATAGGAAGAGGAAAACAGAGAGAATATATGGGGAAAAGGAAAATGGGAGTGGGGAGACGGGGAAAAACAACAACAACAACACAACAACAGAGAGCAATTGTAGGCTTGGAAGCATTTTCCAGGCTGGTAAAGGCCGCATCCACCTGCAGCCACCAAAGTATTGGAGTTTAGGTCCATAGCAATCGTTTTGACAGGACTGTGGACTACTGATTTCATCTCTAATTGAGATAACCTTATATGAAAAAGCACTGAATTAAAAGCTTATGGCAGGTATGTTCTGTTAAAGTTTGGCAACAGCATCAAACAGAAGCCATGGATTATATGATGCTTATCAGGCGAGAGAAATACGCTGTCCTAGTGGCTTAGAGTGCACGTTTATAGTTCTTAAAATGCAACGTGAGAAGTCTCTTGTTTTGCCTTATGCCACTTGTGCTCCACATAAACTCCAGCCAGAGCATTTAAGTATGAATTGAATCATCTGTTTGGCTCATTCTAGCGCTGACTGACCATTATGGGTGAGTTTTACCAAGCTACAGTAGTAAAGTGTAATTCATTACTTGCCATGCTTCAGTCAGAAAACAATCAGCCAGGAGATGCCAAAGACGGATGTGTAACTACATAGAGATGGTTAATGATTATCTAAACTTCAACACCAGGGGAGTAAAATATGGGACCCAACTTCACTGTTCAACAAACAGAATCAATAATGTGCATCTGAACACACATTCACTCACACTCACTCTAAGATACTTCACCCAGGTATCATCAAGCCCTCTCCTTCTCATTGCCTCCTCTTGTCTACTCCTCTCCAGACAAAACAATGTGTACTCCTTAAGCGTTGCAATGTCATGACTTTAAAACTGATCCTATTGTTTGAATTTGTATATTTGTATTCTTCTGTTAGATATTTTTTTTCATTTCTAGTTGAATTCTGCAAATTGTATGTCTGACTCATGTTAATATTTCCATAACTATTAACTTATTCACTTATTTTGTTATAATGATAACGTTGTAAATTGCATTTTATTCTGTTTCCTGTTCTTTTATCTTTTTTTTATTTGCTCTTTTATTATTGATTATTAGTTTATTATTATTAGTATAATTTTCTTATTCAAAACATGGGGTTTGGTTACTTTGTAAACACCTGAGTAGCAGGATGACAGATCTTGTAATTAATAAATGACAAAATACATTTATTTAGGTGTAAAAGTGTGACACCACCCCCAGAAGGGCAAGCCGCCCATGTACTGGCTAAGCATCTCTCTGAATCTCTCTCTCAAAACTTCCCTTACAAAAGGAATTCCCTTTGTACTACTGTCCCATTCTGTCTCCACGTCGCTATGCTAATCTCAACAAATCTCACACCTTTGCTCTGTCATCATCTTCATCCCCACTCTGGACACCGCCACACTGGATCAGCTGTTCCACAGAAATGCAAGTACCTTCCTCTCTGCTAACCAGGTGAATTCAGAAATCATGGTTGGCTTCTTTGTCCAAACATGATTTTAAATTTACTACCACTGTTTCTTTTACATCAGTTTAGTTTAATCACCTGCTGCATATTTTGCCAGTCAAACTCCAGCATTACACTCATCTATTCCTTCACTGTAGCGTTATTGCAGGTGTAGTTAGCATTTGTTGTGTTGTTGTTGTCTCAGTCTGTATGTTTGTATGAAGTAGTATGAAGTTGTTTACTGTGCTTTCTGTAACTTACTTTTACTGTCACTTTACGCATCAACCAGCAACCTTTGTTGTTTGTTCTAATTTACTCTTAATTTACGTTAGTTTGTGCATTACAGACGCTCTGGACTATTCACCCAAAGAAACAGTTATTAGTTTTATTGTGCAGACTCTGAAATGATATTGCTGGTTTAATAATTAAAGCATGCTCTTCAGTAACTATTCTAAGGTTTCAAAATATTTGTAACTTGTGATTTGTATGCATCTAAAGGTAATGGAACTATGTGGAAGATTTGCTATTGTTACATAGCCAATTGTAGCATGAACAGCTGTTTAGCCTACTTACCAGTCTCAAAAAAATGTTACGAGTTCAGCATCAAACTTCATTCGTTTACTCACCTAGAGCTGTCTCCAGCTTCTACTTAAGTTAGCATGCTAACCAGCTATCCCTGGCCCAGTCAGACTGTCACGTCATTTTCTGATACAGAGTCACTGTAGCATCCAGTCTGCCCTGAAGAAGTAGCTCAGAAGACGTATTATAACTTCTTGACTTGCAAACCCAACAGTGGCTGAGGCTCATTCCAAGACTGGTAAGTAAACAGCTGTTAATGGTGATGTTGGCTATGTGCTTACAAATAGCTCCTTTGTGATGAATAGTGTCTAACAGTATGTGTTTATGAATATGTTACCGGATGTTCCTCAGGAATGTACTTTTCTGTTTGTCACCCAGTGCAGGGATAATGGCCTTGATACACTGATCTCATTTAGACTGAAAACACAAGAATAAACTGCCAGATGTATGCCTGTAAGTGCCGTTTATTTTAGTTTTGGTGGTAACTGACTGAAGACGACTGCTCTCAGGGAAAGAATTATTAAGGCTGACTACGCACACACACACACACACACACAAACACACAGATTGTGTGTTGGATAGAGCTTTCCCTCCTGACAGCTTTATCAATATTCCCTCTCACCAGAGTGCTCGGTCAGCGAACGTCACTGAAAGGCCACTGCTACACAGCTAACTGCCTCATTAAAAAGTTTGGAGGGGCACGGGGGCAGCTGGTGGTGCGTGGAAGAGGCCTGGGGTTGATGGAGCTCAGAGTCCCCGAGGTGGGAGCCTCTGGAGATCAACTCTCATTGGAAACTCTGACCCCAGCCGCTGACCCTGTCTATTTACACCCCGTTCAGACAAGCGAGATGAGGAACACTGACTATCTATCTGTCTCTCTACCTCCACACTTCTCTATGTTTCTGTATCTCTATTCTCTGTACTGTTACTCATTTAGCTGACTGGAGGGAGAATGAGACAGAACATAACTGAGAAACAGGTTAGTATATATAAGTGAGGTAAAAGGAAGGGATGAAGAGAAAGAAATGCATCAGATTTTTCTTTGTGCACAGTAGGGGTGGGGCGATTGATCCCCAAAGTATCAGTGCTACCCATACAAAGTCTGGGTACTTGAACAACCAAATTTTAGCGCCCTAACGCGGTAAAGTGTACATAAACACATACACTCTACTGCATTAGGGTGCTAAAACTGGGCTCCCCCTTTAAGTTCTTCTGAAAATTCTGCAGGGTTGACTTTTATGGAATGACTGTGGATCAGGATGGAAATGGAAAGACACGTAACATCTCAATAGAAATGTCAAATGAAAGACACAAGCAAGTAGTTAGTTAACGTAGTATTTCATTTAAAATAACCTCATAACGTGTATTCCCATGACATTAAGTTGTTCCACAATCAATATAATTAGCACTGTTCAAATTTGGGATTTTTGAAAAGGATTTTTTATATTTTCAAAGTGAATGAAGGGATGAGGGAAGGGGTGACAAAGGTGAGGGACAAACTCAATATATACGGAAACATGGAAAAAGTAAAGGTGTAAATGTTTCAAGACTTCAAGAAAAAGATGAAGGTGGAAAAGAGACAGAAACTGATTCAGAACCAGCCGAGGAGCCAAGTGAAGGATAGCCATGTAGGCCACAAACTCTGAGAGGGCAGAAAACTGTTTAGGTCTAACTTACAGGGACTAACACTGAACAACAGCTGTTAGATTATTGTTGTCTAATGCTGCGCAGGGAGTCTTTTCATTAGTAAGATTTTTAGACACAGACACAGCAGTAAAATGGTCAAATAATACTTGCAGATTTTTTTGTAAGTTTAAATACATTAATTGCACATCAGTCAGTTTTGTTATTCTGTTATATACATTCAACATTGATCTATAGTTAAGACCATATAGAGTGTGTTTTTTTGCATCATCTTGGCCCATCATAGAATAACTGCAGTAAGGTAGGATTTACCTACCCTTTATCTTACCACTGCATCCGTGTTAGGAATGGGCAGAGCGATACTACGGCATCAATACTTCGATACACACGAGTTACTCATTTGGTATCGAGTCTTTTTTTTTTTTTAATCAATACTAATATTTTATATAAAAAACGGGGGTGGCTGCATCACTTTCCAACGTTTTTGGTACTTTTTAGTGTTCGAACAGCCTGTAAACAAGTTTGCCCATATCACATGACTGTGGTATCCTCAGACTACGTGAGAAGCAAGCGCGTAGCTGCAGCAGCACACACACACACAAACACATACACACAGCATACTGTGCTTACACACCTACAAACAAGTGAGAGACAAAGACTGGCTGAAAGGAAACGTAGCGTAGTGTGGTGCAACTTTTCATCTGTGGACAAGCATGTGCCACAGAGCAGTAGTTTATTTTATTCATATTTATGTGATAGTTATTTTAATAATTATTATTTTATTTTTGTTTTTATTGCTGTAAAACTTTAAGTAATTTACATTTATTAGCACACATTTTTATTTTATTTACTTGTAATAAATGCATTATTAATGGCTAGCATGTGTCATGTGATTGGAATACCCATTTAAGAGTAGTACAGTATTGGTATTGGACAGAAAAACAGAAACAGAAAGTATAGGTATCGTATCGAATTGAAACATTTGATATTGCCCATCCCTAATCCCTATATATTGATTATAGAATCAATAGAGCATAGTAAAAAGAAATTCCTTATGTTTGGCAAATCATTTGGTGGAGATTAAAATGCATGAAAATGTAGCTTATTAATAAATGAATAAATATCAATATTAGTGATCCTGGTGTTACTTGATATCAGATCAAAACCAAAATTTATCACATTGCCAGCCCCAGTCCACAGTGTTGTTACAAAATCATTAACATGAGTATATGAATTTGTACTGTACTGTTACGTGCCGGAGTGGTGTTTGTGTGTGCTGTATCCTCGGACCCTTCCTTTTTTCCAGCAGGTGAATATGCACAGCTGTACCTGGTTTGACAATCAGAGCTGGAGTATGAGGAGGATTGAGGAGGCCTGGTCTTTGCCAGTGTGCCAGATAGCAGCGTGAGGCTGTGTGTGCGAGTGAGCAAGTGGTGACAGCTTTAAGATTATTGTTATTGGCCAGTGGGCCAGTTTTCTGAGTGTATACACGAGGTAGTGTCTGCGAGTTACTCCCTGTGGCTGGGAGGGTGTTTTCTGTTTTAACTTATAGTTTCCTGATTATTGCTTTTTCTTTCCCAGGTTTTACTGGCTCCACCCGTTTCCCGGAGCTCATTTTACGTTACTGTGAAAGGATTCTGGTTACCTTATTTATTTTATAATAATTTACCTTATTTGCAACCTTACCTTGATTTCTTGGTTATTCCTTCTCCCCTTTTATTTCTACTGTGTTACTTCCCCACTCCCCTGGACCACTTGGGGATGTAACAGTACCTTAACTCTGCAGCTTCTGCTCCTGGTGGCCAAACACAGAGGTGACCACAAGGGAGAGGAGTAAAAGAGAGAGAACTCATTCAGTGTCTGCAAAACACTAATGCTGAGCTATCCACGTTAAAGGAAATGGAATTGTAAAACACCCATTCTGGAGAGAATCATCGGCTTTTTATTGTGTACCTTAGGGCCAAGTACCGGAAATTCTGTGAGCAAAATCATAAACAAGCCATAATCATAATGTAAATCTCTCTTCACATTATTTCTGTCTTTATGATGGCAAAGAAACTGTCACCACTCAGTCCTGCTGCCTACAAAAGAGCCGTTTTAAAGGAAAACAACAGGTTAGTGGAGTAAAAAGTAGGAAATGAGGTGGAAAATATAGAGGCAATGAGATTTATAAATTAGTACAAAAGCAATAGAGAGAAGGATAAGAGTGAAGGACAGGAGAGGAAGTTAGTGGACAGCCTGCCCCCCCTCTCCACTCAGCTCTGCTGGCTGACTGTTTAACAGATGGAGGATGACAGTGGATGCTTAATGAGGTTTCAGGAACACAGGCAGTAACCTGCGCCACCAGGAAAAGAAACACATGGATAACTGTTCCTCAACACTTGGAGTCCCTCCAACAGATATATGGACGTTTCTCAATTACCTCTCACAAGGCTGGGACTCCCCAAGAGGCTGCCTACCAGAAAATAACAAATGTACATGTATTTGACTAATGCCGATAACCAGAAGTAATGTTTATGACTCTGTTTTAACTGTGCAATTGCCGTGTATAGTGCTAAGACGTGTGCATGGAAAGTGCTCATGTTATTATCATTTATACAGTAAAGACATACAACATCTTAAGGATTTTGTTGAGGTACGGAATCACAATTTAAAAATTCTTTAAGATTTGTAAATTGAAATAAAAAATGTTTTTTGTATTTTCAAGGTAGTATACAAAAAAAGAGAACATGGCAGACAGCAATGTCCCATGACCAGGGGACATCACAATAAATGGTTTGGCTCTAAATATTAACTGTACCAGATTTTGTGTTTATTTTGTCTACACTCTGCTTTTAAAAGTGTTTTCATACATAATGTATATATTTTCTGTTTTCTGTTATATGTGTTTTGTAGTACTCTTCACCCCACCAAACTAGAGCCCTGAGATATGACTTTGCTTCTCTCCTGCACTTGTATGAAGAGTAGGGAATGTGTTTTTGAGAACATTAGCTCAAGTTACAGTTTGGTAATAGAAGTATTATACATTGTTTCTATCACTCATCTAATTGCCATTTGACCACATAAGCACCTGCTTTCCAAAAATAAAAATGTAGGTAAAATTGGTTAGTCAATTGACAGAGAGAACAGTTCAATTTATTGTATTTATTTTGCAATAACAAACAACAAACATTCTCTGGTTCCTGCTTCTCAAATGTGATTAGCAGATGCAGTAACCTTTGTTAAGTGTTTTACTTTTGATTTCTGAGGTCAGCATTGTCAGTTACTGGAACGAACTCTGAGCTCTCAAATGTTGCATTACATAATGTCCTACAATAGGCGCAAAGTGGGGATACAACACTCTGTGCCCATACCTCTATAGTCTCGTTTGTCAGTGCCAGAGAAGAAAGATGTAGAAGATGTCAAACAGACTTGCACTGAAGCCATCCTGACAAAAAAAAGTGAGAATGAAAAGCTGAGGATGCATCTGTGCTGCAAACTACTTTGGTGACATGTGGCTATGAGGCATTAGGAAGCTATGAACTCTGTGACATGGAGGATAACAACTCTAGTGTCAGACACAAGAGTCAGCTGATGGACTGCACTATATGGACACTCACATACTGTTTCTTCTGATTAGATATAGGCCCCTCCCCTTCCAATAACATAAATCTTAATCTTACAGCATACAGTAATATGTTACACAGCAGTGGGCTCCCTTATTGGGGTTGAGTGGGAGAATGCCCTTTCCTGTTTAGGTAGTGGAACAGAGCCCTATTGTTGTTGTGTCAGTTTATTGTAATTATCAGGGGCAGCCATGGGCCCGATTGCTATTAACCTTTCTGTAGATCATCATTGGACCAAGCTTATCAAAATTTGTATGTGTGTGTCAAAAGTGTATGTTTTTGTTGGGGCACAGGTAGGAGCAATTTGGTTATTGGCTTATCATATTAATGATTATCAGTGATAATCACCAATATATATATAAATGTTTACTACAAGTAGTAACCTCGGGGCACCACCCTGTCACCAGGGACCAATGACCAAATTGATGGCTCAGATTACAGTCTCAGAAGGTTGGTTGAAGGGTAAATTCGAGCACTGACTGTTGTGAATCCAGCTGTTATCACAAATATAATCACAATAATCACAGACAACGACAAGTTAAATCATAACAGGATTTATTAATAAGAGTAATAATTATTCAACATAACATTACTTAATATTAAACCGATTATAATTCAACTATAACTAAAACAAACATTGGTTACTAACTAGATGATTACAGGCAAAACACATATGTACAACCGTGTGTGTGTGTGTGTATGTGTGTGTTAGAGAGAGAGAGAGAGAGAGGATGTGACGAGGTCACGTGAGTGACGTGTCAGTAGGAACCAAGATGGCGGCAGAGTGAGGTACTCGCTAGAGCCAAGATGGCGGCTGGCCGCAGAGCGTGAATGGCGTGAACACGAGAACAAAGGGAACAAGGGAGGGGCCTTGAGCCTCACGTGTATGACGCGTCACACTCTCGGGCCTGAATGAGAGAGAGATGTGGATGAGGTGCGTGATTGGGAGGAAAGAGGGAGAATAGAGGTGAGAGAGGAAAGAGTCCACAAGAGATCGTCACCACAGTTAATAATCACCACAACATCACTACACAATAACGGAGCCAGAGAACCGAGCTCGTCTGGTCGGATATTGGTCCTTTAACTAGTGATATTTGGCTTATTAAGCTGATCACAGTGAACGATCTAAACAACAGGATCTGCAGCACTTATCAGTCAGATAGCAACAATACAACAGCTACACTAACTGTGTCTCTGCCCAGACATCAGCCTCTTACTGTGAGCTGCTCCGGTCCTCCGGAGTTAGAACAGAAAGTCTCTGGGTCTCCACAGCTCGGTCCTCGGCTGGAGCTCGGCGGGTCGTGTCTCTCTCCTGGCGGTGACAGTGATGAGTTCCTCGGCGGCAGCGGGAAGATCACAGATGAGAGACGGTGAACTTTGTTTGTCTTTAACAAAGTCGTTGCTCGTCCTCACAGGACTTGAAATCAGCTGATTGCACAGCGACCTACGTCGGATCCTAAAGAAGAGAAACACAGCAGTCTGTGCTCGGCCTGCGAGTTGAAGACTGTGACCTGGGCTTGAAGAAGTTCTGGAAAAAGGTCAGATGTTTGCAGATTGCTCCCTTTCAGCAGCCGAGTCGCGGAGAGAGCTGGAGTAGCTCTCTACTGTACCTGGTGCACGGGAATAAGCGCAGGAGGAGGAGGAGGGTCGCAGCGCAGCTTTTATTACCTGAGTGACGTCACCGGGGATCCCTGCTGGGAATGCCTGGCCTCGGCCAATGCCGTTGCGGAGTTTTCTTTCAAACTCCAATTTTACACCTAGGTGTGAATTGTGGGGGTGGTTTTGGCCCATAGCCTGAAGGGAAATGTAGTTCACTCCTTTGTACTCCCCACGAGGCATGGCTCGAGTCAGGCTTCAGGAGAAGCACGTGGGCCTCTCTTTTGTTCCCTTCAGGATGCATGGTTTGACACTCAGGCCTTGGAGTGGCTTGTAGGCCTCTCCATTGTTCTTCTCAGAACTCATGGCTTGCGGTCCCAACATTTTTTATTAGATATTGACCACGAAATGTCACTAAGAGCCGGGCTTAGTAGTAAATTAGCCATAACTCATAAATAATTTGTATGATTTGTCCAGTCTAGACATATCACCAAATTTGAAGAACATGGTCCTGGAACAAAATCTAAAGTGCAATATTGGTGCATGTGAGAATGGCCTATCATCTATACTCAAAACTCAAGACTATGAGCAATCCTGATAGAACTCACTGCAGAAATGCTGCAGGCTTTTGTGATGATGAAACAAGTGTGATGTATGGTTGGTGTGAGTCTGTCTGATTCGTCTTTGCCTTTGTCAGTCCTGGTTGTTCCTGGTTGTTCTTGGCTGATTGAGCTGCTTCCTATTGTCGAGAATAAATAAATGAATCTGTAATTGATGCTTGTGTCTATATTTTTGCCATAGTTTTGGAACAGAGTGTTAAATTGTGAGTAATATTCAGGTGTCCACATACTTACACATACAAAATGATTCAGAAAACCATGAAATCAGTGGAAGAAAAATTGAGATGTGCTTGCCATCTGTGATTGGTTTTTGCTTCTGTTTTTGGAGAAATATTTTATTGTGATTTTATTTACTGTTTCATTTTATTGACATTTCATTCACAGGCCTTTAGCCATGTTTCTGCTGACTCCTGGAACAGATATGACATGAGTTTAACTCTTCACTCTGCTTGTCACAAACACACATCCCTGTTATTTCCACTGGTATGTGCCATTTGTCCTGATAGAATTTCTTTTACAAGCACATTTGTGGTGCTAGTAGCCTGTCAGAAACGACTGGTGGGAAATACAGTATGCCCTCTTCTGTGGCATCAGTCGACTGTGACACCTCCGGAACAGAGCCTTGATTCGGACTAATGTCCTATCTCAATACTGGCTCAGCGTGATTTTGCAGCATCAGCAACTCACATTCCAGTGTAATAGTAGTTCCTGTGTGCAGGCATCAGTTTGTGACATATATAATTAGCTGAAGAGGGGCTGAAGTGAGGGCTGAGAAAATGTGGCATCACCTGAGGGTTAAGCAGAGTTCAGCTCTGGAGGGAAAGTGGCAGGGTCAGCTCGGGTGGTATAACACTTTTTTTTCTCTGTCTCTCTTTTGACCTGACCTAAAGAATTATTGTGAAAATATGCATCTTATGTATCATACAGTTTGTGCTTTGTGCTCTTGGCAAGAAATCAGACCTAAAGAGCTGAGGAAAACACCTTAAAACCCTAATGAAGGTGGTGATAAAACTGAAAGATTAATGAGAATGTTACTGGCTATGACTTCATTGATCTATGTAGTAGTGAAACAGGACTTATCTCTAAAACTACTCAACATGAAGAAATGGCAGTGGGGAAATAGACTACTGCAACTGAGCAACTTAACGTGACCATTCAACAGTGTGATTTTTCCTCCATGTCTGTCCTCCATATTTACTTTCCCTTCAGGGAGCTGAGTAAGGGAGGTGATAATCTTAGTGCCTCATTAAGGCTCAAATTAAAATGATAAGCAGACTAGACTGTTAGGCATGTAGGTGACTTATTAAACTTCTTCAAAGCTTAAGGACTGCAATTCAGTTCCTTCTTTGATCAGTAATTGCTGGCAACTTTCCCACAATTAATTGATTACTCTTGGGAAAACGGGAGATTTTTCTTACTTCACTTTGTGTGTCTGTGCTTTCTTTTTTCTTTTACTCAACCTTGCCCAAGGTGATAAAGAAGCACAAGCTTAATCATAGAGCCCTCTAAGACATCTCTCCCATTGGACTCGAGACTTATCTTGACTTGTAACTTTGTTGGAACGTCACAGCCCAGATAGTTACAGACTGAGGCTGGTGGATACTGTCGGGATAAGAAAGCAGACTTCTACTGTTTCCCATGGGGTCCACTTGCAATCTGCTGGAATCCCTTATTTTTCCCTTTGGGCCCCAAGGCCCAAAGATAGGTCCATTGAGAGCTGTCATCCACTTTGCAGGTGAAGAGAAGATAGCAGATGATCTAAGTGGAGCTTAAAGTGGCTAGAAGGCTTCATGTGTGAACTTGTCATGTTGCTGTGTAGCTGCTGTCTGGATGAGCTAATGTTGTTAGAGCGGTTGTCTTTCTTACTAATGCTTTCTTTCAAAGACCACAATTTAGGTCATTTACTACAGACCCCATGCACTATAGTTTATATCAGGGGTTAGTGAATAAAGGCTAGTGGGCCAAATTTTGGCCCGTAAAATTATTTGTTTCCAGATTAGTTGGTTTAATTTTTGAAAGCCACATCAACGTTTCGTTAGCCTAATAGCATAGTTGCCTAAGTCATATTTGAACGTTTTCGGAAAACAAGAAAAAACACATTTTTTAGCAAGCACATTGGTATTTTTTATTGATATTGTAACAGAAAGTTCAACCAGATGTGTGAACAAGTTTCCAAAAAAAGTAAGACACAACATTGATTGCATAACAAATAAAAGTGACTTAGGTAGAATATGCCTTGACTTAGGCAATTATGCAATTAGCCTAACGATTTGAAATCGTTTTCAGAGTTTCTGCAATAACTATAAAATAACTATAAAATATAAGCTTCATTTAAATCCCATTGATCATTATTTGTTGTGATGTGTTGTGCATGTGTTACCATCTTATAATCAGAACCTTTGTTACAGAAAAAGGCTTGCAAACAGATACTGTTCTCCATGCTGCTGTTTAACAGGTCATAGTATGCACAGCTCCTGGTGCTGAAATGAAGTTTCCATAATTTCATGTGTAGTTCTGACAGACACGTGATGTTTTTTGTCAGGTGGTGCTGGCTTTCAGTATGCTCCATATCCATATGCTCACTACCACTGAATTTATATTTATACACATATAATTTGCAAAACCCAATATGTTTTGAAGGAACTGTAATTTGCGACCAGAAGTAATGAACGTAATGAGGAATGTTGTTAATTTACATATTTGGTAAGTCGCAAATATGTAGATACTGAATGTATCAGCGAGCTGATCAAGAAAAAGATTTTTCTGCCAAAATATCTGATCCTGCAGTACAGTGTCCACTTTTAGAGATTACAACATTAATAGACTTTTGAATGGTTATTTTTTTGCACTCACAGCACCTGGTTGAGGTCAGGGAAAGTTTGTGATCTGATTTAATTCTGGCATGACAGTTGTGTGCTTTGTACATCAATCCCAGTCACCTTCAGGGAACTCCATTACCAAATGTAATACTTCATCCATTCATAAAGAAAAAAAAAAAAAAAATTGCCTCTGAACATAATCCAGCCAGCAATTACATTGCCACCACAACATATCTGGGAAAACAGTTGAGCAGTAAATGAAAGTCATTTCTAGGAGAAAGCGTTGGCTGTGGAAATTCACGTATTCTTACGTTTTCAGACATATAGGTGTAAAAACACATGTACACACCGGTGTGTGAACGCAAACCCTGTCGTGCCTTGTCTTGCTAAACAGATTGCCTGTGTTGTCGAACATGTGGGCTGGATCCACTGAGAGATGTCTCTCTGCAGTGATGGAGTGTTTGCAATGCCAGGTGGAAAACAAATGGCACGTCTTTGTGTGCACAGACATGGGTGAACAAATTCCACTTATGAACACACCCAGGCACTGACAAACAGATTCACAGACATACATTATATGCAGATGCATCTGCATCCTTGTGCTCTTAATCCTAACAATCCTTTTTTTTCTTTAATGTGGCAGCCACGAAGGCTTGTATATGTACCCATAAGAACCGATTTTGCTAAATTGAAACAATTGTTAACAGTTGGCAAGATGTTCACATGTTCTTTTGTTACATAGAGAAAAGAGGGCCATTAAAACTCAGGTCCCCTTTTCACACCTGGGGATGAAACCCACCCATGGACCTCAAAACCATCTACCATTGGTCACTGTGTGGTAGGTGACCCAGAGTGTTACCAGCTGTGACTCAACTTCAGCTGTGGGAGTTGCTTAGCTCTCAGCACCGTTTTTATTATTTTTGGTCTCCCCCTGCCTTGTGGATGTATTACAAGACCAGAATCCAAAAATGGCACCTGTTCAGTGCTGTAAGAATTGAAACACTATGGAACAGATTAACTTAATTTAGTCGGTTAAATTCAAGTTTTTTTTAAGGTAATAAATAATTGGCCTTATTGGATGTGTTTGTAGTAGGTTTGTACTCACAACATCATTTGACTTTCATATGTAAATTCTTGTAGGTGACATGGTGGGACTCTGTTATGAAACAGATCAACACACAGAACAGTTCCACAACACTGGAGAATTTCAATGTACATAAATTCAGCTGTCAGAAAACCCAGGTATTTTCATGAAATACATTAATATACCAGATGTTTGATTTGGAAAATATAACTAAAGATTAGATTAACTAAAAAATTTTAAGAAGACTTAATTTTAATGATAATCAGTGCAATTGAACATTAAGCATAGTATACTGTACACACAATTGCTGTTAGGGGACAACTATGACAATGTGACATGGGGAGTAAGAGAGACAATGATGATGTCTAGAACAATTCTTCCCCTCAAGGACAGGTGGGAGAAGGGGAGCAGGTTGCACCATCTCAGGCCACCCCAGCCGACCCAGCACTTGCATCGAAATTTAGAGTTCCAGTATCCGGATCTCTGCTCGTGTGACCCCAAGGGAAGGACTTTAGTGAGCTGAATAATTATCAGGCAATATTCAAGCTTCTCTGTCAGGCAGGAATCCTGGAATCACTGGTGAATAACCAACTCAAAGTATTTCTTTGGAAATATTCTGTTCTGAGCCCTGGTTTCAGATCCATGCATAGTACCACCTCTGCTGCTACATTAGTTGTAAACATTATTGTCTCTAATATGGACAAAAGGCAGCGTTGTGCTGCTGTTTTCATCAACTTTTCAAACGCTTTTGATACAGTTGACCATTTTCTGCTTATTAAAACATAGTGTAATATTGGTTTTGATTTTGTTGCCTGTAGATGGTTTACCCTTTTGATAGATTTCGGTGTGTCACATTTTTTACCAGTAACAGTTTTTTACCAGTCCACAATTTATAATAATAATATTGTCTCTAACCAACTGCAATGTCCATCTAATCACGGATGACACTAGTCTGTACTGTTTTGCTGACTGCACATCTTGCTGTTAAGAATCTACAACACTGTTTTAGTGCTTTTCAAGATGCACTTAGCAACTTAAAGTTTGTACTTAATGCAAGTTAAACCAAGTTCATGTTTTTTTTCTAAAGAAAGAGATATTGATTTTAACAGTCTACACCTATCCACACTAAATGGTAGCAATATAGAAAATGTCACAGAGTATAAATATTTGTCTTGATGAATAATTAAACATAATATTAAAAATCTTAGATTTTTGTACAGAAACAGATCAAGCTTATCTTTGTATTGTAGGTTTAAATATATAGTTCTATCAGTCCTACACTATGGTGGCATTATCTGCAAACAGCCTCTACTCTGAAACCCCTAGACTCAGTTTATCATTCTGCCCTCAGATTCATTAAGATGACAGTCACCACTGAATTCTGTATAACAAAGTTGGTTGGTCCTCTCTGGCGCAGAGGTATGATAACCACTTGTACATTTTCATCCATAAAACCCTTACTGGACATTTGTCACGCAATATTATACCTATGCTGGACAAGACCACAGGACCCAACCAAACTCACTCTTAAGATTCAAGTCCCATGAGTTTACTCTACCTGGAAAATCTGTTTTTGTTCACTAAACACATGGAATTATCCACAACATACTCTCATGCTCACTACCAATGGATAATTCAACATGATGATCTCAAACCACCTCACCTCTGTGTGCAAATGCTTTCACTGAATAGTGTCCTCTTGAATTTTTTTTCAAGTAATATCTTGGCCTTTTTTGCCTTTATTTTGATTTGACACATTGAAAGATAGACAGGAAATTTAGGGAGAGAGGGGACAGCATGCAGCAAAGGGCCACAGGTCAAACTCAAACCCAGGCTGCTGTGGTTAGGAATAAGCTTCAAAGGTATGTGCTCCACTAGGTGAGCCGCTGAGGCGCAACCTTGAATTTTAACTCTGTGGATTTTTATGTAACTCAACATCATTGAAAATGAGGGAAACCTTAATGTTCGTCGAGGCTTAAAAGAATAAATGAGAGAAATAAATAAGAAATAAATGAGTTTATAGCTTTGCCACACTGAGACAGATTAAGCCATAAAACAAATTAATACTGTTGTTGCGAACTGATGACAGGCTTGGCATACTTCAGTCAGGATGAGACACTGCTGGCACACTGCATGTTTTTGGCATACAGCGAGAGGCCCTTCATCGGTCTGCCTCCTACCCCCAAGACCCATCAGCCTCTGTTAGAATTAACGATGTGTCCTCTCCCTCTTCACCCATCTCGCGTGGAGTACCACAAGGCTCCATATTAGTCCCCATTTCTGCTTCCCTATATATATGCATCCTTTGGGGTCTATTTTCAGAAAATATAGTACCCCCTTGCATTGTTATACAGACGACACCCAGCTGTGATGCATGCAGCATTAACACTCTACTAAATTATATTGAGGATATAAAATCCTGGATTGCAAAAATCTGCTTCATGCAGCAGAGAGACTCCTCACTGGTACCAAGAAGAAAGAGCATGTCTGTCCTTTATTCTTTTATTTTTTAAAGCCTGTATGAACTGATAAAAGTTTGCATCTCCAAACTGTTCATCCTATATTCCACCTGCAGACCCCTCAGATCTGATCTACATTCCACACACCCAGTAAAAAATCAAGGGTGATGGAGCAGTGTCAGTTGTTGGCCCTAAACTGTGGAATATCTTGCCATTAACAATTAGATCTCCCCCCTCCACTGATGTTTTTAAAACTCATCTAAAGACCCATCTCTTTTCCTAGCCTCTTAATTGTCATAATGAACATGTCTGATCACACTCTGGCTTTGATTTGTTAGTATTTAATTTGTTTTTTGTGCAATGTTGTTTTTGTTATGATTTTATCCATGTATGCTTTTATTAGTCTACTTATATCCGTTTTTATGTCTGTGTTTTTATTTGATCAGTCCTGTGTTTGATTGTTATCATCAATAAAATAATCCCATAATTGAATCTCTCTGTGGAGAGAGATTATTGTTTATCACAACAACATGCAGAGTACAAATTATTCCATATTTATAAAAATTTTACATGTAAAAGGTTTTCAAAAAATAAAAAGGCCACCCCACAAAAGAGGTTTTGTGGGGTGGACAGCAGAAAGGAGTGCACAACTTAACTGCAGGGTTGATTTTGTTGCAAAACACACACACGCGCATTCCACACGCTGACAATGAGGCCTTTGTGTTGGACGTGCGACGTGCTGCGTTAAGCGTATTGTGTCACTTCCGGTTGTTGGTGGTGTTGTGTTTGTTTGAACTCAGCTGATCCTAGTTGTATTTTTGTATACAACCGCTAATTATCTGTTGTACTGTCGAACTTCTGTTCGATCACTCTTAGCTCTCTACTTCTCTTAGTGAGATTCTCATTAAAACACAGCTGTTTACACTCTAGCTCTGTTTACCACTTTAGCTTAGCAGTTAGCAATGGCTTCTGTCTTGAATCAAATCTGAAGCTGCTGGCAAAGGATAAACGTGAATAAACACTAATGACACCCGATTACGCCAATTGGAGATCACAAAGATTAATGTTGAGTCGGTATGTACTTATGCTAAAACAATGTCGGACTCCGTAGTGTTCTCTGGGCCCCTACCCAGTCTGACCAGTGATGACATGTACAGCCGCTTGTCACCGTTCAACCGCTGGTTATCCAGGTGGTTATTCCAGAACCAAATAACAGGAAAATTAAATGTGGATGTTTGAATATCAGATCACTCTCATCTAAATCTCTACTTGTCAATGATCAGATAACTGATCATCATGTAGATCATCTGCTCTGTCTGACTGAAACCTGGCTGCAGAAGGATGAATATGTTAGTTTGAATGAATCAACACCGCCCACTCATGTTAACGTTCATATCCCTCGAAGCACAGGCCGAGGAGGAGGGGTGGCAGCCATTTATCACTCCAATTTATTAATACATCCTAAACCAAAGATTAATCATAATTCATTTGAAAGCCTTATTCTTAGTCTGTCACACCCAAACTGGAAAACACAAAAAACAGTCCTACTAGTTAGTGTATATCATCCACCTGCCCCTTACTCTGAGTTCTTATTTGGGTTCTCAGACTTTTTATCTGAGTTAGTTCTCAGCACAGATAAAGCTAACATAGTGGGTGATTTTAACATTCATGTAGATGTTGAAAGTGACAGCCTGAGTATTGCATTTAATTCATTATTAGACTCAATTGGCTTTTCTCAGCATGTTAATGAACCCACTCACTCTTTTAACCATACCCTTGATCTGGTTCTGACTTATGGGATTGACATTGAATATCTGACAGTATTTCCCAGAAACCCTCTTTTATCTGACCATTTTCTGTTATCATTTGAGTTTTCAGTCATGGACTGCACAGCATCTGGGAAAAAAAGTCCATTACAGCAGGTGTCTCTCTGACAATACCATTAGCAAATTTAAAGAAAGAATCCCATCAGTACTTAGCCCACTGCCTTGTATCGATGCAGTAGGGAACAGCCCTCTTAACTTCACATCCACACAGGTTGATGATCTCGTTGACAGTGCTGTAGTCTCACTGCGTGCAGCCCTCAGTTGTAATGACTTTATGACCTTCTTTACAAATAAAATTGTCTCCTCCCCACAGCTGGCTCAGATGTACTGTCCAGTTCAGCAGCCTCAGAGTCCACTGTAACTGGTTTATATTTTGACAGTTTTTCTCCTGTAGATCTCTCTGAGCTCACTTCAACAGTTTCTTCATCTAAACCATCGACTTGTCTTCTAGACCCCGTTCCAACAAGGCTGCTCAAAGAAGTTTTTCCTTTAATCGACACCTCTATATCAAGTCTGATTAACTTATCTTTATCAACTGGTTATGTACCACAGGCTTTTAAAGTTGCAGTATTAAACCTCTACTTAAAAAGCCTACTCTTGACCCAGATGTTGTAGCCAATTATAGACCTATATCCAACCTCCCCTTTATTTCCAAAATCCTTGAGAAGATCGTTGCAAACCAGTTATGTGATTATCTGCACAGAAATGGTTTGCTTGAAGATTTCCAGTCAGGTTTTAGAGTCCATCACAGCACAGAAACAGCTCTGGTTAAGGTTACCAATGATCTCCTCATAGCCTCAGACAATGGACTTGTCTCTATACTTGTCCTGCTAGATCTTAGTGCTGCATTTGACACTACCGATCATAAGATTCTATTATAGAGACTAGAGTATATGGTCGGCATTAAAGGAACCACACGAAGCTGGTTTAAGTCATATCTGTCAGATAAACTCCAGTTTGTTCATGTTGATAACGACTACAGTCAGTCATGGAGTTCCACAAGGTTCTGTGCTAGGACCAATGCTCTTCAGTCTATATATGCTTCCTCTAGGAAACATTATTAGGAGGCACCAGATAACTTTCCATTGTTATGCAGATGACACCCAGCTGTACTTATCCATGAAGCCAGGTGAGACTAACCAGGCTTCAGGTGTGTCTTAAGAACATAAAAACCTGGATGACCAGTAATCTTTTACTCTTAAACTCAGACAAAACTGAAGTTATTGTAATTGCCCCAAAACACCTCAGAGATACACTATGTGATAATATATTAACTCTGGATGACATTACCTTGGCCTCCAGTGCTATAGTCAGAAACCTTGGTGTCATATATGTATTGAAGAGATTAATTATAGTTCAACTCAAACATTTGCCTGATATTAACGCTGGAAATTCACCAGATGAATGTGAATTGAGATGTTTGACATGTTACATAGGAGGCAGAATAAAATGGTGCCACAGTCATCCATTGCTGTGTAACAAAATCGTTACTGGCCCGAGTACCCCTAGGCTTGAGGCCGGTAACAGAAGTGTACTCCCCTAATTATGTTTCATTTCTTTTAAGAGCTGGGCACCTGTGGTGGTGGGGCTGGTGTCCTCCTTTGGTGGTGGAGCCCTCTTTCTGTGTGCTGTGCCTTGAGTCTCCCAGTATTGACTTCACTTGTGTGGGTGTGTTTGCACGTGTGCTTTAGGCTGACTATTCCTGGGATCCTTTTTCCATGGGCCCACCCTGCCACTCGTACGCTCCAAGCTCCAGTTGTATTCATTCACCCTGCCACTGAGTTAATTGTGTTTTAATGATTATCCTTATGTTACTAAATTGTTAATAAATATTATTGATGGATGGAACCATGTCTCTGGCCTCCTAAGTATAAAGAACCTGTATGCCTTTTTGAAATATTTGGTATCAATTGAGGGTTCACAGTTCCTTGGGTGAAATTCCCAGGGTGGCATTGTCGGATTACAGTATTTGTTGTAATGTATAAAACCTAGAGGTGTGTGTGTGTGTCCCTCGCTCGCCACAATCACAAAGTCCCAGCAGAGGTACGGGCCAGTTGGGGGTAGCGACTCCATGTAAGCCGGAGCATCAGTCTGTGGCCCACAAGGGTAAACATAGTGCTCGCCTGGCTCCTCCCCTACATCCAGGCATCCCACTAGCCAACAAGTTTAACATCTTGAGTTTACAAGAGTTTCCAACAATGGATGGAGGCCCACTGTCTCCTGCAGGCCTAGCAATGGCTGACCTCTCCTGTTGACTGCCAAAGGAACCTGCCCAACACACCTGCCACGCCAGATAGCATCAAGGCCCCCTCAAAGTGGCGACAACTTCTCCCTGCACGGGGGATTCTCATCCCTTCCTCCTCCCCCACTTCTCATCATTGGTGACTCCATCAGGAATATCTGCACAAAAGCAGCTGTGACCCACTGCCTTCCAGGTGCCAAGGTTTCTGACATCTTAGAGCAACTACCTGGTGTTCTTAAAACCTATCCTCATGTCCAAAAAGTTATTATTTATATAGGCACAAATTAAACCTCGTTTAAGCAGTCAGAAATTTTAAAACATCATTTCATCTGTTTTTTTAACTCACTAAAAGTCACTTAGAAGCATGTATTTATCTCTAGTGCCCTCCCCTCTTCTAACAGAGGCCGTTTTAGCAGACTGCTCAGCCTCCACACCTGGCTCCAGTCAGCCTGCACTTTGTGTTTATTGATAATTTTAACCTGTTTTGGGAGTGAAAGTCCTTTTTTAGCAGAGACGGAATCCACCTCAGCTTCCACAGCGTGTGTGCATTGGCAGCAAACATTCTTTATACCATCAACACTGCATCATGACCGTGACTGACTAATAAGCTCACGTGTGTAATGTCATCAGCTGCTTCTTGCTGTTGTTCCTCAACACTCCCCTCAACAATGTACCACCCTGAGAGCTACCCCATATCAGAATCAGAATCAGAATCAGAATCAGTTTTATTGCCAAGTATGTTTTCACATACAAGGAATTTTTTCTGGTGATTGGTGCAATTGATCAGCAACAGTGGGGCTCTCTAGCCTTGTTGATGAGGCTAATAGCAGATGGGAAGAAGCTATTTTTGTGGCGAGAGGTTTTGGTCCTGAAGGACCGCAGCCTCCTGCCAGAGGGGAGTGTCTCAAAGAGTTTGTGTCCAGGGTGGGAGGAGTCAGCTACAATCTTCCCTGCACGCCTCAGAGTCCTTGAGGCGTACAGGTCCTGGAGGGACGGAAGATTGCAGCCAATCACCTTCTCCGCAGAGTGGATGATACGCTGCAGTCTGTTATTGTCCCTCTCCGTGGCAGCAGCGTACCAGATGGTGATGGAGGAGGTGAGGATGGACTCAATGATGGAGGTGTAGAAGTTCACCATCATAGTCCTTGGCAGGTTGAACTTCTTCAATTGCCTCAGGAAATACATCCTCTGCTGAGCTTTTTTGATGAGGGAGCTGATGTTCAGCTCCCATTTGAGATCCTGTGTGATGGTGGTTCCCAAGAAGCGAAAATGCTCCACGGTAGCCACGGGGGAGTCGCACAGGGTGATGGGGGTGGGTGGGGCTGGGCTCTTCCTGAAGTCCACTATCATTTCCACTGTCTTCAGAGCGTTTAGCTCTAGGTTGTTCTGCCTGCACCAGGTCACCAGACGCTCAGTCTCCCACCTGTAGGCAGACTCATCGCCATCAGAGATGAGTCCAATGAGAGTGGTGTCGTCTGCAAACTTCAGGAGCTTGACAGACTGATGGCTGGAGGTGCAGGTGTTGGTGTACAGGGAGAAGAGCAGAGGAGAAAGAACGCAGCCTTGCGGGGATCCAGTGCTGATGGTCTGGGAGTCAGACACGTGCTTTCCTAGCTTCACGTGCTGCCTCCTGTCAGACAGGAAGTCGGTGATCCACCTGCAGGTGGAGTCAGGCACGCTCAGCTGGGAGAGCTTGTCCTGCAGCAGAGCCGGGATGATGGTGTTGAAGGCAGAGCTGAAGTCCACAAACAGGATCCTGGCATAGGTCCCTGAGGAGTCCAGTTTCTGTTGCCATGGCGCCGCGGATGGCTGCCTCGGTGTTTTGGTGCGCATTTTTTTGCCTTATTTTCTTTATAAATCCATTTTTCTGCTTTGGTTTCCGGAGCTCTTTCACCAGAGAAGAGCTCATTAACATCAGAGAAACAACTCCAGTGGATTTTTTTCCTACTTTTCTCGAGCTGGAGCTGGCCGGCTTCCAACTCTTCAGAGCGGATCGCGACACAGAGCTGTCCGGCAAAACCAAAGGTGGAGGAATCTGCTTTTATGCAAACAGTGGCTGGTGCAAAGACGTGACAGTGATCCTGCAGCACTGTTCTCCTGACCTGGAGACTTTCATCATAAACTGCAGGCCCTTCTACTCCCCCCGTGAGTTCACCTCAATCATCCTGGTCGGTGTTTACATCCCACCACAGGCCAACGTGCAGGAGGCACAGCGGGCGCTCGCCGACCAGATACTGTGTGTGGAGCGGACCAACCCGGACTCCGTAGTTATTGTCCTTGGTGACTTTAACAAAGGTAACCTCAGTCATGAACTGCCCAAATACAGACAGTTTGTTAATTGCCCGACCAGAGAGGGGAACACTCTGGACCACTGTTACACCACAATCAGTGGAGCTTATCACGCCGTCCCCCGGGCTGCACTGGGCCACTCTGACCATGTCATGGTCCACCTGATTCCCACATACAGGCAGAAACTAAAATTGTGTAAACCTGTTGCGAGGACATCAAAGCAGTGGAGCAGTGAAGCCATAGAGGATCTGCGGGCATGTTTGGACTGCACTGACTGGGAGGTGTTCAGGACTGCTTCCAACAGTCTGGATGAGTTCACAGAGGCTGTGACGTCATGCATCAGCTTCTGTGAGGACTGCTGTATCCCATCACGCACCAGGGTGAGTTATAACAATGACAAACCCTGGTTCACAGCTAAGCTCAGTCAGCTCAGGAGGCAAAAGGAGGAAGCTTTCAGGAGTGGGGACAGGGACAAGTTTAAAGAGTCCAAGTACAGGTTTAGCAAGGCGGTGAGAGAAGCTAAACGTCTGTACTCTGAGAAACTTCAGCTCCAGTTCTCAGCCAACGACTCTGCTTCTGTCTGGAAAGGGCTCAGAAAGATCACAAACTACAAACCTAAACCCCCCCACTCCATTAATGACTTCCGTCTGGCCAACGATCTGAATGAGTTCTACTGCCGCTTTGAAAGACAGTGGGACAAGCCTGACACTAACCTCCACATCAGAGCCACATCAGAACCCCCCTCCTCCCCTACCAAAGGAACGTCTCTCTCTATCCTGGAGAGAGATGTCAACAGGCTTTTTAAGAAGCAGAACCCCCGCAAAGCAGCCGGTCCTAACTCTGTCTCTCCATCATCCCTGAAGCACTGTGCTGATCAGCTGTCTCCAGTGTTCACAGACATCTTCAACACCTCACTGGAGACCTGCCACGTGCCAGCCTGCTTCAAATCCTCCACCATCATCCCTGTCCCCAAAAAACCAAGGCCCACAGGACTAAATGACTATAGACCCATTGCCCTGACCTCTGTGGTCATGAAATCATTTGAGCGCCTTGTCCTGTCCCATCTCAAATCCATCACTGACCCACTCCTGGACCCCCTGCAGTTCGCCTACAGAGCCAACAGGTCTGTAGACGACGCCGTCAACATGGCTCTCCACTTGCAGCCCCCCTTTTGCTGAACTCTGCATCTTTCAAGACAAGTCAGATTTTTTACAATGTGCTCCTCAGCAAATCCATAGCTCTCTCAGGTAATCAGGAATTTCAGATTGCACACAGCTTTTTGTACATTCCTGTTGGCACAAATCCTAGACCAAAGCAGCCCGTTAATCATGAAAACAACTTTATTCCCCCTGCTGTTCAGAAAATTCAGTTTCTAATTCCAGATAGACCAGGACAAAGACTGCAGGTGTTAACCCACCAAATTTAATTATTATAAAGTGGAACACACCTCAGTCATCTCATCACAGTGACACCATTGATACCAAATTTGTTGGATTAAATATAAAATCTTTAAATAACAAAACACCTTACTCAATCTGGGTTCAGGACAAACATAGTACAGAGACCGAGACACCAAAGTAACAAATGATCTGCTAATAGCTGTGGATTCTGGTTTTATCAACATACTCATACTGTTAGATCTCACTGTTGCTTTTGACAAAGTCTGTCAAAAAACGTCTTCTCGGCTGTTTAGAAAATCTACTTGGTGTTACCAGCACTTCATGGTCCTACTTCACATCTAGAAAACAGTTTGTCTCCATCAGCAACCTCAGGTCCCCCATGCCCCACCACTCCCATGGTGTTCCCCAGGGTTCAGTCCTTGGGCCATTATTATTCATCATTTACATTCTGCCTCTCAGATACATAATTCGTCAATATGGTCTAAATTTCCACTGCTGCACTGACATTCAAAAATCTACGTCCACACCAAGCCCACAGACACTTTGCCAAGTGTTCTTTGCCACACATGGTCCTGGGAGAACATCACCCCCACACTTCAGAAATTGCATTGGAAATTGCATTGGCAAATCGGAAAATGTCTCTACCTCTCGCTGAATTTATTACCTCAGTAAATGTTTTCCTTTTCAGTTTTTGGTCCCAATCTCTAGTTTCAAGCCTTTATTAAATTATGGTCCCATTTAGAGGAAAATAGACCACAAAGAAGGTTATGCATTTCGGCGGTGCTACCATGATTGACAGACCGGACTGTCACACCGACGTGCTTGACAGTCAGGACAGAATAGAGAGCAGTTCAGATCCACCCCTCACTCTTCTTCAGATCCATCTTCTTGTCCAAATATGTTTTTTTGCTGGTTGCAAAAAACCAAGATGGCGACAGCCAAATTACAAACTCAAGGCTTCAAAACAGAAGTTCCCAAACCCATGGGTGATGTGGTAGATTGCCACTTGGTTGTACCTGTTACATCAACTGAAAGGGTACTACCTGGCATCTTGCGCTTCTAGCCGCACCCAATCAGTGATGTGTTTTGAGCCTGTGGGGAAGTTGAGCCACCCCTTGTTTCTAGGCAACCATAGACAAAATTGGTCATGTGACCACGCATTTTTGAACAGTCATCCATTTTACTCACCCTGTGATGGAGAGAGGCCGATGAAATAAGTGGTAAGCACATTTAAGTTCAAAAAACTGTTTTTTGCCATTCAAAGTGAATTTTTCATTTTCAAGGAGTCGTGATTCTTGTGTGGGAACAATTACAGACAAGTTTGAAGAAATCTCACACATATGTTAGTGCTTTAGGAAGTTACAATATGAGGATATACTGTTAGCACGAAGTTAGCTCTAAACTGCTGGATGATACAAGTTTGTTAAAATGGCAGGGGTGGGGTAATTTGAGCCAAAAGGCCTGGGGGGTGTTGAGCCAGTGGCTCAACTCGCCCCCACTTATAATTATTATTAAAGTATTATTTTACTGTAATTCTACATTGCATTCTGTTGGGGCACAGGTAGGAGCAATTTGGTTATTGGCTTATCATATTAATGATTATCAGTGATAATCACCAATATATATATAAATGTTTACTACAAGTAGTAACCTCGGGGCACCACCCTGTCACCAGGGACCAATGACCAAATTGATGGCTCAGATTACAGTCTCAGAAGGTTGGTTGAAGGGTAAATTCGAGCACTGACTGTTGTGAATCCAGCTGTTATCACAAATATAATCACAATAATCACAGACAACGACAAGTTAAATTATAACAGGATTTATTAATAAGAGTAATAATTATTCAACATAACATCACTTAATATTAAACCGATTATAATTCAACTATAACTAAAACAAACATTGGTTACTAACTAGATGATTACAGACAAAACACATATGTAACAACCGTGTGTGTGTGTGTGTGTGTGTGTGTGTGTGTGTGTGTGTGTGTGTGAGAGAGAGAGAGAGAGAGAGAGAGAGAGAGAGAGAGAGAGGATGTGACGAAGTCATGTGAGTGATGTGTCAGTAGGAACCAAGATGGCGGCAGAGTGAGGTACTCGCTAGAGCCAAGATGGCGGCTGGCCGCAGAGCGTGAGTGGCGTGAACACCAGAACAAGGGGAACAAGGGAGGGGCCTTGAGCCTCACCTGTATGACGCGTCACACTCTCGGGCCTGAATGAGAGAGAGATGTGGATGAGGTGCGTGATTGGGAGGAAAGAGGGAGAATAGAGGTGAAGAGAGGAAAGAGTCCACAAGAGATCGTCACCACAGTTAATAATCACCACAACATCACTACACAATAACGGAGCCAGAGAACCGGAGCTCGTCTGGTCGGATATTGGTCCTTTAACTAGTGATATTTGGCTTATTAAGCTGATCACAGTGAACGATCTAAACAACAGGATCTGCAGCACTTATCAGTCAGATAGCAACAATACAACAGCTACACTAACTGTGTCTCTGCCCAGACATCAGCCTCTTACTGTGAGCGGCTCCGGTCCTCCGGAGTCAGGACAGAAAGTCTCTGGGTCTCCACAGCTCAGTCCTCGGCCGGAGCTCGGTCCTCGGCTGGAGCTCGGCGGGTCGTGTCTCTCTCCTGGCGGTGACAGTGATGAGTTCCTCGGCGGCAGCGGGAAGATCACAGATGAGGGACGGTGAACTTTGTTCGTCTTTAACAAAGTCGGCGCTCGTCCTCACAGGACGTGAAATCAGCTGATCGCACAGCGATCTACGTCGGATCCGAAAAGAAGAGAAACACAGCATCTGTGCTCGGCCTGCGAGTTGGAGAGTGTGACCTGGGCTTGAAGAAGTTCTGGAAAAAGGTCAGATGTTGCAGATTGCTCCCTTTCAGCAGCCGAGTCGCGGAGAGAGCGGGAGGAGCTCTCTACTGTACCTGGTGCACGGGAATAAGCGCAGGAGGAGGAGGAGGGTCGCAGCGCCGCTTTTATTACCTGAGTGACGTCACCGGGGATCCCTGCTGGGAATGCCTGGCCGCGGCCAATGCCGTTGCGGAGTTTTCTTTCAAACTCCAATTTTACACATAGGTGTGAATTGTGGGGGTGGTTTTGGCCCATAGCCTGAAGGGAAATGTAGTTCACTCCTTTGTACTCCCCACGAGGCATGGTTTGTCTCAGGCTTAAAGAGAACATACAGGCCTCTCTTTTGTTCCCTTCAGGATGCATGGTTTGACACTTAGGCCTTAGTGGCTTGTAGGCCTCTCCATTGTTCTTCTCAGAACTCATGGCTTGCGATCCCAACAATTCTTACATTTTATCACCTAAATGATGTGACATTTTGAGTTTTAGACCAGAAACCACCATGCCACGCTTCTATAAACAGAAGACAGACAGGGCTTCAACTCCTCTTATGGAGTTGGACAGAGCAGTGGGAGAAGTACAGAATGGGAAGTCCATACGTCAGGTGGCAAGGGACATGAAGATAGACAGGATGACTTTAAAGAGATACATGGACATAAAAGAACTAGGAGAAGTAAAAAGTACAGGGTATAAGAGAACAGGACATGCCAATCAAGTCTTCAATGAAGAAACTGAGACAGAGCTTGCAGACCATATAAAAAATCTAGCTGCAATGTTTCACAGTCATGAAATGTCGTGAACTGGCATTTGAGTTGGCACAACGAAATGACATTGATGTTCCTGCAAGCTGGATGAGAGAGGAAAAAGCAGGTTTGTCTAAGCATGCATTTATAAAAATAGGGAATATTAATAATTATTTTTCAGGGAAATACCCACCATCGCGTTGCGGCTAGCATATAGAGAAGCGCCTACAAAATGACTATGTTTAATGACTATTGCTTAAAACAGCTACGCCAGTTAAAAAAGAAAAAAAAAGTACCAAAATGGGCACTGATTTAGAGATTAGGCTATAGCTTTAACTTGTTATGTAAATCTCAACGTAAACTGCAATGGTTCAATAAAGGATAAATAAAAAGATGACCATATAGGCTAATCAACTTTTAACCTTTTCTAGGACATGATTGGTTCATGAGTTTTAGGGTGCGCCACCGTCTGTCATGCCACACTCCTGAAGCAACCTCTCTCGGAAGAGCCACTGCCTTTAATAGGCACAATGTGGGGGAGTTCTTTGATAATCTCACTTCAGTGATGGACAGGTAACATTATGATTCATAGACTAGGCCTACCACATTAACTGACTAAATCTGGGACCCCAAACTGCTGATTAAGACCACTCATTTTGAATGTCATTTCAGGTATAGCTTCCCTCCACACATGATCTATAACATGGATGTTGTTTATGTTCAGTTTTACTTCAACGTAATCAATGGCACAATTTCCCCCCATGTGGCTCAACTTATCCTCTCCCTCTTCAGGGGCAAGTTGAGCCGAGAGACCACTTTTTTTTGGAAAGTCATATTTTGAAAACTGTTTATTTTAGTTCCAAAGTGATTATTCCCAGGGATGCACCACATCCTGAAATATATCTACATATTTTAGTTGGAGACATTACTGTCATGCACTCACTTTAAAGATGCCTCAAGTAAAAACTGGCTCAACTCACCCCGCTCTTCCCTATGTAAATGAGCGAGTAAAAAACACATAGGCCAACACGGCAATTAATCTGACAAAGTAAACTGAGAAAAGGCAACGTATTAATACCTTGTAATAGTACAGACATGAAGTAGTCGAAGCAAGAATGACAAGCTTTAAGATAAGTAAAATAAGCAGCATCTAGTGTGTGTTAGATAATTGCTCTAAAATACAGGTGATCACTGGAGTTTTCATAAGTAGATGAGGGTGTTTATTAAACAATAGCCAAGGTGTCAACACTAGGTGATTGCTGTTTCCAGGAGGTTGTTACCGTGTTTATTTGTAGCTGCTAGGATGAACAATGTAGGGTGTTATAGGCCCAACAAAACAGCTAGTAACATTATTCTCAATGTCCACAGCAACCACAGTACATCCCACCTACATAGGAATGGAATGACCAACCGTCACCCTTCCTGATGGTCCTTAAAAACCTTCCATGTGGGGACATATGTGCACTGTACTGTGTGTGTGTGTGTCTTTGTGCATTTGTATGTAAACCTATAGGTATTTTTAAAACTTTATCATAGATTATTATTATTCATCTGAAAACAACATTTGACCAATTAATTAAATATAACAGCCTAAAGATAAAACTAAATACTGAATATATCTTTTCCTATACACTGAAACAATTGCTATTGGCTGTGTCACTGTGTTGCTTGTAGCATGATTGTGTTACGTTTTCGGCTAGAGTTTCGTTTGGGTCACTGAGCGGAAACTGAATCAGACAACAGCTTAGTGACATAATAGAATGTTTTATTATCCACTGCCACTAAGAGTTCTGGGTGAGTCTTTGGGGTGTGTGGGAGAATGAGAATTCAGCAGGTTGGCAGGTGCACCTTGGCAGGGGAGTGGTGTGATAGACAATGGCAAAGCAGCATGGAGGTGGTAGGTGAGTGGCTTTGGCATGTAATGGTCAAGCAGCGTTGTAGCGACAGGCGAGTGGCAGGGCAGTAGCAGGAGAAGCAGCGAGGAGGCAGCAGCACAGGAGCAGGTGACTGGAGCGAAGAGAAAAAACACAGATGGGACTGTGATCCAGAAAGTAGAAACAAGATCTTGTCACGTGAAAACTAAGAGTGGTCTAAAAAGCTCACTAAATGAAGCTTTGTCAGTTTTTTCACTGCCAATCACATGAATATGGTGGATCGAAAGTGTTGGGTCATGCTTCTCACAGTACCTACGTTTCCTGAAGGCAACATAATCGAGGATGCCCTGCTTAGCCTTCAGTTTTGGAATGAGTAAAGCGACTCAGGTCTGCGTGATGAGGCTTCCATGTGGTGAGGGTTGTTTAGATATTGTGATCGGCCAGTAAGCACAGACCTAGCACCTGCACACAGTGCAGAAAGACTGACATGGATGTAAAAACTTATGGGTATTTTTCACAGCCCACCAGTCCACCTCTGTGGTGTGATTTCTCCTGGTGCTCTCAATGGCCAGTCTGACTACAACAGAAGGTCAGCTGAAAATGTGTGTGTGTGTGTGTGTGTGAGTGAGACAGAGAGAGAGAGAGGAAGAGAGAGTATGGCTGAACTTGTGACACATTGGAGTTGTACGGTAATGTAATCAGCTGGTCAGTCCGGCAGAATTATCCAGAAGGTAGCTCTGCAACCAGATGGCCACTGTAATATGCCTTCTGGGTAAAGACTCTTTAACTTTCACCGTTTAACATAGTAGTCTATAATATGGCTTATGCTTGTTTTAAAGAGATGTTATAGAGATGATATTTGGTCCAAACCTGTTACCTTTGTGTATGTGCCTGTTTCGTTCTGAGTAATTTTTACAATCTCATTTCCATCAATGGTAACCAAAACAAAATAAAAACCAATAAAAAACTTATATTACTAAGACTTATTAGTCAATTTTGACCACCATCTCTAAACCTTACATCAAATCCTACTTTTTAAGGACATTTCAGTGAATGTGTGTCCTATTTTTCTTTTTTCCCCACAGATGCATCAAGGATCCAGCTGATTACTGGCAGTTTGGAGGAGGATTGTTCTTTAGGCTATGAGTTAAGTTGCACTGTAACATCTAGTACAGATTCATTGAGCTATTTTCATATGTTCTGATTTTACTGACCAATACACAGTATAGTTAGGATTGTGAATCCCAGCTCACCAGCACAATTTTTTGTTTCTCCGCCTCTTTCAAAGGTGAAATCAGGACCTTATTAGTGGTGTGTATACTTTATTTGTAAATAGCTTTCAAACACTGTACATTTTGTAGATGTATCAGTTTATTTATTTCCTTGGTATGTTTTAAGTTGAGGATATTTCACAGTTATCTTAAAGCTTATATTTTATAAGAATTTGAAGAAACCTTTCTACTGTTAATCAGTACACTAGTTTTGATAAATGTTTCATTTAAGGTTTGTACTGTACAAAAACTGAGTCATTAAATTCATTTTTATTTTTACAAATTCAGAATGTACTACTATAGTGTTGTGCACAGGTAGGGGCAATTTGGTCATTGGCGTATAATATTAATGATTATCAGTGATAATCACCAATATATATATATAGATGTTCACTGCAAGTAGTAACCTCGGGGCACCACCCTGTCACCAGGGACCAATGACCAAATTGATGGCTCAAAATGCAGTCTCAGAAGGTTAATTGAAGGGTAAATTCAAGCACTGACTGTCCTGAATCCAGCTGTTATCACAAATATAGTCACAATAATCACAGATAACGACAAGTTAAATTATAACAGGATTTATTAATAAGAGTAATAATTATTCATTCCTTGATATTAAACCGATTATAATTCAACTATTACTAAAACAAACATTGGTTACTAACTAGATAATTACAGGCAAAACACCCATAACAACCGTGTGTGTGTGTGTGTGTGTGAGGGAGAGAGAGAGAGGGGGGTGACGAAGTCACATGAGTGACGTGTCAGTAGGAGCCAAGATTGCGGGACCGTGACGTACTTGCTAGGGCCAAGATGGCGGCTGGCCGCAGAGTATGAATGGCGTTAACAACGAGAATAAAGGGCGGGATCTTGAGACTTTACGTGTATGACGCGATCACACTCTAGGGCAGCCTGAATGTGAGGTGGATGAGGTGCGTGATTGGGAGAAAAGAGGGAGAATAAAGGTGAAGAGAGGAAAGAGTCTACAAGAGATCGTCACCACAGTTAATAATCACCACAATATCACTACACAATAACGGAGCCAGAGAACCGGAGTTCGTCTGGTCGGATATTGGTCCTTTAACTAGTGATATTTGGCTTATTAAGCTGATCACAGTGAACGATCTAAAACAACAAGATATGCAGCACTTATAAGTTAAATTACAAATACAACACGCTACACTAATTGTGTCTCTGCCCAGACATCAGCCTCTTACTGTGAGTTGCTCCGATCCTTCGGAGTTAGAAAAAGAAAGTCCGCTCTGGTTCTCCACAGCTCGGTCCTTGGCTGGGAGCTTGGTGGTTCATGTCTCGCTCTCCTGGCGATGACGGTGTGATGAGTTCCTCGGCGGCAGTGGGAAGATCACAGATGAGGGATGGTGAACTTTGTTTTGTCCTTAACAAAGTCGGCACTCGTCCTCACAGAATGTGAAATCAGCTGACTGCACAGCGATCTACGTCGGATCCGAAAAGAAAAGGAAAACAAACAGCAGTCTATGTGCTCGGCCCGCGAGTTGAAGACTGTGACCTGGGCTTTCAGAAGTGTTGGAAAAAGGTCAGATGTTGCAGATTGCTCCCTTTGAGCAGCCGAGTTGCGGAGAGAGCTTGGAGTAGCTCTCTACTGTAACTGGTGCACAGGAATAAGCAGCGGCGGAGGGTCGCGGTGCTGCTTTCATCACCTGAGTGACGTCGCCGTTGATCCCTGCTGAGAGTGCCTGGCCTCGGCCAATGCCAATTCTGAGTTTACTTTCAAACTCTGATTCGCATCTAAGTGTGAATCATGGGGTGGTTGTGGCTCCGTTGTTCAAACGGTCGACCAACACTGGCTCAGGCTAATGGAGGGACATGTAGGCCTCTCCATTGTTCTCTTCAGGATCCATGGCTTGAGACTCAGGCTTTTGGAGGGACATGTAGGCCTCTCTATTGTTCTTTACAGAACCCATGTCTTGAGATTCCAACAATAGGTTTTTTACATTACTTTACAAAATCAAACATTAAATCCAAACAATCGATGGAAGTTCAAGTTCGAGATCATTTGAGTTGCTGCTAGTTCTTTTTTTAGGTCTTTTCTTTTGCAGTGATTGAGATTGTTGTGATTTTGCAATTTCATGTATTTGTAAAACAACACTTTATCACTTTACTCTTTCTTTTAAATTAATAAATTGTGTCTTGATTGAATTCTGTGTCCTGCACTTTGTGTAGATGTTGAAATTGTTTTAAAATTAGTTAATGTTTGAATTTTTTACTTGTAAATAAGTGCACATGTGGTACTTAAAGTACACCTCTAGTATTTACAGAGTATGCTATTTCTGTTGTCTGTAGTACCTAAAAATATGCAACAAATATAATTTCAATATATTAAGGTATATATAAACTGCAACTTTTAGTGCACTTTGTAACACAAAGTAAGTGCACTTATTTTCAGCTGTACTTATCCATGAAGCCAGGTGAGACTAACAAGGTAGCCAAGCTTCAGGTGTGTCTTTAGGACATAAAAACCTGGATGACCAGTAATTTAAGTAACTCTTAATTCAGACAAAACTGAAGTTATTGTAATTGGCCCAAAACACCTCAGAGACACACTATGTGATAATATACTGACTCTGGATGACATCACCTTGGCCTCCAGTGCTACAGTCAGAAACCTTGGTGTCATTTTTGGCCAGGACTTGTCCTTTACTTCACATATAAAGCAAGTCTCTAGGACAGCCTTCTTCCACCTGCGCAATATTGCAAAAACCAGGCCCATTCTGTGTCAAAAGGATGCTGAAAAGCTAGTTCATGCATTTGTTACCTCAAGACTGGACTACTGTAATTCTTTATTGTCAGAATGTCCCAAAAATGCAGTAAAAAGCCTCCAATTGATCCAAAATGCGGCAGCACGAGTACTGACAGGAACTAGGAAACGAGATCACATCTCTCCTGTGTTAGCATCTCTGCATTGGCTCCCTGTAAAATCCAGGATAGAATTTAAAATCCTCCTCCTCACCTACAAAGCCATTAATGGTCAGGCATCATTGTACCTTGAAGAGCTTATAGTTCCCTATTTTCCCAATAGGACACTTCGCTCTCTAAATGCAGGTCTACTCGTGGTTCCCAGAGTTTGTAAGAGCAGAATGGGGGGCAGAGCCTTCAGCTATCAGGCTCCTCTCCTGTGGAACCAGCTCCCAGTGTGGGTTTGGGAGGCAGACACCCTCTCTACCTTTAAGATCAGGCTTAAAACTGTTCTCTTTGATAAAGCTTATAGTTAGGGCTGGCTTGGGTATGTCCTGAACCATCCCTTAGTTATGCTGCTATAGAGCTAGACTGCTGGGGGGATTCCCATGATTCACTGGGCGCTGGGCACTGTCTCTGTCTCTCTCTCGCTCTCTCGACTACTTTATGCCATTAACTTTGTATTTTTTTCTCTCCCCCGTAGTTTGTGCTTCTCCTCTCTCTCCCTCTCTCTGTCCTCATTCTGCAGGTATCTCTGCCTCTGGAGCAGCAGGATCCAGATCCACCACTACTCATCATTACTATTAACCACTGTTATCTGTCATTATTATTGATAACACCATTATCTACACAGCTGTTCCTGGTCTCTCTCTCTCTCTTTTCTCCTCTCTCCTCCCCTCACCCCCACTTTTTTATCTCCTCCTAAACCCAACCGGTCGAGACAGACGGCCGCCCACCCTGAGCCCGGTTCTGTTGGAGGTTTCTTCCTGTTAAAAGGGAGTTTTTCCTCCCCCCTGTTACCAAGAGCTGCTCTTTGTGGGAACTGTTGGGTTTTTCTCTGTAACAGTAAGTAAGGTCTTGACCTTACCCTGTGAAGTGCCTTGAGATAATGTATATTATGATTTGGCACTATACAAATAAAATTGAATTGAATTGAATTTAATCATAGCATACTAGAATGTTTTTAGAAAATATACCTTAGTATACTTTTTCCATATTTCCAGTGCAATTTAATTATACTTCGACTGCACTTCTGTGACGTTAAAATGCACTGATAGTATATTTTAAATTTTATTTTTTTAAATTTCAGAATATATTCACAGTACACTATAAATTAAATGTCAGTATACTTTTTTAGCATTTGCAAAATTCTAATTTGGATGTATTAAGTATGTTTAAACACTTGTGTGCTATTTTGGTAGATGAAAGTACCCAGAAATACAGGAAAAGTTTACATTTAATGTATTTACGCATGACTTTAGTGCAGCTTTCAGTATATTAAGTACAACTTAAGTGATTTCATTTTACCACAACTTAAAAGTTTATTCATTTAAACATTAACTGAAGTATATGAAATATACTTTTAAAAAGACTTACTTAAGTATATTTTTTTTTCATTTGGGTCCCCCTCATAATGTCAAAAAAAATTATTGAAAAACATTAGTGACCTCCGAAAACTGACAAGCATGAACACTTCACTCAGTGATGGCCCAAGTTGGAGAAGGTGTGAAAGCAGGTAGGGCATGGAAGAGCTCATATCAAACCATATATATCTTAGTTTAGGTCCTGGAAAACTTGGCCACTACATGTGCTTGACAGTTACATCACCAATGATGGCAGGGCTGAGGATGTCTGAGCAGTCGTTTGTGGTTTCAGGCAAATAAGGAGAGTAAAACATTGATTTTAAGTCAGGTGAGGAAAGCAGCCGACAGGTGGGTGACAATAATGGTCACATGTTGCCATCATCATTTCATCAGTGCACAATGGTAGTGTTTGATTTGGAACAACACTACCCTGTTGAAATTCATGCACTACACCAGGGAGTATACTGCGTAAACAGTGTACTCACTTTCTGAGTCTGATTTTCAACTCTTCAAATACAATTTGCAGCAAATTCCAGCACCTGTACCTCGACTATATCTTCTACCTGTATGATGTGTGTGGTGTGTTGATGTGTATCAGCTGTAGTGGGAACACCGTCCCAGCTGTGTGTTTGAACAGCAGCAGCCCCTGGTGGTTGGATAACTTCTGCCTGATCACCCTTTCCACTGACTCAAATGGCGTGGATACTTCATTGCAAATTTGGGCCCAGCCAGGAATGCAACACCCCAAATCAATTTTTTGGCATAATATTTTTAACAAAAGTAAAGTCTGTGAACAATGTGTGGTATGAACAAAATAGAAATTTTCTCAGGCTAAAATATCAACTTTACATGCAACATATCTTATGATCTAATAAGACAGATGCTGTTAAACTCACTGAGAACCCCTGAGCTGTAAAGAGCAAGTGTCCTTTTTGTTTTTGATACCTCATTAACACCACCCCTGGGGACAAATGTTACAGTTTTATCCAGAGTCCTGGTAACCATCTAAGAACAGCAAAATCATGATTATTTTGTCATTTTTTTCTTATAAACACTGCCGCCTCTTGGGGTCTGCCATATCTGGTCGAGTCTGCTGTCTTTGAAGCACATGTGCAAACGTGTGTGTCATTCTATATATGTGCCCACAGTATGTAGTTTAGTGTGTGTGCATTGTTCCATTTCCAGAACAGAGTGTCTTTGTTTCCAGTGTGTATTTTTGGAGGGGTGTGTGGCACTTTGACAGGCTGTCTGTTTGCATGTTTGACCCCTTAAACCACTGCACAACCTCACTGCTGTTCCTATGTGTTTGCCTGTATCTTAAGGATTTGCCTGAGTGAATGTGCTGCACTGCAGCCTCCAGGATGATCATAGTGACTGGACACTGATTGAAGATGGGGAGAGGTTCACCACTCTGTAAAAGATTGCGTGGGCAAATAGTGTAACAACTGAAGAATAATGTTCCTCAACATAAAATTGCAAAGACTGTGGGAATTTCAGCATCTACGGTTCGTAATATCATTAAAAGAGTCAGAGAATCTGGAGAAATCTCTATATCCAAAGGGACAAGGCCGAAAACCAGTATTGGATGGTCGTGAGCTTCAGGTCCTCAGGTGGCACTGCATTAAAAACAGATATGATTCTATTTTGGAAATCACTGCATGGGAGCAGGAACACTTCTGAAAATCATTGTCTGTGAACACACTTCATTGCTTCATCCACAAATGCAGGCTGAAACTACCATGCAAAGAAGAAACCATATCTAAACGATCCAGAAATGTCACCAACTTCTCTGGGCAAAAGCTCATTTAAGATGGCCTGAGGTGAAATGGAAAACTGTTCTATGGTCTGACCAATCAAAATAACAAATTCTTTTTGGAAATCATGGACCCCCTCCTCTGTAGCCTAGAGGACCTCCAGAGGAGAGGGCTACAGAGGGCTACAGAGCAATCCAGACAACGTCTTTTTCAGAGAAGGCCTTGCATATTTCAGTAAGACAATGCCAAACCACATTCTGAGCGTATTACAACAGCATGGCTCCGTAGAAGAAGAGTCTGGACACTAAACTGGCCTGTCTGCAGTCCAGACCTGTCACCCACTGAAAACATCTGGAGCATCATGAAATTAAAAAAAATACAACAAAGGAGACCCTGAACTGCTGAGCAGTTGAAATCCTATATCTAGCAAGAATGGAACATTTCACTTTCCAAATTCCAGCAGCTCATCTCCCCAGCTACCAAACCTTTACACAGTGTTGTTAAAAGAAGAGGTGATGAACAGAGTGGTAAACATTCAATTCAATTCAATTCAATTTTATTTGTATAGCGCCAAATCATAATATACATTATCTCAAGGCACTTTACAGGGTAAGGTCAAGACCTTACTTTGTTACAGAGAAAAACCCAACAGTTCCCACAACGAGCAAGCGCTTGGCGACAGGGGGGAGGAAAAACTCCCTTTTAACAGGAAGAAACCTCCAACAGAACCGGGCTCAGGGTGGGCGGCCGTCTGCCTCGACCGGTTGGGTTTAGGGGAAGATAGAAAGAGGGGGAGGGGGAGGAGAGGGGAGAGAAGAGAGAGAGACCAGGAACAGCTGTGTCGGTAATGGCGTTATTAATAATAAAGACAGGTAATAGTAATAGTAAAGATGAGTAGTGGTGGATCTGGATCCTGCTGCTCCCGAGGCAGAGATACCTGCAGAATGAGGACAGAGAGAGGGAGAGAGAGGAGAAGCACAAAACTACGGGAGAGAAAAAAAAAAACAAAGTTAATGGCATGAAGTCATTGAGAGAGAGCGGGGGAGAGAGACAGAAATAGGGAGAGAGCGCCCAGTGAATCATGGGAATCCCCCAGCAGTTTAGCTCTATAGCAGCATAGCTAAGGGATGGGTCAGGACATACCCGAGCCAGCCCTAACTATAAGCTTTACTAAACAAGACAGTTTTAAGCCTGATCTTAAAGGTAGAGAGGGTGTCTGCCTCCCGAACCCACACTGGGAGCTGGTTCCACAGGAGAGGAGCCTGATAGCTGAAGGCTCTGCCCCCCATTCTACTCTTACTAACTCTGGGAACCACAAGTTGACCTGCATTTAGAGAGCGAAGTGTCCTATTGGGAAAATAGGGAACTATAAGCTCTCCAAGGTACGATGGTGCCTGACCATTAATGGCTTTGTAGGTGAGGAGGAGGATTTTAAATTCGATTCTGGATTTTACAGGGAGCCAATGCAGAGAGGCTAACACAGGAGAGACGTGATCTCGTTTCCTCGTTCCTGTCAGTACTCGTGCTGCCGCATTCTGGATCAATTGGAGGCTGACCCAATTGCCCTGTCCCAACTTTTCTGAAACATGTTGCTGATATAACCATACCCTTGATCTGGTTCTGACTTATGGGATTGACATTGAATATCTGACAGTATTTCCCAGAAACCCTCTTTTATCTGACCATTTTCTGTTAACATTTGAGTTTTCAGTCATGGACTACACAGCATTTGGGAAAAAAAATCCATTACAGCAGGTGTCTCTCTGACAATACTGTAAGCAAATTTAAAAAAAGAATCCCATCAGTACTTAGCCCACTGCCATGTATCAATGCAGTAGTGGACAGCTCTCTTAACTTCACATCCACACAGGTTGATGATCTTGCTGACAGTATTGTAGCCTCACTGCGTGCAACACTAGATACTGTAGTCCCTCTGAGGAAGAAGGTAGTGAGTTAGAGAAGGCTAGCTCCATGGTACAACTCAGAAACACGAGCTTTAAAGCAAAATTCAAGGAAGCTAGAAAGAAGGTGGCGTTCTACTAGCCTGGAAGAATCTCTAAAGGCTTGGAAAGACAGCCTATTGGCGTATAAAAAAAGTCTCCGTAAAGCCAGAACAGCCTATTATTCATCATTGATAGAAGAAAACAAGAACAATCCCAGGTTTCTGTTCAATACTGTAGCCAGGCTGACAGACAGCTACAGCTCTGTTGATCCATCTATACATTTAGCCCTCAGTTGTAATGACTTTATGAGCGTCTTTACAAATAAAATTGTCTCTGTTAGAGAAAAAATTCACCATCTCCTCCCCACAGCTGGCTCAGATGTACTGTCCAGTTCAGCAGCCTCAGAGTCCACTGTAACTGGTTTATATATTGACTGTTTCTCTCCTGTACATCTCTCTGAGCACACTTCAACAGTTTCTTCATCTAAACCATCGACTTGTCTTCTAGACTCCGTTTCAACAAGACTGTTCAAAGAAGTTTTTCCTTTAATCAACACCTCTATATCAAGTCTGATTAACTTATCTTTATCAACTGGTTATGTACCACAGGCTTTTAAAGTTGCAGTAATTAAACCTCTACTTAAAAAGCCTACTCTTGATCCAGATGTTGGAGCCAATTATAGACCTATATCCAACCTCCCCTTTATTTCCAAAATCCTTGAGAAGGTCGTTGCAAACCAGTTATGTGATTATTTGCACAGGAATGGTTTGTTTGAAGATTTTCAGTCAGGTTTTAGAGTCCATCATAGCACAGAAACAGCTCTGGTTAAGGTTACCAATGATCTCCTCATAGCCTCAGAAAATGGATTTGTCTCTATACTTGCCTTACTAGATCTTAGTGCTGCATTTGACACCATTGATCATAAGATTCTATTACAGAGACTAGAGCATATGGTCAGCATTAAAGGAACCGCACTAAGCTGGTTTAAGTCATATTTGTCAGATAAACTCCAGTTTGTTCAGGTTAATAATGACTCTTCTTTCATCACAAAAGTCAGTCATGGAGTTCCACAAGGTTCTGTGCTAGGACCAATAATTTTCAGTCTATATATGCTCCCTCTAGGAAACATTGTTAGGAGGCACCAGATAAATTTCCATTGTTACGCAGATGACACCCAGCTGTACCTATCCATGAAGCCAGGTGAGACTAACCAGGCTTCAGGTGTGTCTTAAGGACATAAAAACCTGGATGGTAAACCGGTAATTTCTTACTCTTAAATTCAGACAAAACTGAAGTTATTGTAATTAGCCCAAAACACCTCAGAGATACACTATGTGATAATATACTGACTCTGGATGCCATTACCTTGGCCTCCAGACCCATTCTGTGTCTAAAGGATGCTGAAAAGCTAGTTCATGCATTTGTTACCTCAAGACTGGACTACTGTAACTCTTTATTGTCAGGATGTCCCAAAAATTCATGAGATCACATCTCTCCTGTGTTAGCTTCTCTGCATTGGCTCCCTGTAAAATCCAGGATAGAATTTAAAATCCTCCTCCTCACCTACAAAGCCATTAATGGTCAGGCATCATTGTACCTTGAAGAGCTTATAGTTCCCTATTTTCCCAATAGGACACTTTGCTCTCTAAATACAGGTCTACTTGTGGTTCCCAGAGTTTGTAAGAGCAGAATAGGGGGCAGAGCCTTCAGCTATCAGGCTCCTCTCCTGTGGAACCAGCTCCCAGTGTGGGTTCGGGAGGCAGACACCCTCTCTACCTTTAAGATCAGGCTTAAAACAGTTCTCTTTGATAAAGCTTATCGTTAGAGCTGGCTCGGGTATGTCCTGAAACATCCCTTAGTTATGCTATAGAGCTAGACCGCTGGGGGATTCCCATGATTCACTGGGCTCTGTCTCTGTCTCTCTCTCTCTCTCTCTCTCTCTCTCTCTCGACTACTTTATACCATTAACTTTGTATTTTTTTTCTCTCCCCCGTAGTTTGTGCTTCTCCTCTCTCTCCCTCTCTCTGTCCTCATTCTGCAGGTATCTCTGCCTCTGGAGCAACAGGATCCAGATCCACCACTACTCATCATTACTATTAACCACTGTTATCTGTCATAATTATTGATAACACCATTACCTATACAGCTGTTCCTGGTCTCTCGCTCGCTCTTTTCTCCTCTCTCCTCCCCCCACCACCACTTTTTTATCTCCTCTTAAACCCAACCAGTCGAGGCAGATGGCCGCCCACCCTGAGCCCAGTTCTGTTGGAGGTTTCTTCCTGTTAAATGGGAGTTTTTCCTCCCCCCTGTTGCCAAGTGCTTGCTCTTTGTGGGAACTGTTGGGTTTTTCTCTGTAACAGTAAGTAAGGTCTTGACCTTACCCTGTGAAGTGCCTTGCGATAATGTATATTATGATTTGGCGCTATACAAATAAAATTGAATTGAATTGAATGGAATTGAATTGTTATCAAATTCAAATTGAGCAAATATTTTTCCTAAAACAATAAAATTTCAACATTTCAACATTTGATATTTGTCTTTGTTCTATCATCACTGGATTCTGATTTTATTTACATTCTATTTATTTGTAGTCTATTTTTATTTATATTTTGTGCTGTATTTGTGTACTTATGCACTATATTACACTAACCACTGAAGTAAAGATAAAAACCACATAAATATTAAACATGGCAATGTGTTTGCAATATCGGATGAATTTTGACATTTCTGATCTGTGCTTTTGTAGTTTTGTGCACTGTGCTGATCTACCTGTGTGACTGGCTGCCTGCAGGGTTTCTCCTGCTTGTGATTGCTTGTCAGTTTAAATTTACTAATATTATGTGTAAGCTTCGTATAAACCTGCTCTATTGATCTTTTGTCAGTCTGCTTGTTTAATGGACTGCCTGTTTTACTATTCTACTTTTTTTTGTTTAATTTTGTGAGTTTATATTATGTGAATAACAATTCTTACAGTCTTTTTTAACACTATCTCTTCACCATACATACCTGCCATCTTCTGTCATCACGTGTCTTTAATGGACATATAATCAACAAAATGTGGATATTGATATTTCCTTCAATATCTGTTTTTTTGTTTGTTTTTTTGTGTCCTGTTACATAAAATACCCTCTATATTAAAAGAAAGGCAAGAAAAAACATTGAAAGTATAAACCATTACCACAAGTAGAGCATGTTTAAACATAATCCAGTTCTTCATGCTTGAGTATTACTATGTCTTATTCAGAGGTAATCCTTTGTCAGACGTCAAAGGTTAAATATAAAGGTCATGGACAATTTATTGAGAAGGTTTCAGGAGTAAAATATCTCAGGATTGTTTGTGATTCTGATCTAAAATTTTCTGAGCAAGGTTGCAGTGCATAGACTCCTTCGAGACTGTTTATTGTTCTGCTCTTTTACGGACTCTCTGTTGAGGGAAATCAAAATGTGGAACTCCTCCCCCACAGACCTCAAAATGGATCATGACTGGGATCATTTTACACTCAATTCAAATCAGTCATGTAGTCATGAATATCAGCAGCTTTTCATTACATGTTGATTTATATATTGTATCACTGTTTGTGATCTGTATCAATTATTGTCTCATGTAAGCAAACTGTGACTCATGTTCAGTAAACAGAAGACAATAGCTGTTTTACTGGGCTTGATCACCATCATTGCTGCATGTGCTTTAGGCCCAGCCTGTTCTGGTGAGTGTAAATGACAAACTATTAAAGGGAGGCTGAGGCATGTATGCTGCACTTTGGCAGCACCACACGGGCAAATTAAAAGGACATACATTTTAATAGGCATTGGCCTCATCCGTGGCAGTTACTACTACCTGATTAATAGCTCAGCACTCTCATTTCAATAACTCATGAATAATTCTGCTCCAGTGCCAAAGTCATGATGAAGCGTATTCATTGAGAAGGAAAAAGGGAAAACATAGATGTGTGAGGGGAACATTGTGAGTGGAGATTCATCTTATCTGAGGACAAAATGACTTTTTCAGGGGAACATATAAAAGTGTAGGCAGGGAAATCTTTCTGTGCTACGATATCCTCTGTTCCAATGTCAAAAAATCCCAAATGTTGCATCATGTCTAAAATGTTTTCCTGATGCTATTTGGTCCAAGTGGAATAAATCCTTGAGGCTCCCACCTTTATGCATGACATGCCCCCTCCCTCCTCAGAGCCCCACTGCAGCAATGACTCACAGGGATTTATAGCCTCCTCTGAACAGCAGTTTCAGCAAAAGCACAAATGTCATTTTCTTATGTACACACCATGATCACAAAGCAAAGCATCACTATTGATCATCATCAGCTTCATTTGATTTGAGCACCATCAACAAATTACATTTTCATGTTTACTTTCCTGTTATTTGAGAGTGAAGTAAAAACTTTCGAAGAAAGATTAAAGGACCAAACCAGTTGCTCATCATGTTGTAGTCCATGTCCATTTGTCTTACTTCACAGGCAGTCGATGTCTACATGATGCTGTTTTTTTTTCAGCCTAAAGTCCAAAACCACAGGTAATTAATAATATAATCATATAATAATTTAAACCAGATAGGCAGCAAATCATCATATTAGAAATGCTAGAGCCAAAAAATGTTAAGTTTCCCCACTTGATAAATGACCTGAACTATTAATTGCTTGTCCTAATTGTCAATTAAATACTGTAGATCAGTTAACTGATCAACTAACTTATGGTCTTAGCTCTATGACTTTTACTTGAAGACTTACTTCAGTCAAAAATCTGAACATCAAGGCTACATGCATTTCTCTTGATTCATTACCATTGTGTAATACTTTCTCTACCTTTTAGAAAAGTATAAAGATTGTCATCATCACAAATTTCAAATTATGTATCCATCTACAAAACCTGTTAGAATGAAGGTCAGATGAATAGTTGGGGTTTTGTGGCTTTCCCTCTCCTACCAACAGCCAGTGTTGGTTTCTTTTAACCATCAGCTTCATTATCCGTTTACCTTAACCAAGCAGTTTTAGTTGCCAAAACTCAACCAAGCTTTAACCCTAAAGGCGGCTGATCAGAAAACAATCATATACTTTTTTGTAACTGTCACATTGGCCATTTTGGAAAGCAATGGCAATCTGTTTCGTCAATGAGGATGGAGGACTTCAATCGAAATTCTTGAATTTGAAAGTAAAATGGTCAAATTCTATAGAAGTAGTACAAAATCACAAGTGGTATCAATGGCATTCAGAGAGCTGAAGAACCTGCATGTTGACAAACTACATAACCTAGACCATATAGGAGCATACCACTGAAGGCAAGTAGAGCTGTACTGAACTGTTCCCAAAAGGAGCTGCGCTACTCCTATAACAAGATTCTCTCTCAAACTTCTCAAACTTACTGCAGATCTTGCACAGAGATGAGTCTTTTGCTTCTATCTAGTACGTGCTTGGTGACTCTACAGATTACAGACTCAGTAGCGGTATGTCACACTCCTACAAGACTCACCAGAAATACTACAGCTGCGTGTATTCACAAGAGAATTGAACTCAGTTTGGGATTTAATACATAATGCACAGCTGGCTCAATTGGAATGTATTTTGTAGTTTGTTTATCGTGTTTTTTAGTATTTTGCCACTCCTGTAGTGGAAATCAGTACTATTTTGTAGTCATATTACCTTTCAACAGGTAAAAAACCCATTTGCTACACTTTGGGTACTTTGGGTATCCAATCGGCCAAATGGAGAGCCCACCTGGTCACGTACCTACTAAAACCTTTGTAGAATCTAGAGTCTTTGTAATATTTCAACCTACTTTGGTACAGTTGTAGTCAAGAAGTTGCTGAATGAGTTCAGTGGCATCTCTGTGAATGGGATCATTGCTATAATGGGTTCACTGTTTAGTCTGGAATAACCTTTAGGTTGGAATAAAATTTTATTTTTTCCTTCATTCTTTCCCATTTACTCAGGTATAGTAAGAGTCACAATGTAACTGACACTGGGAATATATTCTCTTTAACTATCAGATCAAGCCACACCTTTCGGGACCGTAGGGCTAACAGGCTAGCTTGCAGGGACAATACCGTACTGCCACTGCAAGTGGGCAGTGAATTACATGATAAATGCAAAAAGACATCATATCCTTTATGGGACAGAAAGCTGTTCTGAGATCAGATGTAAGGAGAGATATTACCTCAACTACAGTATCATTCTAATTGATGTCTATTTTTAGCTTTAACTGGGCAAATTTCTTGCCTTGCTTGCCCTGATCCTCCACACCAGTGGAGCATCAGCAGCAGGCATACCTGACCTTTGTCATCATTGTAACAGTAATAAACATGCGGTTAAGTTCTGGATCAGTCATGACTTGGTTAGGTTTAGACACAAAACTACTTGATTAAGTTCAGGGGAAGATTGTGGTTTGGGTTAAAATAAGTACTTCCTTAAGGTAAGAGGACCTTCATCATCATGGTTACAATAATAAGGTTGTTGAATGGTCATGGTTTAATCAAACATTGCCTATCAGCTTCAAACAGGAAACAAATAATGGTCTCTTGTGTGGAAGTCGTCTGTCCTGTCAACTCATCCGTCCGACCCCCTACCTGTTCCTAATGTGGAGTTTGCTGCTCTTTTTACTACGTCACCTGACTTCCTCTCTTGCTCCCATCATAAAAAACCAACAAAACATAACTATTGGTCTGCTGCACAGATGACCTTTGGGCCTGGATAATCTCTGATTTGCTGTTTCTAATTTGGCCTCTTGAAAGAGTTCAGTCAGTCTGTCACCAGCCACTGAAAGGACATGTAGGCCTGTACAGAGCGCACTTTATATCACACCATCACGTGATCCTTGTGTAGTGTAGCCCTCAGAATGATACCCCTCTGGCTGGTATCATTCAAAGCTGAGCTTTGCAGCTTTAACTGCAGAAGCAGAGGCTGAAGGCATGTAACTATTCAATCCTGCTGCCACAGCTCTGACTTCATGTGATAAGTAAACTACTGTCTCAGACATCAGCAGAGGAAATCAGTGTATTTTTTGCTGCTTAAGATATTGTTTCCTCTTTTCTCCCTTGTCCTTGTCTTGATTGTTTTTTGTTTTAAGGTATGTCAGCTGCTGTTGTATCAAATCAAGTTAGATGGTAGAATATGTGTTGCTATTTAAATGCTAATTTTACTTCCTCTGCTGGAGAAATGTTTTCTCTCTTTGGTGAGGTGGCAGTAAAACAGCCATCTTATCTCTTGCTGGGCTCTGTTTTATGTTCAGGTAGCGGGAGTTAATACCACATGCAGATGATGACTGCAATGGGAAAAATACAGGAGGCAAAGCTGCTTCAAGATAAGCACACCCTTCAATTAACTGTCAAAATCAATTCTCTATTGGTAAAAATAAAATATAGAACCGCCCCTTTATTTTCTTTCTATCCTCTGTCAAATGAAGCACACCTACACACCCCTACACAGCCCTACACTCCTCTTTTTATTCCATTGTTTCCCATTCACTGATTTATTTGTGGTGGCCCACCACAATACCAACATATATTGTTCAGTTACTTATGAATGTTATTATTTAATAATTCCTTTAAGAAAGCACCATCCCCCAACCCCCCCAGCACCACCCCCTACACACACACAAGCACACACACACACACACACACACATATGCATGCACACACTTAACCTACCACCAGATATGGAATCTCATTCTGTGGGAAACACTGGATTCTCAGGGAACCGTTGTCACCCTGTGCCCATGGCCTCCATTTAAAAGCTGGTGCTCTGATGGCAGCAGGGCCAATAAAAAGCTTTGCAAGTGGCTGTATCCACAGAGACCTGAGTGTACAGTAAACTTCTGGAGATGCAGTGGTTTCATTTGTGCTTTTTGCTGTGTTATTGCCATATGTTTTCCTCAGCAATCAGCTTCCCTCAATATCAGCATTGAAATGCAGTGATAGTTTTCCAGTCCTGTGCAGATATAGCAGTGTTTCACCAAGGAACTGAATCTGAGCAGCTTGAAGGCATCTGCTGCTCAAGTGTGGTCTTTCTGTGTGTGTGTGGCACATCAATATTTTTCACTTATTTATCTCTCATTTGTAGCACTTAATCAACTCATTTTTGGAGTACTGTAACACCCATTAAACCTGCTTAATTGGTGTGAGCCATGAGTGAATATTAAAATGCATTTTTTCAGTATTACATTATCATTGTATTGTAATGCAGACTGATTTGAAAAGTTTACACTGCATTGTCATGTAGCAATAATGTAAAAATCATGCAGACTTGACATTTAATGAAATGCTTTACACAATCCAAATCAAGTTGCAAGAGTTTTCTACTTGATTTTCTTTCCCATTGCCGAAAAGTCATGGCATTTTGCACATGCGTAAGGCCTGGCGAAAATTAAGTATTTTAAGGGTCGCACACATGGGTATAGCAAAATTGCTCGACAGCGCCATCTAGAAAATTAAAAAAATTGAGCCCCTCGTGTATGTTTCACCTACATGCATGAAAATTAGTAGGCATATGTAGCATGCCGAGACGCACAAAAAAATCTCTTGGACCCATACTCCAAAACCAACAGGAAGTCAGCTTTCATCAGAGGACCTGCCCTCATTGGGGCGGCGAATTTCAATGTTTCACCATGAAACAGGAAGCTATTTACACAAACTTCTCCTACAGAATTGGTCAGATGGTTATTACTTTTTGTGACTCTCATCTTAAGGCCTTTAAGATGTGAAATTGCGAACATTTTCAGATTTCATGGAACCAATTGCTCGTTATGGCATGCCAGATGGAGAAACAGGAAGTTGCCTGTATGCCCGTCTAGATTGTCCATTCTGCCCCACATTTGCTCAGGTGATGCTTTACACCTTGATGAATTGTCCCATTTTGAGTCTACGTCTAACGCTGTCGCTGCAGTGTGACATGACATTTTCAATGTGTGCCCTATGACAGAGATAATGGAGCAGGTTCTGCAGTTCTCCTCCTCTGTGTCTCCAGTTGCATGGTCTGTGGCTCCATCTATGGACACATTTAAGAACTGCATGGAAAAATTAATTGCTTTCTCTGGCTTGAAGTTTACTCTGTATTGTCCAGTCTTCCTCTAATTTTACATGTTTAATGGCAGTCTGACACTGCAGACATCTGCCTACTATTATGAAGTCATAATCACAGAGCTACCAACTGCAAACAGGAAGAATCTTGAGTGACAATCACTATTTCATCTACATCAGATTTTCATTGTGTGTATTACACCTGATACACACACACATAACATGTTGTTGTTATTTCTTCAAACTGAAACAAACAACACAAAAGAGTAATGCACTTAATAAAAGCTATTGCTCTTACAATAAAATAATACTCAAAAGCAATAAATTTTGCTTTACTGAGTAGGCCATAATTTACAGGGTATATTAAAATAGAGTGAAAATTAAAATAGAGTTATCATTTAAAGAGGTCAACAGATGATGGCAATCCACATGCTATTATTGCTATGATGCCAAAATGACCATCAACAGGTCTTGTCTCCTTCTATTCATGCGAAGCAACCACAAAACAAGAGACGAATGACTTACCCATTTCACACAGGCGGTATGATAACATGAACACTGAAATGAAAACCAAGACATTATGCAGCCACCACACACGAGCACCGCGATCAGTGTGTCTCTGGCTGTACTGCAGCGAGTCAACACGAACGGTAACAAACTAATGTTACTGAAAAGACATTTTACTGAGTAAAATCACTGTTTAAAAATGTGTTGTCTGATAAAAGTGCAATGTCAGTTAAAATGCAGTTGAACAGGTTTCATTATAAAAGGTGAGGGGTAAAACTATAACATGGTCATTATAATGACGTCTGATTATGAAATCATCTCTTACTCTTATGTTACAGAGCCTCTTTTGGCTACTGGGTGTATCATTTCCCAGATGAGAACAGCACCAAAATCCACTAAAATCAGCTAAAACTGATGTTGTCTAATACAATGAAGTGCTGCAATCAGTTTTTGAATGGACTTGGACACATAATGTCTGCTTGTTGCGTGGTGTCTGTAAGCAGTGGAGGCGATTAAGAATGCAAATAAACAGGCGACGCATCCTGGAGGCTGCCACGCAGTAAACGTAGGAAATCTTAACCCGTGAGCGCGTTGTCTAACAATCCCTGCGATGTGCAACTGCTTTGCCAGGCTGATTTGTGGTGCCTGCTGCTCTGCCCTACCCCCCTGGTCGCAAGGGTATGGGTTGCGAGCCCCCTGCGGGGCACGGAGGTGCAAGGCCCCGATCAACGCTGCTTGCAGCTTTAATTTATCTTTACAATTGAACATCACTGGATGTTCAAGCAGCTATATAAAACATAGCAGCATAGTTAGCAAAATTGCTAGCTCTGATATAAAGTGTAAATTATTTATTGTAAATGGTCTAAAACATGAAGTTGGTGGTTTTGGTTAAATGCTGAAAATGTTAAAGGGGCTCTTTTTAACTTTTCTCTCCCACCAAATGTGGTGTCTTGCCGGGAGCATGTGGTGATGATTGATGCTTGACAAGAGCTTCAACCATCATTCTGTAAAAGACAAGTTATAATACACCCTCTGAGCAGCTATGTCTTCAGGACAGATTGGAGGCTACAGTGAGTCACTATTGGAAAGTGATGACAGGCCGGGGCTAGCTGGTTAGCACGCTAACTCCAGTAAAAGAAAAGAAGTGATAGAAATAGAAGAAAAACAAGAATTAACATTGCCATTGCTTTCCACCGCTGGTGACAGCTCTTGGAGAGGAAAGGAATTACATTTGATGGTGGACTGGCAACATTTCTTCTAGACTGGTAAGTAAACAGCTGTAAATGCTAACATTCATTATGTAGTGGTACCAAATAGCTCCTTTAACATTTACATATTTATCTTGAACCCAAAAGTCAGGGACTATGAATGTTTGCTCATTTTAATCATTTCATTCAGTCCTGTTCAAAGTGATCCCTGTGAACGAAGCCAAGCATTAAATGTCAGTTTGGACATGTAATAAGGACTATGCTTTAAGGGTAATGGATTTCACCTGATGTAGCCTTTGTGCTAACCTACACAGACCTTTGACTTATGTCTGTACTGGCAGGCTATCCTACATTTGTGTTGTCATGAGAGGTATAAACCTCATAGGGGTCCGAAGTCAGCCATAGCTTTACAATCTGCATGTTTAGATTTTGGAAATGTGCTTCAGGAGATCCAGAACCAAGTATTCCTGAGTTTTAACAACTCCAGCTTTTATGATAGATTTCTCTCTATTCAAATTGGGTAAACAAATGCCTGCCAGAGAGCTGAGGCAGTGTGAGCATTTTTCATCTCTTTCCATTAATGATGTTTACATCACTCTGCTCTGATCCCCAGGAGATTTCAGGAAAACATCTCCAAATTGTATCTCAATCAACATACACTATCTGCATAACTCAATTAGGGGTTCAGCATGACTTTGAATGTGCTTGTTGTGTTTTCCTTTCTCCCTCACTTCAATCTTCTCTCCTTGTTGTCATTTTTTTCTTCTTAATATCAAGGAAATGCTGAATGACAGTCCTCTCTGTAGCTCAATTCTCAAAATAGACTGTGGCAAATAAAAAATGAGTCTTGAGGATCTTGTTGCAGTTGTTTGTCTCAGTCATCAGTTTAGAGGACACTGTAGATACAGAAATGTAAAGACAAGCAGAGTAATTTTGCTGTTCCTGCACTTTTAACTTTGTTCATACAGAGGAATGAGAGAAATCTGTATAAATGTGTCTACTTGTGCTGCTCCAGATACCACAGCTCCTTAAAATACTCACAGTTTCTGCAGGGCGCTACATTGTAGCGGACGTGCGACGTGCTGCGGTAAGCGTATTGTGTCACTTCCGGTTGTTGGTGGTGTTGTGTTTGTTGCTGCTCTCCCTGAATTCAGCTGATCGTAGTTGTATCTTTGTATATAACCGCTAATTATCTGTTGTACTGTCGAACTTCTGTTCGATCACTCCTAGCTCTCTCCTTCTCTTCGTGAGATTCTCATTGAAACACAGCTGTTTACACGCTAGCTCTGTTAGCTACATTAGCTTAGCAGTTAGCGATGGCTTCTGTCTCTCCCTCTCCTGCTCTCTCTTGCTCAGCCTGCTTCATGTTTAGTTACTTCTCTGCCTCCTTTAGCGATAATGTTACATGTAATAAATGTAGTTTGTTTGCAGTTATGGAGGCGAGGCTCAATGATTTGGAATCTCGGCTCCGCACCGTGGAAACCACATCTTTAGCTTCTCCAGTTAGCCAGCCCCCAGCAGCTGGTGCGGACCGACCCAGTGTAGCTCCGTCTGTAGCTCCTTCTCTCCCCCCAGCAGCTCCCGAGCAGCCGGGAGGTCAGGGCGGCTGGGTGACTGTTCGTAACAAGAAGAGGCTTAGTCCTAAGCAAAAGCTCACGGCTCACCACCAACCTGTTCACGTTTCTAACAGGTTCTCCCCACTCAGCGACACACCCGCTGGGAAACAAACTCTGGTCATTGGTGATTCTATTCTGAGAAACGTGAAGTTAGCGACACCAGCGGCCATAGTCAAATGCATTCCTGGGGCCAGAGCGGGCGACATTGAATCAAACCTGAAGCTGCTGGCGAAGGATAAACGTAAATACAGTACGATTGTAATGCACGTCGGCACTAATGACACCCGATTACGCCAATCGGAGATCACTAAGATTAATGTGGAGTTGGTGTGTACTTATGCTAAAACTATGTCGGACTCCGTAGTTTTCTCTGGGCCCCTACCCAACCTGACCAGCAATGACATGTACAGCCGCTTGTCATCGTTCAACCGCTGGTTATCGAGGTGGTGTTCCGCTAACGATGTGGGCTTTGTTGATAACTGGCAGACTTTCTGGGGAAGACCTGGTCTGATTAGACGAGACGGCATACATCCCACGCTGGATGGAGCTGCTCTCTTATCTAGAAACTTCACTGAGTTTATTAGAAAGCCAAAGCCATGACAAACCAGAGTTGAGACCAGGAGGCAGAGTCGCAGTCTTACACTCTTCTCTGCGCCTCTCTTAGAGCAGTCGCCTGCCATTCACCCCCTAAAAACTGTGTCTGTCCCCTGACCACCTACATTTAAATATAATAAATCAAAAGCGAACAGAGGAGGAGTTAGACATGAAAACCTAATAAAAGTTAACACAACTGTTAGTCCAGAACCAAATAACAGGAAAATTTAATGTGGCGTATTGAATATCAGATCACTCTCATCTAAACCTCTACTAGTCAATAATCTGATAACTGATCATCACATTGATCTGCTCTGTCTGACTGAAACCTGGCTGCAGCAGGATGAATATGTTAGTCTGAATGAATCAACACCCCCCACTCATGTTAACGTTCATATCCCTCGAAGCACAGGCCGAGGAGGAGGGGTGGCAGCCATTTATCACTCCAATTTACTAATAAATCCTAAGCCTAAGGTTAATCATAATTCATTTGAAAGCCTTATTCTTAGTCTGTCACAAAAACCAGTCCTACTAGTTACTGTATATCGTCCACCTGCCCCTTACTCTGAGTTCTTATCTGAGTTCTCAGACTTTTTATCTGAGCTAGTTCTCAGCACAGATAAAGTTATCATGGTGGGTGATTTTAACATTCATGTAGATGTTGAAAGTGACAGCCTGAGTATTGCATTTAATTCATTATTAGACTCAATTGGCTTCTCTCAGCATGTTAATGAACCCACTCACTCTTTTAACCATACCCTTGATCTGGTTCTGACTTATGGGATTGACATTGAATACCTAACAGTTTCTCCCAGAAACCCTCTTTTATCTGACCATTCTCTGTTAACATTTGAGTTTTCAGTCATGGACTGCACAGCATCTGGGGAAAAAATCTATTACAGCAGGTGTCTCTCTGACAATACCATCAGCAAATTTAAAGAAAGGATCCCATCAGTACTTAGCCCACTGCCATGTATCAATGCAGTAGGAAACAGCTCTCTTAACTTCACATCCACACAGGTTGATGATCTTGCTGACAGTACTGTAGCCTCACTGCGTGCAACTCTAGACACTGTGGCCCCTCTGAGGAAGAAGGTGGTGAGTCAGAGAAGGCTAGCTCCATGGTACAACTCAGAAACATGAGCTTTAAAGCAAAATTCAAGGAAGCTAGAAAGAAGGTGGCGTTCTACTAACCTGGAAGAATCTCTAAAGGCTTGGAAAGACAGCCTATTGGCGTATAAAAAAAGCCTCCGTAAAGCCAGAACATCCTATTATTCATCATTGATAGAAGAAAACAAGAACAATCCCAGGTCTCTGTTCAGCACTGTAGCCAGGCTGACAGACAGCCACAGCTCTGTTGACCCATCTATACCTTTAGCCCTCAGCTGTAATGACTTTATGAGCTTCTTTACAGATAAAATTGTCTCTGTTAGAGAAAAAATTCACCATCTCCTCCCCACAGCTGGCTCAGATGTACTGTCCAGTTCAGCAGCCTCTGAGTCCACTGTAAGTGGTTTATATTTTGACTGTTTCTCTCCTGTACATCTCTCTGAGCTCTTTTCAACAGTTTCGTCATCTAAACCATCGACTTGTCTTCTTGACCCCGTTCCAACAAGGTTGTTCAAAGAAGTTTTTCCTTTAATCGACACCTCTATATTAAGTCTGATTAACTTATCTTTATCAATTGGTTATGTACCGCAGGCTTTTAAAGTTGCAGTAATTAAACCTCTACTTAAAAAGCCTACTCTTGATCCAGATGTTTTAGCCAATTATAGACCTATATCCAACCTCCCCTTTATTTCCAAAATCCTTGAGAAGGTTGTTGCAAACCAGTTATGTGATTATTTGCACAGGAATGGTTTGTTTGAAGATTTTCAGTCAGGTTTTAGAGTCCATCATAGCACAGAAACAGCTCTGGTTAAGGTTACCAATGATCTCCTCATAGCTTCAGACAATGGACTTGTCTCTGTACTTGTCCTACTAGATCTTAGTGCTGCATTTGACACCATCGATCATAAGATTTTATTACAGAGACTAGAACATATGGTCGGCATCAAAGGAACCACACTAAGCTGGTTTAAGTCATATCTGTCAGATAGACTCCAGTTTGTTCATGTTAATAATGACTCCTCTATCATCACAGAAGTTAGTCAAGGAGTTCCACAAGGTTCTGTGCTAGGACCAATGCTCTTCAGTCTATATATGCTCCCTCTGGGAAACATTATTAGGAGGCACCAGATGAATTTCCATTGTTACGCAGATGACACCCAGCTGTACTTATCCATGAAGCCAGGTGAGACTAACCAGGTAGCCAAGCTTCAGGTGCGTCTTAAGGACATAAAAATCTGGATGACCAGTAATTTCTTACTCTTAAATTCAGACAAAACTGAAGTTATTGTAATTGCCCAAAACACCTCAGAGATACACTATGTGATAATATACTGACTCTGGATGACATCACCTTGGCCTCCAGTGCTACAGTCAGAAACCTTGGTGTCATTTTTGACCAGGACTTGTCCTTTACTTCACATATAAAGCAAGTCTCTAGGACAGCCTTCTTCCACCTGCGCAATATTGCTAAAATCAGACCCATTCTATGTCTAAAGGATGCTGAAAAACTAGTTCATGCATTTGTTACCTCAAGACTGGACTACTGTAACTCTTTATTGTCAGGATGTCCCAAAAATTCAGTAAAAAGCCTCCAATTGATCCAGAATGCGGCAGCACGAGTACTGACAGGAACTAGGAAACGGGATCCCATCTCTCCTGTGTTAGCCTCTCTGCATTGGTTCCCTGTAAAATCCAGGATAGAATTTAAAATCCTCCTCCTCACCTACAAAGCCATTAATGGTCAAGCACCATCGTACCTTGGAGAGCTTATAGTTCCCTATTTTCCCAATAGGATACTTCGCTCTCTAAATGCAGGTCAACTTGTGGTTCCCAGAGTTTGTAAGAGTAGAATGGGGGGCAGAGCCTTCAGCTATCAGGTTCCTCTCCTGTGGAACCAGCTCCCAGTGTGGGTTCGGGAGGCAGACACCCTCTCTACCTTTAAGATCAGGCTTAAAACTGTCTTGTTTAGTAAAGCTTATAGTTAGGGCTGGCTCGGGTATGTCCTGGCCCATCCCTTAGCTATGCTGCTATAGAGCTAGACTGCTGGGGGATTCCCATGATTCACTGGGCGCTCTCTCTCTATTTCTGTCTCTCTCCCCCTCTCTCTCTCGATGACTTCATGCCATTAACTTTGTATTTTTTCTCTCCCGTAGTTTGTGCTTCTCCTCTCTCTCCCTCTCTCTGTCCTCATTCTGCAGGTATCTCTGCCTCGGGAGCAGCAGGATCCAGATCCACCACTACTCATCTTTACTATTAACCACTGTTATCTGTCATTATTATTGATAACACCATTACCGACACAGCTGTTCCTGGTCTCTCTCTCTCTCTCTCTTCTCTCCCCTCTCCTCCCCCTCCCCCTCTTTCTATCTTCTCCTAAACCCAACCGGTCGAGGCAGACGGCCGCCCACCCTGAGCCCGGTTCTGTTGGAGGTTTCTTCCTGTTAAAAGGGAGTTTTTCCTCCCCCCTGTCGCCAAGCGCTTGCTCGTTGTGGGAACTGTTGGGTTTTTTTCTGTAACAAAGTAAGGTCTTGACCTTACCCTGTAAAGTGCCTTGAGATAATGTATATTATGATTTGGCGCTATACAAATAAAATTGAATTGAATTGAATTGAATTGTGCAGACATGTATGGAATGAAATAAAATCTATCTGATTTAGCCATCTGCAATCTGCTGCCTGCTTTTATAAACACAGCATAAGGATTTAATATTATTGCAGTAAGAATTGACCATTAACTATCAATGTGAGCTGTGCTTCTTGCAAGTGAATAAGAACTGAAGGGCCATTGTGCCCCCATCCTCTGTGCACATGTGTACAGCAATTTCCACGCTTCCTTGAAAAGCTGGATAAGATGGAAAATGACACAATGGACAATAATAATGTTATTGCATTTATTTTGAATGGCCTGGATGACTGCAAATCTTCATAAACTATTTAGGTAAGTGTTCTTAGCCATACTGCTGTTGAAAAAAAAAAGTTTTTAATTCAGTCATTTCAATCCACAGTATGTTACTGCTGCAAAGGGTCTCTCAATCAAAACAGCAAAAGCATTTGGTAACATAACAACGTAGCGTGTGATCATAGGAGGTGTTGTCACCACCACTGCCGTCAGCCTTCAGTATAAGGCGTTTGGGAGGTTTTTTACCAGAAGCCGAATTATCCCGAGGTGTCATCCTCTCCAAAACAAACAAACCAGGTGATTATAACTAGTAAAACACTAAGTAAAGCAGTTTCATGTTAAATGTCAGTGTTTCACCGATGCTAAGACTGCTACTAACCTGTTGTTTTAACTTATGATCTAGACATTCAGGAGGTTTTTACCTGCATCTGAATTATCCACAGAGTTGTCCTGTCATCCATAACTAATGGACCAGAGGATTAAAACTGGTAGAAACACTTAATAAAGCACCAACGCAGCTCAGCGGACACTGGATATATTTGACCGGCTCAGAGATGAGCTGTCTAAAATTTACTCAGCTATTTTGTCTGATAACTTGGCACATCCGATGTCTAAAATCCTTCATCTAGTTCAAATATATAGTTGAAAACCACCAGGGCCTAAAAAGTGTATCTTAAAAATGTGGCTTGACAACTCTGAGCAGGCGACCACAGCACTGATGCATGCAAAAAGAGGATATGATGTCATTGAATTTGACAGGCAACCAAATGAAATGGACCGTTACCGTGATTAAAATCACAGATTTCTTTAGGTTTGGAATGATGTAAGAATATAACTCAACAAATATATAACATGGGTATTGCCATTTTTAGACATTTTAGTGTGGAAAAGTTTCATATTATAAATTTAAAACCACAGACTGCCTGAGCCAACACCAATGAATATAGAACTGATAAAGTGTGTTGGATAATTTTGGAAGTCTTCAAGACCAACAAACAAGTCTAGTTTCTTTGAGTTAGTGCTGCTACACGTCCCAACTTTATTCAAACTTCAAGTTAAATAGTACATCACAAGCTTTTCTCTCTAACCTTAAAGGGTTTTTCATAAGAACATTCACATAAAACACTTTGGATCATTTGTTATTCCAAACCAGAGAAGTCTTATTTACCTAACACAGTGTATCTGTTTTCAATTTGACACTGTACACTGACCTAGCAGGCCCAAATCATGACTGGCCTCTTTCTCATAAACCCTCATAAATGAGTGTGTAGCCGAACTGAGATTGACGTTATTGCTCTGATGATGAGTTTGATTTCACTGTCGTCACTCCAACCTTCACTAAATCACTGGGCTTGGATGATTATGAGCATTTTACACTTGGAACATCTGTCACAGTGGGCCGGCCTCGAAGCGGTGGGGGTTTTAATGATTAGTTATCCGTTGATCAAGCCAGTTTATGTTTGAGCTATCAAAGTGGGAGCTTTTCTAAGACAAGGGAGATAGAGCAGCTGATTCTGACAGATTCTCTCTAATGAAAGGGTCACTGTGAATACCCCAGACCCATTCCTCTATCAGATGATATATAAATAAGGATTGTCTTGATCAAATAAAATTAGGTGATTGATTATTCATGGCACTGTCATACCCCCTAGACAACATTTCTTGTTTGTTGCTTTAAGGATAATTTGATCATGGTCATTTATTCAATTATCACAGAAGTGACGTAAAGTTAAAGCATGATGCAGCATCATTAGAGACATGTAACACAAAGACTAGAAACTCCTGCACTTCCTGCACAGAACATTGAAATGACAGGAAAAAAAAGAAAACTGACTGAGAGTGAAAGAGGTCATATAGCTCAAGAGACTAATCGTGATATTTCAATCCTGATGTCATTGTTTTGTAATATGTGCTGCACAGATCTGCACAGCTGTCACATGTATTATTACCCAGGATACCTCAGTGGCTAATATTTTGTCAGCAAAGCATGAAACTAAACTGCAACAGTTTACTTTTTTTCAGGAAGAATAATAGCTGGCTGATTATGTCAGAGGCAATGTATTTTTTAATGAATGAGGTGGTTAGTGATTTGGATGGAATGGGGGCATACAAAGCACTCAACTTAGTCCCAACTGACTGAATTTCTGACAGGCAGACACTTAGTTTGGTTTCTTAGCTTCTGCTTTTCATGGTTGTAAATAGAGTTTAGGTTCTTACAGGGAAGTAAAGGAACAGACAACTAGAGAGCGACAGAGAGAACTACAAGCCAAAAACGGCTGTTCCTATGCACCTCCCCTGGCGATTTTGACTGAATATTGTCAATCCTCAGATTATTAAATGTATATAGTCAATACTTTGTGATGATCTACTGTCATCACTCAGGGTATCTGAGTAACAGTGAGAGAGGAAGAGTGGCATGCAAAACTTTTGTTCACACTTGCCCTACTCCCTGCATCATATTGGCCATTGGCAATTTCACAAGGTCACAATAAGACAATCTGCCAATGGATAACAATCCTAGTTCAACTGCAGCATCGAAGAGGTCGGCACAGCTTACAGCTGAGGAGAAACTAACACAAAGCAGGTTCTGACAGCTCCTCAGATTGGAACAAATGTGCATGTGAACCATGGTAAACTAAAGCAACTCGCTGGTAGATAAAAACACTAGCTGTTTTTTGACAACCATTGCATTATGTCTTCATGTGCACAGTGTGTGCAAAATAAAACAGAGCTGTGAATAATCACTGTTTGCTGCATGTGGTCCAGCAATGTTTGATTTCTGTGTCAAAACAAATTACAGTGAGTGACGGCAAACAAGAATGCCTGGGCATTTTATTCTTATAAATGATGTGTGAAAGCGGCGGGTACATTGTAAATGACTGAATGGTGGGGGCAAGCTGATGAGCTAATTGTGATGGAGGGGAGGACTGATGGTTTTAGATGGGGAGCTCAAGAAAAATAAGTGCTCAGGGACTTTGGATAATAAACACTGTACAGTGGTTTCTTTGGGCCTTCCATTGGTTCAGATTCACCTCACACTCAGTCACACAGACATCCTGCACATAATGCATGATCCCTCCCAGCTACTGCACTAACACATTTATTTATTAACCCAGCAGCATCACACAAATGGCTGCAAAAAGATCGGACCACAACATGAGCCTAGTGATGGGTGTCAACATTCATTAGTCTGACTGTCAACTGACTTAATCAAGTATGTCACCAACAGTTGCTAAAAGGTAAGTGTGTGTGTGAAAGGTTTCAGCATTTGTTATTGTTATTGTTAGAGAACAATTCATCCTTACATTAAGGCATACAAAATATACAAAAAATGTCTGTGTTGAATAAATATTACCCTCCATTACATGGTAAGAGGCTAAAAGTGAGGCTAAAAGTGACAAATGTGAAATTAAACTCTAATTGGTACTTCAGTTTTTGAAGAAAATCCAGATGAAGAATTCACCATTCAATTAATTTTTCTTTTTGAAAGTAGAGTGTTGGGATCTCAAGCCATGGGTTCTGAGAAGAACAATGGAGAGGCCTACATGTCCCTCAAAAGCCTGAGTCTCATGCATCCTGAAAAGGAACAAAGGAGAGGCCTGCATGCCCTCCCAAAGCCTGAGCCTCAAACCATGCATCCTGAAAGGAACAAAGGAGAGGGTGGTCTTTAGCTCAGTGGGTAGAGCACCCGCCCCATGTGTTGAGGCTATAGTCCTCACTACAGACGGCCCCAGTTCGAATCCCGCTCCGAGTGGCCCTATCCTCCCCTTTCTGTAAAAGCCCCTCCCCTTTCTGATAAAAGTGTCTGCTAAATGACTAAATGACTACATTTCCCTCCAAGCAACGGAGCCAAAACCACCCCCACAATTCACACCTATGTGTGAATTAGAGTTTGAAGGGAAACTCAGCACTGGCATTGGCCGAGGTCAGGCATTCCCAGCAGGGATCCCTGGTGACGTCACTCAGGTAATAAAAGCGGCGCTGCGATCCTCCTCCTGCGCTTCATTCCCGTTCACCAGTTACAGTGGAGAGCTACTCCAGCTCTCTCCGCGACTCGGCTGCTGAAAGGGAGCAATCTGCAAAGATTTGACCTTATTCCAGAACTTCTTAAAGTTCAGGTCACAGTCCTCAACTCGCGGGCCGAGCACAGACTGCTTTGTTTGTTTTGTTTTCTTTTCGGATCCGACGTAGATCACTGTGCAATCAGCTGATTTCACGTCCTGTGAGGACGAGCGCCGACTTTGTTAAGGACAAAACAAAGTTCACCGTCTCTCATCTTTGATCTTCCCGCTGCCGCCGAGGAACTCATCACTGTCATCACTAGGAGAGTGAGACACGAACCGCAGAGCTCCCAGCCAAGGACCGAGCTGTGGTGACCATCTCTTGTGGACTCTTTCCTCTCTTCACCTTTATTCTCCCTCTTTTCTCCCAATCACACACCTCATCTACATCTCACTCACATTCAGGCTGCCCTAGGGTGTGATCGCGTCATACATGTAAAGCTCAAGGCCCCTCCCTTTGTTCTCGTTGTTCACTCCATTCACACTCTGCGGCCAGCCGCCATCTTGGCTCTAGCGAGTACCTCATGCTGCCGCCATCTTGGTTCCTACTGACACGTCACTCACGTGACTCACCATCCTCTCTCTCTCTCTCTCCCTCACACACATACATACACACACACACACACACACGGTTGTACATATGTGTTTTGCCTGTAATTATCTAGTTAGTAACCAATGTTTGTTTTAGTTATAGTTGAATTATAATCGGTTTAATATTAAGTAATGTTATTTTGAATAATTATTACTCTTATTAATAAATCCTGTTATAATTTAACTCATCGTTGTCTGTGATTATTGTGACTATATTTGTGATAACAGCTGGATTCACGACAGTCAGTGCTCGAATTTACCCTTCAACCAACCTTCTGAGACTGTAATCTGAGCCATCAATTTGGTCATTGGTCCCTGGTGACAGGGTGGTGCCCTGAGGTTACTACTTGTAGTAAAAATTTATATATATATTAGTGATTATCACTGAAAATGATTAATATTATACGCCGATAACCAAATTGCCCCTACCTGTGCACCAACAAGAGTCTCACACCCATTAGTGACTAAGAGTAACAAAACTTTTCTTCGTAAAGATTTCTCTTCTAGATTATTGTCCATTTTTCATCCCACCACATCAGTAACTTAAGTCCTCCCACATTACACACTGCCTAAGGTAGATCATGACGGTCACTGAAAAAACAATAGGGAGCAGATCTTCTATGCAAGCTCTGCATTTGCTTTGATGAGGAGGGAGTGTGATGTTATGGTGCGTCATGAGATGCCATTTATAGACAGCACAATCACTGCATGTTTGTATATCCAAATACTGAATGAGATGATGACTCTCACTCTTAAGATGCTTAGGAGGAAAATAGTTTCCCAACATAACAATGATCCCCAATCACACAAAAAAATCCCATCCCTGGTTCTGAAGGGGCGCAATCGTGCGTTCCCCATGCACTGATTCATTTGTGGCAGTTGTCAATATAAACTGCCACATATTGATTTTCTATTAATTTTTAAAAGATATTTCATTGTAGAGCTGCGTGCAGCACCCCTCCTCTCCATGCACACTCTGAATTAAAACATGATCATGTGCAGGAGGAAGGACTATTGTTGGCAAATAAGAGCAAAAACTGTTCAAAATAACAAGAAAAAACTGACATGTTGTGACTTATGGCCTCTTATGGCCACTTGTTGGCAAAAACACCACATTACATGTCAGTCATATTAGAGATGTTGTCCCTGTCTGATTGAAATTGTAACTTGTAGTGTAAGTTTAAGTATCTATTATAGATTGTCTCCTCCTCCAGCTGTGGAAGAACACCCTATAAGACTGGCACTCTGCTAGGGCACAGTCTGTGCACTTTCTCTGTCTTCTGTATGGCGTTAGACACAGCAAGGTTCAGGTTGTATCCAAAGCAGGTCCACCTTTGCCAGCCTAAGTTAGGAATAGCTGCTTTTATGTCAGCTCAGCTGTTGGTTGTGAGAAAGGACACTTTGCCCACATCTAATCCCCATACCTGCAGAGCCCCCTGCATGGCATCAGCCAGAGTGGTCCTCTGGCAAAAAGCTTGTTTGCAGGCATTTGGATGTAAAGTCAGTGACTGGTAGTGCTGGACATGTTTCTGCTGAGATGGTCTGTTGCAGCACACTGTGGACACAGATGTAGATGTTACCCATGTGGTGTGTAATTCCACTTTGTAGGTATCTCCAAGTATCTAGGTTCTAGGAGGAGAGCAGCATATATTGAAGCAGTGAAGTAACTAATATTATGTTATTAATCCTCCTTCAATAACTCACAACAACAGCGCCAAATACTAGTTTTTTTGTGTTTGACTGTACTGTATTATTTTTTCTACTGGCTTAATACCTTCAAGTAAACAATAACTTCTACATGTCCCTTCATGCAAAGTCTTTTCAGGAAAGAACACAATGAGCAAAAAACACAAAATTAGCTCTGAAAAAAAAAGCAGCATAGTCTGTACCAGCAATAACTATTGTAATAAGGAATCCGTCTCAGCGTTCATCCAACTCTGTTCAGTGCCTTGCTCAAATTCCTACCACCATCCAGGGTTAGGAAAACTGTCCATCTTGGTTCTCAGGATGAAGATGATGAAGAAGATGAGATAGGATAAGTACTGGAGACGAAAGCTGATGATGATGATGAAAATCCAGCAAATGGTGTGAAGGTGATAAGGAAGGTGGAATCCAGGAGGCAGTTGGGGTGATGGCAACTTCAGCAGTACAGTTCAGTCTGGAATAAATCCTCAACAACAGAAAAATAACAGCCTGCACAAGACGTGCAGAGCGACGGCTTAGTCATCCATATTCTCAAATTCACTCTGTCATCATAACACTATGATAATTCACAATATCCCCAAATTTTACACTTCTTTTTATAACTATACATTTTAAAAACATGTCATTCTCTAAAATTTAACTTAGGACTCCCTTCTTCACCTGTCCAGGAAAACAACTAGCTTACAGACATAACACTCACAGCTAGAAACATGTAACACACAAATTGCTTCTTGCCTGCAGCTAAATAGTTAATAACAAACCACTAATTCTACATTTTTTTTCATGTGTAGTGTTCAATAGAGTGAAGTGAAACCATACAATTTTTTTCACAATATCAGCCTTTAGAAACTCTCAAAATAAACAGAACCAAAGTGTAGATTTGCTAATTAGCTGTCCACCAACTCATCAGAATGTTAAATCCTGTCGGCAACTCCGTAGCTTCTCTTGCTAGTTAATGGCACAAATGGACCATAATAATTGAGGAAGCAACTGCTAAACACTGTCAGATCTTTTTTATGACTTTAGACTGATGATGATGGCTCACACTACAATCTACAATCTCTTGGACTACTTATTTTATATTTCTGTCAAATGTTTCTATTTTTCTTTTAAATCTGAATATAATAAATAACTGTGACTACCACCTGCTGCCACTGTCAAGTTGATGTAATATGAGGATATGACTACCTTAGACTACCTGTCTACATAGACAAGCAGGATGGCTGTTGTGGATGCCGCCCAGGTTCTGGCGATCTTGTGTGATTCAGAGGTTTCTGAATGACTGGTTTTCAACGGTGTTTAATAACCAAATTTTTCTTTGTAGATATATTTGGTCATTGCATCAGTACACGAATTCCACCTCTCATGGTCTTTCTTATGTCCAGTGCATCAGGCAAAGACACCAGTTATGATGGCAGCGTGTCTGAGCTCTCTGGCTGAGATTTTGCTGGAGGCCCCATTATAGCAGCCTCACTATTGTGATGTCTTGTGTTACTTCCAGATGCTGCCACCTTCATCAGACAAAGTTTGCACATTGCCTTATGAATGTTTTCATGTTCCCTTTGAGTATTGATTTTAAACCTGAAATCTTGCCAAAGTTAGTTCTTTTGCTTTTCATTTTGTCGCCAAATCTTCCGCCATTGTCTTGTTGCGCAGCTTCTCTCTCATCATGTCTTAGGACTCCGCTCTCTGCTCTGCGGCTGCATGGAGCAGCCACTGTAAGGTCATAATTTCAGCCTCTGACTAAGTATTGAGAAGCAGTATTTTACAAATTAGAGATTTTTATTTGATGGACATGGACTCTACCACTGATACATGAAAATAAACCAAATGGACTATATCTATAAAAATGTCTATAAAAATGAAATGAAAAAAGGTGGTGGTAGGGAAGATATGGACAGCAGCTAACATGCTGACAGGGTGAGCAAACTAGGGTCAGAAGTAACAGAGAATGACAGGAAACACAGAGATGAGCTATAAATACTGTTCAGCTATTTATTTGTCACAAAGTAGTAGTCAATTAAAATATTTGCAGATGTTTCCTGCAGTCTCATGCAGCTGGATTTCTGTTTTACTTTCTATTTTTCTGAACTATAAAAGTGTAAAAACAAAAAAGTCCAGATCAGAGCATTTCTGAAATCAAGAGGTGATGGGACATCATCATTATGGATGTCACTCTCTCTCTCTGTCTCTCTCTCTCTCTCTCTCCTCTTTTTATTCCACATTTCTCTCATTCTGTTGTCATTAAGTTTCCCATTCTATCTGTCTTGCATACAGCCTACAATAGCACTGGATCAAGTTTGTTGAAAAGGGGTCAGTATAGATCCACAAACTGAAGTGAAGACAGGCTCTGCTTGCACAACCTGGCTGGCTCTGGCTGGCTGTATCATTCACAGCAGAAAATCCTCCTCTCTCTCACTCAGCAGATGTGAGGAGGTTATGTGTTGCTATGTGTTGTCTTCCCAGTGTTTTGCATTGTGACGTGCTCTGTAGTTTTTAGTCTCTAAACTGCTCTGCAGCCTCCATTGCTGGTTCCCCTAGCTAAGCTGTGAACATGTTGTTCACTATGCAAAGTTAATGCCTCCTGCTCTCTCGGCCCAAATTGCTGACCATCAATTCAGAAAAGCAAGGCTTGTTTATTTCCCCCCTGCCTCCTGTCAGCTCCACACCTTTAAAAAGTCCTAGCATGAAACACTGTTCAGCCTTCTTCATTGATTTCCCACCAGATGTCTTCATGGCCGTCAAAACATTGATAGTTTGTTGGACGTGAAGACATGTAATTTCTCTCTCTCTGAAAATCTGATGGTGAAACTTTGACCAATCTTTAATATTACCATGTTGAGCTCAGCTGCTGCTTCCTAAAGCAATCTGTCATTCCTGGTAGACAGAGTGAGTATAACTTTGAAACAAAGTGATTACACTAAGCTACTTCTTTAAGAGCTGCCAGCTGACTGCACATTTGTAAAGTTGTTTCTTAGACTTGCAATTAGTCATCTTGTTTTCCTGGTGGGCACTGCAGCCCAGTCTTCAAAAACTCATCATCCATTCCTGCTTTATGTAGACTTGCCATCATGGAGTTATAGATGGATTCAGCATCAATCCCATCTGTATTTCATTACATGTAAATTCAATGTGTTTCACATTGAAAGATCAAACATAAAACTATAGGCATACCCACAAGAAATTAGGTAACGTGTGCAGCATAAATATAAGAATATAAGCATGAGTAAAATGCAGAAACTGAATCAAAACATACACCATATCTACATCAAACATACCACAGCAACAAAAAAAACCAAAACCATTAACACTATCAAATAAAAAACCCTACCCAATCACATAGCACAAATGTAACAAACTGTACAAGAATTAAGTGCTACCATATGAGTATACACACACAAACACACACAGTACTTAACCATTAGATTGTGAGAATAGAAAAAGTTCGAGTTTGCTTTTGAATGTGGAAACAGTTGTGATGGACCGCTAGTCAACAGGCGGCTAGAGAGCAGGTCCATGTAACTGAAGGAACCCTAACCAGACTAGGGCCTAATTCTGGGTACAGCGAGAAGACCTCTATCTAATCTGGTTATAATGAGTGAGCTAGTCTGAGACAAACCATTAAGTGTTTTATAGACTATTAGATGAAGGATTTTGACGGTGATTCTGTATGGTATTGGATGATTTCAGTACTGGGGAAATAAATTCAGATTTTCATGTACATGTAATGACTCTGGCTGCTGCATTTTGATTGAGCTGGAGCCATCCTACTGACTGTTTGGCTAATCCTGCAAATCAGTTTGAGTGGCGATCCTAGACTATGAGGGGCCCCATGCAAAGAAGCCCATTGAACCCCCCAGGACATCCGTAATGCCTTAGTAGAAACAACTACAACTATTGCCATGTTCCCTAAACACCTCACATGCAGGTTACATTAGATGGTACAATTTACTGATGTTCCTTGAATACTTCACAGGCAGGCTATTGGCAGATGCTAGCTTTAGCACATATCATCAGGGGTCCCACTTAGGGGGTTTTAGGCAGGTCACTATATAGTGCATGGGAGGTTTAAGGGCGGGTTATAGTTGAGGGGGCATCGGGGGCTCCAAACATTTGTCTGGTTTGCCTCTCCTGACAGTGCACCTCTGGGGATCATGTATAAGTTGAAGAGCAACGGCCAAAGGAACATGCATTATGGCAAAAGCTCCGACAGGATGAAAACCAGTTAGTAACAACACCAGCTAAGGCAACTGCCACCTGAAAGCCTTTCATTTAAAATGTCATGATCAAAGGCAGCAGTGAGACTGAACAATATTCAAGCTGTTTCATTGCTATGATTGGCAGTAAAGCAAGACTGGTATGTAAGGGTATGTGAAGTGAGATATATTCATTCAGTTGTTTGTATACAAATTATTTGTTTAGAAAGGGAAGATTGGAAATTGGTGTGTAATTTTTAATCACAGATGGACGTAGATTATTGTTCTTCAACAAAGGTGAACTTGAGAGAAGCAGGGGAAATGCCAGTCTGCAGGTAGCTATTAATAGCAGTAGCTATTAATAATATTTTATAAAGCATTGAAAGACAGATGGAAGGGATAGCATCAAGGGAAAAGGTGAAGACTCTGGAGTTCTTAGGTAAGAATGTAGACATAGAGCTCATGGCAGTAAATTGGTGTGAGGATGAGGCAGGGCTAGTTGGATTTGCTGTAAAATAAAAAAAACAAAATAAAAAAAACAAAACAATAGAATGCATTTTAATAGGTCTCACAATCTTCTAATTTGGTTTATCTCCATTTTTGTTTAGCCTCCAGCAGATTAGGTTTGCCATCCTTATGTTTTCACTGTTTCTCCAACGTGCTTTTGGTGGTCCACATTTTAGGCAGGAACAATATGACCAGTGATCTGAAACATGACATTAGTGAAATTGTCCACCATGGCATCACATGATGGCAAGTTGGGTAACTTTGAAAATTCAATAATAAACATATCAACTGTATTAGAATTGATGTAATGTCTGTTAGAGTTGGTGTAGGCAGCAATTCTTTGGCATCAATGAGCAAAAATTCTGTAATCACTTTTCATCTTAATGTAATTCAAGTGGTCTGAGGTCAAATTACATGTCTGCCCCTCTTCTTGGCTGTTTTTAGATTCTAGAAAATCTAACCTGTGTGTGACAGACCTGTGATTGGCCAAAGTCTCTTTGTATTTCTCCAGGACAGGTAACAGGCTGCTCATTGTAATATGTAAATGTGTTGTAGTGGTTGGTTGTGTAGGTCAATTTAACATGAAAGCAGGTGATGGGCTATGTTGAATTTTGCTAATAGTATGCGAATAATAAACTGAAGTGTTTTGTATCTGAGTTGTTGCTTTTATCAACATGAATATTGAAATCATCTGAAATGATAACACTGTCAAAATCAATTGTGGTTTTAGATAAAAGTTCATCAAAACCCTGTTCCAGTTTTGGATGATGATAGACAGTAAGATGAAGTACATCAGGAGATACAAATTACTAGACCCAAGTAGCTGAATGCCCCGCCCCCACCCCTCCTATTAATCCAAGTACAATGTACAAAATTGTAGTCAGGTCCTTATTAACAGTTTGATCAAGCTAGGTTTCAATTAGTACTGCTACTATTAGTATTATTATTTTTATTTTTTCATTTATTTTTATTGTATTTATACCTGCATTATGCCATGTTCTCTTTCCTCCTGCTCTCCCTTTCTCTCCCCCTTCCTCCTCTCTCCCTTTCTACTGCCCTCTCTATCATTCACTCTCTTTCACTCTCCCTCCCTACTGCCCCCCCCACCCCCCCACCCCCTCTTAAAAGATTTTCTTGCCACTGTCACAAAGTGGTTGCTCAATGTGGGAATGTTGGGTCTCTGGAAATAATATTATAGTGTAGTCTAGAGTACAGTCTAGACCTACTCTATATGAAAAATGCCTTGAGACTTTATTATGCTTTGGCACTAAATAAATAAAATTAAATTGAATTGAATTGAAAGTTTTTAAGTGCAAGGAAGAATATTAGACAGGGTCAGATGGAGACGGCTTGATATATACAAGACAGTGAGTAGATCTAGTAGATCGCTTTTTTTCTAACATTATGTTTATTAACTGTTTTAATCATACACTTGTATACATACGTGCCTTTCATGTTAGACACGCCTCATTGCCCAAAGCATATGCTGTGGCACACGTGTTAAAAAAACAAAAACAAAAAAAACAAAACACAAACAAACCAACAAACCAGTCAGTCAACAAGACAGATTATGCATAGTTCTTAAGGGCCAGTTACCGTTAAGGGTGTTTAAATTCATTGTTCCTCATCATCATTTGCTAGATCTATACTTTTTACAAACACATCAAACGGTCCCCATATCTTTTCAAACATACCCTGCTTTCCCTTTCATATAAACATCACTCTCTCAAAAGGAAAGGTTATCAACATTTGCTTGACACAATGCAGCAGTTGGTCTGCTAGTCTTTTTCCAAAACACTGCAATCGATCTTTTGGCTTGAAGAAGATACATATTTATCACTGTTTCATCAATTTTTTCTATTTCTTTCTTAACCTCCTCCCAAAAACATTTTATCTCACAGCATTGCCAAAAACAATGGAATAGTGTCCCCTTCACCTCAGTACATTTTAATATTATTTATTAATATCTGGGATATTCCTATTGTATTTATTCAGCTTAGCTCATCAGCCATTTGTATTGTAATAATCTAAATGGGATACTAATTGATTGAGTGTGAGCATTTGTGCATATTGTTTGCCAGTCCTCTGACGATATATCTGTGTCTTCTTTCCATGCTTCTCAAAGTCAGGTTGAGCCTCCTGACAGCCTGGTGAATGAAGCTGTACTTAAGCCTGCTGGTTTTGGCCAGGAGACTTGTTGTTGTTGATGAGACCTAGCACAGTCGTGTCGTCCGCAAACTTGATGAATATGTTGGAGATCTCTTTTGGTGTGCAGTCGTGGGTCAGCAGAGTGAAGAGGAGGGGGCTCAGCACACATCCTTGGGGGGCTCCCGTGTTCAGAGTGATGGTGCTGGAGGTGTTGCTGCCAGCCCGTACAGACTGCGGTCTCCCCGTCAGGAAGTCCAGCAGCCAGTTGCACATTGAAGTATTCAGCCCCAGCTGGTCCAGTTTGTGAATGAGCTGTTGGGGGATGATTGTGTTGAATGCTGAGCTGAAGTCGATGAACAGCATTCTAACGTAGGAGTCTTTCGTCTCCAGGTGTGTGAGGGCTGAGTGAAGGGCAGTGGAGATGGCATCATCGGTTGAGCAGTTGGACTGATATGCAAACTAGTCCAGGGAGGAGGGGAGGGCAGACTTGATGTGCTGCATGACTAGCCGCTTGAAGCACTTCAAGCGGTAGTCATTGAAGCAGGAGGGAGGCGACTTCTTCGGGACCGGGATGATGGTGGTGGCTTTGAGGCATGTGGGGACAACAGCCTGGCTCAGTGAGGTGTTGAAGATGTCAGTAAAGACATCTGTGAGTTCCTCAGCACAGTCTTTAAGGACACATCCAGGAATGTTGTCAGGACCCAGGCTTTATGTGCGTTGGTCCTTCTGAGGGATCTCCTCACGCTGTCAGTGGAAAGCGTCAACACCTGGTCGCCAGGAGGAGGTGGAGTCCTCTGTGCCAGGGTGCTGTTGTCTGCCTCAAAGCGAGCGAAGAAGTCGTTCAGCTGGTTTAGCAGGGAGGTGGAGTTGTCACAGGTCTGCGGTGGGGGCTTGTAGTCCATGATGGTCTGAGTGCCCCGCCACAGGTTCCTAGTGTCTCTGCTGTCGCTGAAGTTCACGTTTATCATCTGAATTCTCGGTTATCATCTGAATTCTCACCTGGATTGGTTAACAGAAAATTATATAACTCTGATATTACACCTGTACTTAAGCTGTTCTTAGACACAATCTTTTCCAAGTTTGATATTAGGGGTCTAGTTAAGAGATTGTTTTGGTCCATCCTAATGCAGTTTCTAAGCTGCAGGAATTAAAAAATATGTTTTTTATCTGTCATACTTGCGTTTAATTTCTTCAAATGACATTATGTTATCTGTATTAGGCAGATACAGATCCTGAATTTTTTCCAATCCTTTTGCTTTCCACTCTTTAAATACATCTGCTCTTCATCAGCTCTTCCTGGAATCAAAAACTGATTGCCCCAAATGGGACTGTATTGAGATAGTAGGTTAGGTTCTTTAATAAATTTTCACACTTCAAACAACACTTTAATCATATTTTTTTAACAACTGGGTTACTAGTTCATTTAATCTAATTTTGTAGTTTATCTGAATAAAAATACAGGGGTAAAGGCAAATTCAAACCTTCCTCTTCCATTTTTTTCCATTGTGGATTATCCCTTATTACGAAATACAATTTAATCGTCTTTAATTGTACTACCCAATAATACAATATCAAATATTTTAAAGCTCCTTTACTATATGGTAAGTGTAGCTGGGATAATCGAACTCTAGCTCAATTATTTTTCCATATGAATCTGATAAATTGCTTTTTAATTTTCTTTAAAAAAAACCATCAGGTGGAGGCAGTGGGATGTTCTGGAATAGATACATTATCTTAGGAAGTGTGTTCATTTTTATAATATTAATTCTGCCAATCAAGGACAGGGGCAGGGACATCAATTTTGTAAGTGATTCCGTTTTCGCCTCTATTAAAGGTTCATAGTTATATTTAACAATCAAACCTAATTTGGACCTAATTTCTATTCCCAAATAAGTAAATTGGTCTACCACCTTGAATTGAAAAGCTTCTCTAAGTGGATTTCCTTCTCTTTCGCATCATGTAATAAAATTGAGGGCTTCTTGTTGTTGATCGTGTATCCTGAGATGCCACCAACTTGATTGGAGTTCACCTGCGGTAAATTCAGTTGATTGGACATGATTTGGAAAGGCATACACCTGTCTATATAAGGTCCCATAGTTGACAGTGCATGTCAGAGCACAAACCAAGCCATGAAGTCCAAGGGATTGTCTGTAGACCTCCAAGACAGAATTGTATGAGGCACAGATCTGGGGAAGGTTACAGAGAAATTTCTGCAGCATTGAAGGTCCCAATGAGCACAGTGGCCTCCATCATCCATAAATAGAGATAAATTTGGAACCACCAGGACTCTTTCTAGAGCTGGACGCCAGCCAATCTGAGTGATTGTTGCAGAAGGGCCTTAGTCAGGGAGGTGACCAAGAACCCGATGGTCACTCTGACAGTGCTCCAGCATTGCTCTGTGGAGAAAGGAGAACCTTCCAGAAGGACAACCATTTCTGCAGTAATCCACTAATCAGGCCTGTATGGTAGAGTGGCCAGACGGAAGCCACTCCTCAGTAAAAGGCACCTGACAGCCCGCCTGGAGTTTGCCAAAAGGCACCTGAAGGTCTCTCAGACCATGAGAAACAAAATTCTCTGGTCTGATGAAACAAAGCTTGAACTCTTTGGTCTGAATGCCAAGCGTCATGTCTGGAGGAAACCAGGCACTGCTCATCACCTGGCCAATATCCCAACAGTGAAGCATGGTGGTGACAGCATCATGCTGTGGGGATGTTTTTCAGCAGCATGAACTGGGAGACTAGTCAGGGTCAAGGGAAAGATACATGCGGCAATGTACAGAGACATCCTTGATGATAACTTGCTCCAGAATGCTCTGGACCTCGGACTGGGGTGAAGGTTCATCTTCCAACAGGACAACGACCCTAAGCACACAGCCAAGATAACAAAGGAGTGGCTTTGGGACAACTCTGTGAATGTCCTTAAATGGCCCAGCCAGAGCCCAGACTTGAACCCAACTGAACATCTCTGGAGAGATCTGAAAATGGCTGTGCACCGATGCTCCCCATCCAACCTGATGTAGAAACTGGAGAAACTGCCCAGAAATAGGTGGGCCAAGCTTGCTGTCAAAGGTGCTTCAACAAAGTATTGAGGAAAGGCTGTGAATAGAGTCCATCATAGCACAGAAACAGCTCTGGTTAAGGTTACCAATGATCTCCTCATAGCCTCAGACAATGAATTTGTCTCTATACTTGTCCTACTAGATCTTAGTGCTGCATTTGACACCATCGATCATAAAATTCTATTACAGAGACTAGAGCATATGGTCGGCATTAAAGGAACCACACTAAGCTGGTTTAAGTCATATCTGTCAGATAGACTCCAGTTTGTTCATGTTAATAATGACTCTTCTATAGTCACAAAAGTCAGTCATGGAGTTCCACAAGGTTCTGTGCTAGGACCAATACTTTTCAGTCTATATATGCTTCCTCTAGGAAACATTATTAGGAGGCACAATTTCCACTGTTACACAGATGACACCCAGCTGTACTTATCCATGAAGCCAGGTGAGACTAACAAGGTAGCCAAGCTTCAGGTGTGTCTTAAGGACATAAAAACCTGGATGACCAGTAATTTCTTACTCTTAAATTCAGACAAAACTGAAGTTATTGTAATTGGCCCAAAACACCTCAGAGATACACTATGTGATGATAATATACTGACTCTGGATGATATTACCTTGGCCTCCAGTGCTACAGTCAGAAACCTTGGTGTCATTTTTGACCAGGACTTGTCCTTTACTTTACACATAAAGCAAGTCTCTAGGACAGCCTTCTTCCACCTGCGCAATATTGCAAAAACCAGACCCTTATAGTTCCCTATTTTCCCAATAGGACACTTTACTCTCTAAATGCAGGTCTACTTGTGGTTCCCAGAGTTTGTAAGAGCAGAATGGGGGGCAGAGCCTTCAGCTATCAGGCTCCTCTCCTGTGGAACCAGCTCCCAGTGTGGGTTCGGGAGGCAGACACCCTCTCAACCTTTTTAAGATCAGGTTTAAAACTGTCCTGTTTAGTAAAGCTTATAGTTAGGGTTGGCTCGGGTATGTCCTAACCCATCCCTTAGTTATGCTCCTATAGAGCAAGACTGCTGGGGGATTCCGATGATTCACTGGTCTCTCTCTCTCTCTCTCTCTCTCTCTCTCTCTCTCTCTCTCTCTCTCTCTCTCTCTCTCTCTCTCTCTCTCTCTCTCTCTCTCTCTCCTAGCCCCCCTTTTTTTATCTCCTCCTAAACCCAATCGGTGGAGGCAGATGCCCGCTCACCCTGAGCCCGGTTCTGTTGGAGGTTTCTTCCTGTTAAAAGGGAGTTTTTCCTCCCCCCTGTTGCCAAGCGCTTGCTCTTTGTGGGAACTGTTGGGTTTTTCTCTGTAACAAAGTATGGTCTTGACCTTACCCTGTAAAGTGCCTTGAGATAATGTATATTATGATTTGGCGCTATACAAATAAAATTGAATTGAATACTTATGTACATGTTATATTTGTGTTTTTTATTTTTAATATATTTGCAAAAGTTTCAAACTTTTTTCACTTTGTCATTATGGGGCACTGTGTTTAGAATCTTGAGGTAAAAAATGAATAATCAATTTTGGAATAAGGCTGTAACATAACAAAATGTGAAAAAAGTGAAGCGCTGTGAATACTTTCCAGATGCACTGTAGAATCGCACATGCTGGTTCTTGTAGAGAATGTCTTTCTTTGACTTGGCTGCCTTCTTCACAAGCATTTTCTGCTTATAGTTCTGGAACTTCATTATCAAAGTTCTCGGTGACTCTCCAGTATCTCTTCTCAGACCGACGCCATGTGCCCTTTCCAACACTATTGGACATCACAAGGGCGCCATGTCCAGAAACTCCAGTAACCAGCTCTCAAGAAACGAACATCTGAACCATCTCTTGTAGCCTTGCCTGATTATCTCCTGCTGTTGACAGCCGTACCTCTGCTTGTGTTATTCTTTTGGTACATTCAATCAGCTCCATCTTTGTTTCTTCAGCAGCCGTTAAAATCCCATCCAGTCTTGTCGAGAACTCTGACTTTAGGTTGTGTATTGCCATCAGTATTTCTTCTTTAGTCATCGAAAGCTCGCTTCCACCGGTCTCCAGAGCCTTCATATTGAGGTTAGCTTCTTTGCTAGCTTCCCACTCCATACTTTGTGCTCCGAAGTTAGTCAGCTTTGCTTGTAGCGGTGTTTTCCCTCTATTCCTGCTTGATTTCCCAGAATTTGGCATTACCGCATTGAACCACAAATTCACCTACACTTTTAAAGAACAAGTTTTTAGTTTAAATCAGGATTTGTTCAGAGTTGTAGCGGAGCAGGGTTGAGCGTGACTTTCTAGCTTGCGGCCATAACCAGAAGTCAGTAGTAGATTGCTTTTTACTGGACTTTGGTCTATTGTTAATTATGTTTTGTTCTGTTGTAAAAGATGGTCAAGTTGTCTGTAAGGGATGTTTCTACTACGTATTAACTAGAATGGCAGTAGAAAGTAGAGTGCATACCTAGGCCTTGGCCAAACAAGGCATAAAACACACATTAAAGAAAGTGATAAAAAATTCCTGGTTCTGTCCCTCAACCAGATCTGCACCTAAATTTAATGGGTTTTTCCCTAGCCCATGTCCCATGTTTGATTAATTCTGCTGAAAAATAAACAGACTTGGATGAATATAATGTTAATGTTGAAAATAAATTAAACTCATGAACACTGTCTTTTAACCGATTTGAATGTGGAAAGTATTCGTAAAACTTGTTACTTGCCTTGCTCCACTTACAGGAAGGACTCAACTTGCTTTAATCTCACCACAATAATTTGGTTGAGACTCGAAGGTTAAGACTTGAGACCTACTTGTGACTTGTGTAGTGGACATAATCAGTCTGGCATCAGCCACAAGCTATTAAAAGAAGTTCATAGGAAGGACATGCAGAGTTATGGACACAAAACTGACACTTTCTTACTCTCCCTACCATCAAACTATCAAATTGATAGGAAACAGAAACAAAGGACCTCTCCTGCACAAACAGACAAGCTTTTCAGCAAAGGTCAAAGATTCATCTCCAGAGGATCAAGAAATGCCCATAAGATTGGAGTAAACAACCAGGTTTTCTATTTTTGTAATAAGACTCTGAATTGGTATCTGACTATTACTTACAGTATATAGGAAAAGTAACACTGAAAAGGACTATGATTAACACTAAAGTGTGAATCCTGGACTCTCTGTCTCACACAGGTGCACACACACACACACACACACACACACACACACACACACACACACACACACACACACACACACACACACACACACACACGTTCTCTCCTACCATTGCTTAAACCTGGCTGTGTATTCAATTTTTCATCCTGGTAATCATTGTATTTACTCTGTAAATAGTGGCATTGCTAATAAATCTCTGAAAATCAGTTGTTGTGCAGTCGTGTTTCTTTGAAGTAGAGAATGGAGATCCATTGAATCAAAAAGTCACGATATCTGATATTAGACTGATCAATTTAATTTATGGATTCATACATTTTTGTCTCTTCTGAGTCCTGTGCCCCATTCAACAAGGATTCTAAATCATAATATTGTGGCCTTAGTACACTACACTTGCAAATGTGTGACTTACTCATTGTATATTGATCTTTCATTATAGTTTAATCACTGGCACATTTTCACAGAGATTCAAGTTATTCACAATGTGTTATGTCATCTTTTTTCTTCTTTTAGTGTTTATGGAAATATCTTTTTCAGATTTGCATGAATAGAGATAGAACAAAATCTACACAACAGTGGGCTTGACCGTGTCTTTGTTCAATGCAGTCTTTTTTTTTTTTTTTTAAGATTTTTTTGGGGGGCTTCTGTGCCTTTATTTTGATTGACAGGAAAGGGGCAGAGAGAGGGGAATAACATACAGGAAAGAATCGGGCCAGTCGGGAGTTGAACCGGTGACTCACCTGCCAAGAGCATTTGCGCTCATGTGGTATGCGCCCTAACCATTCAGCTATCAGGTCGCGCCCATCAATGCACTCTTTTGACAGTTGCATTATTATGTGACAAAACCAACACAGCAAAAATGTATTCTACATAACACACTTTACCTCAAATGGTCTAATTTTACAGCTAAGGAATATGAATATACTGAATGTGAAGTTAATGAAGCAGCAAGCTGTGCATAATTCCACCTGTGTGCCTATTTGTATTGTTTTAATCTGTGGCATTTATTTTTTATTCCAAAGTTCTCCCTCCTGTTCCAAATGTGAATCCTTTCAATAGGTCTTTGTAATATTAGCTGACTGGAAACTGTTAAACAGGCATACTTCTTAGCTAGCAGGAGTTTGCATTCCAGCACCTTTCTTACATCCTCAGGTAGTAATTACTGGCTGGATCAATCTTTATGTGGAACTATTCTAATTTCCATGAATAAATGTCTTTATAACATGGTACCAGGCTGTCCATCAAGCCCACACTACAGTCACATGGTGTCCTGGTGGCCTCTGTCTCAGTCATTCAAGTCAGCCCCAGGCTGGGAATGAGGTATTTAAAATATATTTAAATGAATTGAAATGTATTGAGATGAGCAGTTCTGCTGCCTGCAAGCCAAATCACATTGATTGCTGTGTGCATTCATGAGGAGATTTTTTTCTCCTGCACTCTCTCAGGAGATCTACGCTGTTCAACACCTGCAGCTGACTTATCTAACAGACAGTTCTGTCTCTGCTAAGATCACACAGTTCTGACTGGAACTACTAGCAAGAGCCTGAGTCAATACATCTGCCACAACATTGTCCTGACTCTTGATGTGACAGTTGTATAGGCTTTAGGAATTCTGGTAGAACACTGCAAGGAACTGAGAAAGGTTAAAGATTGTGATCAATAAAAATACCACAGGGACAGAGTTAACATAACAACAACAGGGGCATGACAAATATGGGCCTTCACACTTTCAAAAGATTTCTAGCAGTCTGATGATGAAACATATTTGACATGACCAAGAGCAACGACATGGACTGCGCTGCATTTATAGTGTTTTTCTAGTCTGATCGATGACTCAAAGTGCTTTACAATGTAAGCCATATTCAATCATTCACATACACAGTCGTACAGTGTAAATAGAGTGCTTCTACAATTCACACACACACTCATACACTGAGTACACAAGCAGAGGCAATTTGGGGTTCAGCATCTTGTCCAAGGACACCCCAACATGTGGACTGGAGGAGCCAGGGATCAAACCACCGACCTTCTGAGCCACAGCAACCCCGCAAAAATAATTCCTACAGAAACGCAGGTAATAAACACAAAAAAAGTATAGGGACATATTTAGTCAGTTGCTGGTCACATTCTTCCTTGCCCCACCACACTACCCAAATGAGTAACTGTGGCCTTTGCAAACTGCAAACTGAGTGCGGGGAGCCAAGTGGTTGAACAACTTCTTATTGCAGTCAAAATGGCCATCATTCAAGCAGATGCCTACATCATACAGATACACAGAGCAACTCTCCAGATCTCCAACAACCATGTTCATCAGGTGGTGAATGGTCGCTGGTGCATTCCTCAAACCAAAGGACTTTGGCCTGCTCTATATGAATATAACCAAGTAGACAGAAACGCATTAATCTCTCATGCCCTCTCTGAAGATGACCTGCCAGGATGCCTTCAGGAGGTCAAACTTGCTCACAGACCTAGCCAACCCCACTTGGTCAATACAGTCTTCCACAGGGCAAGCAGAAAATAATCCGGTTTTGTCACATTATTTACCTTACAGAAATGTGAGAAAAAGTCCTGATAAGTCCTCCCCCATGGCGTTGCCTAGTTAGTTAAAGGTTCTGTAACAATATTTTAAACAGTAATACAGCAGTAAATAACTATTTACTATGTAAATATATAGTGGAGTTTCTGTTTTTGGTAACCAGCCTGAGAAAGTGTGATGTTCATGCGTTTGAGTCCCTCCTGTTAAACTGTTGGCCTTGCCCATATTTGAACACACAGGCACCACCCACACATAAGCCAGCACATTGCAGCCACATTGCAGGCTCATGTCACAACAGAATCCTGGTGGATTGTCAGAATATCTTGAAAGTGTGTTTGACCGCGGATAAATCCAAGTCTGAATTCAGGCTTTCCAAGTTGGACTTCAGTCAGATCCCATTTGGCCGGTGGACCATCAAAACCAGACAGTTTTTTACTGGCTCTCTCAGTGTCATTTGTGCAGCCATGGATAAAGTCTAAGGCTGAATTTCTTTCCCAGTCCAACCGTGGAGCCAATACTGGTGTGTCTTTACCAAGATGGAGAGCCCTATGAGCTGCTAAAGGGCTCCTTGACTCAGAACTGGCTTTTGATCTCCTCCTTAATGCTACATAATGTTACATGTTTTCAATAGTGACAGCTACAGTAGCATGCTAACTGTCAGCATTGCTGTGGCGCATATCACGACAATGCTAGCATAGGCTAATGGTTGTGGTTATATTGTTTTTTGTTGGCGCTCGTGTCCACATGGTAACTTTATTCAGCTGTGCTACTTGTCTGTTTAGTGGCCACTTTGACTGAGCTCCGTGACACCTTGCTGACTGAGAAAGTGAAGGGGTGGGGGGGTCATTTACAGAACCTTTAACACGACAAAGCTGAGTAAACGATCTACAATTGGCAGTAGCTATCACACGGCTCTAATTTTGACACTTTCTTTACAACTGAATATTGGCCAGAAAACTAAGCCTCAAATGAAGAGGTTACAATGGGTAACAGAGCAAGAGCCTGATTGAGTTGAGGTTTTTCATCTACAACCCGGTCTCCAAAGAAGTTGGGACACTGCCTAAAATGTAAATAAAACCAGAATGCAATGGTTTGCAAATCATGTAAACCCACATTTGACTGAAAATGGAACAAAGACAACATATCAAATGTTGAAATGCTTACATTTTAGTTTTATGAAAAATATATGCTCAATTTGAATTTGATGCAAGCAACACATTTCAAAAAGTTGGGGAAGGGGCAACAAATTTGTGTAATGCTAAAAAAAGGGAAAAAAAAACATCCTGGTTGAATTTGTCACAACTAATTAGATTAGGCAGCAGGTCAGTAAGATGATGGTTATAAAAAGAGCCTCCCAGAGACGCAGAATCTCTGTGCAAGATGGGGAGAGGTTCACCACTCTGTGAAAGACTGCTTGGGCTAATAGTGCAACAGTTTAAAAATAATGTTCCTCAACGTAAAATTGCAAAGAACAATATCATTAAAAGATTCAGAGAATCCAGAGAAATCTCTGTAGGCAAAGGGACAAGTCCGAAAACCAATACTGGATGGCTAGGATGATCCTCGGGTCCTCTGGCAGCAGTGCATTAAAAACAGACACGATTCTGTTGTGGAAATCACTGCATGGGCTCAGGAACACTTCCAAAAACCTAGCTTGCACATATGGGAAGGCACCATTAATGCTAAAAACTATATACAGGTTTTGGAGCAACATATGCTGCATATGTTTTTTTCAGAGAAGGCCTTACGTATTTCAGCAAGACAATGCCAAACCACACTGTGCACATAATACAACAGCATGGCTCTGTAGTAGAAGAGTCTGGATGCTAAACTGGCCTGCCTGCAGTCCAGGTACCTTATTTGATTTTAAAATGAAACCATGACTTATATTAAAGCACTGACTAGGCTTTGAGCAATATGTGTTCACATAAATACTGGGTGAGCAGTGAAACAACTGCAGCCTCCTTTTCTACATATTCAGCCAATATTAGGGCAGTGCTGGAAGATGACAGTCTTAAATATACAGCCAGCGCAGCCAAAAGTGTTTTATGTGGGATGATCTTGGCTTGCAAAGCCAGTCACCTGATCTCAGTCTGGCTTCTCATTGCATTATTTCGCATCTCCTTCCTCCTCACTCTGTGGGTGACCTGGAAATTGTTTCTGTCCACCATCAAGAAGAAAAACTTAATTCCCTTACTGCTATTCAGAGGAGCAAGGAAGCTGCCTGGAGGAGACATTTTTAAGGATAAAAAAAGGCCATCCTTTGCTAAAGTCTTTTCTCAGAGCTCAGGATTTATGTGGTGTCAGTGAACCAACAGTATGTAAAGTCATTCACAGAGTATGCATGGCTATTTGTAAATTGAGAAGACAACAAACTGGTTTGACATAAATGTCCAAGGTGTATGCACTCCCCAGTTACAGTTTTCAAACATTGTTGCACAATGTCAAACATTGACATTGATTGTTTTCAGTCCCTTTGGAAAAGAACCAAGAAGATGCTGCACTGTCATCATTCCAACAGCTGTTCTTCACAACTACTTGAAACAGCAAAATGCCCAGATCCTCCAATACTAGAGGACGACAATGCAGATGTGCCACTATTTACAACAGACCACAGAGATACAGAGATGCTTTTGCATTGTGTCACTTTAAGTAGTTATTATTGAAATTATTTACCTTTACATACTTCAGCTGGGATCAGATACATTTTCACATGTAATGAGCGAATGAATGTATTTTAAAAGAAACACCCAAAACATCCAACATGATTTAATAAAATAAATTTATTTCAGATTCATGTATTTGGATTCATGACATTTCAGACAGTTGCATCTCTTTCTCCTTCATCTTCATTTCCTGTTCCACTTGGAGTATCTTCATTTTCATGCTGTGCTCCTCCTTAAGATACTTGAACTACTGTTCATGAAATTCAATAGCCAGCCTTTCGTGGATTGTGACTCTTTTGTTTTGTTGACCAGTAGTGGCAGACACTGCTTGAAAAAAGAACAGTTCACACATTAAATGAGACATGTTTCACATCAGATGAAAGAAACAGAAACAAATAATAGTTTGAAATGAAAGAAAGAAAAGGCAAAATATAACACTGGGGAACAATTTGAAAAAAAAATTCTGTTGAGTTAGATTTTTATGCTGATTAAAACTAAAATTGGCATGCTGATTCCAAAATTGCAGTCAGTTTTTTTTCTAGCACATCAAGTTTTTTCTCCACAGCTCCACTGATTAGCTGTAGTAAGACTTGCCAGCTGATTACGATTGGACTCATCAACAGCTACGTGGCAACTTGTTTGTGCAGTCACAATTGAGACAGTGTGGTGAGAGGTGTGTGCGGCTCCCAATAGGTCAGTACCAATGTTCCCTCTAATTTTTCATGTGTCTGGGCATACACACAAGCTCTCTGAGCACACTGAGGACCATTGTTAGCAACATCAGGTGTCCACGCTGTGGCCACACACCAGTATCACACCTGATCAACACCTGGGATCATAGCAAGTTACATGGCTTATTAAAAGAATCAAATTACAGCAGCAATATCCATACATTTACTTTTAATATAAGTGACTTGGCCCACTTAAAATGAAATGCACTGTTGTTAGCTAGCTAACTTGCACGGCGCCACTGCGTGTATGGGAAGGGCACCTACACAAGCAATGTCAATGCTATGATTGGCTGCGTAGCGCAAGTGAACCGTATCGTATCATTGGCTGGACATCTGTCACTCACTGGGTTACACTGCAAAAAGTTACAGAAAAAAATGTTATTGCTCTAATTAATTTACAATGGTGATGGAAATTTCGGCTATTTTTAGTGAGCCGTATCATTTGGCTCAGCTCACCAAGAAGAGCCGGCTCTTTCGGCTCCCAAACAGCTCTCCATTTTACCACTTATACCTTTTAGAATTCAGCCAAATTTAGCACTGTTTTGACTTGTGATTTGTATTTGAACACATATATCACTTAAATTTCAATAAATTGCTGTAGCCAATTGCATTTACAGTTGTAAAATCCCTTGTAACTCTCTAACTTGCTTGAAGAACCACTCTGCTACACAAAGCAGATAGAAAATGCCTATAAAAACCTAAGCATAGAAATTAAAATAGGACAGCTATTGACATTTTATTTTTTTTAATTTAAACACACACACCTAACAAAACAAGTAAAGTACTGAAAAAAATAGAAATAGAAATACAGCAATCAAGTAAATGTGCTTTGTTAAAATAAAACCAAAATGTTTTTGGTATAGAGTAAAAATAATAATAAATAAACAATATAATAAAAAGAAATATACCCTGCTCGATAGGAGAGCTTCACTTTACAAATTCTACACTGTGCTTTCATGTTGTCACAACTATCAAAATGCATCCAAATACTACTTCTTTTTCTGTTTTCACTCATCTTTGCACCACACTCCTCTCTCGTCTTCACTCCTCTCTCTCCTTCAGCGTGTCTCTCCCTCCGCCTCCTCCTGTCACTGTCTCAGCGCTGCTACCCCCGCCCCTCCCTGCTCGGTGGTATGATCCTTGTCAATTCTCACATGATTGGTTGCACAGCATGCACGTGACACCCGTAGCCAACGTCCGCAGCACCCACAGGTACTTTTCCGAAAGCGAAAAGTAAAAAAAAAAAAAAAAAAAAAAAAAAAAAACAGCTCGCAGACGGATGTGAGCCGGCTCCCATCATTCACTTAAAAGAGCCAGCTCTTTGAGCTGACACATCACTAAGTTTATGTTGAATTTTACTTTATGCGCTGTATAGATTTTCTTGTGCGCTGAGAATGTGTGAGCAGTGCGCGATTGCACAAGCGCGCAGCTTAGAGGGAACATTGGTCAGTACTATCAATATCTGCAAACAGAAAGCTAGCATAGTAGGAATTAAGAGAATTTGTGCTGACTTTTCTCTTAACCTTGTAGCCATGGGCATACCGTTCTATTTCGTTTTATGCTGTTTTTTTAGTTTTCAAAGCTTGTAACTATTCCATCTTAGTACAGTATTTTTCATATGTTTTGAGAAAACGGGGATCCTTTAGTTCAAAAACTTGACGTGATAGAGAAAAACTGAGATCAGTTTTGGATTCCGCACCCAAGAATTTGTTAAAAACAGCTGTCAGACCTAACTCAACAAAAATTGTGTTCCCCACTGTAATTCATTACAGATGGATTTCAATGCATTCCTTTTCTTTGATTCCACAGCACGTGTGCTTCTTATCTTCAATGATGGGGTGTCTTGAGACTATTATCTTTAAAAGAGTCTTCTCATTCTCAGTAAAGTTTTTTTGATCGCTGTGTCTTTTTTGCTGCCATTGTTGTCCTTGGATTTGCTTCTCCAGTTCCATACAATTTCAGGCTTTTCTGGGTCCATTCCATGTTTTATAGGCAACCTTAGTCCAGCTAATTCAGACTAGCACAGGTGGTTTTAAATTAATCTTGTTTGCTTTAGTTCAAAACTCCGTAGTCCTGGTGTTTGTAATTTCTAATTAGTCTGTGCTTCAGAAAGCCATTTATTAAATCATGATTAACTATCCTAAATTAAGGCCTACTCTTGGCCTAATGTAATCCCTGTCTGGGAAACCACCCCTATATTTTACATTTTGGCCCTTCAATTGGATAGATATCTAAGGATTCAACTAAATCCTAAAAACATTACATGGGTTACAGAATAGTAAGGCAGTTCATTTCATATTATTTAATATAATAAGAAATATTTGTCTGAAAAGAATAAATTGCTAATTTTCAGATGCCAAGATTTAAATTGCCAGGTTTGTAGATTTCAAACAAGACTAAAACTCTAGCTAGTGTGAGGTTGTGCCAAAGGCATTGCTTTACACTGAATGTTAACACCAGCATGTTCACAATGACAATGCAAACATTCTGAGTATATATGATGTTTACCATGTTCACCATCCAACATCACTGGCATCGCTTTGTGCTGTTATGCAGTAACTATGCACTACATATAGGAGAAACATTTAGCTAGCCTGAGCCTACGCTGTGATAACTCAGATTCTTGCGACGCCTAATCCTAATTAAAAAAAAACACACAAAAATAGTATCTACCGCCACAGTGTGAAAGGTTTTTGCTAGGGCTGCATAATTGTTAAGGACAATGGCTACATAATCATAATGACTGCGTTATTAAGATGCTGTAAAAGGTTCAAAGGTGAAAACATAATTTAGCCACAATGTGCCAGTTTTTGGGGTCAATGTGCCAATGTATGTGTTTGTGTTTTGCGCAGGACTATTTCTAGGCTGCATACCACCACACAACACAAAAAGCCAACAGAGTGGTATCAATCTGGCAATCTAACTCAAAGCAAGAAAGAGATTTCCCAAAGTGTCAAACTATTCCTTTAAACTTGTGCAATCAACTAATGATAATAAACCCTTTAAAAAAAACATCCAATCCAATATATTTTGTATTGTTGCTAGACATAACATTTTATCCAAGACGTAATCAATCCAACTACGCTTCAGGTGCTACATTTGAGAAAATCTCCTTTTACAGCAGTACTATAAATCTAGGATTTTTTTGTGTGTTCTTTTGACAAAAATGTGCTGTTGAAACTTACAAGATATAGATATTCCTTGATCAGGTCATCTGCCTCTTCTCCCAGGAAGATGATGAGAGCCTTCAGAATACACTCTCTCCCAAGATGAAGATCCTCTGTCTTGGGCAAAATAATCTTGATTAATTTTATTTTTCCACATATCTGAAGACAGACATTCTTACTTTTAAACTCCTACATTTGCTTTATTTAAAAACAGAAATCTATGATGTTAGAGTCCATAAAAAACGAGAGTGTGTGAGCTCAACAGGTAACTCTCCGCTCCAGTTGCCAGCAACACCGCCATCTCTCTCTCCCTGTCCCTCTCTCTCTCTCTCTCTCGTCCACACACAACCTGCGTAGTGATCTATACCTGAAAGGAGCTGCTCTCCTCCTGCAACAATATTCTGTCTCAAACTTCTCAAACTTACTGAAGATTTTACACAGAGATAGTAAATCAGTGTAATTAGCTTGTTTACTGCATACATGTCTGTGGATTCATGTAATCCTGCAATACGACAAGCTCCACTTGACAAGCTCCAGTCTTTAACTGGACACAGTCACATCCATGAAAATGACAGAAACATGTTAATTATAATCACGTTAACAAAAAAAATATACGATGACCTTAATGGGTGGAGTATCCTTTCCCTTGATTTTGGTGATAGAATCAGATCAATTAAGATGAATATTCTCCCCAGATTATTATATCTTTTCCACACACTTCCAAACACTTCCCATCAAAATTTCTTCAAAACTATTTTGAGAATCAAATAAACATATCTCACGATTCATTTGGAATAATAAAAGACCTAGAGTAAAACTCTCTACCCTTCAGTTACCTATGGAGATGGGGGGGCTGACCCTCCCATCATTGAAGGGTTATTATATATCAGATCAACTGAGGCCTATAGTATGCTGGTGTAATCCATTTTACAAAGCTAAGTGAAAGACAATAGAGTTTACTTTCTTAGACATACCAGCCCAGGTACTAATAGGCTGTGTTGATAGGGAGAAGCAAATACCGCAGACAGAAAGTCAGTGAGTAAATTTTTCATTAAAAATATGGATAGAAGTTGTTCAATACTTTCAACTCCAGAGTTAAACTGCTTAGCTGGCCAGCATATGACCCTGATTACATGCCGCCATTGTATGATCATGGATATAGACAATGGGATTATTCTGGCATCACTAGTTTATGCAAGATAGTTAAAAATTGGGATAATTTATGTCAAACATACAGGTTAAGCAAACAGGACTTTTTCAGGTACCTACAACTTCGTGATGATTTTCACAAAAGGTTAAAGGCCATAGTCCAAAAAAGTAACCAATTGTTATTTAATTATTTGTTGATGCTTATAACTCTAGATCTGATAAACGACTAATAAGCCAGTTGTACTATGGCATCACATCACTGAAAAATGATTCCACAGACTATGTGAAACAATGATGGGAAAAAGACCTAGACATTGAAATAACTGAGGACACATGGATGAGAGTCTGGACAATACAGTTGTCCCCAACCAACTACAACCACCTCCTTGGAGAGACTTCTGCTGGAAAAGCTTGATTCGTTTTTTTATTACCCCTAAACAAAAAGCTAAACAAACTGGAACCCAGTTAGGCTGCTGGAGAGAATGTGGGGAAATCATGGTCGATCATGCCCATGTTTTTTGGTCTTGTCCCTCAATTCAGTTTTTTTGGAAGAATGTGGCAACAATTATCACAAATGTTTGGGTTTTAGTATTGATATAACATTCACTTCTGTTTCTTGGTCACATCCCTGATAAGTAAAGATAATAAATACCTCTTAAAGATCTTGCTGGCGGCAGGGAAAAAAGCTTTTATAAAGCATTGCCTTCAGAGGAATGGACCTACTGTAGCCCTGTTTGTTTGTATAGATAAACACTTGCACCTTTTTGAACAGTTGACTTATACTATACAACTCCAAAAAGAGCTGAGAGAAAAAAAGGTGGAAAAAATGGTCTATTTACATAGCTGAAGAGAGGGAGCTGGTATAACTTTTATTGTATGTTACTTTGCTCTGATTATGTTAAACCCTTTCTATGATGACCTGTATATGTTGTCCACCCCAAGGCATCAGTTTGGTTCTTTCTTTATTTCTTTCTAGTTTATCTTTCCTTTTTGCTTTAAGTTGTACAATATGAAAATGTTTAAAAATAAAAAGTTTCAAAAAAAGAAAATTACAGAAATGAGAGGTACAATAGCTGGAAGTCAAGCTAGTTTCCAGAGACAATACCCTGCTGCCACCACAAGAGGGCAGTAAATTACATGATGAATGCAAACAGGCATGCTTTCTGGGACAAAAGTTGTTCTGACATCAGATGTAAGGGGAGATATCACTTCAACCTAAGTATTGTTGTAATTGATGTCTATGTGTACGTCTCTTTAGCGTTACGAAATAGATAAACTGTGACACCCCTCTAAGTCACCAAGGAAAACCAGGGTCTCCTTTGATGAAACAGATCTACCTGGTTCATAGTGTCCATGATGTCAGCAGTCTTTTGGCGTGTTGCCCCTCCTTTGGCACGAATAACTCTGGTCAGCTGACTTGAGTGCATGTCTAACTAGGCCATGAACTTCTCCTCAAGAGGAACAGCCATGAGTCTCTGGAACTCTGCATTGATCTGAAACAAAACAAAAAAGACAGTGTCATACTTAGTCTTATCCACACTGAATTATGACCATCTCATAAAAGCTTGCTGTAACAAAACCAAGATGCAAACATTGATCACTTCAGTTCCATTATACCTCCTTCTGTTATAACAGTGCAGGCCATCTTTCCTTGAAGTCCTGAATGCTAGGTGCTTGGTTTACCACCTCCTGTCATCTGTAGGCAAATGTGAGAGCCATTTTGTCTGCGATGACCCTTTCATTGTTCCTTATTCCGATCTCTGTCAAAAACACATGTCTCGTTTTTTTCAAGGCTTTCCAGAGTCTTGCCAATAGAAAAAGATCGATAAAAGTTAGCTTCAGCTTATTTTGGTCTCTTCACTTTAGCAGGGAAATCATCTGTTGGAGCTTTGGATTTCATGGAATTTACCGACAGCTCTGGACACCCCAGCAATTTGAGCTGAGTCCTGTAGTTTCCCATTTTGTACTTCAGTCGCTGTTTCCAACTGTAGCATCCATTGAATGAGGTTCTTTCAAACAAGGGTGCTTCTTGATTAAGGCCTCTGCAACTATGCAGAAATGTGCATCATCTGGGTAGGCTTTGTACTTTTCTTCTGCTAATCTACTCAGGATATCAGATTTGATTCGGGAGCTAAGAGTCTGTTACAGCCTGGCTGGGGTTTTTCCCCAGTGTTTCCTTGTGTGTCTTTCCTCTGTCTCCTCTTCCCCTGTGTTCTTGTGTGTTTCCTTCCGGCAGGGTCGTGGTGCAGCACTGGCAGCGTGACACACCGGCAGCCCATCATTCATCAAGCCAGTTTAAAATCCCCGGTTGATCAGCCACTCTCTGACAGATTGTTCTGCTTGTTTCGAGGTAACACTTCAGGCCATTCTAGTCCCTTGTGTTTGAACTTAGATATTCGCTTCGTGTTTTCTCCAGAACAAAGTGCTCATCTGTGTTTCTCCTTGCTCCAGAGTTTTCCTGCACCAGTGCTGCTACCTGCTCCTGCTGGGAGACCAATCCTGCTCCCGCAACCCTGACTCTCCCTCTGTCTCCACACTCCGCAGCCATTACCTGTCACGCCACTCACCAGCTGGATTCATCAACTTCCTAGCTTAATGCCTGGAAAAAAGACTTTGACCACTCCAATCTGCTGAAGTCTAACAACAAACCTTCCTTTTTCTTTCACCTGCTTGTCTGTCTCTGAATCTGCTCCGGGGTCCAATCCTGACAAAAGTACGAGCCTTCACAGAGTCATCATTTTGTGGCTCACTTGGTACTCAGAATTTCCATTTTCAAGTTGCAGCTCTGTGTCATATGAAAATTGAAGAATTGTAAATTTCTCTGGCCACGGCTGTTTTCGAGATGACACAGATTCAGGGGATGAGAAGATTGATGTGTAATTTGATGCCAATCAAACACAGTCGTCAGACTCAAATGAAAGAGAATTAGATGATGTGTTCTCAGTGGCACTGATCAAAGGTGGATTTGTTCGCTAGTGGATTACCTTGATTGTCCCCAATCCTTAAGTTTAGCAGTAAAATTCAGATTGAAGAAGTCATTGCCAAAATCTTGATCCATGTATTGCAGTCTGGTGTTGCCCTTTAACCCAAAGGTAGTCTTTATCTTGCTGAGAAGGTCACCTAGTGATTCTGGTATGTAATTTGGAAGAGTCAGTTTTTCAGTGTTGTTCTCCTCCAAAATCACCTTCAGTCTTGCAGGTGTTGAACCAGCCATGGCAGTCTGAGAAAAGAGCACAAGCACAGTTACTAAGGTTTGACGTTAGGCAAATCCCCTCTAGGAGTTTAATGACTCTGATTTGGTTGCCTATTTCCGTGAAGTAGGATAATATGAGGGAGAATTTATTGTAGGACTGTTGTATAAGACTGCATTAATTTTAGTTAGGTAGACCTAATAAACTGGCAACTGAGTTCAGATAAGCAGGTGTATTATTCACATGGTTAATTTAACATTTTACATGTGCATTATCCTGCTAAAGTTAAATGACTTAATAAAAATGGCAACTTAGTGTACATCCCTGTCCAATTAACTTCTGCTGACTGCATTCCAGCAGCCTATTTAAAAACTGACACATGACTTACTCTAGCCTAAACCTCAATGTTGGTTTTAATGAGTTCAGATCTTCTTGTAAACACCCTCCTGCAGTCTTTGCATCTCCACATGCAGCATAATGCTAGAAAAACAAAGAGACAGGGTTTACCAGGCATATGTTGGCAAGTCAAAATACTGTGTCATCTAATTTTTGAAAAATTATTACAACATTAACAAAAGCTGTTGTCAAACCTCAAATTAATAGTCACATTAACTACCACATCACCTGCATGTCACTTCACATTTAATGTAACTTGTGAAATAAATTTCAGTTAAATTATTTTGTTCACTCCAGAACACAATGTCCTGTACATACTGTAACAATACATCCTTGTTAACAGAACTGTAGTAGTGTATTCTATAAGTATAACTTACCTTAAGTAGTGCAATGAGTCTTGTGTCTAGGGTTGAAGTAACCACCATCAGTCCAGGAAAGTAGAATGAGAAGAAAATTGAAAGTCCATTAATATTACAGGGAGGGGAAATTTCTATGCCCTGCCATTGAGGCTGGTCCGCATAACAAGATACTATGACAGATAGGTTTGGTGCTCTTGGTCCGCAGCCATACGCACCTCCGCGTGTTCATGACAATGGCATGCAAACTGTTACAGGTCAACGATATTAATTATTTAGCGGCAATGAGGGCAGCGGCAGTAAACTGAAGCTTTTAAAAAGCACCACAGTTATGATAAAATTGCACCTACCATATCACCGTGGCCATGGTTCTCTGAGTATAGCTCAAAAGTTAGGACCGTGCGTGCCAACATGTAAACTGAAACTCCGTAGACAACCAAGAACTGCGTGCGGGAGTGCTGTAACGGCTTTGGTGGCAGGGAAACCAAAGTTATAACAAAGTCACATCTTCTAAGCTGAGGTTAGCATTACCTAGCTCAGTATTGCTGTTAATGTGCAATCAGCTACATCTGTACACATCATAAATATACAACTTTCAGTCATTAAGCCATCAGAGTCCCACCCTCAAAACCAACCAGTTCTCTAGCGAACTACAATAGCTGGTTCAGTTCATTGCATTTACAAAAACTTAAACAACAAAATTTAAACAACCAATTAATGTGGATCATTTTCTATATAACATAATACATTATTTGAAAAACAAAATGTAATTTTGTCTTGCATTACACTTACCTTAATTCCGAGTTACCGATGCACGACAAAATGGCGTCTCAACTGCAGGTGGAAAAATGTGGAAAAGAGATTAAAGTAATCAGAATCAGAATCAGAATCAGTTTTATTGCCAAGTATGTTTTCACATACAAGGAATTTTTTCTGGTGATTGGTGCAATTGATCAGCAACAGTGGGGCTCTCTAGCCTTGTTGATGAGGCTAATAGCAGATGGGAAGAAACTATTTTTGTGGCGAGAGGTTTTGGTCCTGAAGGACCGCAGCCTCCTGCCAGAGGGGAGTGTCTCAAAGAGTTTGTGTCCAGGGTGGGAGGAGTCAGCTACAATCTTCCCTGCACGCCTCAGAGTCCTTGAGGCGTACAGGTCCTGGAGGGACGGAAGATTGCAGCCAATCACCTTCTCAGCAGAGTGGATGATACGCTGCAGTCTGTTATTGTCCCTCTCCGTGGCAGCAGCGTACCAGATGGTGATGGAGGAGGTGAGGATGGACTCAATGATGGAGGTGTAGAAGTTCACCATCATAGTCCTTGGCAGGTTGAACTTCTTCAATTGCCTCAGGAAATACATCCTCTGCTGAGCTTTTTTGATGAGGGAGCTGATGTTTAGCTCCCATTTGAGATCCTGTGTGATGGTGGTTCCCAAGAAGCGAAAATGCTCCACGGTAGCCACGGGGGAGTCACACAGGGAGATGGGGGTGGGTGGGGCTGGGCTCTTCCTGAAGTCCACTATCATTTCCACTGTCTTCAGAGTGTTTAGCTCTAGGTTGTTCTGCCTGCACCAGGTCACCAGACGCTCAGTCTCCCACCTGTAGGCAGACTCATCGCCATCAGAGATGAGTCCAATGAGAGTGGTGTCGTCTGCAAACTTCAGGAGCTTGACAGACTGATGGCTGGAGGTGCAGGTGTTGGTGTACAGGGAGAAGAGCAGAGGAGAAAGAACGCAGCCTTGCGGGGATCCAGTGCTGATGGTCTGGGAGTCAGACACGTGCTTTCCTAGCTTCACGTGCTGCCTCCTGTCAGACAGGAAGTCGGTGATCCACCTGCAGGTGGAGTCAGGCACGCTCAGCTGGGAGAGCTTGTCCTGCAGCAGAGCCGGGATGATGGTGTTGAAGGCAGAGCTGAAGTCCACAAACAGGATCCTGGCATAGGTCCCTGAGGAGTCCAGGTGCTGGAGGATGAAGTGGAGAGCCATGTTGACGGCGTCGTCTACAGACCTGTTGGCTCTGTAGGCGAACTGCAGGGGGTCCAGGAGTGGGTCAGTGATGGATTTGAGATGGGACAGGACAAGGCGCTCAAATGATTTCATGACCACAGAGGTCAGGGCAATGGGTCTGTAGTCATTTAGTCCTGCGGGCCTTGGTTTTTTGGGGACAGGGATGATGGTGGAGGATTTTAAGCAGGCTGGCACGTGGCAGGTCTCCAGTGAGGTGTTGAAGATGTCCGTGAACACTGGAGACAGCTGATCAGCACAGTGCTTCAGGGATGATGGAGAGACAGAGTCAGGACCGGCTGCTTTGCAGGGGTTCTGCTTCTTAAAAAGCCTGTTGACATCTCTCTCCAGGATAGAGAGAGACGTTCCTTTGGTAGGGGAGGAGGGGGGTTCTGATGTGGCTCTGATGTGGAGGTTAGTGTCAGGCTTGTCCCACTGTCTTTCAAAGCGGCAGTAGAACTCATTCAGATCGTTGGCCAGACGGAAGTCATTAATGGAGTGGGGGGGTTTAGGTTTGTAGTTTGTGATCTTTCTGAGCCCTTTCCAGACAGAAGCAGAGTCATTGGCTGAGAACTGGAGCTGAAGTTTCTCAGAGTACAGTCGTTTAGCTTCTCTCACCGCCTTGCTAAACCTGTACTTGGACTCTTTAATGACGTTAGATGCACAACACGAAGAGAAACCACGAGAGACACTTAACTCAAATGGTTTTACTAAAATGAGAATAGCAAATTAAGGTGTAATTCAAGTTGATATAGTCCAGAAAAGTTGACAAATGTCACTGAAGCAGAAAAATTATTGTGACTCTTTCAAAACATTACATTACTGCAACTACTGCTCAGATACACTTTTTTACAGTGTAATCTGGCTGTTTTTTTTTTTACTATACTGTGGGGATGGTGGAATGTGTCCCATTTCAGAAATTCAATGAAGCTGTCGTCTATCACATCCTCAAAAAAGAGAGAGAGAAACAGAAGCATAGATACAGACAGCAGTCATAGAGATGAACAGGCCAGTGTCAGCAGGATAATATCCTGTCAGGAGTGGATGTTCATACAATCTCCAATATGTGATCCACCAGTGTATTAGTGCATGTCCTGCACACATCGTGCTTTCCACAGCATATAAAGCTTCCACCAGTGTATTAGTGCATGTCCTGCATGCATCGTGCTTTCCACAGCATATACAGCTTCCACCAGTGTATTAGTGCATGTTCTGCACGCATCGTGCTTTCCACCGCATATACGCCTCAGACCTCTCAAGTTAGTAGTATTGGCTTGGCCTTGTTTTTTTTTTTTTTTTTTGTGTTTTTTTTGCCTTTATTATAGAACAGTGCAGACTGACAGGAAAGGGGTTAGAGAGAGGGGAATGACATGCAGGAAAGAGTCGGGCCGATAGGGAGTTGAACCGGCGACTGCCTACGTGGTACGTGCCCCAACCACTCGACTACCGGGCCGCCCCTGGCTTGGCCTTCTAAAGTTCAATAATAAAAATGTCATGTTGAAGTGATTTCCTTTCAGAATTCATTTCTTATTTGTCAGAACTGTTTAATCTCCTCAGCTCAAATTTGAGATGGTTTTAAATACATAGAGCCAAAAACCAAAATAATTTGTACTTTTTCTAGGCCTTATACCATAAAGCCTAGATAAATAGTGTCTAGATAAATCAGTGTCAGCCATATATACTCTGGGAAAAGACCTCGATAAATAACCAGCTTGTGACAAAAACCTTGAATTGCATGTTGGAAGTTTTATGATGTGTACACCACACCATCCACCCTGATCTCCTCCCAGATTTTTGCGGTAATATATCAGTGGCATGCTACCTCTGCCTGCTATTAGTAGATGACAGAAGTTGGGACATTCATTTGTTTTCCACATTAGGTATTTAGAGTGGAGTAGGAGCTCCACACTAAATTGTTTTTAGCAACAACATGTAAGTAGAAGAACACTGGTGTAGCGGACATATGTGGCCTGGCATCAGCCACAAGCCATCAAAAGAAGTTCATAGGAAGGACATGCAGAGTTATGGACACAAAATTGACACTTTCTTACTCTCCTCAGCATCAAACTATCAAATTGATAGGGAGCAGAGACAAAGCATCCCTCCTCCACAAACAGATCAGCTCTATATGTCTCTGTGACCTAATAAAGGTCATATACACCCAGACCATGGGTCAAAGGGTCATCTCCAGAGGATCAAGAAATGCCCACAAGATTGGAGTAAACAACCAGATTCTCCAAATTTGTAACAATAAGACTCTGAATTAGAATTTGATTATTACTGATATAGGAAAAGTAACACCAAAAGGACTATGATTAACACTAAGGTCGTAATCCTGAACTCTCTCTCACTTGCACACACACACACACACACACACACACACACACACACACACACAAACTATGTGTAGCGCCCTGCTATAAATGATATGTATTTACATGTGTTTGGTTTACAAATATTAAGCATAATTTTGCAATATTGCTGGTTAAATTAGTTCTATGGTGAAATAAGCTTGAATTAATACAGAGAAATTAATAAGTGCACTTCATTTGGGGAAGGTACTAAAATGTTCCATGTTCTTTATGGTCTGTGAATGTCTCATGACGTTTCTTTTGTTTATTTGAGTAACCAGGTATCAATCTGTTATTAGCAAATCCGTGCCTGTCAGAGATGAGTGTCAACTACCTACCGGATTCTGAAGAGGGTGGGACTAAAAAAAGAGAGGAGACGAGGCTCGGGCTAGTAACGGGGAGAGACGAGGAAAAAGAGTGACACACCATGGAAAAGTAGTTGTAAGCCATTTGAAACCGTTCAAAGTTACTGTTGTTACTAAAACCTTAAACCGGAGGGTCTCTTTGTGTGTTACCGGTACCAAATGTGGAAGTGAGCCGAGTTCAAAGCTGTTTCAGCCGGGAATTGTACTGAATGTCTGCGACGCCATTATCATTGTGTATAGAGCTAGAGTTATATAGAGTTAGTGTATAGAGCTGCCTCCTGTCTGACAGGAGGCAGCACGTGAAGCTAGGAAAGCACGTGTCTGACTCCCAGACCATCAGCACTGGATCCCCGCAAGGCTGCGTTCTTTCTCCTCTGCTCTTCTCCCTGTACACCAACACCTGCACCTCCAGCCATCAGTCTGTCAAGCTCCTGAAGTTTGCAGACGACACCACTCTCATTGGACTCATCTCTGATGGCGATGAGTCTGCCTACAGGTGGGAGACTGAGCGTCTGGTGACCTGGTGCAGGCAGAACAACCTAGAGCTAAACACTCTGAAGACAGTGGAAATGATAGTGGACTTCAGGAAGAGCCCAGCCCCACCCACCCCCATCTCCCTGTGTGACTCCCCCGTGGCTACCGTGGAGCATTTTCGCTTCTTGGGAACCACCATCACACAGGATCTCAAATGGGAGCTAAACATCAGCTCCCTCATCAAAAAAGCTCAGCAGAGGATGTATTTCCTGAGGCAATTGAAGAAGTTCAACCTGCCAAGGACTATGATGGTGAACTTCTACACCTCCATCATTGAGTCCATCCTCACCTCCTCCATCACCATCTGGTACGCTGCTGCCACGGAGAGGGACAATAACAGACTGCAGCGTATCATCCACTCTGCTGAGAAGGTGATTGGCTGCAATCTTCCGTCCCTCCAGGACCTGTACGCCTCAAGGACTCTGAGGCGTGCAGGGAAGATTGTAGCTGACTCCTCCCACCCTGGACACAAACTCTTTGAGACACTCCCCTCTGGCAGGAGGCTGCGGTCCTTCAGGACCAAAACCTCTCGCCACAAAAATAGTTTCTTCCCATCTGCTATTAGCCTCATCAACAAGGCTAGAGAGCCCCACTGTTGCTGATCAATTGCACCAATCACCAGAAAAAATTCCTTGTATGTGAAAACATACTTGGCAATAAAACTGATTCTGATTCTGATTCTGATTCTGATTCTGATTAGCCTCGTCCCCGCTAGCTGGGAGAAGGACACCGCGTGTGTGTGAGGGAGAAATATTTTGCGCCGAGTTTCCTGAGTGAGTATGGACATTATTTGAACTGGTGACAATATGAAAATGTATGAGAACCAACAGTGAGTTTATTAGTGTTTTGAAATTCTGCTTAGTGCGCCTGCCTACCTCTGGACCTATAGCCCGCCATGTATGCCTACCCCTGGTCTGCTGCTGCTGTAGAGGGTGCTCAGGATCCACGCTGTTGCCAGAGAACCTGCTACTGCACCAGGATGTGTCAGCAGGACTAGTGTTCTTAATCTCCTTTCACCTTATTCCTCTGAGCCGAGGGTTTGAGGAAACTGTGGTTATCCGTGAGTACTGAGAAACACTTTCACAAAGATACATGAGCTCCAACACAACATGCACGCCAACGATATGTTACCATAACTGACTTACAAAACCCCAGGTATTTTTATTTTATTTTATGGACTCAAAGGTTCACCAGGAAAAAAAAAAATAAAGGGTGATTGCCTATGTTTTCTTTCTGTGTAATAAACGTTCTTTCTGTTGCAATGTGTATTTGCAGTCACAGGGTTTATTTGAATGTGGTGTTATTAGGGCTATAGTGTGTTAAAGGTACATGCATGGGAGTGTTAAAGCTCACATTGACAATATAGCTATAAAATAAGCTACCCAGGCCCTCTCTGCACCCTAGGCAGAGTCATTTGCTCTAGTTTAAGTAAACACATTACAAGGTTAATATTTTAGTAGACACCCGCTACTTCAGCTCCCATGCTAAAGGTGTCCTCAGGTATAAGGGATTTTACCATGACAATTCTGTAATAAATTAGAGTTGGTTGGGAGGGCTACATAAGGTTTACTGCTCTTCCTCTTTCCCTTTTTAGATAACAGAATCTTAAATTAGGCTTTAAGCCACATTCCAAGCCTAACTAGTCACTCTTCACAGACACAGATCTAAGTAAAATTAAAAATCAACTGGGATGTAACATATAGATTTGAAGATAATAGCTTTCATATGACCAAACGATCACCATTCTACACACAAGGTGACAATCGCCTGAAGCTGAAACCTCGGAGAGACACTGGCAGAACTGTCACCTTGGTAACAGATGACACCTCTGGGAAGAGGTCAAGATTACTATTCAGCTGCTTTGGTTCCAGCCAGTTCTCCTTCTGCTCATGACTGGGTTGATGTCGAGATAAGATAATATTCATTCATCAGATTACATTCGTAAATAAAGTAGCTTATCATTTAGTTGTATAGCATATTTGCAAATAGCCACCAAACATTCTCTCCCACCACTGCATAAACCTGGTCTTCTATTCCATTCTTCATCCTACTAGACATTGTATTTACTCTGTAAATAGTAGCAATGCTAATAAATGTCTGAAAATCGGTCATTGTGCTGTTGTGTTTCGTTGAAGTAGAGATTAGAGATCCATTGAATTGAGAAGTCACTGAATTTATGGATTCATAAATTTTTGTCTCTTTGGAGACTGGTGCCCCATTCACTAGGATTTCAGATTATGATGATGTGGCCTGGGTATGCTACACTGGTTTATCACCCAGTTTTGTGCCTCTCATAGATAGCCGTCAATGGTATAATGCCATACATGAACAAGATTTATTCAGCAGCCACAAACACAGCACCTGAGCCCTATTTGTAGCATCAGTTTGCCTATCCATGTCCCACTGAGGAAGAATTAACATTATTTGACTAACAATAAATTAAACATTACAGCAATAGAGAAAATCTGCTTTGTTCAGTTGGCTCTTTATGTATCAGTTCAGCTTGTCACTGTTGTACAACATGAGCTCAGGGCTAGAATGTCAACCTACAGTGTCTCTAAAGTTTTCAATAAGTGGAACAAACAATACAGTTATTTACAGTAGCTACATATTTTAAACTGTTAGGTTGGTCCCTCTCAGGAAATGACAACCTCCATCATGTCAGTGGTGCATCTGTAGAAATTCACAAGCACCTTTTGGTGGAGGTTGGGTCTCTTTAGCCTCCTCAGGGAATAAAGCCATTGTTGTGCCTTACCCACCACTGCTGCAGTATTGACACCCCAGGAGAGATCCTCGGTGATGTAGATGCCTTGAAACTTGAAACTGGGGACTCTCCGCCTCCTCTGAGTAGATGTGTACTGGACCGTGTGGCATCTTCCTGTTTGTCCTAAAATCCACAATTATTTCTTTGGTCTTTTGGGTGTTTAAGACCAGGTTGTTGTCGGCAAACCACATCAACAGGTTCTGAACCTCCTCCCTGTATGCAGCGTCATCGTTGTCTGTGATGAGTCTTACTGTATCATTCGCAAACTTAACAGTTGTGTTTGAGCCGTGGATGGGCTGGCAGTCATGGATGAAAAGCACATAAAGGAAGGGGCTCAGCACACAGCCTTGGGGGACACCAGTGCTCAGGGTAAGGGTGGATGATGTATGCTTTCCTAGTCTGACATTTGAGGGGGGTTGATGAGGAAATCCTGGATCCAATTGCATAAGGATAACGTTAGTCTCAGTGTGTGGAGTTCGTCAACCAGTTTTCCCAGTAAAATGGTGTTGAAGGGCAAGCTGAGGTCGACAAACAGCATCCTGATGCAATTGTTGCATTTTTCCAGATGAAGAGTGGAGAGCTACTCAGATGGCATTCTTGGTCGATCTGTTTGCTTTGTAAGCAAACTGGTGTTGTCTGTGTCGACTGGGGTGGTGTTTTTGATGTGGTTGAGAACCAGTCGTTCAAAGCATTTTGAGATGGTCAGGTCACTGTAGATGTTTTGGGTACAAGCACGATGGTGGTCGATTTGAGGCCTGCAGGGACTGTGCTTGATGCTAGAGAGAGAGTTTGAAGATTTATGTGAATACCTGAGTACCAAGCTGGTCTGTACAGGCCTGGAGTATTCGCCTTTGTTCACCATCTGGCCTGGCTTCTTTGTGTGTATTGACACGGCAGAGGGCCTGCTGCACCTTGTGGATGTGGAGAACCAAAGTCTGTGGGTGCCCAGACAGTGTGAGGCTGGCTGGAGGTTGGTTATTGTCCTTGTCAAACCGAGCAAATAAGTTTTTCAGCTCCCCCACTGGAATTGCGTTGTGGTCGACTGGCGTGTGCTTTGTGTTATTTTTCCTTTTGTAGTCTGTTTTGGCCTGGAGGCTCTCTTGCCGTGGGTTGGACTTGCTGTTGAAGTCCTCCTCTATTTGTCCTTTAGAGGTGTTTTTTGCTGACCTTATGTCTCTAGGTTTGCTCTGGCAATGCTGTTGGCTGAGGTGTCTCCTGATTTGAAGGCTGCGTTCATGGCCTTGAGCAGCTGCTTGACTTTACTGTTTCATACATGGTTTCTCATTTGGGTACACTTTCATGGTTTTGCTAACAGTTACATTGTCCATGCAGTAGTTAATGTATGACAGTACAGATGAAGTATACCCCTCCAGGTCTGTCTGGTGGGAAAATATATTCCACTCTATGTGTTCAAAGCAGTCCTGGAGTTTAGAGATAAGTCCCTCAGGCCAACTTGTTCTGCTGGTGGGTTTAGCACTGTTAGCAAGGGCTTTGTGTACTTGGATCAGAAACAAAGAGGCAGTCTGACTGTCCGAGGTCGGGGTTGGGTCTGGCCCTGTAAGCATCCTTTATATTGGTGTAAATATGGTCTGAGGTGTTCTTACCCTGGATGCACATTTCCCATGTTTGTATAGCCTGGGAAACAGTCCTGGGGTTTGTCAAGTTAAAATCCCCAGCGATGATAAAGTCTGTCAGGGTGTGTGTTCTGTTGTAAACTGATTGCCATCATTCCCACCATAACCTTCAGTACTGCTTATGTCACAGTCAACTGTGTCCTGCCTCTTATCTTTATATCTATTTAATAATAAACCAAAATAAAGGCTAAAGAGCAGCTTGTCCAGTTTTCCTCGCTACTGTCTTGTTTTTTCTTAGATACCCAGAGTGATGACAATAAGATGATATATACATTTTATGGTTATGCTAAAACAAAATTGTCATCACAAATAAAGCATTAATTACTTACATTTAACAATCACAGTATTCACAATCACTCAAAATCTTCAAAGGGAGGCACATAAAAAGCAGATGTTCATTGCTTCTCTCTCTATTCTACAAGTTACAACCTTAAAAGCAGCAGGCGAATAAGCTGATGTGACACACAACAAGCAGTGCTGCAGTGACAATCAGCTGGTTGCAGTGTGTGTGTGTGTGTGTGTGTGTGTGTGTGTATGTGTGTGTACGTGTATACACGTGTTATTGTTGCAAATATGGGTTATATCCGGTTATTTACATGAGACTATGGCAAGGCAAGTTAAACTTCAAATTAATTTAATACAACAAATAATGATGATGATAATAATAAGGTGATAAATTAATGGGAAAACAAGCCAAATATCGTCTTGACATTGGCAAAGGCATAAGCAATCAGGGATCACTTTGATGACTGTCAATCACAGAGATCATCGTCCATCTGAACAACCCTGCTGGGAACCAAAAGCCCGTTTGTAACTGGATTTTATGGGAAAGTGAGCAAGAGAAAGGGAGAAGCTTGAATTGGGAGAAACTGAGTGTTGAAAAGACCGGAGTATTTGTACTGTGGCTGATGAGATAATGGCTTGCAGATGTGGTACTCTGAAGAGCCAGGTAGAATAAGCCCCATGCCCACAGCACCTACATACGAACACAGACAAGCCAGACACAAGGGAACATAGGGAGAGCACAGAGAGACAAGGGAAAACCTGGGGAGAAAAACCAGAAAGGAACTGGCACACAGACAAACCGTGAAACTCAGAGCACTTAAGGATAGGAGAAAAATATTTTGTCTGTTAATTTCTGAAAAAGTCAACAGTGCTTTGAAGCGCAAAACAAGACATGTTAGGTTTATTAACATTTAACCAAAACCACATGCTGACCCAGGACATAATAGACTGAATGGTTTGCACAAAAGCTGCTCTTAAACTCCCCCCTTTTTTAATCTTTACAATTCTTTTGAAGTATTGAATTCAACTCAAAAATACCTTGTATCTCCAATTTTGGTGACTGTCAAGCTTTCATTAGTTCAAAGAAAAGCATTCTCCTCCACAGTTTAAAACTCCTATTAGACTCACAAACCTTTAGAAACAGGTCATCAGGACACTGTCAGAACCCCACTGTCATCCCACCAAGACTGAATGTATTTTTATGCCTCCACGCCAGTGACAGCTGGAGCTGGAGCCATATTGTTTTCAGGTTGTCCATACATCCATCTATCCATACATATCCATCCCATTCTCATTCTCAGTAACACCTTGATTGAACGTGTTTCGTGTTAGTGTCATGCTGTGTGTTTTTGTCTGCTGTCCTTCCAGGTACCGCCCTCCTGCACCAAGTGGGTGAGCGCACCGGTGTCCCATTGCTCATTAAAGCCGGTATAAAGGCTGGGAGTGGAGATGTGCAGGTACCAGTGGGTCAGATGGCAGAGTGAGGCTGTGTGTGTGTATGTGAGCTAGCAAGTGGTGACGGCTCTGATCATTGTTATCGGCCAGTGGGCCAGTTTTTGTGTGTGCACCAGATACTGTCTGCGTGTTACTCCCTGTGGCTGGGAGGGTGTTCTCTCTCTGTCTGGTGTGTTGCTCTTAAAGGTTTTTTGGTTAACTTATTTAATTTATAATAAATTGGCTTATTTGTGACCTTACTATTGTTTCCTAGTTATTCCTTCTCCCCGGTTTTATTTAACATTGTTACTCCCCACTCCCCTGGACCACTTGGGGACGTAACAGAACGTCTTACAATTTGGCCCAAACATTTCCTGGGAGTCAAGGATGAACTGATTGCATTTTGGTGGTCAAAGGTCGAGGTCACAGTTACCTCACAAAACATGGTTTTGGCCTTGTAAAAAGACAATATTTTGGAAGTACAAGTTTTCTACCTGACAACTCTCTCAGCACCAGCTAAATGAATACCTGGAGAGAAAAATATGTGTATTTATTCAAAACCAGCAGAATATATGGTCACGCCAGTATGTTGGATTGTAATAAAGCTCGTTTGAATACCTTTTTCTATATGCATTATTATTTTTTTATTTGCACAAAGAGAGAGCTTGATATCATTGCTCAATCATTTGCTACCTCAGGCAGTTCGAAGGTGAATGGAGGAAAGGTTGTAATTTGTTTGTGCCTCGGTTTAATTCTGCAATTGTGTGTCTATGTGTGATGGCCACACATTTCCAACTGTATTTTTTTTTTTTATCAGCAACTGTTGAATTCAGAAAGGTTATCAAGAAAAGGAGGGGGAGGGTGGTATGCAGCGATATAATGGGCTATTTGACAAAAAGCACATACATTTCCTGTATTAAGTAGACAGTTGGGCACCTTGCAGCTGTGTGTTTGGCTTCCTTCTCAGGGCTAAATTACAGTACATCAGCCAGCAGTGTATCTCAGCTGTGAAAGAAAAAGCATTAGCAAACAAATCACCAGTAAAAACTTCTACACAGACTTCCTCCCTGTACTTTGTTTCTACTACCCAGCAGTATTTAAGGGAGAGGTAGATGAATAACTGTGACAGTCCAGAGAGATTTGCATGTGAGATTTTAGCTCTGTATGGTGCCATCACATTTCTCCACACCGCTAATTACTTTAACCCCTGGATGTGATTATTTATGAGGGACAACCCAATTGGTAGATCCATTTTAAACTGTGATTGTGTTTGCGGTTTTAAAACCCTTGCCTGCTAGATTAAATTTAAATTTAAAAGTCAAATGGTTTCATGTAGCATGGTGTAGGTAAAACTCAGTAGTTGTGTGTTTACTGTTTAGCAGACTGGGTTCTGGGGCTGTTTGCTAACACTGAAGATTTCTTGAACTTTTAATGAAAAAGCATGTTGCAATTTATGTGATTGGCAGATAGTTTGTTTTTTTTTGTTTGCCCTGCAAAGATTAAAGGTGCACTGTGTCTTTTGCGATATGCTCTCTTTGTCTTCTTGACCACACAATAAGCCACAGTGAGTAATGGGCCCCAGGCAAATTAAGCAGCTTGATTAACTTCCAAATATACATTGTGTCTTCACAAATGGTGTCTTTCTTTGCTCGAATGGAGTCCTGAAAGAGCTCATGTGGATAGATTTTGTGGTGAATGTAGCCTAAAGCGTAGAGAGGTAGCTGCTGCTCAGAGACAGCTCTGTAGTGGAGATGCCAGAACTGAAATGCAGTTAATGGCTTAGAAGGCAAGCTCGTTTAGTCACATCTACAGCTTTCATGCTTAATGATGATTATCCCATCAGTCCTTCCCTCACTGCAGGCCTCAGAGCTGTAAACAGCATCCTGTGAGGGGGGAGTTGTACACATCAGAACAGACTCACTTCATTATCGCTTTATGAATTTATTCGTTTTAACATGTCATTTGGTCTGTTACTAACTGCTCAAAATAATATTTTCTCAAAACAACACACTTTTTTTCAGTCTATACAAAACAACTTCTTAGTAATTCAATAGAGATGTATAAGACCACAGAACCAGGAGGAAAAAGCTCATAATCACTGTGTTTTAACATGTTATTTTGTCTGGCCAACAACCAAACCTCATACATATGGGATGTATGATCATATATAGTGAAAAAGAAACAAAGTCATAAACTCACAGCAAGGACGTCTTGGAGTGGAATGGATCTGATACTGAAGACATAATGTGTGGAGTTTTCATGTTGTCCTTGTGTCTGCTTTGTTTTCTAGCTCCCATAGTCCAGAGTCATGAAGGTTGTGAGGATTGTGGACTCTAAGCTGCTCATAATCTGTGAGTGGTTTCTGTCTGGTGTTCACAGACAGCTGATTGTTTCTGGTTTTCATTCAGTTGTTGGGGCACAGGTAGGAGCAATTTGGTTATTGGCTTATCATATTAATGATTATCAGTGATAATCACCAATATATATATAAATGTTTACTACAAGTAGTAACCTCGGGGCACCACCCTGTCACCAGGGACCAATGACCAAATTGATGGTTCAAAATACAGTCTCAGAAGGTTAATTGAAGGATAAATTCGAGCACTGACTGTTGTGAATCCAGCTATTATCACAAATATAATCGCAATAATCACAGACAACGACAAGTGAAATTATAACATTTATTAATAAGAGTAATAATTATTCAAAATAACATTACTTAATATTAAACCGATTATAATTCAACTATAACTAAAACAAACATTGGTTACTAACTAGATGATTACAGACAAAACACATATGTACAACCGTGTGTGTGTGTGTGTGTGTGTGTGTGTGTGTGTGTGTGTGTGTGAGAGAGAGAGGATGTGACGAGGTCACGTGAGTGACGTGTCAGTAGGAACCAAGATGGCGGCAGAGTGAGGTACTCGCTAGAGCCAAGATGGCGGCTGGCCGCAGAGCATGAATGGCGTGAACACGAGAACAAGGGGAGGGGCCTTGAGCCTCACGTCGTACGGGCCTTGAGCCTCAAGTATGTTTACACATACAAGGAATTTGTGCTGGTGGTTGGTGCAAACAGTAACATAAATAGACTAAGGGTAAAATAAGAGTAGAATTTACAAGTTAAAAATTAAAATAAGATTAAAATAAAATTAAGATAAAAAATATACAACAAAGATGTGGGATATTTGCAATAATGATAAAGACATGGGGAATGTAGTGCAAAAAATATAGACAATGTTGAAAATATATAAATTTAATCTGTATAGATGTTTACACTGTGCATGTAACAGGAATGAGCAGTAGTTCTATAGGGGGGCTGGGGGGATTGGGGGATTGGGGGGATCAGTGACAGTGGGGCTCTCTAGCCTTGTTGATAAGGAAGAAGCTGTTTTTGTGGCGAGAGGTTTTGGTCCTGAAGGACCGCAGCCTCCTGCCAGAGGGGAGTGTCTCAAAGAGTTTGTGTCCAGGGTGGGAGGAGTCAGCTGCAATCTTCCCTGCACGCCTCAAGGTCCTTGAGGTGTACAGGTCCTGGAGGGATGGAAGATTGCAGCCAATCACCGTCTCAGCAGAGTGGATGATACGCTGCAGTCTGCTTTTGTCCTTCTCAGTGGCAGCAGATGGTGATAGAGGAGGTGAGGATGGACTTGATGATGGAGGTGTAGAAATTCACCATCATAGTCCTTGGCAGGTTGAACTTCTTCAGCTGCCTCAAGAAGTACATCCTCTGCTGGGCTTTCTTGATGAGGGAGCTGATGTTCAGCTCCCACTTGAAATCCTGTGTGATGGTGGTGCCCAAGAAGCAGAAATGCTCCATGGTGGGGGAGTCGCACAGGGTGATGGGGGTGGGTGGGGCTGGGTTTTTCCTGAAGTCCACGATCATCTCCACTGTCTTGAGAGCGTTTAGCTCTAGGTTGTTCTGCCTGCACCAGGTCACCAGATAGTCAGTCTCCCACCTGTAGGCAGACTCATCGCCATCAGAGATGAGTCCAATGAGAGCGGTGTCGTCTGCAAACTTCAGGAGCTTGACAGACTGATGGCTGGAGGTGCAGGTGTTGGTGTACAGGGAGAAGAGCAGAGGAGAAAGAACGCAGCCTTGCAGGGATCCAGTGCTGATGGTCTGGGAGTCAGACAGATGCTTTCCTAGCTTCATATGCTGCCTCCTGTCAGACAGTAAGTCGGTGATCCACCTGCAGGTGGAGTCAGGCACGCTCAGCTGGGAGAGCTTGTCCTGCAGCGGATGATGGTGTTGAAGGCAGAGCTGAAGTCCACAAACAGGATCCTGGCATAGGTCCCTGAGGAGTCCAGGTGCTGGAGGATGAAGTGGAGAGCCATGTTGACGGCGTCGTCTACAGACCTGTTGGGTCTGTAGGCGAACTGCAGGGGGTCCAGGAGTGGGTCAGTGATGGATTTGAGATGGGACAGGACAAAGCGCTCAAATGATTTCATGACCACAGAGGTCAGGGCAACGGGTCTGTAGTCATTTAGTCCTGTGGGCCTTGGTTTTTTGGGGACAGGGATGATGGTGGAGGATTTGAAGCAGGCTGGCACGTGGCAGGTCTCCAGTGAGGTGTTGAAGATGTCCATGAACACCGGAGACAGCTGATCAGCACAGTGCTTCAGGGATGATGGAGAGACAGAGTCAGAACCAGCTGCTTTGCGGGGGTTCTGCTTCTTAAAAAGCCTGTTGACATCTCTCTCCAGGATAAAGAGAGACGCTCCTTTGGTAGGGGAGGAGGAGGGGGGTTCTGATGTGGCTAGTTGTGGAGGTGCCAGGGCCCCTTGCTGAAGTGGGGGAGGAGAAGCTGGTGGTCTGGAGGTTGTGGCTGGACTCGCGGGGGTTGGTGTCAGGCTTGTCCCATTGTCTTTCAAAGCGGCAGTAGAACTCATTCAGATTGTTGGCCAGGCGGAAGTCGTTAATGGAATGGGGGGTTTAGGTGTGTAGATAGTGATCTGTCTGAGCCCTTTCCAGACAGAACCAGTCGTTGGCTGAGAACTGGAGCTGAAGTTTCTCAGAGTACAGTCGTTTAGCTTCTCTCACCACCTTGCTAAACCTGTACTTGGACTCTTTAAACCCGCCCTTGTCCCCACTCCTGAAAGCTTCCTCCTTTTGCCTCCTGAGCTGACTGAGCTTAGCTGTGAACCAGGGTTTGTCATTGTTATAACTCACCCTGGTACATGATGGGATACAGCAGTCCTCACAGAAGCTGATGTATGACGTCACAGCCTCTGTGAACTCATCCAGACTGTTGGAAGCAGTCCTGAACACTTCCCAGTTAGTGTAGTCCAAACATGCCTGCAGATCTTCTATGGCTTCACTGCTCCACTGCTTCCATGTCCTCACAACAGGTTTACACAGTTTTAGTTTCTGCCTGTATGTGGGAATCAGGTGGACCATGACATGGTCAGAGTGGCCCAGTGCAGCCCAGAAGACGGCGTGATAAGCACCACTGATTGTGGTGTAACAGTGGTCCAGAGTGTTCCCCTCTCTGGTCGGGCAATTAACAAACTGTCTGTATTTGCGCAGTTCGTGGTTGAGGTAATCTTTGTTAAAGTCACCAAGGACAATAATTTGTCCAGGTTGGTCCACTCCACACACAGTATCTGGTTGGCGAGCGCCCGCTGTGCCTCCTGCACGTTGGCCTGTGGTGGGATGTAAACACCGACCAGAATGAATGAAGCGAACTCACGGGGGGAGTAGAAGGGCCTACAGTTTATGATGAAAGTTTCCAGGTCAGGAGAACAGTGCTGCAGGATCACTGTCACATCTTTGCACCAGCCACTGTTAGCATAAAAACAGATTCCTCCACCTTTCATTTTGCCGGACAGCTCTGTGTCGCGATCCGCTCTGAGAAAGATCAATAGGTTTGTCTTTGTTTTGAAAAAAAATACACATGTATCAGGTAAATCAGGGATGTGATGTATTTTAATTCTATGCTGCATCAAAGTTGGAGATTCGTGTGTTTCACACTGTTAAAAAAATCTTAAGCATTTACAGTATATGGATGTAGAGGGTGAACTCCAAGAAATGCATATACATTCAACCAAATTGCATTCACACAGTCTGAAAGTGACCTAGAGAAATCTGCAGCTGTAAGTGATCTATACTCTTCTCATACTTCTCAGAAATATTGTTGGATTATTGAAAATAATAAATAACTGAATTTTTTACATTGAAATGATTCACCCACTGAAACCTGGCTGTGTCGTGATAAATATGTTAGTTAAAACAAATACACTCCCCCTGTCAAATCAATACTCACATTCCACACGGAGATGGAGTTGCAGCCATTTTTGACTTTTTTAACAAACCTAAACTCAATCATAACTCATCCAATATGGATGAGTTATGATTTAATGTTATGTGCAGGCTCAATGTGAATGACAATCGACTCTTTTGCAACTAAACAAGAAGATAATTAAACAAAGGTTCAAATTAACTCCCAAACCTGAAAATCAAAACAAACATCTAAAAACATGAAAAGATTTGAGGTTCCACCAAACTGGAAGAATCTCATTTAGTCTGGTAAGAAGTCTTAAAATATATATAGGAAGGCTTTCTAATGCCAGAGCAGCCTATAACACATCATTAATAGAATAAAATAAAAACAACCCTTGGTTTCTTTTCAGCTTGATTCATGTATTCTTACAGCTCTCAGCAGTAATGACTTCATGAACTTCAAGGATGAAATTTATCTTCAAACATAGAAACCCTAGAAACAGCTGTAAACATATATTTAGAGTGTTTTTCTCCCATTGACCTTCACCACCTAACTTCATTGATTTCTTCATCTAAACCATCAACCTGTCTCCTGGATCACAGTCCAGCCAGGTTGCTTAAGGAAGTTTAATTCTTAGTTAATAGTTAACACTTCTTTATTAGATATGATCAATCTGTCTTTAACGGGATATGTACCATAGTCCTTTAAAGGAGCTGTAATTAAACCTTTATAAACTTCATATTCTAGAGCCAATTATAAACTTATATTAATCCGCAGAAAGCAGTTGCCAGTCAGTTGTGTGACTGTCTAAAGAACAGTAGTTTATTTAAGGTTTTTCAGACAGGATTTAGATGCATCATAGCACAGAGACAGCACTGGTGACAGATTAAAATGACCTCTTAATTGCATCAGACAAAGGACTTGTCTCTACTTGTCTTGTTAGATCTTAGTGCTGCATTTGATACCATTGGCCATAACATCCTATTACAGAGACTGGAATATTTAGTTGGTATTAAAGGAACCACACTCAGCTGGTTAATTTCAGTTTGCACACATTCACACCACATCTCCACTGGTGAAGCGATTCTTCTCCTCTGCGTTTTTTTGTCACACGCACATACACACAAATATCTGATTTTTTTATAACAACCTCATGAGTTTGTAATTTAGAGCTTTCTATGTTTTTCTGGATATCACTTCTAATGCAACAATGAAGTTATAAGGACCATCGTTTGCAGTTTCTCTTCTGCCTGTGTGTCTGCTCATCTGTCTGTCTCTGTTTAGATTATTTAATAATTAATCAAAGATGCTGGAAAGCTGTTCCAGATGATTCTAGCCCACCTTAACCAATGTGTAGGTCTACTTTCGTAAAAAGTATATTGTGGAAATCCTTAAAACTTCACGAAAACACTGATAAACAAAAGCTTAACAAACTTTACCTGAGACTCCTGACTGTCTGACTGTCCCTGTCTGACACTCCTTTGTCTCCCTGCCTTTCTGTGCCCAGCTCTGTTCTCTCTATCTCCTTTGCCTAACTACAACATTATGTTCACATTTCCATAAGCACCTCAGATTTAATCAAATTGTCTTTGATATTACAGGGGCTTACTTGGCATTCTGGTGCAATGAAAAATGATCATATGTCCATTTTCCTTTTCCCTGACAAAACACCCACAACATGCAGGTTATTAACAGTAGTAGGAGAGAGTCAACACCCATAAACTGATCAAAAACTAATAAAGCTAAAGCTTAGTTAGATTTACTTTCACTGAGGAAGCAGATCTCTAATGTTTTGATGTCACTGTGTAAACCTTGAGGTAACAGAGTGAACAAGATGCAGCCTGGTTACAAATGTAAATGTGTGTTATTCTGCTGAGTGTTAGAAGAAACATGTTTGACAGAGCAGCCACAGCTGAGCCACTAACATCTGCACTGAGCTAATGTGTGTGGGATTAAGGCAGCAGGCAGTGGACCAAACCATGTGAGTCAGAGGGGGGATGAAATCATTCAAAACTTAAAAATTCATTGTGTTGCATTTATAATTTGCACAAGTGCTTTCAGTACATATTATTATATTATGTAAATGGACATTGTTTACAATGATAATGTATATTGAGGTGGACAGGGAAGGGGGGATTTCCACCTACGCCGAGAATCTGCATCTCCCCAACCATTTTCTTATCCAGACTCATTTAACCTTCTGCTTTTGTTATTTCTCATTGCAAAAGTTTTACAAATGTTACAAGTTGTTGCACCAGAGACATTTTGTTTACATCTGCTTCCCCATGAGATTGTGCGAGATGAGGTCACATAAGGTGGTGCACTGATCCCTGATGTGATAATATTAATAATATCTTGAACTGTGTGATGCGCCATCATTTTCAAGTCATGTTTGAGATTAGAGCAAATATCATCTGTGAAGTTTCTCCTTCTGTGTGTGATGCAACCCGATTTCAAAATCAGTAAGGATTTTAAAGTCTGAACCCGACTTCAGGGCTCTATTTTAACAGTCCAAAGTGCACATTCTAGAGAGCATGGCGCAAGTGCATTGAGGGCATGTCCATATCACTTTTGATTTTTTTCAACAGCCAAACAAACAGTAGTTCAGAAGGGTTGTACTTGTACTCTTAATCATTGACTGGAGTGTTTTTATGGTGACTGACAAGGGCAAATGTGCTGCAACAGCTAAAAACACGTCCATGAAGAGAAATGAGCTGCATATTCAGAAATGATGCAGATTCAAAAATGCATACAAAAACACAAAATAAATACAGCGCTGCAGGAATCCAAAACAAACAAATTAACAGCAAATACATAAATGATGCAAAAACAGAAACAGACAAAACAAATGCAACAGAAAAACACTGCATATCTGCACAACACAACAGAAGTGCTCCAGGCCTCTAGAGGGAGCACTAAGTGGAACAGCTTGAGCATAAGCTTGAGCTTCAGCCCCAGAGGTCACACCAAAGATACTCTGCCTTCCAGTATTGCATAACTTGCAATAATCACACCAACTCTAACATATCAAAATACAAAAGTTGTTCTCCAAATAGAAAATAGTTTGGGTCAGTTTGGTTTTAGCAAAGTATTTTATCCATAAATGTTATAAACTACATCTATATTTGATGCCTATTTAAATGAGATAATATGATATAAACATGTGTGGAATGTTGTAATATTATAAAAAGCCCAACAACTATATGAATATTTGTGTACTTAAATACCTGTGTGACCACCTGATTCTGTCCCTTTAATTTTATTAAATTTTATATTTTTTCTCCTTTATGATTACATACATTATTTTTCTTCAGTTTTCTTCTTATTTATTCATTTTCTCTGACATATATTGTCCTTATTTTTATGACAGCTTGCTCAGTTGTTTCTTGATGACTTGACTTGTGCCTTTTGTTGAATGTATTATAAAGATTGTCAATAAAAGGAAAAAAAACTCAAGCTTTTGCTCAGGCTGTGCCATTTAGCACTCCCCTAGAGGCCTGGAGCACTTGTGTTGTTGTACTGTCTAGATATGCAGTGTTGCCTTTGTTTTGGGGGTTAGTGTGTTTTTGTTTTTACGTTGTTTCTGTATTTGCGTGTTTGCTGTTAATACAAACAAACAAATACATTTGTTTTGGCTTCCTGCAGCACATTTTTTCATTTGCAGGACATTTCCGTTGTATTTGTTTTGTATTTTCATATGTGTTTTTTCATTTGCAGCTTTTCAGCCACTGTATGTTTTGGGCGTAAAATGCAATAAAACAATCAGAGTGCCATCTTCTACTCCCTTGAAAAGCCAGGTGTGCTTGCACTTTAGTGGATTACTATTATAATAGTAGATTGTATTTGTGGTGAGTTAATCACATACTATGACTGACCAGTGAACCCAGTCCCGGCACACAGACACAGCAGTTCTGTACATCCTGAGGGGCAATAAGGGCTGTGAAAATCAATTCACTGCACACAGCTCTACAAAAAAGTAACAGCAAAAAACACTATGTTAAATATCTTTTATGCTACATAATAAGAAGTGGAAAGAAATTTTTGGGTCATTATGAAACTGTGGACAAATGTGGTATAGGTGATAAATGGAAAACACTGGTTGATTTACCAGGTAGTAAGAAAAAACAACTCTCCATGATGCATGGCAATGTTATACCGTAACAACACACAATACGCCAAAACAAATGCTTTGACCTTCTGAGGGTGTGTTTTAATGTTCCACCTGATTTTCCAATGTTCCGTGTGCTGGACTGAAAAATGACAACTTTATTGGTCTGAAACTAGCAAAGACGCTTGTCTTTCACTTTGCTCCGGGTTTATGATAGGGCCTTTCGTCTTAGTCAGCTTAAGTTTCATCTGTTGGGATCTCAAGCCATGAGTTCTGAGAAGAACAATGGAGAGGCCTACATTTCCTCAAAAGCCTGAGTCTCGAGCCATGCCTCGTGGGGAGAACAAAGGAATGAACTACATTTCCCTCCAGGCTATGGGCCAAAACCACCCCCACAATTCACACCTATGTGTAAAATTGGAGTTTGAAAGAAAACTCCGCAACGGCATTGGCCGCGGCCAGGCATTCCCAGCAGGGATCCCCGGTGACGTCACTCAGGTAATAAAAGTGGCGCTGTGACCCTCCTCCTGCACTTAATTCATTCTTCAACTCGCAAGCTGAGCGCACAGACTGCTGTGTTTCTCTTCTTTTCGGACCCAACGTAGGTCGCTGTGCAATCAGCTGATTTCACGTCCTGTGAGGACGAGCGCCGACTTTGTTAAAGACAAAGTTCACCGTCCCTCATCTGTGATCTTCCCGCTGCCGCCGAGGAACTCATCACAGTCATCGCCAGGAGAGCGAGACACGACCCGCCGAGCTCCCAGCCGAGGACCGAGCTGTGGAGACCCAGAGCGGACTTTCTGTTCTAACTCCGAAGGATCGGAGCAACTCATAGTAAGAGGCTGATGTCTGGGCAGAGACACAATTAGTGTAGCATGTTGTATTGTTGCTATCTGACTTATAAGTGCTGCATATCCTGTTGTTTAGATCGTTCACTGTGATCAGCTTAATAAGCCAAATATCACTAGTTAAAGGACCAATATCCGACCAGACGAACTCGGTTCTCTGGCTCCGTTATTGTGTAGTGATATTGTGGTGATTATTAACTGTGGTGACGATCTCTTGTGGACTCTTTCCTCTCTTCACCTCTATTCTCCCTCTTTTCTCCCAGTCACGCACCTCATCCACATCTCTCTCACATTCAGGCCCTAGAGTGTGATCGCGTCATACACGTAAGGCTCAAGGCCCCTCCCTTTGTTCTCGTGTTCACTCCATTCACGCTCTGCGGCCAGCCGCCATCTTGGCTCTAGCGAGTACCTCACTCTGCCGCCATCTTGGTTCCTACTGACACGTCACTCACGTGACCTCGTCACACACACACACACACACACACACACACACACACGGTTGTACATATGTGTTTTGCCTGTAATTATCTAGTTAGTAACCAATGTTTGTTTTAGTTATAGTTGAAGTATAATCGGTTTAATATTAAGTGATGTTAGGTTGAATAATTATTACTCTTATTAATAAATCCTGTTATAATTTCACTTGTCGTTGTCGGTGTTTATTGTGACTATATTTGTGATAACAGCTGGATTCACAACAGTCAGTGCTCGAATTTATCCTTCAATTAACCTTCTGAGACTGTATTCTGAGCCATCAATTTGGTCATTGGTCCCTGATGACAGGGTGGTGCCCCGAGGTTACTACTTGTAGTAAACATTTATATATATATTGGTGATTATCACTGATAATCATTAATATGATAAGCCAATAACCAAATTGCTCCTACCTGTGCCCAAACACATCTATACAAGTGGTTGGTGAAATCATACATTGGTGAAATAGCAAGAACTCTAGTCAAGAGACTGAAAGAACAGGAGAAACAAACATCATAAATCTCTGTGAACGCCACACCAACACAACTACTCACAATATCCGAGGGGTCATGTGACCAGCGGGCGCAATGGTCGGAAGACTCTAGGGCTCTCCCGCAATATCCCCAATTTTATGAATAACTGATCTCAGAGACCGGCAGCAATACTTCTCTCTGTTCTATGAATGATACAAGATGGCAAGCCACAAGAAATTATTTAACTCGTGTGGTGGCAAAATATATTACCTCGTTCAATAAAGAGTTGAAAAAGAAGATCTTCACGCGTCAGCTGTCTTTCATGAGTTTAATGAACATTCATGAATGGAGTCACACAAACACAACCGAACAGCAGTACAGTCAGTGAGTGAGTAGCCTCAAGATGTTTCCAGGGCCACAGTCTTATAGTTCCAAAAACACATCCCACAAAGACAAGATACAATCCTCTCTTTCACCTGCTTACCTCTCCCCAAACACAATGTCACTGTATCTCACACAGTTCTGCCTCCACCGAGGTCAAATGAGCTAACCTTATCATGAACGGAAGGCAGATTCAACACATATTGTCGACATGTTTTTATCATGGGGAGACAGGCAAGGGCATCCAGATATACTCTCTCTGTGTGCTTATCCTCAGCTCACCCAGAGGTCTTTTTTATTGCCTCAAAAGGGTGTACAAAGGTTACTTCAAAACTTTATTAGAAATATCCACACAGTTTTTGGTTACACTGTTTTTGCATAGTCACACATGAGTTATACCAAAATTTCCCATCACACTCGCCAACATAAACCCTGCCGGCAAAGCAAAAGTCAGATGCTGGCAGCGCTGCAGCTAACGATGTTAGCATAGAGGAAGCTATTTCTCCCGCTTTAGGGAGGCTTGAGGGATTTGAATGTGCACACGGAGACTGTCCGGGGTCTGGTGTCTAAAGTTGACAAAGTGCAAGCCGAAACGACGACTATAAAACGCCAGGTACTAGACAACTCCTCAGAGCTAGAGAAACTCCAGCATAAGCTCGCCCTGTTAGACGACCAAAATAGTGGGAACAACGTACGCATCACTGGAATTGCAACCGGTAAAGAGGGCAACAACGCGATCACTTTTCTTCAGGAAATGCTTCCTATATGGATACCATCTCTCGGTAACAAAAATATTGAAACAGAAAGGGCCCACCAGATTTGAAGTCCGCATGGGAAGGGAAGTATCCCGCAAACCATGATCCTGCGCCTGCTTAGGCATGGACACCACAATGCTATACTGAATGGTGCCCGCATCCAGGATGCTGACTGGATCCTGCATTTCTATTCTGATTACAGTGCTCACACAAGCCAGCGGCGGAAAGCATTCTCCAGTGTGCAGATGATTTTATGTTAGATTGGTATCCCCTCCTTCATGATCTAGTGGGGGTCTCCACTTGGACCGCGCATTAAGGTGCACATGTTACATGCGATCTGGATCACTTTAGCATTTAATTTTGATAATGGGTAAACTTACTATCTTAAGTTTGAGTATCCAGGGTTTGAATGTCAATATTAAGCGGGTTAAATGTCTGGAACTGATGCACCGGGCAAAGGCTGAATCCCACTTGAAATGTTCCCAGGTTGCAAAACAAACAATATATGGTGGTTCTCCAGCAATGGATCTAAATCAAGAGGAGTCATTATTCTGCTCCAAAGAAATTTGCTCATGAAAATTGAAAAAACTGGTAATGACAAGTCTGGACGAATAGCTTACATATGTACAACAATATATGGTATGAAGATTGCATTTGTATCGGTCTATGCCCCGGCAGTTTTTGAAAAAAGTTTTTTCCCTGATCTGACAGAGGAATTATTGAGCCTTACAGACTATGAGTCAGTAATGGGGGGGACATGAATGCTGTTTGTAACCTCAAAATTGACAGGTCAGGAGGCATATTCACGCATAACAAGCAATCGGCCTCAATAGCTTTAAATGCAATGATGGACAGCTTGAACCTTACTGATGTTTGGCAATTCCAGGACCTGGGCATTCGAGACTACGCTTGTTTCTCGGCATATCATGAATCGTTTTCAAGGATTGATTATTTTCTGTTATCTCGAGGGTTGAAGGAATATGTCACACCTGGTAAGTCTCTACTGGCTACACTGGCCGACCACAACCCTTTAGTTTTTGGCATCGATTTGATTTTTAACATTAAAAAATCCCAGAGATTGTGTTTAAAATATTTTGCTTTTAAATGAGACTGCTTTTGAGTCTGAATTTAGAACAAAGATATCCACATTCCTTAATGACAACATAGGCTCTGTCACAGACGCCGGATTAGTGTGGATGGCAACAAAAGGTTTCATCCGAGATTTCACAATATCATATTCGTCACACCTTAAAAAGATCAGGAATCTCAAGATAAAAGATTTGGAGGAGAAATGTACATATCTGGAAGGGACTTTTAAGAAGAGATATTCTAACACAGTAAGACGTGAGTTGCAGGTTACTAAACAAGAGCTGAAGGACCAGCTGAGGAGACAAGCGGACTTCATTATACACAGAACTAGACAGAATTATTACTGTAACAGCAGCGAATCCAGCCAGCTCCTAGCTCTAAAACTAAAACAGTGTGAATCTAGGGCCTCTATTGATTCGATACACCACCCCACTGAAAGTATGGTCTCAGACCGGACTGAGACAAACAATGCTTTTTTAGCTTATTACAAATGTTTTTACACTTCATCTGGCAGTTTTGATTCAGAAGAATGTGATAATTTCTTGCAAGGTTTAGATTTGCCCACCCAGCAGAATCATGAAGCAGCAGATCTGGGCCGTCCAGTGTCTCCACAAGAGCTGAAAGCAGCCTTGAGTAAAATGAGGAAAGGAAAATCCCCTGGCCCAGATGAGATTCCTCCCGAAGTGCTCCTGCACTTCTGGGAGCCCCTTGGGCCAGTAATTTTGAGCTCCATCCAGACTACGTTGGAGAAAGGTGCCTTCCATGAACACATCAATGTAGCTTTAATTTCACTGCTACCAAAGAAAGGCAGGGACCCACTGCACTGCTCTAACTACAGGCCAGTATCTCTGATAAACTTGTTCACACTCATTGACTTGTTCACACAGCCCAATCGGATTTCATGAGAGGCCGCCTTGCCGCAGACAATCTGAGATGTTTGATGCATGTCATAGGGGAATCCAAGAAATTACTAGTACCATGCGGCGTCCTGTCACTTGACACTGAAAAAGCTTTTGACAGGGTCGAGTGGTAGTATTTATGGGCTGTGGTATGGAGATTTCAGTTGGGTGACACATTTATTAAAATGGTACAAACTGCCATGGTCAATATGAATGGACTAAATTCAGACCCCTTTCCAATTTTATGTGGTACCAGACAGGGTTGCGGCCTCTCCCCAAGTCTTTTCATTCTCTCCCTCGAACTGCTGGCGCAGCACTTGAGGCAAAATTCAGTTATATCACCTATCCAAATTAGACAAATGTCTCATACTATATCGGCCTTCGCAGATGACGTTCTTATATATCTAACAGTTACAGAAAATTCTATCACCTCTCTTCTGACAGCATTTGAGGACTTCAAACGGCAGTCAGGATACAAAATTAATTGGTCAAAATCCACTCTGATGATGTTAAATGAAGCTGCTAAGAAAATATCAAACCCAATTCACAGATACATTTCTCCAGACTATAGTGAAGAACAACTATGACAAAATATTAAAGGAAATTGATCGTGACCTTACTAGCTGGATTAAGCTGCCTGCCTCCTTACGGACCCGTATAGCTGTAGTAAAGATTAATGTTCTGCCCCATATCAACTTTTTAAATATGATGATTCTGCTCTCTCCCCCAGCAGATTACTGGACCAGGATCAATAAACTAGTACGTAATTACATTTGGAATACCAGACGCCCAGAACTCTAATTATCAGTATTGCAAAGACACAAAGATCAGGGCAGGTTCTCCCTCCCCAATTTTAAAATTTATCACCAATCCTTCCAACTGCGCTCTGTCATGGCTTGGTTTAATGAAGGTTCCTCAGTCTCATGGAGGCCTTTAGAGAAAAATCTTGTACAACCTGGAAGGCAAGAGGATATTTTATTTTCTGGTATTAAAGAGAAACATTGCATGCTACATAGCGGACCTATTATTGCCAGCACACTCAGGAATTTTAGAGCGGTGGAAAAGAGAGTGGGGGTGAACCTAAGATGGCACTATGACATCCCCCCTGTGGCACAAGAGGAGTATACTAATTGGTAATAGGCCACTGGAATTCAAACCAGGGCCCTGGAAGGGTATTAATACATCGGGTGATTTGTACAATTACAAAGGTATGCACAGTTTCCAAGAACTAAAACACCTTTTTGACTTGCCCAACTCCTTGTTCTTTTTCTATTTAGAAGTAACGTCAGCTCTCAAAGCATGTGGAGTGCCACTAGGACCTAAGCTTCCCACCCACCCTTTGTTGGACTGGATAAGCTTTTTGTTGTTTTGTTGTTGTATTAGCAGTATACTCCAAGCTGTCGGGACAACGGGAGGACCTGTCGATACTTAGAGCATGGAAGAGAGACTTTGATCCGAGAGACAAGGACCTAACTTGGAACAATGTGTGGGGAAACATCTTCGCTGCCTCTAAGAATCCGAACCACCAACTTATCCACTTTAAGTTCTGTCACAGAATTTATTACACACCCGTCACCAGGTTTCGTATGAAACTGATACAAAATCCAAACTGTGATATCTGCCAACTTGATATTCTGGGGTGCTATAAGCACATGATGTGGGAATGTCCCTTTGTTCAGGACTTTTGGGGTCAGGTTGCTACCAGAGGGACTGATGATGAGGGAGGGGGACAGGGATATATGTTTGTTTGTGTATGTTCATGTATATATATATTGTTTGTTCATAAAATAAAAAAATAAAAAAAACTTGTTCTCCAAAAAAAACTACTCACAATATCCACTGGGAGGAGGTCAAAGGTCATTGACCAGGAATGAGTGGATGGCCAGAGAGAGATCAAGGAGGATATTCACATCTGAAACCAGACATGATCTTTGAACAGAGGCTTTGTCATTATATTACAAAAACGATGTTAAGTTAAACCAGAAAAATACTTATTGCCAGGTGAGAGATAGGGTCCAGAGTGTTTGCAGTGCATACTGTGTCTTTGACCAATTCAACACCAAAAAGAAGGAATTTACTGTTTTGTTTTTGTCTTTTGTTTAGTTTTCTCTCAACAGAGGTTTCAGACATTAAATTTTACAACTCTTAAATTTTTCTTTTGGCACTGAAGGAACAAAGAGTCTAGACTGTACTGTAAGTATGAGATTGTCTGTGAAGGCACTTTCACTGCTCAAAGGCTTGTCATTATGATTCACAAGTCTTTCAGAAAACCAAGGGGCAGACAGAGGTGTCAACTGGCAGGTCGAGATGAAATGGGACAAGGAAGGTCAGGAAAAGCAAGCAGGGAGGTTGGAACTTGAACGTGCAAAGAGGGGAAATAGACAGGAAGGAGTGAAGTGGAGATAGTGAGGAGAGGGAGAAGTGACAAAGAGCAGTGAGACTGCAGTTTTAGATAACAGTGAGGGTTGTGGAGAGATAAATGTGTAAAACATTATGGTGCAACCTTGTGAATAGGTGACTTCCAAACATCTCATCTTTCCCCTGTCACTTTATCCTGGACTGAGCTTCTTTTCCTATTTTGTCATACTTATACAATTCAGCTTCTGTAACCCCCATCCTGCCCTTCCCTGATCCTAATACAATCTTCAAGTATTTTTTTTATCTCATACTTTGGCAGTAAAAACACGTTTCTTTCTTTTAAATTCTAACAGTTTCCTCACTGTATACAGTCTAGATTATATATTATTATTGATAGCTGACAATTTTAGCTATAACAACACATGTTTAGTATTTTCTGTTGAAGCTACTTGTTTTTAGATAGATATGTTTTATGTTTTCCTGTTATTCAGATAATGTTCACCCTTTGCAAAATGTATTTTGTGTTATATTTCATGCTATATTGGTAGTAGAGATAACATTTCATGTTTCTGCTGTGGTCTGTTTCTTAACAGTTGTCTTCATGTTCTGACAGTGTGACCTGGCACACTGAGTCACACCAGTCTGCTCAGTAACAGTAACATTGTGCTCATCAAGTTAATTGCTGAGATCTGTAAAATCACCAGGCAGATTGTAAACAAATCCACAGGTCAGCCAAACTTATTTAGAAAAGGAGTAAGGAGGCCAATGGTAAAATTGGTAGTAAACTGCACTGGTCCCTGAACACAGATGCCATCTACAGGAAGGGGCAGAGTCAGCTCTTTTTCCTCAGGAAGCTCAGGGCCTTTGATGCCTGCAGCGAAATACTGCACATGCTTTATCAGTCAGTGGTGGAGGGTGTTCTTTTTCTGCTGAGGCAGCAGCATGTCACATAGGAACACAAAGAGACCGGACAAGCTAGTTAAAAAGGCCTGTGCTTGGAAGGAGTCTGGACTCACCTCAGACTGTTGTGGAGAGACGCATACACTGTAAGATGAAGGCCATCTTAGACAATACCAACCAATACCAACCTCTCCACAACATTATTGCAGGCCAGAGAAGCAGCTACATCATCCCCCAACATCTCATCCTGCTGCAGGACTGAGTTGTTCAGGAAATCCTTTGTTCTCACTGCCAACAGACTGTTTAACAATTCAGACAAAGGCAGTGGATAATTGACAGTGCCATATTTTAACTAAATACGTGAATTGTTTAGTTGTGGAGGAGAGCAGAACATGTATCTTTCCAGGCCTAAAGATAACAGTTGAGGTGGTGCTGGACAGAGGTAACCAGTAAATTCCACTTCCTAGAAAGGAAACAGAGGCAGTTGATAACTGAGAGAGGCTCCAAAGGGGACACACCTGTAGCTGAACTGATAACAGAATTGTGTGTATATTCAACCCAAACCATTTATCTCCATGAAGATGGGTTGTTAGCTTGCCTTTAGGCTCTCATAAACCCTTTCAGTTTGGCCATTTGTCTGGGGTGGAATCCTGATGATAGGCTGATGGTGGCTCTTATCACCCAGCAGAAATCCTTCCATACGTGTGAGATGAACTGGGGGCCTCTAATAGACACAGTAAACAGGTATACCATGGAGATTTTCTGATATACCTCTGGCCCTGTGTTTGAAGCTTCATAGACATTCCTGTACAGATGGTGGAAGTAAACAATTGGGTTACAATAATAGCAGGTTGTGACCTATCTCAGGAATTTACAACTGAGTGTAATCCCCTGTGGGGATCAAGATATCATCCTGCCATCTTCCCTATATCCAGGGAGTTTATTCCAGTGGGGCCATAAAAGTAGTGTTCACCAGGTCATCCTAACAGTACACAACTAAGGCTACAGACTAATTAAAACAAGTATAAGATTATCTCATTTTTACTACAAAGCATAAAAAAATTCCACCACACTGTATTCAAGCAATTCCACCTGTTTACACTCATTTAAATGCTCCAAAAGGGAGGGCAATGCTTTCAATGCCTCCACATTTTTCAGACGGCCTTACAAAACACTGTCTTCATGTAACCCTCCCCCTCAGCTACCTCAACAGCAGAAGGAACTTGATTCCCAGCTACCCTATCAACGGAAACAGTGTGATTTACACCAGAACCAGAAGACAAAGACACCCGTGGATAATAGGGCTTCAACAGATGAACATGGTTGACCTTGTTCTTTTGTTTGGCTAAGGCAACCAAATAATCTCGTTCCAAAACCTGGGGAACCACTGTACCTGGACCAGAAAATCAAGCCTGAAAAGCCCGATCCACTACTGGCAGTAAAACAAGAACCTGGTCTCCTGGACTAAATTGGTGCTGCTCAGCACAACGGTCAAACAATATCCTGTTGTGAGCTCTGTAGTTTTAGCCATCTGACAAGCTGCATAAATTCTGTGCCTAAAGCCATTGACATAGTCAAGCAAGTTTTGTGGTGGCTCAGACGGCTGACACTTACCCTGCAGCACCACTACTGGCCACCGCACCATGTGTCCAAAAACCAAATCATTTGGACTACATCCAGTACTCTCCTGCACAACCTCCCTGACCATGACAATCCCTCCTCCAAATTGGATTGGATTGGATTGGATTGGCTTTATTGTCACTGTAACAGTACAAGTACAATTGCAGCGAAATTACAACAATCACCCCGTCAACACATAACATAACAGGATGACTGTAGCAAAAAGGGGGGGGGGGGGGGAGAAACATGTGGAGAGGAGAGGAGAAAAAAAAGAAATAAACCCAAACTATACTCCGGGGGGGGGGTACAGTGTGGATTTGATAAAAAAAAACCTCGGCAACATAAGCATATATAAGCACATTTTACAACATATCGACGCAAACAACTTGCTCCAGGGGAGGGGGGAGGGGGGGAGGAGGTGGTTCCAGTGCAGACAGGCAGCCAGCCTTAGCCGCTGCCATTGAGGCGCCGCCATCGGACCCCGCCCGCCGCACTGGATGGGAAGAAGCGGCGAAGGCGTGGGATGGGGTTGGGGGTTGGGGTGTGTGTTGCATATGTACATGTGAGGAGTGCCGTGAATGTGTGTATGTGCATAGGCCTGGAGAGTCGCTTCGACTAGTTCACAATCAGTGCCTCAGTTCGCAGGGTGTCATCGCGATAACACAGCAAGTTGCCATGGAGACATCCTTGATCGGGTCCCGGACGGAGTCAACAATCAACAGGTGTCCGTGGAGGAAAGGAGGGAGGGGTAGGAGTAGCAGCGTCTCACTGCAGCGATCTCGTGGGGGAGTTGTTCCAGCACCGGCCTTGGCCAAGGCTGGTGCTGCGGGGGCCGGAACGCAGATTAGATTATGATTGTTTCACGGCTCGGCTCAGTAGAAGAAGAACGTAAGAGCAACTTTAAGGTCTGATGAAACCCCTCTAAAGCCCCCTGGCTCTCTGGATGGGATACAAAAGCCATGTTGAGCTTGATCTGAAGCTGAAATTAATTGGGTTAGCACTCAGTATGGACTTAGCTGTTATCATTCATAATGGGAGGGCTGCTGGATTGCATGCTTGGCAAATTTTGAAGAGGCTAATATCCTACACAATCAATAATTAAATATTCATATGCTTGACTGATGGCTGGAATTGCGCAAAAAGGGGCTGGAGGAATGCTCTGATTAGGCTTGCCTGTCAACTGACAAGTGTGGCATGTTTAATGAAGGCAGAAATATCCATTATATATATATATATATATGCCACTGTTGTACTTCCACCAAGTGCCGGACGTTCAGTCTGCTAATGGTCTTGGTGTCCACAATGATGACAAGTGCGACTCGAATCTGATTTTTCCTACCTTTAATAAGCAACATGATTGGATGATGTATACTTCCTTCCTGAAACATTAGCCTTGAAGGTACAAGGATAAGACTCACGACTATCATCCATGGTAACTTATCAACAAGGTAATAACATACATCCAGTGATGCACTTGGACACATCATCAGTGATAGTACGTGGGATCATCATCAGGGGTTTTGGGTCTTTCAACTTCAGACCCTTTCTCCCAGGCGACTGGACCATCTGCTCCTCCCAGGGCACCGTGAGCTCCAGCAAGATCACTTGTTTTGGGTCTTAGCACAATGTCAGGTCTGAGGGTGGTCTTCACTATGGTTTCTGGGAATCTGATTTGTTTTCCAAGGTGCACCTTCATCTGCCATTCACGTGCTGTGCCAAGAGGCCTGCTTGGGCTCTAGGTCGGAGATTAGGATGTTCACCTGCTCCCACAAATGTGATTTCGCGCACCTGGTTAGCCTGGATAGCACCCCTCTGCTAGTGCTTTCGCGCAGGTGCTGAGGATGTGTTCCAGGATTCCTCTTCCTGGGCACAATGGGCACATGGGGATTTGACCTTGTCCCAACAGAAGAGGTTGGATGGGCTGGGCAGTACAGTGTACACAGACTGGATGAGGAAGTTAATTCGGAAGGGCTCCACCATAGCTCAGACCAAGAGATCTTTCTGTCCATCACCTTTTCCTATCTAATCCACACTCCTTGTTGCTGCAGCCCCACTGCCTGGCTTGCACATAGCTCATCAACCACAGCTCTGACTTCGTCGTGGGCTTTACTGTAGTCCAGTGATGGAGTACTGCTCAATTGAGCTTGGCCAACTGCCATAGGTCCCACCAGCACTCTGTGCTACAGGCATGCCTCACCTGGTCCACTGCCACTACGGCTCTCCACTTCCTTCCAGTCCTCATCCAAATGCTAGCCTGGGAGACTTTCGGGTCACTCAGTTCCCTGTATTGCAGAACTTTACTTGCGCAAGTTACCATAAACTCTTTGCTAAGGCTGTTGATGACACTCTTGTGTGTCAGAACACACTTTTCTGCCAAAACAGCTGCCTCATGAGGGTGGTAACCTCTCTTTCATTTATAAAAGTAACAATGTTGTCAGACATGCAGTTTTTACATTGTTCAAGTATCATTAAATGGCACTATTCTCCAAACATTTTAACCTTTGAAGAGACACACCACCTGTTGAGTTGGGGTTACAAGATCATGCACAAATTCAACATAAGTCTGCATGTCCTGTTTTCTGAAACTCCTAAAGCACTGCCTATAGGCTTCAGGGACCAACTCATATGCCCTCAACACTGCTCCTTTAACTACCTCATAGTCTTTACTGTCTGACATCGAGAGAGAAGCATGTGCCTCCTGTGCCTTACCCCCCAAGACACACTGGAGGAGGAGGGTACGATTTTAATCCAGCCAAACTCTGGACTCTGCCATTCTTTCAAACAAAGACAAAAATAGGTCAGGTTAAACATAGGTCTTCCTCTGTGAATTTAGGAACCAAATGCAAGTTAGCTGCAAAATCAAATTCACCTTAATTTGGGCATAATCCTCAACAACCAGTTTTCCTTTTTTTTAATCAAATTTAGCCTACTTTGCTGTAGTTCCAGTTTAGCTAGTTTTTTTTTGTCTTAAAATTTTCATTTCCAATTCCTTTCACTGTTTATTTTTTTCATGTTTGGTTTTCCACCCACAGCCCCTATTGCCAGTATTTCTGCTCCCAGCAGCTTGTTTTTCACAGCAATTTTCACATTTTCCTTCAACTTTTTGTCAGGGGTCTCAATGCCATAATGCCGAGCAATCTTTACAAACTGATCCTTAGTACACTGTACAAACAGCTCCTCTGAGGGAGACTGAATGAAATCCTCAACTAATGAGTACATTTCAAAAATGATTCACCCAGGCCAATGTAAACCCCTTACCACATATCCAGTTGCAAAGTTCACAGTGTACAAACAAACAATAACTACCAACAAATTGGACTAACTTTTTAGTATGTTAATACACTCAGGAAATTTGATGGTAGTGGATATGAATTTGTATAAAGTCATGATGTAATGACTGCATACATGTCCAATTGGTATATAGTGTTCCCTAATACTTTGCATTTAACCACTATGGTATATGTATGTGGGTAGATAGTGGGTGGAAAACTGAGTTGGTGTGTGTGAAGTAAACTCAAGTTACTCTCCATTAATATTTTGACACAGACTTGTTTGTAAAGACCAAAAAGGGCAAGAATGTGCTGAGAGCAGATGCTATTCCCCACCATTTCTGTGCATCAACCTGTGGTCAAAAAGAGCAGGGTCCCAGCACCATGATGCATCTGCTGCACCTAGACCTGTAAATATATAACTCAGAGCTGCTGATCACAGCTACAATGTTAGAAGTGACACAGGTATAATAAGTATTAACTCTTAATAACTACAGCATTGTTTTTTATTTTCAAGTGATATTAAATTATTTTGAATATTTAAGACTGAGGAAAGAAGGAATGCAGAGAGAATGAGAAGGAAGAGTGAGAGTGAAGAAAGTAGAGGATAGACAGGGACAACTGACACCGCCCAGTCAACCATTTTTCTAAAACAAGTTTGAAAGACAGTGTTGAGCTGGGATGAAATCGTAATCACAAGAAGTGTGGAGTTCCAAATACCTACTGGCAATTCTATGGTGATGTGACTTTACCAGGTCACACAGGGGTAGCAATACATACTTGCATGTTCATGTTGGTTGGCCACTTGTTGGCTGGCCACTTGCTTCCACCAAACTTGGTATCATTACAGTGTCAATTCTACCAATAGAGCAGAGAGTAGGCCAATAATTATTGAAATTATACAAAGGGCAGCACCCTTGGAGCTAAATGTGCTTGATATGACCACCGACATGTAGAAATCCTTTGGGGTCGACCCAAATATAAAATCGTTGCCACATCTCTAGCATCAGACAGGCAGCTCTATTTCATGCCTGAGATCCCCCAGCTGATAAAAAATCTGATAAGTGCCTATGTCCCTATTAAGGACCTAATATCCTTTTCACGAAGGGATGGCATTAAAAATAGCTCCTAGCAAGTTTATCATTGGTTTGACTTCATGTCATCCTACCATCCAATTACAGTCCCAGGCAACCTCAAGATGGAGGACTACCAAAAGGCCATCAGCTTGTATGTCCTAGGACATTGTCCATCACTTCTGTGGCATGAAGATTGGTCAAAAGGAAAATCAGGGGCAATAATAGCAATTACATGAATTTTGGTCATACAGAAGGAGAGACTGACACGAGTACACAGATTTGTGTTTACGTCAAGGATCACACAAGACTGCCTTGAAAATTAATTCCGGACATTTTGGAACAAACAGCATGTAAAAGACGGCTATTTTGAAAGCAAGGGCAGATTGGAGGCTAGAGTGAGTTATCAGAAAGTGACGAGACATGCCAGGGCTAGCTGGTTAGCATGCCAACTTCAGTAGGGGAAAAGAAATGATAGAGACAAGACTTAATGTTTGCTCTTTTTAAATCTGTGTATGGAGCAAAAAGGGGAGGACCAACTGTTCACTCCCAACACTGTAAAATTGGCTGACCACTGTTTCTAACAATATAAAAAAAACAGATCAGCTGAATTCTACTTTCCATCACAAGCATTACACACATATTAATCATACCCTTTAGTGCACAATTTATGTGCTTAACTCTTGCAGACGACATACTACACACAAGGCGATATGGCAATCCTCAGAAGACTTCTTAGCTCCATTTTTTTCTTTTCCTTTGCAGTCAAGATCTTTCTTTTGGCCTTGAGATCCAGTTTCCTCTTTTTCTTTCCTTCCTTACTTCTACCACCTGTTTACCGGAGTGTCTTATCCTCCTCTTCTACACCTTTGCTACAAGTTTCCTTGGTCTAGCCTTGAGGAAGGGCTTAACTTGAACTGAAAGACCAGCAGCGGACACTGAGGAGCCAGTAGAGGAACCAGCAATATAGGGGCAGAGGAGGCAGTAGTCTTGGGTGCAGACTGGTCAAGAGTGGAAAGTGTGGCAGTTTTTGCCTCTGGCTTATCAGTGACGAAACCTGGGGCAGTCATCTTCACTAATGTTATTATGGTTTTGCATCTAAACCCTGCTGTGATATTATCAGGGGTTGCAGCCTTACAATTCTGGAGATGTCATAAATTGTGGCCCTTCATCAAGCAGTCAAAACATGTGTTCATTCTGCCTTTGAAAGAGCAGAACACACTTCTGTCTAGTGGCTGGAGATTATGGGAGCATTGAGGCAGGAGGGTCAGCAGCACAACACCTTGCTCTTTGCAAGACACAGAGATGTGGGAACAATAGTTATCTAGTGAGAGGACGACCTTGGACTCCTGTGATGACTTTGTGTGGTGGACAAAACGCCTCAGGAACATGAAAAATTCCTGCATCATGTCATGTAACATGTTTCAATTTTAGACTGATTCAGATGTGCTGAGATGTCCAAAAAGTGGACTCTGGTTTGTGATTGCCAATTCAGATATAAAACCAGGGTCAAAATTAGTATTTGTAACATGAGCATTACGCAGAGTGTTTTACATGTTTTACATGCAGTTTTCTGATGTGTATCTGTACACGGATGTTTACAAAAGCAGTTTTTTCACAGTGTCTTTTTGTAACCTCACCACTGATATAATTTGTTCACAGGTTTTATTCACACCCAAATTGATCCCATAATTATCTCTGTGTTTAACATAATTTATCCAGAAGCAAACAGATGTTGGCACATGTTGTTTAAAAAAAAATAACACACAGAGCAATTTGAATGTCTTGTTTTCTGCTACATAAGATTTCTTTTTTTGTTCCTTCCATTTCATCTTCTGTCTTTTTAAATGTATCTCTCCCCCTGTACCGACTTTCCTTCCTTCTTTAGCCTATTCCACCTCCCTTTATCCTCCACTCATTGTCACTTCCCTCTCAACGTTAACCTGGAAATATTTAAGCTTTTGTGAAACTCAAAGCCAGGAAAACTTTAAGCATTGCAAGTATTCTGATGAAGAACTGATATTGCTGTCAGCCTCAGGGGACCAACGGAAGAGCCTTCACTAAAAATCATTAAAAGCATCAGCAGGATAGTGAATGAAGTGTGCTGTTGTTCAGGCATACATGGTGCCTCTGTGGTTTTAGGGTCCAGCGAATCTGAAGTAGCACCTATACATCCTTTTTTGTATGTCTTCTTTAGTAATGCTAATCAGTCATTGCAACAGGTGGCTTTGCATTACGCTACAATGATGTCAGACTTTCTATAAGCAGAGCCGTTCAGCCCACAGATTAAAAACTACTGGAGGCATTTCAGTCCCATTTACACACTACAGCAGTTACATAAGTCCTGTGCCATTATGTTACAAGCAGTCTGAACCAGCAGGCTAGATGAGGCCACCAGCTTCCATTCATTTTCTATGACCAGCAGTGAATCACTTGTATGGAACATGATGGACAGTTGGGTAATAGTTAGTTGGGTGGTGTACTGTGTCCTGGAGGAGGTAGAAAATTCCGGCAAAGTTACAATCTGGTGTCTATTTAATGTAAATAAATGCAGATGGAATTAATTAAATGTTTAAATAAAACTCAGTTGAGACACAGCTCCTGTCAATAATGGGAGCATGCAGTAGACTGCAGCTGGGCTGACAAGATGATGGATCCTTCCCTGAAGCAGCTGATTGGTTGGTGTCAGTTGTGCCTGGCAGCCTCACTGTAATCTTAAAACAAAAGCCCGAGAACACATCTGATGAACACTGCTTAATCTGAAAGACAGTGGTGGTGGTTTATCATCTGACTCAAAGTGGAGAACAGGATTGTCTATGGTTCCAGGTATAGTACTTGTACTGCAATTGTATTTTGTTATCTTGAACACCTCCTGCTAATAAAGTCATTTGGTCTGTAGCATGTAACACCACGTAAAGTACAACTGCTAACAGCAGGGCGAATGCCTCATTTGCATTCCTCCTTGGAAGATTTTTTTTATGTCTGCATTGTGGAAATTTTAGCAAATGGTTTTTTAATGCCAGTCATGTCTTAACTGTTCACATTGAAAACTCTAAACAAAGGGTTTTTGTGATGAGTAAATATGAAGCATATGATATGATTTACAGAAAATGGTTTAACATTCACACATGCCACTACCAGAATAGCAAGATATGATGCTGGTGGATTCTCTTCCTACTCTGAGCTAATTTGATATTGTTGTCAGCTGATTCTATTGTAAATGGATACCACTGTGTCATATTGTTCTGCTATGTCATTTCTTTTGGCCTTTACATGACCAAAAGCATAATGAGCAAAATTGTAATTTGGTCTGCTCTAATTCACACACATCTACTGCACAGGAGGCAATATCAGATTCAGCTTTTGCCTGAAATTAAGAACCTATTGTTTCAAAAATTACTGCTAATGCAGAGCTTAACAGGTGTTGCAACAGTAAGTAAAGAGACTAGGTTTAGAAAAATGTTACTTTGTCAGCACAAAAAAAACACAGCTACTATCCATTAGGTGTCCACATATTCAAAATATCAGTCAAATTTTCAGGTTTGGATGTGACAAAATTATTTGATGTATTGTTTTGAAATGTACAGCATTCATTATTACCATAGAAACAACCTTATTTGTACCCTTACTCTACACAGCACAATGTGGTTTTATTCACCCTCCCCTCCACCCAGAATGGAGCCATCTAATGAATGTCAGGAAAGAGGTGGTGAACAGCAGGAGCTGCTGGGTGAGCACTGTGCTATCAGTGGTGGTCATGCACAGCAGACATGGGTGACACAACCAGTTGAGTCTTGTGACACTCTCTGGGAGAAGCCAAAAGAGCTTAGATACATCCAGTCTGAGGCAGCCATGTTAGAGCCCTCTATGAAGTGATGAGGCAGGGCTGGCTTTGGGCATAGCCTTGGCCTCCAAGACAGTCACCTAGACATTGCTCACACCAAGCAACCCCTGGCGTAATATACCTGTGACTTGTCCATTAGGCCACTGGGGAATATATGTGAATGTTATTGCCACCCTACATAATACGTGTCACAGGACTGCAAGAGATCTGTGTGGATGTTGACCACCATAAAATCCATGCTTGGAAGGAATTTCATGAGCATTTCCAAGCTGCCTTCCTGTCAGCAGACTATGAAGGTGAACTGGCAGAAAGGGTGCACAATGGAGTTCAGGGAGAAGGTGAAAGCATCAGAGACTATATGTACTAGTTATTATGCAAATGCTGGAAACTAAATATTGAAGAAGAGGAGAACATAAAATTACCTTACCTATGTGGATTGGATTGTACGCCTTAGTCAGCACTGGAGAAGGCCCAGGAGAACCAGCTGTATGAACAGAGAATGAATTAAAGGAAAACATCCACCATTGCAGCCTTTGAATGTGCTCTTTCTCCTAAGAGAGAAAACCCTGTCCCACCAAGCCAATCTAACCATTACTGACCCCCCAAAAGTGTATTGCTGTCACTGCTAGGGAAGTCTACAATTGAATGCTGAGCAGAATTACTCAACAACAGAGCAAGAATGTCTTGCTGCTGTCTGGGCCCTGGAGAAATCGGGGTATTACTTGGAAGGTAGATGCTTAACAGTAGTGACGGACCATTGGTCTCTTGTCTGAGTTTTTAAAACCTATAAAGCCCGGCACTCGACTTATCCGATGGACTCTCTGCCTCCAAGAGTTCTCTTTTAAGGTAGAATACTGTAAAGAGTAGTACTATATAGTGCCATATGCCCTGCAAGTGCTCCCAGAGTGACCATCAGATTTTTGGTCACCTCTATTACCAAAGCTCCTCTCCCTTGTTAGACAGATTGGCCAGGTGGCCAGCTCTGGTTGTTCTAAACTTCTCCATAAGTAAGAATTATGGAGACCACTGTGCGCTTGGGAACCTTCAATGCAACAGGAAGTTTTTGTAGTCTTCCTTAGACCTGTGCTTTGACACAATCCTGTCTTCGAGCTCTGCAGGCAGTTCCTTTGACCTCATGGCTTGGTGTTTGTTCTGACATGCATTGTCAGCTGTGAGATCTTGTATAGTCAGGTGTTTGCCATTCCAAATTCTATTCTAGGTGTTGAGTGTAGATTTAAATATTAAAAATATTAAATACTGGTCTAACCAGTCATGTAAAAAAAAACAGTCCTACTAGTTACTGTATATCATCCACCTGCCCCTTACTCTGAGTTCTTATCTGAGTTCTCAGGCTTTTTATCTGAGTTAGTTCTCAGCACAGATAAAGTTATCATAGTGGGTGATTTTAACATTCATGTAGATGTTGAAAGTGACAGCCTGAGTATTGCATTTAATTCATTATTAGACTCAATTGGCTTCTCTCAGCATGTTAATGAACCCACTCACTCTTTTAACCACACCCTTGATCTGGTTCTGACTTATGGGATTGACATTGAATATCTAACAGTATTTCCCAGAAACCCTCTTTTATCTGACCATTTTCTGACATTTGAGTTTTCAGTCATGGACTGCACAGCATTTGGGAAAAAAATCCATTATAGCAGGTGTCTCTCTGACAATACCATAAGCAAATTTAAAGAAAGAATCCCATCAGTACTTAGCCCACTGCCATGTATCAATGCAGTAGGGAACAGCTCTCTTAACTTCACATCCACACAGGTTGATGATCTTGTTGACAGTATTGTAGCCTCACTGCGTGCAACACTAGATACTGTGGCCCCTCTGAGGAAGAAGGTAGTGAGTTAGAGAAGGCTAGCTCCATGGTACAACTCAGAAACATGAGCTTTAAAGCAAAATTCAAGGAAGCTAGAAAGAAGGTGGCGTTCTACTAACCTGGAAGAATCTCTAAAGGCTTGGAAAGACAGCCTGTTGGCGTATAAAAAAAGTCTCCGTAAAGCCAGAACATCCTATTATTCATCATTGATAGAAGAAAACATGAACAATCCCAGGTTTCTGTTCAGCACTGTAGCCAGGCTGACAAACAGCTACAGCTTTGTTGATCCATCGATACCTTTAGCCCTCAGTTGTAATGACTTTATGAGCTTCTTTACAAATAAAATTGTCTCTGTTAGAGAAAAAATTCACCATCTCCTCCCCACAGCTGGCTCAGATGTACTGTCCAGTTCAGCAGCCTCAGAGTCCACTGTAACTGGTTTATATTTTGACAGTTTTTCTCCTGTACATCTCTCTGAGCTCGCTTCAACAGTTTCGTCATCTAAACCATCGACTTGTCTTCTAGACACCGTTCCAACAAGGCTGTTCAAAGATGTTTTTCCTTTAATCAACATCTCTATATCAAGTCTGATTAACTTATCTTTATCAACTGGTTATGTACCGCAGGCTGTTAAAGTTGCAGTAATTAAACCTCTACTTAAAAAGCCTACTCTTGATCCAGATGTTGTAGCCAATTATAGACCTATATCCAACCTCCCCTTTATTTCCAAAATTCTTGAGAAGGTCGTTGCAAACCAGTTATGTGATTATCTGCACAGAAATGGTTTGTTTGAAGACTTTCAGTCAGGTTTTAGAGTCCATCATAGCACAGAATCAGTTCTGGTTAAGGTTACCAATGATCTCCTCATAGCTTCAGACAATGGACTTGTCTCTATACTTGTCCTGCTAGATCTTAGTGCTGCATTTGACACCATTGATCATAATATTCTATTACAGAGACTAGAGCATATGGTCGGCATTAAAGGAACCACACTAAGCTGGTTTAAGTCTTATTTGTCAGATAGACTCCAGTTTGTTCATGTTAATAATGACTCTTCTATCATCACAAAAGTGAGTCACGGAGTTCCACAAGGTTCTGTGCTAGGACCAATACTTTTCAGTCTATATATGCTTCCTCTAGGAAACATTATTAGGAGGTACCAGATAAATTTCCATTGTTAGGCAGATGACACCCAGCTGTAATATGTTTCAAGATTACAGTTATATATTCAACATAATGATGCAATTCAACAAATGTTAGCATATGAGTGACTTCCTTCAGACCAAAGTAAACAACAGATGCAAATGTAAACCCAGAACTAAATTTTGAGTACAGCTCATCATCCTGGGCTTATGTCTACACTGTTAAGTGGGTCATATTTTAGTCAAGCTATTTAGTCATATCTTTTTTTCTGTCACTTTAATAAACTTGTGTTTATTATAGTGACCAGTGTACCAAGACCACATTATCATAATTTGAAATCCTTGTTGAATGGGGCACCAGTTTCTGAAGAGACAAAAATGTATGAATCCATAAATTCAGTATTATATCAGAAGTCTTGACTTCTCAATTCAATGGATCTCTAGTCACTACTTCAAAGAAACACAACAGCATGACTGATACTACTATCTACAGGGTAAATGCAATGATTAGCAGGATTAAAGATGGAAAAGAAGACCAGGTTTGAGCAATGGTGGGAGATAATGTGTGGTGGCTATTATACCATTATACCAAATATGGTATACAACTAAATGATAAGCCTCCATATCTACGAATGGAATCTGATGATTGTATCTCAACATTGACCCAGTCATGAGCAGTTAAAACCTTGCCTACTGTGAGATGGCTGTAGCTGGAGACTCTTGACTGGAACCAAAACAGGTGATCAGTAATCTTGATGGCGGACCTTGGGTGGATGCCCCTGGAGGTGTCGCCTGTTACCAAAGTGACAGTTCTGTCGGTGTCTCTCCGAGGTTTCAGCCTCAGGTGAGGTCTGCCAGCAGACTGTCTTTCTGGGGCACTCGTGATTTCTTCGTAGGCTTCTCTGCAGGTGGGCAGATCGTATTATCTGCCTGCATCTTTAGAGGAGTCTGACATTGACCAGGCGACTCAAACACTGTCAACAATCTTCAAAAATCTGAATTGTGAAAATAATTTAAAAGTTACAAAAAACATCCTCTAATCAGCATGCCTAAAGCTCAAAAATTAACATGTTGTATTGCATTTGTTGAATCTGTACACAAATGGAATTATAAAAACAACAAGTTGTGGATTCATAGGCAGCAATCGGCAAGCAATGGAACTATAGCTGTAATTCAGGGGCAGCATGCTTGGGGGGCTGCATTTGTAGATCGATTGCATCACAGTGGCACAACTAGGCTTTCCCATTTTGAAGGCCTCCTCCAATGCGGACGACAAGTGTGGCCTTCGTTTCCCTCTTTACCTTCTTGTGGTGGCAGCAGGGTATTGATTCTGATAGCTAGCTTGACTATCACCTGTACCCATAATTTCTGTCAATTCTGTGGACGTGAGCATGTCCCATTGACAAAGGCTGGAGCTTGTCAAGCTGAGAGAACAGCAGGCTTTCTTGGCCTGTGCATTGTGGATAATACTAGGATCTTTGACGAGTGACTTTGCAACAGCCAAAGTGTGCTTGTCAAGCTGTCCTTCACTCAGCTTCTACTGTTCTGAGATAAGTTATGATATTGCAGAATTATACCCATGTACAGGTGTGTGTGGAAACTAAACCTGCACATTAAGCGTGCAGAGGCAGCAACAAGAAAAAAAGGAAATTACACTGATTTATCATCTCTGTGTAAGATCTGCATTAAGTTTGAGAAGTTTGAGACAGAATATTGTTACAGGAAAAGAGCAGCTCCTTTCAGAAAAAGATCAGTACGTAGGCTGTTCTCAGGGGGTTTATCTTTAGACTGGTAATGGTACTTTATTGCTAAATCAATGACAGCTGTGAATATAGCCAAAGCTACTGGACCAAGAATGTGCTATATAGGTTGAACACCTACCAATCCTACAAGGATGCTTTGACTCAGATGTTTTTTGGTTACAAAGCAAAACTAAACTCTTCATTACAGACTACTGTTTACTATATCTATGCGTGTAAGTTAGCTGATATAGCTGTATTCATTGCCAAATGTATTTGGGCACTTGAACATTATACCCATATTTGGTTGTTGAACATCTAATTGAAAAACATGGCCATTAATCTGCTGGTGACAGCCTCCACTCAGGCTTTCCATCAGATGTTGGAAACTTGTTACAGGGATTTGCTCCCATTCAGCCACATGAAAAGGAACAAGGTCAAACAATGATGTTGGGCTTGTCTTTGGGAATCCATTTCATCCCAATGGTCTTCGATGGGGTTAATGTTACAGCTCTTTGCAGGCTACACCAAACATGCTGCCAGTTAGGAGAGGCAGCAAGGAACACAGCACATGAGCAGAGCAATGTGCTGCTGTGCATCGGGTTCAGCAGGAAAAACATATTTTAGACACTATTAAAAGATGCCCATCGAAACAATCCAATAAACGTTGTACGTTAAAAATAAACGAGTATTTTCAGCACTTTATCTTCCAGTTAAAACAAAGTGAAGATAGCTCTTTCTGATTCACTCACCCGACCTGTGGCTGCAGTGTAAGACACTGCGCACTGTAGGTGTGCTTGTAGGAGTAAGAATACAGTTGTTTAGTGGCTGAGAAAAATGACAGGAAGATAAAGCACTGAAAATATTCTAAATGAAGCGTATATTTCAACAGATATTGGATTCGTCACTCTGCCAGTGTACCATGCTCCCTGCTGCCTCTCCACACTGGCAGGGTGCTGATCTGAATCTACTGCAGGTAATACACTGACTATGCATGACTACCTCACACAACCTCACAGAACAGTTTTACTCAGTGTCATGCTGTCACTCACATTACACTCCAAAAAAAAGTCCACACAGTAAAGAATATAAAACAATGCACATGTAAGCAGGGGACAGAAATGCCTATTTAATCATATAAATCATCGTGGGAGGAAAGCAGTGAGATGCTATGATTTACCAGATACACAGGAGTTATTTGCATCCTGTTATCTTAGAACACAGGTTAATAGAAATGTTGATCATATTTCATTTTACTGACTTTTTGGAAAGGTGCACAAGCCTTACTCAACATTTGGGTGGAAACATTTCTATAGAAAGAGAAAAATCAACAGCGTGATTTGCACTGTTGAGTAAAGTAAAGAGACTTTGCTGCTTCACATTAACTGCAGTATAACCTTTATCACTGTGCTTCATGTCCACCCCACAGAGTTGTGTCAGATAAATAACAGTAGCCAGGTTAGGTTGTTAGCCTGGTTACAGAAGAAGTCATACATACATTTACTACCCCAGGTGGAAAATGACAAATAACAGCCTGTCCCTGTGGCCATGAGCACAATGATGATCACAGCCAAATAAAGATGAAAAGAAACGCCCCTAAATATGATCATTCAGCTGAGGAGAAGCAACATTGATAAAGATCTAATGAAGAATACTATCAGATAGTATCAGTGACTGGGGGGACTGCAAGGGAGAATTGAGACACTACATTTCATTGCTGGGGCAGTGCCAGTGCTGAGATGTGGTTGCAGAAAATAGAATGGATGGGGATTGGGGATAGAGGGAATCGATCGAGATGGTACAGAGTGAAATGAAACATTATCAACAGGAAACCAAATAAGTGAGAGTAATTTTCCCTTGGCACTCTTGGGACTCCTAGTTCATGAAGGTGGCAGCACTGCACAGAACCTTAGGGGACGTGAATGACTAAGTCACCTAAAATCATTCTGTTTAAAAAATGCTTAGTCAAGAATGGTCTGCTTTAGCATGACATTATATGAAGCAGATCAAACTAAAAGATAATTGATGATGAGCATTCCCTGTCTTGAACTCTATGGTGACTAAATTGTGATAATAAGGATTTGTGGTTTGCAGTTCTTCTGTATGCAGTTGACAGCCCAGTCTCTGCAGGGTTTATGTTCATACTGTTTCCAAGGCCAACATTCACTCCCAAGGAGTGGTGTGTGAGATTTAACTACAAATGCAATTTTGAATTAATGACATGTTTTAGAAGTCCACTACAGAAAATGATACATTGCTTCTGTTTGGACTGTAAAACATATTTTTGTATGTTTTGTATGTAAGAACAGTTTTTTAGAACGGTTTATTCATAAGAAGTTACATCACTCTGTAGGATAACAGTGAACATTTCTTAATATATGAATGATTCTTTGGCTAACAAAATAATTCATTTTTATGAAATATAAAACACAATGTCTCTGTATTTAGTATAAACGCAATACTTAATGGTAATTTTTATATTTTGTCACCTTTGTCAGATGAAGACAATTAAAAGTATATATTTGAAAGAAAAAAGGGTGTTTGAACATAGAGCAGTAAGGTGTGGGGGACCCGATACCAATAAGAAGTAAAACACAAGGAGTGTTGGGAATGTGGGAACTGGGCTGTTGGATGGTGGTGTAGTGACTTTGATGTTAACATGGTAAGTAGTTTGGACTAAATTAATGAAAAGTTAATCTCTACTAAAATCTGTCATATCCTGAAATCTTAAATACTTGAGATCAGCTGTTGCTTTTCAACTTTAAGACGGTGGTTGACCAAATCACTACACAACCTTTTAGTCATAGATGTAATATATATTCCATAAGTCTCATAAAAGATCTGAAGTTTGTACATGAAACAAGTTAGTTTAATGTTTCTCATCAAAATGTGTGTGTGTGTGTGTGTGTGTGTGTGTGTGCCCTTTGACTTAAGGGATTATTTCTAGTGATTACAATATGGGTTTTATTTTCTTAGTTTTGGCTTTAGTAATAAGGAAAACTACAGTTTGGCACATCTTGGCTGTCTATCATATTGTACTATTGTGGCTCCAACCATGAGTTCTATCAGTTATAGTAACTGAGATCTCACCATAGTACTACCATTGCCTGCACAAAGCAGTTTAGATAATCAGGACAAACTGTTGTACCTCTCGACTGTTACTTTGATGAGAACAATGTGATATTAATAAACAAAACAAAAATAGATAAAAATACAAAAGTAAGTGCAAACCAGAATTATCAATCAAACAAACACACTTCATGCTTTTCAGCCTCAGGCATTGTCCCACTTAAATGTTATAAAGCCTTCACTGTGAACATCAGCTTGCTGTCTGTTTGTTGGTCCATTGTTACCTTAACAACACAGCACAGTCACCAAGCATGCACTGAATGTCATATACCCACAGGGTGACTTTGACCTTTACTCTTGTGAAAAAATCTGACTGTAGCGCAACCAACCAAATATTGAGCAGTGTAATGAAAATAACCAGGAATAAAAGATTAGCTTGAAATAACCTTAATTATCTATTTCATGTTGTGCCTGAGCATATATGGTGGTATCAGAACTGAGTACCAGCATTATTGTCATCAACAGGTCCAAACTGAATGTTTTCAGCAATTACTCTGTCCTAGATGGTCTACAGTTCATCTGATTCCCAGACAGATTCATTACCTTCTCTACAATAGACACAGAAAAAGCATGACATGCAGGTCACTGCTGTGATTAAATTTGAAAGCCTATATGGCTCTGACCTGCAGTGCCGCAGCTGACATAGAGACAGGTCCAGTCAACTTCAGAATCAGAATCAGAATCAGAATCAGAATCAGTTTTATTGCCAAGTATGTTTTCACATACAAGGAATTTTTTCTGGTGATTGGTGCAATTGATCAGCAACAGTGGGGCTCTCTAGCCTTGTTGATGAGGCTAATAGCAGATGGGAAGAAGCTATTTTTGTGGCGAGAGGTTTTGGTCCTGAAGGACCGCAGCCTCCTGCCAGAGGGGAGTGTCTCAAAGAGTTTGTGTCCAGGGTGGGAGGAGTCAGCTACAATCTTCCCTGCACGCCTCAGAGCCCTTGAGGCGTACAGGTCCTGGAGGGACGGAAGATTGCAGCCAATCACCTTCTCAGCAGAGTGGATGATACGCTGCAGTCTGTTATTGTCCCTCTCCGTGGCAGCAGCGTACCAGATGGTGATGGAGGAGGTGAGGATGGACTCGATGATGGAGGTGTAGAAGTTCACCATCATAGTCCTTGGCAGGTTGAACTTCTTCAATTGCCTCAGGAAATACATCCTCTGCTGAGCTTTTTTGATGAGGGAGCTGATGTTTAGCTCCCATTTGAGATCCTGTGTGATGGTGGTTCCCAAGAAGCGAAAATGCTCCACGGTAGCCACGGGGGAGTCACACAGGGAGATGGGGGTGGGTGGGGCTGGGCTCTTCCTGAAGTCCACTATCATTTCCACTGTCTTCAGAGCGTTTAGCTCTAGGTTGTTCTGCCTGCACCAGGTCACCAGACGCTCAGTCTCCCACCTGTAGGCAGACTCATCGCCATCAGAGATGAGTCCAATGAGAGTGGTGTCGTCTGCAAACTTCAGGAGCTTGACAGACTGATGGCTGGAGGTGCAGGTGTTGGTGTACAGGGAGAAGAGCAGAGGAGAAAGAACGCAGCCTTGTGGGGATCCAGTGCTGATGGTCTGGGAGTCAGACACGTGCTTTCCTAGCTTCACGTGCTGCCTCCTGTCAGACAGGAAGTCGGTGATCCACCTGCAGGTGGAGTCAGGCACGCTCAGCTGGGAGAGCTTGTCCTGCAGCAGAGCCGGGATGATGGTGTTGAAGGCAGAGCTGAAGTCCACAAACAGGATCCTGGCATAGGTCCCTGAGGAGTCCAGGTGCTGGAGGATGAAGTGGAGAGCCATGTTGACGGCGTCGTCTACAGACCTGTTGGCTCTGTAGGCGAACTGCAGGGGGTCCAGGAGTGGGTCAGTGATGGATTTGAGGTGGGACAGGACAAGACGCTCAAATGATTTCATGACCACAGAGGTCAGGGCAATGGGTCTATAGTCATTTAGTCCTGTGGGCCTTGGTTTTTTGGGGACAGGGATGATGGTGGAGGATTTGAAGCAGGCTGGCACGTGGCAGGTCTCCAGTGAGGTGTTGAAGATGTCCGTGAACACTGGAGACAACTGATCAGCACAGTGCTTCAGGGATGATGGAGAGACAGAGTCAGGACCGGCTGCTTTGCGGGGGTTCTGCTTCTTAAAAAGCCTGTTGACATCTCTCTCCAGGATAGAGAGAGATGTTCCTTTGGTAGGGGAGGAGGGGGGTTCTGATGTGGCTCTGATGTGGAGGTTAGTGTCAGGCTTGTCCCACTGTCTTTCAAAGCGGCAGTAGAACTCATTCAGATCGTTGGCCAGACGGAAGTCATTAATGGAGTGGGGGGGTTTAGGTTTGTAGTTAGTGATCTGTCTGAGCCCTTTCCAGACAGAAGCAGAGTCATTGGCTGAGAACTGGAGCTGAAGTTTCTCAGAGTACAGTCGTTTAGCTTCTCTCACCGCTTTGCTAAACCTGTACTTGGACTCTTTAAACTTGTCCCTGTCCCCACTCCTGAAAGCTTCCTCCTTTTGCCTCCTGAGCTGACTGAGCTTAGCTGTGAACCAGGGTTTGTCATTGTTATAACTCACCCTGGTGCGTGATGGGATACAGCAGTCCTCACAGAAGCTGATGTATGACGTCACAGCCTCTGTGAACTCATCCAGACTGTTGGAAGCAGTCCTGAACACCTCCCAGTCAGTGCAGTCCAAACATGCCCGCAGATCCTCTATGGCTTCACTGCACCACTGCTTTGATGTCCTCGCAACAGGTTTACACAGTTTTAGTTTCTGCCTGTATGTGGGAATCAGGTGGACCATCACATGGTCAGAGTGGCCCAGTGCAGCCCGGGGGACGGCGTGATAAGCACCACTGATTGTGGTGTAACAGTGGTCCAGAGTGTTCCCCTCTCTGGTCGGGCAATTAACCTGTCTCTATGTCAGCTGTCGTGCCGCAGCTGACATAGAGACAGGTCCAGTCAACTTCATTAAAGGTTTGGAATTTAAAGATTTTACACAATAATACAGCAACAACAACTATTTTCTATGTAAAGATATGGTGGAGTTATGGCATCCTAAGTGTAGAACATAGGCACACCCCCATGTGTGTGTTGTAATCTGAGTTTCTCTGTTCTCTGTTTTGGTAGCCAGCCTGGGATCATGTGTTTGATTCCCTCCTGTTAAACTGCTGGTCTTATCCACATTTGAACACAAGGCAGCAACCACAGACAAGCTGACACAGTACAGTATGCAGCCTTCAGGTGAAAGCGACAGTGTTAAGGTGAAAGTGACCTTCATGAATTTCCTCCACTGAAGAAACCTCTTCTTCGTCTAAAAAGGCTCTGACAAAGAAAGAGTTAAGACCAGAGGCCATCGGGAGTACTGAGTCAAATCCCAGTCGGTCAGTGGAGCGTCAAAACATCCAGAAATTTTTTTAGGTTTATGAATTTCTTTCTTTTTTTAAATGAGCCTGTACTTTTGCTGAACAGCAGCTTCTTTGCTACCATTGGCAATTACAGGATAATGGTAAATGTTAAAATGCGTGGTAATAGTAGCAAAAGTATAGAAGATGGATGGATTCAAGTCAGGGGATGTACTTCTCTGAGTCTTGTGTGACTTTCGAAAAGTCTGGTGTGATTTTTGCAGCGTATCTGGGATCATGCATGTGTTGTCCTCTTGTACCCTTTCCCATTTTAATGAAGTCTCATAGTGTGGTTTCTTCGTTTGTCCAAGTAGTTTCTAACCACGTGGAGCCAAGTTGCATTAGACACAAGAAAGGCCAAAACTGAGGTAGCTGTGGTGTTCACAGGTTCTTTTAGGTTTTAATTGGAAATCAAAGGTACATCACTTTTGTTGCATTGAGGTTTTACTTTGATGCCCATATTTTCAATGTACACTATAAAACAGTTTGTTTTTAATTAAAATTAAGATCAAATAACTACACTTCACCTGCACTTACACACCTGCACTTCAACTAAAAAAATACAACTAATTAACATTTAACATGTTAGTGATATTGCACTACTGTGCTCAGTTTTTGTACCCCATAACATATAATCATGAAGTGAAATTGCATTCCACAAACACAAGCATGGCACAAACGTAATGTGTAATGAAGAGAGGAGGAAGAGACACGGACCCTCCAGACCATCTCCACTGATTAATTCTCCTGTTTGAAATAACCCACTGTCCACATGAGCAGCTTGAATCCATAGCCTCAGCAGGGTTCTCACTACACAAAGCTGGGTTCTTAGAGGCAGGATCATCAGGTCCTCAGATCAGGTCTATCAGTGCACGCCTTGAGATAAATTAAGTTGAATGTCATGTTGATAAAAGCAGTAACAAGCTTAAGAGGCAACAGGCTTAAGTGGCATCTTTGTTTAAAAAGACTGACATTTTGATTAAGTTTGATTTAAATATTCATAGAAATACCAGACACTTGATATGCATTTCATTGTTTAGATCTGACTGGTGAGGAAGGAAGCTATGCATAGCAGTTGATTGTAATTTTAACAGTAGCTGGTTTCTGGGAATAAAAAAGACACAAAACACAACATTCTTGCTTCTGATTGTTTTACTGATTTAAACTTTGACTTCTAAAAGCTTGTTTTCATTGTATAAACCAAGATTGTACATTAGTTTTCAGAGAACCATGCTGCTTTGACTTTATGTATACACTTTGGTAGCATTTGACCATTTCTTTTTAAAGGTGTTAAAAGGAATCAATACAAATATGAGATGAAACAGCAATCTCTCTGCTGCTCTCTATTTGTCTCTGAACTACACACACACACACACACACACACATACATACTTGTACTTCTATCTTTGTGAGGACACTCATTGACATAATGCATTCCCTAGCCCCTTATCCTAACCTTAACCATCACACCTGAGTGCCTAACCCTAACCTTAACCCTAACCTTAACCTAAACCTAATTCTAACCATAACTCTAAAACCAAGTCTTAACCCTCAAAATGTGATTTTAAGGTGTCTCAAAAAGTGAGGACCAGCCAAAATGTCCTCACCTTCCCAAAATGTCCTCACTCTGTTAGTAAAATACTTTTTTTGGTCCTTACTATGTAGCAAGTACAAGTACACACACACACAGATACAGACACACAGACAGGCACACACACACACCACACACACACACAAACACACACACACACACACGCATGTTGGCACTTACTAACATTTATCGCCCATGAATATTATCTTTGTCATCATGTCTTTGGCTGTTGCTATATATGAGATCTGGTGGAGTCAAGCAAAGAAGAATTATCAACTCTGAGTGTGATCATTATTTTAAGATAACAGTTCTCACGTAAAATCCTCATCAGTGGTGTAAATTAACCTCTACAGCTGAGGGGTGTTTCACAGTGAAAAAAGGATGTTTATTTCCATTGTGATGCTAAGCCCATTACTGTTTAACACAACTCTTTAAATTACTTGTAAACCATTTTTTCTATATTGTCTACGATGATGTCTGACTGAAGTTTGACTTCCAGAAGGTAGCACTCTTCATCCATTCATCCATGGATTATATTTGGCTGTAGTGTTAATTTTGTCAGCTATTGTGACATTTAGTCTTAGTTTTGATGTAAAAAGTCCATTTTAGCTTTAGTCTTATTTAAACAACCTGATCCTTTTCCACTTTAGTCAACTAAAACTTTTTAGTTTCTCTCTTAATTTGGTCATCAGAAGATTAGTTGACAAAAATGCCTTTTAACATTTGAGTCTGATTTTAGTCAAGACCAAGAATGAGCATTTCAGTCAAACTCAAACTAGTAGTACAGTAGCTAAGCTAAGCTAAGCTTCTGGTCTTTTTTGTCAACAACATCAGTGGCGCCGGCCACTGTAAGCCTGTACACACTGTGCTTCCATTTCCATCAGCTAGCTATTTAGCTAATAAGGAGGGGATGAGAGGGGATGCCTGCTTAATGACAACTTTAACCACACCTTTCTCTATATTTAATATAGCATACAAAAGTATACTGTAGCCTATTATTCAACTGGCTGTTTGTTTTTCAGACCTGTTGGTTGGTCTTTGAAATGAATGCAGTTGGCCAAACAGGGTGTTGTGTCATAACTTCAGCGCTAAAAACATGAATTAATCTCTCGCTGTCTCTTTTGCTTGCTCACTTATTCAATGTGCAGACATTTGTGCCTAAAGGCAGCCTATAAAGTAGACAGGCGGTTGTTGTGCATACTGTGAAATATAATCCTGCTGGCACCATTGAATGATATTGTATAGATATTTAGTCACAGTTATTGTTTAATGATGTTAGTTTTGTCTCGTTAATGTCTGTTCTGGAGATTTGATTGAGGATGTGTGGGAAGGAAGACAGTGGAGTTATCGATGGTGAGGCAGAAGTAGTGAGTAGTTTTCTTGAGGAATTTAGTGCAGATAATAATCATGTCTGATTTATAATAGTTTAGGTTTGAGGAAGTTGGCTCAAATCCATGACTTCATTTCAGTGATGCAGGTGGTCAGAGTGGAGTGAGTTGCAGTGATGATGGACTTGGTGAAGAGCTGTAGAGCTTGATGTCTTCAGTGTAGTAGTGGAGAAGCGACCATGGGGAACTTATGTCTGTTTTTAAGATGTGACCTGAACCAGGAGAGGGCAGTGCCAGTGATGTTGAGGAAAGATTCAAGGCGGAAGTGAAGAATAATGTTGTAAGGTGGCAGATTCTGAAAGCAGATTGAAATGTTTTGAACATATTGTTAGAGATGAAGTGGGCTTCGAGTTGGGAGGCGAGAACACATTCCAATAGTTTTGACAAATGGTGATATCAGGATCCAGATTTTTTGTGAAGCTGTGTGGGGGGCTCATGGCTCCTAACAGTGACCAGAGAAGGGGGGCCAGGGAGTTTGAAGGCAAGGTGTTTTAAGGAATGAGCAGCAGGAATGGAGATGGTGGTTATTTTAATGTCTTTCCTCTAAACAGCAGCAGCACCATCACCTCCCCACCCCTCAAACTAGGTTTGATGTATGTGAATCCTGTGGGTGTGATCTGGTATAATTCAGATTCAACATATTGTTTATTAGGGTGACTTTATGAAGAAGTTGGATTACAACAGGACCATAGGGATGGGATGGAGTTTGAGGATGTGACCTTGCATGTAAACATTTGGCCTTGTATGTAAACATGTGGCCAAAGCCTCTGTGTAGAGGATGGCTTCTGCAAAGTATTCCAACTTCTTTAAGAATATCCTGACAGGCTGCTGTATAGAAGTGGCAAGACAGCAGCAGCCCATTGAGGAGGAGAGGAACTCTCAGAGAATTGAGGTCAACCTGTTGCAGTGGTTCATGGTATCTAGTGATGTGGTGGACAGAGACTGAAAGATTGAGTACTCCGGTGGCAGGATGATGAAGTCAGACTATGAAGCAGTCCCACAGCTAGCAGGAGATTGAACTTCTTAGCGGGTAAAACTGTTGATGTTCTATACAGTATGTCCACCAATACTGGTCAGACTGACCTGAAATTTACTATGCATAGTCATGGTTGTCCAGAGGATTATTAATAATGATTTGGGTTATTCCCTGACCTTTCATCTACAAATTTTATTTTGATTCACTCTGATCATCACTTCGAAGTTCAAAGAACTACTGCCCCATGTGAGGTCAGGGTCTCCAGAGGATGAATACTTATGTTCTGTCAATCCCTGAACCTCATTATTGTCAGCACCAGCCAAAAATTCCACTTGTACACAGGAAATGTCATCAACCAAACTCCAATTGACAGACTGTCAAATTAACTAAGCACATTTACACTGCCAAGAGGACGAGCCCTTTCCATTCTGGACACATCACATCACTTTCTTAATACAAATCTCCACTGGCCTAATACTGAGACCCAAACCAAGTCTGTACCTGCTTTTTTTAAATCCCACCTGGCTGAATCTTACCAGTGCTACCAAGCGTGAAGCAGACCTGAGGCTATATTTTTGGCATTATTTCATCCATACTGACCGTTGACTTGTCTGGCTAACACAACTTAACTACTGGCACTGTCAGAGAGCGAAAGAGAAACATTTCGAAATAAATTACAACTGAAGATAACCTAACTCAAACTTCAGTGAACCAGAAGCTTCATGCAACAAAACTGCCCAAACCCAACCCAAAACCTTTCTTTTGTTGGAATCTGTTAAGTTTGGATTAGAACAGAACTCCTCTCCTTAGGGAATGAACACTTTTAAACACACAGGTTTTAGCACACAGCCATGGATGCCAGTACACTCATGGTGCTCTGAAAAATGACAAGCTAACTATACTCAGCAAGATGGTTTGGGATGAGTTGGACTGCAGAATGAAGGCAAAGCAGCCAACAAGTGCTCAGCACCTCTGGTAACTCCTTCAAGACTGTTGGAAAACCATTCCTGGTGACTACCTCATGATTGAGAGAATGCCAAGAGTGTGCAAAGCTGTCATCAAGCAAAAGGTGGCTACTTTGAAGAATACATAATTCCATATGTGTTCTTTCATAGTTTTGATGTCTTCAGTATTAATCTACAATGTAGAAAGTAATGAAAATAAAGAAAAACCACTGAAGGGTAGGTGGGAAGGTGTGTCCAAACTTTTGACTGGTACTGTATATGTGTGTGTGTGTGTGTATATATATATACATATATACACACACACACACACACACACACATCTATATATATATATATATATATATATATATATATATAGGTGTGTGTGTGTATGTGTGTGTGTGTGTATGTGTGTATGTATGTATGTATGTATGTATGTATGTATGTATGTATGTATGTATGTATGTATGTATATGTATATATGGGGGCGGCACGGTGGTGTAATGGTTAGCACTGTCGCTTCACAGCAAGAAGGTTCTGGGTTAGAACTCCACAACCCAGTTTCGGATAAGCGGTATGGAAAATGGTTTGATATATCATATACCATTTATCTGCACAGCCATGATCAGTTTTATTAGTTGTAGCTGTGTTGCTCTGATAGAGGCAGCAGAAATTGAAAACCAGTAGTATTAAATGGCCAGCCTATTAGCATAATATTATACAAGATACCATTTTAATTACCATTTACATTAAAAAAAGTACACTGTAGTATTAAACCTCATTTGCTGTCATCAGTAGCTATAGGTTAATTTGTCACCCATCTGTATATTAAGGTGATATAATCAAACACCTGAAATTTCTGGGATTTAAAATTAAAGAAAAATAGATGGTTGTGTCATGTTTCCCTTTGTAGCATCATAAAGAGAAAAGGGCCTCACCTGCTCTGTTGCCTCTTAAATAGTCTTTATGAACAAATAAATGTGTTAAGTCTAGGCTATAAACACTTAACAGTGGTAAGGTATGAGGGCAACAAATACTGGGTGATTATTCACCGCAAAGACAAACACCTAAAAGAAAAAGGTTCCTTTGCTGGGTGTGACAAAATATAAATGTTGATGTTGCCACTGCTCTCACAATAACCCTTATGATCACATGCAAATTAAAAACAAACCTATTTATATTTTGCTGCTAGGACTGTTCTGTGGAGTTGCACATTTCATTTCTCCCCTCAGGCATGATGAGGAAGTAGGCTATAGTGAAGTTCTTTTTTATTACATGTGGTTATTAGAATATTCATATAAAACTCACTGGTCATTGATATTCATTTGCTTCTGATTCTGTTGTTACAAATTCAAAATGTCACAGTGAAATTTAAAACAGCCTGAAAAGCATGTTCATTATTTTTGTGGTTTTTTTGTGGTTCATTGGTTCATTCGGGCTGCTGAGGGCTGTAGAGCCCACTGATATTTGGGCTGTAGAGCCCACTGATATTTGTTAAACTCGTCTCTCAGATTTTTAATTAAAGTTATTAGGACCCACAGGTGAATCAGTTCATTAGCATTAAATTGTGTTTTCATACACCTGCAGTAACAGTCTCACTCTTGGATAACAATGGCAGTTGTGCATTACTTGAAGATAAATGGATCCACCATCTTGCTGTTGTTTTTTATTTTGTTATTCATTTGTTGCCTAGTATAGGTGGAGCTGAACTACTGTACGTGATCACCTGGAGTGCCATCAGCAAAGAAACTATGCCCCATCAAAGTGGTATCTACTGTACCCATTTCATTTACAGGGATGGAGAGAGGGGCTTAATGTTCAAGCAGGTCTTGCTCAGTTCAACAAGCACTAAAACTCTTCATGTAAGTAAGTTTTGTAGACATTTACCAGAGCTCTCTGGTACGCAGGTCATCCAGGGTGGAAGTGAACCACAACCAGGAAGCAGAAAACATAAATACCTGTAAAGTATAATGACTTTTGTTTTACTGACATGTTTATGTCTAACAGGCTAAAACCTAGTAGCTGTTGTAGAAATAGAAAAGAATCATAAGTATAGTAACACAACTATGTTTCTGTAAATTCTACTAACATTAAGAGACTGTCCTTCTGTAAAAAACGAGCCCATAGGTCGTCTGTCAGCAAAGTTGTTATGACCCTTAGTTACATTTTGTTGCTGGGCGACATCTAGTGGCTGTAGTAATTTTATGAAAAAAATGCAGAGATGTAGTACATAGAGCAAAAAATTCCACGTCAGGAGGAGGTTTGGGTGGATGGATGGATAAACAAAACACTGGAATATGACACAGGAGAGCTACATTTGATTTCCATGTGAAAGTAGCAGTTTATATTGTTTCTATTATCCATGAACGTTGACAAAATTGTTATTATTGTAACCATGACAACAAAGATCCATCGACCCAAATCATGATTTTTTCTAGGTTCTAGTACGCCTGTTGTAGGGGTACTATTTCAAGAGACACTTCTATGGGTCGTATCAAAGCCGTATAAGTTGTTTTCTCAAGACCCTCTTTCTCTTTTACAAAGTACTTGGTAAAAATACAAAGGAGCAAGTGAAGAGAGGATAGAGGCAGTGTGTTGGAGTTTACATCTCATTATGTTAAGAATTTCCTGTACAGTATGGGAGCAGCTGGACCTATGTTAAGAACCTCATTACTGGGTTTTAGACCAGTTAGATGTGGGCTACGATTCTTGCTACAGCATTCAGGACCACCAGGATGTAATATGATAATTTGGCTGTAGCATTCTGAACTATTTGGACCTGGGTTAAATCCTTGCTTTATACTATGGAAAAATTCAGTTTTGGGATGAGTTGGACCTACAAAACTTGCAGTGAAGTACTGGATAATTTGGACATAAGGAGTAGGATTTTAAATGAGAGCTTTATGGCCTGGGCTAACAGCCTTTGTCTAATGTGGGACTAGGGTTAGGAGGCTTTGTGTAAAGTTTAGGATACATTGGGGTTAAGGGGAACCTGAGCTAATAGCCTTGTTGCAGAGTTCCAGAACAGTCGAATCTAGAAAAAGAGACCCTTTCTGCAGAGTCTGGACTATTGGAACCTGGGACTTTAGACTTTGCGACCTGGTTATATGGTCAGGTTAGAGCCAGGCTACGAGCCATGCCACAGGGTTTAGGAGTAGAGATCTGGACAGGCTGGAACCAAGCTAGTGCAGACAGGTTAATTATATATTGGAACACATGGGTTCTTTAGATTTAAGGATATAGTCTTACAATGTTTCTTAACTGAAAAACATCCAAGATGTAGAATGTGGACAGGCAGCTTTGTATTTTAATGGCTGTTAATAAGGCTGTCTTCCATGCTGAAAACAATGACTACAGAGTAAACAATAAAAAATAATAAAAGACCCTTGATGCAACAGCTGATAGGGCACAGTGGTGAATATACAGCTAACAACAAATACATGTAATGGGTATGACATGAATCAAATGAGGAACAGCCACTGTTCACTGACATCCTCGATATCACCCCCCTTCAATACTCCTGGAAATCTTTCTATCAAATCTATTCTATCTTTCTATCTTTCAGCACATCCAGCCTCACAAAGCTTGTATGAGAGCAGTTACACTACTGCATATGCTTAAGATTATATCAAGATGATGCTGTATTCAATATAATATAATCAAATATAATCAATGCTCTAAAATAGGTGAAAGCTTTTTGAATGCACTGTGCATGCAGGAGTTTTATCATGCTATACATGATAAAATGGAGTAAGAAATAAGAAGCTAATTTATGTACTGTTACGTCCCCAAGTGGTCCAGGGGAGTAACAATGTTAAATAAAACCGGGGAGAAGGAATAACTAGGAAACAATAGTAAGGTCACAAATAAGCCAATTTATTATAAATTAAATAAGTTAACCAAAAGAACCTTCACGGCAACACAAAGCGAGCTCCGGATAACAGGCGAAGCCGGTAGAACCTGGAAAAGAAAGAAAGGGCAACAAACAGGAAATGATAAGTTAGAACAGAGAACACCCTCCCAGCCACAGGGAGTAACACGCAGACAGTATCTGGCGCACACACAAAAACTGGCCCACTGGCCGATAACAATGATCAGAGCCGTCACCACTCGCTAGCTCACACACAGCCTCACGCTGCCATCTGACCCACTGGCCTCCTCAATGCTCCTTATACTCCAGGCTCTGATTGCCAAATCAGGTACAGCCGTGCTGGTTCACCTGCTGGAGAAAAGGGGAGGGGCCAAAGACACACACACATACACAAACACTACTCCGGCATGTAACATGTACACAGATAAGTTATTAATTGTAATGTTAAAAGGGGTCAGATGGGGGGAGAGTTTATCTTACAAAGAAGGCTTGAGTGCCACAGAATAGAGAGCTGTTTGCCTGTGATGAAGGCGAGAGGGCCATCAGAGGCCAGATGACTGAAATGTGTGTCTGCAATGAAGGTTAGAGCATTGTCATAGGCCAGAGAAGGGAAATTTTGCACTTATTAACAGTTAACTATGCTTTTTTCAGGTACAAGCTCTAAAGCGACAGCAATAAAGGTTAATAATCCTTTATGTGCAATCTACCACAAATGAAATGAGGCTATTGCTAGATAGTTGCTGGGATACAGCTACAGGGCCTTGTAGACCTAGGATGACTTGTCTTAGTTTTTATTAGTATTTATAAGTATTTTTTCTTTATTTTTTTATTTTTCATTATACTGGAGCATTAAAATCATATTGACATTACAAAACAAAATCATTTCAGTCACTTTCACCACAAGAATTGATACACTTTGAAAATTTACTACATATTTGGAGGACACAAAAGTATCTGTGTGCCCTCTTGTCTGCGAAGAACTAATTCTCCTCAAAGTACATAATGCACAGACATAATGTGTTAGATGGGGTCCAGTTCTCTCTCCACATGTTCAGCAACTATTGGTTCAAGTACTGCTTCATTTGCAGTCCCTGATCACTTGATGGATTAGTTAAAAAAGCTGGGTCTGTGCTTGGCAGGAGTCTACTGTAGTCTCACCGAAGACTGTTGTGGAGAGACACGTGCACTGTATGATGCAGGTGCCATCTTGGACAATACCAACCATTCTCTCCACAAAATTCTGGTAGGCCACTGCAGCAATGAATGTCTCATCTCACCGTGCTGTAGGACTGACAGTTTTAGGACTGGTTCAGGAGATCCTTTCTCCCCGCGACTATCAGATCGTTTAACACCTCAGAAAAAGGCAATAAATCATGACATGGACTAAAACATAAACTGCATACATTAGTGAGGTGCTCTATCTATCTATCTATCTATCTATCTATCTATCTATCTATCTATCTATCTATCTATCTATCTATCTATCTATCTTGTCAATGCTTTAACTTGACCCTTGTGAAATCAAACTAGATCCAGGAAGAACACAGACACTGTGGGTGCTGAAGAAAAGAATAAACTCAACAACATCGTCATGTATGTGTCTGGATTATCCGTAAAAATCCAGGAGGATCTTCAACAAGCATCACAAACCCAGCACCACACCAAAACAAAAACTTGTCTATCCAAAACATCCCATACGTCACACCCAGATCGTTTGCAGTCTAATGCAGTGAGTAATGCACTGACCTATACATTGGTGAACAGCAACTAAACAAACATGTGGCTCAACACAGGAGGGCTAATTCCTCAGGTCAAGACTCAGCAGTTTACTGACACCTATGTCCTCTTTCCTGATTAGGGCGCTGTGCTTGGCATGGTCTGTCAATCACACAGTGATTCCTGAAGAAAACACTGCCTTATCATCTACGTTACTCAAATGGGACCATAATTTTCAAAATGAACACCATTCTGAGGAAGACTTGAAACTAGTAATTGAGACCATTGACTCATCGGGAAAATATTTGCTTAGGTAATAAATCAAGTAAGAAGTGGGGTCATCTTCTTTTTGCAAGCAGCGTCCGGCTGGCCATTAGAAGGAATGCAGGCACTTTGGCATTGGCTCACTTTTCAGACCCAGCGTATACAAACATTTTTCTATGCTGACAACATGTAAATAATAAGTGTTAATAAATGAATGTTTGTAATATTCTCAATAAAGCCACAAAAAAAAGGTAAATGTTAACAAATGACACAACACATTTGTTAAACTCAACAAATGTGATTGTAAACAATTATAAAAAAAATCATAAGGCTTTAATTAATGTTCAAAATCAGTCTATGAACTAGTAATATGTTTTTTATAAGTGCTTATGAATGTTGTATAATGTATCAATAAACATCTTTATGATGCTATTATTAGCACTTATATAGTCTTATTAACATAATAATTCAATTCAATCAAATTTTATTTGTATAGCAGCAAATCATAACATACAGTGCATCCAGAAAGTATTCACTACGATTCACTTTTTCCACATTTTGTTATGTTACAGCCTTATTCCAAAGTGGATTAAATTCATTTTTTACCTCAAAATTCTACACACAATACCCCATAATGACAAAGTGAAAAAAGTTTGTTTGAAATTTCTGCAAATTTATTAAAAATAAAAAACAAAAATATAACATGTACATAAGTATTCACAGCCTTTGCTCAATGCTTTGTTGAAGCACCTTTGGCAGCAATTACAGCCTCAGGTCTTTTTGAATATGACGCTACAAGCTTGGCACACCTATTTTTGGGCAGTTTCTCCCATTCTTTGCAAAACCTCTCAAGCTCCATCAGGTTGGATGGGGAGCGTCAGTGCACAGCCATTTTCAGATCTCTCCAAAGATGTTTAATTGGGTTCAAGTCTGGGCTCTGGCTGGGCCACTCAAGGACATTCACAGAGTTGTCCCGAAGCCACTCTTGGCTGTGTACTTAGGGTCGTTGTCCTGTTGGAAGATGAACCTTCACCCCAGTCCAAGGTCCAGAGCGCTCTGGAGCAGGTTATCATCAAGGATGTCTCTGTACATTGCTGCATTCATCTTTCCCTCAACCCTGACTGGTCTCCCAGTTCCTGCTGCTGAAAAACATCCCCACAGCATGATACTGCCACCACCATGCTTCACTGTAGGGATGGTATTGGCCAGGTGATGAGTGGTGCCTGGTTTCCTCCAGACATGACACTTTGCATTCAGGCCAAAGAGTTCAAGCTTTGTTTCATCAGACCAGAGAATTTTGTTTCTCATGGTCTGAGAGACCTTCAGGTGCCTTTTGGCAAACTCCAGGCGGGCTGTCATGTGCCTTTTACTGAGGAGTGGCTTCCGTCTGGCCACTATACCATACAGGCCTGATTGGTGGATTGCTGCAGAAATGGTTGTCATCTGGAAGGTTCTCCTCTCTCCACAGAGCAATGCTGGAGCACTGTCAGAGTGACCATCGGGTTCTTGGTCACCTCCCTGACTAAGGCCCTTCTGCCCCGATCCCTCAGATTGGCCGGGTTGCCAGTTCTAGGAAGAGTCCTGGTGGTTCCACACTTCTTCCATTTACGGATGACGGAGGCCACTGTGCTCATTGGGACCTTCAATGCTGCAGAAATGTTTCTGTACCCTTCGCCAGATCTGTGCCTCGATACAGTCCTGTCTCAGAGGTCTACAGACAATTCCTTTGACTTCATGGCTTGGTTTGTGCTCTGACATGCACTGTCAACTATGGGACCTTATATAGACAGGTGTATGCCTTTCCAAATCATGTCCAATCAACTGAATTTACCACAGGTGGACTCCAATCAAGTTGTAGAAGCATCTGCAGTATGATCAGTGGAAACAGAATGCATATGAGCTCCATTTTGAGTGTCATGGCAAAGGCTGTGAATACTTATGTACATGTGTTTTTTATTTTTTATTTTTTTGCAAAAATTTCAAGCAAACTTTTTTCACTTTGTCATTATGGGGTATTGTGTGTAGAATTTTGAGGTTAAAAATGAATTTAATCCATTTTGGAATAAGGCTGTAACATAACAAAATGTGGAAAAAGTGAAGCGCTTTGAATACTTTCCGGATGCACTGTACATTATCTAAAGACACTTTACAGGGTAAAGCTGAGACATTAATTTGTTATAGAGAATGAGAGCATGTTGATCATGTTATATCACATGAATAAAATTCTATTATTTTACACTTCAGCACAGTTTTCTCTTGACAACACATAGCCTTCAGTCTGTCTGAACTAGAAGCTAACGTTAGCATGTGTGACATGTAATTATGAAGATGTCTGATAATTAATTTATCTGTAGACGAGCTCTGAGTAAGTTATATTTTTATTTTCCAACTTATTCAATCCTCATCAACGATGATTCAGGCACTGGATTTAAACGCTTTAGGTCTCCCAACACACCCCTTTATACAGACTGGAACCGTCCCCCTTTTGCTCCCATAGACATGACTTGCCATGAAGTATCTTGCTCCGCCATGTAACATCTTTGTAGGAAGTGTCTGTGGCAGCTTGACAACAAGTATTGGTGCGTCAAAGGGTCAAAGTAGTAGCAGCCAAAGATTCTAGAATGTAGTGCTCTTGAATCTTTGGCAACAGCACCAGTGTAATGTTGGCAGCATGATGAATAGATGAGCTAGAATGGAAGGAAGAGTGGCGGAGGGCAGAGACACTTGATGCAAGTTGTGAAAACTGAGGCAACAGGCTGAATGGGAATGAGCGAAATAGTAGAGTTGGCGTTGGCATATTCCAGATCTTGCTGCATCTGGCATCCGGCCTGGGATACTGTGCTTTGTGTCGAGGATTTTTTTTTTGTTTGAGCTGATAGGTGCTGCAGGGCAGTGCAAAGGATTTTGCCAGAGAGCTACCAAGAGCAAATATGGGAGTTCAGTTCTGTTGTAGCCCGACGTGGATGTGACATAAATAACATCAGCGGGACCATTTTTGACATCTCTTCCTCATACACACCTTCGTTTTCACAGACAAAACTGAAATGGAGAGTACAGTAAATCAGTGTTTTCAACATCAGTATGACAACATATAACATATAGCCGTAGGTATGAAAGATGGATGCAATGATATTTAAAGAACAGTAACCAGGGACCTATTGGCTCCAGTAAAGTGTGAAGGATCACTGGTCAGGTATGGTGATGTCAAATTGTGAATGTAGAGAATTTGACAGCATGGGAAACCAGATGTGATGGGGAACAGCAGGAAATAGCAGATATGTCTCATAGAGGAAAAAAAGCAGAATGTGATGCAACAGATCTTCGTTATTAAGCTTTTTCCAAAGCTTCATTTCAACAATTCCATAAATTCTGCCTTTCTCAGACCACTTGTGGGTTTTTATTATTTATAAAATATTATGTATTTTATTATTTATTAAAGATCGAGTTTTGATTTTCTTTCATTTGACATCCGATGATTTTTTTGAGTTTTTAAATCTTATTTTTCTTTTCAAGGTCATCACACTTCTGACTTTGCACACAATCATTTGGGAAATTATTAATCATCATAATTGTCTTAATCACAAATTATTTTATTTTTTTGTTTTTAGTTGTATGTATCCTTTCCCCAGTGTATAATCTTGAATGTTGCCAGAGTTTGGGACTGAACAAGTCAAAAACCACATTCAAAAATATTTAATGAGGAACATAACATTTTTTTGTTAGTTTTTTTCTTTTTTTAATCAGGTTTTTCCTCATTTACGTCCTTCACTGTATTGAAGTTGAATCTTATTTTAATAAATAACTTATGTATGCTCTTATGTTACATTGTGTTAACTGTTCTACACTGCAATGCTCGCTAGGTGTCTATAAAGTATTAAGTATCCACTCTGAATATATCAGAATTGCTTTGTCAAATTACCATCAACTTCAGCAAACCTGAAGGTGCATCATTGTTCTTGGAATCTTAGTTTTGATGATGGTAACTTCCCTAAAAACCCCACATTTTTTGTTTGTTTTATTTGAAGTGCTGATATCCATCAGAAGATGTATTTGTGGAACCAAAAGAACCAAAAACCATCTCAATGTCAGCTTACATCGCCTCTCTCAAGCTTCTCTCTGGAGCTCTAGCAACAACAGTGAGCCAATCAGAAGAGAGGGTCTGAGCTTCTCTTGTGATTGTCTGACTGTTTTCTGAGTGATTGAATAAAAAATATAGCAGATTTCAGGTAAACACTGACAGAAACCAAATCCTGCAAGGTTGGAAGGTGGGTGCAGGTGGTCTGGACTTGGATATGGCTGAGGGTAGTGGCTGGTTTGTTGTGACATCACAAAGTTCCTGACTTTAATGCTCAGTTTCTGAATACAGGCTGTACATTTCTCTGTGGACTGAGGCTTTGATTCTTTCACAGTATTAATGTAGAACCTAAGCCTGCTTTATAATCAAACAAGACATGGAACTCTCACATTCTACAATATGGGACCTCTAAATTTAGATAATTATTTAGCTGAAAATGAAAATGTGAATTTCACTTCCCAAATCTTCATTTAATCCAAAATGGCTACAGATTTACTCAAAATAGATCTCTGGTCCCTTCATCTACTTACAGAGAGCAGATGGTGGTGAAATTGTTCTCATTTGGTGATGTTTTAGACATTTATCCTTGTTTAATTCAAGGGTTTAAGTGTTAATTTAACCTTCAAGTGGCACAGTGTGCTCTGAAGTTACCCTTCAAAGTTACCCTTAAAAGTGATGTTGGTCCTACTCTGTGCTGTAAGCCACTATATTTACATATTCTGGATGCTGCTGTAGCTACAGATGGTTCAGTACTGTTGCTGTGCTATAAATCCCCCTATGTAATCCATGTCCTTGTCTTGAAGTGCTTGTCTGTTTGTGTGTATGTATCATCAAGGGTATAATAACTTAATTGTGGGGTTTTTATTCATTTTTCATTACTACACAATGATAAACTGCGGAGGCAGGCTGAATGAGTGTTTATAAATGCTACAAACAAGATATCATGTTTGAAGGCGTCTGCCTTTTTAGTATGCATTTTCTGTTTAATGAGGTCATTTACATAATGTCTGCATTATTAAATTTGCCTACCTTGAGGAAAATGTCTGGAGCAGAAAAAAAGCAGGAGAGCTGTTTATCACAGAGGTATTCTAAATGATTGTGGAGGGAGTGAGGTAGGTGCTGCTGGACACTGTGTGTGTGTGTGTGTGTGTGTGTGTGTGTGTGTGTGTGTGTGTGTGTTTGTGTGTGTGTGTCTGTGTGTGTGTTTGTTGCTGGTTATCTATTCTGGGTCTAATCTACTCTATAGAATAATGATTACTTTATCCTTCAAATATCTTAAAACTGTTCAGAGGCACAAATGGACCCAATGTGCATCTTGCTGTGTTTGCAGGTTTCAGTTATAAAGCTAAAGCTTAGCAAAACAGTGTCTCATCACTATCATCAATCAGAAAACTGGGATGGTATTATTTAGCTGACACACATTTACCACAATTAGTAAATAAAGACAGGTCAAAATAGAGAATAAAAAATAGAAAGCAAACATTTCTTTCATAAATGTTACTTACACTTCCAGTTATTTAAATTATTCTCAGTCATAATCTTTGGAGATGATTTGAGAACATAAAGGCTTGACGTGGTTAAACCTCCATCGAATGTAATTTCTTGTAAAGAAAAAGTCCATAAATAATTTCACAATTTGAAAATTTTGTTCTTATTATTGTGTGATGTGTTATCACTTTACAGTATTTCTACTCAATTAGTGAATGTCTTAGCTACATTAATTTATAACCAGACTGAATTAACTAGAAACAAGAATCATCAACAGGATGGGGTGACAGCCTGCGAACTATGGAGGAAAAACCTGCCTTTACAACCTTAGAGTGGAACATGGGGCATGAAGCATCTATTTCCCTCAGTGCCTCTTTGCCTCAAAGCAAGGCATTAAACCCCTTGAGTGTGTTTTTCCAAGACACTAACAGTGCAGAGTGTGTGTACTGTATATCTGTGAGGCACACCTGGGGTGAGACAGAGCTCTGCCTGCCCCCTGCCAGCTCTCCGCCAGAACAGCTGCTGTAAATAACATCATGTTCTCTGCTGATAAAAAGAAACATTTGGCTTCACTTCCAGAAAAATAGATGTTCATTTTAAGTGATAGGCTGTTACACAAAATGCTATAAATCAATTTTCCCAACAAATATTTTACCAGCAATATTAGAAAACATAAACCATCCTGTCCTCAATAATAAAATAATTATCCAGTCTATGAAAGGAAGTTAGGCAATACTTCAGTCTTTAAAAACACACTCAGAAGCTATGAAACTCAACTGAGAACTGAAGGAAAACATCATGGAGTGTACCTTCAAGGTCAAACAGAAAAAATAAATCCTAATTATTCAAGATTTTCTCATTTTACATAAGACCTTTAATATTTACTGTTTTGTTCCACATTGGGTCTATTAAGTCTTTCCTGGAACAATTCTGGCTAGCAAAGAAAAAAAATTATTTCAGATTTTCTTCTTTTTAAATTAACATCAAGGAACTGAAAGATTAACATGGGATAATATTTGGCAGACTGAACTGAGAAAAAAGTTGAAAAAAATGTGACCATTAAATATGGGTTAAGGAAAGTTGCACAAGTTAAAAAGAAGGGTTTGTGATGGTGTGAGTGCAATGGTGAAGTAACTGGTGAGACAGGCTGAATAACATATCCACGAGCTTGAAGATTTATCAGATCAGCAGTTTATACTGTTGTAAACCATGAGACAGGAGTTTACAGCTCTCTTATTGTTACCACAGGAACAATTTGAACTTCTGCTGGATGAGTGAGTGGATGAGTGGTGCTTATCACGCCGTCCCCCGGGCTGCACTGGGCCACTCTGACCATGTCATGGTCCACCTGATTCCCACATACAGGCAGAAACTAAAACTGTGTAAACCTGTTGTGAGGACATCGAAGCAGTGGAGCAGTGAAGCCATAGAGGATCTGCGGGCATGTTTGGACTGCACTGACTGGGAGGTGTTCAGGACTGCTTCCAACAGTCTGGATGAGTTCACAGAGGCTGTGATGTCATACATCAGCTTCTGTGAGGACTGCTGTATCCCATCACACACCAGGGTGAGTTATAACAATGACAAACCCTGGTTCACAGCTAAGCTCAGTCAGCTCAGGAGGCAAAAGGAGGAAGCTTTCAGGAGTGGGGACAGGGACAAGTTTAAAGAGTCCAAGTACAGGTTTAGCAAAGCGGTGAGAGAAGCTAAACGACTGTACTCTGAGAAACTTCAGCTCCAGTTCTCAGCCAACGACTCTGCTTCTGTCTGGAAAGGGCTCAGAAAGATCACAAACTACAAACCTAAACCCCCCCACTCCACTAACGACTTCCGTCTGGCCAACGATCTGAATGAGTTCTACTGCCGCTTTGAAAGACAGTGGGACAAGCCTGACACTAACCTCCACATCAGAGCCACATCAGAACCCCCCTCCTCCCCTACCAAAGGAACGTCTCTCTCTATCCTGGAGAGAGATGTCAACAGGCTTTTTAAGAAGCAGAACCCCCGCAAAGCAGCCGGTCCTGACTCTGTCTCTCCATCATCCCTGAAGCACTGTGCTGATCAGCTGTCTCCAGTGTTCACGGACATCTTCAACACCTCACTGGAGACCTGCCACGTGCCAACCTGCTTCAAATCCTCCACCATCATCCCTGTCCCCAAAAAACCAAGGCCCACAGGTCTAAATGACTACAGACCCGTTGCCCTGACCTCTGTGGTCATGAAATCATTTGAGCGCCTTGTCCTGTCCCATCTCAAATCCATCACTGACCCACTCCTGGACCCCCTGCAGTTCGCCTACAGAGCCAACAGGTCTGTAGACGACGCCGTCAACATGGCTCTCCACTTCATCCTCCAGCACCTGGACTCCTCAGGGACCTATGCCAGGATCCTGTTTGTGGACTTCAGCTCTGCCTTCAACACCATCATCCCGGCTCTGCTGCAGGACAAGCTCTCCCAGCTGAGCGTGCCTGACTCCACCTGCAGGTGGATCACCGACTTCCTGTCTGACAGGAGGCAGCACGTGAAGCTAGGAAAGCATCTGTCTGACTCCCAGACCATCAGCACTGGATCCCCGCAAGGCTGCGTTCTTTCTCCTCTGCTCTTCTCCCTGTACACCAACACCTGCACCTCCAGCCATCAGTCTGTCAAGCTCCTGAAGTTTGCAGACGACACCACTCTCATTGGACTCATCTCTGATGGCGATGAGTCTGCCTACAGGTGGGAGACTGACCGTCTGGTGACCTGGTGCAGGCAGAACAACCTAGAGCTAAACACTCTGAAGACAGTGGAAATGATAGTGGACTTCAGGAAGAGCCCAGCCCCACCCACCCCCATCTCCCTGTGTGACTCCCCCATGGCTACCGTGGAGCATTTTCGCTTCTTGGGAACCACCATCACACAGGATCTCAAATGGGAGCTAAACATCAGCTCCCTCATCAAAAAAGCTCAGCAGAGGATGTATTTCCTGAGGCAATTGAAGAAGTTCAACCTGCCAAGGACTATGATGGTGAACTTCTACACCTCCATCATTGAGTCCATCCTCACCTCCTCCATCATCATCTGGTACGCTGCTGCCACGGAGAGGGACAATAACAGACTGCAGCGTATCATCCACTCTGCTGAGAAGGTGATTGGCTGCAATCTTCCGTCCCTCCAGGACCTGTACACCTCAAGGACTCTGAGGCATGCAGGGAAGATTGTAGCTGACTCCTCCCACCCTGGACACAAACTCTTTGTGACACTCCCCTCTGGCAGGAGGCTGCGGTCCTTCAGGACCAAAACCTCTCGCCACAAAAATAGTTTCTTCCCATCTGCTATTAGCCTTATCAACAAGGCTTGAGAGCCCCACTGTTGCTGATCAATTGCACCAATCACCAGAAAAAATTCCTTGTATGTGAAAACATACTTGGCAATAAAACTGATTCTGATTCTGATTCTGATTCTGATTCTGATGAGTTAAACCGTAGAATTACTCTGTTTTGTTACACATTTTGTTAGAAAGTAATCTACCTGGAGTGTGTGCTTGCACAAATTTGATTGGTCAGTGATGTGTGTTACTTGATGGGATTCATTTTCTCCAGGCAAAATTTGAAACAGATTTTAACGTAAACGAATTTTTTTTAATTAATCATAATATTCAGGCCACATACATCATTCAAATCACCTTATTTTTTTTAATGCATTAGTGAGTATGATCACTTAAACATAAATGTAATAAACTGAATATAATTTTAACTAACCTAAAAATGGATACGTTTACATTATAAAGTGCAATGGTATATTTTTGCCTGGTGATATCAGATAATGGTGAACCTACTTCAGAAGTCTTACTGAAATCAGGGGCCATATTCACAGAGGGTCTTATATTATCCTCTAGTCTAGTCCTACTAAATGGTATTAAAAGTTCTATTGATTTGTCCCTTAAGACCTATTCAAAAGCAAAGAGAACTCCCAAGCTGGGGTGGCATCATGTTTAATTATGTCCACAATTGGTTTTTTGACAAGGAAACCAGTGAGTGACAGACAAGAAAGAAAGACTGTCCCGAGAAGATCAACAACAACATTTGATGTTCATTTATAGTTTTTCGATTGCTTACACACAATTAAAATTAACACACAGTTAGTGAAACCAGACACTCAGGAAGCAAAATCTCAGCCCACATCTGCACAACTATAAGCACAATCTTAGCCTCACACTTTTTGCAAAACACTAAACACACTTCTCTACATTAGACACATGAACGGAGGAAGAGGGATAGGTAGAGGAAGAGGGACAGGTGGAGGTCGACTTGAAGGAGGACGTGGACAGAGAAGACGAGGACCAAATTTATTGAATAAGATTAGAGTAACACTAGTTGACCATGTGGTAAACCATGGTTTGACGTTGAGAGTTAGGCCTAAACTCAGCTGATAACCTGTTGCATCAGTAATTCAGCCGTTTGAAGCATTTTTGAGGAACAGTCATGGGAAGATCACAATTAAAAGGGTTAATCGCCTGGAGAGCATGAATGCATGTCTTGGATTAATGAAAAAAAAGTTCATACCACTTACTGTAAAAATGAGACTGTCCTACTGTAAAGTCGAGGTTGGAGGACTGGTTGCTCCTCACTGGAGCAGAATTACTTAACAGTTTTAAATCTAAAGTTTTCTGTTGTGGCGAGGTTTTAACATGAGCAATAAGATTCTTACCGTGCCTTCTTATCCACTTTATAAACAAACTGTATATCGTTTTTTGTAATGTTTTTGTTGATGTGAGTGTTCTGTGTCTTTCCTCTTTTACTGGTGTTGCCTGATTACACACTCTGCAGATGTTGAGGTCATGGTTCATCGTTAGTTCCTTTTGGGCATCATTCACCAAGGCTCTGGGTGAAAACCTACCTAGGCTGTATGCCCTGTCAATAATCAGTCAATCATACACTGCTTGAAGATCATGCTCACTATTATGCAAATAGTATGTTCTTCATGCAAAGCTGCACATTCACCTCCCATCAGCTGTCTTATGATGTCTATGTATTTGCTTATGTGAACACCTGCATAAATCTGTGGTGCACAGTTTTTCAAACCAGATGTTGCTTAATTAATCTGTAACTGCAGAAAAAAATCTAGGAAAATAGCTGCCATGTCAATTTAAGGGACTTAGGGGGAACCAGTCTGACAGACAGACACATATGCCTTGTTATTCACAGCTGCAAATCCCATTAATGGAACTGTGGAGAAGACGGTCTGCTAGGTCCAAGCTGCGCACCCTAAATAGCTATGAGAGAGAGAGACAGATTTTTCCCACAATACCATTCTTTCACCTGATTTGGGGCAACAAATAAAACTGAATTGAAAACAAAGTGAATTTCTCCAGTAAATCACACGAGAATCTTCTCTGTGATGATTTTCAGTCATTCAGGTCATGGTTATCCATGAAAAGCTGAATCAAAGGAACTGGACTTGGGTGTTGATGCTTAACCCTTATGTGGTGTTCGGGTCTGTGGGACCCGTTTCCATTTTTTATTAAAAGAAAAATGATACAATTAATTAATTTTTCAAACTCAGACTCACTGGCCTTGGCTCATTTTCTGTGAAGAACATATATCAGAATACATTTTTAATGACCACACACCGTACATCCCCCCTACACATTTCTATTACATATAAGATGTCCGGGTCCACTGGACCCAGGGCTAATAGAAGTGTGGAAATTGATGTTCTGTGTACCTACACTTTGTCCTCCTCCTGTCTGGGCCTGCTGTTAGTGTGTGTGTGTGCGTGTGTATGTGTGTGTGTGTGTGTGAGAGAGAGAGAGAGAGTGACAGAGAGAGAGAGAAGGAGTGATGGAAATGTGAGTTTTGTGTTTCTGCACCTGCGGTTCCCACACAAGGTTGCAACATTGTTGCAAAATTCAAGCATCAACAGTGTCTGCTCTCGTTTTCCCGCACATTTGACCCTCTGTCTTGCGGGAATCTTTATTTTCTCACACTCTATCTGCTACAAATTGGAGGTGGGACACTATAAACAGAGCTTTGCCAGTGTGTTCTTATCACAATCGATCAAGATGGCCAAAAGGTGCTCTGCGCAGAGGGCCCTGGAATTGATTTTGGAAGAGAAAGACGTTTTTGATGATGATGTAGAGGGAGAGGATTCAGAAGAAGAGGTTTCAGAATTTGAGGATTACATTTCTGAAAATTCAGAGTCTGACAGTGACTCTGAAGAAGATGATGAGATTGAGCATCAGCCAGTTCCAAAACGAAGACGAGCCACAGGACCAGGCTGTCAGCAGCCAGCCACAGGACCAAGCCGTCAGCAGCCAGCCACAGGACCAGGCCGTCAGCAGCCAGCCCCAGGCTGACACATCCCTAGTATCCTATGTGCCAAAGAAAGGCAAGAATGTGGTATTCATGAGTACACTGCACGGGGATGGAAGAATCTGTGACCAGGAACATCACAAACCAGAGATCATCATGGATTATAATGCCACAAAAGGAGGGGTAGACAACATGGACAAGCTGGTGACAGCCTACAGCTGCAAACGGAGGACTCTACGCTGGCCACTGATGATATTCTTTGACATGTTTGACATCTCAGCATAGAATGCCTTTGTCATTTGGATGGCACTGAACCCAGAGTGGAACAGAGGGAAGCTCCAGAAGAGACGCCTCTTTCTCGAGGATCTGGGAAAGGCATTGGTGAGACCACAAATCGAGGAAAGACAACATGTCCCCAGAGCCCCAGCCTCTGCAGCCATTGTGAGGAGGATTCAGGAGGAGAATGCTGGTGCCCTATCCACCCAACCTACAGAACCACAATCTGCAGAGCCTGAAGTAAGTGTGTGATGCTGTTGCAGTACATGTCTGGCACTCATGTCTTGTGAGAGAGAGAGGTGTTAGTAAAATTCCTGATCTTTTCATTATTCTAGGTTGTGAACACCAGCAACAAGAAGAAGCGGTGCAAAGTGTGCGGACCCAAGATGGACAGAAAAACACAATACACATGCATCAAGTGCAAAAAGTATATCTGCAACACACACACAGTAAAACTCTGCCCCTGATGTGTTGTATAGGCTAGTGGCTAAAGGCCATGTGTTCAATGGGGCTGATGTGTTGTCTTGATGTTTACTCTATGTGTTCATGTGTTCAGCTTGTGTTGTGCAAAGAAATAAGTCAGTAGTTTTGAAAAACCTTGCTTCACTTGTAAATTTGTTTCCACTCATATCTTGATTTTAATTGATTTTCTTTATTATGTTTTAAATAATAAGTTATAAATGTGATCTAACAAAGGTAAAGGGCAAATATTAACCATATATACTGTTTATACTGCTTGTAATTGGGATGAAGTAAACATCTGTTGAGTATTTTAACATAAAAGTGTTTGATTGTGAGGCATTAAAAACCCCAAAATGCAACACGACCCACAAACACTGGCTGAGTAACAACAATATGAACACCACACAAGGGTTAAAGATGCTTCACTTCTCATCCAAGATTTTTCTTCAGTTTTGGCTGACTGGTGAGGAGACCCAGGTATTTAACCTGCTCTAGTGCTCCTGCCTCTTAATGACAGTCATTACAGTTCTTTGAGTCACCTGCAGCCAAGTAAAACAAAACTCAAACGACTGTGACTCCTCCATTTTGTTCCAACATGTAAGCGTGAATGGCTGTCGTCTATATGTCAGCCCTGTGACAGACTGGCGTCCTGTCCAGGGTCTACCCTGCCCTCGCCTAATATCAGCTAAAATTGGCTCCAGGCCCCCCACCACCCTGTCCGGATACGAGGTATAACTAATGGAGGGATGGATAATCAATGGCACAATTTACTATAATGTGGCTCAACTTATCACCTTGGGAAGTGATATTTAGAAACTTGTTTATTTTACATCCAAAGTGATTATTTCCAGGGATGCACCACATCCTAAAATATATATACATATTTTAGTTGGAGACTTTACTGCCATCCTCTCACTTTAAAGACACTTTAAGTAAAAACTGGCTCAACTCATCCTGCTCTCCCCTACTGATGCCCATACAGAGTATTACAATACTAATGCCAAAGACACACTGGATGCATGGCGGGTGCATTATGGCTGCCCTGGCTGATCTGCTGCGGTGTCTGCTGTGCTCGATCACTGCTACTGCCAGCTCTATCTGTTGAAATTTCTGATTTATTTTTAACAGAATATGCATCTAAAATGCCACTGTCTCCACATGCAGATGCTAAAAAGGTTGAAAAAAAAAATTAATTTTTCATGTCTATGACAGCCTATGCATAGAGACTATGGTGAAATGCATCAGATTTGTGTAATATTGTTGGTATGATGTCAATGAAATGAAATTTAGCATGTTCCGAGGGCAGGCTAACCATAAGCTTTATCCACATTTCTTTCAAATGTCACACTACTAATTTTTGATGTAAATTGTAAAACATCCAGCCTGTGTTCATATGTGTGTGATAATTTTGATGGTACATGAATTGCACCTAATTGTTGCCATGCAGCGTGTAAAGAGCAGGGGTTGTTGATAATTAAAGCTCTGTCCCAGGTGACATTCACACCTTCATTGCCACAATACTGAGGTAGGCCCTATTGGTTTTGGGAATGTTTGTGGAGTTCGGTGGTCTGTAAGTTTTATGTTAATGGTTTTATGTCCTTGGTCTGAAAATGTTTGATTAACACTATGAAATGGTTAATTGGAAATAAACACTGTCTGAAGTCACTGTGCACTTTTTGTTACAATTTAGCTTAACTGTTTAGCTTAGTTGTTGTTTGGACCCAGAGCAAAAACGGACATGAACACCAAACAGGAGTATAAGTGAAGTTTCTATAAAGATGTTACAACCCAGCTCAGTACAAGGGGATAAGGGAAGCAACATAAACCTGTTGAAATTGCTTTGTCAGATTCATTAGTGGCAAGGAGACTCAAAACTTGTGAATAAATACACAACTGGTATGAGGAAATAAATAATAGAGGGGAACAGGCAAGACAGATGTTGCTAAATAAAAAATAAAAAAAAAAACAGAATAAAACAGAAAGGGGACTCTGAGTTTGTATTTCGCTCTGAGGTACAAATAAAACAAGAAATAAAAACCTTGCTATGCTCTCTCAAAACTCAAAACACATGAAGCAGCACCTGTGTTTCTAGTGTTGTTTAACAACGATATCTTGGTGTGGTGTAGTCAGTTTACAGACACTTAACCTTGCCCAGTCCCCACCAATCCAAGTACCTCAGTGTCTATTCACAAAATATACACAAGTTCACTTACTTGTAAATATTTACAGCCAAGAAGCTACAAGATACGTACACACCTTAATAACACAAACACCAACATATAAAATTTTCATTTCTCAGTATCAAAGACTCACTAAATCATCTCCAGTCACCTTTCTGTTTTCTTTCTATCTTCATAAATAAACTGTGATTATTTAATTCTGTGCTCAGAGGAAAGAAGCTGTAGAAGAAGAGGGACTTTGATCTATTATGGAAGTTTTAATGGACTCCATCATTTGTAACCCAGACAAAATAAATAAAATACAGAGCAATTTGCAAATATGCATATTTACTCATTTGCACATTTGTGGATTTAGTTTACATGTGAAAAAGGTTTTGCACAGTTGTGGATCTCTTCCTGTCAGTTTGTGGGTGATGTGACATTTGTGACTTCCTATCTATTTGTTGGAGGAACATTTGTGGAGTTTTTCAATTCAATTCAATTTTATTTGTATAGCGCCAAATCATAACATACATTATCTCGAGGCACTTTACAGGGTAAGGTCGAGACCCTACTTTGTTATAGAGAAAAACCCAACAGTTCCCACAAAGAGCAGCACTTGGCAACGGGGGGGAGGAAAAACTCCCTTTAACAGGAAGAAACCTCCAACAGAACTGGGCTCAGGGTGGGCGGCCATCTGCCTCAACCGGTTGAGTTTAGGAGGAGAAAGGGGGTGGCGGAAGGAGAGAGGAGAAAAGAGAGAGAGAGAGACCAGGAACAGCTGTATAGGTCATGGTGTTATCAATAATAATGACAGATTACAGTGGTTGTGAGTAGTGGTACATCTTGATCCTGCTGCTCCAGAGGCAGAGATACCTGCAGAATGAGGACAAAGAGAGGGAGAGAGGAAAAGCACAAACTACAGGGGAGAGGAAAAAAAAATACAAAGTTAATGGCATAAAGTAGTCTCGAGAGAGAGAGAGAGCATGAGAGAAAGCGAGAGAGAGAGAGAGACCAGTGCATCATGGAATCCCCCAGCAGTCTAGCTCTATAGCAGCATAACTAAGGGATGGTTCAGGACATACCGAGCCAGCCCTAACTATAAGCTTTACTAAACAAGACAGTTTTAAGCCTGATCTTAAAGGTAGAGAGGGGGTCTGCCTCCCGAACCCACACTGGGAGCTGGTTCCACAGGAGAGGAGCCTGATAGCTGAAGGCTCTGGCCCCCATTCTGCTCTCTGCTCTTACAAACACTGGGAACCACAAGTATGACCTGCATTTAGAGAGCCTATTGGGAAAATATGGAACTATAAGCTCTTTAAGGTACAATGGTCCCTGACCATTAATGGGTTTTTTTTCCTGGCTGATCTGTACAAAAAAATCCACATAGGTGAGGTGTCCAGGGGGAAAATCCACAAATGTATACCATCATGCACAAATTCATTTTTGTTGTGTAAAGTCATATCCACACAAATACAGATAAACTCTTCTGGAGGAATGAGCCATTCCCCATCTCCCTGCCCCTTTAGGAGACCAGCGGCAGGTCTGAGTCTGTGGGATGGGAGAAGTGAACGTGATCACAGATTATGTTTGATTCTTTCAACCCACAGAAAAAATAAATATCTGACCCATTTTTAAATATCTTCTTCTCATAACATTCTGACACTAAAATGGCATTTTTTGGACACATAAAAATGTACTTTTTCAAGACCTGTCTTAGAATCAAACTCTTGCAAGATCTGGCAACACCAATCTCTTCTCTCTGTTGGTTCTGGTTTGGTTTCACTGCTGCAGTGCTATGCTATCGCTTTTCAACTGCAGATAAAACTTAGATAGATAGATGACTTTATTCATCCCCGAAGGGAAATTAGGTTGTTACAGCACTCCGGTGTATTAGAATACAAAAATACAATAGAATGGAATACTGAGGTAGACAGAATAGAAATAAAAATACAGAATGTCAAGATATAAATACCATAAATAATAATATACTGTGAATATGCATATGTAAATAGAAAGTGCAAAAAGAAGGATACAAATATTGTATGATATGATATATAATATCAATACGGTTAGTATTTGGAGTGGAGTGTTGTGGTGATTCAGAGTGCAAAGTGTGACAAGTCATCTTGTGTCATCTTGGCTCTGACAGAGGTAGATGAGTTGTACAGTCTGATAACAGTAGGTAGGAACGATTTCCTGTATCGTTCCTTAGAGCAGCGGGGTTGGATGAGTCTGTTGTTGAAGCTGCTCTTCAGCTTGTCCAGTGTTTTGTGGAGGGGGTGAGAGGGATTGTCCATGATTACCAGCAGTTTTGCCAGCATCCTTTCCTCCACCACCTCCTCCAGGGTGACAACTTTAGAGCCAACAACAGACTCTGCCTTCTTGATGAGTTTGTTCAGTCTGTTGGCGTCCTTTGCCTTGATGCCCGCACCCCAGGACACCGCAGCAAAGAAGATGGTGCTCGCCACAACAGACTGATAGAACATCTGCAGCATCTTGTTGCAGACATGAAAAGACCTGAGCCTCCTCAGGAAGTAAAGCCGGCTCTGACCCTTCTTGTAGATGGCCTCTGTATTGGTGGACCAGTCCAGTTTATTGTCCAGTGTTACACCCAGGTACTTGTATGAGGCCACTAAGTCCACATCCGTCCCACTGATGCAGACAGGAGAGGGCAGGGGCTTGTTCCTCCTAAAGTCCACCACCATCTCCTTCGTCTTTGCCACATTCAGCTGCAGGTGGTTCTCCCCACACCACTTCACAAAGCGCACAACCAGGTCCCTGTACTCAGCCTCCCTCCCTCCCTCCACACACCCCACAATGGCCGTGTCATCAGAGAATTTCTGCAGATGACACGACTCAGTGCAGTACTTAAAGTCTGACGTGTATGTGGTGAAGAGGAAGGGAGACAGCACAGTTCCCTGGGGGGCCCCGACGTTACTGATCAGACGACCAGACACACAGTTCCGTAATCTCACAAACTGCGGTCTGCCCGTCAGATAGTCATCAACCAAAGTGATGAGGGGAGCACCCACCCGCATGTTCTCCAGTTTGGCTTTCAGCAGTCTGGGCTGGATGGTGTTAAAGGCGCTGGAGAAGTCAAAGAACATGATGCGGACTGAGGTGTTGGGTCTGTCCAGGGAGGAGTAAACCTTTTGCAGCAGGTAGATAATTGCATCATCAACCTGGGCTGGTATGCAAACTGCAGGGGGTCTTGCGATGGGCACACCAGCGGTCTGAGGTGTGCCAGGATCAGTCTCTCCATGACCTTCATGATGTGAGAGGTCAGTGCCACCGGTCTGTAATCCTCCAGTGCAGCAGGACGTCCTTTTTTGGGCACTGGGACCAGGCAGGATGTTTTCCAAAGCACTGGCACTCTCTGAAGGTGTAGGCTCAGGTTGAAGAGGTGCTGGAGAACTCCACAGAGCTGGCTGGAACATGCCTTCAACACGTGAGGGCTGATGCGGTCTGGTCCAGCAGCTTTCCTCTGTTTGAGCCTCTTTTTGTGTTTCTTTGCTTAATACCACTACTGTTATTATTCAATTGTTTTTGGAGGGAAACAGAGTGTTATTAGACTGATATGATCTTGTACTGGGTTGATCAGATAGTATGTTTGCAGATAAGTGGCAAAATCAGGCGCAAAAACTGTATCTAGTGTTTATTGTATTGTTTTCACATGAACAAGCAGGAACAACACCCACTTAGGAGACAGGAAGTGTATACAATTTCATACAACTGGTTTTCCTTGTAACGCATTATCTTTGTTATAGAGTATCTTAGATCACTCTAATAGTTGTCAAGAGCCTTTAGTGGTTGACCCACCAACTCACTGCCATCCCTACAGGCATATGACTAGCATGTGATACACACTCATTCACCACCCTGTCTTCTATCTAACATTGGCACTTGACATGGCTTCTTGCACTGTAGAACTGTTCAATTGTTAGAGAGATATGATTGACTGGAAAACATCTGTCTCCTGTTGTAATGTGGGGGAGAGCAAAATAGTTTTTCAAAAACACTGGGTTATAACCTTAACCCTGGCTACAGCACAGGTTGCCACTTATGGCCATCACTTGGTTTGGTTTTGGTCTCCATAGAGGAACTGTAATACCAAAGCTGCACACTGTAGAAAAAATCCCGTTGTTTTTAACGGAAAAAAACTGGCAGCTGTGGGTGCCAGATTAATTCTGTAAAAAATACAGTACAATTGTCAACAACTCTACAGAACAACTTGTACATTTTACTGGGATTCAATGTACAATAAGCAACAACTGCATGTAAATTTTACTGGGATTCAATGTACAATAAGCGATAACTGCATGTACATTTTCCCGAAATAATTAGTATAAAAGCAGCATGATACTGTTAAATTAGTAGAAAGGGGCTGTTAAATCTACAAAAAAAAATTTTTTATGTATTTTTTGTGAATTAGTACAGTTTAAAGAGGTCAAATTTACAAGTTGTTTTGTAAAGCTGTTCACATTTTAACTGTATTTTCTACAAAATTATTCTGGCAACCACAGCTGCCAGTTTTTTTCCATAAAAACAACAGGATTTTGCAGGATTAATTACAAGTTTTTACAGTTTTTACATCTAAATACTACAATTGAAATTTCTGTAAAATGTTCATTACAATTTAAAGGCATAAGTTCAATGACTCCTATCTAATATTAATCTATAATTTAAACTGTAAAAATGTCTAAAAGTATTCTAATCGCCTGTTAGGATTATTACTCAGTGAATAATAGAAATTGTTTCTATACAATGCTGGTAGATTGGATGATTAGATGATTTCATTTAAACTGAACTGCCTTCTTATAGATGTTGATGATTCCAAAAATGTGAAAAAGTTACGCAGTGCACACAGATTAAATGTTTAAAAATTGAAAGAACAACTTTACTGACAAAAATTTAAAATCCAATAACTTTCCTGTCCAAGATACATATTCCTAATATGTACTTTACAAACATTCAAATAGAAAACACCATCTAGTAACAGCCTCTCTCCTCTGAAAAGGAGTGACAGGGCTGAGAACCCCAGGCAATGCTGCAACTACTAGGGAAATGAAAATAATTTTAAGTCTTTCTAGACTGCCAACTCTCTGCTAAAAGAGTGTGTGTGTGGTTTCTCTACAGCTTTATGTGCAGCTGCTTACTTTCCCATCATGTATGTATGTGTGTTGGTATCTTGTGCATTAAGTAAGCTTAACTGCAAGTGCATAACCTTAACCAAAAATATCATAAAGTACCAACCAAATCTTTCATAGCTTTTTCCCCCCTTTTTTGCAAAACCCCACTGACTCACAGCATGTTAACGTAGACAGAGTGTAAAATGAACTGCTCAGTACAAAACAGAACTAAGACATACCACAGCCAGTATGTATGTGACCTTTGGGTTTTACATGAAAGAAACAAGTACAATAAAACTCAGTAACTAGTGCATACAAACTAACAATTTTATCAGAAACTGATGCTTTTTATACTTAAAGAACTGAGCTGATAATGAGCTGAGCCATGACTCTTACTGAGTTTAGTCCATATTCAGACATCTCGCCAAAAAGATTGACATCAATAATTTTTTCTTCAAGCTGTAAAGCCACTTATAAGAGAAAAAGGTAAAATGACAAGGCCCTTAATCCCCAAGTCACTGCAGCAGCTACTTTTGACACACCTCTGCAGAAACTCCAGGGTTGATGCCAGCTGTGATGGGTAATGGATGTTGAAGCAATAGTAGCTCCCAAACATCATACACAGGGCACAAATGAAGGAGAGGATGTTGTCCTGTACAATGTTTCCATCCACACTCAGCATGAACCACCCTGCAGAATAGCAGGATTGTCCTAAAAAAAAAGAAGGGTGGGTGTGGGACAACACAAACAACAAAAAAAGTTTAATTGCCTAACATCAAAACAGAGAAAAATATATTTGCAGGTTTATGGGAGAGAAATGACTAACCTCAAGAGCATACAGTAACAAAAAGCATTCTGCAACCTGAATTGTGTCCAAATACACAGAAGAACGAAATAAAAGGAAAGGAATAAAGAAATACAGAGAGAATGAAAGAAAGACAAAGAAAAAAATGTTAATGTGACCCACTTAAAGTAGATACACTGAATGGCTAGGTTCGGAAAGAGCTCAATTACCATAGACCTGAACAGCCAAACAATGAACAACACCAACCACGAAGTAAATTGCAAAAGTGAACTCTTTTAGTGAGTACAGTATTACAAAAGTTTACAACATTTATATAAACAACAATATGAAAAATAATAAAGGAAATAAAATGGCACCTTTAAAATAATGAGTCTTGTTTTTCCTTAATACTGGTACTGTTTTGTTTGTGTTCAATCCAAATGTTCCTCTAACAGAGTGATTAGAGTCACGTGCTAACTCTTTTGGGTGTGTAGCAATCCTGCCAACCAGGTTGGCCCTACCACCAGTTGTAGTTAGTAATGAAGAGTCAATCCAGCTTCTTTAGGATCTTGGGGAGGCTCGCCATCTATGAATGACAGAATGATCCTGAATCATTCCATCCAGGGCTCTGGACCCTCTCCAACAGACTGGATGTTCCTATGGAGATTAGGGGTCTCCAAAAGACCTGACCTGTTTAATTTGATAAACAGGACCTTTAAGTAAATAATCTAACTGTTGTACAACAATAACACTTAAGTATAATGACAGTGTCACCTTTAACATTTTGGCCTTGCATTACCCTAAAGCTCAATAACTTCAAATCTAGAAATCAAGTGTCTTTTCATGAATCATTGGATAATAATTAAAAACAATAACATATCAGAAATTGTTATTTAAGTCATGAGCAAAATATATTCATTCATTCATCATAATATGATATGAAATTAACCCCTAACTCACAACTGAAAGAAGAAAATTCCTTCACATTACAATTTGTATTACAAAATAATAAACTTATTCCCTCCTTTAATTCAGTATTAGAAACATAAATCTCAAAACAATGGCTGATCAACATGTACTTTGTGCTGCCTGCAGTCACATGTACCAACATAAACACAATGCTAATCAGCTAATAAATGTGCATGTTAGTGTATTAAGTGCACAGGCTAAGGTGCCAAGTGCTCACAGTGCAACAAGCTTAATGCAACAGTTCACCACAGTACATCTCTATATAGCTAACCCGTTCAGCATATGAGTAGCAACAGCTAACAGATATCAGAAACACCGAAAATGTCACTCTCACCGATGCACTTTATTCCAGTCGGGGACTCTCAGCTCTCACAAGATGGAAGACGGTTCGCCTGTGTAACCGCTTGAGCACAGTGCTAAACTGTAAACTAAAAAACTAGTTGAAGCTAAAATTAACTTAATTGATTTGCGGTAGTTTTATTACAATCAATATCTTACCGCTTTTTTTTAGCAGATTGCTGCCTTCTGCTGTCGCGGCCGGAGTCAAAAGGAAGTGAAAAAGTACTGCCTACAAACTTGCCTCCTACACAATAAGCGGAACGTGCACGGTAATTGGTTGCTAAAAGGCTACCTGCCTTTCGTTTGGTTAGATGCGGTGAACCTGAGTGCTGCCTTCAAGTGCAGTTGGAACGTGTTGCTTTCAAGTGCAACTCCGAAAAACATGCTGCTTTCAAGTGCAACTCAGAAAAACATTAAAAAGGGTTTAGTTACCCAAGTTTTACACCCGGGTTACATTAACTTACCACACACAACAATGGTGGGAGTCAAGTGAACTTGGGGAAATCTGTACTTCCCCAGCCAGGCATGTGTCCTCCACATAACAGAACATCACCTCTTCCTTCTCATCAAAGTAGGACCATATCTTTGACATCTTCAGAGCAACCACTCAGCTCTCCCCTCATCACTTTAAACTTTGTTACACTCGGTAGGAACTTTCTGCTCTTGTTCACACAAACAGTGTTCATGTAGTTAAGGAGCCGTTTCCCCTTTAGATCCACATTCCGTGTGAAAGTTTCCAATTCCAGTAGGTTCCTTGACGTGGACTGCCATGCCAAGCTCATCAAACAAAAACGGCCACTCTTCCAGAAGGTATTTAATATTTTCACCCAGGTTGACTTGTTTACGCTGTGTGTAGAACGTCCCTTTCATTAGAAGTTTGACCTCCTCTGGATTTGCTTCAGTTTGCTGATTCATCATCTTCAGTTTTTCTTTCTTTTCCTCCTGGCTCTCTGGGGTTTCTTCAAGGGGCAGGATCGTAGATCGCCTCACATTCTCTACCCTATTTTGTAGTTGTTTGACTAGAGAGTGATATCCGGGCCCAATCACGTCCCCCTCTATTATGTCTTGGAGAGATTTTGGATATTTTGCCACCATCTTTTTGGTAACTTCAGTGGAGTCCCTTTTACTTAGGCAAGAACTTTTTCGCATCATCTCAGACACCACGATATGGACCATCTCCCTTCTCATTTGTGGACTTGGCCGTTTTCCTCTCTCCAATGACTGCATCAGTTCTTCTGGGAACTTATCGCATGGTATCATAAAGGTGTCCACCCAGTCTACATCAGGACTTTGGAGACTGTTGGAAGAGAATGAAGATGAACTTCTGGGTGAAACAGACCCCAAGGATGCAGGAGGTCCTGGTGAATCAACAACAGATGAGTTGATGGTTTCCGGAGTCTGGCCTGCAAACAAATAAACAAAAAAACATGCACACAGTGTTATCAGGACCACAATGTGAACACTTCTATATTTCCAACTGATCTTTTATGCATGCTACTTTGGGCACTGGTTGCATTCTGCACTGCAAAACTTGACTTACATCTCAGTTTCCAAGCAGCAATGACTATTCAGGCTTGAATTGGCCTCAACACTGACAGCAGATCTGCCTCTTCAATAAACTGAATATCATCATATGTCTCAACCCCAAGGGACATTAAATGCTCTTCTAGAATATCCTTGGTCATCTCTGGAAGGCTAGGCAAATCCTGAGTGATGGCGTTGCGTAGAAATGTTTGCTCCATGTCAGTACTCTCTGGAATTTAGGAAGAATGACATTTGTTTTCAAGACGTGTTGAGTTTGTCACCTGAACTCGCATGTTGGTTTGATGAAGGAAACAGGAGACTCATTCGAAGTTCAAATCCCAGCATTTATTAAAGCTAACAGCAAAATAGCATTCAGAAAAGGAGATCGTTACAGAGCTCTGGCCAAACTATCTTTCCCTGACAACAACATGCAGTTGTGTCAGTTCACGAAGTCTGACCTCCTACTTCCTCCAAGCCTGGTCTTTGTATTACTGTTACACAAAGGAAGCAAAGAATGTAGGTTGAAGTCTTCTTCATTGGCTGTTGCCCGTCCTGCCTTCGCCCAGGCGCCTCCTTCGCAGTTATCTGACTCCATTTGACCTCCTTCACTTGTGCCTGGGAACAGCTGATTATTCCTGTGTGAAACAGAGAAAAGAAGACAGAGACAGACACAACACTCCCACATCCTCAAGGCTGTCTCACATCTATCAGTTAACCGTGCCCTTGCACACTTCTGTCCTCGTCTTTACCTATGCAGTCTATCCATGGCACGTCAACCCCTGTGCACATCCTTGACTTCACTATCTGTAACACCCTGTCCCCTGTTGAGACTTCAGCAACTCCCCAACATATAGTTATGAAAAGCAAGCATCCTACCCCAACATGTTTCTCATAACCTTGCAATACTCACACACACACAAGCTATTATATAAAAATATTCTTCAGAAGCAAGAAGTAATTAGACACTTAGACAAGTAACAATGTACATATACAGATAAGAGATAAGAACCAATACTTTGAGTAAGGATTAACACTTTATTTCTGTACTTGTAAAGAAAAAACTGTGCCTTTTATATTTCTCAAATAATATTTTAGCATTTTTACTAATCATACATATGCATTTTAGTATGACCAAGATCACCTTTATTTGGACAATATATTGTTTCAGATTGAGTATATAATGTCAGTGAGGATTTATACTGTTTAATCCTGTACATTCAAAAGGGGAAAACTGCTGTCATTGTCATATTCTTCAAATAGTATTTTATCTTTTACTGAGCATACATTTGCATTTTTTGTACAGTTTTCTTTTTTTTAACAACAAAAGGCCAAGATCATGTTTATTTTGACAACACATTGTGTTTCAGTGGAATCATTTGGTGCCCGTTAAAAATATATGATGGTCACAGATAAAAATCTACCAAGTCATTAATGTTAAGACACTGCAACCTTGTACTCTGTTTCGTCACTGAGAACAGATGGTATTTAGAATGATAGTCAGCTTTATGTATATCCATCACAAAATACACAGCTGCATCATTCTGAATTAAAAGTTCTCCAAACTCCATGGACTCATCATTTTTTGACACAAGGAAATGCCATTTTTTACATGATGTACCTTTATACTGTATGTCTGTGGAAACACTAGTAGTGTGTTCTGAAAAGCCAAACCCTCCCACTGCATGTTTAATTGCATCACTGTAAAGGTTGGGGTAAAAAGCACAACTGTCTTTGACTTGCAGAAGCTGACTGCAGCCTGGGTCAGCTGAGAGATATGCCTGAAACATCTGATGTCTTTCAGATAAAGTTAGGCAGATGTTTATAAAGTTTTTTGCCTGACATATCTCTTGAAGTAGCTGTGTTTACTTTCAAAACGCATTGTCCATACTCTGATTAAGGGTCCAAATTTCAAAATTAATGCTGGGTAGTGCCGCATGAAATGGTGTTTTGGTTTTAGTGGAGTCTCAGGAAATAAACACCTTCTTGATTCCAAATGTTCTTGGATTATAATGTCAAGATAGGCTACCTGGGACAACGAAATATTTTGCGCACAAATCATATCAACAATATCTTTAAGCTGCAGAGTTAACTGCCACACATTATCTTCTGGATTTTGCACTATGTCACCAATAAATACAGGCAGCAGCCCCAAAGAATTCCAGTTCTGAATGGCTTGACTCAAAAGCTTGAACACCTCAGAGTTGACAGCACATGGCTTTGTGAGAGCATCAGCTCCTTTGTACTTAATTAATTTAATTATAACTGCTTAATGCGCCGGCTCAAAAGTGAATGTGATGTTATTATGTCTACCCTCGGAATTGTTTATTTACCTGTGCCACAGATGTATGTTATCACGAACACACAGCTCCATGCACTAGCAGACCGAGCGCACTCATCTACAGACCGTGAACTAGCATCTTCTTCGTCGGTGACTTCTGTAGACTGGCTGCTTCCACGAATATAGAGTTGGCCAATTAAACAAGAGAAACAAACTCTACTGCTCAGTGAGTGGAGGAGGCATGAGTTCATCAAGTTCAAAATTCAAACACAGTCATTTTTGCAGGAATGTAAAATTTCTGTAATAGAGCAAAAAAAGGAGAAACAAAAACTTCACATTTAATTATTTACAACTGATTAACAGTGTTTATGTAAAATAAAGATCTGATGAATAGTTATGGAACAGATAGCTGCATTTAAATTACCTGTCTCCTTATGTGGAATTACCCTCAAATTAAAATTGAAAATTGAAAATCTAGGCAACACATTAGAAAATATAATAATGGGTTTTCTACCAATTCAAATATGCTGTTACAGGCAGATGGAGCTTTTTTGTCTAATATTTATGGAGCTAACTGTAAATCTGTCAGTCATCCGTCCACAAAAACATACTCCATGTTTACACCTCTGGGCAAAAAAGGGGGGTTAGGGTAAATCTATGCTATTGGTTTAGAGATCTTTGTGTACAATTTCTAAACTGTGCTCCGGATTCATAATCTGTGCCCTTGAATTACAAATTCATGTTCATGGATTGGGGGTGTAGAATAAGTGGACAGTCCCCTGTGACCTCGGGCAAAATTTTGGTTCATGTCTTTGGACATAAATTTTCCACTTTTTTTCATGACACCTAATACAATGCTTAAATCATTATCACAAGTCTATAGTTAATACAGTTTATCACTAGTCTACTAGTAGTAAAATGTAATAGATATATTGTTAAATATAGACCTATTCAACTCTAAACAGACATATCTCATGTTTTTTAACCCTTCATATTAACATAATTTTACTGTATTTGTACATTTTCTTATTGATAAAGTATAACATATGAATTTGTAAAATGTAATACACTTTCTTTCTGTATAAACAACAAGTACCTGACTAAAAAAATATAATTTTAACACTGTTATGTTGTAATTTTAACTGTATACGATACTTTTGACATATTTCTACTTTAAAATCAACAGTTGTATTTGATTCAGCGTTTTACAAAATATTAATGTAAATCACACACTGCTTCACTGTTTTTCCATTTACAGTTATTTTATGTCATGATTTTATAGAACTGTACTGTTAATTTCATGGACATACAGTGTGGCAACCTCACTGTGGCAACAGTACTCCAGGAAGCTGAACATAGTCACTGCACCCAGATGCAGCACCTAACTCCCACTATAACCACGTATTTATATTTCTCTTTATGTACCAATTTTAAACAAAACAAGATAAAGTGTTAATTAGTGACTGCTACTAGTGGTTACTGCTTACTTCTAAGCTAGGCTGACCATGTCCTGACTCCACACTTAGAACACAAACATGAGCGTTTTCTCATCTCACTCAAATATTCAGATTTTCTAAAATCTTTAACTCTTTCTTTACCAAGCTTCTGGAGTTTGGGGAAGTGGAAGTTTCACTGAATCGAATCATTGAATTATTTTCTAACTGGCTGGTATGTATCCATGTCAAATCAGTTCCCACTGGTGAGTTACATGTGAAAATGAAACCTGAGCTTGAAAGATGTGTATTGTCTGTCAAAATGACTACGTTTTTTGTTTGTTTTCAGTAAGTCCTGAAATTGTCAAAGGTTCAGCTGATGAGCTAATTATAATGAGAGATATGAGTTTCATGAATAGATTTAACAGCCATTAAATCAGTCATACTAATCCTTTGTCAGATCAAAATCCACCATGTCCTTCTTGTTTCTCACATACTCTTCCTGTCACTTAGCCTTCCACATTCACCACTCAGAAAATACATTCCTCTGGGTTAATTCAATATTATCTAGTTTGTGCATATTGCAGCTAATCATGTTTATTCATAAAAACTCCTATATGCAGTAACTTGCCAGGCTTTCGTAGTCAACAAGCAGAATTCACACAGCCCTCCACATGATAAATCACTATAATCATCCTGCATTCTCCATAAGATAAAAATAAAATCCAATTCCTTCATTCAAAATTCAGAGATTTGTCTTGTCTTTGTGCAACTCCAGGCAGTGAGTTTATAAGAGTGCATTTGCCTCTCTCTTATAGCCTGCCTCATTCTTATTCAATCAAAGGACCATTTTTATTGCTGGCATGCAAGCACCTGATTGCAATAACCCAGATGATAAATGGGGGTAGGCTACTACTGTTGCAGGTGTGCTATATGCACTAAGGTAATCTGTTTTCATAAAAAGACACGGCAGGTCTCCACATCAACAGTTGCTTTGTGTTAAAATTACTTGATAAAATATGTAGATTGTTTCAGTGAGTTAAGGATCAGTGAGAAATAACAACTCCTCGATAACTGCCTTTGATTTACTGCACCCCTGCCATGCTTACCTGCAATAAAGGCTGCCAACAAAAGGGTCTGAAAGAATATTTCAGAGCTGCTGATATTCTGATAATGCCAAAATATAACCTACCTTCTAGTATGAATCTAACTGAACTCCAGGAAAATTGTGTTACTCTATGACCTTGTTTGTATTGCAAGCTGAAAACTATCTCATCCCAGAAATCTGAAGATGTAAGATGGGGGATATTGTGGAAATGGAAGAATGAAGATCTTTTTAAAAGACACTGTTTTTTAGGGCACATGAGGCTGGACACGATTTTTTAGTACACTTTGGGACTGATTTAGGAAGCAGTTATAGTAAGATCAGTTTTCCAGTATTATTAATATGTGTAGAGGTTACTTATAGTGGTCTTGGCAAGGAAGTTCAATATTTTGGGTTTTCAATATAAAGATTTAGTATTCTTGAAAGAAACTACTTCATATGATGTGTTGTCTGACCCTGTGTAAAGACAAAAGCCTTCACACACCATCTCCAATCTCTCCTGTGTCACAGACAATTTTTTTTTTCCAATTCAATTTAATTTTACTTTGATCCATGTACATATAAACACACACAAAAAAGCATTAAAAAAAAGCAAAAAAAAGAAAAGTGGAGGCTGAAACTACAGCTTCTTGCACCTACCCTCTCTACATAATGTTACATAAATTGGCAGCACTCTCACTACAGGTCAGTGTGTAGTCACAGAAAACAGAAACAAGAAGAAGCAAAACAAAAATATTTTTCACCACGATGTTTGACCAAAAAAGAAAAGAGAATTTAAAAAAAGCTTCCACTGCTACTTTTTTGCAACGTTGATCATCATATCTCACTTTTATATCTATTTATCACCATGTTTTTAAATATTTCTTTACATTTACTAAGTGAACAACACAATGTGTATTCATTGTCACATCTCATCCACAAGTTTACCCCTTTGACAGATACACATCTTCTTTTCATGTTTGTCCTCACTTGTACTTTTTTGAATGTGCTTATTCACCTGAGTTTGTACTTGCTCTCTGAACACAGTTTGGGAGTAAGTTATTTTGTGCTTTATACATGATCTTTACAGTTTTAAGGTCAACAAAATCATGGAACTTAAAGCATATGACTGAGTAAATAGTGGGTAGTTGGTTCATAATAACCTGATTGATTAATTATTCTAATGGTTTTCTTCTGCAACATAAAGATTGAATTTGTGTTTCCCCATACCTCCACACAATATGTGATGTATGGTAATATGAGAGAACAATATAGTGTATGTAGTGATTTTTGATTTGAAATGTGCTTAACTCTATGTGACACTGCAATGGTTTTAGACAATTTACAATTAACATTGTTTATGTGTGATTTTTTTGCCAATTTCCAAATATTATGCACTTAGTCTTACTTATATAAAATGATAACTTGTTAACATCAAACCATCAGATTCAGATTCAGAATCAGAATCGGTTTTATTGCCAAGTATGTTTCCACATACAAGGAATTTGTGCTGGTGATTGGTGCAATTGGGGATCAGGGGGATCAGTGACAGTGGGGCTCTCTAGCCTTGTTGATAAGGCTGATAGCAGACGGGAAGAAGCTGTTTTTGTGGCGAGAGGTTTTGGTTCTGAAGGACCACAGCCTCCTGCCAGAGGGGAGTGACTCAAAGAGTTTGTGTCCAGGGTGGGAGGAGTCAACTACAATCTTCCCTGTACGCTCCCACTTAATGTCCTGCGTAATGGTGGTTCCCAAGAAGCGGAAATGCTCCACGGTGGCCACGGGGGAGTCGCACAGGGTGATGGGGGTGGGTGGGGCTGGGTTTTTCCTGAAGTCCACGATCATCTCCACTGTCTTCAGAGCGTTAAGCTCTAGGTTGTTCTGCCTGCACCAGGTCACCAGATGGTCAGTCTCCCACCTGTAGGCAGACTCATCGCCATCAAAGATGAGTCCACTGAGAGTGGTGTCCAGGAGCTTGACAGACTGATGGCTGGAGGTGCAGGTGTTGGTGTACAGGGAGAAGAGCAGAGGAGAAAGAACGCAGCCTTGCGGGGATCCAGTGCATATAGTCTGGGAGTCAGACACATGCTTTCCTAGCTTCACGTGCTGCCTCCTGTCAGACAGTGATCCAGTGATCCACCTGCAGGTGGAGTCAGGCACGCTCAGCTGGGAGAGCTTGTCCTGCAGCAGAGCCGGGATGATGGTGTTGAAGGCAGAGCTGAAGTCCACAAACAGGATCCTGGCATAGGTCCCTGAGGAGTCCAGGTGCTGGAGGATGAAGTGGAGAGCCATGTTGATGGCGTCGTCTACAGACCTGTTGGGTCTGTAGGCGAACTGCAGGGGGTCCAGGAGTGGGTCAGTGATGGATTTGAGGTGGGACAGGACAAGGCGCTCAAATGATTTCATGACCACAGAGGTCAGGGCAATGGGTCTGTAGTCATTTAGTCCTGTGGGCCTTGGTTTTTTGGGGACAGGGATGATGAAGCAGGCTGGCACGTGGCAAGTCTCCAGTGAGGTATTGAAGATGTCCATGAACACCGGAGACAGCTGATCAGCACAGTGCTTCAGGGATGATGGAGGGACAGAGTCAGGACCGGCTGCTTTGCGGGGGTTCTGCTTCTTAAAAAGCCTGTTGACATCTCTCTCCAGGATAGAGAGAGACATTCCTTTGGTAGGGGAGGAGGGGGGTTCTGATGTGGCTAGTTGTTGAGGTGCCAGGGCCCCTGCTAAAGTGGGGGAGGAGAAGCTGGTGGTCTGGAGGAGGTGGTTGGACTCGCGGGGGTTGGTGTCAGGCCTGTCCCATTGTCTTTCAAAGCGGCAGTAGAACTCATTCAGATCGTTGGCCAGACGGAAGTCGTTAATGGAGTGGGGGGGTTTAGGTTTGTAGTTAGTGATCTGTCTGAGCCCTTTCCAGACAGAAGCAGAGTCACTGGCTGACAACTGGAGCTGAAGTTTCTCAGAGTACAGTTGTTTAGCTTCTCTCACTGCCTTGCTAAACCTGTACTTGGACTCTTTAAACCTGTCCCTGTCCCCACTCCTGAAAGCTTCCTCCTTTTGCCTCCTGAGCTGACTGAGCTTAGCTGTGAACCAGGGTTTGTCATTGTTATAACTCACCCTGGTACGTGATAGGATACAGCAGTCCTCACAGAAGCAGATGTATGACATCACAGCCTCTGTGAACTCATCCAGACTGTTGGAAGCAGTCCTGAACACTTCCCAGTCAGTGCAGTCCAAACATGCCGCAGATCCTCTATGGCTTCACTGCTCCACTGCTTCAGTGTCCTCACAACAGGTTTACACAGTTTTAGTTTCTGCCTGTGTGGCGGCGCGAGGAGGGGGGTTAGTTAGTTTAATGTTAGAGTGGTGTTAATTAAATAACGGTTGCCAGACAACGCCACCCTGGGAGTTTCACCCAGGGACTTTAGTGAACTAACTCAAGAGGAGGCACTCAGGTCCACTAACAAAGCGAGGCAGAGACGGCAGTTCAAAGGTACAAAATATTATTATTTTATTAATCACAATCAATTTGTTCAAAACTCTGGTTTAAATGAAATCATTCACTGGGGAAGTTAAAAGGGGGGCCAATCAGGGCTGAGGCCTACTCGGGTGGGTCAACAAAAAGGAGATACCAGGAACACCACACGTGCAACAAAATAAGAATAAAGTAAAAACTCAAACCAGTGGAGACACAGCACAAAAGAGGGGCACCACCACCGGACACCAATCCACCACCATAGGCTCAGCACCTGAAGGGGGGGGGGGGGCAGAGAGAGACAGTTAAGGAACGGAGGCAAGCAAAAATAATAACTAATAGCAAAAAGAAAAGAAATGAATAAAGAACTTAAATGTACAAAATCTATAATAATTAGGCACAATAACAAACCAATTTGCTTACTCAAAATATACAAAATCACAAATGAATTACAACCCACAATACCCCAAAAGAAATAACCACAAATAAACTAAAAAGCTACCAACTAATCAAATCTAGGGGTTACAAAAGAAAAGAAAAATTAATAATAAAGAACATACAACAACCAACCATTAAAACACACAAGATGACAGAAAACAAAATTAAAGTAAATTCCCACACTGTTCCCTCTCATACATCCACACACACACACACACACACACACAAGAAGTGGCTGGATGAACAAAAGCGACAGCATTGCCGAGCCACAGGTACGCCCAGGCAGCAACGGGCAGCACCAGAGACACCCAGCCAACCAAACAGTCAAAGCCAGGCAAGGCGAGCAGGGGCTGAGTCGGCCGTGGCGACAGTGGGCGCAAGCAGTCAGTATGCGGCAAGCAGTCTGCAGCAAGCGGTGTCTGACCGCCAGGAAGCTCCAGCGAGACAAAGCAGCAGTGGTTCAGTGGTAGATTAGCCGGCGCTGAGCCGCTACATGGACATCCTTACCCGGTCAGCCTAGCCTCCGGCAAGCACACGACAGACAGGTGTTCTATGCCCGCCTTTTATGCGGCATTCACCCACCGCAGTTGGCTGGGGCTGCCTCCTAAGTGACGTCACTGGGCCAATGACTGCGTCCTGCTACACCTCTATGTGGGAATCAGGTGGACCATGACATGGTCAGAGTGGCCCAGTGCAGCCCGGGGGACAGCGTGATAAGCACCACTGATTGTGGTGTAACAGTGGTCCAGAGTGTTCCCCTCTCTGGTCGGGCAATTAACAGACTGTCTGTATTTGGGCAGTTCGTGGCTGAGGTTCCCTTTGTTAAAGTCACCAAGGACAATAACTACGGAGTCCGGGTTGGTCCGCTCCACACACAGTATCTGGTCAGCGAGCGCCCGCTGTGCCTCCTGCACGTTGGCCTGTGGTGGGATGTAAACACCGACCAGAATGAATGAAGTGAACTCACGGGGGGAGTAGAAGGGCCTGCAGTTTATGATGAAAGTTTCCAGGTCAGGAGAACAGTACTGCAGGATCACTGTCACGTCTTTGCACCAGCCACTGTTAGCATAAAAACAGATTCCTCCACCTTTCGTTTTGCCGGACAGCTCTGTGTCGCGATCCGCTCTGAAGAGTTGGAAGCCGGCCAGCTCCAGCGCAGAGTCCGGAATCGATCCACACAGCCACGTCTCCGTGAAGCACAGAATGGATGATGAAGAAAAGTCTATGTTCTTCTGCACCAGTAGCTGAAGTTCATCCAGTTTGTTGGGCAGTGAATGCACGTTGGAGAGAAAGATACCTGGGAGCGGTGTGCGGAGTCCGCGCCGGCGGAGATGCGGAGACGTTTTCCTCTCCTCCGGCATTTCACTGTGAGTGCAACGGTCAGTGACCTTTGACCAAAATGTCCAATAATTCCACAGGTGAGTCGAGAAAGGTGGGAAAAAATCCACTGGAGTTGTTTCTTTGATGTTAATGAGCTCTTCTCTGGTGAAAGAGCTCCGGAAACCAAGGCAGAAAACTGAATTTATAAAGAAAATAAGGCAAAAAAGTGCACACCAAAACACTGAGGCAGCCATCCACGGCGCCACGGCAACATGAAAGGCTTTATCATTTTCAATTCTGCCTCCACTGAATTCAGAAGCTGTTCCAAACTCTTCCTGGAGCAGTAAAGAGTTGTATCATCACCAAATAAAACAAAATTGAATGATTTAGACACTTTACAAATATAATTTATGTACAATCTAAACAATTTACGTCCCAACACTGAACCTTGTGGAATTCAACAAGTAACCTCAGGTCAGTCTTTTTAGTTCCATCACTGCCACTGAAGTAGACCTATTTGCTATCAAGTCCAGTCCAGCCAACTCCTGCTTCTGATTCCCTGTCAGTGGTACAAATTAAAAGTTCCTGATCTCCATTTGGAGGGCCTGACCTCCAGATCATCAGTCAGTCATCTCTGTCGACACGTGCTTTCTGCCATGCGCCTTGCCTCGACGTGCAATTAAGTCAACTGCAGCCAGCTGCCTTTCTGGACTTTCAGCCTTGGCGCAAGTCTTCAGAGCTGTCTCGACTACATCACTGGTCTCCAGGTCATCCTGAAGAGTTGCACTGCCTATACTGTTGCCCTCCAGCTCAGCCTCTAGAGGAGACCAGCCTTTGACATCCGCCTCATTTGACCTCCTGAGAGGTCCTGCCCTCACCACCAGCCTCTGCAGTGGTCCCTGCCTATCTGTTTGTCGAGCCCCTGAGCTATCTAACTGATGTCTCCAGCTTTGTCCCTGCTCAGCTGTTCCCCTTCGATTCCTGGCTCGATTCTTCTGCTCCCTGTACTGTGGTCCCTGGATCCTTCCTCTAGACCTCTTTGCCAGTAGTAAGAAAAATTGGTTGAACTTTATTTTATGGTGCACTAATAAGACTTAACAAGCCATACTTAGTACTAAATTACATAACTAGAAATAATATATCCTTCATTAGGCAGTTTTTACATTCTATTGTCATGCCAAGGTATGTCTTAGTCTGGTCCATATGTCTGTGTTTAGTGCAGTCTACAACTGAATCACAGAGTCAGGGGTTGGGTGGGTAGTTACCTGCTTGGTTCTGCTTGGCTATTTGTAAAAGTCACTGCATGCCACTGCCCTCACCCATCCCACATAGCCTGGATGGTGTCCAGAGTCCAATGGAGTATGTATGTAGTAAAACTTAATTGAGTCTCTGATCCCAAAAGTCATTAGGTTATGGGAGATGCCAGGACATTGCATCTCTGTTTCCCAGTTATTCCCCACCGATTATGCAATGTGATGCTGTACTGAAATGAAGCTTCATCTCTGCTGAGTTTGGGGTGTACTTTTTTTGTGCTTTATTTTCATTGATAAAATGAAAGTAAAAGGACAATTAACCCATTTGTCTTATCTTTGGCCACCCTTGGATCATGTGAGAAAAAGAAAAGATAAAGGAAACATGCTGGACAATTCTCCTGAAGTCTGAGTTTTAGCTGTCCATCTCTCCTTTAGGACTCAGCTCAAACAATAGACTGAAATGCACAACTCAAAGCACAAGGCATTACAATCAAAAACATTTGATTCAGCTCAGTGTTCAGTGCACAGGGAATCAGTACAAAAATGAGGCAATGGTATCAAAGACACTGAACTAAAACAGGGCCCAAAAACAACTGAAAAAAGGTCATACACACAAGGCTGCATGAGGAAACAAAGGCTGGAACGCTAGACACACACTAGTACGAAGACGAACTCACACAGAAGGGAGGGAACAGAGACTAAATACTGAAGGCCAGAGGAGACAATTAGATGCAAGTGAAACTCATTAGGGAGAAGCAGGTAATCACACAGGAGGGAAAATTCAATGTGTTTCAACTCAACTGAAAATAACTATTTATCCACTAGGAACTTCATTTGTGTAAAACTGTCAGTCATGCACAATACATAGTTGGAAGATTTAAAAACACAGACAACAAAAAAAGTACAGCTTAGCTAGAGTAAAACAGTTAAATATAGTAAGGGAGTAGTATCTTAAAACTTTTGGTTTTCCACCATACATTTGTTTGTAGCGTATATTAGAAATTAAGGAAACTTAATTGTAAAAGAATGTGATCAGTGTATAAGGACATTGCAAATGGCCCCCTCATTCAATGCTCAGGAAGTCGTTGGATAATCTAAAAGCAATGGCTAGAGGCTGGACAGCAATGGTAAAAAAAAGTAGAGGGGATAGATTGTAGTCCTGAGGTGTGCCTTTGCCAAGAGAGAAATTGTCTGATTGCTGTCCATTAGTGTGTCCTCACTGTGTCTTCAAACCCAATTTTTTTTTAGGGCAAAAAACTAATATTGACATTCAGCTCAATCTAAAGGTTTTTCAGCATCAAGCAATATAGCCAATTTAGGAGAATGGGGCGGAGAGGAATAAACAATATTGAACAGCCATCTAAGAATGAATATTAGTGGCTTAATATCAACCTCTGCAATGAGTTGCAAGAAGTCATTACATTTGGAGTTCCTTACTTTTTTGTTTTAAATCTCTGATTATCTGAGACATCATTCTGAGTAATGAAATCATTAACAACTTTCGCAGATTTGGTGAGAGATTGGGCCCAGTTTGATGAGAAAAAGGGTGTTGAGTACACAGTCACAGTCACCACCTGTTATTAAATTGTAATTGTTATCACTGGGTATGGTAGAGAATGGTTTATTAAAGAAATTACAATCTTCACAGTTAAGGGCAGCCAACATGAAAAGAAATGATGACAAATCTCCATCTATCTTTACACTTGAATGTGTCAAACTACTCTATACGTAACAAATATTGCTTCCTCATCACAAAAAGTGAATGCACAAACAAGGAGCATAGTGGTTCTTGGTAAATACCATTTGATGTGGCTTCACCAGCACCTAAATAGCTTCATACAGTTAATAATTTAACACAACATAAATAAGACCAAAAACCTGAGCATACGTAACTATTCACCGCCCAAAGCCAATACTTTGTAGAGCCACCTTTTGCAGCAATTACAGCAGCAAGTCTCTTCGGGTATGTCTCCACAAGATTGGCCCATCTAGCCAATGGAATTTTTGCCCATTCTTCATGGCAAAACTGCTCCAGCTCCTTCAAGTTGGATGGGCGCTGCTTGTGTAAAGCAATCTTTAAATCATACCGGAGATTATGAATTGGATTGAGGTCTGGGCTTTGACTGGACCATTCCAGGACATTTAACCATTTTTCCTTAAATCACTGGAGTGTTGCTCTAGCAGTGTGTTTAGGGTCACTATGTTGCTGGAACGTGAACCTCCGTCCCAGTCTCAAATCTCTGGAAGACTCAAGAATTTCTCTATGTTTTGCGTCATCCATCTTTTTAAGTCTCATCTTACCACAGCAACTTCTTCCACATGTTTGAGGAATCTCCAATATGTATTTTGGCAAATTCCAAAGGGTCTGCCTTATTTTTTTTAGCTAATAGTGGTCCTATGGACATATACTCCCATCTCTGCAGTAAAGCTGCCCAGCTCCTTTAATTCAATTCAATTCAATTCAATTTTATTTGTATAGCACCAAATCATAATATACATTATCTCAAGGCACTTTACAGGGTAAGATCAAGACCGTACTTTGTTACAGAGAAAAACCCAACAGTTCCCACAAAGAGCAAGCGCTTGGCAACAGGGGGAGGAAAAACTCCCTTTTAACAGGAAGAAACCTCCAACAGAACCGGGCTCAGGGTGGGCGGCCGTCTGCCTCGACCGGTTGGGTTTAGGAGAAGATAAAAAAAGACGGGTTGGGGGGAGGAGAGAGGAGAGAAGAGAGAGAGAGAGACCAGGAACAGCTGTGTCGGTAATGGTGTTATCAATAATAATGACAGGTAACAGTGGTTAATAGTAAAGATGAGTAGTGGTGGATCTGGATCCTGCTGCTCCAGAGGCAGAGATACCTGCAGAATGAGGACAGAGAGAGGGAGAGAGAGGAGAAGCACAAACTACGGGAGAGAAAAAAATACAAAGTTAATGGCATGAAGTCATCGAGAGAGAGAGAGAGGGAGAGAGACAGAAATAGAGAGAGAGCGCCCAGTGAATCATGGGAATCCCCCAGCAGTCTAGCTCTATAGCAGCATAGCTAAGGGATGGGTCAGGACATACCCGAGCCAGCCCTAACTATAAGCTTTACGAAACAAGACAGTTTTAAGCCTGATCTTAAAGGTAGAGAGGGTGTCTGCCTCCCGAACCCACACTGGGAGCTGGTTCCACAGGAGAGGAGCCTAATAGCTGAAGGCTCTGCCCCCCATTCTACTCTTACAAACTCTGGGAACCACAAGTTGACCTGCATTTAGAGAGCGAAGTGTCCTATTGGGAAAATAGGGAACTATAAGCTCTCCAAGGTACGATGGTTCCTGACCATTAATGGCTTTGTAGGTGAGGAGGAGGATTTTAAATTCTATCCTGGATTTTACAGGGAGCCAATGCAGAGAAGCTAACACAGGAGAGATGTGATCTCGTTTCCTAGTTCCTGTCAGTACTCGTGCTGCCGCATTTTGGATCAATTGGAGGCTTTTTACTGAATTTTTGGGACATCCTGACAATAAAGAGTTACAGTAGTCCAGTCTTGAGGTAACAAATGCATGAACTAGTTTTTCAGCATCCTTTAGACATAGAATGGGTCTGATTTTTGCAATATTGCGCAGGTGGAAGAAGGCTGTCCTAGAGACTTGCTTTATATGTGAAGTAAAGGACAAGTCCTGGTCAAAAATGACACCAAGGTTTCTGACTGTAGCTCTGGAGGCCAAGGTGATGTCATCCAGAGTCAGTATATTATCACATAGTGTATCTCTGAGGTGTTTTGGGCCAATTACAATAACTTTCCATTTTCTTATCATGGATTTAATGGTTCTCCATGGGATGTTCAGGGTTTGGGATATTTTTTTATAACCCAACCCTGATCTGTACTTCTCCACAACTTTGTCTTTGACCTGTGTGGAGAGTTCCTTGGTCTTCATCCTGTCGCTTGCTTGGTGGTAGCCCTTACGTGGTGTTGCACTGGTGTTGACTCTGGGGGCTATCAGAACCAGTGCAGATATACTCAGAGCATTTAACACTTAGATTCCCCACAGATGCATCTTATTTAACTAATTATGTGGCTTCTGAAGGTAATGGTTGGGGTTTCAAAGCAAAGGGAGTGAATACATATGCATGCACCACTTTTCAGTTTATATATTTTAAAATTATTTAAAACAAGTTTTTGTCCCCATTTAACTTCATTAATCTGGAGTATTTTGTGTAGGTCCATTACTTAAAATCAAATTGAAAATCCATTTAAAATCCAGGTTGTAAGGCAACAAAATAGAAAGAATACCAAGGGGGTGAATACTTTTGCAAGGCACTGTACTTTACAGTATTGGACTGACAGTCCCACCTTTAGCTATAATGTCCAAATAGAGATTCTCCCACCACTTGAATATGCTTATTATACTTTTATCTACATTGAGAGTGAATGACAGACACAATCAGTCATGCATCAGGGAGTGGCCTTAATTCAAGCTATTTTAAGCTTTTATACTGAAAAGTTCTGACAGGAAGTTCCAAAGGTAGTGTGACAAACCTTTGACATAGTGGACTTACAGGTTGACTCTTACCCAAAACAGGGATAGCATCTTGCTGTAGCATATTTGGAACTGATATGGCATTGTATTTGATTTCTGATTAGACAATAATTTTGTAAAATGGTGTGTTAGGATCTCCTATTTTGGTTTCTAATTATAAGAGTATAATTTGGTGTAATAGTAATATTTTGGACATAATACAGAGGTAATGTAATCCATTGTGTACCAAAATGAGCAGAATAGTACAGTGTAGTAGTGTATGAAGGGCTGAGTAGAGCTTTGAGTTGCCATGACTGGTAATGATTCTGTGCCTCTCACTTTAACCTATATGGACCCCAGCCATATCAATCATTCCATACAGCTTCCAACTAAGTTGAAAATGATTTAAACCTTTTAGAATAGATCAATAAATAATTTAGCCATTCCAAGAATTTAACACTGCAAAAGACATACAATGATTATTTAATAGTGTAAAACTGTTGTGGAGGCCTCATGATATATTTAAAGGCAGTAAATTATTAAGTTCTCACCTTCATGATTTGTCCAGCTTCAGGGCTGCCCCGGTGGGCACAGAAAGAGGTAATTAGAAAAGAACTGGGAATTCAGAAATATTTACATCAATAATTCAGTGAAAGATTTTAATTTCAGATGAGCTACAGCACCTTGCTTCTTCCCTCCAATTAAAAAAATCCCCTGCTTTGTTTTTTATTGCCTCCTTTGCCTGACAGTTATTTCTCTATGACAATTTTTTTCCTCAAGTGGAGAGATAAGAAGTTAACATACAGATTCTCTACCTAGAACAAAAAACCCTCTTTCTTTCAGTATAATAAATATTATTTTTTTGTGTTTGTCCAAGTTTATGTTGTGTTTGTATGCTTTCATACATCTATACAGTAAGTTATGCATATCCACACACGTTCAACATGCATGCATTTGTAATAAGATTTGGTGAATGTGCAAGTAAATTCTTAATATTTACTGAAGACGAGCATTGGGCAGCAGTCTGAATATGTGCTCAATCACTACATGCTTCAATGAAAACCTCACTAATTGACAACTTCTACTGATAAGGCTGTGTCCACACAAATGCTGTTAAATTTAAGAAATGGCAACAAAACCATATTTTTCTCTGCATTATTTTGGCCTAATAAACACAAAGCTGGCGTCTCTGACCTCTGATATTCTCCAGGGTGGATGATCTAGGTTATAGTGTTGAAAATTGCCTGTCAGCCTATCAACCATTCATTAATAGGTTCTGGTATGTTGTGAGGCCAACTTTATGGGTCCCTGGGATCACTTATCTTGTATGTTAATTTTACTGGCATCATCATAATCATCATAATAAACAGAAATTATGAAGGGTATCTACAGCCCAGAAATTACTATTCACCATAGTTAGCAGGGTGCATGAATTAGCCTTGTTTCGACACTGTCCTCTAAAATCAATGTTCATTTACAGTTGATTTGCATATATTTTGTTTGTAAATCAAGCCAAATTCCTTTTTTATTGTACATTTTTCTTTAAGGAATCTGCCAGCTGTTCACTGACAATATGTTTTATTTGCTTTCCTACATCTGCTCCTTGTAGCTAAAGCACATTTAATGTTTGGTTTTGTATGAGTGACTCAAAGTACTTGGTTAAGGCTGCACTTATCAATATTTTTATAATAACACAGGATAAAATGACTGTGTGTAATGTAAATGAAAATGCTTTTAATGATGAACCCACTGAGAATTATTGCTAGGTCTTGCTAGTTTCCCTCAGCTCTACAGAACTTTTTATCCTCTGTAAATGGCAGTTAATCTTGTTTATGATAAGTTATGCAGTTATGCCACTTTACTTTTGTACTTTTATTTTGAAGAGCACCACTCTTATTTTGTTACTTCCTGTTATCGAAGACGCTAGACTTCTCAGCAAAAACAACATGCTCACGATGCTACAGAACTGGTAAAACATTCAAACAAACTATTAACATGTCGTATCTTGTGTTGACACTTGTGAAAGGTCATTTTATCGTGGTTCGCTCCGTGTTTTGTGTCATTGTATTTCTCATGTAAGGACTGTTACTGCAAGGTGTGTGTGTGTGAGGAAGACGGGCTGCTAGCAGGCTGAGCTCAAACTTAGCGCCCTTGGAAGCAGAAGGAGGTAGGAGGAGGCTAATGGTGTACTCGTAAAAGAGTGGTTCATTTTATTTAAAACAGAGAGAAACTGTCATTATTTATTTGAATGAGAGCTGCAACTCATAGCAGTTTAAAAAGGTAATTTCATGTAAAATTCATTGCTTAAAGTTTACTAAAATTCTATTTGTTTAAGTTTAAAATGTGAACATGATTTCTATGTATTATTTACTGAAATCTGGTACTATGGCATTTGTATTTCTGTTATTTTTCATAGTTTTCACGGTGTCAGAAGGTGTCAAATGCCAGTGGTGAAAAGAGGAGAAAATTAAAGTAACACCAGTCAAAGCTCTCTGCATCTTGTGTGCTAATTCCAGGTGGGCCGCTACATCCTCTTTTAGCTCATTGTTTTGGTTTTATGACTCACAACTTCAGTGTTTTGGTTCAGGTTTGGTGCTCTCATCAGCCTTTTTTTCTAGTAGCTGTTGCTTTCAGTCAGCAACTCTGATAAACCCATTGAACACGACCTAGTCAGCACTGGACAGACAGACAAAGGCAGGTAGTTAGGTAGGTAGGTAGGTGGGTGGGTAGGTAGGTAGGTAGGTAGGTAGGTATACTTTATTCATCCCCTAGGGCAAATGCAATAGACAGACAAAGGTAGTAACTAGCTGCTGAACATAGTGGAGCATTTCAATCAGGAGATTAAATTATAGACTTTGGCGCTTAGTCTCGTGGGGAAGATGTTTAGAGTTAGGATGAGCAACAGCAAAATACATGTGCGTATATGTATATAATCCCCTCGAGACCAGACACTGGTGGTGGTGGCGGCTGACTATCCCTCTGATGCCGATGATGGCTGAAGAACCTCTGATGCTGAAGATGGCTGAGAATGCTCTGAAACTGATAAGGTTGAAGATCCTTTGACGATGGGATGGTTGAGAGACCTCTGATGTAGAGATGCCAAAGAGAAGACTGAAGAGCCCTCTGAGACGGATTATGGCTGATGAACTCTGGAACCAGGTGGAGACTGGGGAGGAGGAGGGGTGCACGTCAGCGGAGCAGGAAACTAAAACTGAGAAGGAACATCTTTAAAAAGGGAGCACCAGCAGATGATAGGCTAACGAGAAATTGTGTTGCCCTGCTATTGGTTAGTTGCGAACAGCTGTCTGAACAGCTGATGATGAGTGATGATGATGAGTGAGAAGAGGTGTGCCTTAATTAGGATTATATACAGCATATGCATGCAAGAGGATAGGTCTTCCTGATTGAACTTACACTAGAGCTTCATTTAGCAGCTGTTGCTTCAGATATTTTTCTCAGGAGTTAAAGACCACACAACCAAAAATACATTTACTCACATTCACTCTAATTTAATTTAATTAATTCATCCTGGTCGGTGTTTACATCCCACCACAGGCCAACGTGCAGGAGACACAGCAGGCGCTCACCGACCAGATACTATGTGTGGAGCGGACCAACCCGGACTCCTTAGTTATTGTCCTTGGTGACTTTAACAAAGGTAACCTCAACCACGAACTGCCCAAATACAGACAGTTTGTTAATTGCCCGACCAGAGAGGGGAACACTCTGGACCACTGTTACACCACAATCAGTGGTGCTTATCACGCCGTCCCCCGGGCTGCACTGGGCCACTCTGACCATGTCATGGTCCACCTGATTCCCACATACAGGCAGAAACTGTGTAAACCTGTTGTGAGGACACTGAAGCAGTGGAGCAGTGAAGCCTGTTTGGACTGCACTAACTGGGAAGTGTTCAGGACTGCTTCTAACAGTCTGGATGAGTTCACAGAGGCTGTGATGTCATACATCAGCTTCTGTGAGGACTGCTGTATTCCATCATGTACCAGGGTGAGTTATAACAATGACAAACCCTGGTTCACAGCTAAGCTCAGTCAGCTCAGGAGGCAAAAGGAGGAAGCTTTCAGGAGTGGGGACAGGGACAGGTTTAAAGAGTCCAAGTACAGGTTTAGCAAGGCAATGAGAGAAGCTAAATGACTGTACTCTGAGAAACTTCAGCTCCAGTTGTCAGCCAATGACTCTGCTTCTGTCTGGAAAGGGCTCAGACAGATCACCAACGACAAACCTAAACCCCCCCACTCCATTAATGACTTCCGTCTGGCCAACGATCTGAATGAGTTCTACTGCCGCTTTGAAAGACAATGGGACAGGCCTGACACCAACCCCCGTGAGTCCAGCCACCTCCTCCAGACCACCAGCTTCTCCTCCCCCACTTCAGCAGGGGCCCTGGCACCTCAACAACTTGCCACATCAGAACCCCCCTCCTCCTCCCCTACCAAAGAGAGATGTCAACAGGCTTTTTAAGAAGCAGAACCCCCGCAAAGCAGCCGGTCCTGACTCTGTCCCTCCATCATCCCTGAAACACTGTACTGATCAGCTGTCTCCGGTGTTCATGGACATCTTCAACACCTCACTGGAGACCTGCCACGTGCCAGCCTGCTTCATCATCCCTGTCCCCAAACAACCAAGGCCCACAGGACTAAATGACTACAGACCCTTTGCCCTGACTTCTGTGGTCATGAAATCATTTGAGCGCCTTGTCCTGTCCCACCTCAAATCCATCACTGACCCACTCCTGGACCCCCTGCAGTTCGCCTACAGAGCCAACAGGTCTGTAGACGACGCCGTCAACATGGCTTTCCACTTCATCCTCCAGCACCTGGACAGCACATGAAGCTAGGAAAGCATGTGTCTGACTCCCAGACCATCAGCACTGGATCCCCGCAAGGCTGCGTTCTTTCTCCTCTGCTCTTCTCCCTGTACACCAACACCTGCACCTCCAGCCATCAGTCTGTCAAGCTCCTGAAGTTTGCAGACGACACCACTCTCATTGGACTGACCATCTGGTGACCTGGTGCAGGCAGAACAACCTCGAGCTTAACGCTCTGAAGACAGTGGAGATGATAGTGGACTTCAGGAAAAACCCAGCCCCACCCACCCCCATCACCCTCTGCGACTCCCCCGTGGCCACCATGGAGCATTTCCGCTTCTTGGGAACCACCATTACACAGGACATTAAGTGGGAGCTGATCATCAGCTCCCTCATCAAAAAAGCTCAGCAGAGGATGTATTTCCTGAGGCAGTTGAAGAAGCTCAATCTGCCAAGGACTATGATGGTGAACTTCTAAACCTCCATCATTGAATCCATCCTCACCTCCTCCATCACCATCTGGTACGCTGCTGCCACGGAGAGGGACAATAACAGACTGCAGTGTATCATCCACTCTGCTGAGAAGGTGATTGGCTGCAATCTTCCATCCCTCCAGGACCTGTTCGCCTCAAGGACTCTGAGGCGTGCAGGGAAGATTGTAGCTGACTCCTCCCACCCTGGACACAAACTCTTTGAGACACTCCCCTCTGGCAGGAGGCTGCGGTCCTTCAGAACCAAAACCTCTCGCCACAAAAACAGCTTCTTCCCGTCTGCTATCAGCCTTATCAACAAGGCTAGAGAGCCCCACTGTTGGTGATCCCCCTGATCCCCAATTGCACCAATCACCAGCACAAATTCCTTGTATGTGGAAACATACTTGGCATTAAAACCGATTCCGATTCCGATTCTGATTCTGATTCTGATTTAATAAAGAGGCATATTTAGATGTGAATTATCTTTTTTTTTTTTTAAGTGAGAAACAGCATACATTCTAATCTCAACACTCTTTCTTGTGTTGTACTCTTTCTATTTCTTTGACATCGACTGCTGCACAATTACTCATTCATCAGCTGACAATAAAACATTTTTACACATTTTCTTCCCTGGCTGTCATATTGGGTGTGATTAAATTTATTGAGATTACACTTTCTTATTCATCATGCATGGCTCTAATTCACAACAGATATGTAAATGTGGCACGTGAATAAACAAATTAATAAAATCTGATGAGCTCCATTGTTATTCTTCGGCATTGACAGAGGAAAAATTGAGCATTTTGAGCAAATCTTTTTTTCACCATCAATCCTCCAGTGAGGTTGATTTGAGTGATATTATTATTTGTCACAGGAGTGGTGTATTGCAGAGAACAGTTGCCCCCTCCTGCAGATAGTTCTCCTTTAATGTGGCAGCTGTAAGCCGGGAGCTGTCACAACTAATCTCCTATCATCACTTCTCATCACCTCCCCAGTCCAGGAAAATGATATCCAGGCTGTGCTTTTTTTCCCCTTCTCTTTCCTAACCTGTGAAAGAATTTTCTCTGACAGGGCCACAGAGTGAGCTGGTGCTATTTTGATATTAGCATATATATCACCAGTTATGCAGAATAGGCCATTCAGTTTGAGACAAGAGTCTGTCTAGGTGTCAGAGTCAGCTCTCTATTTAGCTTCGATCACACAGCAGTAGAGCTGATCTACACTAGAAACAACAACAGGCCTCATTCTGCTCTGCTGCTGAGCCAAAAGTTTCTATCTTTTCAAGTCATTTTGTTCTTTATTGAGTTCTAAAAATTTCATTTTCTTCAAACAAGTAAAAAACTAAAATCAGCCAGTATAAGACTATTTTAACATGTTTCAAATACAAACAGCTTACTTAAACAATTTTACAGAGATATGTGTTTTTTTTATTCAAGTACACTGATCTGCTGTACTCTGTTTCTAAACCCATCAAATCCTATTACCTTATAAAATGAGTTTCTTTAGATGCGACTGAAACATACAATATTTTGTTCCACACAGTACCATCTTCATTTATATTTTTATTCTGTAAGAAAAGTTCAACCAGAAGACTTCATGTTTTCTGTGTATGTCCTGTTTAATTAAATGCAAATGTTATATGACAACTGCATCATTTTATGTAGATTTCATCACAGTTTAGTCTGAAATGTCTTTTGGATCCCCACCACAATTGAAAATAAGTTGCTTTAGGTTTGAATGAAGCTTAGCAGCACAGCATGAGCCTGTGAAGGTATAGGCATAGGTCTCATCATGATTTAAGGTTTGGAGTAGGGTTGGATTTTTCAGGTCTGTCTCAATACAGCACTGAACTGACAGCTGAAACTGCCAAAATCAAAAATAAATAAATGACTAAATGAATAAATTACTATAATATAAATGCAAAATAATATTATTAATATGAATTACTCTATTTATATACCACGTTTAAAGACAGAGTTTACAAAGTGCTTTGACAACAAAGCAAACAATAAAAAAGCAATGACAATAATATAACAAGATAGAAAACACAAACAAACAAAAAAGCAAGACAGAATGAGGTACATGAAATACAATATACTTCAATAAAAAAAAACTATTGGAGTGACAAGAAACAATAGGATGATAGAGAAAAATTGTATTAATATAAAAAAATAAATACAGGCATTTATAGAGTAATAAGATGTAACATAAATTGATATTTTGTTTTGTATTTAGTTTTAATTTGCTTATGTATTTATTTACCTTTGTATTAAAGTTATAATATGTACCTTTTCACATGTCTAAAAATGACTAGACCTATATCATGTATTTTTTTGAGTTATGTACTTACATTATCCCAAATGTTTCTAGCAATTCCCAAACAAGAGAAATGGTGATTTTAATCATGGTAATGATTTCATTTGGTCGCCTGCTGAGCAAGGTTGTGTTTGAATGTTTCTCCACCAGGTTGGCAAGTCTCTGAGTGGTGCTGAATAAATCTGTGAGGTCATCCAGCTGAAGAGCCTGAAAAACTCCCCTGGTCTCAGAGGGCACACCAACACAGATCTGTTCAGGAATTTTGTGTTGAAGATGCATTTGAAAATTTCTAACCCTGAAACAGAAAAGTCTGTTAACTGACAACCTTTCACAATTACCAGCGACATTTATCTAGTAAGGGGGATGCCCTTGAGTTAATACATCTACATGGATCCATGAATTAATACTATTATAGCAAACTATGACAAGTTATGAAGAGATGAGTCACACACTATACAAACTCCGTTACAACAACAGAGGAGAGGAAGTTATGGGAAAGGCTGATTCCTATGGTAACTAGCAATTATACAGATGGGAGATATAGATACACTATCATAAAAACAGAATTGTAGATCTGAGGTTTCCTCACTAATTTTGTTGAGGAGCAAAGAAGAGTAGAATGGATAGATTGCTGAGGGGTAGGCTCACTGAACTGACTTGTGTCTCACTCTTAAATGCACAAGTTCAAAATGTGAATACATTTAGGGGACCAGAAATCAGAACTGTTCAGTTAGACCAAATTTACAATGACAACCTGCACAATCTATGGGACAGAAAAGAATAATCAGCAGCAGTTTAAGGTTGGGAAATCTATCCCATGGTTTATTTCAGTTTGGACCAAAGTGATGGTCAAAGTGAATAATAGACATTCAGTCTGTCCCAATTCAGGGGCTGCATCCTTTGGAAAATGTGAGCAATGAGGGCCTGGCCTCAGAAGACCATATAGACCTCATAGGATGAACTGAAACAAAACATTCTCATCTATGGAGAATTTCCTATTTATCTTTGGCCACTGTTTTATTTGTGGGGTCAGCCCTATTCTCTTTTTGAAAAATGATTAAGCACTGACACGTTATGAGATTGGACTGCTATAAATCCACCCATTGGAGCCTTTGTTGGAAACAAAAGATACATTTCTTGGCTGCATTTGAGGGAGCCTTTGAAATGGGACAGCCTTTTTGTGCCACTGTGACGCAATTGGTCTTCAAATGCAGCCTTCAAAAGGTGCAGCCCCTGAATTGAGACACAGCTATTTTAATTTCACATGGCTGCTAATGTGGTAAAAAAAAAAAAAAAATCAAATTATATATATATATATATATATATATATATATATATATATATATATATATATATATACATACACACACACACACACTACATTGCCAAAAGTATTCGCTCACCTCCCTTGACTCGCATATGAACTTAAGTGAGTGACATCCCATTCTTAATCCATAGGGTTTAATATGATGTTGGTCCACCCTTTACAGCTATAACACCTTCAACTCTTCTGGGAAGGCTGTCCACAAGGTTCAGGAGTGTGTTTATGGGAATTTGTGACCATTCAGAAGCGCATTTGTGAGGTCACACAATGATGTTGGATGAGAAGGCCTGGCTCTCAGTCTCCACTCTAATTCATCCCAAAGGTGTTCTATCGGGTTGAGGTCAGGACTCTGTGCAGGCCAGTCAAGTTCATTTACACCAAACTCTCTCATCCATGTCTTTAGGGACACTGGTGCACAGTCATGTTGGAAGAGGAAGGGGCCTTCTCCAAACTGTTCCCACAAAGTTGGGAGCATGGAATTGTCCAAAATCTCTTGGTATGCAGAAGCATTCAGAGTTATTTTCATTGGAAATAAGGGGCCAAGCCCAGCTCCTGAAAAACAACCCCCTCCACCAAACTTTACACTTGGCACAATGCAGTCAGACAAGTACCGTTCTCCTGACAACCGATTGACTCTGCAGAAAGTTGGTGACCTCTACGCACTATGCGCCTCAGCATCCGCTGACCCAGCTCAGTCAGTTTACGTGGCCCACCACTTCGTGGCTGAATTGCTGTCGTTCCCAATCACTTCCACTTATAATACCACTGACAGTTGACTGTGGAATATTTAGGAGTGAGGAAATTTCACGACTGGACCTGTTGCACAGGTCACAAATGTTTGTAGAAACAGTCTGCATGCCTAGGTGCTTGATTTTATACACCTGTGGCCATGGAGGTGATTAGAACACATGATTTCAAATCAGGTATTCAAGTTTTGGCAATATAGTGTATATATATATATGTGCGTGTGTGTGTGTGTTTTGCAAAAAATAATGTCCAATGTCAATGTCCTATTCATTTGTAAATTTTCTCATCTGTTTTCCACGGATATTTTCTTTTCTTTTATTATTTAGCTGTCACTGCTCAAATTTCCTGTTAATATAAAATAAAATTAAATACATGTAGTGAAAATACATTGTTTCTTCATTGTGGCTCATAGCCAAAGTGTGAGACAACATTTGAAGAAAAATGATCGATTCAATTTAGGTCATAAAGGTCACGGAACATATTGCAAGGAAAGCTGTCATCCCATGTCAGAGCGAGTGCACACAGAAAACTAATCAAGCTCAGTGACAGAGGTAAGACACAGTCTGATGAGTGTTATGGCAACTGCCATAGAGAGCAAATATCTAAAAGGCTTCAGAAACATGTTGATTCCTGTCATGGGTCATTTGATCAATAACAGTGGCTTAAGGGAAGAAAGCGAGAAGGAGTTTTCTGGAAAAAAATGATAAAAGAACATGTTAAGAATTTGCCAACAATGGTTGCAAACTTTTATGGAATAAAGAGAAAAATTTCAAAGCTTTACATCTTTTTGAATTCAGCATATTATTGAATATTAATATGTTAAATGATAACAAACTAAGATTTATAATATCTTCTGGAGAATAGTTTCTAAAATTAGATGTTTAATATGTTTCAAATACAAACGAGTGGTGAGGAGTCAACTTTTAGGTATTCCATTGCAGCAGTCTGTTGTTAGGCTAATTCATGGTTTCTGGATCAATGTAATGTCCTTGTGCATCCCTCCCTGTGTGGACATCAGCATACAGACAAAAATTTGAGGCTGTGTTGACTATCAAATGAGCACACATCAGAAAACTAAACAGTTCTGTGCGCCATATGTATGTACTGTATATTTCACATCCTTGGTCCTCTTCTTAAGCAGTTGCACTGTTTTCTTTGACTTTTTCACTTTTTTAAAGTTCAGTTTCTGCAGCAACCCGCTGCAGAAGTAAAGCTAACCAGCAACTGGTTAGCTTTACTTAGTTCAGAGACAGGACACTAGGGGAAGCAGCTAGCCTGACCCTGTCGTGAGGTAAAACAATCTGGCTACCAGCATTGCTAATGTTCAATAATTTACATATTACATCTTCTTTGTTTAATTCATAACAAAACTGACATTTAAAACCTACAATTTGCTGGTTTGTGTCTTTTTTTTCTTTCTTAGCTTTACTATTTCTTGGCTGGGATCTGTTGCCAGGCAACCAACAGAGTGGTTCATTGTAATCCAGTTGTAATTCTTTGTTGTTTCAAAAATACTGACACATTTCTACAAATTTTGTATTGGACACAGGTTAAGATAATTTGACTAAAATTCCAGATTGTTTTGCCTGAAAACAAGTAATGTGGGAGTCAAATAAACAAAACAGACTTGATTTTGTTCCATTTTTAGCTGCGTTATTGCACACAGAGCAATTCATGGTCTTAAGCGTAATCCCACTCAAGTCTGAACTGAATCTGATAATCATGATTTGGGCAGAGCCCTAATGAACTGAGGTTACTTAAAGTCTTCTAAATAGACTTTGGTTTACAGTAAAATTGAAAAACCTCCTTTTTAAAGAAAGAAAATAAAACACAACACAATTCAATGCAAAAAAATCAATGAGGCAATATGAACCTTTCAAATGCTTTGATATCCTTCACAATTCAAAGGCATGAGAGATGGTGTTAAAAGGCTGACTTGAAGAGAAAACATCAAGGCAACAAGCAATAAAGATAAAAGAGTAAAAGAGACATTAGAGTTCATTCCACCCATGAAACAGCATACTGTTGCAAGAAGATGATTACATCTCAGAATTTCATGCCACAGTGGCCTCATCTGTGAGTCATTCATCTCAAGAGCCACAAACAGTGGCACCGATGATCAGTTTCCTTTTTTTTTCTCTGTGTGCTTGTGTGTGTGCATTCATATGTATGTGTGTATGTGTATTTCTATGGCTATACATTGTGAGGACCAGTTTGAGTTTTAGAACATTGGAATGAGGACATTTTGAGGACTTAAAATGAGGACTTAAAACTTGGTTTTAGGGTTCAGGTTAGAATTAGCTTTAGATTGGGGTTAGGCATTCGGGTGTGATGGTTAAGGGGCTGGGCAATGCATTATGTAAGTGAGTGTCCTCACAAAGATAGCTGTACAAATGTATGTGTGTGTGCCTGTGTGTGTGCACAAGCCACACTGGAATGAAATCAGATATCATATGAGGTGATGTCTTTCTCTCCTCTGTGCTCCTGTGGTGATGGGACGAGATGAGGCAGACTGAGGCTGGAGAGTGCAGAGATGCAGACAGAGCTTGTTTACTTTGTTGCGGGATGAATAATGTCTATCAACAAACACATTAACCTCAACAAGTTATCCACTGCTGTATGGTTTTGTATGATCTGGGTATGGAGAATATAAGTCTAAAGTCTCTTCAACATCACTAACCAAAACATAGGCTTTTTGATACAGTTCTTTCAGTTCTTTTCCCTGCTCTGCCTGCTTTGTCATTTCAGACCTGGCCACTTCCACCTACCCTGCTGTCGGTCACCTGACTCCCCCATGCTCAACTGTTTCCCATTCCTTCATTACAGTAGGTCCCTAGTTTATACACCGATCCACTTGTAGTCAGCCAGATTGTCTTTCTCACCATCACAGCTGTAGCTCTCTAGTCTTTTTATTTGTTGTTCATGCCTGACAGGTTTTTTCTCTCCATTTTTGACCTTCTGCATGTTTTGGATTTAGCCTTTTCCTTTTTGCTTTGTGCTCCTGCTTGTCTATTACTCACCATTGCCTGCCTACTGACTTTGCCCCCTTGCCCTAGACCTTTACCTGCCCGTGCCTGCATTAAGTTTTAGTAAACATGAACTGTGAACTTTTAATTGATGACTCAGAACCTTGCCTTTGAGTCCAGTATTTTTAACTGTGGCTGTACAATCTGGCCAGTATGAACTCAGTATGAGCTTTCCACTAAGGCAGGTTACTACTCTATATGAATGAATCCCGAACAAGCGAAGGTCCAGCAAGTCACCCTCCCCATCCACCCTTCTGGGTGGTGTGAAGAGAGAGTGCAGCCCACCAGCAGGTCCGTCCAATTCAGATGTGATGGCAGCACTCTCTCCACCTTTGTCTGTAGTCTGGCCAGTCCGGTGGCCACTTCCTCGTAACCTGTCCAGAGCCAGCACCCTCCCAGTTACTGTTGAGTGAATCTTTCAAGGCCTTCCTACAGTTCTGGCCTGTGCAGCCCTGCCAGAACCCATGGAAGCAAGTGCCCTCAGTAGAATTCTACTGCACAGTTCAGGCAAAGTTGTCCTGCACTGGCCTTGGTGTGTAAACACACCCCTTACATTGTGTGGGGTGAAGCAAATCCTGTCATGCTCTGTATCTAAAGTCGGCCTTAAGGAAGTTTTCATTAGACCTCCTGATGTCTTAAGCAGAAGTATTTCTTGCAAGGAAATAGGCAATGGACAATTACAAGCGTTAACAGGTTAAGTAGTGTGATGTCATCCCAAATCTACAGCTGTCCCTGGTATCATAGGTTCTCACATAATTCAAGCTCATATGTTGCCAACTATGTTCTTAAATAAAGCTATTCCATCTCTCTCATATACATGTGTGAAAATTTGAATGGATACCTAAATCTAATCACAATCTAATGTCTTACCTAACTCACTTTGAGGATCTTCCTTGACTTTTGTCTTAATAAGAACCATGCATACTATCTGCCTCACACTGAATTGAATGTGAATGTTTACATCTCCTTAAACTTGCTATCAATAAGAGCCCTGCTGTTATCTTGGTTACTGTGGTTACTGCTGAGGGAGGAAGAGGTGCACTCACTAGGCTAGAGATAAACATTGAACTATGGTGACCTCATGCTCTCGCCCTAACCTGTGACTGAATTTGTGTGTAAACACTTACTGAATAAAATAATACAGACAGTTTTCACAGAGGTCATTCTCCAGCAGCCTCTGAAGAGCAGTTCAGACATGATGTCACACAGATAAAGATGTATTTATTTAGAATGCCATTAAGCACATAATTTGTTAGCACCTGGAATATTCCTTCACACCTCCTAATGATACCTGATTCAGATGGTTGGCAGATCAGGTTTTCAGGGAGCCCAGGGGTTTTCAGGGAGCCCAGTTCCTCCACCAGCCAGTCTCCATTCCAGTGTACATGTTCAATTTCAATTCAATTCAATTTTATTTGTATAGCGCCAAATCATAATATACATTATCTCAAGGCACATATGGGTACTAGTCCCCTCTCTTTCCTGAGAGAAAGATCAGTATTCCATCCGAGCAAGCCTTCATTTGCAGCTGGCAGACCTAGATGGAGACCTGCTCTGCCCTCCTTTGCTTCTCCGCCTGCCAAGTGAGAAATTCTGCTGTAGCACCCCTTCCCAGCATAGAAGATGTAGCAGTTTATTCAGGACCTGGGTGGGTGAAATCATGGAAAATGGCTCCCTGCCTTGTTGATTCATTTCCCATCTCCTAGGTCATCAACCCTGCAGTGGTCCACCTCCAACTCCATGGGACCATGAGGATCTATTCCACCTTCCATGTCTGGTCAGTCAGGGAACGTCCTATAGCCCCCACCTCCAGGCCCTGTCCATCTACCCAGCTCATTGATGTAGAGTCTGTCTAGAATGTTAGACATGTCATCAGATTACAACAGCAAGGAAGGGGTCTCCAAAACCTGGTCATCTGTGATGGCTATGGATCACACGAATGCCCCTCACTGCCGGCAGCCATCCTGGATTCTGTTTTAGTGGTGGACTTTCACCACAATCATCCTGATCAGCCTGGAGGGACGTCCAGAGCCGTGCCTTGGGGAGGCAGTTCCGTCACCGTTCATTCACATTCATTCAGTAATTTATTAAGTCTCTGCCTGCTTTGCCATGTTCACTATGTTGTCATTTTAGACCCATCCACTCCCTCTTGCCCTGCAGGACACCTTTTCAGCAACAGCTAATTTAGCCTGGAGCCTCTAGTATCAAGCAAAGAGGAAAGTACTTTTGTTTGGCAAAACTTTACCAAACCATAACCAAAAGACCAGTAGACGAGTGAACGTTCATGTAAATTCTTTTTGAAAAACATCACATGAGTTGTTTTTGAGGAAACTGACAATTTTATTGGTCAGCTATGAAGACTTGTTATATTATTGGCACTGAACATAACTCACTGGTGTGGATTTATCCACTGTGAAGGTAGTTTAGACAAGACTGGACTGCAGGAGCTCCGAAAAGCTTTTGCCAGTGCTGTTTTCAAACCCAAACCCCATCAGAAAGCAGACTATACACAAACCTGGCATCCTATTCATTGTCTCAGCCTAATAAACAGTAACTTTTCACAAGGTGCCAATCTCTCACTCCTTTCACAGTATGCCAATGCACACAGAACTTTTCAATGTTTATCTACACACACACAACACAATCTTTTTTGAGGGGGGGTGGAACCAAATGCTGTGGGTTTTTACCTTGCCAGGCGTGTTTGATTTTATCCCCACAACTATTGTTTGGGTTAGAGAGGGGAGAGGTTTCCATGTGTCTGTGTCTGGGCCAATCTCATCTTCAGCTCTGAACAAGCTCTCCTCTCTGTCTCCAGGTGGCTGCTCCAGTCAGGGGGGGTTTGAGGGATGAGAATAAAGTGCCCAAGCATTTCCATATAGTAAAAAAAAACAACCATCTGCTCATATCCCATTATTATCTGTCACAACAGTTATTTGACTGCTTTTGGCTAATTCACTCCTGGGGTCATGGTGCATGTAATAAGAACAAGGCATCACAGATTGATTTTACATTGCAAATGCAATCATTTCTTTGAGGGAAATGATCTGTCACTGTATCCCCTGCACCCGCACATTCCAACAGCTCACAGTAACTTTTGCACGACAACATCTTTACCTGAGCCCGAAAAACCTGGGCCTGACCCTTCCTCTTCTCCATCCCATCTGTATTACAGATGGGATCTCCCTGTACACTAACACCTGCACCTCCAGCCATCAGTCTGTCAAGCTCCTGAAGTTTGCAGATGACACCACTCTCATTGGACTCATCTCTGATGGCGATGAGTCTGCCTACAGGTGGGAGACTGACCGTCTGGTGACCTGGTGCAGGCAGAACAACCTAGAGCTAAACGCTCTGAAGACAGTGGAAATGATAGTGGACTTCAGGAAGAGCCCCGCCCCACCCACCCCCATCACCCTGTGCGACTCCCCCGTGGCTACCGTGGAGCATTTCCGCTTCTTGGGAACCACCATCACACAGGATCTCAAATGGGAGCTGAACATCAGCTCCCTCATCAAAAAAGCTCAGCAGAGGATGTATTTCCTGAGGCAGTTGAAGAAGCTCAATCTGCCAAGGACTATGATGGTGAACTTCTACACCTCCATCATTGAGTCCATCCTCACCTCCTCCATCACCATCTGGTACGCTGCTGCCACGGAGAGGGACAATAACAGACTGCAGCGTATCATCCACTCTGCGGAGAAGGTGATTGGCTGCAATCTTCCATCCCTCCAGGACCTGTACGCCTCAAGGACTCTGAGGCATGCAGGGAAGATTGTATCTGACTCCTCCCACCCTGGACACAAACTTTTTGAGACACTCCCCTCTGGCAGGAGGCTGCGGTCCTTCAGGACCAAAACCTCTCGCCACAAAAATAGCTTCTTCCCATCTGCTGTTAGCCTTATCAACAAGGCTAGAGAGCCCCACTGTTGCTGATCCCCCTGATCCTCAATTGCACCAATCACCAGAAAAAATTCCTTGTATGTGAAAACATACTTGGCAATAAAACTGATTCTGATTCTGATTCTATTACACCAATTTCACACTACACACCAATTCTAATATAGTTTGATTCTGTGGGCTGTTCACACTAGAAAATGACCAGCTAAAATAGACTTCATAATGTCACATACAGAATAAAATTGCTCAAGGTGAGGAATGTAGTGTTAATGGACATTACTGCATCCCAATACTAATGTTGTATACTAATGAATACTTTATACAGACATTGACAATGCATTTTAGTTTTCCTCTATATATACAGTATATGATGTGATACATTTTGTTTATTGTATCTGGACATATACTATATTATGTGGCATACTTTGCACAAATAACACATGTTTGTAATGTAACACACAATTCGTGTTACATATAGTACAATCTGGCTATTGCACACTTTATAAAAGCATGTATACATGTATCCTTGTATCCTCTTTCCTTGCATCCTTGTATCCCTAGAAATAATAGTCTGATATATCTGAGTATTGGTGTTATGGTATGTGCTAATAACTGCCTCTTTTTTTTTGATTGCATGAATGTTGACTGTAGGGGTGTTTAAAAATGGAAAGAGCTCAGTTTACTTGAATATATTTGTTGTATTTAAAAATGTTTGTTTTCATTTATGTATTTATGTGTGTTATTTCTCACTAAATATATGTTTGTTATTGGTTAGTTTGTTCTGAACGTTCTCCTTAGCTATAGGATCATCATCCATAATGTGTTTTTATTTTTTACCAGTAGTGAATAAATTCTCCTTTTCTGCTCTTAGGGGAAAATGGTTAAATACATTAATCTGATGCCAAACTGGCACTGTTAACATTATTGTCCAATGTGTAATGTTTGGATTTAGAACATACTATGGAATTGTGTTAATGGAACATAAACCAGATGCGAGCTTTCCCTCTCACTCAGTCTCTAAAGTCCTTGACACTACCCCTCCCCTTTTCATTGTGTTTTGTAAAATAGAGGGAGATAAATCAACAATAGTTGTGCCCACAGTTAGAGTGCCCATGATGAGACCAACAACACCCAGTTTTTCTTTCTTCTTTTTTTTGTGCTGGGATTATTATATTGGCAACACATTGTAATTTCCAATGTGAGTCATAATGTGTCTAGTCTTTTGAAAAAAAAACAAGTGGGTCAAATATTTTCAATGCTTCAAATGAACTTGAAGGAGACAGAGGCATCAGGAAACAACAGTTAATAAACACTAGGTGAACCAGCTGATGTAATGATTTATTTCATTTTCTCTTGTGTCTTTCTGTACAGCTCATTTATTTTATCTGTTTATCTTTTTTTATTATCAGCATTTACAGTTTTTTTAATCCAAGCTTTAAACTATATAAAACCTTATAAAGAAATGCAATAAACAAACCACTACACAAATTGAGGAAGGTTGAACCAACTGCAGTAACAGCACCTCTGAATGGCTGGTTGTTGGCCTGTGATGCCACATGTGAATCCCACTACTTCTTGAGCTTGCAGGTGTAATGCTGATGCTTCAGACATGCATCAGAAGGACATGTGGAGCCAGAGGAAAAAGATTTCTTGGTCAAGTTCTCAACACGAAACTGAGCAATAAGAGTTCATGTTACTGAGATTAGGTTCCTTTACTGGCTTATAGGTGACAAGAACTAGTATAGGACGTGGATGACTTAATGCTTCTTCACAGAGTTGTTAGTCCAATAATGTGTTTACAATAAGTACTGCAAAAAACATTCCCAAAACACTGGGTCCTACACTTCCCACAATGCAGTTTGATAATGACTTATATTTCAACCTTTCCTTTCTGGTTTGCACCATGACATCACCAGGGTTGTTTTCTCAGAGCCAACAAAAATGTTGTACAGCTGTCTTCTCTCTATGAAGAGTAAACTGACCTTATGTAAAATAGGTGGAGTGCTCCTTTAAGAAGCAATTCTGAAATTTACTGAAGTAAGACTAAAGCTTTTCTTTTTTTTGGGTAGAGGCTCACTGCTACAATAAATAATATTGAAGGGCATGACAAACCACAAAGTCTCTGCCTCTCTCTCTCTCTTTGTCTGTCTGTCTATCTCTCTTTCTCTCTCTCTCTTTCGTTGTGTCTCTCACACAAACTTGCAGTGTAAGAGGCTGTGATAAAGGCAGAAGGCCCTCAAATGAATCAAAATGCCCCTTTCCCTCGGCAGGTCCAAATCGTGCACAGCCAAAACAAAAAGATCCATCACTGCTGCTGCAACAACTGGCTCTTTCAGCTTGATTACAGCTGGCCTAAAATGGCCCCCATCACCCCATCATGCCCTGGAAAATGACACACAGCCACTGACATGGGCATTTATCTATACACACACCTTAGCCAAATAAACAGCAAAGGGGTATAATAAAGTCAGGACTACAGATCTGTGGTTTGTGTGTGCATGGTTTTGGAGGGAGAAAAGGGCCAATATGGTGCATCCTCTACCTTAATATCATCAAACAACTTTAATTTAACCCCCCTTTTTTAGATTTTTTTTTCTTTCTTTAACTTACAAGCAAAGTCACACAGTAGATCAAGCTCACTCTTTTTCTAATCAGAGCTTGTGAGTTACTTTTTACCACCACTGCAATACTACTTAGACATCAGTGTCGGCAGAGCTTTGAGGCTTTGTTCGTCACCCCCACCCCCAGCTGAGAACTCTGTCAACCTTGTAAGCATAAAATAAAATTGTCTAATTAATAGCTGTGGTATGTGACAAGGAGCACGATCTGTGTGTATTTGTGGTTGGATGTTTGTTGGTGTTAAAAACTGGAAAAGAAACTGACCTGGTCTTGTCTTGGTCTGGACTGACATATCTCAACAATAACTGGATGTTGAGGCCAAGACAGACATTTAAGGTCCCCCTGACTTCAGTGATTCCCTGACTAGCCGTTTAGTGCCACCAGCAAGTTGATGTTTTTGGTTCTGTATGAACCTAGTGGGTGGATTACCAGGAAATGAACCCATCAAACTAATGATGTGATAATTAATGTTTTTTCATATCCTGTGATCTTGCTAATTGTGAACCATCACCTCTGTTACTCCTCATCATCAGTAAGCTGACTTTTTAAATCAATGGAGTCAGTCAGAAGAGAAATCATATCTTCTTAAACAAAATCTTCCCTGTCTTCAGAACAAAAGATGGGAGAAAATGTATTTAATGTCTCCACTGGTGAGGTTTCCTGCAGGCCTCTGTCTCTTTAAGTTCCCCTCTTCAGTTGGCTTTTGTTCTAAGGCCTGTTGTGTCCCCTCCCTGCTGATGGATACTGGCCTTGAGCAGATCCTCAGCCACCATGGTCACATACTCTCACATGCACACTCCTTTCTCTCTCTCTCTCTCTCTCTCTCTCTCTCTCTCTCTCTCTCTAACACACACACACACACACACACAAACACAGCAGGAGAAAATAGGCTGGCACATTAACTTACAGCAGGGACTGACTGTGTAAAGTTTTTATATGTGGAGTGGTGGAGAGATGGAATGGTTTAATATATAAGTGTCACGCAGAGAGTGTTTTTCTTTTCGCTTCCAATAAACAGAGGCTCACAGTAGAAGTGTCTCAACTTCAATTCATCATCCACTAAAATAATACTGCTGTAATGCTAAATCCAAATTCGGGCAAATCTTAGTCAAACCTAAAAACTATACTTCTGTAAATACAAAACACTAAAATACACAACTGGAAACAGACCTGCAACCAGATTATGTTAATGTTGTTAATTTACATGTTGATACTGATCTTATGTTTGGCTTATATTTTGACTGTTTCTCTCCTGTACATCTCCCTGAGCTCACTTCAACAGTTTCATCATCTAAACCATCGACTTGTCTTCTTGACCCCGTTCCAACAAGGCTGTTCAAAGAAGTTTTTCCTTTAATTGACACCTCTATATTAAGTCTGATTAACTTATCTTTATCAACTGGTTATGTACCGGAGGCTTTTAAAGTTGCAGTAATTAAACCTCTACTTAAAAAGCCTACTCTTGATCCTGATGTTTTAGCCAATTATAGACCTATATCCAACCTCCCCTTTATTTCCAAAATCCTTGAGAAGGTTGTTGCAAACCAGTTATGTGATTATTTGCACAGGAATGGCTTGTTTGAAGATTTTCAGTCAGGTTTTAGAGTCCATCATAGCACAGAAACAGCTCTGGTTAAGGTTACCAATGATCTCCTCATAGCTTCAGACAATGGACTTGTCTCTGTACTTGTCCTACTAGATCTTAGTGCCGCATTTGACACCATCGATCATAAGATTTTATTACAGAGACTAGAACATATGGTCGGCATCAAAGGAACCACACTAAGCTGGTTTAAGTCATATCTGTCAGATAGACTCCAGTTTGTTCATGTTAATAATGACTCCTCTATCATCACAGAAGTTAGTCATGGAGTTCCACAAGGTTCTGTGCTAGGACCAATGCTCTTCAGTCTATATATGCTCCCTCTGGGAAACATTATTAGGAGGCGCCAGATGAATTTCCATTGTTACGCAGATGACACCCAGCTGTACTTATCCATGAAGCCAGGTGAGACGAACCAGGTAGCCAAGCTTCAGGTGTGTCTTAAGGACATAAAAACCTGGATGACCACTAATTTCTTACTCTTAAATTCAGACAAAACTGAAGTTATTGTAGTTGGCCCAAAACACCTCAGAGATACACTATGTGATAATATACTGACTTTGGATGACATCACCTTGGCCTCCAGTGCTACAGTCAGAAACCTTGGTGTCATTTTTGACCAGGACTTGTCCTTTACCTCACATATAAAGCAAGTCTCTAGGACAGCCTTCTTCCACCTGCGCAATATTGCTAAAATCAGACCCATTCTATGTCTAAAGGATGCTGAAAAGCTAGTTCATGCATTTGTTACCTCAAGACTGGACTACTGTCACTCTTTATTGTCAGGATGTCCCAAAAATTCAGTAAAAAGCCTCCAACTGATCCAGAATGCGGCAGCACGAGTACTGACAGGAACTAGGAAATGAGATCACATCTCTCCTGTGTTAGCCTCTCTGCATTGGCTCCCTGTAAACTCTAGAATCGAATTTAAAATCCTCCTCCTCACCTACAAAGCCATTCATGGTCAGGCACCATCGTACCTTGGAGAGCTCATAGTTCCCTATTTTCCCAATAGGACACTTCGCTCTCTAAATGCAGGTCAACTTGTGGTTCCCAGAGTTTGTAAGAGTAGAATGGGGGGCAGAGCCTTCAGCTATCAGGCTCCTCTCCTGTGGAACCAGCTCCCAGTGTGGGTTCGGGAGGCAGACACCCTCTCTACCTTTAAGATCAGGCTTAAAACGGTCTTGTTTAGTAAAGCTTATAGTTAGGGCTGGCTCGGGTATGTCCTGACCCATCCCTTAGTTATGCTGCTATAGAGCTAGACTGCTGGGGGATTCCCATGATTCACTGGGCGCTCTCTCTCTATTTCTGTCTCTCTCCCCCTCTCTCTCTCGATAACTTCATGCCATTAACTTTGTATTTTTTCTCTCCCGTAGTTTGTGCTTCTCCTCTCTCTCCCTCTCTCTGTCCTCATTCTGCAGGTATCTCTGCCCCGGGAGCGGCAGGACCCAGATCCACCACTACTCATCTTTACTATTAACCACTGTTACCTGTCATTATTATTGATAACACCATTACCGACACAGCTGTTCCTGGTCTCTCTCTCTCTCTCTTCTCTCCCCTCTCCTCCCCCTCCCCCTCTTTCTATCTTCTCCTAAACCCAACCAGTCGAGGCAGACGGCCGCCCACCCTGAGCCCGGTTCTGTTGGAGGTTTCTTCCTGTTAAAAGGGAGTTTTTCCTCCCCCCTGTCGCCAAGCGCTTGCTCTTTGTGGGAACTGTTGGGTTTATTCTGTAACAAAGTAAGGTCTTGACCTTACCCTGTAAAGTGCCTTGAGATAATGTATATTATGATTTGGCGCTATACAAATAAAATTGAATTGAATTGAATTGAATTATCAGTAAAATGTTCACAGACATCGAATTTCCTTTCCTCCAAAAATCTTTCAGTACAATATCCACTTGCTTTATTAAAAATCTTTATGGTTCTGCTTAGCCTCTCACAGCACTTGGTTCAGGTTTGAGAAAGATCCTGGCCTGAAAAAGTTCACAGTGACTTCAGACACATGTTGATCTACATTGAAGAAAAACCACAATCTTTCCCAAACCTTAACTAAAGCACTTTTGTTGCTCCTAACCTCGATAACATGACTAGTTGTGCATATGGTTGCCTGGACACAAAGTCTGTCAAATCAAACTCAAAGGCCCAACTCAGAAATCTCTGCATCCTGTTTCCACTAAGATTTTATTCTTAAAGTCCTGACAAGAAGCTGTGATGCATAGCTTTCCACCACATTGACAATTCTCTCAGATGTTTATCCACTCTTCATCCACATTGCCTTCCTCTGTTTACAAATTGTGTCAGAACCAATCACACTTTTTCTATAGTTCATATGGAGTATTTGTTTGGACTGTGCTATTGTTTGGACTGTGGAAAGTGCTATGTGTGTCGCTGCTCTGGTTCATCACGTCTCGTGTTTCCCTGCCTGCAGACAGGTCTCCCGTCCCATGGGCAGACTGCAGCTGGTGACAGTGGTTCTTGTTCTCACCAAGTGTGCCTAGGCTGCAGAGCAGAACAAGGACTGGTATCACCAGCTGCAGTTGCTAGCTGATGCTAACAAACAAAGGCCTGGCTAGCAGCAATTGAACTTTTAAAATTAAATATCCTAATATAGCATCTTTTAATCTTTTTCAGGGGTGGCTGTGGCTTAACCGGTAGAGTGGGTCGTCGACTTTTTAGAAGGTTCAATCCCTGGCTCCTCCACTGTATGAGTGTGTGTGAATGGTAGAAGTGCTCCATGTGTAGATGTAAGCACTGTATGACTGTGTGTGTGAATGGGTGACTGTGGCCTACAGTGCTTTGAGTGGTCGATAAGACTAGAAAAGAGCTACATAAGCAGTCCATTTACCATTTATCTTTTTAATAACGCAATCTGTACAATTCATCTGAAAAGTACATCGGCAACCCCTAACTCTGGATTTGAATCCTGGTCTCGGGTGTGACAGTTGTATGCTTCACATTCCCACCTCCACCCCGACCACGTCCTGGTGACTCCACTGCCATTAATAAATTTAACGCTTCAATCATTCACAAAACGTTGCCTCTGACATTATCAAGGCAGCGATTATGTTTCCTACAACATGTATTTGCAGTTCAGATTTATAGCAACATCATTTCTAGGAGAAAGAGTAGAATTAGAGAAAATGAAAGTGAACATTGAGTTTATATTGTACTGTGCATTGCTCTTCAAAGGAAAGGCAAACTCGGGCTGTTGTCTTTCCTTTCTTTTGAATTAATAGTAATTAATTAACTTGAAGTGGCCACGACTGAGACCCTAACCCCTCTCTCCTTGCATGAACTTGATTAACATAAACATAATGTCCTGTTGAGAAAAAAACCAAAGTGAAATGACAGAACAATATAGTACAGTGCCTTGCAAAAGTATTCATCTCCCGTGGTATTCCTTCTATTTTGTTGCCTTACAACCTGGAATTTAAATGGATTTTCAATTTGATTTTAAGTAATGGACCTACACAAAATAATCCAGATTCACTGTTCACTGCTGTGTCTGAGGCAGGTGTGTATACATTAGTAGGCCTATGCAAATTGGATCCTGACTGACTGGTGAGGCAACTGATTTTTGGCTAGAAAAATTCCCAGGCTATCTATGAACCTGCTGATACTGCTATACTGGATGTATTTATAGGGTAACTGGATAATTGTTTGCTTTCTCACCCATCAATCCACTTGGGCTGCCCCAGTGCCTGACTGAAGAGTTCACTCTTGGTAAGATCCTGACTATATAATAGCAATGTCCCTGGCTCAAGTTGAGTGGAAGACTTGCCCCTGTATTTATTCTTATACAGACAAGAGTGTTCTAAACTGCTTTTAAAGTAATGTGTCATTTTTTGTCTTATTATTCTCTTTGACATTCATTCTGGTAGCACACTAGACAACCATCTAGGCAGCACACACCTGAAAATGGCCTGAAAATTGTACTGCTGGTGCATAGTAGATTTTACTCAAAAAGACGGATAAAGGAAGACAATCACCTGCAAAGCATTTGAACTGTCATTCACATGTTAAAGCCAGCATGGGCTGCATGGATGAGAGGCAGTGAAGGCTCCAATAAAGAGGAAAGCATACTGCCTGCCAATGAGAAAAAGTTAGGCTCTGCCAAACTTAGCCGGCAGCCACCAGTCAATGCTGACAGGCAGCACGGAGAGAATGGGACAAGAATAAATGCTCCCCATCATGTTCCTTTCAGAAGAACAAAGCCTCACGCTCATCGTGAGTCTGCCTCAAGCTCAAAAACGTCTACTCACTTGAACATTGGGAGCCTAAAACATACATCATTCCTGGCATCACAAAAACAACAGGGGTGTAAAAGAAGTGAGGAGGAAGAAAATAGAATCTGAATTTCAATATGCTCTATTAAGATTTGACAGGCATTGTGTCAATGTGCAAGACTGTTTTCTAAATCAGAGAGCCATTGTCTGAGAAGATAAGATTTCTTTGCCTCCGGTTGAATAGTTTTTAAAACTGATTGGCAGTGATTAGCCAAAGAGAGACACTATGAGAATATGAAGGGCATGACAGCAGTGAGAACTTCTATTGATAAGACATGGCACCTTTATTTGAGGACAGATCAATTCAGTTCAATTCAGGAAATGTCCCAACTACATTCAGAGCAAATTATAAACAACATAAGGAAAGTGAAGCTTTGTTTATTCGAGACAGCTGTTAAACAAAAGTCAGAAACCACCAGCAACTGGCAGCATGTTCCACTTCAGAACACAAAATGAATCCAAAATCAATTCTTTACCTGACACTTCTACACCCACAATATGGCTTGTGGGAGGAGGCAAAACTGTTAAGCATGTGTGTATATACAGAGTATACAGAGTGTACAGAGTGTACGTGATCTATGATATGGGGAAAACCAGTGTGTGGTGTTATGCATCTCCATCATAAATGCAGTGTTGGATTCATAATTTATGAGTGAAATCTGCCTGAAATGCAGACAAAAGCAGAGAATAAATAATCATATTAGGAGGAGCTGTGGTGCTTGAAATCATGCACAAGCTACTTCATATTCACCCAATAAACCTGACATGAAGACCTGTAATTCGTAATTAAAATACAACCTGTGCAAAAGTGAAGTCGGCACAAAGCAGTGATAGCAGCTGATGAGTGTAATGTTGGATTCTTATCTGAATTTGAATGGAATAAGTCATATTTAAATATTCCACAGGTTTTCCACCGATATTAATATTATGTTGACAGGAAGTAGTGATCTAACCCAAGGTACTATCTCCCTTTCATTTTGTCAGATTCTGTGTCTAGAACATTTCATCATTCACAGGCACTGCAGTGTTAAGATTCTGGGTCTGAAATATAACAAATAGCAATTGCAACTCACATGCAGTCACCTTGTTAACTGTAACTCATTAATGTGGATAAGTAACTTAAAACCTGTTCCTGCAAACATATCACCTGCAGCATTTTCCAATCCAGGGAGAGGGAAATTCTTGCACTGTGCAGAAATTGTAGTGAGACCAGGTCCAGCTGGACAGGCATGAACAGCTCAGGACACTTTCAGATCCTTAATACAGGTTAAGTTAGGGGAAAGATGATGGTTTTGGTCTAAATTTATAATATGTAACTTTTCCACATTAGAAACTCAAAAAATGACAAGACCTCTGTTGCATATTTGTATTTTTGAGTTGTGTGCTTACTTTATCATAAGTTTCCAGTTTCCAGTTTCCAGCAATTTTCAAAGCAGAGAAATCTTTGATTTTAGTCATGGTAATGATCCATTTCATTTGGTTGCCTATCAATGGTGTCCACATGCATCAGCATTGTAGTTGCCTGCCAGTAGATTCTACCTGCAGTAGCATGTTGCATGGTGATGAAAACTCCCTGTAACATTCCCTCTGCCAGTTGTCTGCCACACTTCTGCCATACTCTGCTTTAAGCTTTGCGGTCTGTTAGCATAAGTTTTGCTGCTATGGTTACCTGCAGTTTTAAGGGTCAGATTGTTTTATTTACTCTGGTGGTATTTATCCATGTAGTGTAGCTTTTGAAATATCTGTCTCTGAAATTTCTGCCTCCACCCAAATGTAATGGTGGTTAATGGAGATTTAAACAATTGCACAACAACGTGTCTGTCCAGTAACAATCTCACAGTCACACTTTTAACTGCAATGGCATTCTACCAAAGAAATTGTTTCTATAAAAACTACTTTCTTTTTTTGTCTTTTGTTTGCTTTTTATGTAGCTGTAACAGCTACACAGAACACTTTGTACATGACAATACTTGATGCATTACAAATGGCCACACTTTAAACTGACTGAGGTGCGCTAAGCCTGAAGTGTCCAATTTCTCACGCTACCAAAGCTGACTTGCACTGTTAGAAATAGAATTCCTGGTCTCCTGTCAATAGCTACCATAGCCCTCATTCAATACCCAGTATCTTGGGCAAAGCCTGCCTCCACAATAATTACTTAACTGTCAGCTAGGATTAGACGGTCTTAAGCCACACAGAGCCAATCCAGAATCCACAGAAAAAAGCCAGGGAGAAACAATGTGACATCTCAGCACCGGGCCTGCATTCTCTGGACAGAGAGAGCAGAGAAAGGAAGACAGAATCATCAAGGATGATAAATACAACGCTCTTCTCCAAATCCCCATCTCTATAGGATCACTCCGGGACTTTCAGCAAATCCAAAGATGGGAGAAAGTGCTTTAAAAATACACCTCTCTGTAGGTTGAGGTGTTTTTTTCAGTCTTTTCAAATCATTGCCAATTTCAAAGAGTTATGTAATGCATTTAAGTCTTAATTATTATACTTATTTTATTATGCTATAAAATAGACTCTATTGCAGTTCCCTCAAATGTGAGTAAGGTGATTATGATGACATGTACATACCATATACCATATCCATATACTTACATCTGTACCTCAGCCAATACATTAAGGTCAGCGAGTTTTAATATGATTATAGATTCCTCCAAAAATCTGGCTAATCAGCATCAATGCATGCAGATTTTTTGACAGTTCACTGACTCCTAAAATCAAGTTGCAGAGAAATGCCGGTTATCCATCACATGCATGCAGGAGTTATGTCTGTACTATAGTTTCAGGTTGGATGTTCATTTAAATTCCAGCCCATTTAACAAAGTTGACTCAAAACATGTTTTAGCCATTTCTGTCAACTGCCAGAAAGTAGTAATAAATAGTGAATTGTGAAGTAAAACCAAATGTGTATTTGATTGGCAAATTCATAAATTGCTTTTGCGTGGCAAACAACAAGGCTGAAAAAACTGAAAAGTGGTTAATATTAATATATTAAAGTAGTCAGTCACTGTCAACCTACTACAATCTCAGGTCAGAGTTAATCAAAGCATTTTCCATTTTCCTTTCATATTTGTCCTCAAAACTACATTGATTCTGTCAGATCAATTTAAAGTCAAGGGCTCTAACAAACCAACACAGGATCTAAGAAAGAAAATTCCTTAGATAGAAATTGGCAGCTTTGTCTCAGGCAATCAATTCGATCAATGTTGAACAGGCCTCTGAATCTGACATGATTAAACAAAAGAGTCAAGGATGAGGACAGGAAGAGGGAAAGGGGCAGAAATCAATATCTGTGGTAAATGCTTCCAAGATGGGTGCTTTTAGATAAGGACATCACTTCACTTGTCTCCTGCCTCTTTGTCTTTCTTTTGCTTTTTTTGCCTGTCTAGCCTTTCTGTGAGATGTACAGGGACTGTCAGCTAGAGGAACAGCTGCTTTTCCGGATCACAGGGTTAAAGCAGTCAGAAAGCCTGGGACCTCAGAGACACAGACTTGTCAAAGCAATAAGCCTTGTCAGGGAACAGCAAAACCCCACAATGCTCCTCAAACAACCTCATATTTGCTACAAGCTTCAGCCTTGGTGTCCATCAAAGAGTGAGAGCCATTTTCTGTAGTTAGGAAGAGATATTGCATAACAAGTCTGTATGAGGACACAGCATGTGGGCACAAGAGACACAAAGTACAGAATGAGAGCTTTTATTTACCCAAAACTTCAACAGAAGAAATACTGACAGGAAAAAAAGCACAGTGTTAGATCTTTACAGTAGTTCTCAGCCTGTGGTAAAACTAAGGATCAAAAGCAAAACTTGAAGTGCACAATGAGCAGAAACTGACAAAGAAACTGTCACATCTGCCTGACCAAAGTTAACACTTAGCAATAAACAAATAAAACACACCTTCCTGAAGTTGTTTTTCTTGAACACTGTGGTCTGATTTTTAAGCAGGTGTGGAAATGTAAACTGAGCAATGAGATGTGATTTTTTCATTTCTGTTTGCATTTGATGTTGATTTGATTCTATGATCAATCAGTTAGTGAATCATTAGTGTTTATATGTTGTTAAATCTAATCTACTCTTCCCCTGAAGCTGATTAATGATCAATCTAATCATCAATCTTGCAAGACACATACAGTATGGACTTTTCTGCCAAATATTGCTGAGGGTTGGTGTCTGTCTGCTGTGATAGTTCAGGTTATTTCATGTGGGGTTGTGGGAGGTACTAATCTATAGCCAGTGTATTACCTGTAGTAGATTGAGATTAGGGCGCTCTCAGTTTGGAGAAGCAGCAGGAGCACCAGCACAGAAGTTGAGTGATGTGATGCTGTGGGCCATCCGCAAAAAACGTGTTTTAGCCACTTTAAAAAATCTGATCAAAGTCAGTCTGAGCAGCCAACCTTCCATGATGCCGTTATACTGACTCTGGTACAAAACAACTTCAGCAGCTGCAACTTTAAGTTCTTCATATCAGTTTGTATGACTAAACAATCAAAACATTGATTCAACTTAATGTCTTAAATTTAATGAACTTAACTCAATGCAGGAGGTACTTCCGCCACTCACATTTAAATTGATTTATTCACTGATGCCTGAATTTTGTCCTAAACTGTCATTAAAATAAGGTAAATTTCAAATGATCAGGTGATTCATATGATAATTGAACACTTCCTTAAAACCATTAAGGAATCAAATGTGCATTCAGTTAGGTTTCTTCTGGGCAGGACTGCATGTATGTATGTGTAGCAGAATAAAGATTTGTTGTAGCGGCTTTTGGCTTAAGAGGATCTTTCTGTTAGATCACTAGGTAATTATTGGCCAATTACTATAAAAGCAGGTGACTCTCGGGTGCTCTTTCGTTCCTGCTGAGAGCGCGCGCCTCGTTTCCGGTGCCCCTTGCTTCCGTTTTGCAGCAGGTAGGAGAGAATCTCCGTTGTTTGCAATTTGGCATGTCATTGTTGCGAGGCTGCTTATATTGGTTGCTTATGACTTTATAGATCTCCTGGCTGTTGCTTCCCGTGTTCTGAGCAGTGACCTTTCTGCTGATCGCCGCTGGTAGGTTCCTCCCCAGTTTCATTGTGCCGCAAACTTCCTGCCGGTGGCATTTTACAAACAGTTTTGCTTTAGGTAATGACTGCTGTATCAGACTAGCGCCTGCAGGTTCCCTTGTCTTCCTGTGGGTGAGAGCTCACGCTGCCCGACTGGTATGTAGCTTACTCTAACATTAGTTTTCTATTTTATTTATTATTGTGGTCTAATTTGATCTGCATGCATTGTAGGAGCTGGCTGCTGTTGGCGTGCGCAGCCTTATTGGAGCGACGGCTGCTGCCGTGGCGCACACACAGGGACGCTGCTGCTTCGCCTCTGGCTGGTTTTCCTCTTAGTAGTTTGGCCTGTAATCGTTTAATGTTTGTTTTGTGTTTATTTTAACTTGGGCCCGTTTTTAAGTGTGAATGGTAAGAAATGTGATCGTGCAGGATTCTATTTTGCGATGTTCTGATTTATTTGTAATTTTGTATCTACTTTTCCGTATGGTTGTTTACTTTTTTTATTGTTTGTATTATTTGTGATTTATTATTTGTTTCAGTAATACAGCTGCCATCTAAGCAGCCTTAATCAGGTATGGGTTACGTTGTGAGTGCAGTCACACAGCTGTTCATTCACAAATAGTCTTGTGTAGTTTATTTTGTTGTACATATGATTTGTAAGATGATATAACTCTTCATTTCATGTTAATTTATGTATCGTTATATATGTGCTGATTTATTAATTGAATTGATCATTTAGCACTAATTAGTTTCTTTAGTTTTTTTTTCTTTAGTCTATTTTCTATTAGTTTACTTTCCTTTTTTTCTCTGGTTACACCACTGGCATGAGGCCATTTTGAGAGCTGCTGATAACCAGTGTCAAGGTTTCAGCATTTGGCCACTGCATGGTTTATATCTTATGTTGGAAGTTGTAATCCCCTAATTATGTTTTGTTTGTTTTAGGAGCTGGGGACCTGCGGTGGTGGTGGGGCTGGTGTCCTTCTTTGGTGATGGAGCCCTCTTTTTTTTGTGTGCAGTGTCTTGAGTCTCCCAGTATTGGCTCCACTTGTGTGGGTGTGTATGTACGTGTGCTTTCAGGTGACTTCTCCTGGGATCCCCCTTCTGTGGACCTACCCTACCCTACCACTAGTAAGCCCCTAAGCTCCAGTTACTTTCAGTTACCCTGCTACTGTTTTTAATGATCATCCTTATGTTACTAAATTGTTAATAAATATTATTGATGGATGGAACCATGTCTCCGGCCTCCTGAGTAGAACGTACCTGTATGCCTTTTTAAAATATCTGGTATCAATTGAGGGTTCACAATTCCTTGGGTGAAATTCCCAGGGTGGCGTTGTCAGATTACCGTATTTGTAATGTATAAAACCTAGGGGTGTGTGTCTGTGTGTATTCTCCTCCCCCTAGCGCTCGCGCTGCCACATATGCATTAGATGACTTTATACTAAATTATTGTTGATTATGGTTGGTTACTTGGTAAAAGGGTAACATGAGCCCTGATCAAACCTATTCATTCTAGTTGTATGACAATAGAAACAGAGGAATATGTAAATGAGAACTAGTAGACTTCAGTTGTATTAAAACATATGTGATGATGAAGAACAGAGATTTAACCAGCTGAGACTCCGACTTTTCTGTGTGATCTTGGAATGGATTCATGGTTTCATGTTTTCACACATAAATGACATTTTCCTTTAAGAAAACCATTTGTTGGTTGAAGCTGAGACCAAATGAACTACAGGGTAAACGGTTTGTTGAGTCCCAGATTAGAAAAAAGCTACAGTGCTCCAGATTAATACACAGCAGGGTCTGAATGACAGCAGAGAATTGTTGGTAACATCAGGCTTTGTGAAGTGATTCCAGTGGCCTTATTTGACATGTCCCCCCTGAAGGCAGCCTGAAGGCATATCAGAAACAGTTAATTCCTGAGAGAGCAGCACCAGAATTTGATGCTATATTATTGTCACCCCTCAGATCTGTAGCATTGCTAAAAAACATTCACGTTGGCTTAAGTATTTCACATTTGATAACATACCTGAAGCCATCATTTGTTCTGGAGATGGCAGTTGTGACATTTGACAAAAACGGCTCCTGGTGTTTTATTTTTGCCCCATCTGGTGTCAGGTCCACAATGAGTGATTGAAGAGAGTGAGAACATGGAGGAAAATGCTGCGGTGACAATCTATAAATCTCCTTCAGTATGAAAAATGAGTCTTTCTTGTCACCTCTCAAAAGCTTCCAAAGACATTCATTCACATTATGGTTTACTGAGACATTTGCTGGTGCTGTGAAGTGATCTGTTCCTGGCAACATGTCACTTGACACAGAGAAGGAAAATGGACAATATGGGATTAGCTGCAAAATGGCTTTATTCTTTAAAGATTCTGTAAAGCAGAAAAACATATGAGTTCTGAGTTTGCCACACCACAGAAAAATGGCATATCAAACCTCCTGCCAAATTTGAATGAATAAAAATATTGCCAAATATACAAAATTAGGTTTCAAACTTGTGAAAAAATAAGCAGCATTATCAACTCTGGAATGCTGGGGGCGTGTCCGCTGGAGGCACTGAAACCAGGCCCAATGTCGGGAGAGCTTCTGCATCACTTAACGGTCTAACAAATTTATGCTGAAAGGAAACATGACTGCGTCCAACAGCTATATTGATTGTACACACACACACACACACACACACACACACGTGTTGTACATATTTTCACATTACAAATTGCTCTAAATTGTCCGATGCCCTCGACCTTTTCTATTTCGATGCCGGCATCGGTAAGAGAAGTAGCTTATAAGCTACACACGGAGCTAACTTAACTCATTTTCCACTGGTCAAAAAAACTGCCAAGACCCACTAACATCGGGCTTTTGTTGGCAGTGATGAAGGGTTTAATCGGCATTCACAACCGGGTTAAATGAATTTGCAGTAGACGCGGGTATCTATTGGCTAGCGTAAAGTGTACACAAGAAGAACGTTACAGTGCATTCTTGAAAACAGGAGTTTGCCAAAGTCCACTTGAGGCAGTGTATCATTTTTAGCTAGTGGAGTGACTCTAAATATGAAAATAACTGAAATGCCTCAACAGCTACTGAATGGATTGCCATGACATTCCCATTAGCCTCAGGGTGTATGTGTTTAGTGCTAATTACCGTGCTAACATGGTAAACTGGGAACTGACATTGAGAAACTGCAAAACCTCAGAATGCTGATTTTTGAATTCAGCTGAGAGCACTGCTATGCCGAGGTACACTGCTGCTAATTCACATTCATATTTTTAATATTGTTGGGATCTCATGCCATGTGACAATGGACAAAGACAATGGAAGGCCTACTCAAGCCAGAGACCTGAGCCAAGGCCCCCCACAGTCTCCACAAGCGTTAGTAAATAACACCAGAGCCTGCCAAGCTCACGTAAGTGAGAAGGTTGAAGTTTAAATTCAAACTCTGGCTCCCTATTGGACAGATCCCCTGTGACGTCATCCAGGTGATAAAAGCCGGCTCGCTCCACTCCACTTTGCTTTTTCCCGTGCGTCGTAGTTCCTGCAACAGCTGAAAGTGATCGCTGAAGGAAACACCCTACAAACGTTTGGACATTTTGTCATAGGCCTAAAGTCTTCAGCTCGCTGGAGGAGCAAGTAGACTGTTTACGTTCGCTGAATGTTCCCGGATCCGGAGGAGACAGCCGCTCCGCATCAGCTGATCTCTGATTGACCTGCAGAAGGACGAAGGATTTCATCGGAGGAAACAGACCATGTGTTTCCCTCCAACTGAGTTGACTCTGCTGTTTCTTCCACTGCCCCAAATAAAACTCCAACTTGTTATTACTCCAGGAACGAGATAACGGCCCCTCCAGCTTTCAGGACCACGCTGAAGCCGCATCGGCGAATCTCCACACCTCAACTCAAAGTAAAAGGCTTGTGTCTGGGCAGAGAATTAGTTAAGATGCCATTTATATCAGTGATTGAATTCTCTGATTTAAACCGAAACAGGACCGCTGCGTCCTATGCTGCTGTTCATTTGTTGTTTTTTATTATTCTTTGTTATTATTCTGTTGTTTTGTTTTTAATGAACATTAGCCACTAGCATTTGCACATTCCATGTTGCTCTGCTGAATTGGAAACTTGCTATTGTTCTTTTGTTTAGCTTGGGTGTTCCTAAATTTAGCTGTAGTATTTGTACATTTTGTTGTCGCTGCACAACCTGATTACCGTGAGTAAGCTGGTGAACTCATTCCTTAACTGGTTGAAGGACCACTATCAGGCCCGACGGGTGTTAACTCGCCCACCCTGTTACTGCGTGGTAAGGGAAGAGTTTGCTGGACCTCTCCGTGGCTAACAGAACCCTGTTGTTCAGGCTTTTCCTTTCCCCACTAACACACACACACGCACACCTGCATACTGTAATTTCCGGACTATAAGCCGCTACTTTTTTCACACGCTTTGAACCCTGCGGCTTAAACAACGATGCGGCTAATCTGTAGATTTTTACGGGCTAACAGCCTCCAGGGGGCGAAAGTGACATTGAGAGCGACAACGAAAGAGAGACTGAGAAAGTGTGTGACGAAGTCATTCTGAGGCTGTTCAGTTCCGACACTGAAGACGACGACTTCAGTGGTTTTAGTGCGCAGGAGGAAGATGAAGATAGGGATCAGTGACTTTTCTGGTAGGCTAATGGCCTACAGCTGGTAGGCTGGTTATTTTTTTTTTTAACCAGTCGTGTTACTGCTGTGACTGCTTGTTCCTGCCGTGTTACAGGCACTGTTCGGAAAAAAGCACTTATTAAAATAAAAATAAAAAAAATCTTTCTGTGTAAATACCTGATGTTACAACGTGGACACCTGCGGCTTATAAAGAGGTGCGGCCTATATATGTACAAATTCTTTTTTCTTTTTCAATTTAGTTGGTGCGGCTTATATTCAGGTGCGCTCAATAGTCCGGAAATTACGGTATACAGAGGTCATACCCCAGTTCCTTTGTCCCTCAATACTTTTGTTAAATCCTGTGCCATTTTAGACTCCACCTACGTGGTCTTGGCCGCCATCTTCCCACACACACACACACACACACACACACACACACACCCCTACCCATGTGCTCGTCCTATCACACAGACACCGACAGATGTACACACATACACATATCACATACCTACCAATTCCCTTGATTGTTTAATATAGTGTTAGTTGTTTAACATAGCTGTAGTAAGAGTTTATTGATTAAAGGTAGTATTGATTGCCATTGATGTTACATTTTATTAATAAACCCTTATTTTAATTTAAACAGTCATCTGTGATTATTTGTGCATGTGTGCAGTGATAACATCTGATTGGGATGGACAGCGCTCAAAATTCAGCCTTCAGCGTTTGCCTTATAAGTGTCAATATTCCAAATATTGACACTTATTAGTGAATGCTTTTGAGACTAACATTATAGTTTGACTGTCAGTCCCTGGTGACGGGGTGGTACCTCGATGTTATTACATTTTAATAATAACTTTATGAATATTAATATTTACTTTGGTAATTATTAATAATTAGCTGACAGCCAAACATTTTCTCCTACTACTTCTCCCAACAATATTATCAGATTAACAGAATATTATTAATATTAATTCACACTAGTTAAGTCAATTTCTCCAGCGTGAGCACTCTACAGACCCACAAAGAATCAGTGTTGGGCAGTAACACGTTACTAAGTAACAAATTACTGTAATACTTTTCCCAGTAATGAGTATTGTAAGGGATTACAATTTCTAAAACAGTAATAATATCACTGTTACTAAACCTAGCAGCACTGTGTTACCAGAACGTGATTTGTTTTTTGTCCTAGGCAGGCTATCTTATTATGACGTCATTCTACTGATGCCCTGGATAGAGAAGATGAGCCTCTTGTAGTTAGCGTACGAGGAGCAACTTTTTATTTAGGAGGCTTGGTGCTCACTGTGACAGGGACAGACTGTCTGATCAGAGGTTTGAGAAGCTGCTGTAAGATATCATCATTATTTCACTTCTGAACATCAGGACCTTGTTTAATATGCCAGGGCTGAAATAAAAAAACAGGAGGATACAGTATCACCCTAAATGTGGAATGTTTAGCATTTTTTGTAAAACAAAAGTAATACAGTAATATATTGAGTAATGTCACTAATTAGTTCAGATATGAAGTTATAAGTAAAGTAATATGATAACTTTTATAGGTGCAGTAAGTAAAAAAGTAATTGTTATTCTTCCTGAGCAATGCTGCACAGAATAATGTTGTGTGTCTTGCTGTCAGTGTAAACTAATGAACATGCACACAGAGCTGAGCTCAGAGAATCCATGATAAACATCAGTCCATGTTGCTGAGTGAAAAAAGGGCACTATTTGTGTCTTTATTATGTTTGGATTAGTAGAAGCTGTCTTATCAAGAGAGGCAGGTGGCTGCAAAGAAAGAGCCCATGGATGATGCCAGGTAACCTTCAGCAGAAATAATTTCTCATCTACTTCACATTTACTTGACCTCACTTGTGCAGGATCCCAGCCCCTCTGCTCTTCTGGTAATTAGGGAAATTACTCAACAGCCGCAGTGGAATGTACTGTAGTTAAAAGGGTATTTTGTCTGTTTTTTGTCCCCTTTAAACGAGCAAAAATAATCTTGCATTAGACAGATTTTGACAATTTTAAATATTGTTTCAAATTTTGATGTTGATTAAAATAGTGATCCTGCTTGCATCACCAGGACCATTATAAAAGGACCACCTTTTATAATGGTCAGTCATTAAGGCTCAGATCATTAAGATTACTCTAGCTCAGGGGTCTTCAACGTTTTTCAGGCCAGGGACCCAAACTGATGGAGAGCTGGAGCAGGGACCCCCCTACTATATGTATGGCATACAATTGTGTTTCATATTAAATGGGGCCTAGTGCCGTGTATAAACATAGCTACTCTGTTATTGTACATTCAATACTAAGCTATTCAAATAATACACAGGTCAATATATTCATGTTTTTATTTTAAATATGTGCAAGGTACAGGGTGGCCATGCCACTGCCATTTATAAACATACATCTTGCACACAACACAGAGCTATTAAAATAAGGCAATATTAAATCCTCTGCAAGTGTGTATGGCTGTTTCTTCTGGGCAATCTGAAGAGCAATTTGATAAGAGCATTTCAAAGCTAGCTCACCAACTTTGGCTGATTTTCTGATCAATATCTGTTGACCTTGGAGGGATTTGAGGCTAGCTTGGAAGTATTCAACAGGTTTGTCTTTTAAGTGGCTGTGTGTTGTCTCCAAGTGACGCTGCAGCTTTGATGGCTTCATAGATTCATTTGAAAGAACAGTAGAGCAAATGACACACATTGGAAATTCAATGTCATCTGTCTCCTTAAAGGTAAAACCAAACTTCAGATAATTATCTGCATATTTTCGAGTCTTCTCTCGTTTGCGCTTACCCTTATTAGCTGCTACATCAGCGGCAGGTTCCACCTCGCCACTTGCATGTTCAGTGGTGGTTTCTGAGGTGGATGGTATCTCTCTTGTGCTTGTGGATTTTTTTGGTCGAGTTACAAAACGATCCATTTTTATATATATATATATATATATATAAAGTTATGGTCTTCTCAATAATACCGCAGCGTGCATCCTTGTGTCTGGGTCCTTAGTAAACTGGGGACTGAATAGGCTCTCGGCCAATCATGGGGAACCTGACAGAGCCAGCGTGTGTCATGCGACCTCGTGATTGGCACAGCAGCGATTGGGGTGGGTCCTCCCCTTTGTGTACAGGGGCCTGGTGGGACAGGTCCGGGGTAGTCTCCTGCTGTGAGTGAACCGGCGCCTAGCTTGAGATAGCTACTGTGCTGTGTGTAGCTGAATGCGTGCATTGCTGACTGAAAGATAACGTCTTCTGCCTCCATTTCTCCGTTCGCTACAATATGTTGGATTCATGTTAATGTGCATTTAAAGACATTTCAATTTGTGGGAAAAAATGTTTGGAAAAAAAAAAAATTTAAGAAATATAAAAAATTGTCTAATCAACCAAAGATTTCGCAACCCCCTGAAGTACCTCTGCGGACCCCCTGGGGGTCGCGGACCCCCAGTTGAAGACCTCTGCTCTAGCTGATAAATATATAAACTCATCTCCTCAGGTTGCTCCTCACTATTATGACTAAAGCCAACAAAGGATTATCAGACAACTTCAGACAAAGGCATAACACCCAGTTACCCGCAGTACCACCAATCAGCTGTGTTAAAAATAAACGAAATGTCGCCATACAACAAAATTTTTTTCATTTTACGAAAACTGCACCTCATCCAAATGCAGTTTTTATTGTTTTATGAATTTCATTATCTTAAAACAAGAAATTGCCACCCTGGTTCCTGGGGGGTTAAGGCACTGACCATGAAGTCTAATGTCCCTGACCCACATCTGGCCAGGGACATAGCTGCATGTCATTCCTATCTCTTAGCCTTTTATTTAAGGAAATTAATGTAGACCACAGCACGAACACGAAGGAGCCTGTCCTAGGCAGAAAAAATGGTTGTGTTTCAAAGCATTGGTTGTTTATTCAATAATTTAAAATTACTTCTGTTTATGTTGTCCAGAGGCAAAAATGATCGCATCTTGTCTCCAATCCTTTTTAGGCCCTTTTCAGATAAAGTATATTTAGTTTATGGCTTTTGTGTTTTTGACATAGCTGCTACATAAATTTGCCATTACATTTATGTACAGAAATGTCTGCAAGGGACATTAGTTATGACCTAAAAACCTTAATCCTAGTGAAAAATCAGAAAACACTCATGAATTGTTTTTGTTATAGTCAGGACTGTTCAAGATTTCATGTGGCTGGAGATTTCTCAATGTAAGCAGTGAAATAATCAGCAGCAATGACCTCAGATTCTCCCATAAGATGCTGCTATAATTCTCCATTTCCCCACATCCACTGCTCTATTTCTCACAAGAGTGCACTCCTCCCCATCCCTCTATTTCAAGCATTGTGAACTTAAAAAGCACCTATGTGTGTCGACATCCGGTGGGGACTGTCACAGTTGTATAGGAGCATGGCAAGGAGACGATAGAAGCTGCCAGTTAGGCTGTTTTTAATTTCTTCAGGGACTTTGGACGTAGCCATGCTCAAGCAGGGGAATAGTTTATACATGTCTTCCCCCCATTTTCTAACATTTCTCTGTAGTGCAAATTACTTTGGCCATGTGTTGAGGAAAGCTTAGAGGAAAGGTGGTAAAAATGGTTTCTATTTGTGGTCCCTGCTGGGAGTGGAATTAGAATAGTAAACAGTGGGACAGTGTGAGGATGGCCGAGTGGTTGTGGAGGACAGCGTGAATGTCCCAAACTGATCAGTGTCGTCACTGTATTCTCCACCAACAATGCTTTTTGGGTTCAATTAGAAGAATTCAATGGAAATTGGCTGTGCTGCACATTAAGCACACATGGCAACTTAGTGGAGGCTTCAGATAGTGGAGGGATGTCATACTGTAGTTCAATCAAGGTTTTTTAAAGATGCACAGGGTATTTTAATTTCTCTGTCTTTATGTAACCTGACTGTTGATGGCTATTAACTGTTCCCTTTGTGTCTATTATGCTCTGGTTTCAAAATAAACAATGAACAGATAACAGTTGCAGTAACAAATCAAAGTAAAAACCTACATAACAGCTTTAGTTCTCCCTGTCATAGATTATATAAATGTGTGTAACACCATTTGACTGATGAATAGCATTCTTCAGAGATATTCTCTCATTTGGCGTTTTGAATATAGTGACCACTCCAAAGTCTCCCATAGGTGCTCTGTTGGGTTGAGATGCGGTGACTGTGAAGGAAGTGATGAGATATAAAATGATGAGATGCAAAAATGATCTCCATAATTTTAATGTCTAATCTTGTTTTCCTCTTATTTTCAAGTTTTCAGTTTAACAAAACTTGGGCCTACATATATAAAATGATTTGGAAACACAGCACACCCACATACAAAACAGAAAAAGAACTTACCATCAGTGCCTAGAAGAGTGTACATGGAAGAAAAGAAGAAAAGAACAAGTAAGGGCAAATGGAGACCCTACCCAGTATTAGTATGGTGTTCCTAAAGTTCTTTGTGAGAGTATACTGTACATGTGCATGGATCAAACTGGGGTTTTGGAATAATCCTTCCAATTTCATCTTTGATTTGTGGTATCCGTCCATAATCTGTCACTCTCATTTTATTCTTACAGTTTATTCATATTTTAAAGTAAACCTATATGTTATTTGTGGATTTACACCTTCTTGGGCCATTAATTTGGCAAAATTTAGTTTATAGTCAATTATATAAAATTCCAAGCACCACAGAAGTGTTCATCCCCACCATTATGGGGATGTGTGTTGCTGGAGTTTTGAAAGTGAAATCTTCAATTCAATTCAATTTTATTTGTATAGCGCCAAATCATAATATACATTATCTCAAGGCACTTTACAGGGTCAGGTCAAGACCTTACTTTGTTACAGAATAAACCCAACAGTTCCCACAAAGAGCAAGCGCTTGGTGACAGGGGGGAGGAAAAACTCCCTTTTAACAGGAAGAAACCTCCAACAGAACCGTGCTCAGGGTGGGCGGCCGTCTGCCTCGACCGGTTGGGTTTAGGAGAAGATAGAAAGAGGGGGAGGGGGAGGAGAGGGGAGAGAAGAGAGAGAGAGAGAGACCAGGAGCAGCTGTGTCGGTAATGGTGACACAGTCACCTATTCTTGCCTCATGTTTGATTTCAACTGCTTAACAGTTCGGGGTCTCATTTGTGTGTTTTCAGTGGGTGAGAGGTCTGGACTGCAGACAGGCCAGTTTAGCGTCTGGACTCTTCTACTGGCCTTCTCTGAAAAAGATGTCCAGATTGCAGCATATGCTGCTCCAAAATCTGTATATATCATTCAGCATTAATGGTGCCACCCCAGATGTGCAAGCTACCCAAGCCATGGGCACTAATGCCCCCCTACACCATCATGGATGCTGACTTTTTAACTGTGCGCTGATAACAAGCTGGATGGTCCCTCTCCTCTGTAGCCCGGAGAATTTCCAAAAAGAATTTGAAATTTTGATTCGTCAGACCACAGGACAGTTTTCCGTTTTGCCTCAGACCATATTAAAAGAGCTCGTCTTGTTTAGATATGTTTTCTTCTTTGCATGGTAGAGTTTCAACCTGCATTTGTGGAGCAGCAATAAACTGTGTTCACAGACAATGGTTTTCAGGAAAGTTCCTGAGCCCATGCAGTGAGTTCCACTATAGAATCCTGTCTGTTTTTAATGCAGTGCCACCTGAGGACCTGAAGATCACAGCCATCCAATTGGATTTTCTGAATCTTTTGATGTTATGAACCGTAGATGCTGAAATTACAAAATTCTTTGCAACTTAATGTTGAGCAACGTTATCCTTCAGTTGTTTCACTATTTACTACATACATACATACATACATACATACAATTACATTCCATTTCAGAAATTACAGTTGAAACCAGAAGTTTCATACACTATATAAAAAGGCACATAACCTTTTTTTTCTCACCATCTAACATTGAATCAGATTAAACTTTTCCTGTTTTTGGTCAATTAGGATTACCAAAATTATTTCTATTTGCTAAATGCCAGAATAATGAGAGAGATAATTTTTTAGACAAGTTTTTATTACTTTCTTGAGAGTCAGAAGTTTACATACATTTCATTAGTATTTGGTAGCATTGCCTATACTGTTCTCTCTATGTGTTTGCTCTCGCGTGGACACAGAAAAACAGTCAGTTAAACTCCTTATTCAAGAGCCAGGAACAATGAGCGTCTTGCTCGTTTAATATCTTCTTAGACGTAGGTCAGCATTCTGACTGCATTGAATTTGGTGTAAAACTAGAACAGAAAGATACAAAAAGGTCTCAATAAACAGCCATGAAAATATCAATATAAACGTATCAAGGCATCAGCTGCTTAACATTCGCTCAACAGGTATTCGCACAGCAGGCTAGAAAACGAGTCAAACTGGCAGGTAAATACACACACTTCTGCCACACAAACTACGGCATTAAACTGCGACCTTAGTACACAACACACTCACAAAAGTGTTAACACATCTTATCAAACCTGTAAACAATACGAGACACTTACAACCATTGCTTTCTGAGAGATTAACTGCATAGATGCGGCCGTGAGACAATGTAAACACGCGTTTTTTCCTCTCGTTTTAGTTTCTATTTCCTCCTTCCGGTTCGGGAGATTTTCAAAATAAAGGCGCCGCAAATACATATAATAGAAAAACAGTAAATAAACATTTCAATATAATTTTGAGTGTCTTTTAAACATATAAAACATATGAAATACATTCAGGGCAGAACATTGCCTTTAAACTGTATGACTTGGGTCAAACGTTTTGGATATGCTTCCGCAAGTTTCTCACAATAGTTTGCATGAATTTTGGCCCATTCCTCCTGACAGAACTGGTGTAACTGAGCCAAGTTTGGAGGCCGCCTTGCTTGCACATGCCTTTTCTGCTCTGCCCATAAATTTTCAATAGGATTGAGATCAGGGCTTTGTGATGGCCACTCCAAAACATTGACTTTGTTATCCTTAAACTACTTTGTTACCAGTTTGGCAGTATGCTTAGGGTCACTGTCCATGTGGAAAACCCATTTGTGCCCAAGCTTTAACTTCCTGGCTGATGTCTTGAGATGTTGCTTCAGTATTTCCACATAATGTTCTTTCCTCAGGATGCCATCTATTTTGTGAAGTGCACCAGTCCCTCCTGCAGCAAAACAACCCCACAACATGATGTTGCCACCCCCATATTTCACAGTTGGGATGGTGTTCTCAGGCTTGCAAGCTTCCCCCTTTTTCCCCCAAATGTAATGATGGTCATTATGGCCAAAAAGTTCAATTTTAGTTTTGTCAGACCACAGGACATGTCTCCAAAAATTAAGGTCTTTGTCCCTGTGTGCATTTGCAAACTGTAATCTGGCTTTTTTATGTTTCTTTTGGTGTAATGGCTTCTCCCTGGGAGAGTGGCCTTTCAGCCCATGTCGGTACAGGACTCGTTTCTAATAATGACACGCTCTTACCAGCTTCAGCCAGCATCTTCACAAGGTCTTTTGCTTTTGTTCTTGGGTTGATATGCACATTTCGGACCAAAGCACGTTCATCTCTGGGACACAGAACCCGTCACCTTCCTGAGCGGTATGATGGCTGGACATTCCCATGGTGTTTATACTTGCGTATAATTGTTTGAACAGATGAACATGGCACCTTCAGGCATCTGGAAATTACACCCAAGGATGAACCAGACTTGTGCAAGTCCACAATTCTCTTCCTGATATCTTGGCTGATTTCTTTTGATTTTCCCATGATGTTACACAAAGAAGCAATGTGTTTCAGGTGTGCCTTAAAATACATCCACAGGTGTGCCTCTAATTAACTCAAATGTTGTAAATAAACATACATACATAATCAGAGGCTTCCAAAGACATGACATCATCATCTGGGCTTTCCCAAATTGTTTAAAGGCATAGTAATCTTAGTGTATGTAAACTTCTGACTTTGAAGAAAGTAATAAAATTTGTCTTAAAAAAATCCTTTTTTCATTATTCTGGCATTTAGCAAATAGAAATAATTTTGGTAATCCTAATTGACCAAAAACAGGAAAAGTTTAATCTGATTTAATGTTAGATGGTGAGAAAAAAAAAGGTTATGTGCCTTTTTATATAGTGTATGAAACTTCTGGTTTCAACTGTATTTATGGAATGAAACTTGAATATATGTAATGAAAAATTGAGAATCCATCATCTAGGCTGTAGTTATTTCCTTGTCATTATGCCTTCGGAATTCCGTGGCTTTACAAAATGGCATCAGCTGAAATATTCCAAAACTTTTTTGCAACAGCTGGTCATATTTCAAACAACACAATAGTTTGGAGTCTATATCACATCACCTTGAGGATCATATGTCCATGATTGCAACATTCTTAGTGCCTATGAGTAATCATGTAACACAAAATGTTGCTGCATATTTTTGAAGGAATTTACGAGTCTCTTCAGGAGAAGTTGGCTGAAATAATACTTCAGGTTGAAACTGATTACAACTGCATGGTACGGGCACCCATAGATCTTAGAGAGGAAGGCCAAGGTCAGTGATATAAAATGGGTATGATATAAAGTGTATGGGGATGGAGGTTGATGCAGGTCAAGAATACATAACATCACCAAACAAGATTAATTAATACAAAGTATTAGGAAAATTTATTCACACTGTGAATTAACACATTTGTATTTTATTTTATTTTCCTCCTTGAAGGTACAACATACAAGCTGCTCAGCTGACGCACAGGTGGGACTTAGGATTTAGCTGGACTGCCATATCTCAAATGCTGTCTGTAAACATTCAACTCGGTTTAAGGGACTATGGGAGTTTCACCAACATTTCAAATGATGATCTTGATCGTCTTAATCTGCTCTTACGGTTCTTCTTCAAACCCCTGGCTCGCGAGAGATCTACATCACTGGTAGTTTGAGAGGGAGGGGGAACAGGGTTCAGCGATGGCAAGCGCAAAACTGTTTAAGAATAGTACATCCAGTGGGAAGAGCCTTGAGAGGACAAATGGCAATCCAACCAAGGGTCTACAACGTCTCTGTCCCAAATCAAGTGTGGTATGTGCTCTTTTGTAGATTTGATTAACATTACAGTCATTACTAGATGCTCAATGTCTGCTGCACAGACAACAGAGCATCAACTTCCTTGCAACTTTTCCAGGGTGCTGTTGATCTATTTGGACTCCCACATCATGTCAGGGGTGATGCTGGGAGTGAGAATATTGATATTGCATGGTTTATGATTGAGAACAGAGGGGCGAACAGAAAAGGTTTTATGGTTGGATGTAGTGTTCATAATCAAGACTCGAAAGATTGAGGGGAGCACTAAACAGGGTGGTGTCAGCATACTTTAAACACCTTCTCCTCCTAATGGAAAATTTTTGAATTTTAGATAGCATCGACCCCCTTCACCATGTTTACCTTCCAAGAATAAACAGATGTGTGGATGAGTTTGTAAGCCAGTGGACCCACCACAGTTTAAGGAGTATGGAAAGTAACTGCAACTGTGGACAGTTGGAATGCTTCAACTTCCTCAGTATCAAATACCACTCAATCATGTGCATGTTCAACACCCTTATAATCACCACCAATGAGATGTTGAGTTAGGGCCAATTAATCCCTTGATTGATGATGGAAACCATGGGATAGAACTTTTTTTGACAGCATATAATCTGCTTCTAAGAAATACTTAGTCTGCCAAGTAATCTCATTGCTGTTCACTATATGTAAGTCATTGTGGTGTCAGATAAATAGTTCAGTACACACTACAGATGCTAAGAAATTTTGAGAAAATCACAAAATCCAATACTGTTATTTTGTAAAAGACTGAAATTCAAACGACTAGTTTAATTTTCTTTCAGTTGTGCCTTTTAAAGGACAACAACAGACAAGGGGAGTTTACAGGTTCTAAGACAGAAGATGTATAAATGCTGAAATTACACATTTCTTTCATTATAACCCATTGTTGAACCACCATATCAATAAGTGCAATGTCTATTTTATTATGTATCATTATACTTTTACCTAATTTACCACTGTAATAATTTAACCCTACTGATGAAGATGAACATTGTATTGAGTACCTTATACCTTGTATATTGAGTTTCTAAAAAAAATCATTTTGTGTAATGTTTATCTCATGGAAAAATAGAAAAATATTACCTTTAAAGTCTGGGATGCACATATCGCACTGCAATAAGGACAATAAGATAGCACATACAAAGTAGGAACATAGCACAATTTATTTTTTAGAAAAACATGTCGACTACAATGCAGAAAGAAATGCCTCATATTTAAGATAAGATAAGATTGCCTTTATTAGTCCCACAAATTCAGTGTTACAGCAGCAAAGTGGTAGTGCAGAAAACAGGAAAGCTGCAGAAACTGCAATAACAAATATTTAGAGCGATAAATAATAACAATATAATAATGTGCTAAATATATAGATACAAAAAAATTACATATTTACAACAACAGTAGCTAATGCATGAGGTTGTTATGGTGGTGAGTTGTCCGTTTCTGTTGTGTGTGTGGTTATTGAGCACAATGTTTGTTGTAAAGTCTGACAGCAGCTGGAAGGAAAGACTTGCAGTATCTCTCCTTCACACACCGTGGGTGCAGCAGCCTGTCACTGAAGGAGCTGCTCAGTGCTGTCAGAGTGTCCTGCATGGGGTGGGAGGTGTTCTCCAACAGGGATGATAGCTTCACCACCATTCTCTTGTCGCCCACTACCTCCAAGGGGCATCCCAGGACAGAGCTGGCCTTCCTGATCAGCCTGTTCAGTCTCCTCCTGTCAGCAGTGGAGATGCTGCTTCCCCAGCAGACCACACCGTAAAAGATGGCTGATGCCACCACAGAGTCGTAAAAGGTCTTCAGGAGTGCCCCCTGCACCCCAAAAGACCTCAGGCTCCGTAGCAGACTAGCCGTTGCTAGAGCCGTTGTAGCCGTTGCAGACTAGCCGCCGTTATAATTGGGGAGAGATCTTACGTTCCCCATGATGATGGAGGGGAGAACTGGTTTGTACCGTCTCCTCCTGGCACGTTGCTCCCTCCCGGCACGATTTCCCCGTCTCTTCGTCCTCCTCAGGTCACAGGGAATGTCGGGTCTCTCCTGGGGTAACACCACTGTGTCACGGAGTGCCATCAGCTGTTCCCCGTGTAAACAATGGAGCCATGGCTGCACGCCGGGTCCCCAGACACGGACGTAAACAGAGAAAAAGAAAACAGTAGAGTGACCAGTACGAACACGCAAAATTATGCGTGTCCATAGTGCGCGAATAAGAGAAGCTGACTGTTGATCAAAAATACAATTAAAAGTAGAAGAAAAGGGAAAAAAGCTCAACAATGAGCAGGAGCTGCCGTAACAGGCTGCCAATCGTGCGGCGCCATGGAAACAGTATTTATCAGCTAAAAAATAAATTCACCAAATGCCGTTATTAAATCTAAAACAAAAAACATGGCTTGAAATAAATCTGCAAATGTAACGAAGAACTTGCTACAAGCCATTTCCATAACATTACCTCTCACTCCCTTCTAAATCCGCGTGAATTGCGTATGGCAAAATCCGTGTCAGATCTGAAAGCGGTGTATACTGTATGAACTGGTATGTGAAGTATTGGCCACTGGAAATTGGGAATGGGTGATGAACTCAAGGCTCGGCTTTGCAGAGCTGGAATGCTGTCTCATCCAGTGAAGAAAACAAGAATATCCTCCAGAAAGAAATTGCTTTCAACTGTAAAACATAAAAATAGAGTAACACATTTAAATTATGACTAAGTCTACTCTTATTTTCATTGAGTAATTAAATATTATACCACTGGAGTGATGCAAAAGTGATTTAAGAGAGGTGAGTAGTTAAATTCTCTTAAACCAGCATTATTTTTTATTTATTTATTGAAATGACACTGCAAGGGCTGCACAATATGTCATATACAAGGCTCACCACAATCTGGTAAATATAGTGAAGCATTTAGCGGCAATATAACAAAACAAAAAGATACGGGTTGGTGAAGACCATAACAAGTCCAGGCTAATCTTTCTCCAATTCTGCTGGATGCACAAATAGGCTATTATTTGCACAGAACAGCTAAAACAACCACAATAAGGTGGCAGATGTGCATCTGCTAGTTTTTTTGTTTTTTTTTTATTTTTTATGAAACCTTTGTTTGTTTTGTTGTTTGTCTGTCCTCTGTTGTCTTGTTTTATCTTGCTGCTTGTGTGAAGCACTTTGTAATGTGGGTTTAGAAAAGTGCTTTATAAATTAAGATTATAATTATTGTTATTATAGTTTTTTAAATATCATGTACCACTATGATGCAGCAAAAACTATTTAGAGAATGACGTTCTATGTTGAAACAATGTGCCAAATGCCAAACTTGAATTCAACATCCTGAAGATAGTCTTGCCAGAAAGCCAGTGTCCAGCCTTCTTGTTGGAATGCATTACTCCCTCTTTCGGAGCGGATTTACTTGTTGATGGTATCTCTGGAGAGCATCAAGGACACTCAGAGACTTTAAGCCATCTCTGAACCTAGTAAAAAGGAAACAAATTGTAATGCATACTTTATGTGATATGGATCCTATGGTGCAAACTACAGTTTTTTCCATGTTTAATTTAGTGAGGTCACGCAATGAATTCCAGACAAAACTAGAACTGCAGTTGGAGAGCACAAAACTCCACCAAGGAGCATAAATTACAGAGAGCACCTGAAGACATCATTCTCCAGAATGGAGCAAAGCACACTGATGAAAAAAATTCCTGGACCTGTCCTGTGATTTGGATCCATGACAGAATTTAATTGGTTTTTCCTTGGTCCATACTACACCATTCCAGCAGCTTTCATGGAAATCAGTTGAATGTTTTTTGCGTAATTCTGCTAACAGACAGACAGATAGACAGACCTCCTTGACTAAGTCAATAAAGTACACTTTTACTTATACTCGTGCACTATAAAATGGAACTCTACATCCATCATTATCGTATACCGTGCTAACATAGTTTGTATGGTAGCAAATCAAAAGTAAGCATTTATTCTTGTGCCTGCTTTCCTCTTTTATCTCTAGTATTTCCACCTTTTTACTACCATGAAACTAGCCTTTATTTTTCTGCCAAGGTACAATTATAATGTGTGCTCAGCATAAACATACCTTTCAAAAGGGTCAACTCATACTGCTGACATACTAGTGAGCCAAGTCCAAAGCAGTCTCTTGTTCGTTTCCCAGTGTTGCGTACATGTGCGTACATTGTGACCAGCAAGACTGATCAAGCTGGCTGCCTGTGCAACTACGTCTTGCAGTTGTGATTCAGTTTCGCCTGTAAAATCTACATATATCAAAATAACATTAGGATATGAAGATAGTAAAAATGTATTGACTCTGTTATTTAGAATGAAGATATACAACTGTTAGCTTCACTGTTTAATTCTTATGTAAATGAGTGCATGCAAAAGGAATAATTATTTTCTAAAAGCGATTGAATCAAAGGAAAATATGCTACCTTTTTGAAGACAGGAAACATGGACTCTGTCCCCCGTTGGCAATCAACATTACCATGATCTGGCCAGCATTGAAGTATCTGTTGTCTTTCATCGCTCTTATCAAATGAAATTAAACATCACATGTCAAATGGTTACATGGTATTAACTGCTAAACAGAATAAAATGATTTTCTCAAAAAAGTTTTATAGATTGAAAAACTCCCAAATTCTGACATTTCCTCACAAATAATTTCAGGTACAATGGATTAATTGATCCAAAAGAAAACCAATACTGGTTGCTTACAGCAATATGAATACATTTCATCATAAATACCTTTGGAGTTGCATGTGAGGACTTTAGCATTAAGTGGACCCTCAAAGATGGTAATCTTGTCCTGGATTTCATGTAGACAATGTCTGAAAAAATCCTGGGTAGGTCTTCAATTGTCCACGGCACTCTCAGATATTCCATAGTCATCAGTAAGCTTAACATCAACAACATTATTCTCTCTAAAGTCATCTGTAAATCACTGAAACAATAATAAACAATAAAACAATTACAGGACAGTTAGTGTAAATGGTAATAACTCAACACTACTACAAGGTAACATCCACAAGATTGAGATTAATATTTATTTAAAAATCCAATTTACAAAAACATTTGTAAAAATGAGCAGGAGCAGAGTTTTACTTTTTTTCTTGCTTTTCAAGAATGCATTAAAGCTGGGGTAGGCAGTTTATTTTTGGCATCACTGGGCAACAGTTCCATAATAATCTTTAAGCATGATGTATTCAAGTGGTCTGATTAAAATTAGACTTCTGCTCCTCCTCATGACTCTTTCTTCAGAATCTCTTACCACACCTTTAATCAATGGATATATGGCAGATAAAGTGCAAAGAGCAGCAGAAGAATTTTCAGCTCTGACAACCACCCTCCACCCAAAGACACCGATAGAGCACAAAATCACACACATACAGTACATATACAAAATATAACACATGTTAAAGCATGGGTAATCTTCACACAAAGATTTTGAAAAATGTATTGTTGACAAAATGACCACAGAAATTATTGAATATCAGATAAGGGGGAAAAATCTATATTGTGCATAAATATACATCTTCAGAAAAGATTAAGGGACTACTTCAAATTTTTCTCAAATCTTCATGCGTACATGCATGGCAGCCATTCTATTTCAGTGGCTATTGAATTGTGTGTCTGAGCAAAAATGTTGTCTAGAATAACTGTAGATATTTCTCACCCATTTAGGTTGCAGCTTGCTTATTCATTTTGCTGCTAGTTTAGACAATATAAGTTGTCTGTATGCTGCATTACAATTTAAATATTTATAGTTTATATAATATCTCAGACTGACCTCTCACTTGCACTGGTATCTAAAGACCTTAAAATGGCTTCCTGGAGATCAGGGTCATCAGAGAGGTATTCTTCCTCAAATATGTCAAGGTATGTACAACAAAATAAAATAGCAATATTTTATAATGGTTGTTGTTAAGATACAAATATATGATGTTGACACAGTTGCATTACCAAAGGACTAAGAACTTCTTTGGTGATCTAAAAACTTTCATGTTCTTGAATGGACAGGACATTATTTAAGTGTGTAAAAAATCACAATCATGCAGTATCAATCTATTCTAATGAAAAACTGTACTTTAAATAATGCCTGCTGTTATAAAGACCGGACTATGAAAATACTGTATGAAAAGAGACAAAAAAGTACAAAAGATGGACCTGTAGGATGTGTTGGATTAACTATTGCCAGATGCACTGGGTTGGGTGGGACCATGGGACACAGCAGAGAAGCAATCTGTGTCATCACCAGCATTGACAATGCGATCAGTCGACAAGGCATGTTCCACTGGACAAGCTGAGATTATCATCAATAGTGATGACAGCAGCATTAGTTGACATGGTGAGAGTGTCAGCTGAGATGGAAGCTAAGATGGCATCTGTGCAACTATCTTGGGTGGCAACCCACCAAATAACATCATCACCTCTGGAGATGGACAGAGTATGACTGGAGAGGGACCTGCCCTCTACAGTGGAGATGGCTGAGACAACTTCTGTGGAAATGTCAGGGACACTTCCAATGACTGTAAGAACATGGGAAGATAGTAGTTTAACATTTAACTGTTGACATTTAAATTATATGCGAGTGGGCATCAGTTAGATTTTTTTTAAACAAATTTGTATTTTTTCTACACAAAATATTACTTACAATAACATTTAATCTAGTTTAAAAAGATTCAACATAACTAAATAGTGTGGACAGAAAAACAAACAGAGAACCAGGACCTTTTAAAGTTTCTTTGCAATGTAGATGCATGTAGATAAAAATACTAAAATACCACATTTGTCAGTGTCCAATAATTCTGCAAGGTCACAGCTGTTTGTATGGCTACTGTCGTCATCAGAACATGACTGCTGAAGCAGACAAATAAAACAAATTATGGATCCACTACACTATACTGACAACAATAGGTATTATGTATTAGGTCAGAGTAAACTACAACTAACAGTATTTAAAGACATATAGTATTGCAATTGTCACTGTCATACATTTCTTGAAATCTTCATAACTTACATATTCTTTGTCCTCCAGTTAAAATGATCCTGTCAGGCCTGACAAAAATGGACTTCTGATGAAACAGTTTTTCAGGTCTCCACTCAAACTTTTTGAGGGTAACTTTGTTAAGGTAAGGGAAGTTTACCTTACCTAGTTTGTTGTGGCATGACACAAGATTTGTAACCTTAGGGAATGAAAAGCACAATCTAAATGGAACTTCTGTTAAAGCTTAAAGACTACACTACACTACATGTAAAGGTTTTAGTTTCAGTACATCATTTGTGTGCACACCAAAATTTTGATTCTGTCAGTCTTTCAGTTAAACTGACATTTTTAGTTGAATATAACTTTAAAGGACTTGTCATGAGATATTTACAACCATAATATACTGTAAAAAGTCTAAATTGTCTGTATTTTGTCTCATATTCCAGTCAACTTGTCAGAAATGAGCAGCAGCAAAAGGAAATGTTAAAAATATTTAAATTCAAAAGAAATAAACACACACACTAAAGTAACAGATCAAAAACTCACCTGCATCCCTCCACAACCGGATGGAAGACCACTGTTATTTCCTGCATTACTTTGTTGGAGTCCCAGTCACAGCCAAACTCTGTCTCTCTCTGTAGTAGGAACTGCCTGACCTGTGAGGTTCACCGCACTCAGTCTCCTGCGATGAAACAGTGAAAAAATTTCTTCATCAGTAGAACTGTATTGAGTACAGTTACTGGTATTATTTTGGCCTGTACATGCATTGACCAGGGTGTTAATAATGTCTTCATTATTCAGTATTGCTGCAACTAGGTTCATGCTGACTCTCTCATACTGATTTCTTGCAGCAACATCCATACAAAACAGGCTACGCCAGGGCTGCGCATCAAAAAATCAAGATGGCGCAAGTTCCTGGGTGACATCAGGTACAGTTTCATTCAATATATTCAGACTTATCTTCACATTACATATATACAGTGTATATATATATATATATATATATATATATATATATATATATATATATATATATATATATATATATAATAACAACAACAATAATAATAATAATAATAACATATATATATATATATATACATATCAATTTAACATTGTTAGAAAAAATTGTCGTGATCTAGAGTGAAAGAAGATTTTTCTGATTTATTATAGCAACTCACTGTGCTCTTAAAGCAAATGTACTTCAATTTCCACATGTTTTGATGTGATGTTTTATTTTATTTGATTTCTCATTGGACAGCAAATTCTCATATGTCAACAGAGTCCTGCAGGAATTACATGTTTTTGTAGGCCAAAAAGTTAGGCTATAATGAACAGCACCTCGGTCACATGACTTCAATGTCACCACCACTAAACTTCCAAGTGTAGATTTTTCTCTGACCTTTTCTACAAAAGTCTTTCCTCTTACAAAGTCAGTAAGTATAAACACAATGAATCTGTAAAGGTGGACTGGCTTTTGTTTTCAGCATGATGGTGTTAAACGTCTCTGATAAACTCTGTAGGCTCATTTAGCCTTTTTTAAGAGATGTAAAAGTGCAAAAAAATCATGACTTGGGTATTTACTGATCTATTTTATGTCATGGCATAAAATATGTTGAATAATAAAAATAAGTTGTATTGACCTTATTTCAGTCATCAAACCCCCCATTCAGACTTTGGGACAAGAAAACCGGAAGTAACAAAATGCAAACTTATTTCCAGGTTTTAGGACTCATTCCTGCAATATTCTATAACAAAGTAGGTCTTGTCAGTGCCTTTCAACATGACTTGTATCCCTGTTCAAATGATAATTCGGACTTAGGTCAAATGACAACTAAACCATCTCCATGATAGTTAAACAACTCCATCCACAGGGGAAGGCCAAGAGATCTGCTTGAAAGCTTTAGGAATAGAAGCTAAGTGAACTTTGTTGTTAAGAATGTTGAGAATTTTTTATCAAACATTTTGCTTTTATTTGCAAAGTTTAATGAACACTGACATTCTGCTGAGGTTGTAGTTTAATTGGTGTTTGTTGGGACACTATAGGCTGTCCCATTTCGAAGGCTCCAAATGCGGCCGAGAAAAGCATCTTTCTTTCCTGGGCAACAAATGTTATCCTAAGATTCATTACATGCCAGTAATGAAAGCAAGCAACACTGACAGAGAGCCTGAGGATTACACTTTTAAATGTAAGTGTTGGATTCTGCTCAGTTCAACAGCTACCAGTACAACTATTAAAACCAAGGGTCTTAAAACCAAGATCTTTGTGAAAAAAAAATCATGTTGTCATGGTTGCTAAGCGACTCAATGGTAAGAGGGGGCACAGCTGGTGTCACAAAATGCCCCATAGCCCAGACCATCTCATTTTGGTTCGGTCTTCCCAAAGGATGCTGTTAGGATTAGGTTCCCTTGGGCCCTTGTTTTCTATGTGTGCTCCTATGCCTCCCTCTCCTTATGTGTTTGTTTGTCCCATCTGTCTTTGAGTCTGTTTGTGTGTATGTGTGTGTAGCTGGGTGTGGCATCCAAGTTTGCTGTTGCCACCATTTTTGCCTCCTCACCTATCTCAACCTCATCAGCTTCACCCCCTGCATTAATGAGCTAAGTGTGCTCATCTGTGTTTTAAAGATTCTACCTATTCGGACCTGCTTCAACCCTCAAACCCCACTGGCTCCTGTCAGCCTATTCCCCCCAATGTTTGCCTATATCTCTCTGCTCCACCTGGTCTGTTTCTGCACCAGTTTCTCCAGACTTATTCCCCACCTGCCCCAAACTGCTCTAAGACTGACTTATTTTACAAACTGTACAATAATCACTCCTTGCCGATTTTACCTCTGACTTAGTGTTCTGCTTGTGGGTCCAGAAATACACTAAAACCTTATAGAACGATCTGGCCAACATGGACCCCGCAGACACTAGTTCTGAGGCTTCTGCTCTTCACAGAGCTATCTCCAGCCAACAAGTCCTCCTCAGACAACACAAGCAAGTTATCCAGGCTCTGTTTGAAAGCAACCAATCGATGATTAATCAGGTCTCTGTATTAGCTCAACAGATTTCCATGGCTACCATGTACTCTGTTTCAGTCCCTGCAAGCCAGAATCCATCTTCCAGAGCTGCAGCTCCTTCCTTGTATCTGTGACATTCCTATGCCATGGATCCTGAACTTTATTATGGTAAGGTGGAGAAGTGTAATGGGTTTCTATTTCAGTACATTTTTCCACAAACATCCACTCGCCTTTGCTTCTGACCCATCTAAGGTACAGTTTGTGTTGGGCTTATTAAGGGGAAAAACTTAAGCATGGGCAGAGGCTATGAACTCCAACAACCCCTTAACTACCCGACATACGATAACTTTGTGGCTAAAGTTAAATCCATTTTTGATCATCCTAATTACTCCCGCTATGCCTCCAGCCAACTCCTGAGCCTCTGCCAAGGAAACAGAAGTGTGGTGGATTACTCAATTGAGTTTTGGACTTAGGAGATGCTAATTGGAACGAGGAGGCACAACGAGGAGTGTTTGTTAAAGGATTAAGTGAGAACCTAAAAGACAAATTAGTGCCACAGGATGAGCCGGCAAATCTGAACTCACTCATTTCATCAGCCATTAGAATCAACAACCATCTACGTGAGTATCAGAGAGAGCGGCTCAGCCTGCAGTTTCTCATCCTTCTCCCAACAGAACAACCAGACCCAGAAGCTTCGCCCTTGCATTGACTACCATGGCCTGAACAGTATAACTGTTAAAAACAAATACCCCTTGCCATTAATCAACTCTGCTTTTGAGCCTCTCCAGGGTGCCACCATTTTTTCGATACTCAATCTCTGCAACGACTATCAACTGCTAAGGATCCATGAGGGAGACGAATGGAAGACCGCCTCTAACACCTTGCTAGGTCACTTTGAGTATTAGGTCATGCTCTTTGGTCAAACTAATGCCCCTGCTGTTTTTCAGGCCCATGTAAATTATGTGCTCCAGGACTTTCTGAACCGTTTTGTTGCGGTGTACTTGGATGATAAAATGCATCCAAGTGCTTTCTTTTCCTGAAGTCTTTCCCCAGCGGAGAGAAATTATGAATTGGGCAACAGGGAACTGCTAACTGTCAAGTTAGTGCTGGAGGAGCGGCAACACTGGAAGGGCAACTGTTTGCGGTATGGACAGATCACAAAAACTTTATATTCAAAAAGCCAAAAGACTCAACTCAAGATAAGCACGCTTGGCCCTGTTCTTCAACAAGTTCACTCACTTATCGCCCTGGATCCAGAAATGTGAATCCTGACGCTCTCGCCAGTTTTCCTCAGAACATCCTGAACCTCCTAACACCATTATCTCCCCAGACCGTGTTGTGGCAGCCATCACCTGGGAGATAGAATCTGCTATCCAGAAGGCCCAACGAGACCAGACAGACCTAGGTGACAGTCCACCTAACACAATGTTCCTGATTCTGTCCGCTCTCAGGTATTGCAGTGGATCCACACCTCCCAATTTGCCTGCCACCCAGGGATAAACCGCATCTTGTCTTGTTAAAGAGAAGTTTCTTGTGGCCATGGCTGCCGACACTCAGGAATACGTCGCTGCCTGCTCAGTGTGTGCTTGGGGTAAGGCTTCCCACCTCGCTCCTGCGGGCCTGTTACAACCACTTCCTGTCACTGGTCAGCCTCGGTTTCACAATTCCCTAGCATTTCCTTACTAGACTCTCTCCCTCCCAGGGAAAAACCATATTCACACTATAGTAGGCCATTTTTCTTAAGGTGTTCACCTAGTGGCCATTCCCAAGCTGCCCTCAGTGTTAGAAATGACTAATCTAGTGGTGCAGGAGGGGGTTAGGTTGCATGGCATACTGGTGGATATTGTATCAGACCAAGGACCCCAATTCACCTCTCAGGTGTGGAGAGAGTTTTGCCGTGTTATGGGGGCCTCTGTGAGTCTGTCCTCTGGTTTCCACCCTCAGAGTAACAGTAAAACCATTTGAAGCCTCTTTGGGTTATCAGCCACCCCTGTTCCCCTCTCAGGAGTCCAAGCTAGCTGTGCCTTCCATTCAACATGACCTTCACCGCTGCCAGAAGGTATGGAAGCAGCCACACTGCTCTCCTTCCATTCTATGGATTCTGCTAAAAAGACGGCTGATAATCATCGCACCCCAGCCCCTGACTATGCTCCAGGTCAGTCAGCTTGGTTATCTGCCAAAAATATTCCCTTAAAGACTGATTCTAAGAAACTTGCTCCACAGTTCATTGGTACTTTTGTTATTGACAAAATCATAAACCCCTCTGCTGTTAGGCTCAAGTTGCCCAGCTCCATGAAAATCCATCCCACTTTCCATGTGTCTGAGCTTAAGACTGTCCAATCTAGTCCATTATGCCTTCCAGCCAACCTCCCCACCACCCACCCGGCTCAATGAGGAAAATCCTGTGTTCACGGTCCACCGCCTGGTGGATGTTCGCAGGAGAAGTAGAGACCTCCAATACCTGGGGGACTGGGAAGGATATGGCCATGAAGAACAGTCCTGGGTTCCACGTTCATTCATTCTGGACCTGAATATGGTCAGGGATTTCCATCGGGCTAATCCTGATGAACCAAGAGGGTGACCAGGACGTTCCTGTTAGAGGGGAGGGACTGTTAGAATTAGGTCCCCTGGGCCCTTGTTTTCCTTGTGTGCTCCTATGTGTCCCTCTCCTTGTTTGTTTGTCTTTGTGTCTGTTTGTGTGTATGTGTGTGTACCCGGGCGGGGCCTCCCAGTTTGCTGCTCCTGCCAGTTCTTCCTCCACACCTGTCTCCAGTCAACTTCATCGGCTTAACCCTCTGTAATACATAAGAACGCCTCAAACCTCCACTCTTTGACAGATTGTACAGTCACCTTCCATGGTATCATGGCCGACTGATTGTGTTTTTCTTTTTTTTTGACCTTGTCCTTTTTGAAACCCTGTTTTGATCAGAATGTCTCTATGCTCCAGGTTTTGTGCTCCTGCTACCCTGTTTTGTTCTGTCTGTGTGCCTGCCCGGCCAGCTATGTGTGCTCGTCTATGTTTTGGAAATTCTATAGATTTTGACCTGCTTTGTGTTCTGCCTGTGGGTCCAGAAATACACCAAAACCTTACACATGCAGCCTCTGAATTGGGACACAGATAGTTTTTTCCTTGTAGAGAGTAAACTATGTGGTTTTCTTGTATACTGACTGCAAAAAGAGTGTACCATTAAGTTTTATAAATGCACTAGTATACAGATTAATATACACTATATACAAGTAATTTGTAGTATATGTTGGGATCTCATGCCATGTGCCAGAACAATAGAGGGGCCTGCATGTAAACCCAGAAGCCTGAATTAGAGTTTTACAGCTGTGGTAAAAACAGCGCCAAACCCCATGAATAGCAACTAGGTGTGAAACTCTTGGTTTTAAATTCAAACTCTGGCTTCTCACTGGACGAAACTCACCGGAACCCCCGGGAGTCCCCGGAATTCCCTGGTGATGTCACTCAAGTAATAAATACAACCCTGCTCCACTCATCCATGCTTTTTTTACGCGGTCCATGTTTCTGCCCAGAGATACTCCAGGCTTTTCTTTGTAACTCAGCCACCAAAGGGAGCAACCAAACCAAACAGTTGACCTTCCACGTCTAAGACCTAGGCCGCACGTCTTCAACTTGCTGGTCGAGCAAAAGACTGGGCTTTTTTTTCTTCTTCAATGGATCCCTTAGAGATAGCTACAACCAATCAGCTGATCTCACTCGCCGCCTGCAGAAGGACGAATTAACTTTGTCGAAGAGAGGGCCGATCGCCGGACCTCCATTTCAGTCGACTTCACAGTTTTTCCCACTGCCACAAAGGAAACCAGCTCGCCAATAGCCCCGCCAGCACTCAGCCAAGGACTGCGCTTGAGCTACAGAATGGAATATTACTTACTCCAATCATCGGAGCAAGTAAAGGAAAGTAAGAGGCTTATGTCCGGGGAGAGATTTATTGCATAGATATTATAGAGTATATCTTGCTGTGTTTTTTGTTTACTAGTATTAAGTTGTTGGTGGACCACTGTGTCCTGTGATTGCTAAGCATTGTAGTAAATACTGTGCTGTGATGCTTAATTACTATTGTTGTTGTGGTGGGGTGCAGACTTCTCAACATCACTGCTTTGTGCCTAGTTTACCACAGCTAAGCCGATAATTGAGGTTTTGCTAGTTGAAAGACCCATAAAGTCACATATCCTATAGAACTTCAGATACTACACTAGATTGTGAGGCAGGAACGTAGCTCTCCTACACGCCATTTCTTGCTTATAACCATGCTGTTAGTGGAGCCTGCCATACAGCTCTGTGTGATGACATCACATGAGATCTCCGGCCATCTTGGTCCACTCTATCTCACACACACACGCACACAAACACACACACACAGACAGACATACACACACACGCACCTCCCCCTTTTTTTGTGTACACATACACACACACACACACATATACCTACATACACACACACACACATATACACTTTTTTTTTTCCAAAATATTTTTATTGAAAAATACAATAAGATAGTTCCAATTGCAGGAATACAGTTATCCTTTTCCTGATTTTTTATACATATATGCATATGTAAACAGTCACATATACACATACACAAATGAAAATGAACAAAAACACTCTCTGATAAAATTGTAGAAGATAATTAAATTCAATTACAGAGTGCAGTGTAAAAAAAACAAAACAAAACAAAACACAGTGAGCACCCCCCCACCCATGCCCCAACTCGGCTCATCACAACCAACACACATACTATTGGTCATTTATGCAATATAAAATACACAACAGTAATAGGCAGAAATTCAATCAGGTAGTACCTCTAAATTAGTGAAATAGGAAATAAAAGGTTGCCATTTGTGAAAAAATTTGACTGTACTTCCTCTTAATGTATATTTAATTTTCTCAAGCTTTAAAAAAACATGATGTCTTTAAGCCACCAGGAAATAGAAGGATATTTAGCATACTTCCAATGTAACAATAATAAACGTCTTGCAAGTAAGGATGTGAAAGCTATAATATCCTTCTGTATAGAGTTGAGTGCAAGTGAGGGGTTAGAAATCCCAAATATAGCAATCAGAGGGCAAGGTTGGAGATTTACACCAAGAACAGTTGACATAATAATAAAATAACCCGCCCAAAAATCTTTCAGACCAGGACAAGGAAAAAACATGTGGCTGAGGTGACAAGGAGAGCCATGGCATTTATCACATTTGTCTTCCACTTCCGGATATAGTACAGACAGTCTAGTCTTGGAGAAATGCACCCTGTGTACGACCTTAAATTGAATAAGTCCAAGACGTGCACAAGAAGTGGTAGATTTTACCCTCTCTATGGCTTGTTCCCAAGACTCCTCATGTATTTGTATTCCCAGTTCCCCTTCCCATGCACTCTTGAGTTTAACATTTGAGTGGTCGCTAAAAGCCAAAATAATATTGTACAACTTTGAAATGATTCCTCTGCGATGAGGAGTAAATGATAACATTTTTTCCCATTGCTGTTCCGGCGGTAAAGAGGGGAAATTAGGGAAACACTTAGTTACAAAACTGCGAGTTTGAAAATAGCGAAATAGATGACTAACAGGGAGGCAGTAGCGAGACGACAAATTGGCAAAGCTATCAAATACACCACCTACATATAAATGTTTAAATTGCGTAATACCCTTGGCATGCCACATTGAAATCGTTGGGTCCAGAAACCAGATTTTAAGTGTGTTAAGAACGACTTGATTCTCAGTATATAAAGAGGGTTTTGTAGGTAAAGAGGAATAAAGTAAAGCAGGTATGGAAGATCTCTTACAGGATGATAGTTCGAATTTACACCAAGAGAGTCCAGAAGATTTGAACCAGTAGCAAAGTTTATGGATGTGAGCAGCCCAATAATAGGCTTGGAAATTAGGTAATACAAGTCCTCCGCTAAGTCTGCATCTCTGCAGTAAAGATTTACGAACTCTAGGTGGCTTCCCGCCCCAAATAAAAGAACTAATTATCTTGTCCAGTGAGTCAAAAAAATGTTTAGGTAGAAAAAGAGGAATTGACTGGAATAAAAATAGAAGTTTTGGTAAGATATTCATTTTAACAACATTGATCTTGCCAATTAATGAAAGGGGGAGATTACCCCATCTTTGAATATCAGATGTAATCTTTGAGATAAGGGGAGTAAAATTAGCTGATGCAAGGCTGGATAAAGAACGACTCACGTTGATACCTAGGTATTTAAACTCTGATGGACTAAACTGAAAAGGTAAATCTGACTGCTGAAGAAGACATGCTGCAGTATTAATGGGAAAACACTAGTGGTGGGCGGATCGATCCAAATATCGATAGTATCGATACCAAGTCAGTATCGGATCGATACTAGCCTGGTGAGATCGATTCTTTACTTTAAGTTCCGCTCTTGTTTGCAATGCTGCGGTTTTGGCAAAGAGGAAACAGCCAGGTCGCTGGACTCGCCGCTCCTGTGTCAGCGCAGAGCAGGCACACTTTGCTCCCCCTCCCCCTCTTGTGTTTAGATGTTGCGCCGTAATGTGAGTCACGTGACGTGACTTAGATGCGCAAAGCAAACAAACAAACAAACAAGTTAGTTTCCGGCTCAGGTTCATCAGCACACGCACAGAGAAAATACAACAGAAGAATGGCAGAGAGGAAGAGGAGCCGTGTGGCTGTATTTTCAAGCCGAAAACGAGACAACAGCAAAATGTGGGATTTGTAAAAAGCTAGTCAGGTATAGTGGAAACACTACCAATTTATATAAACATATAGAAAACCATCCAAAAGAAAACATGGAGCTACAAAAACGGAGAGAGGAGGAGAGAAATCCCCCACCCCCTGGCCCCACTGCAAGACCCCCAGTCCAAGGTCATTGGCAGAGGCCTTTCAGCATGGCAAAGAATATCCAGGCAGGTTATAGTGTTGAAAGTAACAAAGTGAAACTGTTATTTATTACTTTAGCCAACTCAAAACGTTGTTCCACCTTGACCTGGATTCCAAATCTTCACATTTATTTTCCAACTTGGCTACGTTAGCAGTGAGGGACTTGATAGTAGTTTTTATTTCAGCGATGTCATCAGAACACTCAGTGAGCACGTGCTCCATCTCCCCAACCGTACCTTTTAGCTCGGACATGGTAGCATCGGTAGCAGCTTTATCATTCGCTAGCTGTGTTTTCACTGCTTGCAGGTCGAGCTCGATAGTAGACAAAACATCGCCGAGGGTATCCTGGAGTTCCTTCTTAAAAATAGCAGCAATGTCTTTCCGCAGCAAAGTCAGCAACTCGTGCTTGAGGGTAGCGGTGTCAGGATTAGCATGCGTCGAGGCGACACCTGTAGGAGTCGGCGGCCTACTCGAGGGTGAGGTCGTGGTTTGTGGACCAGGCCTCAGTTGTGTCTGAATACTGCTGTGTAAGACAGGACGAAATCGGCAGGAGCTTCCAAACTCACGCCCTACTCCATTAAAGCTCAGCTACTCCAAAAGCACCTCTACACGAAACAAAGACCTTTGAGGAGCCGTCCTCACTCTCTCCGTCACAGCTGTTGATCACTCAGACTGACACGCTCCCCTTCAGGCTGTAACCACACATACACTTTTACACCTATATCCCTATACACATATACCCACATATACACACACTACATGGGTGCTGATTTGCATGACAAATCCTGCAGCATAATAGTTTGTCTGGTATTTTGTAGTAGAATAGCTTAAGAGAGGTGTTTATTGATTTTAAAACAATATTAATTGGAAATTGATTTGTTTGATAAATAAACCCTGTGGTAGTTTAACCAGTCGTGTTTTGTGATTATTACCGAAAACATGCACAGTCAGTGCTCGGATTGCATCCTTCACTGTTTACTCTACATATTAATATTTTCGAATATTGATACTTATAAGTGAATGCTCAATTGAGACTGAACTCATAGGTTGGTTAAAGGTCCCTGATACCAGGGTGGTGCCCTGTCAGGTTAATTATTAGTAATATTAGTTATTAATAATTGAATAATAAGTATAAGAAATCTTTGATAATTACAACATTATCCTTAATAATCAATCTGCTCCTATCTGTCCACAACATATGTAATTAGGGGATAATATATAATTAGGTTTGTAATATCTGTCAGCACATGTATTACATAATTTATATAATCATAAAAGAGTAATTTGTTTTAATAGCTGACCTATGATGATTAGTACATACATAATTTTGCCCTTATTTGTTTGGTTTTTTTTTGTTTGTTTTTTGTTTTCTATATTGTAGCCTTTCTTTGGTTGATGTTTACATTGCAGTTACAGAAGACATGAAAACACTGCAATAGAAGAATGTAATAAGTTAAACTTAAAAAAATTGCATTTAAAATTATAAACTCAAAGACTCTTCCATCATGCCACTATAAAAGTATTCCCTCCACTGCAGTTTGAATGTAGAATTTTAATCACTTTAGTTGTGTTTTTTAGTTCTTGACCTAAACAAAAATGACAAGCAGAAACTAAAAAGTGCTTAAAGTGTTTTTTGAGAATTGTGACTGTCTTCAGACTCAGAACTTTTTCAAATAAAGTCAAATTTTTATTATTTTTTTTGACAAAAACCATCAAAAAAAATGACACAGATATAACTATTCATGAAAAAAAATAAACATGAAACAGATTGTGTGAATGTCTGCTGCAACAAATTGTAGCAGCAGATTTTATTCATCTTAAGAGAGGTGACACCTCAGGGTGTGTTATAAACAGAAAATGCAGGCAGTGATGGAAGCATGTTCCAACTGTGTAATTCAGTCTGACCAACACCTGCACTGACACCACTCCATCGCCAGGATGCTACTAGTTGGTCAGCATCTGGCCTGTTTGGGCCAGCCAGCACCAGTCTGGCACGCACCCCAAGCTTCAGTGTAGAGCGTGTTCAACTGGGCACAACGTGCAACCAATTACTTGCAATCACAGCTGGCTTTTTGGTGGTGAGCCACAGCAAGATCGTCTTCAGTGTAGGAAAGAGGCCACATTCAGAAATCAAAGGAAAACAACTGTCTCCAGTTACCCCAATCCGAAACAGCTGACCTAGGCTGAGTTGAATATTTGCGTCTTTTGTGTTGAACCATTGCTGAAGAGCTAGTTGGTATGTGTGTAAATCCCACCATCTCACCATTTGCATAATGTTGACTGTCATATGTACAGTAACTGTGACACTCCAACACTGTCAGTCAGTCAGTCAGTCAGTCATAGGACTGGCCCCACTATGAAGCTTTTAAAAGTTGCCGTTAAGTCAACTTACAGAAATAACTTGACAGCAAGACAGACACATCACTCACTATTGATTTAATAAGAAGAAAGCAGCAACAAGAAATCAGCTAAGATGGACACAATGTCAGGCTGAATAAGTCAGGTGAAGAAACGGCTGATTATTGAGCCAACTGTAACCATTCTTATTGTTAATAATTCATATATTCATATTACAACAAAACAATAACTACCATGACCTTCCATACATCTCTCTCTCTCTCTCTCTCTCCCGACTACTTTATGCCATTAACTTTGTATTTTTTTTCTCTCCCCAGTAGTTTGTGTTTCTCCTCTCTCTCCCTCTCTCTGTCCTCATTCTGCAGGTATCTCTGCCTCTGGAGCAGCAGGATCCAGATCCACCACTATTCATCATTACTATTAACCACTGTTATCTGTCATTATTATTGATAACACTATTACCTATACAGCTGTTCCTGGTCTCTCTCTCTCTCTCTTTTCTCCTCTCTCCTCCCCCAACCCCCCCTTTTCTCCTCCTAAACCCAATTGGTCGAGACAGACAGCCGCCCACCCGTTCTGTTGGAGGTTTCTTCCTGTTAAAAGGGAGTTTTTCCTCCCCCCTGTCGCCAAGCGCTTGCCTTTACTTTAAGTTCCGCTCGTTTGCAATGCTGTGGTTCCGGCAAAGAGGAAACAGCCAGGTCGCTGGACTCGCCGCTCCTGTGTCAGCACAGAGAAGGCACACTTTGCCCCCCCCCCCCCCCCCCCACCCCCCCCCCCCACCCCCTTGTGTTTAGATGTTGCGCCGTAACATGAGTCACGTGACGTGACATGACTTAGACGCGCAAGGAAACAAACAAACAAACAAGCAAGTTGCCAGCTCAGGTTCATCAGCACAGAAATAATAAAAGAAAGAGAAAATACAACAGAAGAATGGCAGAGAGGAAGAGGAGCGCCGTGTGGCTGTATTTTCAAGCTGAAAATGAGACAACAGCAAAATGTGGGATTTGTAAAAAGCTAGTCAGGTATAGTGGAAACACTACCAATTTATATAAACATATAAAGAATAAACATCCAAAAGGAAACATGGAGCTAAAATGGAGAGAGGAGGAGAGAAATCCCCCACCCCCTGGCCCCGCTGCAAGACCCTCAGTCCAGAGGCAGAGGTCATTGGCAGAGGCTGAACATGGCAGAGAATATCCAGGCAGGTTATAGTGTTGAAAGTAACAAAGTGAAACTGTTATTTATTACTTTAGCCAACTCAAAAAGTATAAATTATACTAAGACCTTGATGTAATACATTTATCCCATTGAAATGTGTTAAGAAAATGAAATTGAAATGTGAGAATTTTAATTTAATTTTTGTATTATAGTTTCTCAACAGTACTTGTTTGTTTTAATTTGTTTACTGGTTTGCGTGCACTTTTTATTTAAGATTTTTCTGAAAAAAATTTGATTATAAAACATTTAATTATAAACTTTGTCCTAATCCTGTCCTGGGTTTTAACTATTTAATAGTAAAAAAGGAAACATCACAAAAAACACTTAAGGTCATGAAAATTAATTGAGATTTAGCATCCACCTTATTTATTGAAAAGTATCGGTATCGGTATCGGCGATACTGGCCCGTATTTACTTGGTATCGGATTGATACCAAAATATGCAGTATCGCACACCACTACTGTAAAGTGCCTTGAGATAATGTATATTATGATTTGGCGCTATACAAATAAAATTGAATTGAATTGAATTGAATCAGCTTTTGGTCAGCCCACACTGCCTTCAGAAATGATTTTTTGCAATTATAAAAAACAAACCTTGCTATATCAAATGACATATTTCTTACCAGATGTAAAGATAACAACAGTTACTACTGTATTTTATTCTAAATGCAATGAAAAGTGAAAGACATATAATATATACATTGCGCTGGTTAAACTAACAGCAAATTGTTAGAAAACGCTAAAACGAAAGCTGTTTGTATGTAAGTCTTAGTTCATCCTGAATCTTAAAATGTGGCAAATTGTTGTAAACTGAGCAACTGGTTGAGACAAACTACCCCAAGTTCTGTTTATTCTTTTTAAAGATGATCATCTAAAAAAAAAAGTTTTTAGCAATGATAAAGAACCTGCAATAATATGAGCTATAAAACTATAGATGAGGTAAAGACAAAATCCTGATGGTACCCATCCCAACAGCTGGTTAGTGGCTGATTTTGGGATGATGAGCTAATCAAAGTTCAAATCCCATCACTGTAAGTCTTGTTTAAACAGTGCTATTTTGTGATTATTATTTTTTATGGCAAAATTAATTAGAATTGACAGTTTTTTTTAATATCTTATGTCCTTGTAGCTTTTAAATACTCTCATAAAGTTATGAAGTCATCTGCTGCTGCCTTAGAATTTACATTGAATAAGTGTTGAGAAAATGTTTAGGTCAGAATCTAGGCTTTTTCTACAGTGACTGACCATGTTAGTATGTCATTTCGATTTTCTGGAGGAAAATTAATCGTTTGGATTAATCAACTAATCGAGTCAATAGATAAAGCCTTAGAAAAATCATGGCAGTTCTACAGTAGTGATTAGGGGATGGAGCTACAGTATTGAGGTCCTGCCCATACACCCACCGTCTCAGTCAAAAGTGCACACCTTTGAACTTTTAGTGAAGCCTGGCTGCTCCAATCTTGACAATTTTTGCTTATGGTTGTACTATGACTTAAAACTTGTTAAAACAAGGTAAACACAACAGCTAACCACATAGTCGCATTAAATATGACACATTTAAAATCATTTACCTTTAGCTCATACAGTCTATGCTTTAGCTAAATTAGCACATGTATTCAGTTTTAGCAACTGGTAGTAATTCAACTCACCTCTGATTTGAATGGATAGTTAGTCATTGTTGGTTGTAGGCACCAGTTTGACATCCTCCGCGGTCAGTTTATCATTCATTAATACTGGGTTTTTTCATTAACGGTATTAAAAAACAAAAAACAAGTGGCTATTTGATTTTCATTTTAATATTAAAAAATTATTTTCTTTTTCATGATCAAAAAGTGATGACTGACATTTTTTTTTAAATGTTTGATTCTTCTTTTCTTTTTTTTTTTAATGCCTTTATGTATAGTCACAGTGAGAGAGAGAGACAGGAAAGTTGTCACCAAGGCGCCCCCCTGACTTTCCTTTTCTATTGTGTTTAACTAAAATATCACAAAAAAACATAAATGAAAAATTGCCTGTTTTTTCATATTCTGAGACTGGATGTGAATGCTTTCACTTTCCCCTGAAGGCTGACTACACTGTCTCAGCTCGCACGTAGGTTGTGCCTGTGTGTTTAAACATGGGGAAGGCCAGGAGGGACTCAAACACACGGACATCCCACATTTCCAGCCTGGTTACCAAAACTAGGAGTACAAGACAGACTCAGGACACTGTCACCCCATTTAATCTTTATATAGATAATAGTTGTTTACTGTTATGTTATTGCTTAAAATGTTGTTTAATCTTATATTTACAACTTTTAAGCAGAATTCCTGGTAAAACTAAACTAACTGAAAATATGTTAGTGCCTGTTGTGTTCTCTCTACATTTTGCACAGTGCAGGTTGTCTGTTACTGTTACACACATTTTCAGCCATTAGTGCTTTGGTAGCATTATGGGCTCCTTGATGAACTCTAAAAATCAAAATGAGAATAACTAGTCATTCTCTGTGTGTGTCCCCATCTGTTCTTAAAGTGTTCTTCATGTACTGAGCGACAGAGTTTGAACTCAACATTGTTTTTTTTTAACCATTAAAACTTATTGCATTTTTACACCATTTTCTACCACAGAGGTTTGCATCAGTACTTGTGGTAGATGAGATACAGCTGACCTTGATGTAAAAATGTGTGTTTGTTTGGAAATCTCAAATTATGACACACACCATAATAAAATGGTTGCCAACTTATTTTCTTATTTATGTGTGAAAATTACCATCCATTGCACACTTGGTCATACAAACAATATGGCAGAATCCTTGTTTGATGGTCTGTAGCTGTGAAGGAGTCAGGGTGACTCTTTGAGTGACACCTGCATTGGTGAGCTCTCTGGTTGCTGCTTTGACATCTTGTAGGCTCACTACCTCATCTTTTTGGCAGTTACAAGATAAAAACATGATAGATATGTACTGTTTGTGTTTTAGGTCTTTTGGTAGTGGAGGTGGGGTAGAAGCCTAAACTTTAGTTTGAAAGGTTAGAAAAAGGGGAAAAAATAATAAGCAACAAAACCACATGTATGTAGCTTGACCAAGTCAGGGCTGCTTCTTATGAAAATCATTCATTTTTCAGAAAGGCTTAAGTAAAAAACCATAATGCATTTCACTGTTTGGGCAAGTGAGAGTGATGTGACTACTTAAGATGTACCTCATTCTCCATTGTTTGCCCCGCAACTCCTGAGGTCCTGCAGCAAGAATCTTTTGTGGATTTTGTTTCCAGTAGTGTGACCCTTTGGAGTGGGGGTGTAAACCAGGAAAACCATTACAACTTACAGATGTGTCCCACCTGTTGTTCCGTCTCACTCCAAAATTGCATTTCCCTGTGCATCAGGATTATTGACCTACACTGGCATCTTGACTGGTAGTTATTTTGTTTTCTAAAATGTTGTTGTGTTTTGACCTTCAGGGCCACCATAAGAGATTAATGACTCTTACATGCATTTGATATTGCAAAACAACCCAAAAGAAGTAAAGTTGTGGAGGAAATTGCACTGGGTATGTAAATTGCAATATCATAAACTACCTAAAATCTCAGAGGATGCCTTCCACAGCCATACAGTTTGTTGCCTTTACCTCTTGCATCAATTAGGAGACAACGTGGCATGGTGCAAGTAGAACTGCTTTACCATGCAGTAGTAATTACTTTTCTGTGGTGTCCTTCAGAATGATGATGCATTGGCAGAGAGGATGGGCGCAGAAAAAAGGGTTCTTCTCAGCTCTGAAGATGAGGATGGGATATGCAATCTGTTGTACTTGAAGTATTTCCTCCTGTTTGACTGGAAGAAAAATTATTTTGTGCCACTGACAAATCAAATTTAGATAGTGTTGTAAAGTTTGTTCTTTCCATTCCACTGGACAGAGAAGCAGCTGTACGTAACCTCAGTGAAGTCTGCAAGACAGACCAAGACAGCTGGGAAGTTATAATGAACCCATTTATGTTCAAATTCAAATTTCAGTCTGACTCTGTAAAGTTTATGGAGAAATGTGTAGAAAAAGAGAACCTGAGTTATAGCCTCTTCTGAGGAGGGCAATTGAATTGAGAGGGTGAATTTAGCAAAAAGTTGGAGATGAAGAAAAATATTTTATCAGCAAAGCCTTTCACTGTTGTATAGATTTAGATTTATTGTATACTTGATATTTGCTTCATTTATTTACTGTATTTGCTCTATCAAATGCAGTGCGATGTAGCATTTAAAATATATGTACTAGATAGGAGTAGCCACTGTAGTGAATAAATCAGAAATTATTTAAATAAATTAAAAAATATATTCATAATGAATCTTGATACACTATAATATACTGAATATAAAAATATGTATGTAACATGGAGAAAAACAATATCTATGTTGTATGGACAGTATTACAGATTTGTACTTGTATTTCTTGCTGTCGTCCAGCAGATGGTGCAGTTTGTCTCATCAGGGAAGAACCTGTTAAATTTCTAGGCAGATCTGAATCATTTAATATGACTGAATTTTTTTCTGTAAAGTATGGTTGGTGTCGGGCACAGAGTGACTACTCGGAAGGCACAATGATTCCTGGAGAGCAAGAAGGGTTCTCAGCGGAGCAGGCTCTATCATCTCTCTCATGTCTCCCTCCCCTGCAAAACTACGTTAGGTTCGCTCCTGCGCGGCACCAGACGGGAGCAGAGTAACAGAGTGAGTTCAATCCCGCAGCTGTGGGTCCAATTTTATAGAATAGGCGGTAGGAAGAAGACAACAGAAACCAGTCTGGGTTAATTTAGTAGGATAAAGTTGTATAGCTTCGTTTTCTGCTCTTGTTTCATCAGAAATTCTAATATGATAATTAAAGTACTCAAAGACTGTGTGATCAGATCTGACCTACAGAACATACAGGTGCTGGTCATATAATTAGAATATCATGAAAAAGTTGATTTATTTCAGCAATTCCATTCAAAACGTGAAACTTGTTTAATGAATACATTCATTCCACACAGACTGATATATTTCAAGTGTTTATTTCTTTTAATTTTGATGATTATAACTGACAACTAATGAAAACCACAAATTCAGTATTTCAGAAAATTAGAATATTGTGAAAAGGTTCAATATTGAAGACACCTGGTGCCACACTCTAATCAGCTAATTAACTCAAAACACCTGCAAAGGCCTTTAAATGGTCTCTCAGTCTAGTTCTGTAGCTACACAATCATGGGGAAGACTGCTGACTGCTGACCATTGACACCTGGCACAAGGAGGGCAAGACACAAAAGGTCATTGTTAAAGAGGCTGGCTGTTCACAGGGCTCTGTGTCCATGCACATTAATAGAGAGGCGAAGGGAAGGAAAAGATGTGGTAGAAACAAGTGTACAAGCAATAGGGATAACCACACCCTGGAGAGGATTGTGAAACAAAACCCATTCAAAAATGTGAGGGAGATTCACAAAGAGTGGACTGCAGCTGGAGTCAGCACTTCAAGAACCACCTCAAAGGCGTTTTAAATCGAAAGCAACTGGACTTGGTTATTTGTCTAGGAAGACGTTTCACCTCTCATCCAAGACTACTCCATATCGATACTATGACCTGGACAAACGAGAACATTCACAGGCTTCAAGAACCACCACGCACAGACGAATGCAAGACATGGGTTTCAGCTGTTGCATTCCTTGTGTCAAGCCACTCTTGAACAAGAGACAGCGTCAGAAGCGTCTCGCCTGGGCTAAAGACAAAAAGGACTGGACTGCTGCTGAGTGGTCCAAAGTTATGTTCTCTGATGAAAGTAAATTTTGCATTTCCTTTGGAAATCAAGGTCCCAGAGTCTGGAGGAAGAGAGGAGAGGCACAGAATCCATGTTGCTTGAGGTCCAATGTAAAGTTTCCACAGTCAGTGATGGTTTAGGGTGCCATGTCATCTGCTGGTGTTGGTCCACTGTGTTTTCTGAGGTCCAAGGTCAATGCAGCCATCTACCAAGAAGTTTTAGAGCACTTCATGCTTCCTGCTGCTGACCAACTTTATGGAGATGCAGATTTCTTTTTCCAACAGGACTTGGCACCTGCACACAGTGCCAAAGCTACCAGTACCCGGTTTAAGGACCATGGTATCCCTGTTCTTAATTGGCCAGCAAACTCGCCTGACCTTAACCCCATAGAAAATCTATGGGGTATTGTGAAGAGGAAGATGCGATACGCCAGACCCAACAATGCAGAAGCGCTGAAGGCCACTATCAGAGCAACCTGGGCTCTCATAACACCTGAGCAGGGCCACAGACTGATCGACTCCATGCCACGGCGCATTGCTGCAGTAATTCAGGCAAAAGGAGCCCCAACCAAGTATTGAGTGCTGTACATGCTCATACTTTTCATGTTCATACTTTTCAGTTGGCCAACATTTCTAAAAATCCTTTTTTTGTATTGGTCTTAAGTAATATTCTAATTTTCTGAGATACTGAATTTGTGGTTTTCATTAGTTGTCAGTTATAATCATCAAAATTAAAAGAAATAAACATTTGAAATATCAGTCTGTGTGTAATGAATGAATACAATATACAAGTTTCACTTTTTCAATGGAATTACTGAAATAAATCAACTTTTTCATGATATTCTAATTATATGACCAGCACCTGTACAGTATGGCTGGTGTTGTGTTTACTGCTTTACTGTCCAGTCTGAATTCTAACCTTACACTCTACGTAGGTGCTAACTTCTTTTGTTAATGTATTGTTCTACAAATTATCATAATTAATTTTTCCTCTGTTTACTCCATGATTTTTATAAAGTGTAACAGAGGCTGTAGCATATGTGATGGTGCCTCCAGATAGGTTTTGGTGAGTCAGTCTAAGTCAAAAATCCGCTTCAGTCTGCTTTTTAGCACATTTCTCATACGTAGACGTACATACATATTATACAATGAGCAAATAATGGCTGCAGTATTTACCAGAGATGCACTGCTGCAATCTTTGTTGCTGCAGATGTTCATGTTGTCTACTTGCATATTCTGGATCAGATTCGGACTCAAACATGTACTCATGGATTTGAGAAGTTGCTGTTTCCAGTTTTTTGTTTGTTTGTTTTTTTTGATACTTAGTAGTTTGCTTTCAGAACATCCAGAACCTAGTGGAGATGCAGGATAAAGATATAGAGCTTGAAATGGGCATGATAGGTTCATTTTAAACACCTGTCTATGTTTCTAGATAAAATAGCAGAGCCTTTGTCATTAAGATGAAGGCCCTCTGTTTTCAGCAAGCCAGTACTTTTCAATAGCCAGATCAGAATGCAGTTCACTGAGTGTAGCTCATAGGCCAGACATACACATAGTTCATATTCCTGTGATTAATATAGTTGTATATAACAGACCAAAACAATCAAATTACTCAGGTCTAGTTTGATGTACAGGCTGGGGTCTTAACCCAGTCTGGTCTCATTCAGGATAGCTGCATGCAGGGCCTTTCCTCCATAGCCAGTCACCATTTATGTCAATTTTATATTGACAGTTGGCTACAGTACCTACAGAAGGCTTGTTATCTCTGGATTTGGATGGTGCCAAGGTCAGGATGACCTCGCAGTCACCTTGTTGGGTCACTGTTTAATGAAAGCATGCCCTCCCTGATGTGTAAGGTTGCGGCCTATGTGCCATCCAACACCCAGTCACCACAGGAAAAAATGGGGTTGCCAGAGGTTAACCAAGTGCACTTTCTTTCTCTTAGTGCCATGTGCAGTATGTGTAGCAGGTGATCCGAGGAAGTTGGTCCCCCATGATGGTTAAGATGTAATGTTGCTGCCATGTTTAAGGCAATAAAGCCATCTCAGCTGAAGACAGCTCTCACTTGACAGACTCTGCCTCTGATAATTTATATCTGAAGATATCAGATATGGCAACGAGGATAAAGGCCAAAGTCAGCAAAACAATGAGACCCATTTGAATTTACCAAGTGAGGTGAAGCTGGGCTGAGTGCTAACGAGTCACTGTTAGCTGAGCTACTGATGTTATGCTGCTAGCTCATATCACTTGCTCAAATACATTTTCCACATGACACATTTGTCCAGCAACTGTAACTGCTCTTGCAAACATAGTCGTCAATTCAATTCAATAAAATTTTATTTGTATAGCGCCAAATCATAATATACATTATCTCAAGGCACTTTACAGGGCAAGGTCAACACCTTACATTTTTTTACAGAGAAAAACCCAACAGTTCCCACAAAGAACAAGCACTTGGCGACAGGGGGGAGGAAAAACTCCCTTTTAACAGGAAGAAACCTCCAACAGAACCAGGCTCAGGGTGGGCGGCCGTCTGCCTCGACCGGTTGGGTTTAGGAGGAGATAAAAAAGGGGGGATGGGGGGAGGAGAGTGGAGAAAGAGAGAGACCAGGAACAGCTGTGTAGGTGATGGTGTTATCAATAATAATGACAGATAACAGTGGTTAATAGTAATGATGAGTAGTGGTGGATCTGGATCCTGCTGCTACAGAGGCAGAGATACCTGCAGAATGAGGACAGAGAGAGGGAGAGAGAGGAGAAGCACAAACTACGGGAGAGAAATAAATTACAAAGTTAATGGCATAAAGTCATCGAGAGAGAGAGAGAGAGAGAGAGACAGAAATAGAGAGCGAGCGCCCAGTGAATCATGGGAATCCCCCAGCAGTCTAGCTCTATAGCAGCATAACTAAGGGATGGGTCAGGACATACCGAGCCAGCCCTAACTATAAGCTTTACTAAACAGGACAGTTTTAAGCCTGATCTTAAAGGTAGAGAGGGTGACTGCCTCCCGAACCCACACTGGAAGCTGGTTCCACAGGAGAGGAGCCTGATAGCAGAAGACTCTGCCCCCCATTCTACCACAAGTGGACCTGCATTTAGAGAGCGAAGTGTCCTATTGGGAAAATAGGGAACTATAAGCTCTCCAAGGTACGATGGTGCCTGACCATTAATGGCTTTGTAGGTGAGGAGGAGGATTTTAAATTCTATCCTGGATTTTACAGGGAGCCAATGCAGAGAAGCTAACACAGGAGAGATGTGATCTCGTTTCCTAGTTCCTGTCAGTACTCGTGCTGCCGCATTTTGGATCAATTGGAGATTTTTCTGAATTTTTGGGACATCCTGACAATAAAGAATTACAGTAGTCCAGTCTTGAGGTAACAAATGCATGAACTAGCTTTTCAGCATCCTTTAGACACAGAATGGGTCTGATTTTTGCAATATTGTGCAGGTGGAAGAAGGCTGTCCTAGAGACTTGTTTTATATGTGAAGTAAAGGACAAGTCCTGGTCAAAAATGACACCAAGGTTTCTGACCGTAGCACTGGAGGCCAAGGTAATGTCATCCAGAGTCAGTATATTATCACATTACTGTATCTCTGATGTGTTTTGGACCAATTACAATAACTTCAGTTTTGTCTGAATTTAAGAGTAAGAAATTACTGGTCATCCAGGTTTTTATGTCCTTAAGACACACCTGAAGCTTGGCTACCTGGTTAGTTTCACCTGGCTTCATGGATAAGTACAGCTGGGTGTCATCGGCATAACAATGGAAATTTATCTGGTGCCTCCTAATAATGTTTCCTAGAGGAAGCATATGTAGACTGAAAAGTATTGGTCCTAGCACAGAACCTTGTGGAACTCCATGACTGACTTTTGTGATGATAGAAGAGTCATTATTAACATGAACAAACTGGAGTCTATCTGACGAATATGACTTTTGGATTTAGTTGCTCCTCTCACCACTACTGACATGGGCTCATAAACTGGCCTGCAGGAGACTAGAGCGTTAGACTTGTTGTGTCTCAGGAGCTGTCATTTCACTCACTAATAATCTTCTTGAACTATTCCAGTCAGCCTTCAGGGCCTGTCACTCCACCAAGACAGTGCTCACTGAAGTAGTAAACGATCTTTCTATGGATTTCTATGGATTCTGACTCCCCTGTGCCATACCAAAGATCACTATATTCTCCTTGACCAACTGGAAAGCACATTTGGTGTCTCTGGCCTGGCCTTCACCTGGCTAAAGTCTTACTTATCTGACAGGACACAGTGTGTCTCCTACAATAACACTATATCAATATACTCTGCTGTGAAATATGGAGTACCTGAGGGCTCTTTCTTGGCCTTCTGCTTTTCTCTCTCTATATTTCACCTCTTGGCCAAAGTATTCGTAGTCATGGGATTAATTTTCACTTTTATGCTGATGATACTCAACTGTATCTGCCCATAAAGGCCGATGATTCCTCTCAGATTACAAATTTAGAGCTCTGTTTGTCTGCTGTAAAAAGATGGATATCTCATAATTTTCTGCTCCTAAACCCAGACAAAGCTGAGATGCTGGTAATTGGCCTGACCCCACATTGACACCAGTTTGCTGAAGTATTATTAACCCTCAACGACTTTGTGATTTCTCAGAGTCTCACAGCATTTGATTCTACTCTCTCCTTTAATCAGCAAATTAAAGACCTAACTGGAATATTATACATCTAACTTTCAGTTAGTTGTATGATATTCCACAACCTCAGACCCCACAACAGGATACCTGTTATTATCCTATCACCGATGGGTTGGCCTCAGTCTAAAAAAAAATCAATCATATCCAGTATATATACAGTATAGTCTAGGTTGTCCTGCTGATTAGATTATTGTGAACTTTCCGAAATCACTGCACTATTCTAACTGCTTGTTTTGTCCCTCAAGCACATGAGCGCCCAGGCTGTGTGCCCCTTTCCTTCTCCTTCTCCATCTCCCTGTGATTCTTTCTCTCCTCCTGTTATTCTCTACAGGTCCTTCTGCCTGCAGAGCTATAGAGTCTGGATCTGCAAATGCAAACCAGCCACTGTCCCCATGATCCTGCTCAACATCTGCTGCTGAATCTAAATTTCTACTGTTATTAGCTACCATTAATACTATATATCAGTAGCAGTATTATAGTTACCATTAACATTATTGTTGTTGCCGTTACTGCTTATTGCTATTATTACTATTAGTGCATAGTGGTCTTTTTTCCTCTGCTGTCTCTCTTGCTCTCTCTCTCTCTCTTGCTCTCTCTCTCTCTCTGTCTCTCAAACCCAATCGGTTGAGGCAGATGGCCACCCACTCTGAGCCTGGTTGTCCTCGATGTTTCTGCCTCTTAAAGAAAGTTTTTCCTTGCCACTGTCACCAAGTGCTTGCTCTTAGTGGGAATTGTTCGGTCTCTGTAAAAGATGCTATAAAGAGAAGGTCTAGACCTGATCTATTTGGAAAGTACCTTGAGACAACTTCTGTTGTGATGTGGTGCTATATAAATAAAAATTGACTTGATTTGACAATGTTATTAGTTGTTAGCTATGATATAACAACCACATCTGATTCCTTTAGACAATTCAGTATCACTCTGCATGAGAGGGGGTAAGGTGTCATACCAACTGCTACAAAATTGAAACATTTAAGTTCAACTTCAACTTCTGTGGTGGCCTGACTATGGGGGAGTGAACTGAGCAGTGTGTATCTCAGGGGGGGTGGGGGGAGTCCCTTGCTGAATCTAAAATACATGCAGATGTGCTTAAAAAGGAAGCCAACAAACTAGAAAAAAAAACAAATGAAAAGAACACCATTAAGCAAAAAAAAGGGCCGTCAAATGCTTTGAAAACCAGCGTAAGGATAAACGTGTAGTTGTAGACCTTAAGACAGTGTCAAAGCATCAGGTCAATAACATTTTGCGAAATTTCTATGACACTGCCAGAAACAGTAAAGGTGAGCCCTATGGCCTCAGCAATTATTTTAGACTTAATGGGACCTGGTATCTCCTCAAAGACATGGAGTGGATAATGTGCAACAATCTCCTTACCCAGTCCAGTTCCACAGAGTTTCTGTAAAAGCTATTAGAAGATATTTAGTGTCAGACTCCAAAGGTCTCCATTGATAAAAATTTAATGAGACCCTAGAGTGAGTGCTCTTTGATTACCTAGTTTTAAAACATATTATTTGGCTGCATAAATGCAACTTATTTCTTAATTTTTGAGGATCGCAATACTGTGGGCTTTCATTGCTCTAAAAAGTAAAGTTTCCGGTAATTTAATTTAGAAATGAACTTCAAGAACCATAACCACTATGACTGATAATCTAGTTTTGATAAATACAACCAAAATATGGTATGATGTCAGCAAGAATCATGGACTAGAATCTAATCTGTCACCCAAAACACCTTTAATTCTGAATCAACTCAGACCAATGACTCTGGACAACAAGCATTCGGAAATGTGGCAACAGAAAATGATTCACTATCAGAGATTATCATAATTAATTAACTTTTATGACAATGATGTCATTAAAGTCCTCTAAATGTCTTTCGAGATTGGATTTGTCTGATAAAAATATCTATTCATGTGTCCTGAGAACCCTAACACTTCCTGTTTTCTTCATCTGAAACTAACAACCAAACAGCTTTGACCTAGCCAAACAACTAGCAATGACCACAAGCCGACCTCTAACAGACCATAACAGCCAAGTTTGCCACACATTAGGGCTGTGGTAAATAAACTTAGATTGACATATAAGCTTGATGTTCATTTCTACAATGATACACTTGAATAACTGACAAGCTGGCATCACAGCCATCTCATACAAGAGGCTTCTTCAGTTCTAAAGACCAGTGTGGGAAACCCAGGTATTTAACTCTAGGTGGGAACAAACACCTTGGAGGTGGTCCTGAGAGTCGTTGACTGCCATCATGTGAGTCGTTCGGGTCACATGAGCCAAGGTGTGACTCAACAGAGCATCTTTGCCCCCCCCAGGTATCATGTGACCCGTTAAGGTCACATGGCTCCAGGTGTGAATGGGGGTTAAACTGTCTGGGGAGGGCTCCCAAGATAGCATTGTATGTGGTTGACAGATGGTGTCGTAAACCACCGCCTCTGTTCAAGGAAGGTTTTTCCAAGTGGACATAGATGGCGTCCTTTACTCCTCTCTCAAACCATCTGTCCCCTCTGTCCAAAATGTGGACATTGGTATCCTCGAACGAGTTTCCTTTCTCCCTGAGATGTAGATGTACCGCTGCGTTCTATCCGCTGAGCTGGCTCTTCCATGTTGTGCCATGCGTCGATGGAGGGGCTGTTTAGTCTCACCTATGTAGAGGTCTGAACATTCCTCACTGCACTGGACAGCATACACAACATTGCTTAGTTTGTGTCTGGGTGTTTTGTCCTTGAGCTGGACCAGTCTTTGCCTTAAAGTCTGGCCAGGTTTGAAATTGACCCGGATCTTTTGTTTGAGGAAGATTCTTCTGTTCTTCAGATAAGCCTGCCACATATGGGATGATAATGTTTCTTCATTTGTCGTTCTGTTCATCTGAAACTGTCTGTGTCATTGACAAAATAAAGTGGTAGCCAGTGGTTGTCAGCCTTTTCTGCTTATTATGTAACCAAACAACAGATGTCTTGTCTGTCTTCATTTTAGGCCGAGGGCCTCATAATAGGTTATCTGAGGTAAGTCTGTTTCTAGTTGCCTATTCAAGCTTTGTAAAGTTTTCTTTTGGAGTCATTCCATGGAAATGCCACCTAGTATAATAAATTGTCTTATTATTATTAAAATATATAATATGATAAATATATAAAAACATACATATAAATACATAAGAAAAATATGTGTATTGTTTCTGACACTCTGTGTAGTGGTTTGTTATTTGTTTACATACATTACCTTGGTGTTGCTTGAGTAACAGTACTAACAGTTACATTCCACCAACTGTAATAAAGCAGGTATGTGAATAACAATACAATGTTTGTTCAGTGTGTGAATTTGATGAAATTTTTGTAAATTAAAATAGAATAAATACTGTGAAAGTATTGAAGTGCTGAATCCACAGAGACATTCACACAACCCATATTCAGAAACTGTGCTTTTAAACAAGCTGTCAGGACTGCTGTTACTTTGAGACAACTATACAACTATATAGCCACCGCCCTCAGCCAAGCCCACAGCATAACCCAACTTGCCAACCATCCAGCCTTGAAGGAATTGGTTTCTCCTCGTGTTAACCCGAAATCTTCTATATTTTGATTCACTTTACTTTTTGATTGAGGTCTCTTAAAAACTGATGATCACTACAACGCCACTGTGATTTCCAAGGCTCTGGTGTATAGCTCCACATCAAATCCAGCTGGAGCATTTTAGTACGTTTGGCTAATTTCAGCACGGACTGACCATTGCCAATTGCATTTTACCATTTTTTTTTGCATTTGGCATTTTATCAAGCTACAGTAGTGGGCCACAATCCATTACCTGTGGTTGGCTGGCTATGCATCCAGCCATCTTCTGGGCTGACCTACCTGTTCTTGCTAGAGCTCCAGAGAGTCTATATCTTCATATGGATATCAACATACATTTGTTGTTCACTGTGAAATTGATGGAATTAAGGCACCCTAGTCAAAACCCTCTGAGTCTCTTTAAGTTGCTAATTGTAAGTAATTACAGTTTGCTGATGTGTTTTCAGGATTCAAAATTGACTTGCATTATATGTAAAAGTATGATTAAACTATTGAAAATCAATACCATAAATGCAAATGCATTGGTGAATGTGGCTTCCACTGCAAAGCGCTTTAAGTGGTTGATAAGAGTAGAAAGGTGCTATGTAAGTGAAGTCATTCATCCTCAGAGGATGATCACTTGTGTTATTTCCTCTAGCACAAGGTCAGGACAAAGTTATTGCTGCACTGATGGTGAGCATAAAGAAATGAGCAAGACTTTCTATATGTTTACAGTTCTCTACAACATTCAGATTGTTAGATAGTCAGATAGTGCTCTGAACATTGCAGCCTCTTTGGGGAACTACTGAGGCTTTTGTCATTCAGGACAAATGCAAACAGTACATCAGTAACTTCATTAGTTTGAGAACAGTTTAAAAAAGGTTTAAAGTTAAAGCACTACTAGTGATGTCACTTTAACCAGACTTACCTTTCTATTTTTTAATCTATAAGATAATATATATATAATATAAAACAGGTAGCACAGACTCCAATTGTCATATAGTAAACCTAATTGTACATCTATTAGTACATTCATATTCAAATGAATTTTAAACTTTCCCTCAGTACTTAATGATTAATTTGGCTATCTGGCTTGTATTTTCATATTAAAGTAGTATTATGTCCCTTGAGCTGAGACTGCAGCGGCAGCGGTGGCCAAGAAAAATGCTGCCTCTCAACTCCAAAACAAAGAACTTAAAGTTATTAAGGGACATTGATTTTATTTTATGAATTTGCACACTGCTACAGAGGGAGCGCTCTCTCTTCCCCTCTTTGTCTGCATCCTTTTCTCTCACTCTCTTCCTCCCCATCTTTCATTTCAGTATTCACAGTAGACCATTCTACTACTTCTGGGACACTGACATCATGATAATTTATATGTACTGCTATATACCATATGAAAAGGTTGTATGGAAAGGTTTGGGTGCCCCTGGGTAAATTCCATATTTTCTTTATTTTTTAAGGAGGAGAAAAGATGTAAATACATCCCCTGCAGCAAACACACATCAAAATGAACCTTCCTTCTCATATTTTTGTAGAATTATTTTTCATTTCATTACCTTAAAAAAATTACAGTAATTTGGTGTGAAAGGGTTTAGGTACTCACCTAAGTTCATAGTTAGTAACCTCCCTTTGGCAGATATCACAGCTCGATTTAGGATTTTTCACCCACTCCTTTGCAGATCACTTCTTTATTTCTTCACGCTCTATTCTTTGGCTGTCTTGCAATATGTTTAAGATCGCCTTGAGTACAAGTGAGGGCCACTCCAAAAGCTTCAGCTTATTTCTTGAAGTTCATTGTAGAGGTTGAAATCTGCTTTGGATCACTGATCTGTTTGCAGAAGCCAGGCTCTTTTCAGTTCCACTTTCTTGACTGACTGCATGACATTTGCATTTACATTATTCCCTGTATCCATGCAATGTTTCCTGTGGCTCTGGCCACACACAACTGCGAAGAATGTTTTCACCTTTGGTGATTGTGGCCAAAGAGCTCAATTTTAACTTCATCTGTCCATAGCACATGCTTCCATAACAATTCTGGCTTATGCAGATGTTGCTTTGCAGAATTCAGACTTTTGTGTTGAGGGTATAGGGAAGTTTTCCCTCCATGCAGACCCTCCTCCATGCATCAGTGGAAGGGTGCACCAGTCCTGTCAGCTAAACCTTCCTGCAGGTTCTCTTAAGTTTTTGATTAACATTTTCATGGTTTTCCGGATCTTGCCTTGACTTCAAGAGTTTCCCATAACTGCCATTTCTCCATCACATTTCTGCTGATCAGAATTTCATCATTAGGAATAACTTGCAGTGTAATATAGGTACAGTTTAATAAAAATTATTAAAGGTTTATGAAGAGGAATGGAAACAGGAAATTTGAAAGAAGCCAAAGCTTAGAAATCACATTCAAATTAAACATTACTACTATGCAGAACCATATATAAAATGAAATTTACAGAGAATGCAAAGGTCTTTGTGTGCTCAGTGAAGAACTGGGACTTTGCCACTGGCAGATATAAAGATGTTCCTGAAGAGCAACACATTTTATGTGATCTTGTGGTTATTGAGGATGAATTTCATTTTGTATTTCATTGTTCTCTGTAAACTGATCAATGGAAATATTTGTTTGACAAGAATCCTGATTTGTTTTGGTTGTCTGATTATGATATGCTGAGTTGGCTTTTTAATGTGTTTTGGTGTACATTATGATTTGTCTTGTGGCCATCTAAGATTATTGTGAAGTGCAGAGTTTCAAGGCACTCAAAATATCAAATATATCTTAGTATTTTCAGTATTCTCAGTATGTTGAATTGGAACATTAATCAATGGCACCCTCGTGCGGTTTTGCTCTTGTCCAGAGTTCAACAGCTGGGTGACCACAAGGTGATAACATAGTTCAGTCCTGTGGGTAATTGTAGCAGCAGATTAAAACATCAGTATCTCCATGTCGAAGATGGTGGTGCCAGGTCTAGCATATGTTATTCTTGACACCTTTATTATAGGGTGAGAGGTTCCTGAGCATACCTGAAAAAGATGGGAAGGGCACTTAATCAGTCTGGAGAGTGTGCACACTTCAATCATAACCCACCGTTTGTCTTTTAGTGGTATCTGTGATGAAGAAGAATTCTGTCCTTGCTGCAGAATTCTCAAAAAGGTTTGGCTTATCCTCTAAATGCACAATCCATGATTATAATAGTGATCTCTCTCTAAGTATAGATTTAAATGTTACACACACACAGTATATTAATATAAACAGTATATTAACATATAGGTTAGGGTTAGAGGGCTCTGTATAAGTTGAAGCACCTTAGTGGCACAAGCCTGTCAACCAGCTAACAGAGCAATGCAACACTTGAGGCGTGACATGACTGTTAACTGAGTTGGGGGGCTTCTTTTGTCAGAAATGGTTTGGGGATTCTTCTCACATTGCTCAAGAGGAATCTGCAGCTTCTGATTGTTGAGGCAATGTGGGGAGAGAAGTCCAGTCAGTTGTCCGGGAACACAACTCAGTTCTTGGTCCCTAGAGCCACGTACGCATTCTCCACAGTGATTGAAAGGTACTATGGTCTTCACATAGCAATAGAAGAATAGGATATGCAGGAGTCCTAGTGAGAACAGGAGGGTAGAATAAGAGACTAACCAGAATTATAACTACCGTAAAACTTCAATTAGGAGCCAAGTCCGAATTAAACACCAAGTCCCTTTTAGTGGCCTGCTGTGGCTACACATTTTGTCAAAAGGTCTCAATTAAACACCCGGTTCTTTGGATGTATTGTAGGGAGAGTGAACAACGTTCATGTTCAAAAACCATGGTGGCAAAGAGAAAAAGGTACAATGTGAAATTTAAACTGTCTGTTATCAAATTTGTTCTTGCAAATAAGGGTTTAAACAACTATGGTAACCTTCAACTTTCATCCTTTCTAAAGTACACTGCTCAAAAAAATTAAAGGAACAGTTTTTTATCAGGGTATGGCATGAATTCAGTTGCACTTTTCTGATAATGATTTGGTCAGTTAAGTGGCAGAGGGGGTTGTTAATCAGTTTCAGCTGCATTGGTGTTGATGGAATTATCAACAGGTGCTCTAGAGGGGCAACAATGAGACGACCCCCAAAACAGGACTGGTTTTGCACGTGGAGGTCATTTCAAGTTTCTCCCTCTTGATCTTTTTGAACTGGTTTTCCACTAGTGTTGGCTTTAGCTAGAGTCATTATCACGACTGGGAGCATGAGGCGATTTCTTAACCCTACAGAAGTTGCACAGATTGTCCAATGCCTCCAGGATGGCACATCCACGCGTGCCGTTGCAAGGAGATTTGATGTGTCTCCTAGCACAATCTCCAGAACATGGAGGAGATTCCAGGAGACAGGCAGTTAATCTAGGAGAGCTGGACAGGGCCGTAGACAGTCCTCAACCCATCAGCAGGACCGATATCTGCTGCTTTGTGCAAGGAGGAACAGGTTGAGCACTGCCTGAGCCCTACAGAATGACCTGCAGCAGGCCACTGTGTGAATGTTTCTGCCCAAACAGTCAGAAACAGACTTCATGAGGGTGGCCGCAGGGCGCGACGTCCTGTAGTGTGCCCTGTGCTCACTGCCCAGCACCGTGGAGCTCGATTGGCATTTTCCATAGAACACCAGAATTGGCATGTCCGCCACTGGTGCCCTGTGCTTTTCACAGATGAGAGCAGGTTCACCCTGAGCACCTGTGATAGACGTGAAAGGGTCTGGAGAAGCCAAGGAGAATGCTATGCTGCCTGCAACATCATTCAGCATGACCGATTCGGTGGTGGGTCAGTGATGGTCTGGGGAGGCATATCCATGGAGGGACGCACAGACCTCTACAGGCTAGAGAACAGCAGTCTTACTGCCATTAGGTATCGGGATGAAATCCTTGAACCCATGGTCAGACCCTACGCTGGTGCTGTAGGTCCTGGGTTCCTCCTGATGCACAACAATGCCCGGCCTCATGTGGCAAGAGTGTGCAGGCAGTATCTGGAGGATGAAGGAATTGATACAATTGAATGGCCCTCACGATCACCTGACCTAAACCCGACAGAACACCTCTGGGACATAATGTTTCGGTCCACATCCACATCGGCTGCTCCTCAGACTTTATAGGAGCTCACTGATAGCCTTAGACAGATCTGGGAGGACATCCCACAAGACACCATCCGTCGTCTCATTAGGAGCATGCCGCAATGTTGTCAAGCATGCATACAAGCACGTGGGGGCCACACAAGATATTGAAAAGCATTTTGAGTTGCAGAAATTGAATTTTGGCAAAATGGACTAACCTGCCACATAATTTTTTCACTTTGATTTTTGGGGTGTCTATATATTGAGCCTTCTGTAGGCTGAAAACTTTTATTTCCATCAAAAGATGTGACATCCTTTTGTTCCTAAGACATTAAACTGTCCATATCAGTATAGATATCCAACATATTATTTTTTCACATTGAAATCTGATGTGTTTTCAAAGTGTTCCTTTAATTTTTTTGAGCAGTGTATTTTGATATGGGTCTCTCTATCTCACTCTCTCACTCTCTCTCTGTGCACAAGGTTGGACTTGATGCGCTGTCTCTCAGAGCTAGGTCAAATGAATGATTCTCAATATGTTATTTGATAGCCTGGTAATATTTATACGAGTAATATTCATACTGGTTTAAATAATCAATTTGAAAGTATTTCCCATCGTTGCTGTGCACAAGTTTTGTGCAAAAGGAGTTAAAGGCCTGTCCCATGTAGATGCCTTTCCCAAATATAAGCCAATTGAATTCAGTCACTGAGGCAAATAAAGGCCCAGGCTATTAATTGAAGTTTTAGGGTATGTGGGTACTTGATACAGGCATTTTCTCCTTTAATGTATGTATGTATTTAATGTATGTATATGTAAAATATATGCGCATAATGTGCAAATAACATAACTTTCTAATTAGGAATATGTTGTTGATGTAGGATAGGGGCTTTGCTGCTGGCGCTCGTCTGGAGATAATGGCGGGAATATAACAGTTCAGGTTAACTGACATGGGGTTGTATGGGGAAGTTATCCATAATCAGTGTTTTACCTGCAGTAAGTTGCAAGTGGCCAGTAGGGGAAGCTTCTGACAATGGAATTATCTCAGGCCCACATGATAATCAAAAGACTGTCTTCGCTGCTAATTGCTGACAGTGAAGGTGTGGGAACATTCTGTGTGAGCTTGTGACAAGTGTCAGCACCTCTTTTCAGTTATTTATGCTAAGTTAAGCTTGTCATAATTGTTTTTATATTCCAAAGATATCGATGTAGTTGGAGATCATTTTATGATACGTGTTCAACAAGATCGCATGAGGTTTCATAATGCAGTGCTGTATTTAAAAGAAAGAAATTGTGGGGGATGGGAGGTGGGATGGATTGTTGAGCTGGAGGGAGCACTGTATTGAGAGTTGTCTAACCAGAAGGAAGGGCTGATTAAGCAACTGTTGTTGCCTGTAGTATTGCACCAAGAGGTGCTTACTCGCATGCATACAGATCATGGGCACCAAGGGGTTGAAAGAACATTCAAATTGGTTGGAATTCGTTGTTATTGGCCAGGAATGTTTAAGGATGTTGAAATCTTCTGTAAAGTTTGTGAACATTGTATTGTCTCTGAAGTGCCACAGCCAAGGATAGTCACAGCACTAGGGAGTTTGTTTGCCTTAAGACAGTTGTAAGTATTTGCAGTGGACATCACTGAGCAGAAGAGGAGGTGGGTTCAGTATTTGACTGAGTTGGTGTATGCTTATAACACCATTGAACATCAGATTGCTGGCTATTCCCCATACTTTCTTATGTTGGGAAGGGCCCCTGTGAACCCAGTGGACATCTGCCTGGGAAAGGATGTTTATGATGTTTAGGGTAATGTTCATGAATATGTTGAGGAGCATCAGAGGAGATTTTGCCATGCCTACTATTTGGAAGAACTTAGAGCAGAAGCTGAAGCTTGTAAAAGGTACACGTGGCCATCAAATTTACATGAAGTTTACATTACACTAGTTGATACTTGGTCATGTTTACAAATAACAAAAAACAAAAACACACAAATTTTTAATTTTTCATTCACATAAAATGTTGTTCCTTACATTTCATTTACATTTATACATGTTATTATTGTTGATATTGTAAAGAATATTACAAAATCTAAATACAATCTGTGCATTTTCTTTGTGCACAATAAAAAACGTAATATAATAATATATAATGTATAATATATGATATATAATACTACAATGATATTATAATATAATTAGCATTTTTGTCCCAGACAGGACAAAATGTGTGTCTTCTTTGCCAAGTATGTCCTCTCTTGTGTTCCCTCTCATGGCCTTCACCTTGTCGTGGTGAGTGGGCTTTAAATTGAGATGGGCTGCCTGCGTTGAAATGTTGGTTACATTTGTTCTGTAGCTGAAGGAAGAGAACCTCACAGAGACTTGTTCTTTTCATCAACCTTTTCATTTACGCGGCACTGTGGTTAATCAATGCCCAATCTTTTTACTTACACCCTCATCAGGGGACAAACAGGAATAGAGGGTTGAAAACCATATCTGAAACATTTTTAAACATGACAAAGCGTCCTATGGGATAATTACATCGTTCAGTAATCAAGCCATCATCAGTGTCGTTTTTATTGTTACCTGTTTGCTTTACACCCTAAAAACTTATGTTCACCTCCGTTTTCAATTGCTGCTAATAATTGCATTCTGACTGTTAAATGCTCTGAGACTTTGTTATGTATTTTATTATTTAATTCTTTTTAATGTGTTTATACTTATTACTCATTAATTTTTCTATGCTGAATACTTTTTATCTAGCTTTCTGTTAGGCACTTTGAATTGCTTCTGTGTATGAAAATCCCCCTCTTGCTTTTACATGCTATGGCACCATCTTGTGGTTAAATTAAAACACATCAATCCAGCCAAAAACAAATTCCAGTAATAATTTTCATGCTGTTTGGTTTGATCAAACCTCCAGTTTAAAAAAATGGATTAACAGAGCAGGTCTGTGTGCGGTCATTCTCCTTCAACTTCTTAAGTGTACCAAGTCTCCAAGCACCAGCATAATGATGATGTGGTGATTCTTCATTTGATTCATCTGTTGTACAAGTTACACAAGTCCCAGAACACGTAACGCTTTCAGGTGTTATACAGTGATTTTTTTCAGTTATGTAACCCACTCTTGGGGCGCAATACTCTAGATTCGGGAGGAGCTGAGTGCAGGGTGGAATGACCATAAACACACAGTTCATACCACTTATGACTTAATTCTCACTCGTTTTCAAACCTCAACGTGGGGACACGGAGCAATGTCCAGCTCAATGTGGCAACTTGAAGGCTTGGAGAAAGTCGAAAGCTTCGAGAAAGTCAGGAGCTTTGAAGAAGTGGAGGTACTCGGATGTGCTCGGAGTGACTCGGAGTGATTCGTCTCCCTCGTCTCATCACAACCCCTCCCCTCTCTCATTCACACACTCACAAATTCAAACATTTAAAACTTTATTAATTCCTTTTTTTTTTTTGATTTGTCTTAACCCATTTTTCAAGTGGGTTACAGTTACATAAAACAGTTTTTTTTTTATTACATGATCAACCTAAGTCTGTGAGAACCCACAGTGTTTGTTTTAACACTGAGTTTATTGAATACTTATTTTTTTTCCTGATCTACAAACTCTGTCATTACAATCACACTAATCAAATCGTTGCTGCCTGTTCCAGAAGCTTGCATCAGTTACATCACACATTCACAAACTAATCCTTGGGGCACCAATCATGACATGGTCATGTAACAGTTATAAAAATTATGCATAAACAGGAATTTAATCAGATAGTGACAAGAACTCTCTGCTTTGTCATGCTTTTGTTTTTAAACATCCGTATATAAAGCTGTCTTTAACTTTATTCTAATTGTCCTATGTAACAAATAGTTCGCCTGTCGGGCATACAAAAAATGATCAGAACTGTAGATTGAAAAAAATGTAACTCAGTTAGAAAACAGAGCAGTAAAGAGTCTGAAGTTTGTCCCAACAGCGTAAGCATTACATTTAATTAGTAATGTTTTTTATTATTATTTTTCTTTATGTATGTGATCACAGAAGGTGACCTAAGATTCACACCACTGTGCCACCAGTGACAACATGAATGACTCATCCCATGTGTAATACTTGACCACTGTTAAGTACAATGTAGTCACCACTGTGACTACACTTGGAGATGGACAAGTTAATACTGATCCTTTCGTATATGTTGCCCTTTACATTTATTGGCATGAACTTTAATTCAGTTTTGTGATTAAGAATCTCAGACAATTATAGCTTACAGCTTCTGTTCTCAACACCAACTAAATGTAGAGCCAGAGGGGGTGAGAAGAGAGTTTCCTTTGTTTTCTGTGAGAATTAATGTGATTTTGGGTGCTGTCATCTCAGTCCCCAGCGACCTCTCTTTTCTTGATGTGTTGGAGAGCATCTGTCATGGAGGTCCCTGGTCTGTCAGTCTCAGACAGAGGCTTGCTTGTCACTTGTAATTTCCAGTGCCATATTCAATCTTTAGAGAACCTCTGTTTTTGTCATTCATGCCAATATTGATTCTGACAACTGGGTGGAGGGTGGGGAATGGGGGCTTTTGTCTCACTCTGCTCAGTGTATATCTGGTGGAGAGTGGGAGTGAGAGTAGATGTAACCAGAGGAATTAATTTTTTTAATTCATGCCTGGTTGTGGTGTAATGTACAACTACATGTCACATTTGCTTGCATGTTAGAAGAGTTAGATCCCATTTCAATGTTGCACAGAAAAACACCTCAACTCACCACAGACAAACTAAGGATTATCTAGGTTTGTTTTTCATGACCTCTCACTGATTTCAAATCAAATCAAGCTGTGTACTGTGGAAAGAATTAATGGTCGAGGCTCTGCCCTCTCACTCTCACCACCCACATTTCTACAAGAGAGTGCAATCTCCAGAGGTGTTCTCATCAAACTGAACCACAACCAAAGTGATCTCAGCTTGGTTCATCTGTAAACTCTCCCCTAATAGAAACTGTTTGTGACGATTTATTTCGAAAGAGGTATGACCAGTGGGGAAACTCTAATTCAGCAATATGGCATTCAGTTGACCACTGGTGGAATTATGATCACTCAGTCAGTCAGTCAGTCAATGAGTCAGCTACATTCACAATTACAGGGCATGCCTTGCTGTTGTGGTCCAGCCCAAAAAAAACATCCCTGCCGCCTAGCTGCCCTGTTGGTTTTTTACTCACCACAGATCCTTTGACATAAATTTGATTTTCAGGTAATGTGTTGGTAATTTTCTGAGTAATCTGTTGCACTCCCTAAAGCTGGTGTGTGAACTTGTATTGAGTATTGTCAAATTCAAATTTTTGAAATGTTTCAACTTTGAAAATCAGAAACACTATGTTTGCCTCATGTTGAATATTTTATATTCATGCATTAGGCCTGTGTAGGACCAGTAATATTTGTATGCTGTTCACAAATAGCCTAATGGCTACACCATCTGTTGTACATCAGCTGTTCTAGGAGACTGATTACAAAAGAAACAACTGGCACATGGACAACTTGCAAAGTGTGGGAATAGTTGTCAAATTTTCATGTGCATATGGAGTAAGGAAGAAGGAAATTAAATTAAGAGTATAAACACCTCTCCAGGAACCAGGGCATCACTGGGCAGCAGTACTAAAAGAGAGAGGCTGATGACAGCTTTTCCTCTTCATACTGGGTAGTGCATAAGGCCTCCACCATCTCTCCAGGTCTCGCCCTGGTTCCATCCCTGGTTCTTAATTTCTTCCTCTATTGTCTTCCTGCAAGGCTCCTTGAGCCTGCCTTTGTTTCTCCTGCTGTTTGTAGTCCGTCTGAGGGCTACTTTTGGCAGTGACGTAGTAGCATGTGCAGCACATGTCCATCTACATTACTGCAACTGGACTTCCTGGGTGATGGGTCTTGTGACTGTTCTTTTGTGCAGCTCCTTGTTGGACATTGTGTTGGGCCAGTAGATGTTAAAGATTCTACTGAGACATCTGCTCTGCATGTCTCTGAGATTGTTACGGATGGTCTTCATCATCTTCCATCATTGTGCACCATACAGTACCAAGCTCAGGACATTGCTCCTGAACAGCCTGATCCTGGTGTTGGTGCTAATGTTCCTTGCTATTCAGCTATTCTTCTTAGTGCTGCAAAACTTGGCTGGCCTCTAAAACCTTACTATGACATTCTTCTTCAGTGTCTCCATTTGTGCTCATCTTGGGTCCAACATGCAAACTTTATCTTATACTTCATGCAAACGTTATCCATGACCATTCCACAACCTTACCTGTGTGTTTATTATTGTAACCATGATGACTAACCCAAGCCCGAACCCAAACCACAATCTTTTCCTAAACCTAGCTGTAAAGGTTCTGTGGTGGAATGGCCTTTACCTAACTTAGGATGGCAGCAGCCACTGAGACATACAACCAACAGGAAGAAACACAGCATCCAAACTTTAGTAGAGCTCTGTTTTGTTTTGTTTTTTTTACTTAATTGGTATGTTACACACAGCTATATTTACAGTGCTGGAGAGTAACATGGATCCCCCGTCTCTCCACAACCAGGACAAACACAAACTGACATCCACCCAGTATATAAAGGCTCCCACATTAACCATTACAAATAAAAAAAGGGTGGTGTCTATAACAAGGGGCGGCAGTAAGTATACACATTATGTACAGTAACTAATATTTACCTTAACACAGTTCTCCAAAAACAACGTAATGATATCTACATTTTATTCAGACTAGCTTTACCAACCCCAAACAAAGCAAACAAACAAGTATTTTTTGTGCTTAAACCTGACCAAACCATGACTGTTCCACAACATTAACCACATGTTCATTATTACCATGACAACAAAGATCCAGTACACCTGTCGCTGTGACACTCCTATGTGTGGTGTTGTTACCTTGATGACAAAGATCCGGGATGCCTGCCTCTGGTATGCTCCTGTGGGTCGTATCCTGTGGTAGGTACAAGCGACCTCCAGTATATGGTCGTTTAGGTTGGAGGTTTGGTGTAATAATTCCTATCATTGCCTCTGTGCAAAGTGTGTTTTAGAATTAGTTTGTGGTTGTTTTTCTATGGATTCTTGAATTATATGTGAAATCAAGCAGATCACTATAATCATCTGAGCTTGTTTCTTACCCTGTATAATTTATGTGTCAGGGTTCACTGGCTGAAATAATAAATTACAACAAATTGCAGTGCTATAATGATATGAGTGTGTAGTTGCCATGTTTTGTGTCTCTGTGAAGGTGCACAACAGTTCAGATCATACGTCTGGCCTCTGCATGGTGTGTGCATGTGTGTGTGTGTGTGTCATGTGGTGTTTTCCTCTAATGAGAACTGGAACTCAGCATGAATGCAGATGCCAGGGCCTCTAGCCTGAGCATCCTGTTCATTGTCGAAAAGTACTTGCTCTCCATTTGTAGCTGTGGGCAGATGGTCATTACATCATGGAGTCTGAGCTGGAGATGGTCTGTGTGCATGTGTATATGTACAGTCTGTCAGTGAGACATGTGTTTTCCTGGCCAACTGGCTGTATATTGGTGGGGCTTGGTGGAGGTTGTTAGGAGGCTAAGAGGAACATTGCTCATCTACTTTTCTGCATGGTGTCACTTCCACATGTGTTTCAGGATGTTTGAAGACACTGAACTGCATCCAGTCTGGTAGGGTGTATGTATTGACACAGCCTAGTTTCCTAGGAATTATTTCCAAGTATTCTGTGTTCTGAACATTTAATAAGAGCATTCATTACAGATCAGTAGTGTATGGTTCATTTAGTGCAGCACTAAGAATGTGGGGGTTGGGGCCAATATTCCTGTCTCACTCTATTGTCTGTAACCCATGTCCTAATAATCAGAGTTGACATTTTTAGTATTTAACAATCACCACAATTTTTCACCTTAACAAAGGGGGGTTACCTAATCATAGCCACACCAACTAGTACATCCATAGATAAATGTAGATTAATACAAATTTATGCAATCTATGCATTATTTCTTTAAATCAAATTTGTCTTTAATTCTCACAATGTCTTTTTAAAAAATCACTATATTTGACATGATAAAATCAAATTCAGAGTAATAGTTAGGAGCCAGGGTCAAATAACCCTTTCACTGCAGAAGTCCTGCTTGATTCTTCTCCTGCAGGATTTCCAACTAGACATGTCGTCCCTCTCCTATCGGCTCCTGCAGACTTTCTAGGACAGTAGATGGCATAAGTGTTTAAACAAAATCTTTATAATCATCTACAGTATATGACCATTCTAAAAAGAAACAAAAAGCGATCAGTGACAGGACAGTGAGTGAGTGAATTAGTACCTGAGCATTAAATAAGATTAAACTTTCACTTGCTACTTCATTTGGAGAATATAGTTCACTGGAAGACAGTCACATCCATTGTTAATCCCACTAAATGGTTCCTGGTGCACTGATTAAGCATGTTGTAGTGAGCATCAGCTTTGTCAAATTGACCGTGTGTTTTTAACCATTGATACTGATGCTAATCACAAATTCCTCATTCTATCATAATCCACAATTTCCATCAGTTACAATAACAGTGTTTTAAGCATAATAATTTATCCAAGAAAAAAGAAAGACAAAACAAAGGAATGTGACAATCAGAAAGTCAAAGACAAGTTGTAAACAAACCTGTTTACAACAAACTAGTTTGTACAAAGTGAAGTCAAACTGTGTCTAAAGGCAAAAGTGTTTATACTTGTTTGACATTAAAGGTGGCGTGAAATGCTTGCAGTCATTGAGAGGGACACAATGGCTCTTATAAATTTTCTCAACAGGCCTTCATGGTGTTGAATGTATATTGAGTGAAGCTCAAACCTTAGAAATGTTCTCACCTCCACACACTTGCGAACAGAAACATATTTTTTTTTCTAACTCTTTACTGTTTAAAAACAGTTTAAAAACATCAATTTCAAGGATTAGTCAATTCCATTTCCATAATTAATGCTACAGGAGTGCATAGTCATACATAATTTTTCTTCACTCTTGGAGAGTTTGTTTAGCACTGGGCATTTCTGTTGATCATACATGTCTTTATATAAAAAAAATATTTTCAAGTATACGCATTATTATATGCAAGTATAATAAGCAGTATACACAAGGGAAGTTGTGATAAAATGATGCAGCCATGCTAGCATGTTTTCGTAGTTTTTTTTAACTGACTATTTTCTTTGTAATTTTGCTGTTAGCATCACTTTCCACTTTCCATTTTCTGTCCATGCTGCTTGGTCATTAGATTAGATTTGGTTTGAGTCTCAGACTGTGGGTGCTGTGGCGTTGTGCAGTCTAATGGCTGATGGCACAAAGGAGCCACCCCAGCACTGAGGCATGTTGCTGAATGAGTCTGTGACTGAACATGCTCCTGAGCTGTCTCAATTCAGGACAGAGGGGATGAGAGGGGTTGTCCATAATGGCTTTCAGCTTTCCTCTCATCCTCTTCTCTGTCACTGCCTCCGCACGGTTAAATTCCATCCCCATCACAGAGCTGGCTGGTTTGTTAGCGCCGCGGCTCCCTATGCCTTACTACAGCAAAGAAGACAACACTGGCCATTACAATAAGGTAGAACATCCACGGCAGCCTAATGTTAACATTAAAAGACCTGAGCCTTCTCAAAAAGAATAGTTTGCTCTGTCCCTTCTTGTAGAGACCCTCAGTGTTGTCCGAAAAGTCCAGTTTATTGTTGAGTACCCAAGTACTTGTAACTACCCACCATCTCCACCCCCTCTTCACTGATGACAGCAGGGGCAGGGGGTCTCCTTCTGCATCAGAACTCCATCACCAGCTCCTTGGTTTTCATGATCCTATAAAGCCCTCCCCGGGTCTCTACTATTGTGTTCATGACATGTGTGATGACAGGCAGAGATGACGGCCTACAGTTCTGAGTGACTGTAGCTGCCCCATGTTGTTTTCACTTTGATTTTCCCTTCTCTTTTTGAATTTTATTTCTGGTGTGACACTCTGGGCCAGACTGTAGAAACAAAATAAAGTATATAGCACAACTTCACCTGCTTCCAAGGTGCATGGAGAAAGGAAAAGGCCCAAGGATGACCCTGATGAAGGCAGCAGGCCGAAACATGTTGGTCAAATAAAGCTGTTTACTACAAGTGTTGCCGGAGTTTTGACCACTCTAGGCCAGGCCACCAGGAATTCTCTTAATGCTCCCATTATCCTTTGTTGGACTACTGGTTTTGGAAAGTTACAAAAATTGTCAGATGCAGCCACTGATTCTGACAATGAAAAGTGTCAGGAGCATTGATGTTGTGACACACAAACACTTCTTTTGAAGCCTTGATGAAGCTTTTTGACTTAATCCAGATTAACTAACCTACTTTAGTTAAGGGGTAGAACCAAAAGTGTAACGTTTGTAATAATTGTACGTTTGTAATAATTGTACAAAATTGTACAGAAAAACTGCACACACATTAAAATGAAGTACCGTCAGTGAAAGTTAAATCAGGTCTATAAATGAGAATGGATCTGAGATCTAAGTTGTGTGTAAAGAGAATTGCCATGTACCAACACACAGTAATGTCAGGTATGTTGGGCATTCCCCCATATTATTTTTCATTGTTTTGGTTTATCATAGTGTTCATTCATAATCTGATTTACTCTCACTTGATGTTCATTTGCAATAACCACTGTATTACTTTATGGTTACAATGAGTAAAGCTCACAGAGGTATTTCGGGCAGTTTAGGGACCTTGACCTTGACCTTTGACAAACAAATTCTAACTAGTTCATCCTTAAGTCCAAATGAATGTTTGTGTTCGAGTTTGAAGACGTTTCTTCAAGGTGTTCCTAAGATATAGTGTTCAGTAGACTGGGATGGATGGATGGACCGAAAACCTATAAACATGATGCCTCCAGCCCTGGCTGTCACTGGCACGGAGGCATAACGAGCTTGTCACGAATCTTAACACATGATGCACCAACCAAACTAAACCAAATTACTAACGGCACCCAATGCGCACCAGGGCCCAACCAGCTGATCAGCACGCCATGTGCCAAATCAAACAGGTAACAAAGCTTTCCAACGATCAAACAAACACAACGTAACTTTACTTAATTGTAGACGAGCCCCCACTTTGTCACAGCCTGGCTCTCACAGCCATGACAAGAAGGGAGACACACCATGCCAACGTCAAACAAGGATGTTTATTAAAGGATCAAAGCAATAAAATCATGATTCCTAACAAAACCCAACTCATGGAGTGTGACAATCAGTAAGTCAGTGTGAAGTGTATGTTGTGTGAGTGGACATGGGTGTAAGTGTTGCAAGGTGCACAAAACAAACAAATGAACAACAGAAGACCTAAAGCAGCTCCCAACACCACTGGAGATGCCAACAAAGAAAGGAGGAGCAAGAGAGACATGAGCAACAGGAAGTGCCTTTTATAGGCTGGTGAACACTGGGCCCAGGTGTCACCAGTAGGCACAAACGACCAGAGGTGTACAATACCATCACCAACAATAGGGGTCGCCACAGAGCTGCACACCCTCTCACAAGTTGAGGCAATGACATCACATGCAAAAATTGAGGGATTTTTGTCTGTTTAACCTTGAAAAACTTAAGACAGTCAAAATGTTGGTGGGACATTCTTGAAAAAAATCACACATCAACTTGCTGGTTTCAGGACAATCATCAAATATTTTTGTAACTGATTTTGCATATTTTGAAAGATATAGTGATAGACTTCTGAATTGACCACAGATTGCAGAGAGGCAAACGGTGGATGTGCTGAAGAAATTTCAGCTCACTCAGACTAGGTATAAGTTTGGAAGCTTGGAACTCTGTCCACCTTTCTGTAAAAATCTTCATACACCACTGGCACCACTTTTTTCCCTTTGTCATTATGGGTATTGTGTGTAGAATTTTGAGGTAAAAAATGAATTTAATCCATTTTGGAATAAGGCTGTAACATAACAAAATGTGGAAAAAGTGAAGCACTGTGAATACTTTCCAGATGCACTGTATTTATGGTTCCAAACTGTGAGGTGGCAGTGGTGTTGGGGGAAGGTGCAGTGGGGTCATGTTACTGGCTAAGTGTGGTAAAAGACCATGGTGTCCTGCTTTATGAGAGAAATATGTTCTTCACAGGTCGCTGTTGTTGGTGCAGCTGAGTTGGGGGCCAATGGCTGCTGTGTTTCACACTGTACACAATGTATACACATATATGAATGAATGCACATATGATATGAATGCATGTTATACTGCTTGGGAAACATGCTTGGTAAATATTTTAACATGTTTTATTTGTTCCTTTCAAGAACATTGTGAATATCACAATGGAATCACAATAGAATCTCAGAAGTGTACAGGCCATAGCATTGTAGTGGTACTTGTAGTAGCAATAATGCAGTGTATAAATAATATTTTATAAGTAAAAACCCTGCATTCAAAATTGTACATAAATACAAGTACAGTATTCAAAGCTAAATGTACTAAAAGTATAAAAAAGTAAACGTACTTGTTCAGGTAGCACGTCAGTGAGAATAATATATTATTACATAATCTTTTTAACATTCAAGGTCAACATGTAACTATCCTTAAAGTATTTCATACATTGTTGAGAAATAATTGCATAGTATTTTATGATGTACTGATTATACACTTACCCAGTTTAGTAGGTGCACCCAGGTAAAATCAAGCCTAAGGGACTGCATGAGAATTAATGGGGGCTAGGGGGCATCATAGAAGGAGGGTTATGTTTGTTTATCCTTTTTGCTGTAATATAGCTGTTTGGAGTGCATAGGGAGGGTCTTGTAACAGTCTCATCTCATTTACTTTCCTCAGCATAATCAATTAGTCGCTTTATTATTATTATTATTATATTCTGATATTTACTCTGGAATGCCAAGCTGATATTTCTTCCCAAAAGGTCATCAGCAAGTTACCTTAAAAACTGGAAGAATTAGAAGGGAAACACAGTTTCACCAGAGTTCCTTTGCTGACTACTGTATTTTCTTTTAAAAGGATTGTGGAAACAACTTGGAAGATTTTTGGTGGGGGGTGAGGGGGGCTTCACAGGGACTGTTCCCATACAATTATCCTGTTTCCATTTGTGGTCATTTGATTAACAATTAATTTGTGAAATACACCATGTTATCACAATAAAAGATAAATTAATACAGTTGTTACAATTACATTTTTACAGGGCCATGGGATTACTTAATAATGCAGGGTGCAGTTGATAATGCACTGTAGTGGTTCAAAGTACCAATCTGCAAACAACTCGACAATGAAACTGTAACTTCTGGGGCCCTTGAGATCTGAGGCCCCAAAATAGTCCTAACTTAATGGTAACACTGAGTTTCCAATTTACGTCACAGCTCAAATTTTATCAAAGTAGAACTTAATGTATTAATGAAATGCCCACATGTATCTTTAAAGCTATGTGTCGTAATTATTCCTCCAAACACCAAGAAGGAACTTTGTACTAAAGGAAGATACCCACTAGATATGTCTGAGTAAGCTTGCAGAAACCTCATCAAGTTCATACAATCTAGAATCCATTTTCACGCAGGAGGATGACTGTGGTCTTTTAGTGTGACATTATGAAGGGATCACTGCAGCAAGTATGAACAGGAGGGACACTTACAGCAATCGATGACTAAGTGTGAATTTGGGTTTTGAAATAATGAATTAAGAAACTTGGGAAGAACTTTGATGTTATCATTAAAAACAGCATAGTTTTTGTTTAGTTTTTTTAATTATCATATGCACTGTGTAACCTTTATGCAGTGTGAAAGGTGTGTGAGAAGAGTGGTCTGTGTGAGCATGAGAGATATATAAATCAGTCAGATTTACCTGATAGATAAAACACGTGTTTATTTACACAAATATTTTCAAATACTAGTCTTCTACATAAGAACATAAAAATATATACAGTGATGTAGGGACTCAAACTGCTCTGTTCGCAGGTCAAAGTATTTTTTGTAAGTATTTTCTGATTTATTTGCAAGGTTTTGAAATGGAAAAAAAAAACATTATGCGTATGTACTGCAGGGTCTAAAACTTACACTTTCAAATTCTGACACTAAAACACTGCACACAACGCCTTCAAGTGCTGTTCAACATTTCAACTTCAATACTTCCCTCAACATGGTGGAAAAGTCAATAAACTGTATTACTCATCACTAAGCTCAACTATGTCAGAACACTAATAGCACTTCAGTCACCTGGAGATGATTATTTTATCATGCTGTCATCTTATTCACTAAAACCCACATTTTCAACTTGCATCAGGGCATCTCCCTAACTCCCATAAAATAAAACTAGGTTTGAATCTCTTCTTCCAACCATCTGGGTAAACTTTGGTTATATCTTGGAGTAATTCAAAAAAGCCACTTGAAGCAATTCAAGGATCTGAAAAGCAGCACGTTTGAGAAACTTTCTTTGAGAACCTGAATGAACTTTACCTGGTTTCTTAAGAGATCAGAGTACAGCACTGGAGTTGATCAAACCACTTGATGGTAATGAACCTTATCCACAACATTTCAATACAAAACAATTTAATAATGGATGACATGACGGGGAATCACATTATCAAAAGAAGACTCGTGATCTGGTGTGGTAAGAAAGGCAAGACACTACTCTGGCAGAGAAAGTGTTTTAGTGTCATTGTGTTCACACATAGCTGGAGCACAGGACAGCACCAAACACTTCCAAAATGCTGTGATATGGAGGGTGTTCAGACTCATCTTGGGAGGTAAATTAAGTGTTTTCATCAGATCTTGTTCTTGACAATGCTGCAGTAGGAAACTACACAGGATGTGCTTTTGGTCCTGGTGGCCAGCATCTCTTTCCTTTGCGTTCTGCTGATGTACCTATTGACCAGAGCCTTCATTATCCAAACTAAAACACGCAGGGGGTTGATGAGACCCAAATCAGCCATGGACAACACTCACTCTCAGACTCACCACACACAAACATACACCGATGTATTCACTACAACCTGTGGGAAAATGGAGGGAATACCTGTATATTTCAGTTACACAGAACATTCATTTCAGATGTCAGGTTAACATGTTCGTTCAAGGAAGAAAAGGAATGCAGAAACATCTTTTTTTTACTTAGACGACAGTGTCCTTCAGCCAGGAGCTGGTGAGGCGCAGTGACACTGAGCTGACCGGATGTGGTGAGGGCTGGCAGAATGGCACCTGTCTAGTTCTTCACCCAAGCTGGGCGGTGGTGGAGGTGGGAGGGATGAGGAGGGGTGAGTGTGGAAATAGATGCGGTGTCACTGTGGGGCACCAGCAGCAGCGGGCACTGGGGTGCTCAGGGCATTGGTGGCAACAGACAGGACTGGCGTGCCAGTGAGGGGGCCCAGGGCAGTGGAGGCTGGCAAGGCAGAGATACCTGAGAAATTACAGCCACAGAGATCATTAGATCATTAGAAAACTGGCACAACAAACTGTATCCTCAGCTGCCAGACAAATTAAATATGCAAAGAGGGTGTGGTGAACCAAGACCAGGAATATATGATGAACCCATATATCATGTCATTATGTTTGGAAATTCAGAATTATAGATATCCTGTCAACTACCCCCTAATGCAGCTGAAAACACAAGAGTCACATGTCAGCGCTGTGTGTGGCTTCATTCCAAACACAGTCAGCACTGTTTCAAAGTTCGCAGTAATTCCAGTTTTACAGAGTAAAAGGTAGGCAGAAGACAACAGCAATCTAGTCTGAGTTTAATTAGCAGTGTAATGTTGTATATAAGGTTAGTTTCCTGCTCATTTCATCAGAAATTCTAATACGTTCAGTTCAGCAGTACAGCAGAAATGTATTACAGAAAGATCCAATGACGGGAGAAAAACTACTAAGATTAGCATACATCTGGTGTTGCATTTACTGCTGTACTGTCCAGTCTGAACTCTAACTTCTCACTCTCTGCCTACTAATTTACACAAAGGAAAGTGACAGAAATGTGCTAGTTGTTTTATTTCATGTATTGTTGTATTGTTTACCATAATTTTATCCTGTGAATGAATACATTGTGACACGGCTGTATGTAATGGTGTCTCTAGATGGTTCTTGTCTTAAAAGGAAACCAATTAGATACCTGTGTTCTTTTTCTTTTTTCTATATTCTCTAGCTTTTTTATATATTCTATTGTTGTCTCATGTCTTATTCATTAATAAGACAAAGGTAGCTCTTATCGATAACTTGATTAATCGATGGAATAATCCGTAGAATACTCAATTACTTAAATAATCGACAGCTGCAGCCCTACTTTATGTATAAAATAGTGATGATAATGCAGTACCTGCTATGCTACATGTGCCTATGTTAAGAGATGAGTACAGACACACTGCTTGCATGAGACGCAGGTCTACTGCGTCTCATGCAAGCATGTGTGACAGGATCTACAAGTTCAGCGTCTCACCTATTTTTTTTATGCACAACACGTCTTGTAGCCACAATAGACAGAAAAGACCTGTTGATGTCATTTACGACATCATACCACCAATAATACACAAAACTGACACCTTTCACTATAGTTTCTATGTCTAGGCTGAATCTGAACTTCTCAGACATGAAAAAAAAATTTTTTTTTTACATTTTAGAAGCTGCATGTGGGAACAGCGGTGTTTTAGAGGCATTTTCTGTCAAAGACAAATCATTAATCTATAATGAAGAGAAATCCAACATTCAAGTGTCCTGCAAACTCCATATAAACAGAGAGAGCTGCAATAAGAGCAAAGGAGCAGACACATAGCCGGTTTGAACACACGCGTTTTTCCGTGACAATGAGCTCATTGAGAGGTTTCTGAAGGCTGCTGGATTATTGAATTTCCCCTTGGGTGGATGGGTGGGTTAGGTAGGTAGGTAGGTATCTATCTATGTTTTATTTTGGAAAGAGAGCTAACTGACCAGCTCTCCCCCAACATTAGTCCACAGCAAATGCCTGGACTTGTTATGTTTGTGTTTAGCAAGCCAACAGGAATAACAATACAATGCTAAGCAGGAATGGTTATTTAATTAATGTTTCACTTATGTCTTCCACCCAGTCCCCATGTAATGTACTTTTTTGCAGTAAAGAATACAAATGTTCACTGAGTTTGTTGTTGAGTGATATTTGCGTAACATTAGTGCTAATACAACTAGAAATAGCCAACATTAGTAGCATAGTAACAATATTTAACAGATTACTTGCCAGACCTGGTATGAACATCCGTCCTGAGTGATCCGATCGCCAGTGGACAGCTCTAAGTACAGGTGTGAACGTACCCAGGATGCATTAAAGACACATTTGAGATCCGGTCCACATTTGGAGATGCTCTGAGCCACATGTAGCTACATTCTTTTATCAGTGTGAACACAAATGCGTCCTGGCCACATTGAAGGACTGCCTATTCTACTGATGTCCTCTTCCACAGTCTAATGAGTCCAAACACAGTTTCATAATAAACCGCAAATATTTTACAATTTATTAAAAAAACCTTATTTCATTGTAGAGCTGTGCGCAGCACATTGATTTGTTCAACCTTTCAATACCGCCTGCACTCACTCACACTCGCACTCTCACTCGCACTCTCTCGCACTCTCTCGCACTCTCTCGCACGCACGCACGCACGCACGCACGCACGCACGCACGCACGCACACAACTGACCTGGTCTGCCGGATCAGCAAAAAACAACACAGCATACCTGTTTATTTGTATATGAAGCAGAGAAGTGAGATCTGATCACAAGTGGACACACCAGACACACGTGGAGAAGCATTTTAAAGCCAGGTGTGAACAGACAAACTTCAAACTGACCACTCAGGTCGCATGTTAATACCAGGTCTCAACAGGGCCTAAGAGTTGGTGTTATAGTTGATGATGGTAATAATGGTCGCAGCGCTAGTAAGTTTATCAGTCATAACCTCAACTTCTCTAGCAATAAAGCTTGCATGAATTGACGCTGCCTTTTTGCCCACAACTAAACACGCAATCTAGCAGGTCACATGAACGTGCATGTTAGGGTGTGCAGCAATGGTAGAGACAGAATGAAGTATTCTTACACACTAAACACACCAAAATCTCTCTGCTCACCACCCTCTGCCATACTACGTGAGCATGTTCTTAGTTAAGTTCTAGCCATCTATGAGCAAAACAAAAGCCATGTTACAGTGCTTTATGCCACACAACCAAGTGCTGTTGAATTAGGAGTACTGAGGAGTTATTGGAGACAGAGAGCTGCAGGGAATAATTCATTTTTTATTAGGTTTTACTGGCTTAATTTATGTTTACTTTATACATTTTTGCAAGAAAAACCTTCTGGGAGGTATTTGGTTAATTTTATCTATTTAAAATTTCAGTTTTTTAAATGCTGCACCCTGAACTTATTTTTTCAAAATATGTTATATATGTTGAAATGCTCCATTTTACAGTATTTAGGCCCAGTCTACCCCCTCTTATACTGAAATAAAGACAAGAATATGTAATTCAAATGGACATTTTGTATCTATTGCGTTGTGTATGGTTAAAGTTTAACAAGAAGCAGCTCTGAAAGATCTAAAGGATGCTTATAACAGTAACTTTATGGCATTTATGTTTCGTCTCACCTGTGATCATGCTGGCTGTGCTAACAGCTGTGTTCCCACTGGGCAGGTTGGCTGATCCGGCCACACGAGACTGATCTTTCACAATGGGGACTGCGGGAACAGCAAATAGAAATAAATCACTTATTTTATCTTTAGATTTCATTCTTATAAACAATACCCTGACTGTTTGAGGGCATACAGAAGTATGGGTGATCCATGGCCTCATGGGCAGTCAGCCGGGCTTGGTGGTCATAGCGCAGTAGCTTGTCCAAGAAATCCAGAGCCTCTGGGCTGACCAAGTGCTGGTTCTCACTGTGGACAAACCTCTCCCACCGCTTACGAGAATGCCTATATGCAAAAAACAAAATAAAAAACACTGACAATCAATTTTTGAAACACAACTGTGACAATCAAACCCACAGAACCAAAGAACTGGGACAAACCTGAGCTAAATTTCAAGTGCCATAGCAAAGTGTCTGAATACTTACGTCAGTGTGACATTTCGGTCATTTCTAAAATTTCTGTTATCATTTTGTCATTATGGGGTATTGACTGTGGACCAATGAGGGAAAATTATTTTTTTTAATTTTAGTATGAGGCTGCAACAGAACAAAATGTGAAACACATGAAAGGGTTCGGACACTCTCTGAATGCACTGTAGCCTTTTTTCTCCAATGTAGGTGCTAAGAATGCTAACAAAACAAAAGCATGCATAGCCATGACATCATCGTCATCATCATGTTACTGCAGTAACAACTCTCACCTTCCCAGAATGTCATTGAAGCGAGGTTCCAGCTCAATGTTGTACTTGTCAATGTAGTCGTAGAGGTCTTCAGTTCCCAGAACCTTGGCTATTCTCACCAACTAGAGGAGAACAAACAGCCTGTCACCTTACATAAAATACTGGGTAATCGCAAATAATGAGATCTGTGACCAGAAATATATCAATGCTACCCAAACTACCCACAATAACAATGGAGGAATAATACCATTTAAGTCAAGTTTCATTGTAAGTCATAGTTTGCCATTAATGGAGCAGCTTGTGACCATCACGGCCTTTCAAGAGACAAGACTTATGTGGCTTTTACTATTAAGTAGCCACAGAAAGTCTGTCCAAATACATCAGGCACAGTGTATCAAAAAACTTCAGACCCAGGGCTCCAGAATAACTTTTTTTTCACCACTGTCCTGAACCCGTCCCGAAGTGAGCGTGAACCATCGCAAAATCAAAATGCCATAAACACACACACAGACAGAGATTCTTGGTTTATAGATTAGATAGACATAAGCTGCCTGCAGCAGCCCTGTTTCTGCTCTTGATCAAATACATTAGAGGCTGTAGTTGTCAGTATTTCCTTCTATTCAAGGATGGAGTGGAAATAAAAATCAGCCAGAACCCATCTGGAGACACCTTCACATGTAGCCTGTGTCACACTTTACAAGAATCAAGAATTACGATGATTTCCAGAACAATACTTGAAATAGAACAACTGACACATTAAGTAGTTCTTATTTTTACCTTCCTCTGTATAAGTTTGTAGCTATAAGAGTGAGATATAAGAGTTCAGACTGAACAGTACAGTAGTAAATTCAACACCAGACATATTTTTCCTCCTTCACTAGGTCTTTCTGTAATAAAATTCAGTAGATCTGAGTGATCACACAGACTCTGCTGCTCTGCTCCTCCTGTCTGTCAGTGCAGTTACTGCTGCTGGATCAACAACTAGCCTTCTTGAAACATCTGGATTTTTCTGGATCTCACTTTTTCTCTCAGATTTTAAGCCATTGTTTTTTTTTTACTTTGTAATCCATGTAAATGAGTCAGACAGTCGACCGCTGCGTCAGTGTTTTAACAATGACAAAGATACAAACACATAAACGGTGAGCGGGTGGGAACCAAACTTAATTATATAGGGACACAGTGAGGGAGATGAGGCCACACAGAGCCACAGTGTCAGTCTGCTCCACCGGGCTGGTCACATCTCTCTCTCTCCCTCCCTTGTCCCCACAATTAGCTCTGCCCACCAGGAATCTTCCCGTGCCTCCTGATCAGCCCTCCGTGCCCGGTATTCACTGTCAGTCAGAACATGAATCGTTTTACTACTAATCAGTAGAGGGTGTGTCCCGGCTCACATCTCTGTTAGTCCCAAACATATTTTCTATTGCCCCCGGGACGTCATTAGTCTTGAGCCCACTTCATTTTTTTTTTCCCACACCTTGTTATGTTGCAGCCAATGTCAAAAAAACATTTTTCCCTCATCGATCTTCAATTTCTGTTTTCAAAGTGAAAACAGAAATTGGAGATGTTTGTCCTCCTGACGTAAATTCAGGCCCTTCTCTATGATTACTCAGTTTGGCCAAGCAGTCAGCTCTAGGAAGAGTGACTTCCTTGTTGTTCCAAGTTATTCCAAACTTCTTCCGAAATGTTTTTGTAGCCTTCCCCAGATCTGTGCCTAAACACAATCAAAAACACAGTCTCTGAGCTCTGCAGGCAGTTCCTTCCTCCTCATGGTTTTTGCTCTGATATGCAGTGTGAGCTGTGAGACCTTATACTGACAGGTATGTATCTTTCCACATCATGTGCAATCAGCTGTCCTAAACTTCTGGACTCAATTTTCAGTTTTATACACACACACACACACACTTTTTTTGTTTGTATGTTTTTTGTTGTTTTTCCTTTTTAATACATTTACAAAATAAATCTGTATTTGCATTGTCATTATGGACCATTGAGTGAAGATTGAAGGAGTCTGAAGACTTTTTAAATGCACTGTATCAGCTACTGAAGGGCTTTCTGTTTACCTGGTCATAGTTGTCATGGCCATGGAAGAAGGGCTCCTTCCTGAAGATCATGCTTGCCAGCATACAGCCAAGGCTCCACATATCCAGACTGTAGTCATACATCTGAAACACACAGAACAAGTCTTAAAGGAGCACAGATCAAATGAAAACAGGCAAATTTTCATCCAGACCTATTGTAGTAAAGCACCATCTATGGATAAGTACCTCAACCCAACATCAAATAACCTGAACTATCCCTTTAAGCTACAAGCTCTGCAAGAATGTGCCATATTTTACAACATGCGACTTGACTTCTATGCTTTGCTTTCTGCTGTGTATGTGTTGGATGATCTGCTAATTTCACTCCCTGGTTTATTCAAATGATTATAAAAAGAGCCAACTTTAAAAGGTATATAATTGCAGGTTTTGCTTATGATGTTTTGAAACACCATTCAAAGGTGACCCCTCTTACCAGCAACAAGACCTTGCCATCGGTGCACATGCCCAAACAACTGCAATGACCATAGCTTTGAGAAGTACCATCTGCAACTCCCCTCTGAAACACTAACATGTGACCAGCAGTGTCTCAGATGGTGTGACTGATAAAGCAAGACCAATGCAAAGCAAAGGGTCTTACAGAAGGATCTCAACTAACACCTAACAAAATTAAAATATGCCAAATCCACCTGAAGTATACTATCCCACAGGCATACCTGATAGTCCACCAGGAGTTCAGGTCCTTTGAAGTAACGTGAGGCGACTCTGACATTATACTCCTGTCCTGGATGGTAAAACTCTGCCAGACCCCAGTCAATAAGGCGTAACTATACACAAAGAAATTAAGCAAAGTAAATTCACATTTACTTATTTGTTTCATGTTACTGAATTAATGAATGCAAGCACATAATAAAGGAAAAGAACAGGCAAACAGAAACCTACACAACAACATAAATGATCAAACTTGGTTAATAGTCTAATTAAATAATTAAGATAATTTTTGTTTTGGCCAACAGTGCACAAACAGGGATTGTGTTTATCACTCACCTTGCGGTGTTCATGATCAATCATTACATTATGCGGCTTCACATCTCTATGCATAATTCCCATGCTGTGGCAGTAGTCCAGGGCCTACAGAAAAGTGTAGAGGGACTTTGTTATCCATCAGTCAAAAGGTTTTTCTTCCAAGTAATTCCAAAACAGTAACAAAATACACAAAGATGCTGTGTACTGGACAACACACAGTGTTGATGGAAAAACCAGAGATGAGGCATAGTACTGTGTGAGAACACAAGCATGCACAAAACCAAAAAAAAGTCAAACAAAAACAGGCTTCTTTCAAAAGTCTTGTTTGAGGACTTAATGCTTCACCAGCCTCAGGACGTTTAAAGGTTACAACATTATGAGCTCAGAGGCAGCTGGAGGACACACCTTGAGGATCTCATACATGTAGAACCGAATGTCATAGTCTGTCAAGGTCTGGTACAGTTGCTGGAAACCAAAACAAAGTCATTAGTCTTTCTATTGTAATTTCCCACAGTGAACAGGCAGCACACATTCATGGAACAGTGAAACATCATACAGCACCTGGTAAGATTGTGCCAGTGACTGAGGATAGAACCAGAAGATGGTTGACTTTCTGGCACCGAAGACATAACACTGGACTTTTATTTTCCTCCATCACATACACACACGTGTACAGAAAAACCACTAGTATGCCAAGAAAGGAGGTATCCATTATCTCATACAATAAAGGTTTATATAATATTGAAAGTTTAGTTCCTACCTTGAAGTCTGTGTTGTTGACATGTTCAAAGACCAAAGCAGGTGTGCGGGACTGGAAAATATAAAAGTTGTGTATTTAATATGTTGTGATCTCAACTAACAATATCAACCACTAAGTTAGTTAAATTAAATTACACTAAGCAGTTAAATTCATCTGTTTGGCTGAAACAGATACTGTAATACGCTATGGCACTAATGCAAACTCTGTATGAACCAAGTAGGCAACCACACTGTGAGCAACACTATGGCTAAATACAAATACTGTATGTCCATTCATTTCCTGTAGACACAACGCAGGGAACATCAGCCAGCATATGGACAATGGTCAGATATTGGCCATCACAATTCAAATTTCATTTCTTCTGATTTCTAATAAGAGGATTACCAGCTTCACCAACAATGAGGTAAAATGTAGCCGTTCAGAACTTATTTCTATACTTTGATTTTAAATTCTAGGTAACTGGCACCTCCAAAACAAGGCTTTTAGCTGTTGAATTCAATGTTGAGAATGTTTATGAAAACTGCTGATGGGTCATAACTCTGACCACAGCCACAAATCATAATTTGTTGCTTACAGTGTGAACTAGCAAATATCTTTGTTTTATATGCTATTAATCTGCATCTAAAATCACAAGTTGCCAGGGCCGAAGAAATGTGTTAAAACTGCCTGACTTGTCTGAACAATCAAAAGGTATTTAACTTAAAATAATGTAAATGGAACCATAAAATTTTATGGTGTTTTTACTTGTGTTTTATCTAAAAGCAATGGTCTGCAATTTATTTTCTGTACCCTGGTTATCAACAAACTGCATCATCAAACACTATTGATTATCTTATATGGAGAGAGGTGTTCTGGTGTCTCCTTTTCATTTCTTCACCAATTCAGTAAAACACTAAATACAAAGAACACAACGACTCTTATCATTTCCTTGTGTGTGAAAACTACATTGTAAACGCTGCTGATTTTGGCTGGACAGGCCATGAAACAGCCCTACATCTGCAAATGTCCATGGCTGAGTGGCAGAGTTGAGTGAGTGATGAAGTTACACCATTCGGGGCAGTGTTAGACTTTTCCCATTGGTCATTGCTCTTTCCAAATGATTTGGTGTGAACAGTTTCTATTATGTCATCCGGAGGTGTTTACAGTGGGTTGACAACAGTTTTCATTATTACTTCAAATAGCGATGGGGGCCATTATATACTTCAACTGCAGAAGGTTACACATACATGCATAGGCTCTATTGGGCAGCCTCACAGACACACCCAGGTAGATAAAATCAATCTGTCTGAACTTTATTAAATCTTACACTAGAACAACTCTTTAAAATTGACTAATTCTTGCCCACACGCCTGTCTGAGTTGTGTGTGCTGCAGTAACAGCAGTAACTAGTAAGTGGGGACAAGAGGCTTCCCTATATACAGCCACTTAGCTATCTACCATCATCTACCAATAGGCTCCATATGGGACATTTAGGCAATATCTGTAAATTGAAGCTACACAAAATAACCTGGGTTAAACTCCACAACTAAAAAGCAGCAAACTTTAGCTACCTAATTTTGCAGTGTCACTACAAACAACAAGTCAAGTTATTGTTGTTTGTTGACCTTGCACATACACTCACTGGCCACTTTCTTAGATACACCCTGCTAGTACTGAGTTGGACCCCCTTTTACCTACAGAACTGCCTTAATTCTTCGTGGCATAGGTTGCTGCAGATTTGTCGGCTGCACGTCCATGATGCAAATCTCCCGCTCCACCACATCCCAAAGGTGCTCTATTGGATTGAGATCTGGGGACTGGAGGCCATTTGAGTACAGTGAACTCATTGTCATGTTAAAGAAACCAGTTTGAGATGATTTGAGCTTTGTGACATGGTGCTTTATCCTGCTGGAAGCAGCCATCAAAAGATGGGTACACTGTGGTCATAAAGGGATGGACATGGTCAGCAACAACACCCAGGTCGGCTATGGCGTTTAAACGATGCTCAGTTGGTATTAAGGGGCCCAAAGTGTGCCAAGAAAATATTCCCCACACCATTACACCACCACCACCAGCCTGAACCGTTGATACAAGGGAGGATGGATCCATGCTTTCATGGTGTTGACGAAAAAAATCTGACCCTACCATCCAAACGTTGCAGCAGAAATCGAGACTCATCAGACCAAGCAACATTTTTCTAATCTTCTATTGTCCAATTTTGGTGAGCCCATGTGAACTGTAGCCTCAGTTTCTTGTTCTTAGCTGACAGGAGTGGCACCCGGTGTGATCTTCTGCTGCTGTAGCCCATCTGCTTCAAGATTCGATGTGCTGTGCATTCAGAGATGCTCTTCTGCATACCTTGGTTGTAACAAGTGGTTATTTGAGTTATGCCTGTGAATATTCTCATTTGTCCAGGTCATAGAGGTATTTAACCTCTGGGAGGGGTTTCACAAGGCTGATGATGTCATTGGTTCCCTTTGTGCTCCATGTGCCAACGACTGTCGTGAAGCCTTGTGAAACCCCTCCCAGAGGTTAAATACCTGGGTCTCCACACCAGATAGTTGGACCAGTCCCAGCCTGGTCAGGTGCGAGAAAGAACTGATGAAGCCTCTTGGATGAGAGGTGAAACGTCTTCCTAGACAAATAACCAAGTCCAGTTGCTTTCGATTTAAAACTCCTTTGAGTTATTTGAGTTATGTTGCCTTCCTATCAGCTCAAGGCGGTCTGGCCATTCTCCTCTGATCTCTGGCATGAACAAGGCATTATTGCTCAGAGTACTGCCGCTCACTGGATATTTTCTCTTTTGCGGACCATTCTCTGTAAACCCTAGAGATGGTCGTGTGGAAAAATCCCAGTAGATCAGCAGTTTCTGAAATACCGTATTTTCCGGACTATAAGGCGCACTTAAAAGCCTTTAATTTTCTCAAAAAACGACTGTGCGCCTTATAATCCGGAGCGCCTTATATATGGATTAATTCTGGTTGTGCTTACTGACCTCGAAGCGATTTTGTGTGGTACATGGCGCTCACGGCGCTCTGTCAAAATGTTTTAGTACGACTTTGGTAAACTACAAAGCCGCACCGCTTGCAGCATTACGGCTATCATAGTCAGGAGCGTCGCGGAGTAATACATACCGTGCTTCACCATAATATTACAGTGTGCGTGTATAAGGACCTATAAGGAGTTATTGTGAATACGCTAACATTTGATTTAGTGGTATCAGACTGTGTTTTTTTTTACGTGTTACAACTGAACAAGGTTGGGAGTTATTGTGAATACGTTCATTAACGTTTGAACAATGTTGGGAGTTATTGTGAACGTGTTTAATAAAGTCTGACTGACTTATCTGACTGTCTTGTTTCGCTTAATGCGCCTTATAGTCCGGTGCGCCTTATATATGAAAAAAGTTCGAAAATAGACCATTCATTGACAGTGCGCCTTATAATCCAGTGCGCCCTATAGTGCGGAAAATACGGTACTCAGACCAGCCTGTCTGACCCCAGCAACCATGCCACATTCAAAGTCACTTAAATCACCTTTCTTCCCCATTCTGATGCTCAGTTTGAACTTCAGCAGGTCGTCTTAACCATGTCTACATGCCTAAAATGCATCAAGTTGCTGCCATGTGACTGGCTGATTAGATATTTGCATTAACAAGCAGTTGAACAGGTGTACCTAATAAAGTGGCCGCTGAGTGTATACAATGTATAGTTTTAATATAGAAAATTATTTTTGAATAGCATTTTGTCTTGAGTTCATGTCACAGAAAAAAGAAGGCTTTGTCAAAACCTAGTATGTGGCTAGACCATATAATATGATCAACGTGTGAAATTGTAGGTGTAGATGAAAACTGTTATGGAAACGCTGTAAAAAACTGACATCTTCTGTTTTGTGTTTACATTCTGACTAGTGTAAGCTAGTTTCAGCCCATTATATGTTTGTTTCTCTCCTTATCTCTGTGCTCACATATACAGTATTACAGTATATACTGCTGAATTCCCAATAAAACTGTTTTCATTTAAATGTTCTTCTGTTTCTGAACAATCTGAAATTGATCCCGTGACGCACAAGCAGTAGCCTGATTGTTCACACCAGAAGCTCATTTCATCACAGTGGTCAACAAGCAATTCTGCTCCTCTGCTCTAATGTGATCACATACAAATTAGTCTTTATAATAACCTCATAAATGTATAACATAGAGCTGTTTATGTGTTCCTGGATGAGCACAGCCTCTCTTTAGTGATGTGTCAGTCACCAGCAATGCAGCTCTTTGAGCAATGGCCAATGGGGATACTCCCACACTTGGCCAGCTGACCAATGGTGTAACTTCATGACTAAAACAAAGAGCATTTGGTTGACCAATGATGAAATCCAATCATTCCAAATTCAGATTTAACTTTTTGGTCATGTCGCTCAGCCCTACATTCAACTTTTCACACAAACTGTTATGCTGATATTATCGTTTGTACTGGACTTTTTTTCTTACATCTAGTTTCTGTATCATTCTCCTACACATTGATCCGCTAAGGCTGCTAACCTGCAAGTTGCTCTTTATCCTTAAAAGTCAAAACAGAATTTTTTAAAATTTGGCTTTAAAATGCTTATAATGGCACTGACATAATATAATAACAGTGCACTTTTATTCCACTCTTTGGAGAAAGCCCTGGCACAATCGAATACAAGACTGTATAACTGCTTACATACATCTAGCTTAAAGCCATAACTTGCTGAGTACTTACAGAAACATACTTCTCCAAGCCAAGTGAAATTGATAAGCTTGCACAGGTGGCTGGTTCACCACGCTATTGCTACAGTAGTCATATTTCAGAAACCCCATAGTTTAAAAATGTAAAACATGTTATCAGATAAACACAAAGAATATATAATTTATATAAGGCAATTGCTATAACCATGATCAAAGATTCAAGTGTTCCTACAAATCATTATACTTTACTTACTACTGGGTCTTTCACAATATCAATGAGGGAGATTACGTTAGGACCTCCACGTAAATTCTCCAAAATCTTAATTTCACGCTTTATTTTCTTTTTCTTCACAGGCTAAAGGGGAAAGAGTGAGACAGTTAGATGTAATGAAAAAGAGGCTGACCATTCGATCAGAGACACTGACTCAATTTAGACCTGTCTTTGTATAGATTTACCTTCAGTATCTTCACCACCACCTTCTCATTATTGGTGATGTTGATTGCCTCAAAAACTTCACTGTACTTGCCACGTCCTAGCTTCCGCACCAACTGAAAGTCATCCTGGTTTCTGTGGAGGAAAAATCCCAACCAAACATCAGTTGGGTTGAAGCATTCCCCAACAGCATGCTGCAAGTGTTATGTGTGGGTCAACAAGATATTTACCCCCATTCAACCACGTGGGACTCGTAGTCCCAGTACTCCCTGGGCCGGTGAGTGTTGACCTCAGTGTACACACGGGCCCGGCTTGGCACGGGTCCTGACATGTCCGACAGCTTGGCGGATGTGGTGGGGAGATCTTACTGCAGCAGAAGGCGGTCGGAGTACAGGGAGGATGGGTGGAATGAGTGGAGCTGATCCCAACAGGCCAAGGGGTTTTTTTGTGGGGTGGGAGGGGGGAAGGGGGGGTTGTTTGAGGATGGGGGAGGGGGAGGGGGGGCACCAGGGGCACGGTGTAATAGCTAACAAAGAAGTTAGGAGAAAATTAAAGATTAGAGAAACCAAATTCCTGATTAATCATGCTACATCACAGTGTTGCAGTACCTTCATCACCAGTGTATGCACAGTGTCCATCCATACATACACAATGATATGAAATGAATAAACCCCACAAATTCCCACGCCAGTTTGTTTGGCATTGACCCTAATGAATTTATCAGAATCATCATGAATTGTCTGTTTGTCCATCCCTTGACAATGAAGAAAACAGCATGCTAGCTACTGAAAGGCTAGCTGAAGCTAAAAGACCTTTAACTTTTACTCTCTCACAAAGTAAATGTGAGATGATGTGGAAATAACTACTTCAGATCTAACATTTGAGTTAGGGTTCATGAGTGAGGGTAAAATGCAGCATATGATTTAGAGGTGGATTGTAGGAGCAGGCTTTTTATCAGACTGCTGTGGCGAGGGGGGAGCTGAGGCTTAACCTCACAAATTGTGCTCATCAGCTCTAGGTAGTGGCAAGATAGAGGTGGCCAAAATGAGTTTCAATCATAGGGCTCGCTTATGACACCTGTCATGCCATCTAGTACCAAGTCAGAGAACACCATAAAGCCTACATAGAACCCCACCGGTCCGTACACAGCTCAGCTTCTGTGCTGGTATTCTTCTTCTACAAACTGAGAGCGCACCGAGCTAGACCTACATCGGGTAAACCACTGACTATGTTTAAGTGTACCATACAACCCCACGTCGAATAACCCGAACTACCACTTTAACTTACCTTATCGACTGCTCCGAAGTCTCAATTCTTCCAGTGTAACACGCACGTAAGAATTTTCTACATAGTTCTAAGTTTCTGTTAACAACTGGATATTTAATTGTTTGTAATCCAACGCTTCATCATGAATGAAAATCCTTTCCGGATCGACCCGATCAACTCCTTCATTCGGCATTAGCTAGACCAATCGACACCAAATTCAGTAGAAATTTGAATTTCACAAAAGCTTGCACAGTCATCTTGCACCAAAAGGCATAATGATGGGTACATAAATTATTTGCACCATTTGCTCAAAGTTATTTGTACACAGTTACTCACTTGAAATGATTAGACATTCGCTAAGTTAACAATCTATGGAAATACGAATAAAACTAAAGATTTTGGGGTTTTAAGAATTTTTTTCAGACACTGACTACAAAACTGTAATTTCTTAATTTGGTGTAAACAGAAGGTGTGCGAAACTTAACGCCTCTAACTGGGCCCTAGTTGCTAGCCTGCCATCCTTAGCACATTTAAGGTTAGCACTAGTAAATTTCCACTGAGAATAGGAGCCGGCATTGTAAACAGCAGAAAAAAATTGCGAGTGGATATTTACCCCCTTGGTCACCTCGAAGACCGAAATGCTTCCCAACAAGCTGATATTTGTCAGGCCAACGGTTCTCGCCCCCTCCGTCGCCGGTGTTTCTGTAACAGTGTGTAATCACGACGGTACCAGAGACAAAATGGCTGACCACAGCCACCTACGTATCCGGGTGTTGTAACGGGGGCCTTGGAGGGACAACCACTACAAAGTCGCAGACCAAGGCTGCGGTCAAAAAGTCAAAAATTTACTTTCCTGACCACTAATCCTTGATCTACATGGAAAAACGTCACGAAGTGTAGGAAAGACGGGTAGAAGAACTCACAAGGACCGAGGAAAAGACAACCGAAGAGAATCTGACAGCACTTACTATAGGCTTTTTTAAAAAAAACAAAAAAAAAACACTTTATTCATAACACCTGGATGATTAATGCCCTTTTCCTAATCAAAAAATTAAAACAAACAGGATTGAAATATTTTAATAAGAAAACATGAAAGAAATATACAAGTAGAATATACAAGCAGTTGAGCCATTAAAACAATAATTCCATAAATAATAAGTTACTGAGTAAGAGGCCAGAATGATTTGTTATCTTGATATTGTTAACTAGAAACTCTATATGCCTGCTCTTCAAGATGGCTCCTAATTGGATTTAAAAGAGACAAAATATATTTGTGGATTTGGAGCTCGGCCAATCTTGCAAGGATTTCTATAAGTTTTGGATCGTGTCACCATCATAAAACAGGTCCTCTGTTGTTTCTAAATTAACGTAGGTCTGCAATGGTAATACGACAATGGTACATCATTTTAAATGTTGCTGCAGCAAGGAATTGTGGCAGCATTTTCTTTTTTCTTTTCGTAAAGGAAGGTCCAGTATGTCCTATGCTAAAGGAGATAAGATAGTAAGCACTGAAGCTCCTTACCTTATCACTTAGAGAAATTGACCAACTCTTACCACAGCTGTCGCTTGGATACTTCTGCATCATTTCACTCAGTAAGGACTCTTCTTAAGAAAAAAAGACTTTTCGACCGCAGCCCAAATTAAAACAAAGGAACTGTCACTGTTTGTTTTACTCCTATACTCCAGCACACCTAACACATTTTACAGCCAAACCACAATATATTCTTTACTGACCAGGTCAGTCACAAAATTATCTGATCTATTCAAGAGATTGTGAGTCCCACTGCCAAAGGCTAGAGGGCCCCAAGACAAGTGAACAGTGGTGGAGAGGCACTCACATTATTTCATTATGAAAAAGTAAAATTACAAATGTAAAATTAAAAATACTCCCTTACAAGCATAGGTATTTAAATTCCTGCTCAAGTAAAAATACATAGCCAAAGTCGTAACAGCTAATTAAAGTGAAAGTACTTCACTTTTGTTTACTTTAATTAGCTGTTAATTAGCTGTTAAAACTCATAGTGCAGAAAAACACGGTATATCCCACATGACTGATATATTTATGACAACATTAGATTATTAATACTGATCTAGAAATGTGTAAGTAGCATTTTCTTGTTGGAATGTATCGAATGGTGGAGTTGATTAATGCACCAAGAAAAAATAACAGGAAATGTAGTGCGACACAAATTTGTGTTGATTTTTTGGACTTTTCTTTAATCTTTAAGTAATTTTGAAAAAATACCATGCACTTTCACTCTAGCCTCTTGAGTTCTACCCTCACCTCATCCACTTGAGATTTGACCCAAGTGTGGAGGAAGTTGCAGCTGCAGCTTCAAGTTTGCAGTAGTTTGAAGATGTTGTAGAAGCTGCAGCCGAGGAAGTGGGAGAGAGAACAGGTGAGGCTGTGTCACACCTGTTGTACAACAGGTTGAACTCATTGGCTTAGTCCATATCACCTGGCTGTTCTTCTCTTTATAGTCAGTTATGGTCTTCATCCCCCTCCACACATCTCTAGTGTTGTTGTGATGTATCTTCCTCTCTACTTTCCTTTTTTAGTCATCCTTCTTCTGCTTTAATCTCCCCTTCAGCTCATGTTGCACACACCTATGCTCCCTTTTCTGGTTGAGGAGGGTCTCGATGTCCAGGGTGTATTGTTCGGAAAGCAGCATATAGTCCTTGCTAATAACACTATTACCTGTACAGCTGTTCCTGGTCTCTCTCTCTCTCTCTCTCTCTCTCTCTCTCTCTCTCTGTCTCTCTCTTTTCACCTCTCTCCTTCCCCACCCCCTCTTTCTCCTCTTAAACCCAATCAGTTGAGGCAGACAGCCACCCACCCTGAGCCCGGTTCTGTTGGAGGTTTCTTCCTGTTAAAAGGGAGTTCTTCCTCCCCCCTGTCGCCAAGTGCTGCTCTTTGTGGGAACTGTTGGGTTTTTCTCTATAACAAAGTAAGGTCTCAACCTTACCCTGTAAAGTGCCTTAAGATAATGTATATTATGATTTGGCGCTATACAAATAAAATTGAATTGAATTGAATCGCTGGTTTTACAGTGTCCATAAAGAAATAAATGTAATTGGTGGCGCAGTCTAGATTCTATCAAGATCAGTGTTCTTGCTGTTATCATTTTCCTGTGACTCCAACAGTACATTCCAATCTGTGCACTCAAAACAGTCCCTTAGAGAGCTACCAGCCTCGGGGGTCCAGTTCGTGAATGAGCAGGTGGTTGCAGCCTGCCTAAGTCCACAGGGTTTGTAGGAAGGATGAAGAAAGACCAGATTATGATCTGATCTGCCAAGTGGTGGAAAAGCTGATGTAGTATAAGCCCCCTTGACATTTGCAACAAATCAGACAGGTGAGAGGTGAGGGTGACGTGATTAAAATCACCTGATATTGCCATGAATGCATCAGGGTGCTGGGTCTGTACTCTCACAGTTTCATGAATGATGTCACAGGCCACTGCAGGCTCCGCCCATGGTTGAATGTAAACAACAATGGTGACTATGTGAGAGAACTCTGTTGGTACATTGTAGGGTCTAAGACCGACTGCCAACAGTTCAATGTCCAGACAGATCTTCTCCTTCACCATGATACGGCCAGGGTTGCAACATCTGTTGTTCAGAAGCAGAAGAGGTCCTCCACCTTCATTCTCTCCTCTTGCTCTGGTGTCACTGTCCGCCCTCACTGTACTGAAGTCGGGTACATCCACAAAATGAGTGGCCGTGTTGTCGTTTAACCGGGTCTCCATAAAACACATGAGATTACCCTCACAATATGTTCCTTATTTCTTCACAAGTGCCTCCAGTTCATCACACTTGTTAGCCAGGGAGCTGACAATTCCCCATGAGGATCAATGGTAGAGAAGGCTTGTATCTCCATCTCCTAGCCTTTAGCTCAGCCTTTAACCTAGCCCTGGCTCTGCATCTTTAGTACTGCACATTCAGCTCAGCCGGTATGGGATGTTTAACTCTATGTCTGGTACACTATAAAGCAAGGAGGTCCTTCCTCACTATTTTACATTATTTTCTCCATCATCAGACAAAACAACAATGCAGAATAAAGATGCCAAATGTCCAAAAAAACCCCCCACTAATACTAAATTTGAGGAAATATACAGTATAGTCATTCATAACACTGTATTCTAACGCATAACATAACACATAAGACCCAAAAAGGGATAAAACTTGTAGGATTTGATCAGGCTTTCCCATCAGGGTTCTTAGACTTCTTAAACATGACATATGAGCACAGGGTTTACAGTCCCTGCCATTTTAAAAGCATTTAAAGCCATGTGACTGCCACTACTACTACTGTAATCAAAAATTTTCATTGGTAAAAGTGATACTGCCGCATACACCGTAAATTAATAAGTGAAATTTTCAGGGTTGGTTTAGAATGGTGCACATGTCAGAGACCAATGTCCACCTCCAGGTGGCACTATAATCAACAAAGGAGCGTTTTTCCACTCTAACTTCTAGATTTGTACATTTCAGGGGCTGTCTCCAGCAGTGGAAAACAGTACCAATGTTAACCCTTGTTTTTCCTCCATCTTCATCATTTTTTTTCTTCTACTGAAGCTAGTATGCTAACCAGCTAGCCCTGTCCCATCCCATCTGTAGTACTGCTCTAACATCCAGTTTGTCCTCAGTTCAACATGAGAGGATGAGGAAGTATTCTAACCTCTTGTTTGATGCAACAATTGAATAAGCTCTTGGCTTCTTGTCTGCAAGAAGTATCAAAATTGACTTTTTATGTTTTATGGCACATTTTAACAAAACGTTTTTCTGATAATGGTTGTTTTTTTTTACCTCATATATAAAGCAGATGAAGGATTTTAGTCATTGGACATCTGGAACTTATGATATCAGATAAACAAGCTGAGCAAATGTTTGTGGCACTCCACTTTAGGACCCAGAAGATCCATTGAGTTAGCAGAAGATTATAGGTCAGGAAGGAAAAACTGTATTGGGTCATAAAAGGCCAAGGTTGAGGTGTACAGATCTTTTGTATGAGGCACAAAAGTGAAGTGAAGGTGGTGTCATAAATACTGTATGTCAACAGTCAGAGCTATGGGAGAAGGAAGACATATGAAAAACTAATTTGGCGGACGGAAGGTCTGTGTAACATGTCTCGGTTCAGTTTTCCATATAAAAAATTTAAAACAGAAAATTTGAATTTAAATTCTAATTTTCTAATTTTCAATTTTTTGTTTTGTAAGATCAATGTATAATTGAGATTTTTTTTAAAGTTGTTTTTTTCATTTTCTATTTGTGGAATGATGGATAGAAAAATGGAAAACTGACTCAATGCACCGCCACAACCCATCACGGTCATGCACAGATCCTACTGTTAGTTGTCACATGAGGAGAGTCAGTTTTCCTTCTAAATGTACATTTGCTGACTCATGAGGAACACTCTGTGTATATTTAAAAAGACAGCATATAGCTTGAGAGCCATATATAAAGATTGCCCAATATTCCCCAGGGTTAAAAAGCTATATACACGAGCCTGTGAAGCTAATGTCAGCCTTGTTATGCAGTGTGTCCTACCTAAACACTTGCAGATACTGTCGCTGCACAGTTTGAAGATTGTAGAAGTTAGATCATCAATGTAAAGTTGATGAGCTGATAAATCCCCTCCCCAGCCCAGGTACGTACCATGTAAATCAGGAACAATATAGTTTTCAGTAATGGTGAGAAATGACCAGAAAACTGTGCTATTATAGATATTTTTTAAAATGTTTTCCATCCATCTATACTCCATCTAAGCTGTGAGGAGTGCTGCTTTCTGCCCCCTGGCTGCACATTTGCTCTTGTGATGACGCTGCACAGAAACACGTCTGCAGAAGTGAAAGTACAAAGATAAGAGAGAGGCAAAAAATTTTTTCATCACACAAAACTGAGAAAAAGCTTCATAAAGGAGTTTAAGTTTTTCAGATGACTAATTCACAGACAGGAGCGCAAGATGGGTTTTTTTTGTTTTGTTACTATATATCCTGAGAGACTCTTGACTCTAAATCCTTTATTTGTTATTTTAACATCTATCTGGACATATATTTCTGAATTACCAAAATGGGTGATGGTTACTTTCTGAATGAACACACTGAGCTAAGCAAGGTTTGTCGACTCAAGATAAGACTTCCCATAAGCAATTTCAGTGAACTGCTTGTGCTAGAATATGATGCAACATTACAAATCACAGCCCAGAAATCTACATTTTTGAATACAATTGTTAAATATTTCACTGGGTGGCAGCCAGTCATTTTCAATACATAGAGTGGCTTTAACCCACCCTGTCTCCTCCTATTAACAGTTTTTCCAAATGTGTTTTGGAGGAAATGTGATTGTGGGTTATATTCAACTGTGGATTATGTGCTATGTTTTATACTGCATAAAACTCATAGAGAGGTTGGCATAGGACACAGGGGAAGATTGTTGTTTTCATTAAATATATAAATATAGTAAATGTAGTATTTTTATTAGTTAATATTTTTCTCAGAAAGTGTATCTATGAAGTCTGCATTTTTATGAAGTCATTGTCTCTTGCTTTTTTCCCTTTTTGCAGAAGTAAGTGCTGCAGGGAGAAAGTCATGGATATCGAAATTGAAGAGCGAACTTGGAAAGAGCCCTCTTGGATCAAATGTGGTTTATAGTCTCATTCTTGTTGGCTTGGAGAAGTTAGTGGAGCTGGAGTTTGCATGTCCTTGCAAGCCTAAACTGAGTGCTGTTTTTGCATCTGCAGTTTTCATTATCCCTGCACTTATTGCATCTCTACTGATTTACATAAGCAGAGAGAGGAAAGAAGACGCTGCGATTTTCAGCTTTGTTCAGTCCATCATGTGGCTAATCCTGTTGTTCTTGGATGGCCAATACTTTGTCTGCGCAAATACAGACTGGTCAGGCAGGTTTGTAATTGCTGACAAAGCAGCTCCTTTTAAATGGTGCGAACCAACTGACCGCAACTCAACACAGATGTTGACCGAAATACAGCGATGGTATTCTGTGTCTCAGGTAAGGAACAATATGATGCCTCTACAGATAGTTTGGTTGACATTTGTCTCTGAAAAATATCAACTCTCTACAAAATTTGGCTGGTTGTATATGTGCTGTTTACTAGCTTAGTTTACTTAGTTACTGTTATCTCTTTGTTGGTCTGTGCTTTAGACCATAGGAATTGTGCTCTCATGCCTTCTTGCTGTATTTGGAGCAATCTGCAAATGTGCATAGAAGGAAGTCCAGAGAGACGATCACTCAACAGCGGAGAGAACGACCTTAAATTTCGAAGAGGAAAGAGTCTAAGAGTCTACAGCCATGCTAGCAGCTTTGTGAGAAGTATTTAGGCTTATTGATGCTTTGAGCTAAATGTTGTTCATATCAACATGCTAACATGCTTATAATGTCTTTACCACTTATTGTTAAACACAAAATATGGCTGAGACTGATGGGAATTCATCAGTTTTGCAAGTTTGTAGTCCTAAACCAAATTATTAGGAAATAAAATTTTGACCTTGTGGAGGTGCTACTGAATCACCACAGTGGTTATATTTCATTCTAAGGAGAATATGTACAGTACAGGCCAAAAGTTTGGACACACCTTCTCATTCAATGCGTTTCCTTTATTTTCATGACTATTTACATTGTAGATTCTCACTGAAGGCATCAAAACTATGAATGAACACATGTGGAATTATGTACTTAACAAAAAAGTGTGAAATAACTGAAAACATGTCTTATATTCTAGTTTCTTCAAAGTAGCCACCCTTTGCTCTGATTACTGCTTTGCACACTCTTGGCATTCTCTTGATGAGCTTCAAGAGGTAGTCACCTGAAATGGTTTTCCAACAGTCTTGAAGAAGTTCCCAGAGATGCTTAGCACTTGTTGGCCCTTTTGCCTTCACTCTGCAGTCCAGCTCACCCCAAACCATCTCGATTGGGTTCAGGTCCGGTGACTGTGGAGGCCAGGTCATCTGGCGCAGCACTCCATCACTCTCCTTCTTGGTCAAATAGCCCTTACACAGCCTGGAGGTGTGTTTGGGGTCATTGTCCTGTTGAAAAATAAATGATGGTCCAACTAAACGCAAACCGGATAGGATGGCATGTTGCTGCAGGATGCTGTGGTAGCCATGCTGGTTCAGTATGCCTTCAATTTTGAATAAATCCCCAACAGTGTCACCCCCACACCATCACACCTCCTCCTCCATGCTTCACGGTGGGAACCAGGCATGTAGAATCCATCCGTTCACCTTTTCTGCGTCGCACAAAGACACAGCGGTTGGACCCAAAGATCTCAAATTTGGATTCATCAGACCAAAGCACAGATTTCCACTGGTCTAATGTCCATTCCTTGTGTTTCTTGGCCCAAACAAATCTCTTTTGCTTGTTGCCTCTCCTTAGCAGTAGTTTCCTAGCAGCTATTTGACCATGAAGGCCTGATTCGCGCAGTCTCCTCTTAACAGTTGTTCTAGAGATGTGTCTGCTGCTAGAACTCTGTGTGGCATTCATCTGGTCTCTAATCTGAGCTGCTGTTAACTTGCGATTTCTGAGGCTGGTGACTCAGATGAACTTATCCTCAGCAGCAGAGGTGACTCTTGGTCTTCCTTTCCTGGGGCAGTCCTCATGTGAGCCAGTTTCGTTGTAGCGCTTGATGGTTTTTGCGACTGCACTTGGGGACACATTCAAAGTTTTCGCAATTTTCCGGACTGACTGACCTTCATTTCTTAAAGTAATGATGGCCACTCGTTTCTCTTTACTTAGCCCATTGGTTCTTGCCATAATATGAATTCTAACAGTTGTCCAATAGGGCTGTCGGCTGTGTATCAACCTGACTTCTGCACAACACAACTGATGGTCCCAACCCCAGAAATTCCACTAATTAACCCTGACAAGGCACACCTGTGAAGTGAAAACCATTTCAGGTGACTACCTCATGAAGCTCATTGAGAGAACACCAAGGGTTTGCAGCGCTATCAAAAAAGCAAAGGGTGGCTACTTTGAGGAATCTAAAATATAAGACCTATTTAAGAGTTAAGAGTTATTTCACACTTTTTTGTTAAGTACATAATTCCATATGTGTTCATTCGTAGTTTTGATGCCTTCAGTGAGAATAATCATGAAAATAAAGAAAACGCATTGAATGAGAAGGTGTGTCCAAACTTTTGGCCTATACTGTATATTAACCAAATTTCATGGCAACTATCCGTCTAGTAGTTGGTGAGATATTTCACTTAAAACCATAACTGTTAACCTAATGGTGGCACTACAGGAAAACTCAGAGGATCACCAAAGACATTGCCATCCATAGAACCCACAACGTGAGACCTGACCTCTGAAACAAAAGCGATTGTATCATGGTCAATCTTCTTTTTTTTTTGCTATTGGCATTTAGAAAGCTTCAACTTCTTTGGTTAACTATAATATAATAGGTTACATATTTGGAGCTGTTGAAGGAATGGAAGTTTATGCAATTGTTGTTATTATTTGTCAATGTTTATTTAGCATTGTTTACTTAGCAGGTTTCCTGATAATTTAGAGGGACAGCAGTAAAAGACTCCATGTCTTGAGCTGCTTTATTGCCATGATAGATCAGAGGGATGGGATTCTTTCCAAAACAATGACAAAAAGACAAAAAACAAAAATGTAAGGAGGATTCCTCCACAAGAAAAGTGCTGACAAGAATATTGTCAGACAAACCATTTTATGTTATATTTTGTGATACATTGCTCTTCTTATGATTTAGGATAGGATGTTGGTCTCCATAGGAAGGTTTAAGTAGTTTTTCCTTTAGTATAAGATGGTTATAAGAATGTTAGAAATGCCATATCATTTTTATAATTTATAAGTTAGTCATTTATATTCTACTCATACACGACATTGTCATTTAACTTTGATCATTTGAGCATATAATGAATTTGGTCATCATTATCTTTGTTAATCATTATTATCATTTTACCGATGTTATTCATTTATTCATCAACATGGTGTACATTTCCTTTTTGTGACTATAACTGGCTTTGTTCAGACATGCATGAGATGGCTTAACAAGTGTGACTCTGAGGTAGCTCAAAATGGCTGACAGGAACAATTCATGTCAATATAAGTGAAGAGGAGAATGCAAATTGAAGATATAGATTAACCTATCAAAGTGAGAGTTGGTATATGTCCCCCTCGAGGGGACTCAACTGCAGATGTTTCCTGTGTATGTGCAAGAGCCTGTACTGAGAGCTATCAAAGGTCAAATTGAGTTGAACAAGTGCAGAGAATTTACTAAGGTCAGATTAAAGTCTCTGCAAGAGGTGTGAGGAAAACAAAAGAAAAAAAGAAGCTTGCAGGTTCTGCCTATGTGCATGCATGATACATGCACTTGTATAAAATGCTCAGCGAAGAAGAGTATACAAGCAGCCACTTCCTGCCGCTGGGCGGTCTCTCAGAAGACTCAGACTGCAGGGTGCGTGGGCAGTTAACAGGTTGCATCTTTGCAAAAGATCAAAACTGGTGAGAGTTGATTGCTTACTTAGGTAAATGCATCATACCACAGGTCTGGTAACCTGTAGTATGATGAGCTGAAATGAAATGCATTTCCTTTTGTGAGTGACAGATGTCAGCCAGTTAAAATACAAAACACATAAATTGGATCACAAAATCAAACTAAATTAAATTAAAATCAAGAGCTCGAGCATGTGTAAAGACCAAAGCCAGTTCAACTCCTTATTTTCGTTTTCATATTTTTTATTTTTGTGGCATTGTGAATTAACTCCAGGGTAATAAAATTACTTAAAACTTTCTAAGCCCTTGTCAGTTTTTCATTCTGAGAGTGAACACAAAGGCCTAGAACAGAAGGTTTTCCTCATCAGAAGACATTGCCCAGCCCCCAAGAGGTAAGCTCCAGTGCATCCACACTACGGCAACACCACTGATGTAGAATCACATAAGAGGGTTTATAAAAATTTACAAAATAGCAGTACATCAGATATATTGCACAGTTGGCATGTGTTGATTATTGCACATGGTAAATTGTAAGTTGTCAGTGGTCTACTGAGTGCTGTGTTCATTACACAGTATGACAGCAGCAGGACGGAAAGACCTGCGGTATTTCTCCATTGCAGACCACAGGTGCAGCAGCCTGTCACTGAAGGAGCTGCTCAGTGCTGTCAGAGTCTCTTGCAAGGGGTGGGAGATGTTTCCCGACAGGGATGATGGCTTAGCCACCATTCGTGTGTCTCCTACTACCTCCACTGAGTCAAGGGGGCATCCCAGAACAGAGCTGGCCTTCCTGATCGGCCTGTTCAGTCTCCTCCTGTCAACAATGGAGATACTGCTGCCGCACCAGTACACACCATAGAAGATGGCTGACGCCACCACAGAGTCATAAAAGGTCTTCAGGAGTGCCCCCTGCACTCCAAAAGACTTAAGTCTCTGTGGCAGATACAGCCTGCTCTGTCCTTTTTTATAAGGTTTATAGGGTTTATAAGGTTACCAATGATCTCCTCACAGCCTCAGACAATGGACTTGTCTCTATACTTGACCTGCTAGATCTTAGTGCTGCATTTGACACTATCGATCATAAGATTTTATTACAGAGACTAGAGTATATGGTTGGCACTAAAAGAACTGCACTAAGCTGGTTTAAGTCATATTTGTCAGTTAGATTCCAGTTTGTTCATGTAAATAATGACTCTTCTATGCACAGCAAAGTCAGTCATGGAGTTCCACAAGGTTCTGTGCTAAGACCAATACTTTTCACTCTATATATGCTTACTCTAAGAAATATTATTAGGAAGCACCAGATAAATTTCCATTGTTATGTAGATGACACCCAGCTGTACTTATCCATGAAGCCAGGTGAGATTAACCAGGTGGCCAAGCTTCAGGCGTGTTGTAAGAACATAAAAACCTGGATGACCAGTAATTTCTTACTCTTAACTTTCAGACAAAACTGAAGTTATTGTACTATTGTACTACTAGTTATTGGCCTCCAGTGCCACAGTCAGAAACCTTGGTGTGATTTTTGACCAGCACGAGTACTGACAGGAACTAGGAAACGAGATCACATCTCTCCTGTGTTAGCGTCTCTGCATTGGCTCCCTGTAAAATCCAGGATAGAATTTAAAATCCTCCTCCTCACATACAAAGATATTAATGGTCAAGCACCATCGTACCTTATAGAGCTTATAGTTCCCTATTTTCCCAATAGGACACTTCGCTCTCTAAAGACAGGCCTACCTGTGGTTTCTAAGAGCAGAATGGGGGGCAGAGCCTTCAGCTATCAGGCTCCTCTCCTGTGGAACCAGCTCCCAGTGTGGGTTTGGGAGGCAGACCCCTTCTCTACCTTTAAGATCAGGCTTAAAACTGTCTTCTTTGATAAAGCTTATAGTTAGGGCTGGCTCGGGTATGTCCTGAACCACCCCTTAGTTATGCTGCTATAGAGCTAGACTGCTGGGGGATTCCCATGATGTACTGGGCTCTCTCTCTCTCTCTTTCTCTCTCTCTCTCTCTCGACTACTTTATGCCATTAACTTTGTAATTTTTTTTCTCTCCCATAGTTTGTGCTTCTATTCTCTCTCCCTCTCTCTGTCCTCATTCTGCAGGTATCTCTGTTTCTGGAGCAGCAGTATCCAGACCACTACTCATCATTACTATTTACCACTGTTATCTATCATTATTATTGACACACCATTACCTATACAGCTGTTCCTGGTCTCTCTCTCTCTCTCTCTCTCTCTGTCTCTCTCTCTTTTCTCCTCTCTCCTCCCCCCACCCCCTCTTTCTCCTCTAAAACTCAACCGGTTGAGGCAGACGGCCGCCAACCCTGAGCCCGGTTCTGTTGGAGGTTTCTTCCTGTTAAAAGAAAGTTTTTCCTGCCCCCTGTCGCTCTTTGTAGGTTTTTCTGTTGTGTTCTGTAAAGTACCTTGAGGTAATGTATATTATGATTTGGCGCTATACAAATAAAACTGAATTGAATTGAATAAAGTGTGTTGGAGTCCAGTCCAGTTTATTGTTCAGGTGAACAACCAGGTACTTGTAAGTGTCCACAATCTCAATGTCAATTCCCTGGATGTTCGCTGGTGTGAGTGCAGAGTGTTTGTGCCTATGGAAGTCCACCATTTTTGATCTGGAGGCAGTTCCGCGGGCACCAGTCCTAGGTCAGTCTGTACTCCCTGTTGACCCCATCAGCAATGAGGCCAACAATTGCAGAGTCGTCAGAGAACTTTTGCAGTTGGCAATTAGCTGAGCTGTAGGAGAAGTCTGCAGTGTAAAGGGTGAAAAGGAACGGAGCCAGAACCATTCCCTGTCAGGCTCCAGTACTGCGGATGACCCTTGTCAGACACACAGTCCTGGATCCTCACATACTGTGGTTGGTTGGTGAGGTACTCGAGGATCTATGTGGTGAGATGGTGGTCCACTCCTGTGGATTCCAGCTTGTCCTTCAGGAGCGTGGGTTGGATGGTGTTGAAAGTACTGGAGAAATCTAAGACAATGATTCTTACAGTGCTCCCGGCCTTTTCCAGGTAATAGAGGAATCGAAGTAGGAGGTAATGCCAGGCTAATAGGCAAGCTGAAGTGGGTCCAGGGATGGGCTCACCAGAGGCCAAAGATGAACAAGGACCAGCCACTCCAGGGTCTTCATCAGATGGGAAATCAGTGCCACCGGCCGTCTTCAGCACCGATGCCACGCAAGATGTCTTCCACAGTTGTGTCACTCTCCCCAGCTTCAGGCTCAGGTTGAAGATGTGCTCAACTATCCTGCACAGTTGGTCTGTGCAGGACTTGAGGAGCCTTGAGCTGATATAGTATCTTCATAGAACCCACAGATTTAACCAACAGGAGCTTTTGTCAAACTGCTGCAACAATCATTTCCTCCACAAGACTAAGTAAATTGTTTGTTTTTTACAACATGTTAATGAACGTACACTTAACTAAAACTCATTTAAGACAGTTTCACTAGTATTATAACCCGTCTCTCTTGTATTGTCATCTAGTGTTAATCAGTCTTTGCAGTTTTTCAAAACAGCTGCACCCATGTACTGAAAAAATTCTCTGTCGGTTTTAGAAACCTAATCAGAAACCATTAAAACACTACCTTATCCTTTACTATTAAATAATACTGATAATATTTAAAGGGCACTTAGGGCAGCTAACAAAGTGAGTCAACTATTTTACAATCAAATGAACTGGTCCAGATTAAAACAGAAAAAACTAATCCCACCAATATAGAGGTACAGTGTGTTCTTTAGGTTTGTTTTTTCTTTTGACAGAGACATAATTTCTGTAGTATTGTTTGGTACGGGACATTTTGTTCATAAAATCACTATATACTGTAGATTTAACTGAGAACTAAAATGAATGTAACTGTAAATTGAGATCTGATCAGCATAGATGAATATATAATATCATGTACATGTGGATTACATATTAGATATCAGCCAGTGGCCAACTTAAGCCATTTTTTCCATTGATAAGGGAGAATGGGAGAGGAACTATGAACAATGTAAAATTATCGTGGTAAGCTGAATTTCACTTGTTCACCTTTTCTTTGTTTGTTCTTTGGCCTGTGGTTTATAGTATTACAATTAATAGATCACTCACTCTTGCAGGAGTTTATTTAATCTACTACAAGAGCATATGATCAACTCACACAAGGGGAACCACAGTAGTTTTACACATCAAAGTGTGTTTACAGGCCTTAGGGAGTACCACTGCGAATGTGAAAGAAGTTATTTAAAACCTTCTGTGGCTCCAGAGGGAGATGTGTGAAATCTGAAAAACTACCAGCTGGGGCTGAAGACAAGACTGAAAATGATGCCACTGCAAAAATACTACACCCCTCACCCAACCTATGGGTGACCACACCTACAACCACACACCACTCCAGTGCAAATCCAGGTGCCACAACAAATGAAAACCAACTCAAGTTCACCTACTGCCACCAGAAAACCTCAGAGAAAGAAAGACAGAGGGACAGAGGTTGTTAGTATTATTTTAAAAAGTGTTAAGACACAATATTCGCAAGCACTACTGAAACCTACTGGATAATAATATGTACTTGAATGGTATTAAAGAGACAAAAAGAGGCAATAATTTTGGAGCACAACATCAGTGTAAAATAATTTCAGTTTCATATGCTCTCTGGCTTATGTACATATTTAATACCAGAAGTTTAGGTCCACACAACCCAAAGAGCCAGAGGTTTGTGTGTCCTCCAGGAACAGCAGGGCATTCACTATCCAACCAATAACAACAATTATTCAATAATTCAACAATACTTAGTATTTACTAAACAAACACTTACGAAACACTTTTCCAGCCACAGGATTCTCAGCCTCTCTGTTCAGTTTACCAGCATTTATAGTCAATATAATGACCCTTTTGCAGACTGACATTAGACTTCATGATAGACAGTACTTATGACACTTCCTGCATTTTCCTTACCATGGATCTCAATGTGTGCCTCATACAAGAGACCTGTACACCTCAAACTTGGCCTTTTATTACCAAAACACTTTGCACCAAAACAGTTTCTCTGTCCTGACCTATCATCTTCTGCTAACTCTGTGGATCTTCTGGGTCCTACAGTACCACTGACATTTGCATTCAGATATCTGATGACTAAAATCCTTCATCTGATTAAAATATAATAAAGATAATAAAAGATAATAAGAATCAGAATCAGAATCAGAATCAGAATCAGAATCAGTTTTATTGCCAAGTATGTTTTCACATACAAGGAATTTTTTCTGGTGATTGGTGCAATTGATCAGCAACAGTGGGGCTCTCTAGCCTTGTTGATGAGGCTAATAGCAGATGGGAAGAAGCTATTTTTGTGGCGAGAGGTTTTGGTCCTGAAGGACCGCAGCCTCCTGCCAGAGGGGAGTGTCTCAAAGAGTTTGTGTCCAGGGTGGGAGGAGTCAGCTACAATCTTCCCTGCACGCCTCAGAGTCCTTGAGGCGTACAGGTCCTGGAGGGATGGAAGATTGCAGCCAATCACCTTCTCAGCAGAGTGGATGATACGCTGCAGTCTGTTATTGTCCCTCTCCGTGGCAGCAGCGTACCAGATGGTGATGGAGGAGGTGAGGATGGACTCAATGATGGAGGTGTAGAAGTTCACCATCATAGTCCTTGGCAGGTTGAACTTCTTCAATTGCCTCAGGAAATACATCCTCTGCTGAGCTTTTTTGATGAGGGAGCTGATGTTTAGCTCCCATTTGAGATCCTGTGTGATGGTGGTTCCCAAGAAGCGAAAATGCTCCACGGTAGCCACAGGGGAGTCACACAGGGTGATGGGGGTGGGTGGGGCTGGGCTCTTCCTGAAGTCCACTATCATTTCCACTGTCTTCAGAGCGTTTAGCTCTAGGTTGTTCTGCCTGCACCAGGTCACCAGACGCTCAGTCTCCCACCTGTAGGCAGACTCATCGCCATCAGAGATGAGTCCAATGAGAGTGGTGTCGTCTGCAAACTTCAGGAGCTTGACAGACTGATGGCTGGAGGTGCAGGTGTTGGTGTACAGGGAGAAGAGCAGAGGAGAAAGAACGCAGCCTTGCAGGGATCCAGTGCTGATGGTCTGGGAGTCAGACACGTGCTTTCCTAGCTTCATGTGCTGCCTCCTGTCAGACAGGAAGTCGGTGATCCACCTGCAGGTGGAGTCAGGCACGCTCAGCTGGGAGAGCTTGTCCTGCAGCAGAGCCAGGATGATGGTGTTGAAGGCAGAGCTGAAGTCCACAAACAGGATCCTGGCATAGGTCCCTGAGGAGTCCAGGTGCTGGAGGATGAAGTGGAGAGCCATGTTGACGGCGTCGTCTACAGACCTGTTGGCTCTGTAGGCGAACTGCAGGGGGTCCAGGAGTGGGTCAGTGATGGATTTGAGATGGGACAGGACAAGGCGCTCAAATGATTTCATGACCACAGAGGTCAGGGCAATGGGTCTATAGTCATTTAGTCCTGTGGGCCTTGGTTTTTTGGGGACAGGGATGATGGTGGAGGATTTGAAGCAGGCTGGCACGTGGCAGGTCTCCAGTGAGGTGTTGAAGATGTCTGTGAACACTGGAGACAGCTGATCAGCACAGTGCTTCAGGGATGATGGAGAGACAGAGTCAGGACCGGCTGCTTTGCGGGGGTTCTGCTTCTTAAAAAGCCTGTTGACATCTCTCTCCAGGATAGAGAGAGACGTTCCTTTGGTAGGGGAGGAGGGGGGTTCTGATGTGGCTCTGATGTGGAGGTTAGTGTCAGGCTTGTCCCACTGTCTTTCAAAGCGGCAGTAGAACTCATTCAGATCGTTGGCCAGACGGAAGTCATTAATGGAGTGGGGGGGTTTAGGTTTGTAGTTTGTGATCTTTCTGAGCCCTTTCCAGACAGAAGCAGAGTCATTGGCTGAGAACTGGAGCTGAAGTTTCTCAGAGTACAGTCGTTTAGCTTCTCTCACCGCTTTGCTAAACCTGTACTTGGACTCTTTAAACTTGTCCCTGTCCCCACTCCTGAAAGCTTCCTCCTTTTGCCTCCTGAGCTGACTGAGCTTAGCTGTGAACCAGGGTTTGTCATTGTTATAACTCACCCTGGTGCGTGATGGGATACAGCAGTCCTCACAGAAGCTGATGTATGACGTCACAGCCTCTGTGAACTCATCCAGACTGTTGGAAGCAGTCCTGAACACCTCCCAGTCAGTGCAGTCCAAACATGCCCGCAGATCCTCTATGGCTTCACTGCTCCACTGCTTCGCAACAGGTTTACACAGTTTTAGTTTCTGCCTGTATGTGGGAATCAGGTGGACCATGACATGGTCAGAGTGGCCCAGTGCAGCCCGGGGGACGGCGTGATAAGCACCACTGATTGTGGTGTAACAGTGGTCCAGAGTGTTCCCCTCTCTGGTCGGGCAATTAACAAACTGTCTGTATTTGGGCAGTTCATGACTGAGGTCACCTTTGTTAAAGTCACCAAGGACAATAACTACGGAGTCCGGGTTGGTCCGCTCCACACACAGTATCTGGTCTGCGAGCGCCCGCTGTGCCTCCTGCACGTTTGCCTGTGGTGGGATGTAAACACCGACCAGGATGATTGAGGTGAACTCACGGGGGGAGTAGAAGGGCCTGCAGTTTATGATGAAAGTCTCCAGGTCAGGAGAACAGTGCTGCAGGATCACTGTCACGTCTTTGCACCAGCCACTGTTTGCATAAAAGCAGATTCCTCCACCTTTGGTTTTGCCGGACAGCTCTGTGTCGCGATCCGCTCTGAAGAGTTGGAAGCCGGCCAGGTCCAGCGCAGAGTTCGGAATCGATCCACACAGCCACGTCTCCGTGAAGCACAGGACGTGAAGATAATAAGTACTTTATTTACCCCTATAGGGAAAGTCACAATATGTTGTTTAAAACCAAACCAGTATCTGAAAAGTTTATTGTAAAAATGTGGCTTATGTCATAAAAAGTAAATTTTGATGCTTCTTGTAGAGGTTGACATTTTTTTTCATCACACAAAACTACACTGAGCAGCAGAGAAAAAGCTTCACAGAGGAATTAAAGGATTTTTAGGGCATATAACTTTGCTCAGTAAAAGTATTTTCAATATTATGTTGTGGTATATATTTTCAGGAGGAGGAAACTTGAGCAAGTGCTGACAAAAGAGGTTTTGTGTTTTGTGTGATACATAAATAATGTACTTCACATTATCTATGTATCACACAAAACTTTGAACAGCTTCTCAAGTCAGATCAGAACGAGCATCACTGTGGACCTGAAGTCTTTTAGTTGAAACAGATTTTATAAGAGAGTGAAAAATATATAAGGTAAGTGTAACTTAGAACCAGCACTCTCCCACAGTTATGGCTGATTGATTCCACATAGTCAACAAATGTAATGAAATGTTATAAGCTAAAATTACCCTACAGTAAACACTGACTTTATGAAGGTGGTTGCCTGAATAGTTGTATGTTGGTTGTTTGTTAAGGAGATTATTTTCAGGTCATATCAGTCTATAAAAAACAAATTTTCCTGGGGAAAAAGAAGTTAGAAAACTCTCATACAACCTCAATAACAATCTGACCAGCACTCTCTCTATAAAGTTTCAATTTTCATTCATGCCAGCCCATGGATGAATAATTGAATACTCAGCTAAAACCTTTACAGCATGTGAGTAAGAAAGAAGTGAACAAGAGTTCCAACATCCTGCCATTCATTGTGTACTATCAAATTCAACAAAAGCAAAACTCACCCTGTCATAATGTTAAATGAAAACTGATATGGAAATGTATCAGTGAGGGTGATCAAAATGCTTATACCACTTGAAATATTACTCGATGCAGCTCTGAAGTCATATTTTCATGATTTCATCTTTTTCTTTTCATTTATGCAGAATTAACAACCTCAGTACAATGTGTCAGCCATCTGCTCCCCAAGACTAATTTCAACTAATTCATTTGACAGGCTTGTTACTGTGAATAATCTGGAAGTGGAGATGATGCTTGCAAACACTGTGTAGATAAACAAGTTTACATCACATGGGTGTTTATTAAGAAGAGATGTTTTATTTCGAGCTTTTTAGGATTCAGAGTGAAATTCAGCTCTTTAAATGCATTTAAAAGAAACACTGCCAATATAAAATTTCCTGTAACCTGTCACAGTAAATACTTTCTGTGGCATTGTGTTATCTGCCATTTTCATTTGTTGATATTTATTTATTTTATTTTGTATTTCTCTCATACCTTATTTTATGTTTTCGAATAAAGCTTAATAATTTTGCTCTATATGATTTGTGCTTATAAAATGTATTTGTTTTGCCCTTTTTATTCTGCTTTTGCACACAGTAAGAATACTGTCATTCTGGATCTATTTCCTGATTCATTCACTGAGTGTTCATTGTGTATAAGATGGCTGTGTGAGAGATGCCAGGGAAAGAGAAAGAGAAACATAATCTTTTCACATACATTCAGCAGACATGTTACCCATTCTGTAGCACTGGTGCACCAAAATGCAGGGGTATACACATGAATCTCTAAGCAGAGCCAGATATGACACAGTCACACAGAAGCTGCAAGAATAATGAGCTACTGTGCAGTGTGATGGAGAGTGAAGGGATGACAACAACGCCACCTCAGGGAATTTCACCCCAAGTAAATTACTGGGGGCTAGCCCACTTTAAGGTACACTATTGTACAATACCCTACAGACCCATAAAGTCATCACTGGATAAAACAGAACACCAGGAACAGGACCGGGGGCTTACCGCAGTGAGAAAATTTGCAAAGGGGAAAGGGGTCCTGATGCCCCACTGCACGTGAATACCACACACCATCCAAATGACACCCAAAGTGCTGTACAGTAAAGGGATCAGTGACGGAACACCACCACTGGGTAATCAGCTGCCATCCAACCCACAGCTCCTGTCCTGCGGAGGAAACAGCAACAGTTAGTGCAGCTACACAGTAGGGTAGTGAAAACACACACTGAAGCTCAGGGCTCTCTAATACACCTACACTTGACCAGAAAAAGAAAAAAAGGAAACAATAAAATTAAATCAGCAGAATAAATGTAAGAGTAAACAATACAACAATACAAAAGAATGAAACAGCAACATACACAAGAATACAGTCCATGTGAACAAAATTCCGAAAACAGTCTAAAGAACAAAGGAAACAAAAGAAAAAATCTAAGTCAGGGTACAAAACAAAACACACTCAAAAAAAAAACCCCACAAAACAAACAAACCAAAAAAACAAAGAAAGAAAACAAACTACCAAACAAGATACATAACTATAGCCATGGTTCTAATTACCACACAAAATAAAACAGCAATAGTAGCAGTGGTAGTAGTAGCAGTAGCAGTTGTAGCAGCAACAGTAGCAGCAGTAATAGGGACAGAACAGCATTCAGGCCAGGGCTTGGAGGCTGAGGACTTAGATAAGGCCATATGCATTTTGATACACAGGCTGGGCCACAGAAACTTGCCAAACTTGCAACAGGTACCTGATAGACTACTGAACTCCATGTGTCTTGAATTTTATGGTGACCTCTAGTCAGGGATGAAAGTAGTTTTAAATTCTTGCCGATCAAACGTCCCAGTACAATAAATCAAATGCACCAATCCCCTCAGCAACCGCAGTGTTTCGGAAGTAGACGCATGCACAGTCACGTGCTGCTAAGAGTGAAATCCCCGATCATTAGCTCATACACAGCTTGTTCAAGCTGTTCTCTGTGTTGTTAAAATTGAATGAAATAACATGAAACACAACTGCTTATTCTGCTATTGATTTTATTTGGTACATTTTGCAATGAATGGAATGACATTAAACGTAGTACTGCAGGTCTCGAAGGCTGGGCTCATAGGAGACCACCGGACTCTCTCCCAGGGGAGAGGGAGAGAAGCAGGGCAAGAGCCCTGAGGAAGAGAGGGAAATGTCAGGACAATGCTCCGTCCAACATGGACCAAAACACAGCACGGTTCAGAAGCAATTCGGAACGAGTTAAAAGCAATTTATAAACAGATAAAGTAATGTTCAAGACTGCATATTGCTAGCAGATCTATTTTCTGGCCTAAAGTGCGGCCGTGACTGGTTCTGAATTTGGGCTTTAGCAGGCAGCCACTCTCCCCTCTTCCTGGTACTGCGTACTACCACTGAATCTTTTAGTGGTACGCAGTACCGGACCATACTGGCTTACTTTCACCCCTGCCCCTGAAGGTAGACCGACTGGCCCACCTGCAAAGGTGCGTCATGGACCCTCTGGTCATGCTGCTCTTTCCGGCGAACCATAGCAGCCAACAGTCTCGCCCAAGCATCCTCAAAAGCTATCCCCACTTTGGCCTTGTGCTCCGCCAGCCAGTCCTGCACTCCCCCCAGTGCAGAATCACGAACCCGACCTAGGTGAAAGTCCACGGGAAGCCTTGATTCCCAACCAAACATTAGCATAAGGGGGGACTCACCAGTACTCTGGTGAGGTGTGGTGTTGTAGCAGAACAGTACCTGTGGAAGACAGGAGGCCCAGTCATGTTTCCGGGTTTCTGGCAGTGTTTACCGAAGGTTGTGGAGCATTCTATTATACCTCTCGCACTGTCCATTGCCAGCAGGGTGGTATGGGGTAGTACGAGACTTTGCTACATTGTACGGACCACAAAGTTGGTGGATCAAGGATCAACCGCTGGAAGGTGCTTGGAGCATTGCACAACCCGAATGGCATAGTGTTCCATTTAAAAAGGCCAAGCGGTGTGGAAGAAGCTGTTTTGGGCTTGTCCTGCTCTGAAACCATAACCTGGTTGTATCCGTTGGCCAGATCTAAAGTAAAAAACCAGTGGGCCCCAGAAAGGGCTTCGAGACTCTCCTCAATACAAGGTAAGGGGAAGGCATCCTTTCTTGTCTTGCTGTTAGGTAGCCAATAATCCATCTGGAGGAAGCTGTTTTGGGCTTGTCCTGCTCTGAAACCATAACCTGGTTGTATCCGCTGGCCAGATCGAAAGTAGAAAACCAGCAACCCCTAGAAAGGGCATTGAGACTCTCCTCAATACAAGGTAAAGGGAAGGCATCCTTCCTTGTCTTGCTGTTAAGTAGCAGGCTGCCATCTTTTTTCCTAACCAAAACAATCGGTGAGACATAAGGGCTACTACTCTCCCTTACCAACTGAGCCTTCACCTCCTCATACTCAGATGGAGGAATGCACCTGTACCTCTGTCGAACTGGAACATCATCAAGCAGGAGAATGTCATGTGAGATGAGGTTGGTGCAAAGACTGAAAAGACTGAGCTGTATTTCTGCAATAGGGACCGAACTTCATTCTGCTCTGGCCCACCAAAACGGACAAGTCCTGAGTTACTAGCCACTTCAGAGGAAACTGTGGCGGTGGTGGGCCTCTCCTCAGTGACTCCTGTGGGAAGACTGACAACCTGGGCACTACTCATGGCACCAAGGCTGGTACATGGGTAGAGAAGAGCCTCTGTCATCCCCACTTGACCACTGGACCACCTTTGAAAAGGACAGCCCGACCATTCCAGACCATTTCTGGGAAAGTGCTAGCAACCAATTGCATTACCCCGCAAGGTATATGCACTGCTCATGTGCCTCGAACCCTAGCTGTATCAGAGAGATGTCTTGGGCGTTGGGTGGCGGACTGATGGCACAGCACCGGGAGGGTCTTTGACTACTAGGATTCCACAGCTGGGGATCACCTTACCACACAGGGTCACATCCAACTCCAGGTAACCAATATATGGAATTGCCAGGCCATTAGCTGCCCAGAGCTGTAACCAATGACAGGACTGGAGGATCATGGCCCCAAGGTGCAAACTGGTCTAAAAAGAAGCTCTCTGCGATTGTGGGCACCATGGACCCTGTGTCCACCAAACATGAAATGGTGATTCCACCCATCAATCTTTGGACAAGATAACATTAACTTGGACATAGTGCCAACCTGTGAGCCCATCAACTCCCCATCTGAGCTGTGGCTCAGCAACTCAGTGGGCTTCAGTTTTCTGGTTGGTTAGAGGAGTGGGACAGCCTGACCATATTAGAAGGAAAACCAGTCACTGAATTAGAACGAGCACAAGTGGTAACCCGTTACCCTCGCACTCCCTGGCAATATGCTCTGGCTGATGGCACCTTCAGCGAACCATTGCGAGGAAGGCGAGTCTGTATGGAAGGGGTCTGCAAAGAGGCTACTTTCCAGGTGAGCTAATTGAGCTGTTCCTGCTGACGTTTCACAAGCTCCTTTAACTCTCCTAGCTCTGACCCAAACAAAATGACAAGGACAAAGGGGGGCAGGCAGGAACCACCTTGCACCCCATACTGCAGGCCATATGCTGAAGGGAGGGAGTAACTACATTCCCTAGTACCACCTGGAAACTCCACCCTATTCCACCTAATGGCTTCCCCAAGCACCTCAAGAAGGGTAGTGGCAGGCCAAGGACAAACTGCTTTAAGGGCACTGCCAAGACTATGCTCTACAAATAAAAAAAGCTTGCTGCAAGGTTATATATGACTGGGCACAACCATATAACTCTTGTAAGAGGGCTAGAACCTTGGCCAGGTTGCCATGGTCTGCACTGGTACTTGAAATCCTCCCTTGCCTCTCCCTCCAAATGATCAAAAGTAAAGAAGGCCTGGTCAGTGGAAAACAGGTGGTGAACATGCCTGTATCTCCTCTGCCCACTCAGCTATCCCTATGCCCGTCTTACCATTAATTCAATTTAATTCAATTTTATTTGTATAGCGCCAAATCATAATATACATTATCTCAAGGCACTTTACAGGCTAAGGTCAAGACCTTACTTTGTTACAGAGAAAAACCCAACAGTTCCCACAAAGAGCAAGCGCTTGGCGACAGGGGGGAGGAAAAACTCCCTTTTAACAGGAAGAAACCTCCAACAGAACCGGGCTCAGGGTTGGCGGCCGTCTGCCTTGACCGGTTGGGTTTAGGAGGAGAAAAGGGGGGCAGGGGGGAGGAGAGAGGCGAAAAGAGAGAGAGAGAGACCAGGAACAGCTGTATAGGTAATGGTGTTATCAATAATAATGACAGATAACAGTGGTTAATAGTGTTGTATCTGAAGTTCTATATGTTACGTGACTTAATGGGTTTGGTCAAAAAGATTTAAGGGCCTTAGCTAAGAGGTTCTAGGTCAAAAAGGTCTAGGTGTCATTGGAAGATGGATGACTCCCTCATCTTATGTAATGAAGCCCTTTTTCTGTATTTATAGGAACCATATGTTTTACTTTAGGTTCACGAAAACAACCAACCTATATAAGTGGGTAGTTGGAGCTGTTATTCAGAGGAGATTCATATTGGCTCCGACTCCTCTCTCAGGCAATCTCGAGTGCTTGATTTGATGCTGGACTTCTTTGTAATAAACCTCTTTATATACAAGCAAGACGGTGTCAGCGGAGTTTCCTTCTTCATCTTCACATCATCGTTATTAATAAACAACAATAGTAATGATGAGTAGTGGTGGATCTGGATCCTGCTGCTCCAGAGGCAGAGATACCTGCAGAATGAGGACAGAGAGAGGGAGAGAGAGGAGAAGCACAAACTATGGGAGAGAAAAAAATACAAAGTTAATGGCATAAAGTAGTTGAAAGAGAGAGAGAGAGAGAGAGAGCGGCCAGTGCATCATGGGAATCCCCCAGCAGTCTAGCAGCATAACTAAGGGATGGTTCATGACATACCCAAGCCAGCCCTAACTATAAGCACTATAACTGTTCAAAGAGAACAGTTTTAAGCCTGATCTTAAAGGTAGAGAGGGTGTCTGCCTCCCAAACCCACACTGGGAGCTGGTTCCACAGGAGAGGAGCCTGATAGCTGAAGCCTCTGCCCCCCATTCTGCTCTTAAAAACTCTGGGAACCACAAGTAGACCTGCATTTAGAGAGTGAAGTGTCCTATTGGGAAAATAGGGAACTATAAGCTCTTTAAGGTATAATGGTGCCTGACCATTAATGGCTTTGTAGGTGAGGAGGAGGATTTTAAATTCTATCCTGGATTTTACAGGGAGCCAATGCAGAGAAGCTAACACAGGAGAGATGTGATCTCGTTTCCTAGTTCCTGTCAGTACTCGTGCTGCCGCATTTTGGATCAATTGGAGGCTTTTTACTGCATTTTTGAGACATCCTGACAATAAAGAGTTACAGTAGTCCAGTCTTGAGGTAACAAATGCATGAACTAGCTTTTCCTTTAGACATAGAATGGGTCTGATTTTAGCAATATTGTCCAGGTGGAAGAAGGCTGTCCTAGAGACTTGTTTTATATGTGAAGTAAAGGACAAGTCCTGGTCAAAAATGACACCAAGGTTTCTGACTGTAGCACTGGAGGCCAAGGTAATGTCATCCAGAGTCAGTATATTATCACATAGTGTATCTCTGAGGTGTTTTGGGCTAATTACAATAACTTCAGTTTTGTCTGAATTTAAGAGTAAGAGATTACTGGTCATCCAGGTTTTTATGTCCTTAAGACACACCTGAAGCTTGGCTACCTGGTTAGTCTCACCTGGCTTCATGGATAAGTACAGCTGGGTGTCATCTGCGTAACAATGGAAATTTATCTGGTGCCTCCTAAAAATGTTTCCAAGAGGAAGCATATATAGAGTGAAAAGTATTGGTCCTAGCACAGAACCTTGTGGAACTCCATGACTGACTGTAGTGTTGATAGAAGAGTCATTATTAACATGAACAAACTGGAGTCTATCTGACAGATATGACTTAAACCAGCTTAGTGCGGTTCCTTTAATGCCGACCATATGCTCTAGTCTCTGGAATAGAATCTTATGATCGATGGTGTCAAATGCAGCACTAAGATCTAGTAGGACAAGTATAGAGACAAGTCCATTGTCTGAGGCTATGAGGAGATCATTGGTAACCTTAACCAGAGCTGTTTCTGTGCTATGATGGACTCTAAAACCTGACTGGAAATCTTCAAACAAACCATTTCTGTGCAGATAATCACATAACTGGTTTGCAACGACCTTCTCAAGGATTTTGGAAATAAAGGGGAGGTAGGATATAGGTCTATAATTGGCTAAAACATCTGGATCAAGAGTAGGCTTTTTAAATAGAGGTTTAATTACTGCAACTTTAAAAGTCTCTCTGTGGGGAGGAGATGGTGAATCTTTTCTCTAACCGTGCGTTCACACCAAACGCGATGGACGCGATGTCATCGCCCTTAACACGAGTATCGCGTCGCTCGACACATTTGTGTCACATTTGTGATCATCGCTTCATCGCTTCATCGCTTCATCGCGCGATGACGCAATCCACCTCCCGCTATTTTCTTCACATCCCGCTGTTTTATTTCTTTCTCTCGTCAACCATGGCTGAGTTAACAACCGTAGCTGCGCTTTATCTGTTGTGGACGTCTGATTTAATTAAGACGTCCACAATCCAGCTGTACCTCCTTGCTCACCTTCTTCTAGGCATTATCTTTTTTGTTTCTGTCCCGGTAAAAGTGGGACGTTGTGTCGTATAGCTCCGTGTATCCACCATGGATGTATTATAAGAATAAGGTCTTATAATACATCCATGGTATCCACAGACAGCCACAATAATTTTCTCCTCCATTTTTTGAAATGTGCGTCTGACGTAACTACGTCGGTGGCATGGTTTGGACATCAACACTGATTGGATGTCGCGGCACAGCGTCACGCGATGTCGCTTGAAAAGTTCAAATTTTTCAACTTCAAGCGATACACGCTTCATCGCGTCCATCGCGTCGCTCCTATTGCCCGAATCGCGTCGCCCGACGCAGCATCGCGTGTCATCGCGCCATTAACATTGACTTTGAATGGAAACTTGTGGCGTTCATCGCGTCCATCGCGTTTGGTGTGAATGCACCGTAACAGAGACAATTTTATTTGTAAAGAAGCTCATAAAATCATTTCAACTGAGGGCTAAAGGAATAAATGGATCAACAAAGCTGTAGCTGTATGTCAGCCTGGCTACAGTACTGAACAGAAACCTGGGATTATTCTTGTTTTCTTCTATCAATGATGAATAATAGGATGTTCTGGCTTTACGGAGACTTTTTTTATATGCCAATAGGCTGTCTTTTCAAGCCTTTAGAGATTCTTCCAGGTTAGTAGAACGCCACCTTCTTTCTAGCTTCCTTGAATTTTGCTTTAAAGCTTGTGTTTCTGAGTTGTACCATGGAGCTAGCTTTCTCTGACTCACTACCTTCTTCCTCAGAGGGGCCACAGTATCTAGTGTTGCACGCAGTGAGGCTACAGTACTGTCAACAAGATCGTCAACCTGTGTGGATGTGAGGTTAAGAGAGCTGTCCCCTACTGCATTGATACATGGCAGTGGGCTAAGTACTGATGGGATTCTTTCTTTAAATTTGCTTACGGTATTGTCAGAGAGACACCTGCTGTAATGGATTTTTTTCCCAAATGCTGTGTAGTCCATGACTGAAAACTCAAATGTTAACAGAAAATGGGAAATACTGTTAGATATTCAATGTCAATCCCATAAGTCAGAACCAGATCAAGGGTATGGTTAAAAGAGTGAGTGGGTTCATTAACATGCTGAGAGAAGCCAATTGAGTCTAATAATGAATTAAACGCAATGCTCAGGCTGTCACTTTCAACAACTACATGAATGTTAAAATCACCCACTATGATGACTTTATCTGTGCTGAGAACTAACTCAGATAAAAAGTCTGAGAACTCAGAGTAAGGGGCAGGTGGACGATATACAGTAACTAGTAGGACTGGTTTTTGTGTTTTCCAGTTAGGGTGTGACAGACTAAGAATAAGGCTTTCAAATTAATTATGATTAACCTTAGGCTTAGAATTTATTAATAAATAGGAGTGATAAATGGCTGCCACCCCTCCCCAGGGATATGAACGTTAACATGAGTGGGGGGTGTTGATTCATTCAGACTAACATATTCATCCTGCTGCAGCCAGGTTTCAGTCAGACAGAGCAGATCAATGTAATGATCAGTTGTCAGATCATTGACTCGTAGAGATTTAGATGAATCACCAATGACCAGAGTTTGTTTCCCAGCGGGTGTGTCTCTGAGTGGGAAGAACCTGTTCGAAACGTGAACAGGTTGGTGGTGAGCTGTGAGCTTTTGTTTAGGACTAAGCCTCTTCTTGTTACGGTCACCCAGCCGCCCTGACCTCCCGGCTGCTCAGGAGCTGCTGGGGGGAGAGAAGGAGCTACAGAAGGAGCTACACTGGGTCGGTCCACACCAGCTACTGGGGTCTGGCTAACTGGAGAGGCTAAAGATGTGGTTTCCGGCCAGACACACAGCCACCCAGGGACAGCGCCCACAGACCTCCAGCCAGGAAGGACACCGTTTGCCCACAGTAACCCGGCCCCCTGCCTTTATCTTGTGTATTTGATTTAACTTAGCTAATTTATTGAACTTCTGTGGTAGTTCTTTGAACTGAAACATCTATTTCAGCATAACCACTGTGGCCTGTTGTCTAATGTTCGTCTTGCCTCAGTTTGAAGAGTTCATTGATGTTAATACTGTTTCATGAATGTAAAAAGAAACAGCCATAACTTACTTTCACATATATTTAAGACACACAGCTTCCATCATGTCTATTTTCTTTGGTCTGAGTTTTAACTTTAAAACAGTGCATGCTGGGGAGCCTGTTAATATAGTAATATATAGTAGTTTATACTTTGGGGTTTTTTTGTATATGAATGTCACTCCCACTAGATGTCACAAGTAGACCAGCTGCACCTTGCACCAAAACAAATGCTTTGTAATCATTTCATATGAAAAGACCTGATGTTAGACCAGTTCGTGTTTAAGTATAAGTTAAGTGACCTGAAAATAAAAATTTGATTTTAAAAGTTGAATTAACTTGAAATAAACCAAACTTATATATTTACATCAAGTTAATGAGGAAAAAAATGGTTGATTCCACCAAATTCCTGTATGATGTTTTATAGTGTAGGGCAAAAGGTAGAGCAGGTCTTTGCAATTGTTTCTTCTGGGAATCACATCATTTCTTAAATAAAATCTAACTTTAGGAATCTTTCCAGTCAGACTCAAGGGAAACACAAAAAGTTGTATACATTATTTTTCATTTGAACATGTCAAAAATGTGGTATCATGTTGTAAGCTACTTTTCAGGATTTGCAAAAAATAATTTTTGAACTACCACACTTGTAAATTCAAGCTTCATATAACCAGTCTCAGTAATCTTTTCTGTGCTGCATTGTCAGTTGCACATAAAGCCAGGTAAACACAAAGGCTACAGGAAAGATCTCAACACACATCCAGCCAGACATCAATATGATACTGTAGTTATTGATGTGCAGCAAAACCTTGCGTGAAACTGTTTATGATCAACTCTCACAACAAATGAATCAAAGCATGAATCAACTAATGCATTGACAAAGTTACTGTATAGTGTACAGCAGAGCCCACAGGTTACTGCAGCAATCAAATCCTTCACTATGACTGTCACCTAGTATATAACTGATCTATATGGCATAAAATGTTTGTAGAACATACCAAAAGGACAAAAAACATACCAACACCAACTTCTTATTTTTCCCAATAAGTGATCCTAAAGCTGAGCAAGCATTTGTTTTTGTTTTTAGGGTTTTAGAAACACAGTCCTTTTGTTATATTGTAGTTATAGCCGCTCATCATGTTCACATTCAGCGCATTCACTACCAAAATATTTTAATTTTAATGATATGGTATGTCTGACATAGTCTACTATAGACATCACACAGTATTTTGGTGTTGGCATTTGGTGGCGCTCATTCTTACTGTACTGTATGTCATTCATCTTAAGAGGGGTACTACACATACACTGTATATAAAGATGGACATAGCATCATGACAGCACCCATAAGTTTCTGTTTAAGCTTAACAAGGCTACCACAAGATGGCGGTAAACAAAGAAACTACTCAAGCTAGCAGGCCCAAAGATGGCCGCTGAGACCACATGGTATGTGGGGAAGGAGCATGGATGTATTATAAAACCTAGATACGGTGCCGCTGCTCAGCCTTGCAGCCAATTTTTCCCAGTGGCCACTCTTGGTATTGCAGCAAAAAATCCCCTGCCTTAAAGTCTAATGATGATAATGTATCATCCAATAAGGACGATTATTTATTCCCTAAAAAAGATTGAATTTAACTCATATAATGTAAATGAATCTCAAGGAGTTCAATTTCCCTTTTAGATGGAAAGTGGAAAATGTTCTGTGATGAACCCACATCACAGTTTGTATCCTTCAGTCCACAGACAGTGGTTTACATGTTAAAGAGCAGGGTGATTAGTTTGGTAGCTGCAAACTACATGTGGCTCAGTTTGACAGAAAGCAGTCACAAATAAAAGCTTCACTTTCGTGTATTTGCACTAAATTTTACTGACAATATTAAACACAATTAAGTATTTAACAGTGACTTAATAAATAAATATGTATTTAAATACAAGTGAAACTGAAAAGCTTTGGTCGATCAAAGTGGTGAGACTGAAAAAAATCAACACAGTCAAATAATCAACAGGTGTTTGATTTACTCCACTATAAATAAATAAATGTTTTCTCCTGTCAGGCAGAGATTGGAGAGACAGGACATCACTTTAGGTGAAGGCTGTGTGACACTGGAGGTTTGGCCTGTTTTAGTTGGAAGTTCTCTGGGCTCAACCATGAATAAAACCTTATAATATAAGACTCCATCCAGTCCTGACTGTAGCATATACACTATATTGTCAAAAGTATTCACTCACCCATCAAAATATTTGAAATCAGGTGTTCCAATCACCTCCATGGCCACAGGTGTATAAAATCAAGCACCTAGGCATTCAGTGAATTCAAGCGTGGTACTGTGATAGGATGCCACCTGTGCAACAAGTCCAGTCGTGGAATTTCCTCACTCCTAAATATTCCACAGTCAACTGTCAGTGGTATTATAACAAAGTGGAAGCAATTGGGAACAACAGCAAACTCAGCCACGAAGTGGTAGGCCACGTAAACTGACTGAGCGGGGTCAGCGGATGCTGAGGCGCATAGTGCGTAGAGATTGCCAACTTTCTGTAGAGTCAATCACTACAGACCTCCAAACTTCATGTGGCCTTCATATTAGCTCAAGAACAGTGCGTAGAGAGCTTCATGGAATGGGTTTCCATGGCCGAGCAGCTGCATCCAAGCCATACATCACCAAGTGCAATGCAAAGCGTCGGATGTAGTGGTGTAAATCACGCCGCCACTGGACTCTAGAGCAGTGGAGACACGTTCTCTGGAGTGACAAATCGCGCTTCTCCATCTGGCAATCTGATGGACGAGTCTGGGTTTGGCGGTTGCCAGGAGAACGGTACTTGTCTGACTGCATTGTGCCAAGTGTAAAGTTTGGTAGAGGGGGGATTATGGTGTGGGGTTGTTTTTCAGGAGCTGGGCTTGGCCCCTTACTTCCAGATTTTGGACAATTCCATGCTCCCAACTTTGTGGGAACAGTTTGGAGATGGCCCCTTCCTCTTCCAACATGACTGTGCACCAGTGCACAAAGCAAGATCCATAAAGAAAGAGAGAGTTTGGTGCGAATGAATAAGAGAGAGAGTTTGGTGTGAATGAACTTGACTGGCCTGCACAGAGTCCTGACCTCCTTTGGGATGAATTAGAGCTGAGACTGAGAGCCAGGCCTTCTCGTCCAACATCAGTGTGTGACCTCACAAATGCACTTCTGGAAGAATGGTCAAAAATTCATGAACCTTGTGGACAGCCTTCCCAGAAGAGTTGAAGCTGTTATAGCTGCAAAGGGTGGACCGACGTCATATTAAACCCTATGGATTAAGAATGGGATGTCACTTAACTTCATATGCGAGTCAAGGCAGGTGAGCAAATACTTTTGGCAATATAGTGTAGCTGTGGAGAACAGTGAAAAATAGACAGAGGGCTAAGTAATGACAGGACATAAAGCATAACTACAGCACTGCACAATTTTGTTTTGTTTATTTTTAAAGAAGACATGCCGTATAAATATGCTTCTCAATAATACTTTTATCTGATGACTTGTAGTTATCTGTCACATGCAGTGTCCATATCTTAAAAATGCCTAAAAGACTATTTAAACTCAATATTTTTGCCTGGTTATGATTTTTTTTAATGTTGATTCCAATGTGACTTTAGGTTCTAAAGCCTCAAACTGAATGTTGACACTTTTCCCCCTAACATCACAAATAAATTAAATCTTTATACATGAATTACCCACAATATCAACAACTGTCGGGTTTAATATCACCTTACTTTTCAGAACATTATCTTCACCGTTATAAATCAGTGGTTTCAAGCCCCGGGCCAGTCCTTTAGAAGTCTTATTACACATCCATAAAGTCCACTAGCAGAGAACTCATGAACACTTAGTGCCAGATTGAGAACATTGTTGGCTCATTCTCATTGCCCAAAGGCATGATGGGAGTGACAGTACTGTGCAGTCTCTATGGGCCACATAACGCGGAAGTAACCTGGAAGACAAAAACTTTTTCAGCGTATGCGCCAGGTGAGCAATTCGTATTAGAATAAATGGCCACCATTTTTAGATCCGGTATCGTGTTCTTATAATACATCCATGGTATGAGTTTCTTTGTTCAAAGCCAGTTCAGATAGTCAAAGGATGCCAGGTTAAAAGAGGGTTACCTGCATGCAATTCCTAGTACTGTGCTTCATGTATGTGTGTAGACATACAAGTGGCAGTTAACAGCTTGGCTAAAAGTAACATACAGATAACAGCAAAGCTCAGATACAACTAGATCTGTACATGCACATCAACAAAGTTAACAATCATGTGCTCAGCCATGTTGCGCTACACTGTGCTAGTTAAGGTCACACCCTGTTAAATTTACCCAGTCCTTGGAACAAAAAGAGAGAAGGTCCTTTCCAGTGCTGTCTTCACAAAGTCCAGAGAATTTGTGTGACATCCTGGTGGAGTGAAGTCCTGTCCGCCTGTGTGAATTTGGTGCTGCAGAGGAGGCCGCTAGTCGCTCTTTTGTTCTTCTTGCAGAGTTAGCTGTTCCACACTAACTCTGCTATTGCTCCTGTTCTTGGGAATCAGCTGCAGACTTGGTGTTGTAGCAGCTGGCACTGAACTTGTTAACTTGTTCACTCTTGGTTCCTTAGGCAGGCAGGGTCGCTGGTGTTGAGGAAGAGTGAAGTGGAGCAGTCTGCTGTGAGCAGGCCTGCAAGAGAGCTGTTGGTCCAGGTAATAGTCCTATGCTAGCCTGGTGCTGAGAGCCTTGTTGCTCCAACAGTGAGGGCCAGAGAGAAGAGAGAGAGGAGAGGTTCCAGGTAGCAGTGTGCTGACCTGGTTCTGGAGCCTTGTTGTTCCCACGGTGAGGGCCAGAGAGAAAAGAGAACAAAGGGACATGGCTGGTTTTATTGTCTGGTGACACCTGACAATACACGTCACCCAGTGACCAATGGTCAGTAACGGTCTGTATGGGAGGTACTCATCAGGTGTGAAAAGTGGAGGATTGTGGGGAATGATGTTCACTGGGCCCTTCCTTTGTCTGTAGAGCAAAGGAACATGTGGTCTGCATTTTTGCACCTTCACTGAAACCTGGAAACCAAAGAGACTTAAACTAAAGTGGATGAATGAGAAAAAAATAAGGAAAACATTTGACAAAGTGTTTATGTAATAAATTCTGGCGAGACCGACCAGACAAATGGTAGCAAGTTTCCTCTGCATCATTATTTCTCCTGTTTTACAGGGGCTTATAATCTGTGTACATGCCCTGTGCATGGGTATGTTACACTTATCCTAACCCTAACCACAGGAAACACAGTTGTAACGGGAGTTAAACACTCTGAAAGTAGAACAGACTTTGAAACAACACAAGTTAAATAACTATGGCAAGTATATGCTCCCGTTAGCATCTTGCCCGGAGGCTAATCCAAGGCTAATTAATTTACTAGCTGTTTAGCTAGTTAGCTAACAAACAAGGTAGAGCAGACAGCAGACACCCATACCTGCTAATTAGTGCTAATTAGCAGGCATTAGCGGACATAAAATTATGCTAGAATTTCACTCACCTCAAAAAACAGGAGCACAGACTTTCTCACCTGCTTGTTAGTCAATTTTTTGTACCAGGCCTCAAACATGTTTATTTCTGCTGTAAAGTTGGGCATTTTAAGCCCCACAGGTTGTTGCTTGGTTGTACAGCAATTTAGCATTAAATTAACATGGTGTTAGGGACTCACAAGAGAGATTAAAAAAAGAATTATTAAAAATAAGCACATTCATTCAAACTTTTGAAAGAGCTGCAGAAGACATTATACAAATATTTTAGCCATTAGGTGGCACTTGTATTCAAAATTTTAAAATATGTGATACCTACTTGTAAACTCATCTTCAGTTGAGGTCCAATCTGCAAAATGTTGCTCATAACATCATTGGCCTGTGGCATGTTGGCTCCTTTATTACTCTTAGTATTTTTGAGGGGGTACTTTTGAAGTGGTGTTCAACTCATGAAACTTTGCACATGTGGCACAACTTGATATCTGATATGGGTCCTGGTCACTGGTGTAGCAATATGGCTTAAGAGCATTCCTAGAAAATTTAGACAAATTAGCACTTGTGGTATGTTTCACCTAGAAGTATGAAAACTGGCAGGCATGTGTATCATCCCTAGATCTACAAAAAAGCCTCCTGGAGCCATACACTAAACTTTTTGCCCTTTGGTCACCTGCTCTCTGGCTTGTGGCCATACCACCCTGAACATTCCCGATCTCATCTGATCTCAGAAGCTAAGCAGGATCGGGCCTGGTTAGTACTTGGATGGGAGACCGCTTGGGAATACCAGGTGCTGTAAGCTTTTTCACTTTTCTGTGCAAACAACAGAGGACGCTGCTGCTTCAGTAAACAGCACTGACTGTGCCACTGCTCATCTGTCAATCACTGTGCAGACAGTGCAGCTCAGAGTGCACAAACAACACTTTCATATTATCACATTACACAGTTGACAAGTTGAAAGAAAGAAAGAAAGAAAGAAAAAGAAAGAAAGAAAGAAAGTCAAGCAAAGACACCTGTGCTTCACATACTCGCACAGCCATGTATGTGTGGATCATCATGTATAAAGGGGGTAGTTGTCCCCTGCTCTCTGGCCAACTTAACTCAACCATAGCAAGTTTTATCTCACAATCAGTCTCGTTTTAACATTGTTCAGCAAAGAACAAAGTTCAAATGTCACTGTGGCATTGTGGTTAAAATGTCCTGTGACCTGACATTTTCAGTGCTGTATTTAAATATTACCCCAGAGCTAGATAATTAGGTAGTTCTTGCAGCAGAGCCTTATAAATAAACAGCATACAATGCTGCTCCCTTCTGATCATAAAATCAGCTGAAATGACAGGCAGTTTGTCGATCTTTGGACTTGTGTTCATAGCAGCTCCTAATCTGTAGGATCAGATGAACAACATAAATGAGATGTACGTGTATGAAAATACATTTTAAAAAACTAAGAAGTACAAACATGCACACAGAACAATGTACTGTAAAATCAACATAGTGAAATCAATACCCTAAACGAATGGGAGGGACATAGTCATCATCAGACCTGTCATCTGCCATTTCTCCTGAGATGCTTTTCAGAGTCAGAGGCCATTTCATGGTCTCACCAACATCTTCATGGAATTCTTCAACACCTTCCTTGTGAAAGGTTTCTTCCCTAAAAACACATTAAACACACACTGCAATCAGTTCTCAACGTTGTGAACACAAATAGCAATACTCATTTGTGACTTTATGTCATGTAATAAAGGTCACATACTTGGTAAGAAAAAGGTAAGGTTACACAGGTTTAGAGACTGATCTTACCAATTAGAATGCGAAGACACTGTCAATATTTGAAGTTGTCTTCATTGGAGTTGGACCTTTTTCATAGCTAAAAACGAGTTCAGATCATTACCATTTTGCTTGAAAATGGCAACATGGGTGTCATCTCTAGCCCAAGCAGTGTTTCAACAACTGACTAAAAGGTGACATATTTGGCCACAATGACTAAATGGCTCTATTATACAGTTATCTAAAAGATGTGGATTTAGTTGCTCTGTTTGCAAAGCAAGAACAAAAGCGTGGCTACCTGTATGTTATCCATGTGGGCTACTCCACTCTGCCGGCCTTATGTGTCTGCGTCGATGACCTGCTCCGTCTGGCATGTATATGTGCTCACGTCAGCTACATGGCTACATGTCTGCTGCCTTGCAACTACTGCTAGCTCCATCTTTTCATATATAGTTTGCGAGCTACTCTAATAATGTGTTGGTTATATGTAATATTTCTGTATAATGTCATTATCACTATCAACATATCTTTTCTCTGTCTGTAACTCATTAACGTAGGTGCAAAAATGAAAAGTGCAACAATCATAGCTGTGTAGCTGTCACTACACACAGGACAAGCAGCCAGTGTGGTCCCCAGCAGACCACTGACGCCTGGAGCTTGGCAAGCAATTAAAACAAACTTGTCTAGTGTTGTGTTCAGCATTGTCTGTACTACACAACCTAATCGATATTTCCTGTAGCTTAGTGAAAGCATGTCCACATAACAGAAAAACACACGGCCTATAATGTAGCTTCTTACAGTTTCCCTCTCTTTTACTTAAATGGTACAATGCTAGTCGCTAACATTAGCCATACTTAGCTACTTTTTCAGCATGGTATACTAAGCTGTATTGTTTCATAAGTATTTACTTTTACTGCCCTGTTTTACTGTATGGCTCACTGACATCATAATATTCCAAACAGCCAACAATAGTTGATAATGAACCCCAAGTATACAAAGGCTGTGTAGCCACAAAAAAAAAATCAGGCCAGAATCATTAGTTCATGCCAGCATTACTGTGATATGCTCTACAGCAATGCTGCAACAATACAGCAACTTTATCATGCTTACTGTAGCCTGTCACTAATTAAAACAGATATGTAACATGTAGCCATGAGTATACTTATATATCGAGGAGAAGAAACGCCAATTCAGAGTCAAATTGTAGCCCTTCAGCAGCTCCAAGGGCTCTCCATCTTGGAAAGGCAAGACCAATTTGGATTCTTAGTCCTGTCCCTTTCTTTTGTTGGATGCCATTCTAGAACATGTTTTTTCAGGGCCGCTTGGAGACTTTCACCTGTGTAGTGCCACCATCCCCTACAAAGGGCAGATTATGGTGTTTGGGCAGTGGAAACTTTTAGAAGGATGTTCCAAAAAGCATGGTCAGCAGGCTGGAGTAGGTGCTCAATAGGTAAAATTTTATCAATAAAATACTACAAAACAGAAGAAAAAAGGAATCCCGGGCAATTCTGTTTCATCAGACCAGACAATTTTCTTTCTCATGGTCTGAGAGACCTTCAGGTGCCTTTTGCCAAACTCCAGGCGGCCTGTCACGTGCCTTTTACTGAGGAGTGGCTTCCGTCTGGCCACTCTACCATACAGGCCTGATTGGTGGATTGCTGTAGAAATGGTTGTCCTACTGAAAGGTTCTCCTCTCTCCACAGAGCAATGCTGGAGCACTGTCAGAGTGACCATCGGGTTCTTGGTCACCTCCCTGACTAAGGCCCTTCTGCCCCGATTGCTCAGATTGGCCGGGTGGCCAGCTCCAGGAAGAGTCCTGGTGGTTCCAAACTTCTTCCATTTACGGATGACGGAGTGATCAGTGGAAACAGGATGCATATGAGCTCAATTTTGAGTGTCATGGCAAAGGCTGTGAATACTTATGTACAAGTGATTTTTTTTGTTTTTTATTTTTAATATATTTGCAAAAATTTCAAGCAAACTTTTTTCACTTTGTCATTATGGGGTATTGTGTGTAGAATTTTGAGGTAAAAAATGAATTTAATCCATTTTGGAATAAGACTGTAACATAACAAAATGTGGAAAAAGTGAAGCGCTGTGAATACCTTCCGGATGCACTGTAGTCCTGTTAGTCAAACTCTTTGAAGGACTATACAGAGATCACTCTATTGCTTTTCTTAAATCGCATTAAGAGCTGAGTGTAAATTTAAATTTATGATGTCCACAGATTCCTATCATTGTAATATCTCATATATCTCACATTTTCTTGATATGTACATGATATGTATTTATTTATATTTTATTTACATGTTATATAATGGAGAGGTGAATACCTAACATTGTAATTGTTTTATATTATGTGTAATGTGACCTGTGCAACAAACCCATTCAGTGAATTCAGTATAAAACTGCTCATTGTCTCTGACTCAGAGTTTTGGTCTGCCATGCTTTCCCACTCAGGGATTAAAATAAGCATCAGCTGAGCGCAATGGGCCATCATAGCCTGATTGATGTCAAAGCTGGCACAGACCCAGGGCCCACAAGGAGAGCCTTGGCAGGGTCTAGCACTCAGGCCTTTTCCTTCCTGTTCCTCTATGACATCTTCCGGCTTGGGGTGGGGATGGGGGTGAGCGGGGGACTGTGAATGCTATTTCATATGGGTGTACCTCCAAAAATCACTTCAGGGGTTTAGAGTGGGGTGTTGTACCACACAATGTGATGATGAGGAACTTTTGAATGCTTTTGTAAGTAATAGTTATGACAGAAATAGGCCCTGGTTAAAAATAAACTTTTGCAGTGTGCACAGTTGTGCTATTCTCAACATGAACAAGATGATGTGTCACATGCACAAATGATGCTATGACAAAACACAGCTTCTATAGAAATGTATACATACAAAAAGACTAAGAGGAATCTACCACTACGCCTTCTACTTTGAGTAAATCATACCCTATGATGATATACTGTGTACATTATTGTATGTGTTAGGGATCATATAGATTTGGCATGTTTTGCCTATTACTGTAAATAATCTATCCAAAGGAATAGTTAGACATCTGGGGGAACTGATTTGCTTTCTTGGCAAGAGTAAGATGAGAAGATTGACATCACTGTTTGTACATTACTTTCTGTACTGTAATTATGAAGGGACAGCTAGCAGCTGCTTAACTTGTCTCAGCACAGAGGGAAAACAGCCAGCCTAGAAATAATTGACCCACAGACCTCACACAAGCCACTGTAACAACCTGTCCTTCAACGTCCCTCTTTTTTTCAAGAAATACTGCAGTGCTTTAAATTTAATTTCACTATGATAATCAGCAACCAATCAAACATCTTTGATTATGGTAATCCATCACAGTGGACACCTTGTATATTTTAGTTTTCATCACATTATGTGATTGTTGCAAGGTAATGTGGTGCAAAATGTTCTATTCAAACTGCTTGCATTCATCCTTCAAGCACTTTTTAAGTCCTTTGGGTACTTTTTGTCACTTTTGGCACATCCAATTTAAAAACTGAAAACAAATATAAACTGGTTCTCACACAGTCCAAAATGTTGCTCTCCTGGTGTGATCTATAACATGAATTCATCAACAGCTGAGTTTGTCTGGACACAGGGTACTAGGTGATATTAGCTGTGACGATTAGCGCCACATGTAGATCCCAAACTGGGAAATTTACTACCAGAGCAGATTTGGGCCCAAGATCAGCCCTCAGATTTCTGTATTTTCCTTTAAACTGATCCAAATGTACAAATGTTGAATTGAATACTATTTACAACTATTTAAACATAAAATTAGCTACTCAAATTTCAGTTGCATTGAGGAGAATTAGGGATAATTTGGAAACTGATTATAAATTGCAAATGAGGGACACTCTTTAAACTTTGTTTTTTCCTCTCCCTGATTGATCTTGTTGGCGTGAGTCCAGTAATGTGCTACACCTCCCTCATGGTCCCCATGAGTAATCATCAGTCACCACAATAGGTCCAACAACATTAATTTGTGTCTTTCCTGTTTTGTCTTTACCTTTTCCCAGAGCTGACTCTGATTCATGCCTTCTTAACTGGCTCTCAGTACCTACCACCCCAGCATAGCTTTCTGTGGTCAGATACTGTTCAGATGCAGTGATTTCAGAGACAGTGAGCTAAGGAAAAGATGTATTACTTCCTCTGTAGAGATTCATTGGTATTACTCAGATGGAGAAGGTAAACCTTCATTTAGATTCCCCATACAGGTTTCGTCTTCTGAGCAGCTACAGGCAGATGATGCCAATAATGGTTGGAGTGCTTTGTACATTAGGGGTCTGGCTGTCCTAAATTTGCTTGTAACTCTTTTTGTATGGTTTACAAAGAATATCAGGAAAATAGAAATCTGAAGGACAGCTGCAGAGCATACTTTTTTGTAACTTCACTGATCAACGAACGGTCACAGATTTGGCATGTTTTGCAAATTAAATATGCGTATTTTGTCACTGATCTCTTGTAATATCTAGCCATACAAATAGTGTTGGTTTAGTTGTCCAGATTTTGAAATATCTGGCTCTGAGGTTTCTGCTTCTACCCAAATACAGTACAGCACAGCTCACGGAATACACTATCTACACTTTTCATATGGACTATTTCTTCGTTAGAAAGTAATTCTGTTGAAAAATGTGTGCTTGGTGGAATATTCACAGTAATGGGGACTATAATTATGCACCTATGTTACTTGCAAATAGCTTGGACTCTTTACTGTGACAGGGGAAGAATCCAACCTGCCAGTGTTTTGATCAGTTCACATTTTGATCCTAAGGTTTGAACATTTTAGCAGGTACCCACATAATACATGCAGCTTTGTTAAGGGACAATAATTCAAAATGATGCCAATTACAGTTCAATGAGATTATTTTCTTTTCATTATTTGATGAAAAAAACATTATGAACGTTGCCATTACACTGAAGGCAAAATGAAGGAGAGTCATGTCTGTGTAAAAATAGATTTAATTTAAAAGTAGTTTACAACATGTAATGAAATAGCAAACAAAATAGTGTCCAACAGATGTCACTTGTGCATAATCTTACAACACCAGCTTGGTGGATGGAGTGGTCTGTCCTCTTATGTAAAACTCCTGAAACTGTTCTGCTTTACAAGTCTGTTTGTGAGCCCAGCTTCCCCAAACCATCTTAGCTTCATCAGATGAACAGTATAAACTTTCATGGGAGTTTTATCTCATGATCATTTCACCCAGTACAGTAGCCTATATAAGGGGATGTGCACCAAAAGCATCTCCATGTTTCTGGTACATCTTTCAAAATTTAAAGGTCACTTATTGACTCTATAAATTACTTGCAATTTGTAATGGCAATTGTAATTTATGATTTATTGTTGTTATCATCTGTTGATAGTTCATATGTTAAAATTATTTGGATATCCTTTTATTTACAATTAGATTTCCATTAACTATATGATTACTTACAGGCATAATCCATTATCAGTGCTTAATATTATCCACAGTACTGCATGACTATAAACCTTTTAGCAATCCAGAGCAGGTATTATTTCAAATTTTATGGTTTGTAGATTTCAAACTGCTGTAAACATTATTTTCTGCGTATATTCTTAGTAAAGTGAAAATGACAATGCAAAAACCTGTCTGACATTACTCACTTCCTGTGTTAATAAGAACATTATGCTTACAAACCTGAGCCAAGAGGTTTTCACCCCCTTAATGGGCACTAATTGTGCAGAATTTCATTATATGTCAATGTTACCAATCCCCTTATGCTTAGCAGAATTGTTATTAAAAATATCAATGACTATGTAGCAGCTTTACATTCATTTTTTCTCACTTTTACAGTTCTCCTCTATGAGATAGTGCACTGCAAACATTTTCTTTGCCTGCTGGTGACACACCAGCAATTGCTGGTTTTGGTGCCAAAGTTTCAATTTCATCTCACTGGTTGGAGGGACCTATGAGGCACACTCCCAAAAAGTCAGAGTAATGAAATGAAATGGTTCTAGACTCTATGAATGGCAGAAGATTCTGCCAAGGTCTGCACTCTGGAGACACTCCACTCCTACTTCAGGTCAAACACTTTCATCACCGACTTATTTGTCTCCCACTGATCCCGTGCATCTTCACACAGTCTCGTCTGTCTGTCACCTGTGAACATAGGGAAATTACTGGCAATGTCAATGCAAAGATCATCATTGTCATCATTACTGAGTAGCCTCTGGAAATATTTTAAACCTAAACACAATTTCTGAGTTCAGATGTTTGAATGTACTTCTTAACAACTTATAAATGTTCAGTGTAATTATACAGCTGTCTAGAATGAACAAAACACTGTTTTCCTTTAAAGGTTATCCTCATGCACTGAACTATATGGCACCTATAAATAAGCCAAATCCCAACAGAGAGATTTGAAAGTCAAGATGGATGACGTCCATTTTACTAGGATGCATGTAGCTCATCCAAACTGCACAGTGTCATATGATCTCCAACTAAACTGGAATAGACTCATTCCAGTCAAGTATTTAATAAATTGTTGCAAAAGTCCAGTCAAGCAGAAATGTAAATTTACTCAGACACAGTGTGTCTATAGAAAAGAAAATTCTGTACCGAAAAAGGTATTTTCCGATGAAAGTCATCATTTGTTCTTCAGTAAAATAATGAAATGCTGAAATAAAATAGCATTCACACGTTACAGCATATATTGTAAGTAGATTGGCATGTTATGCCAGATATAGCTTCAACCGTAATAAACTGTACGAGTTATGAGAAGATCCAAAATCATCTCTGCTTTATGTGTCACTCGCCAATTAGAAAGAAAGTAAAATGTCAAAACGTTCAGTTTGGGATTATAGATGTAGGCGTCTGAGAGCATATTTGCTGAATATTTTACCCCTCTCCGTTGGTTGCTCAGGCAGAATGTGCAGATAGCTCGGGGCTGTTTGGCCTCTTCACTACCCTTCAGCTCCTTGTACACAGCCGTCAGGCACGGCTGGCCGTCCTCCCTCCCGTCCCCGACAACCAGCACATTGGCCAAGTGTGAAATGTAGCTGGACGCCAGACGCAGCGTCTCTATTTTGGAGAGTTTTCTGTCCACTGGTTCCGTGGGGATAAGTGTCCGCAACGCCATGAAGGCCGTGTTGACATTCTGTGTCCGGTGTCTCTCCCTGGCGTTTGCGGCGTTCCGCTGCCGCACCACCACGCCACCAGATTCGTGCCGGTAACTCCCCACCGTTGTCCCGCAGCAGCCGTAGCCCTGTTCAGTGCTGCCGTCGCTGTCGCTGCGGTTCCCCTCCTCGTCGTCCGACATCAAGGTCAAATCAGCGGGGTAAGTGAAGGGATGAGTCGACGCCGGCCTCAGCATTGTGAAAGCCATCATAGGTAAACAAGTGTCTCACTGGGGAACACAAATCCCTTAATTTAAAGTGGGAAAAAACTGCGCAGACACGAACCGTGCGTAACGGCAGCAGCAACAAGGTTTGCCACCTTAAGTCCCTAGTTTGTTTTGACACTTCCCCATACCATGGTCTAGAGTGACAGTCATCATGACAGGGAGGGCCCTTATATAGATTACTGGAGCCCCAGAGCCGTAAGGGGAGGGGTAGAGGCTCCAGTCTTGCCACATGTTTTGGTCCTAAAAGTCACAGACCGCAGTTTGGTACCTTACAGTTTGGTACCTTACCTATGGTAAGGTGTGGACACTTGTGTTAACCAACATGAGTGAGCCATTAGTTTTTATGAGTAGAGCAGAGAGCAGACTTGGCATGAAGATCTGAAAAATGACTCTTCAGGGATATGACAAATATTGACTTTACATTGATAGTGACTTTCAGAAGCAGAAGCTTCCACACAGCGCAGTGGTTCACTAAATGGTTTGATGAGATTGAAAATGCTATCAACAGTGGTGCAGCATTACTAAAAACATTTACTCAAGTATGATTTTGAGGCACTAACTTTACTAAAGTATTTCCATTTCATGCCCCTTTATATTTGTACATTTGAACATTTCAGATATACATATTCAGAATACTGCACTTTTTACTTTGCAGAGTAGGACTTTTATGTTGTGATACATTTAGCACATTTAGTTTTGAATACTGTTCTTTAACTCATATAATTTTTTGAATGCAGGGCGTGTACTTGTGACAGATTATCTATATACTGTAGTGTGCTACTTTTGCATAAGTACCACAGCATTCCTATGGCCTGTGCACTGTCCTGTTTGAGATTGTAGTGTGATATGAGCTTCAAATGACAATATATTTGAAACGTTTTTCTATTTAAGATATATCAAACTCTTAGTGCTTCTCAAGACAATACTTTGTTTGCAGCCTAAAACATCAAAGTAAAACACCAAGTACTCACCAAGCATCTTACCTAAACAGAATGATGTGTTCTTATCATGTGTGTATTTAAATGTGGTCAACTCCAGTGGCTCTTGTCCTCAGAGAGCCAATGGGTTCTACTGTTGACGGCTCCACTGTTGTCCTGTTTCAGTTTGTCTAATGGGTTAAATGCTTTGGGTAAATAAACACTCAGCAGATGCTGGAGGTGATCACGCCTGAACCTTCTCTGTGGGGCAAATGGCTTCCAGATTGACTGGTGCTGATGGAGGGAGGGTGGGACAGAAAAGGGGAGAGAATGTCATTAAAGGGTCTGTTTTTACAAACACAACCCCTTGACACATCAAACTGGGGCACCGGCAGCCCCTGGCCCCCAACTCAGCTGCACCAGCAAAAGCAACCTGTCGAGTATATAGTTTCACTCATAAAGCAGGACACCATGGTGTTTTGCCACATTTGGCCAGCCAGTAACACAACCCCACCACACCTTATTCCCCCATCACCTCACAGTTTGGAACCATGAATACTGTCACCCCCTCTTGAATCAACTTAAAGGAATGCCATTAAATGCCTGTTGAGTAAATTAAAGTACTAATGAATGTGTGGTGGGTGGTATGTGTGTCAGGGAGGATGTGACAATGGTACTCAGGGAGAACTTATTACTATAGTATGAGGTGAAACTCTGAAACAGCAACTTTGGTATTATAAAATTATTGTAAAATATATGTTTTTTTGTTTGGTCAAATTCATTTTTTCCCCATCATGGGTTTGTTGGCAATGAAAACTGACATATCTTATATTGTTCACTGCTCCAATATATGTAGCAGTGATAGTGTAGTGTAGAGACACCAGAGTGTTACAGACCAGCACAGGCAAAGTCTTATTTTATTTAAACTATACTATATATTAACAAATAGATAAATGCTGAGCATTGTCTCCTGTGAGGGAAACTGCTGGCAAAGACAGTAGTCACATAACTTGACTCACCGGAAACAGCTGCATTGGAGAGAAAAGAGCCTCCTCCTAAGAGGCAGCTGCAGTCCGCTGCAAAGGCCTTTTCTAATTTATCTTTCTGTGTGTATGTTTGTGTCTGTATGTGTATGTGTGTGACTTACATATGTAGTGGCGTCGTTTGAATAAACTGTTGCCTCACTGTAAAACAGTTTATTTAATTTAATGAAATAAACATTGAAATAAACTTATACAAATACATACACTCACTAAGCACTTAATTAGGAGCACCTGTACACGTGCTTGTTCATGCAATTATCCTGTCAGCCAATTATGTCACAGCAGTGCAATTAATAAAACAAGTCAAGTCAATACCAATCAGTCATTCTTTGAATGCCAAAGCCTCTCTGAGCGTTGTTGCTGAACAGTTCACCATCTTCTAATGGCTACATCCAGCAGATTGATGCTCAATGTCACAAAGCAAAAGTGACATGACAGTAAGTTCAGTGAACTTCAGTGGTCCCCCCAGTCTCCAGACCTGGATCCAGTAGAACACCTTTGGGATGTGGTAGAACAGGAGATTTGCAGCATTATTGTGCAGCTGACAAATCTGCAGAAATCATGTGATGCAGTCATGTCAACACAGAGCAGAGTCTCAGAGGAATCCATGGCACGATGAACTGAGGCTGTTTGAGAGCAAAGGGAGGAACTACCCAGTGTTAATATGTTGTCAATAACGTGATCAGTGACTCTACATTTACATTCATTTTGAGTCTTTTTAACATTTCTGTTGGGAGAAGTAGAAAATGAGTTCCATTTTCTTTTGTATTGTAAATACTATAATCATTTAAGAATGTCTGCAGAAACATTCACTGGAATAGCTGTTGTTGACTAGTTAATTTTGATGTGTTTAAGTTTGCTAATTTTGTCTCATAAACCTGAGAATGAAAAAAAGATGTAATATCAATTTAGTCATATTTTGATTTCTCTGGAGAAAAACAAATTCAGTGATGAATGAATTTGTTTCATAGAAAATCTCTCAAACTACTAAAATTGGTTTTCTTTATTTTGGAAATTTTGCAGTATTCTTTGAAAATGTATACACAGAAGTTTAGATGGCCTATATGAATATGTGTTGCTGTATGCATGACACATTCATTCATTCATTCATTCATTCATTCAGACCATATTAATTTTAGAATTTGTAATCATGAAATTGATAAACTGATATAAGAAAAAAATGAAACTGTGAGACTTGAAATGAGTTGAATGAATGTCATGCTGTAACTTTTTATTTGTCATTTGCACAATAAAAATAACTCATCTGTACAATGAAATGCCTTGGATGAGACTCACGATAGTACTGAAGGCAAAAATAATTATACATAATAAGGTAAACAAGAGATAATACAGTAAACAGTTGAGATAAACAGAAGAATACTACTACAGATAAGGACTATACAGTAGATAAAGGAACTATTGTAAATGCAATGATGCTGGAGTTTGGAGTATATGCAGATGAAAGCAGTAATACAAACAGTGCAGAGATGTGCATTCTTTTGTTGAACTATGTGTGAAATCTTGCTGTGACATGTTGCATCGACTCAGGAAAAAGTGAGCTGCAGTAATATCTAATAAAGGTATTGTAGTTTGCATGTTCTTTGGGAATTAAAAAAATGCAATGTGAAAGTGCAGGAAGTGCATTTGGACAATAGACATCACATGACAGTCAAAATTAAGATTTCTACAGTGGGATTTAATGCAGGAAGATAGAACATCCTAAGTGGGGCAATATGATCAATGGAAGAGTCTGGACCTACATTAATCATTTCTGATTGTATCTGGGTATAACTGTAGACCATTTTGTTGTCCTCTGCCCCTGGTAAAGAATTAGTTTTCTCCCCTCTTTTCTCTGTTTCCCTCAAGCAGCAACCTGAAAAATGACGCCAACACAGAAGTACTAAAAACTGCAGTTCTTCCTCTTAGACTCCCATGTTAAAATGTTCAACTTTACAGCAGAAATAAACATTTTTACAGGCTGATACTGATCCCTCCATTGCTTGAGCCTGCTTTCTGAGTTTTTGTGTCTGCTTCTGGGTCCAGCACCAATTTAAGGATTATCAGGGGAAGGAGAGGGAGCAGAATACCAGGAAAGTGGAATGATGTGAGTGATGCATGATGACAGCGTATACTCCACAACTTAATTAAATTGTCAGTTTATATATTTCAGGATGTGATGCATCCCTAGAAACAATCACTTTGGATCTAAAATAAGCAGGTGTGAAAATATACCTTCCCCAAAAAAGGTTTGGGAGAGAGGACAAGTTGAGCCACATGAGGGTAAAATGTGCCGTTGTGCTGAAGTAAAACTGAAATTCCACCTGCTATAGCGAGACAAGTTCAATACCAAATGACTTTATTAAACATAAAGTTTACGACTTAAGAGGCCAATTTTCTTCTACAGGGCATCTTTAAATTAACTGCAATTCTGCTCACAGAACTGGGGGCTATTACTCAATGTCTGCCTTGTCAATGCTACAGGGGAATATGAACTTCTGTTTTCTTTGAATGTGAGGATGGGCTTTCCATCAAAAGCACCCCTGGCTCAACTTCCCCTAGACCTTTTGGCTTAAATTACCCAACCCCCACCAGTTTCAAAAACTCCAGCGGTTTAGAGCTAATATCATGCTAACAGTATAGCCTCATATTGTTACTTCCTCAAGCACTGACCCATGTGAAATTTTTTCAGACTTGTTTGTAAATGTTCAAACACAAAAAGCTCAACTCATTTAACATGAAACAAGTATTTGGACTGCAAAAAACATTTCTGTGAATTTAAAAGTACTTATCACTACTTCTCTCTCCATCACAGGGTGCATAAAATGTATGTCTTTTCAAATGTGTGTGGTAACGTGACCAATTTTGTCTATGGCTGCCTCAAATCACCCTGCTCTCCCTTAAAGGAGTTTCACTTTTAAAATCATTGACTTGCTGAGGATCTTCGGTAGACAGGATGTCTCAGAGCAGCTGGGATACAAAATTGAAAATGACCAAGGAATAAAAAAAAATGTATCTTAAAAATATGGCTTACAACTGGATAAAAGTAAATTTTGAGCTTCTGGCAGGCAACCACAGCACTGACACATGAGCATAGGGAATATGATGTAATTGACAGGCAACCAAATGAAACAGACCATTTAAAATCATGGATTTCCCTACATTTGAGAATTGCTGGAAATACTTGGGATACTATAAGTACACAACTCAAAAAATATATCACATAGGTCTAAATGTTTTTAGGTATTTTCATGTGGAAAAGCTACCTTTCATAACTTTTACTTGATGTTACATATTTATTTGTTGTTACATTTTATGACTGAATATTTCTTGGGGACACAAGATTCCTCAGAATGACCCAGGTGTATTGGCCTTCATTGTCATGGTTACAAAAAGTATAGCATGGAACAGTCATGGTTTGGGTAAGTATGGGCCCAAAAACTATTTCGTTACGTTTAGGCACAAACACTACCAGGTTAAGTTTAGGAAAAAATCATGGTACTTCATTGGTTCCAAGGGTCTGGTACCTGCCTACAACAACCATGTAAAATACAGTGCATCCGGAAAGTATTCACAGCGCTTCACTTTTTCCACATTTTGTTATGTTACAGCCTTATTCCAAAATGGATTAAATTCATTTTTTTACCTCAAAATTCTACACACAATACCCCATAATGACAAAGTGAAAAAAGTTTGCTTGAATTTTTGCAAATATATTAAAAATAAAAAACAAAAAAAATCACTTGTACATAAGTATTCACAGCCTTTGCCATGACACTCAAAATTGAGCTCAGGTGCATCCTGTTTCCACTGATCATCCTTCAGATGTTTCTACAACTTGATTGGAGTCCACCTGTGGTAAATTCAGTTGATTGGACATGATTTGGAAAGGCACACACCTGTCTATATAAGGTCCCATAGTTGACAGTGCATGTCAGAGCACAAACCAAGCCATGAAGTCCAAGGAATTGTCTGTAGACCTCTGAGACAGGACTGTATCGAGGCACAGATCTGGGGAAGGGTACAGAGAAATTTCTGCAGCATTGAAGGTCCCAATGAGCACAGTGGCCTCATCCATAAATGGAAGAAGTTTGGAACCAACAGGACTCTTACTAGAGCTGGCCACCCGGCCAATCTGAGCAATTGGGGCAGAAGGGCTTTAGTCAGGGCGGTGACCAAGAACCCGATGGTCACTCTGACAGTCAACCTTTCAGAAGGACAACCATTTCTGCAGCACTCCACCAATCAGGCCTGTATGGTAGAGTGGCCAGACAGAAGCCACTCCTCAGTAAAAGGCATATGACAGCCTGCCTGGAGTTTGCCAAAAGGCACATGAAGGACTCTCAGACCATGAGAAACAAAATTCTCTGGTCTGATGAAACAAAGCTTGAAATCTTTGGCCTGAATGCTGTGGTGGCAAAAATATTATCTTGTACAATAAAGAACTGGAAAAGTAGATCTTCACGCGTCAGCTGTCTTTCTTGAGTTTTAATAAACATTCATGAATGGAGTCACACAAACACAACCGATCAGCAGTACAGTCAGTGAGTGAGTGGCCTGAAGATGTTTCCCAGGGCCACAGTCTTATAGTTCCAAAAACACATGCCAAATAGACAAAATACAATACTCTCTCTCACAGGATTGTCTCAGGCCTGAGTCTTCACCTGCTTGCCTCTCCCCCAACACAATGTCACTGTAACTCACAGTCTCCACAGGGGTCAAATGAGCAGCACTTATCATTAAATGAAGGGCAAAGGCATCCACATATATTGTCTACATGTGTTCTTCATCAGTTCATACAGAGGTCTCTTACACAACCACAAAAGGTAAACATAGGTCACTTCAAAACTTCATCAGAAATAGACACACAGTCTTTGGTTACACAGTTTTGAATAGGCACACATGAGTTATACCAAAATTTCCCATTACAATGCCAAGCATCATGTCTGGAGGAAACCAGGCACCGCTCATCACCTGGCCAATACCATCCCTACAGTGAATCATGGTGGTGGCATCATCATGCTGTGGGGATGTTTTTCAGCAGCAGGAACTGGGAGACTAGTCAGGGTCGAGGGAAAGATGAACACAGCAATGTACAGAGACATTCTTGATGATAACCTGCTCCAGAGCGCTCTGGATCTCAGACTGGGGCAAAGGTTCATCTTCCAACAGGACAACGACCCTAAGCACACAGCCAAGATAACAAAGGAGTGGCTTCGGGACAACTCTGTGAATGTCCTTGAGTGGCCCAGCCAGAGCCCAGACTTGAACCCAATTAAACATCTCTGGAGAGATCTGAAAATGGCTGTGCACCGACGCGCCCCATCCAACCTGATGGAGCTTGAGAGGTTCTGCAAAGAAGAATGGGAGAAACTGCCCAAAAATAGGTGTTCCAAGCTTGTAGCATCATACTCAAAAAGACTTGAGGCTGTAATTGCTGCCAGAGGTGCTTCAACAATGCATTGAACAGAGGCTGTGAATACTTATGTACATGTTATATTTTTGTTTTTTATTTTTAATACATTTGCAGAAGTTTCAAGCAAACTTTTTTCACTTTGTCATTATGGGGTGTTGTGTGTAGAATTTTGAGGTATGAATTTAATCCACTCTGGAATAAGGCTGTAACATAACAAAATGTGAAAAAGTGAAGCGCTGTGAATACTTTCTGGATGCACTGTATGGCTCCTTAGCCACAGGGAGTCCACAGGGACACATACAATCACCAAGGCTGTTAATGTGTTAAGTTTACGGCTAAGCTTTTTCCAGTAGAACCACATTGAGTAGTGTAACACAGGCTGTTTATTGATAAACTTAGGAATGGAGGCTTGAGAGTGAGGCTGGGATAACTGAAGAGCAGGACAATCTCAGATTGGAGTTCCCAGACACAACTAGGAGCTGAGTGGGGCAGCTGTTCAGGCTGGAGTTTGCAGACACAATAAGGAGCTTGGGCAAGGCAGGATTTTGGCATGCAGGTAAATGTGGACCTGGCAAACCATAGTTAGAAAGCAAGTAGGGAGGTTGGTTTTAGCGTGGTACAACATAAGAGACAGGATGAGCAGGTGGAGAGTGGAGGGAGGAGCCAGGGTTTAAATACTTCACTTGTACAGTTGCTGAGGTGATCAGAAGCAGGTGTACAGGTGGTTTGGTGGGAGTCCGGAAGACCACCCCCAGCAACATACACACAAACACAGACAGAGGCAGACTGGGGACAACCAGAAAACATGAGGAAAGGGGAAAACAACACAAGCGAATTAGGGAGAGGCTTAGCCAATACCTCACATAATGGTCAGTAAATACCTCTGAGGGTGTTTTACAGATTCCATGCACGTCGCTAAGTAACACAGAGTAGAGTAACAAGTAATAATTTCTGCCGATTAGAAATACATGGAGTAATTTGTCTCTTTTCTTTCAATTAGTAAATTTTTTATGTTTTAAGTAACTTGCCCAAACCTGTGGGAAACAAGGTTGATGACAGTGAGACTGAACCAAACACAATAAACTAAAAGATAATAAAATGCTTTGTAGAGCCGAGGGGACCTGCACACCTCCATCTATCTATACCGCTTATCCATACAGGGTCACTGGGAGACTGGTGCCAATCCTAGCTGACACTGGGCGAGGGCAGGGTACACCCTGGACAGCTTGCCAGTCTATCACAGGGCTGACACATAGAGACAGACAAACATTCACACTCACATTAACACCTACAGGCAATTGAGAGTCACCAGTTAACCTAAGGTGCATATCTATGGACTGTGGGAGGAAGCTGGGGTGCCAACGCAGACATGGGGAGAACATGCAAACTCCACACAGAAAGGGTTCAAACCCAGAACCTTCTTGCTGTGAGGTGGCAGCACTAACCACTGCATCATCAGAGACCTGCATAGTCAGGTGATAGTTCTCAGTGAGTTTGTCACTAAGCAACACATCTGCATCACACACAGTCATTTGAATAGAAATATTGACTAGTACAGGTTTAAGGGTGTAGGATATCCCTGATAATAAAATGCATGTATAGCACTACAACAGTTTTATGTAGAACATATGAAGCTGATCTTTTGGGTTATGTTTCCCCTGAGGTGGTTGTATATTTCTATCTACCTATCAGGCTATACCAACCCTGTTTTCCCTATAGTGTGTGTATGCCCACACACATGCAAATGTACAGGCATGTACACATGTGTTTTCAGTGGCAGCCATTGTGTCCAAAAATAGCCATCTCCAGTCTGTGGTCTATTGAGACACATACTTGCATTTCTCATGAGGGGTGAGTGGCCCCTGGGTTCAGCCCTGTCTGGTCTGGACCAGCAGCCCAGTTCTCATGACACCTGACCCAGAGCATATCCTGTGGTCACACTGCAGTATTGTGCAGTGAAGGACCGGGATCTGCTCATAAGGAATCTCGAATTATAGTGGGGTGGAAGGAGGGCAGGCTGACAAACCCTGCAATTCTCAGTTTTTAATGTGGCTGTTTTGATTGATACATTAATTCTCTTTTCATTTGGTACATTCCTGACTATTTCAGCACCATGGCTATTTAGTGTTTAAATGGTTGTGGCCCCTGTCTGTCAGGACAAGCACTTCCTTATGATAGAAATATTGAGATGTTCCATTTTTCCACTTATGTTCAGGGGCTCGATCTTCTGAGAGACATGGCCCGTAAAGGCCAGACTATACTTGTAGCTGCCTCCTGTATGAGGTGTTCTAACTCAGAGAGGTTATATGATAAATTTAAGGGGCCTTTCATGTCTTTCAGCTTCTGAAATTATACAAGTGAAACAGCCTGGGATGGGAGAGTCACTCTTTGGTTTAACTGCTTGCATTGCAGATGTATGTAACCTGTGTAATGAGGTCGGAAGCAAATCCTGAAATGTTTGAAAATATTTGGGAACCACTGGTTTCTCACACCAGAAAACCTCAAGTCCCACTGTGTTAACAATAAATCCAGGTGGTCATCTTAACAAGCTAATAGTTTAACACTTTATGGCTTTTATTATTTACATCCTACAGAGGCTTTTTTTGTCCACTTAATATGGTTTCTTTCCCAGTGACTGATAAATGCAAATACTTGGCAAACAGAATGTGTTCACATCATATTTTGTGATTTAACGAGTTAATGAGGATCACCTGAACACACCATTGAACAAATGACAACAGCACAATGGTTTATGGGTTACTGTCAGTCAAAGAATGCAGCAATTTTTCCAGCAAATTTGGAAAGGCATCTGCATTTCTTGACTTTTCAAAATATGACAGGGCCTCTGAGGTCAGTATGACTTATTTTGTCTAAAAATGCAGACTTTTGATGGATCCAGCCCCTGTGCTGGGAGACACTTTATTTCTTTTCAAAATGACAGGCTGAATCTGTAGAAGCTAAAATACTTTGACATGCTTCTTACAAGCTTTGGACTCATTTGTATCAAGGTAGCACAGGTTTGCTCACTAACATCCTCCTCCAGTTTTATTTATTAGCTTACTCGACTGATAGATCAACAAGGTTTGAGTTTTAAGGATGCCCCCTGCAGGACCACAAGGTAAACTACTTAAGTCTGTTGAGCCTATAGACTTAGCGTTTTGAACTCAGTTCAGTGTATTCCTTCTTTGCATATCATATGCATTTCTTTGCATCAGACATGAGTTTCAGTGATTATTCATTTACATAATTTTTATTGTCATCACCAAAATTCATCAGACAGGGAAATGTAGTGTGACAGAATAATTTTTTGGCTTTTGTTCTTAACAAAACCAATTCATGGTTTCCAATAAAACAATGTTAAATTCACAAGTACATCAACCAATGATATATTAATAATCTTCAAAATTAGCAGATAAATAATCTAATAAATTAATAAATATAAAAATAAATTATTTGACAAATAACAAATGTTTTAGGTAAATGAAGAGCTTGTTTGCATTTAAATAATACTGACATGTAAATTATTGCAATGCACACATAATTTCTGAATAATATCAAAGGAGGTTACTGCTTATATCAAAAGGCAGGATTATGATGCATGCATGTGATAAGCCTGAGAAGCAATAAGCTTTCCTCTGACTTAGTAATTAGTTCTTGTTAGAACTATTAAAAATGTATGAATAGAAATGAAGAATACAAATATTTGAAATCAGTCCTCAGAGCTGCAGTCGTCCTCTGCTTGGTGCCCTTTGAAGCAGGCTGACTCATAGTGCTTGTTCAGGTAGGACTTGAGTGCAAAGCTTTTGTGGCAGTGTTTGCAAGAATAGTGTTTGAAGGCTGAGTGAGTCTGCATGTGGGCACGCAGGTTGGAGCGATCAGCGAAGGCTTTGCCGCAGTGTGCACAGGCAAATGGTTTTTCTCCAGTGTGGGACCTCATGTGGCCCTGCAGGAGCCAGGGCCGACTGAAGGCTTTGTCGCACACCATGCACTTGTGCTTCAGGTCATGTGTCAGCATGTGCATAGCCAGTGCTGGCATGGACACGTACACCTTGTGGCAGGTGGGACACTTCCTTGCCTGTTGGCTGTCCAGGCTGCGGTGAGTCTGCTTGTGTCTGCTCAGATTGGAAGACGTGGCATAAGACTTGCCACAGTCACAACACATGTGGCGCCCTTTGGTTTTCCCTTTGGCAGGGCTGCAGTCTGCCAAGCTGATGCCCTTGCTGCTGTCTGATTGGCTGCTTCCTTTGCGTGGACATCGCTGGTTGGGTCTCCATCGAGAGCGGCCATCAGAGATGAGGAAGTCATTGATGGTGCATCCTTCCAACTCAGGGCTGCTACTGTCTGACTCAACTGTGGTGGTGGAGACGGGGCTGTCCGGACGCTCCATGTCGTGGTCAGAGAACTCTCCCCCACTACTGCCACCTGGGGAGTACAGAGGCCCTGAGAAGAGCCCAGTCTGCCCACAACCTGTCTCCTTTGTGCTCTGCAACACTGAGGGGATGATGTAATCATGGATGTAACCTGAAAAAGAAAGAAAGAAACATTTATTGGAGAGATGGAAAGGATTTTTCTGATGAAAGGTGTAATCTTACTGAACCCTCAATCAATATTAAACCCATCAGGAAGCTATTTGTAAGCGCCAGGTTTAGCGAGCTTAGGAATGAAATCATGAGTCTTTGGTGCACAGTTCTGCCTTGGTCAATAGCTCCACTGATTCCAACAAGTGCTATCATAAAAAAGGCAATTTTGGGTAAATATAAGGCAAGCACAATGTGCTGACATTGACAAAACAGTCCCAGAGCAATAGCTAGCTTCCCAGTCAGACCACCGGCCTGCAGCAGCAGCTGGAAGAGAGTCTCAGCAGAGAAATCCCTTCAATCACTAAATTATTTTAATCAGATCATTCCCCATCTGTGGTGTTTTTGAGAGTGTTCATGAGTATGGTAATGGGGAGATTGAGTGACAGGTGTGGGCTGCGATTTAGCAAAGAGGAAAAGGGAGGGCCAAGGAGGGTGTGTGTTTGTGTGTGTGTGTGGTGGGGGGCAACCCCACGCACACACACATTGGAAAACAAAGGGAAGCAGACAGCTGGCATCCTAAATCTGGGGAACAAATGATTCAACTCCCTGAAGATCTGAGATGCTGGTGGTGGTAGGTGAATCTGTTCAAAGCACACTTTGGGTGTTTCTCAAACCTAAACACATACACAAACACACACACACACACCATATTGTTTGTATTGCAGGGTTGTTCTCACATCCAGCCTCTGTAGAAATTCCACTCATGAAAATCTAATGTCTGCCAATGTACTGCTCATGTTGCACTTTATTGAATTACCTGCAGCACTCTATTTTTCCAGTCAATATCAATCCTCTAAAAACCCTGTCCCATCACCTTTTGCTGCTCTACATATGGATTGTGTTGCAATCCTACTCCTGGTGGGTATCTAACGTCCTGCAGGATCAGATGAAGAGAGATAGAGACATGAACATGGGGAAGGGGGGTGGATGATAAGAGGAGGTACTCAAGGGCAACTGCATCTAAGGATAACAGAGTCCCAAGCAACTATCTGCTTTCTCCTGAGTTTTTTTTTTTCCTTTTTTCTAGTTCGACCTGACAAAAGGTTGCATCAGATTTTGTGCCTAATGCCCATGCCACACATATCTCATCATTCATGCACACAATGGTATTAAAGCCAAGAGCTGCTGTGTGATCTGGTTTTGAGTATTAAGCTGATTGAGCCGGCATGACCTGAATACTATTTAGCATCCGCTGATTTAAAAAACAGAAGTCCCGAGACAGACAGAAGGGGGAGAGGTGCTGTCTGTAGGGGTTCTGGGGGTTTTAGAGAGTGATTAAGTAGGAAAGCCAACAACATAAACACACTGCATGAATCCCTGTCTTTTATTTAAGCTTTTTGTTGTTCCATTTCTCTGATATAGACCATGTGGAGCATCTCCAAACAAGTACATATACTACAGCAGAAATACACACAGCAAATTGCAAAACACAACTCAGACAGAGGTCAACTCACCATTTTCACTCAAATGCACCGCCAAGTTGGTGGCTGACTCAGTGATAGCATGTGTCACAGTGTAAGAGTTGTCCCAGTGCTGCTGGTGTTGATGGTAGTAGGTGGAAGATGAGAAATCGTGAACCTTCGGCTGCTTCACCAAAAAGGAGCGTGGCATTTTTTTCACCTAAAAAACTGATGCTACAACCTCATAGAAAAATGTGAACAGACTGGTGATAAAAAAGAGCAGTAATAAATATACTGAGCCTTCAGGCAGAACAGGCCAAACAATGGAGGATTTGAAAAATGGAAATGTATTAAAGCCAGAGGGAAAGAGAAAGAGAGAATGTAGTGAAAGCAGAGAGACAGAGATTTCAGAGGACAGGGAGGATGGAGAGGAAGACAGACAGTGACATGGGAGAGACAGGCAGAGAGAGAAAGAGAGAGAGAGAGAGAATGAGAAAGAGATGGCTGGACTAGCTGAGCTCAGCACTACTGCAGGCTTTTATATGTGGGGCACGAGCCCCAAAGATCAGGTGGTGCTTTGGAAGAGGGAGCTGCTTAGCATTAATCCATCAACCATCCCCAGGGACACACATCAAATTACCACGAGCCGTCTGTGCTTCTCCCTGCATGCACACACAAGCATATACACACAGCAGTCAGCCATCTCCTCCTCCCTCTATATCCTCTTCCTCCTTTCACTCCTCTATCTCCCCTCTGGCAGAGAATGAGAGGAGACAATGGTGGTGCAGAAGCACGTGGGTGACACTACACACAACACCCTGTCCTCCTTTGTTTTTCGATGAAGTAGCTGACAGTTTATGCAGCCCCAAACATACTCCCACTTCCTTGTAACACCACCACCACCTCTGATATGTCATTATCATCAGCCCCACATACAGCTTATTATTAAAATGTTAAACTGCCTGTAACAACAAGGCTAATGCTAACTAGCACTGCAATATAAACTTCCACAAAAAACAACATGAAATCTTAGTTACTGATTTCCAGCCTACTACTCTTATTTATTTATTTAGTTGGCTTCAAAGATGGCTTAACATGCACACAGTTTCTCTTGACTGTCCCTCAATATTACAACACTGGTTAAAAAACATGCTCAAGTCTGTGGGTACAATAAATTCCGAAGGCTTAACTACAAAATAAAGAGTAAAATCCCATAAAACATGGCAAAACCTCCAAGTATGAAATAGGGTTGACATCACTTCATCCTTGAGCTTCAGTTTTAAAATGAATCCTGCTTTGTAGTGGTACTCATTCAGAAATCAGTCCAAGGTGAAAAAGACTCACATGTTAAAATGGTCACCTTTACAGCAGAAATAAACATGTTTATAGCCTGGTACAAAAAAGGTTTTGGTCTCTAGAGCTAATATCCCCCCTTCAAGACAACTGTAGGAGGACTGAATTACTATAGAACTCACCCAGTTGAATTTTATTAAGGCTTAAAGTAATGCAAAATTGATTGACATGTGGGTGCCACCACAGTTGGCTCAGGTTCTAGCCATTAGCTGTCTGCAAGGCGTCACTTCAGCTAATTCAAGTCACTGAACGTGATGTCTTCGCCGTGTTTGTGGTGTTGGTGCCCTTTGGAGGATTTTTCATGCAATTATCTGACAAATAGTATGGCTTGTTGTCCAGTTAACCGACAAACAGAACGTGAGGTTTTTGGTGAGTTAAATTGTAATGTTATTTTATTTATATGTTAGCACTAATAAGCAGGTGTCAGCACTCACCATACATGTTTATACTAAGGAAGGCAAAGAGGATAAATGCTTTATTTTAAGAAATGTCTCCAAGCAAACATGGATGATGCATGTTGGACTCACCATAAATAAGTGGAAAGACAATGGAGATTTAGCTGATGGAAAAAGTTACTTTCTCTTTAAACTTAAAGACACACATCTTCATACATCAATAGGAAAAATCAGTACGTCAAATCCCTGAGACACACTGATTGGTATCTGGCAATTCTATGTCTCTCTGAAGACCCCAGCCCTCCAAATAACCATATAACCTTCATCTGAATAAAAAGGCACCCTCTAGTGACTTTCAGTCCATCAGCTGTAGCAGACAGACCTCTGCGTGCCTGCAGGGTCATGAGGTCAAACTCTGGTTGGCAGCTGCAACTTAATTCAGCCTCAACAACTCATTCACAGATGGTTCTGCAAGACACAGTTGAGCATAAAACTAGAGGCTACTATAAAATAGTAATACAAATAAATACACAGTAAGAAAGATGTACAAATTCTAATGTGCAAAGAGTAAAAAGTAAGTTGTGGGGTTGAATGGCAGCATGGACAATAGTGCAAAAATTAAAACATGTAAAGTAGATTAACAGAAAAAGGGAAAAAAGAACAGCAAAGACAAAGACCCTAAACCCCCCACCTACCCAAAACGAAGGTCAAAAAATATAAAGTATATTACAATCGTGTTAGTAAATTGTATATGCATACCAAAAAGCTGAGTAGGCAATACCCACTGCTACTGCAACATATCCAGCAGAGTATTCAGAGAAAACCAAGAACAGTCACCAAGAGGGACTGACAGTGAATGAACAGAGAAACACACAGAGTCCATAGGTTGTAGAAAGTCAGAGCAAGTGTGGGGTTACTCAGTGAGTCATTTGAAGAACTGCAGTTTTTGGCAATTTCATGTTGGCTTTATTTTTTAGCCTCAGAGGTTGTCGCCCATAACTCTTGAATTCATACACAAATTATGACACAGTTTAACTCAAATTTCTATCAGGATAAGATGAGGTAGTAACATTTTATATCCAAATGTCAAAGGTCAAATTCACTGTGACATAATAATGTTCTGTAAAAACACTTCTGGGCATTATTAGTTCATGTACTGATACACAGTGGTGTATGTCCACTCTGTAATGGAACTGTTGCAAGACACGCACAAAAAATCCCAATGGATCCCACACACATTTTACATTCTGAATATAAATTACTTCCTCCAGGTCGACGTCACAGAGTCAGCAAGTGCAAAAGTAATGGCTTTAAGCTTATCCTGCTCCCAACATCAATTACACTACAAAATAAACAATGCAATAATTTCTGTGTATGTCCTTCTTATTATATTCATATGTTTGTGTATGTGTCACTGGAGTAGCGCTGTACTGCAGTGGTACACATTCTAATATTGTATCATAGTATTAGTTGGTTGTAGCTGTGCATAACACCACTGCCTAAGACAAATTTCCCCATCAGACAGTAAATTATATCTTATCTTCATAAATAACGTTAGATCATAAATCCAATGTCAACAGTAATTTGCTATCCCCAGAAATTAGAGCATCTCTTTCTCAGTCTTTCTTAGTTCAAGAGTTTCACTGTCTGTGGTGAAAGAAGACAGTGTCCATTCTTCAGAATGTGTACCAAGTGTATCACTTTAGACAAACAAAACTGTAGCTTAGCCAAAGAAACACTGTGAACATGCTCTGGCAGTCTTTGAAGGAGCAAGATTGATTCAGAGCTTCCTTTGATGGAGAAGCTATCAACAAGTCATCAGTATTTTATAAGAGAGTGCTTCCCTCCGGAAACTGCAACTCTTCCACATCACCTATTACCACGGCTGTGCACACCACAGTATCCAAATATATTGTTTTTCTTTCTTTTGTCTTTCTTTAAATATGAATGTCAGCAGATGCTGTCGATATACAAAGGAATGGGGAAAAAAAGCTGAACACAAATCAATGTGTGTAGTACATGGAGTTATGAGTCAACAAAGCTAGAAACAAACTAGTATATTGTCCAATAGAAGCTGTTGGTATTGCAATGTTATTACTGGCTTGTAAATCAAATTTAACAATAGGCAAAATAGAAGTGTGGTAAGGACTGGTAGTGTCAACAAGCACCTTGATCTAATAGAGACTGAATCACACCTTCAGTTCCAGGTATTGATTTTTTTTTTACCCTTTGTGGCAGGGCAAACTTTACAGGTCCCACATGACTCTAATGTTTAGCCTGTAAAATGTTGGAACTTCAGAAAAATCAGAAATATAACAAAATAAAATAATAATAAAATAAAAGGGTCCATGTTGCACTTCAACAGGTGGTTGCAGTGTACTTTTTGCCAGTGAATGTTGTTCACTCACATGTAGAGGGGATCACCTAGACTGCCACAGCTTCTCTCAATGATTGGCATCAAGCCAGCATTTCTCCAACTTATTGGTGCATGAGCAGGTGTCACTGCGACAGTAACTTCTGGATATGAGTCATTGTTCAATTTGTTCTGTTGGTTCACCCTTAAATCCAAAAATGCATCTGCAAATTCCTTGTATTCATCTGAAGAATTGAATGCTGCCGTACAATGACAATGTAAGGCAGGCCTCATAGCAGCCATCAATGATGCACACCCTCCTGATGTTTAGAAACATTGTTGAATGTTTGACACAGTGAAAGTACATAACATATCAAAATGTGGAAATGTCCAGCAGTACAAACAGTGAGTGGTGGGTTGTATGATTAGGAACAACTACTAACAATTGATCTGGAGTGCAGTGAATGATAACCTGCAGTCTGTGTAACATCGCTCAACCCATTAAAGAGTTTGGGCTTTTCTCAGAGACACTGGCTCTGCAATGGATAACTGTAGTGGACTGATCCAATATCTGGGTGGATTGATTATTAACCATATTTGCAACATTCACATTAAAGCATTAAACATACAAGCAAACACTTGAATAAACCAGCTCATATCTATAAGAATTAGTTTAGTCCTTGGTATTTCTAGGGTGGCAGGATATAACCAACATTATTATAATTAAGATTTTTTAATCAAAAATATCTTGTCTAAATGTCTAATCAAGTAAAAAATGTTATTATAAAAAATATATATGTTTTCATGAAAATCATAAAATTAGTGCAGACGTCTCTTGTAGGACCCCACAATGTCCAGAGATGGCCCTGTGTTGGAGTACTGTTTGATCACCTGGTTTGGCAACAAACCTGTACGATTGTTTCATTGTATTCACACTCACACCACTGAGTACAGTGCTATAGAGTTAGAGTTATAGTAGTAGATTTTTTCAAGAACTGTGTCATTTTGTTGATCATCGTATCATAAAAAAAGTGTAAAAATCTGCCACTGGGGCAGCAGTGATGACATCAGAGATGTTACAGAGGAGACTGATGTGATACCATCATACAAAGCACAAACTAACATGGAAAAAAAACAAATGATATTTTGTCACAAAATTGGAGTAAATTTTTGGAGTAATGTTTGTTTTAAAGTCACAATGAGAAATGATTCAGCCAGAAACAGAATATTTCTGCAAGAGATGTGTTTTTGTGTATTCTGATTGAATACATTAAGCAGTGATGCTGCCATCCACCACCACTCCAGAGTTTTCCAGTTCCTAAAACAGACCTTTGGGAAAAAAAAGTGCTGACCCTGTCTTTCCATGGTTGCATTGTACCTGGACTGACAGAAACTGAGCCTTTTGGAAATGATGACGTAGATGCCCAGGGTCGCTCCCAAATTGGGTTTTGTCAGCCTCTACTACCAGTGGTGAACACAACATGGATAATACTACAGCTGCCTTTGATGTTCATCATTTGTAGTATTTTCTGCAACTAGCCAACTGCAGAGTACACAGCCTGTTTAATGTTTACACCAGCACGCACATGCCCAGTGTATTTGAAGGGTCATGTGATATGCAATTTCATGTGTTTTAGTATGGACAAAGATTATTTCTGATACAGGGTGAAAACACTTGTCTGGACAGAGATGGTTTTCCTTTTAAAGTGAAAGCATATTAATGTGGATGTAACCTAAGTATGTTGAGCTGTGATAAGTGAGATAATTTGTGTTAATCACATCCAGTCAGTAGAGATCCATCTGAAAAACAAATGCAGGTCCTTTTCACTGAGGCGTCTTTTCAGCACCTCCACAAAAATCTCCACTAAGCCATCTGACAATGAGGCGGCTGCACACCACTGAATGAGAGTGATTGTCTCTCTTCTTTTTATCAGCACTTAGTGAGTGAGAAAAAGGAGAATTTCCCCTCTTCACTCTGCATGTTTTTTCAAGGGTTTATTGTTGTCTCTCACACTTCTTTGCAGAGGCAAATAACAAAATACCTCAAGTCAATTTAGAAGTGACAAGTTAATGTCTTACACAATCAGCCACATCTACACCATGTCACCTCGAGTGGGGAGATGGGATAGGAGGTCAGAGCAGGAGATGAAGAAGAGAATTCCCAGCTGTCAGGTGAGGTGACTGACAGGGGATGGAGTGGGGATGCCAAGGAGGCCAGCGGGGATGCCAAAAACTGGGGGTGGAGGCGTTGTACAACTGCAATTTAATCTAGTCAGACCTCAAACCTGATAAAAAGAATCAATCCATCTCTCTCCTTTCCATTGTTTGGGTCCTCAATCACACGTGTCACCAGCCTCTGCTCTGGTAGATGTCAGAGTCTCAGGGGAGCAGCCGGGAAAGAGCTACAGATGCTGTTTGAAATGGAAAAACCAGGGAAACTAAGAGGACACAGAGTATGATGACATGCCTGATAGCAGAATATTCTAGATTATAAAAACCGTCAAAATATTAATAATCTACCTAAAAATCATCATTAAGATAAAAGTGCAACATTTTGGGTTTATACTCTTTTGTTGAGATGTGAGTGAGATGAGAATTTAAATACTACTCCCATGTCTGCACATAAAGGAGATGGAGTCGAGGCATAGTTAGCCTAGCTTAGCATAAAGACTGGAAGCAGAGGGAATAAACTATCCAGATTCATGTTCATATACATTTTTGCACAGAATGGGGACTGTGCTGTGCTGCCAAATTAAAATAAAGTGGTCATAGAGCAAAATGGTGACCACCAAAGAAGCTAAAACAATACATGAAATAGATCCGTAATAGGTTTTGAAGTCATTGCTCTTCCCCAGGCAGCTATGCAAAAAACGCATCAAAACACATCCATCCATTATCTATACCACGTATCTGTACAGGGTCATGGGGCTGGAGCCAATCCCAGCTGACATTGGGCAAGGGCGGGGTACATCCTGAACAGGAAACCAGTCTATCACAGGTCCAACATATAGAGACAAACAACCATTCACACTCACACCTACAGGTAATTTTGAGTCACCAATTATCCTAATGTGCATGTCTTTGGACTGTGGGAGGAAGCCAGAGTACCCAGAGGGAACCCATGCAGACACAGGTAAACTCCACACAGAAAGGCCTGGCGTTCAAACCCAGAATCTTCTTGCTTTGCAGCGACAGCACTAACCACTGCACCACCAAAACCCAGACGACTAATACCCAGATACCACAGGAGGAAAGTGAGAAAATGTCTTTTTTGTAATTTGGGTGAATGAATTGATCTTTTGTCATGTTTTCATCCTGTGCCCATTTACTGGAGCTCAATTTGTGCAAGGACAGTGTCTTGCCATGTTGAGAACATTTCTATAGGAAGTGTCTGTACTCAGCTGTAAAAAATGATCACGCAGCACACATTAGTTAAATAAGCCAGTTTATCGCCTCACAGTCTCTGTCCTGGTGTCCTTGGCTCCTGGCATTGACAGAGACTCCACAGTGCCCTCCTGAATTCACTTTCCCCAGACACTTGCCTTGGACTTTGTTCTGCCAATAATGCTGCATATTTCTGGCCTGGGGCCTACACTGCTCCTCTGTTTCTGTTCAATACACAATCAACTGATGGTGTCAGTGGGGGTGACATTCTCTACAAGTGTCATTCACTGGCCTTGAGAGCACTTACACTAAATGGCTCTTCGCCAAATAGCCATTTAGCACTGGTCAGTTCAATTGCACTGTCAAAAGAAGAATTATCCACAGCAGTGCCCCAAATGGAAGCTCTTGCCTGATAAAGGACACAAGGAATCATTTAGCTAATGTCTCAGCATTAAAGGAGCTCATCTCGCTAGGAGTGAGAAATCAAGGCCAAATCACCACATCTGCGTGAACAAGTGACAGAGTAAGCACTGTCAATTTGTCGTAATTGAGAAGCATGCGCAAGTGTGTGCGTGTTCAAAAGTTGGGGGGGGGGGGCTGTGAGAAAGAAGTTTCAGGGGGTTTTAGCTGTAACACTATGGCAACACACAGTTGTGAGGCCCACTAGAAAAAGTGAGGGGGTGTTGGGAGAGGTGGTGGCCTCTCACTCCAAAACACCTTTTGTTTCCTGACCATCTGCTGGGATTTCATTAGGGCTGCAAGGGTGAGTGCATGCATATGTGTGAGGAAGGGGGTTGAGGGTTATGGGACTGGATAACAGGGCAGTACATTCTGACACCCTAAAACCATTCACACTGCAGAGCCAAGCTGGGCCAGAGCAGACCAGGCCAGGCCACAGGAGGCGGCAGACACACACACTGGGAGGGACATTTACAGCTCCAGTGACCCCACTCAGACAATTTGTCAAACACTCACTGCTAATTTTGTAAAGCAGTGGAAGACTATGAAATGTTATTAATAACAACACTATTAAACACATTTAGCAGTTGAAGGACAGAGTTTTAAGCACAATAAAACCTTTTTGCACTGTGTGAATTGTGTTTCAAGTATTTCGTCCAGCAGCTAATAGCTTTTGGCAAGTTTCATCAGCCAACCCTGTTTGCTAAAAATATATCATATATTATTCAATTATCTTGTCAGTGGCCTTTTAGATGAAGAATAACTGCTGACAGAATTATGTTCAATGGCAAGATTTTTCCAGTCCAAGAAAAATGACCTTATTTGTAGCGAGGTGATTTGGGCAGATGGTGCATATACAACATGCAGGGCTGGTACACTGTAGATCAGGGCTCCCATCCTGCGTCCCATGGATGGTTGTGTTATGGACTCCTAAAAGACATTAGTTAATGGTTGGTAAAAAAAAAAAAAAAAAGTGGTTTTAGTTAGGTATTGAAAAAATAAACATGTAATGACTCATGCTTCAAGAGCAACCACAAGTTTTCTCAACCTTAATCAGGAGCTCTGAGTTGCCAAAAAAGAACCATGAATAATGAAATCATGTTTTAGCTCACTGTCTTTCCCCTCCTCGTCTAGTTAGTCTGTGTGCTCCCTGTCTTCTGTGCCAGTTCGTCTGGCAAGCATTCCAGCATTTCTCTACTGGGCAAATCTATTGCAATGAACTAACAAAAACCATTTGCTTAGTTTCTCTTTATAACAGCAACATTTTCTCATTATGCCAGGCAACAGTGTGATATTGCTGCTGGTTTTATTGTTCCAGACTGTAAGTGTCAAGACAGCTAACACATTTTTTTGTTCTTCAGGCTTTGAGCTGCAGTACATTTAAATTAAAGTGCCAAGTCTCTGCTTTAATTTGAGTAGGTTCAATATGGAACTAACTGTGCTGGAGATACTTAACTCATATTTTATTATTCTTCAATAATATGACAGATAGCAGTTTTAAATAGGCTCTATTAAGAGCAAAATTCTCAATAAACTGCAAAGAAAAACAGTCTCTTGACTAAAGTTACAGCCCTCTGGGCGGCCCGATGGCGGAGTGGCTAGAGCGCGTACCACATGAGCGGATGCTCTCCCCAGGCGAGCGCTGGCTTGACTCCCAACTGGCCCGACTCTTTCCTGCGTGTCATTCCCCCTCTCTCTCTGCCCCTTTCCTGTCACTCACTACTGTCCTGTCAATAAAGGCAAAAAAATGCCCCAAAAAAAAAAAAAAAGTTACAGCCCTCCATAACACAATGGAGAGACAGGGCAGTAAAGGTTTATAACATGGAGAAAATCACAGCAAGATTACATTTGAGAACAGAAGGTCACCATTACTACGAGCAATGCCACAACTCTTGTCACTCCCTTTTTGTTTTCTAACTTTTTGTTTCATTTCTCCCATTTTACTATTATTTTCAGTTCAATTGTACACTACATTTTATTTTGTTTTACCATATACGCCTAAGTCCCAATGTTTGTTTAACAAGTACTACAGTTTTAGGAGTGTTAATTTATGGGCTGTATGAGTGGTGTGGTACTGGATTATGTTTCATCTCATGTTAATGTGTCAGAATTCTATTACTAACAATTAACAAAAAATATCCTGAAGAAGAAGACAAGTTAAAACAAGTCTAACTGTATTGACATCTCTTTCAAGTTGTGTGATGTGTATGTTGAATAAAAATTCAGTTAAAAATAAAAACTTCATACAATGCAATACAATTTTACAGCAGTTTCACATTTTGACCTGTTTATTGTTCTTATCCAGCCCCCGTAGGTATGTGTGTATATAATCACAATCCGATTATGCAAATACACAGCTGATGAAGAAACTTTTTAAAAAAAGGGAAGGTATAAAAAGAAGGGGAAAAAGGGGGTAGAGAAGTATGTAGAAGGGGAGAGTGTGAATGAATAACTTCATCGCATTAATAGGGCCGGTGCAGAACAGCCTTAATGCATATGTTAATAATCTCCTACAGTACTTTTTGGATCCAAATTGTTGGCTGTTGGAGCTTCAGGTTTTAACAATTTATGGCAGCCTCGCAGGATTTTTAGGAAATAAATTTTCCCTTTAGGGCTTCTGGAAGTAGCCTATACTTATTTGTGGATCTTTATTCATTATAGTGGAAGACCAGTATATTGTCTGTATTATACATTACTCGGGCATTGAATAAATCCTTCCAATAATTTTTCAACTCAAGACATGAACAAACATATGTTGTTACCAATTTGTGACGCATATTTTCTCCAACACTTAACTGAGGTCCACTTTAACGCCCTACAGATGTTAGAACTGGTTGCAAAATGTGCTTCCCTTTATACATCTCCCCAGGTACTTAATGATACACCCTGTGTTCATTTCAATTTCCCAGCGCTCTTCTATTTGTAAAAAATGCTGTTTGGGTTCATGGACAAGATTACATACAAATTAGAAATGCAATTTTTTTACTTCCATTCCCAGTTTCTATTTCTTTAACACACTGTTCTGTTGGGATGGGATTTACTCACTTCTAACATCTGGTAACACTTCACTTTACAACTATATTAAAACTATATTACAGTGCATCCGGAATGTATTCACAGCGCTTCACTTTTTCCACATTTCGTTATGTTACAGCCTTATTGCTAAATGGTTTAAATTCATTTTTTACCTCAAAATTCTACACACAATACCCCATAATGACAAGGTGAAAAAAGTTTGCTTGAAATTTTTGCAAATATATTAAAAATAAAAAACTAAAATATAACATGTACATAAGTATTCACAGCCTTTGCTCAATGCTTTGTTGAAGCACCTTTGGCAGCAATTACAGCCTCAAGTCTTTTTGAGTATGATGCTACAAGCTTGGAACACCTATTTTTGGGCAGTTTCTCCCATTCTTCTTTGCAGAACCTCTCAGGCTCCATCAGGTTGGATGGGGAGCATCGGTGCACAGTCATTTTCAGATCTCTCCAGAGATGTTCAATTGGGTTCAAGTCTGGGCTCTGGCTGGGCCACTCAAGGACATTCACAGAGTTGTCCCGAAGCCACTCGTTAGCAGGTTATCATCAAGGATGTCTCTGTACATTGCTGCATTCATCTTTCCCTCGACCCTGACTAGTTTCCCAGTTCCTGCTGCCAAAAAAAATCCCAACAGCATGATGCTGCCACCACCACGCTTCACTGTAGGGATGTTATTGGCCAGGTGATGAGCAGTGCCTGGTTTCCTCCAGACATGACGCTTGGCATTCAGGCCAAAGAGTTCAATCTTTATTTCATCAGACCAGAGAACTTTGTTTCTCATGGTCTGAGAGTCCTTCAGGTGCCTTTTGGTAAACTCCAGGCGGGCTGTCATGTGCCTTTTACTGAGGAGTGTCTTCTGTCTGGCCAGGTCTACAGACAATTACTTGGACTTCATGGCTTGGTTTGTGCTGATATGTACTGTCAACTATGGGACCTTATATAGACAAGTGTGTGCCTTTCCAAATCATGTCCAATCAACTGAATTTACCACAGGTGGACTCCAATCAAGTTGTAGAAACATGTGAAGGATGATCAGTGGAAACAGGATGCACCTGAGCTCAATTTTGAGTGTCATGGCAAAGGCTGTGAATACTTATGTACATGTGATTTTTTTTTTTTTTTTTTTATAGATTTGCTCAATTTTAAGCAAACTTTTTTCACTTTGTCATTATGGGGTATTGTGTGTAGAATTTTGAGGGAAAAAATGAATTTAATCCATTTTGGAATAAGGCTGTAACATAAACTGTAGAAAAAGTGTAGCGTTGTGAATACTTTCTGGATGCACTGTATATATGTTTGCTGTATTTGTAAAGAAGCTGTTACTTGAGGGAGCAAGAAATTACTTTATAGGAAGAAGATCCAAATGCATGTATAGGCCTACTACTATATATGTAAACAGGTTGTTATTCTGAAGGAACAAGATATTGTATTGTAGTAACAGTAGCCCTACAAATGTTTGTTGTACTGCGTGTACATGCATTGTGTACTGTATACTGTATACACTAACGAAGCACTTTATTTGACCTTTGACCATTTAAATACGAAATGTTATCACTTAATTTTATCCTTATAGCAGTTTGATTTAAATTGTGTCATAATGTGAATTTGTGAGTTGTGGCCAAAAACATGCTTTGTGAGGCCAGAGTGACCTTGAACTTAGACCTTTGACCATCCATGAGTCCAAATGAGTGTTTGTGCCAGGTGTACTGGGCATTTGTGTCAAATTTGAAGAAATTCCCTGAAGGTGCTGCTGAGATAATGCATTCATGAGAATGGGATGTACATATGGACAGACGGACAACCTGTAAACACCTTGGGCCCTTGCTGTCGCCAGCACAGAGGCATTAAAAATCATCCAGTGAGCAGCAGTTTTGCAGTTTCAGCTTTACTAAATCTACTTTTTAGCTCTTTGTACTCGAGTGTTTCAGATGGACCCAAGGCAGCTGTTTACATACAATTATGTTGATTGAGAGAGACACTCAAATCTTCTCTTTTACTCTTTGGGCTGATGGAGAGCTCGTCCATCACAGCAGATACAATTGTGACTAAGGTCTTGTCCATTTATTGTATATAAAATTTAAAGACATGTAGTGTATTCTGTAGCCACATTTTGCCAACAACAGGAGAAATATAAGCAGACAGCAGAACAATGGGGCTGACAACCAGTGGAATCCACATATTTCACAATTACCATAGCTTTGTCATGAACATATGTCCCAACTTTTAACAGCCACTTTTCAACCCCAAAGCAGACACAAAGAAAATATAAGTTTGATGGAAATAAACTAACATTAGCTTTTGTCTGACCAACAGTTTGAAAAAACAAAGTATTCAAATGGTTTCCTTTCTTTACTGATAAATGACATAAATGATAAATCTCCTATAAAAAGTCATTATTTGCTTCATTTATCCACTACTGTTTTCAGCAGAAGTTATGTGGAATAAAGTAAACTAAAATTAACTTTAGAGAATCATGACACAAAAACATGCAAAAAGTAATAGCGTTTAATTCAAATAAAACCATGCAACAGGCCACAAACACCCTGATTAGATTCAACCCGTTATAAAATAAACATCCAAAGCCATACAGTGGGGATTCACTGTATGAGAAAAGAGACAACTCCATGGAGTGTACACAGGTCAGCCCAGAGACAAAGGAAACACAAACAACCAAATAGAAACCTCCACCACCATCACAAGTGCTATGAACCATATGGCACACTGAAGACAAGTTTGAGAACAAGAGTGATGAGCCTGCAGTGTCCCGTTGATACACAAGTTGCTGAATGTCTAGTAGCAGTTTCTTCCCATATACCAGAAATGCACTTGTTTAAGGAAGGCCAATTAAATTCACATTGCCGGGATTGCAGAAGCTGTGGAATCTGAGCCTGGAAACCAAGCAAAACATTGTTCAAAGCACTTTTTTTCTTGAGGGAAATCCTTTTCAGCAAGATATATTGATGCTTGTGTGGAAAACAAGTCCAAATTATTATATCACCTATAGCTCAGTCGGGTTACAGAAGTATATTTGTTTTATTGTATAGCAAGTTGATTCAAATCCCTGACCACTGTGCTCATGTAACAAAGACCAACTGTCACCACTTGGCATGAGGAATCCAGCACACACACACACACACACACACACACACACACACACACACACACACACACACACACACACACACACACACACACACACACACACACACACACACACACACACACACACACACACAATCAGGTCATCTGGGATTTTAAGATGAGTATGCAGAACACAAAGATCATTTTAAAAAATAATAGTAAGATGTACAGTATATTTGTTTCATAATGTTGGTCTGCACCATGAACTTTACCCAATGACTTGCCTCTGGGTTCAGAAGTCAGGTTTACCTGCACATCCCTCTCTGTCCAATGAGAAGCTCCCAAGAAAGAAGTGGGAGTCAAGAGTCTTGGGTAACACGAGAGTCGATGTGGAGTGTTTAGGATTCTGTGTGTGTATGTGTGTGTGTGTGTGAGAGAGAGACAGGCAGGAACGGTACAAGGAGCCTCAGTTGCTGTACACCTGGCCTTCAGGCGGCTGTGAGAGCCTGTTGTTCTCTTTCATCATCATGTGCTGTCTGAGCTCCTGCAGCACCAGCCGGATGTTGTAAGAGTTCTTCCACCTGGACAGCGCTGGCACTGCCTTAATGTCCACCTGAAGGGGGAGGAGGAGGAGATGAAAGGAGCAGGCAAAGGAAGAAGGGGATGATCTTCTTTATCATGACCCCAATAAGTGCAACCTGATGTTAAGGTTAAATAGAATGCAGTTTAAGTCAAAAGAGCATTGTAAATTGAAACAGTAATGGAAAATGGATTTTTAAAGGATAAAATTTGCACCTTACTGGTCAAGTTAGGAGAAACACCTAAAAATACAGGCCGTGTCTGTAACTTGAGACTGCAGAACTAACACCGAAGACCCACTGGCAGCAAACAAATTACACATAGGCCCCGGTGGAAGAGGTTGGTACAGTGGCTGATGTCCCCGCTCCTTTGATTGGTTTCTTTTAACAGCCACTGTCTAGATGCAACATTGACCGCTGGATTGGACATCAGCAAACACAACACAAACACATTTCACTCAGCTTTTGTGCTGGTGCTCCAGGTGCCCGGGTTGCTTCTCTAAACTGGGGGCTGACCTAATCTACTGCAGGTTAGATAACTACCTCACACAACCCCATGTCAAATAACGTTAACTCTCACTTTAAAATGAATTAACCTCGAGTGTTGATCAAACAGGGAAAAGTGGATGTGTAATGAAATTTGGATACTCACCACACCATTTGAACTGTGCACGCCGCTCAGGTTGATCTTGTTCACAAAGCGTACAAGAGGGGGGTGTTCCGGGTAGCTGGGTCCACATTCTATTTTCAGACTGTATATCCTGCCCTCATAGACAGTCTGCAAGTAAAGAAATGAGTGATACGTTAGAACGAAGACGGAAAGTCAAGAAAATTCTGATGGCGTGTGGAGTCCATCACCTCTTTACAGTATCATGACAATAAAGCAAATTTATTATTAAAGCATTTAATTATATGTTTAACAAAGCCTGATGAATGGCTCAGAAAATGAGGACTGACGTCACATCTTATTAATGACAAACTTCTGACCCCTGGAGTTTGACAACAGTGCACCAAAGTACACTGTTAGGCCAGGAACACACTGGATCTGTGTCATGTGCGTGGCGGCTGTGGAACATCTTGGTTTTCATTTCAGCGCCAATGTTAACGGGTTAGAGTGAACACACCGCGGGTCTCACACCTTGTGGCTATGTCACATGATTTAGAGATTCAGCACCTGGTCCATTTTCACGTGTGACGCACATGTTATGCATGTTAAAAGTTATGAAAAAAGAGTGCACTGGTAGTAGATTGGTGCTGGGTCCCACTGGTCACACCTCTTTGCCACAAGCTAAGATTTGTGCTAGATTTGTTGCTAGGCGTTTTTTTTGTAAAAAGTTGCTAAAGGGTTTGAAAAGTTAGTTCATCTAGCACCAAAGGCACCAAATTGGCAACACTACTTATTCAAAGAAAATCATTTTCAAAGAGCAACGACCAATGGGTCCAGTGGTGTAGCCTTATCACTAAGTCACACAGCATTCAGGTGACCAATGGGGTTACCCTAACCCTAAACTTTGAACAATCCTTAACTGCTAGGGGTTAGATGGTTTCTTCTGTCTTTGTTCAAAGAGAATTTTTAAATGTAATACAATAATGTTTGTCTATTGGCCAACTGAATGGATTAGCAGCATGATATATTCCTGTTTTAGGCCCTGGGGGGTGCTCACCTTGGCAGGGCCAATGATCATGCCATTCCAGTGAGTTAGCTTCATGTCATCATCATCTGCAAGGCCCCAGCTCACTGTACCATCTCCACCTCCCTTCTGACCTTCCTCCAGTTCCTCCAGCAGCCGAAAGCTGCGAGGAACTACGACGCCTACACACACACACACACACACAAAAAGGATAATTAAATTACTATCTGATCACACACTGGGAGAAAATGAAGTAATGTTTAACAAAATAATTTCCCTGAACAAGTTGCTAATTAAATTATTTACATTAGTATCTGGATGTAATATCGAGATATGTGTTGATTCTTGAAGAAGGAAAATAACTGCTGGCAAACCAATGTCAACAATGAATGCAACTACAAACATTTAACATTTAAACAGCATAAGGATTTTTCACAAGTTAGTGAGGCAAGATTCAGTTTGTAAGGGCGCCATCACTCAGCTGTGCAAAATTGGTTAAAAACTACGTCACGTTACAAGCAGATAAAGAAGATTCCTACTTAACTATTGGAAGTCATAACATACCACTGAGGGCAGATTTTCACATTAAATACGCAGTATGACTGAGTTTTCAACTTGTAAACACCGCGTTGAGTAAAAAATACTTTGGATTCAGTTGAATGTCAAGCTACTTTTGAACATTTCTTCTGGAATGCCATGACTCTCAAATTGTTGAGCAGGACTGTGCTGTCAGCCAGCTGACGTTGTCTAAGCAAATAACTTAGGCGGGTGTCACTGCCTTACGGACACAATAATTCACGCTCAACAAATGTGAAATGTGGACTTACACATACTATGGCCTATCCTCTGGTCGGTAAGATATACAATGATACATAAAGGCTGCTGCAGATGGTCCAGTGTTGCTCTAAAACTGTGGGTCAGCTTTGCCAGCAATGAGTTAGCATCATTAATGGCAGCATTTTCTTTCACCACAGATTCATCTAACAGTCAAACACACACTGCAACTGGAGTCTTGAAAACTGTAAAACTATTATGCAGCCGATATGATACAGTGGAAAATCTACTTCTTCGGCAATGTCAAGGAAAAGACACTGTCTGAACTGTCGCTCCGGTCTTCTTACCTGATCCGGCGGCGGCCGCCATTTTTGTTACTGCTTCATGGAAGCGCGCGCGTATGACGTTTACTCGCGCGTCGTCGTCGTCGTCGTCCCCTTCTTCTTCTTCTTCTTCTTCTTCTTCTGCTGCTGCTGCTCCTCTTTCTTCTTCTATTGTTTTTGTTCTTCTTCCTCTGTTCTCATGGTGGGCTACTACAAACCAGTGTGAAAAAAGGTGCGTGCCGCCCACAGACTGTACCGCAGTGTTTATTTGACCTGTGTGTTTCAAATATTTATATAAGCCCTTAAACCTGTGCCTGTTTCTCCCATATCTCCAGTTCCCTTCACATACCACCTTATCCTTCGCTCTTTCTTTTTACTTCCTACAACTCATCAGTAGACGGCATACACCAGTTTCCTTAAAGGTAAAAGGTGTGTATTTATCTGAAAATGTCTTTCCCTGGATGTAAAATGTAGCATTGAGTCCTGCGTGACCTAAGCTTAGTCTAGATAAAATTACATCTTCATTCCAACATTTGCTCGTCACTTCAATTACTTTTGAATTTTTTGCAAAATTCTGCCTTTACTATTTTTTATCTCAGATTTCCTTCCATGATGGCATTATTCTGTGATGAATAAATCATTTTGTCTGTGATCTCCCAAAGCTAATTTCTAAGATATTGTCATTTTTGTTGAGTGCTCTTGCAGCCAGTTTATCTACAGCCTTTGATACCTACATGAGCTGGTATCCAACAAAATGGACATCTTTTTCATAAATCAAAAAATGATCTGTAATTGCTTGTCCTTGAGCCACAGCTGAATCTCTGAATCTCTTTTCTCTGGAAAAGAATCGATAAGTTCCAACATTTGGTCGTCACTTCGATGACATTTGAATTTTTTAATCAAATCTGCCTTAACTATTGATATCCCGGATTTCCTTCCATGATGGCATTATGATCTCCCAAAGCCAATTTCTAAGATACTGTAAGTTTAAAAATATTATGTATTATTCAGCGTAATCCAATACATTATTTAGCAGATTTTTATTTGTGCTGGAATCTAGAGTCTCCCTTATGTCTGGATTAAGAAAATCAGAGATTTCACTAAACCTGCTTTCGGAAATAAACCATTGATGAACTGTTTGAAATTTCTTCAACAATTCCTTTGTCAGAGATCTGTAGTAGCAGTTCTTCATACATTCTTGAACTAAATAGCCTACCTACGAAGTATTCGTCTCTGACCACTCTTTCCTCTTTTGTAATAACTTAAGATTTACTAATCCATGTGGATATGCTGCTATTAATAACTGCTGTTTTATTGTATATAGTTTGTATTGTTTCATTTAACAGCTAAATTTCCAATTCCACCTCCCTGAATTCTTATCCAATATGTTAAATGATGTCTTCCTTCTCCTCAGATGTAATGGCAGTTCACCAGGCTTAACTAGCAAGGCATTTAAGTGCGTGGTTTTCACTCTGTATAATATAAGTCTTAATGCTCTGTATTGTATCTTGTGTATGTTTTTCTTGGTGAATTTGTGCTGCTGCTTTATAAGTAATACAATCATAAATGTATTTTCTATATTTATTTTCTATATATATATATATATATATATATATATATATATATATATATATCACCTAAATAGAATATATATCACCTAAATAGAAAGCAGTCATATTATATAATGTAATCTGATTGCAAAAGTGAAACTAATGCAGAGAGTGTGTAGAGTGAAGCCTAGATGATCTTTCCTGAGCAAAAAAATATTGAAAAAATATTTTGAATTTTTATCTGCTTTGGGAGTTTTATGTTTCACAAAAAGCCACACAGTGGCGCTATTGGATTTGGAATCTCACTGAAAACAATGGCTGAACATACCAATTTCTATCAAGGTTTTTTGATACCCTGCTAACAAGTAAACAAATGGGACAGGTCCCTAATAGTTAGCATGCTATCTGCAAAACTATGAGCAGGTTTCAGTTAAATTTGGTGGATCAACACCTGTTTACAGTAACAGATGTTGATCCAAAAATGTCTTTTTTCGGACATCACTGCCATTTTTTCAGGCATTTTTTTCTCTGAACTATATGGCTAATATATATAGGAGACAAAATGCAGACATACTGTATTAAGAGGTTAACATTAAGCGGAAAAAAAACAAAAAACAAAACCAAATAATTTTTGCCTCATCTTTGTTTTGAAAAATAACATTAATATATCACAAGATTCAGCTAAAGTCAGGGAATGCAAGCATGTAAGATTGTTGAATATGTGTGATGTACAATGTGAGAGTTACTGGCCAAAATGCCCTTGCCGCCTGCTAGTGAACATGTGTCATTTTTGTGCATTTTTGACCCATCTGAACACCTCACAACATGTGATATCTACCATCTAGAGAAAGTCTGTGTCAGTTTTGGTAACATTTGATCAAAAAATTGTGGAAATATCAATTTTGATAGATTTTTCACATTTTAAAAAATATAGACTGGAGGAAAAGAGTCCAACCCCTCTACAAGCAGTCAAAATGAGTTTTCTCCAGAGGGTGGCTGGGCTCTACCTAAAAGATAGGGTGAGAAGCTCAGTCATTTGGGTGAGGCTCAGAGTAGAGCCGCTGCTCCTATGCATCAAAAGGAGCCAGTTGAGATGGTTCAGGCACCTTGTCAGGATGCCCCCTGGACGCCTCCCAGGGGAGGTTTTCCAGGCATCCCGCTGGGAGGAGACCCCAGGGCAGACCCAGGACACGCTGGAGAGATTGTATCTCTCAGCTGGCCTGGGAATGCCTTAGTATACCCCCGGAAGAGCTGGTGGAGGTGGCTGGGGAGAAGGAGGTCTGGGCATCTCTGCTGAGGCTGCTTTCCCCGCGACCTGGACCTGGATAAGCTGCAGAAACGTGCACGCATGCTTGCGTGTGTGTGTTTTACCCCCCCCCCCCCCAGAACCACAAAGGAGGATGTCTGGGGTAACTCTTGGCTGTGTCTGGCGCACATATAACTCACAGTGAGATTGCACTTGTGGGGAAAATGTTCCAAGGACCTGAAGGAGGTAGCGTGTGGTGCATTTGTTTCAGTTGGGGAAAAGACGTTCTGTAGTGCTTGTTGCGTCATAGCCGAGGTGCCATTTAATAAAAAACAAAAAAAATTTAGTTTAAAGTTTAAAGAAAGTTTCTTACTTGATTTTATGCATTCTGTGTGACCACCTTTTAACTTATTTTATTTATTTTCCTGTTATTATTCTTATTATTATTAATATGTTTTATGTTAATTTTATGTTTGTTCATATGAAGCACTTGGTGAATGTAATTTCTTTGACCCTACTGTTCCTTTGTAACCTGCACATTTGTTGGATAATCAAATTCCTTCCTCTAACTTTTGATCATGAGTATGTCTCGATTATGCAAGCCAAGTTTCATGCAGATTGCATATTTCGTGATTTTGTGAAATAAAATTGGGGGAAATGGGCATGGCCTATATCACACGATTCATCTAAATTATTGTGTCTATATCATCCCTGAAAAATTCACTTAAATAACTTTTACAGTGTAAACTGTAGTGCCACTTTTACCAAATCTGAGGTTACAATAGGGCTCCAAACACCAGTAGTGCTGCATGCAAAGCTGTGTGGCCCCCAGCGTACTCGGGCTTGAACCCCTAATGAATACATAAACTGCTCAGCTGGCACTAAATCTAGTACCTTTGGCTTTGGCAAAATCCCCCCAACACATTTCTAGAATCATTCAGCTATAGATGACAATGCTAAGCTTCAAATTTAAGTTTACACCGACTCATTGCTTGAAAATTCTTCCCAAAAATGTACTCCATGATACATCAAACTTCAGTATGGAAAAAATGAGAGGCAGGTTTTTTATGTACTTCTGAATTTTTATTCCCATCAACTATATATCAAAGCACATTATAGCAGAGACTGAAGAATGTGTCACTGTGTGTGGGTATGTGATAATGAACATACTAGGAAAGTAGACCTACACCTCCCCCAACCATCCATCGCCTACAAGCTAACCTCCCAACCCTCCATCCCCCACTCCAGCCAGCCAGCCTGCCCAGCTTCTCTCTAAAGACAAGTTGGTTAGAGTAACCAAGAGCTGTGTGTGTACAAACTTTGGGGATGAATGCCTCAGTGTTATTCACAGGGACCTGAATGCTGTACGTTGCTGCTGACAGACAAGCACGCTCATTCACACTCTGCTTTTCCACTTTCCAACTCATTTCTCTGTCACCCTGCTATGAATACAGGCCTATGCTCTGAGACATACAAATAAACACAACACACAACACACTCAGTGTGCCCTTATAATGCCTGGGTATGATGGTACTATCAACTTTTAAAAATATTTTTACCTATATATTATGTTTATTGCAGGTTAACATTTTACTTAATAGTGGGTTTAAGTTGTAAGTCTGACATCTTCTATTTTGTCACCACTCTTCTGTGTTGTTGGCTTTTAAGGTTGCAGCAAGTAAACCTCTACTTAAAAAACCTAGTCTTGATTTGGATACTTTAACCAACTACAGAACCACAGTAACAGTCAAAAGTTTGGACACACTTTCCCAAAAGTGTTTCCAAACTTTTTACTGATACAGTATATCAACCTCTCCTTTATTTCTAAGATCTTTTAGAAAGCTGTTGCAAACCAGTTACAGTGGAAACTGCTTCTCAATTTGACCTGGACAGAGATGATCACTATAAGACGTTTCCACTGCACAGTGGTTAGCACTTTCACCTCACACCTGGAAGGTTCTGGGTTCAAACCCTGGGACTGGGGCCTTTCTGTGTGGAGTTTGCCTGTTCCCTCCTGCTTCCATTAACAGTAGGTTAATTGGTGACTCTAAATTGCCTACAGGTGTGAATGTGAGTGTGAACGCTTGTTTCTCTATATGTCATCCCTGTGATAGACTGGTGTCTGGATTTCCCCCACCTTCGCCCAATGTCAGCTGGGATTGGTGTCACCAATCGGTGACCAGGTTCGGATAAGTGGTATAGATAATGGATGGATGGATTTATGGTCCATCATAGCACAGACACAGTGCTGGTAAAAGTTACCAGTGATCTCCTAATGGCCTCAGACAATGGAGTTGTCTTGTCCTATTAGATCTCAGTGCTGCATTTGACACCATCAATCATCAATCACAAGGTTTTATTACAGGGACTGGAACATGTTGCTGGGATTAAAGGAACCGCACTAGGCTGGTTTTAGTCATATTTATCAGACAGACTCCAGTCATTTGTTAATAATGACTTCCATATACGCAAAAGTTAATCATTACTACCGTAATTTGTTATTATCAGAATGTCCCAGCATATCTCTGAAAAGCCTCTAGTTGATCTCTTTTCCAGGTTGAAATAGGAAAAGAGATCAGATAGAAAGATAGAATACTTTATCAATCCCTTGGGAAAATCCAGATTGTCCAACAGCTTACTAATGTATTCAGTTCTGTGTCATGATCCACTGCTGAGATATTTAACAGTCTGATGGCAGTAGGAACAAAGAATTTTCTTAACCACTCAGTCCTGCAGCACAGCAAGATGAGATGTTGGCTGCTGCCATAGTTGCTACTCTGGCCCGCGAGGATGATATGGAGAGGATGGTTGGTATTGTCCAAGATGGCCTGCATCTTAGAGTGCATGCGTCTCTCCACAACAGGCTGTGTTCAATCCTCATTACAGGAGAATTAATAGGGGGAGGGGAAGCCTCTTTAAAGATAGCATATGCAGCAGGTTTTGTGAGCTGTGCGTAGGTGTGATGTGAGCATAACATCTAAAAGTGCATGAGGTCTGGGCTTGGAACAACAGCATTGCACATAGGAAGTATTTAGAGATTCAGTGCCAGTCACACCATCTTAATGCTATATTAATGCTTGTTTTATGCTTCCTGATAGATGAAGACCCCTGCTTGTCTTAAAATAGCGAGGAAATCACAGTGTATGAATTCATGTATCAGGTGGCTACAGTATGTAGTATCTAAGGCTTGGGGATTCAAAACTAGTTGTCTTTAAAGTTTCAGTTTCAGTTTTGTTTTGTTGTTTATTTGTTTAGTTTTTTTTATCACAGCTTCTGCCCTTTCAATTGATCATCAAGACTTTGGCAAAATCTGTCTCTCTGAATATAAATTATTGCAGTTAAATTCTTCTTCAGTAGAAAACTGTAAGCATTTTAATTTAAATAGAAGTCTATGAAGTGACAAGGTTTTGGGATCAAAACTCAACGACGGTATGCATGTATGCATGTATCCACTTGGCCAGAAGAGGTCTGCCACTCACCAGTCATTACTCCAGCAGTAATGCTGGCTTCATGTACTTTGGGAAAATATTGGACTTGAAGAACACACTAACAACATTAACAAACTTAACAGTCTGTGATCCTTTATAATAAAATGTAGGCCATCAAAGACACGACGTGTGGATAGTATATAAATATGCATCTTAAAATGTGTATATTGCTATGTTCTGGTAGGAGGCAGGCAAATTGTACTGTGTTAAAGCGTTCCCTTTAATTTCCATCACATAGTTTGTCTGCAAGTTTTGTTGTCACTTGCCTGTTCTTAGCCTGTTCAATTATTCTGATTTTATTTTACAACCAAACGGGGCGCCACAAAATATGCAAATATAGGTTACTATGCGCCAATTATACTTCGAGCGGGGTTTTAGAAAAAACGAGGAGCACATGAAAGCAGCATTATATTTCCCCCTTTGTCAAACCCCCTGCGCCTGTGAAGAGCTGGGCGCTGAATGCAGCAGTAAACTATTCTTCACCACCACTTACCGGCTACATGTGAGGGAGGACCCCTCCCGAGTGAAACCACGCAGAGGGAAGAAAGAAAACTAACCATTACTTTTTTACTGCATGGAATAACTGCACAGATTTTTTTTTCCAAGGTGTGTGAACTAGTTAAAGTTTGATGCCTGAAAGGAAATTTGCAAGTGTGGAGTGAACGACACTGGAATCTGTGATCCCCGTCTCTCAACAAATATCTTCTCAGGTTATTTGTCTGCGTATACAGTCACCGGTTGCGGACAGAGTGTAAAAACTAAATAAAACCAGTGGAAACTTGTTTGTTTCGCTGTAACGAGGAGTGAACCAGCTTTTTGAGCGACTGATTGAGGAGTTGCACTGTGGGCAAGGTGAGTGGCACTGCAGGCTGTGTTGTCCGCCTCTACTCGACAACCCAACCCTTGTTCCTATTCATCCCAGTTGAAAGTACGACCGTACATGTTTTTCCACTTGTTTCTCTCTAAATTAATCAGCTCATGTCAAGTGAGCAACACAAATCATACCATACCATACAAAGTTTTACCTAAAACATTTTCAACCTATATCTTAATGCTTGTCCTCTTACACACTGTTTTCGTTCAGGCTTTTGCTTTGTTTAGTCGAAATTGTTCAACAGTTGAATAATACTAGCTGCATTAGCTAAAGTAAGTTAGCCCACTAGCGCACTGTAACTGGTACAGTGTGCTTCACTTGAGTTAGCTCACTTATCCTCCAGGGGTTGAAGCTCCGAGGCACTAGCTGTCCACTAATGTTAATTATTTTGTGTTTGGTGTGACAACTGTTTAACGATATTTAAATGCAAACTGGTAAAACGCAATATACAACAGTTGCACAGACTGATCAAGTCACAGAAGTTACAGTTTAGAAAGCAGCCAACGTGAACTTACCGTGCGGTCATGTCTCTGATAGACCAAGCCGATTTGACTCGAGGACATTTCTAGCTTTGTAGTTTCTCTCTGTTATTTCTCGAAATAGTCTCCTAGCAAAACAAGTTGCATTGTACTCTAAAGTAGTCAGAATCAGTCGCTGTAACACCTGCCACGGTTTACTTTGAATGTGGATTCTGTGGTGAACAGGTCAGTCAATTCTAAATATTTAGTTTTAAAATCAATGTATGCTCTCATTTCTGTATCGAATTGACCAGGAAAGCCTACCAGTTTAGAAACAAGTCTTTCATTCTATTTCCTTAGGTATTTTTTATTTTGCTGTACACAATTTGTCATCTTTTTACTTTAATCTTTTTCATTTAGCTAGATCCATACTACAAGCATTACTTATTTTTTTCCCTTTAAAAATGAAGCTTGTATTTAGTCAGCTGCATGAACTGAAAATAAAGGTAGTTAATATAAGCAATGAGAAATCATCAGGTGAGAACCATGCTGTGACTAATAATGATACTTTGTGAGGTCAAATGTAGGTCTTCATTTTATTTACTGGTGGAAACCCTGCTGAGAGTAAGTGCACCTTTGTGTTTTTGTGTCTCAAGGGTGCTGGTCTTCTCTCACAGTGTAGTGCCTTCTTCACCCAGGACCATCTGCTCCTATTACCTCATAACATAATTGATGGCTTAGTGTAAGCCAGATGGAATATCCCCTCCTGATGATGATGATGATGACGATGATTGCTCATTTATTTTGGATTCACTCACATGGTTGTCTGCACTTTTAAATGGAAACTAATTTTCAAGTTTTTCACTTTTTTAAAAAAATTCAAATTTCAAATTTTTTGATTTCTCAATATTAAACTGAACCCATTTCTTTTATAACAGGAATTACTTATTTCACCAAACTAATAAACTAAGCACAAAAAGTAAGGGAATTTGTGTCTGGTAGAGTGTTTCTTTGTTGTAACAATGCTTCTTGGCTATAAATCTTATACCCTTGGAAAGCCTGTTTATTTCCCTTTTAAATGGTGCCACATTTGTAAGGAACATGCATTTGTGGGATGAGCAGCAGAGCTGAGTATGTGGGTTGCGCCCATGAAAGATTTGCCAAATCTTCTCTGCCAATGCCAAACAGCCTGGATTGGATGATGGAAGTCTGAAGAAGTCAGAAGACATATTGGCAATTTAACAATTCATTCATTTAACAAACAGGAGCCTCAGTAGCGTGTGGAAGAACCATACACAGCCACGATAGCCTGGCACCACCTCCTCATGCTGGTCACCAGCCTGGTCACACACTACTGTGGGATGGCATCCCATTCTTCAACCAGCATTTGCTGCAAGTCAGCCAACATGGTTGTGTTGGTCACTCTGGCATGAGCAGCACACCCAAGCTGATCCCACAAGTGTTTAATGGGGACGAGGTCAGGACTGCTGGCAACCCATTCCATCCTCTCCACTCCCAAATTCTCTGATAAACCCCACTCTGCGGGGGCGAGCTTTGTCATCTTGGAAGATAGAGTTTGGTCCCAGACTGTGGAGATATGGGATTGCCACTGGTTTCAGAATTTCATCTCGATATCTCTCTGTATTGAGATTGCCTCCAATAATGACAAGCCTCGTTTTTCCATTGAGGGAGATGCCGGCCCACACCATCACACTGCCTCCACCAAAAGATGTTACTCTATCGGTGCAGTAATCACCAAAGCGTTCTCCACGTCTTCTCCACACTTTGACCCTACATTCCAAGTGCCGTCGGCAGAATCTGGACTCATCACTTAACATAACGTTCCTCCACATGTTCAGGTTCCAGTGCACATGTTGCCAACACCAGCGCACACAGGCCTGATGGTGAAGGGCAGTCATGGCAGGCTGTTTGGCATTGGCAGAGAAGATGTGGCAAATCTTTCATAGGCGCAACCTGCATACTCAGCTCTGCTGCTCATCTCACAAATGCATTTTCCATACAAATGTGGCACCATTTAAAAGAAAAATAAACAGGCTTTCCAACGGAATAAGATTTATTGCCAAGAAGCATTGTTACAACAAAGAAATAATCTACCAGACACAAATTTCCTTACTTTTTGTGCTTAGTTCAGTTTAGCCATCAACCTAACCAATGTCAACATTTAATAGAGAGGACTTGCGACAGCAGAGATGGTTAAGTGCTTCTCCAATAAACAACATTCACCTCACAAATTCTGTTGTAGTCAAGGTGCTAAAGGTCAAAAGGTGAAAGCTTTGGTGTAGATTGCTCTTGTTTTTTCTGTGTGGCAGCTGGGAAGACTGCAGGGAGCATGTGGTGTCAAAACCTTTCATCATTACTCTGCTTTTTGACAAATAAATGTCTCCATATGCAAACTTATTCACCTGGTGTCATCTGCTGAAGTGAAAATGTGCGATAAGGGAACACTCACGTGATCATCAGCTGTGATTAATGCTGTCAGTCTAGTAATGAACAGGTGGAGAGATCTGTCACTGCTGAAGTCAAGTCAGTTAATAGAGAATAGTAAAGGTCAGGTTATGGTTGAACACAACATTGTAAGACATTTTGTGTGACCTTGTCGGAAATCATTTTTACCAGTTTATAGTGGTTCGGCAAAGTAAAAAGCTGGCTATCATAGAAGGAGAAAACATGATATTGTTTAAATACAGGGATAACTAGGCATATTGTCAGATTCTGCAGACATTGTGTTGCAGTTGTAAAAAATGTCAAACAGTTGTGTAAAGAATGTAAAGGGATAATAATGCATAAGCTGAAGCATAATGGCAGCTTAAATTTCCTTTCTTTGTGATAGAGGTACTTCTGACATTATGGTTAATCTAAAATGCTTGTTGAATCAGCAGACAGGGTCTGAAACTCTCTTCCAATACACCTCATCAGAACTGCAGGGCTGCATCCAACATTTTTTGTAACTCTCTGAAACAAATAATCTGACAATCATGGTTCCTTTATGCAGCAATTTGCCAGGTCTGTTGTGGCCTCTCAGAAAGTCTCTCAAACCCTCCTTTTCTATTCTTCATACCAGTGAAGATGAGCAGCTTATGAGTGACTCTCATTGCTTTTTTGCCCTTCCTTCAAGTATGGATATATGTAACCGCTATAAATATATTTGCCCTTTAGACAAGGTTGGATAACACAAATGAACTGAATTCACTTTTCAAGCATACTGCAGCCCTTTATACCTCAGTATCTTATAATTCTCAAATCATTCCATTTTCTTTTATTGATTTTTATGAACCAGAAACAAACAGGTGAAGTCAGCTGACAGGAAATCTGTGTGTTGGACATTGTCTGCAATCAGTCTTTTATCTTTCCTTTTGAAGAGGATGATTACTCCAAAACGGATCAAAGTACAAGTAATTTGGAGGGGCAGCTGATGCTCGACATGTGAATGTTCGGCTTGCCCGGCAGGATTCTAGTTCTATTCCACTCCCATGGCCAGATTAAATACTCAATTTAATTATGTCACTGAGCATTATGTCAGTAACCTTATCAAAGTGGCTGTTTAATGGGGCCTTGTGAGCCAGCAGATGCACTAAGGTTAGGGACTGTATACTGGTGGTATAAACCCTGAGCAGAGGGATAATAGATGGGCCTAGAATCTGATACCCCTTCTGCAACATACCACTGTCACATTTTGAGACACCTCTAGATAGCAGACATTAAATATAGCCTTATCTGAGGGCACTAAGGTTTGTAAATCTCAAAGTGCCTGGACACTGACGGTGTGGTGGGAAAACTATTTAGTATTTCCTCAGTTGTGTTGATGTGTGACAGCAAGTCAGTGTTTGTGCGCAGCTCTGCCCTTCCAGTCACCATGAAAGCAAAAAAACAGAGGCCTGGCTGCAAATATAAGTGTCTTGCTGATCTCCACTGGGGCCGCACAGTTCATTGAAATATTAAACTTGCGCTATTGCCAAATCAGGGTTTTCCTGGCTCAAAATGAGGCAGAGGTGGTAGCATGCTGATCATGTGTACGTGCTTCAACTGGCTCAAGCGGAAGGATAGCAGCAAGAGTGAAAGGGAAGGTTTACAAGATATTTGTTGTTTTTATCTAACAATATCTGAAATACACAAAATTGAATCATTCCAGGTCTTAGGAGGATTTGTATTTTAAAATGTTTTTGGGAAAGATAAATAAAAAAAAAAAAACTACATTAAAATCATGTGAACATCAGCTTTGACCCTTGCCTTGACTCCTCGTCCTGTCTCACACTTGTCTCCATGACTGGTCCCTTCCACGTCTTGTGGTTTAGCACGACTTTCAGACCCGATAAATTTACTGCATCTCATCAGGCACATGAACTCTTACTTTTTAACTGCCTGTAATAATCAGGTGATGTCTGCTCTGTTTTACCTGCACTTGTGAACTTGCCGAAAGTGTAAAGTAATCACTAATTGGGATGTAACATTAATCTAGGAAACCTTTTTATCAAACTGGACATGCTTGGATGCAAAAGAAACAATATTCACCTGTTTGAACATCCATAAAAGTTCAGGGTGCCGCCGCCTGACATGCTCCTGCTGTACGAAATAAACCAATTTCCTACCAAGGACATTCCTTGAGGGAAACAACATAGCCTGTCTGTAAAAGGTGTTTTAAATCAATGCAAACCAAAAGGAGCCAAAAAAGAAACTTGCTGACACCCATGCCAATCTGTTCAAAGAATTCAGTGTGACAGGTTAATGAATGTGACAACACAATAACACCATGCCCATATCCTCAAATATAAGTCAGATTTATAAGTGTGATTTATATTGTTTAAGTTAACCTTTCTGATGAGGCCATAAAGACAATTAAAACTGTTCAATTTGGCTATATCTTTTTAGCTAACGTATCAATGTAGCAAACAATTTCATGTCCATCTCTCTAGAGTTGGAAAAGAGCCTATGATCAGCTCTGGTAACCAGACGCCTCCTCGATTGAAAAAGCAGAATATTGAGGTATAACCGCCTAGTCTTATGTGTGTAGAGGTCTCTATGGTTACACCACAGCCAGCTGTGGTTTCCAGGCGATTTAAAAATGGCGGTGAATAAGAACAGCCTTGTGGTATCATATCAGTAGGTTTTTTTGAGATATTTAGGCTGTTGTCATATCAAAGTCATAATTTTGGTACTGTGGCAACACTAGAAGATGTTGTAATGCATCAAACCGGCAGCTTCATACTCTGTTCCAAGGCATGACATGTACTGTGACGTATTCATGCACTGATTTTTTTCAAATTTTTACATACAATAATTTTCTTTGATAACTAGAGCAGTGATGATATTCTTTGGGATTCCCTGAGGATTTAATTAGACTGGTAGCCTGTTCAATATTCAGACATGTAAATGAAAACCCAGATACATGAAGTGCTGTACATTGTAAAATAGCTTGTGTTAAAATCCCTTTGATGCTGCAAGTAAAGTACTCTGTAACAGTGTGAATTATTAACTCATTATAGTACGTTGCTGCATGCTTCCACCACATGCAAGCTCATAGTGCGCATGTGTGCTCTACAATTATTCCTTTATGAATGAAGCTTGTGTGTTTGCCTAAGGTCAGTGTTGAAGCAGGAGCATGCATGATGTGATTGTTTACCCAAGTACAGTCTGCCTTCTTAGCTTGAACTAGACTGACTCAGAACTACACTAGAGCTCTTTTACTCCAATATTACTGACATACATGATGCTTGCGGGGATGTGTATGTCAAACAAACTGAATATGAATGTGGAATGGAAGAGTTTGAGTGTCCAAGAATTTTTTTCTGCATAGAAAATGCTCTGCAGTGTTTCCCACAGACCAGGTAGCAATTTGTGGTGCTCCACTGACACCGTTGGGGGAATCGAGTGTCACAGTGTCGTGGCGGTCGGTGGAGTCAGTCATTGTATGCAGAGTTTATGCAGACGAGTGTGTGTGCATGCACCAGTGATGCGCTGGTTGATTTTCCCACGCTCCGCTGGCATATGCGCGCTTGTCTGTGTGTGTGCGTGTGTGTCCGTGTGTCCGAGAATGACAGAGAAAGAGCACTATGCGGAGATGAATGAACGGAATGATATTACATTGAGAGCATAGACTAGAGGGAAAACAACAACGGGAAAAAAAAGAAATAAAAAAACAGAATCATTCTGTGGCGGTTGGTCTCCATTCTGTGGTGATGCGCCACAGAATGGTCTATGTATGGGAAACACTGCTCTGGGCTGAATGCGCTCCATGGATGTGGATGCAGGCAGCAGACGTGCTGAAACTATAATTTGGGCTTTAGGTATCTGACAGTTGTAGCACTTTCAAAGCTTGGGTGGACTTCAATACAAAAAATGAGCAAATGTGTTGGAAAATATCTAGTTCTGTGATTAAAAATTCAAAGGAACATTCCTGAGTACATAAAACATAAGGGGAGAATTTAACTATGGCTCATGTGGAACGTTTTTGGTTAAAACCAGCAGCTCCAATCACTTTGCCACTCTAAGGTCTCAATTATACTCCTTTGTGGATGGGCTCAAGGACAGCTGCGGACACCACAAAGGCATAGCTGTTGTTATTATACTTTTATACTTTTTTTCTAGCCCACTTGGAGCCCGATTTGAGGAGCACAGGTGGTACCTCTGTAGTAATAGCCGCACAGACTGGCCATATACTGCTCTCTTGCAAAACTGAAGCAATTTTCATCCTTTCTTTCCTTTTCACAATTTATTGCTTCTCTATCAACACTTTCTGCAACTCTCATTCTCAGTATTTCCTTGCACCTGCATTCATGCATACCCAGGGTTCCGTATCAATTCCCATCTTTCTGCAGAGCTGAAGCAGACGTTTATAGAGGGCCCTCAGAGAAAGAGGCCTGGCTAGCAAGATAAGGTGACATGGATGAGAAGGGCTTTGTCATTGTACTCGCAATGAGAAGACAAAACTCCTGCTGGGGCAGTTGAGGGTGGAGGAAGTACTGAACACACAAAAACATGCACACACTGTTGTTTTTATGTCCTTATGTGGTCCTTCACTTGAACACATGAATTACTCTACCCTTAACCTAAACTTTAATCATCTTCTGCCAAGCATGGTTTAGTCTAAATCTGATGCTAATGAAGTGTTTTTTTTGTTGTTTTTTTTTTTTCTTGACTGATAGTTTGTAGGCACGGGTATTGTTCGAAATCACCTGAGGTACAGTACAGATACCCAAATGACCAGCCAAAGGTACTTTCTCTCCCTTTTGGAACAAAATGGCAAAACCTTTCAAATACAAAAACGTTCAAAACGGTCATGTTTGAACAGTCATACAAAATTCAAAGGTACAAAGTTGCAGAAAAATGATGTTAATGAGAAGATATCAGAAGAGAATCAGTAGTAAGAACCTGACTAAAAATTTGGTTCTATAACTATTTTGCAGATTTTAAAACTTGGGTCTATGTACAATTAAGCTGATAATCAAAAACCATCACTGTTGACCATCTAAAACCTAAATCAGTACAACAGGTCCAGATTTGTTTGCCATCTGTTGTTGAGTGGCGTTCCTAGTAACTCTTAACATCTAGATGAGGCAAATTGAAAGTTGTTACACAAAAAGGAAAGTTACAGCATTTCATCTAAAAAAAAATGTATGTTGCTGCCATCACCACTGACTACTGCTATCTAATTGTATAAGAGAATTTGAGGGTAAAATTGTTTTTAATGTCCTTGTTTTCAATCATAGTCTACCCTGTTTTAGATTATTATGACCACTGACAGGTGAAGTGAATAACTTTGATTATCTTGTTCCAACGGCATATGGCAGTGGATGGGATATATTAGGCAGAAAATGAAAAAAACTCCAAAACTGCAACTCTTGTAGGATGTCCCTGGTCTACAGTGGTAAGGACTTACCAAAAGTGGTCCAAGGAAGGAAAACTAGTGAACCAGCGACAGGGTCATGGGCAGCCAAGGCTCATTGATGCACATGGGGAGCGAAGGCTGGCCATGTTGTCTGATCCAATAGAAGAGCTACTCTAGGTCAAATCGCTGAAAAACTTAATGCTTGTTCCAATAGAAAGGTCTCAGAACACACAGTGCATCGCAGTTTGTTGTGTATGGGGCTGCATAGCCGCAGACCAGTCAGGGTGCTCATGCTGACCCGTGTCCACCGCCAAAAGTGCCTACAATGGGTACGTGAGCATCAGAAACAGACCACAGAGCAATGGAAGAAGGTGATCTGGTCTGATGTATCACATTTCTTTTTACATCATGTGGATGGCTTTGTGCGTGTGCATCGCTAACCTGGGGAAGACATGGTACCAGGATGCACTATGGGAAGAAGGCAAGCCTGCAGAGGTAGTGTGGTGTTTTTGGTAATGTTCTGCTGGGAAACCTTGGGTCCTGCCATTCATGTGGATGTTACTTTGACATGTACCACCTACCTAAACATTGTTGCTGACCATGTACACCCCTTCATGGAAACAGCATTCCCTGGTGGCAGTAGCCTCTTTCAGCAGGATAATGCCCCTGCCACTCTGCAAAAATGGTTCAAGAATGGTTTGAGGAACACAACAATGAGGTGTTGACTTGGCCTCCAAACTCTCGAGATCTCAATCCAATCGAGCATCTGTGGAATGTCCTGGAAAAACAAGTCCGTTCCCGTGCAGGCCCCACCTCAGAACTTACAGGAATTAAAGGATCTGCTACTGACAACTTGGTACCAGAACCACAGCAGACCTTCAGAGGTCTAGTGGAGTCCATGCTTAGATGGGTCGGGGCTGTTTTGGCTGCAAAAAGGGGACCTATCTAATATTAGGCGGGTGTTCATAATGTTATGGCTGATCGATGTAAATGCTATCTATCCACTAAATATAGTTACTGCTAAACAGGAATAGTTTGTGCTGACCAAAAGCTAGGGCTAAGGTCAGGAGTATGGGTACGCAGACGCATTCCACACATGCACTCTAGAGGACATCTTATTCTGCTTCTATCAACTAAAGAAGTGCTCAGTTCATTTGTTGTTGTACACTAGTGTTACAGAGTAAAGCTTCTTACCTCTCAGACCAACAGATAGATAAAATACTATATTAATTGGAGCAATTCAAATTGTCCAACAGCTTGCTAATGTATTCAGTTAAGATTTTAGTCCATGTCATGATCCACTGCCTTTGGCTGAGGTATTGAACCGTCTGATGGCAGTGGGAACAAAGGGTTTTCGTGAACCACTCAGTCCTGGAGCACAGCAAGATGAGACGTTGGCTCCTGCTGAAGCTGCCTCTCTGGCTTGCAAGGATGATATGGAGAGGATGGTTGGTATTGTCCAAGATGGCTGCATCTTACGGTGCATGTGTCTCTCCAAAACAGTCCTCAGTGAGTCCAGACTCCTGCCAAGCCCAGACCCAGCCTTTCAACCAGCTTTTCGATTCTCCTTGTGTTCTTGCCCCACTAGACCAAAGCATAAAAAAATAACACTGGCCAGCACTGACTGATAAAACAGCCAAGTTTAATTTAGGCCTGACATTAAGTAACTGGCATATTTAACATTAATTTGTGACACCAGTGCCACATAAGACATTTGTCCACAGTGGACACAGTGTTGTTCAGCCCTGGCGAAGAGAAGCTGCAGCGGAATGTTTTCTACACTGCTTTGCTAATGATTATTAGCACTGAAACTTAGTGAACCTGCGTATGTTTACAATCTTGTTTGTCAGTCTTTTACTCTTATTTTTCTTTTTTCCCGCTCATCTGGTGCATAAAACAGACATCCAACCGAATCGGGTGCATTGACATGTCTCCACTTCCCTCTGCAAATTGTCAAACAATTGTCAAATTGTCTCATGAAATTTCATAAGATTCTTAAGTAGTGGCACTGAAAATGCAATTTTCTAACAATATGAAAATAGCATTTGTTATTTCATTTCCAAAGACTTAACCTGCCCTACAGTGGACCATATTCATATGCAATAAAAGAAATATCTATTGCATTTACATTTACATGTTTTAGTGTCAAAATGAGAAACTAGAAAAAATAGAAAAGGATTAGGTTAGTTTAATTATGATATGAATATTGTTTGTATAAATGTAAAATTATGTTACATTGTTTATATTGCATTTTAATTTTAAAATTTGAATATTGTCTGCTGCACAGCAGGGTATGACTGTGAAAATTAAGTATCAAACAGCTTTTCCATTTTCATTTTAATATGGTCAAATAACACTCATATGTCCATAGATGAGTATGTGAAAATGAAAATGCGAATTGGATTATTGCATAAAATTTTCACTCAACACATACATTATAATGCTTTTGTGGAATTACATTTTCATTTTCAAGTTTACATTATTTTAATATAGTCCCCCATAGGCTTTCCTATTTGTATCATTGAACACTAAAGTGTTAACTTGCATATTTTTATCAAACAAATGAGTTTGCTGTAATGTTACTGTGCAACACTGCAAAGCTGCAGAACTGTCTTCCCTTTAGCAAATGACAGTCCTGAATCTGTGGGTGAATCAACCTGGATATGAAGAGTCCGAGGCGCAAAATAACAGTAGTGTCTAGAGCGGTATGCAGCCCACATGCTTTCACATTTGCAGTCTTTTACACATCCTAGCTTGGTTTTCCAAAAGCTAGAGCATGTGAAGTTTAGACCAAAGACTGGATGAAATATGTGTGTGAGTGGTGTGGAATAGCTGGAGTTTTAGACCTTAGAGGGAGTGAGTGTTTTTGAGGGGTGGTGCTGCAATATTGGCAGCTTTTCATATGCTGCCATTTTCCACTGTGGTGCTGTGCCATGCTGCCAAACAGTCGGTTTCCACTATATAAACTTAACAACACATAACGTAACGTGGTCATTGTCACAGCTACTGCTTTTTTTCCTCTGCTGCCAACCTGAGTTCCTGAAACTAAATCTCTGCTCAGGAGATGATACCAAATACAAGTTCAAGGTACTTTTCAGGGGTTGCTGGCAGTGTGTCGTCATGACTATAAAATTTACAAACATTTGTCTTTATTACAAACAGTGGAAAGCAGGCCTTTCAGGGGAGCTAAAAATAAATGATTTCTCAGGATTTGTCAAAAACAGGATGATAGAAAGGATCACATTTGCCGCACTGGAGTGAACCGAAATACTCTAAAGTAGTTAAAGTGAGAGGGACCCCCCCCCCCCCCTCGCGCTTGTCTCTGCAGGGGGGCAAGGAGGGAAAATGGCCTTTGTTTCTTTTGTTGAAAAGGAGGCTGAAAAGACCAAGAGAGGTGGATTGTGAGGAAAAGAGTGGAGGTTAGATGTGACGTGTACCTCAAGGAGAGAGTGAGGAAGATGTGAGACTCTCTCCTCCCCTGTCTGTCAGTTGGAAAACAGCTGTTGTTGACTGCAGACTCCTCTTCTGTTTCCTCAGAGGAAGGACAGGTGAGTGGGTTTGGCTGAGGAGGGAGTGTCCACCATCTGGAAGATAACCTTGAGCATCCAGGCTTTGGCATCCAAACATCTCCTTTGATAATAAACTTTGTGAAGTTGCCCTGAAAGTCAAGAAGTTGTGGAAACATGTTACTTTTGAAACTTCAAGATTTATGAGCAGAATTAGGGCCTAGTAATTGGTGTGAAACCACTTCCTCTTGTTTGCAGTGCATGGCTGGAGTCATACTGGTGTCCATTCATTCTGCCTCACAATCTGAAATGAATGGATTTGCAAGCACGCTTGAAATTCAATATCATCTACATGACGTCAGTCAGTTAGCTCTGGCTTTTGACTGAAGACCCAACAATACAAGAAGCATCTGTTGTGGTGACACTAACCAGGCTTTTTTTTTTAAATTCATGCAAGTGTGTGTGGCTTTTCGTAGTATGCAGACAAGCATGAAAAGCAACGTTCTGAAATTCCGACAGAGCACTGTTGCTAAGTGAAAGCTCTTAGAGAACAGTAAGCCCCCAGTTTCCCCAGAAACGCCCTTTTTCTCAGGATAGCTCCCCCTAAATTGACTCACCCCTCCCCTTAATTCCCTTTAAATGCCCTGGGGTGTTGGATCCTCTCCCTTGGGAAAAGAGGTGGGGGTGGGGAAGTGTTTGCTATGGAAAACTAAAGACAAATGTTGGAGAGGCATGTTAAAAGTTCAAGACCTTTTCCAGCTGCTGGACTCCACAAGTACAGGGCAATGTTCCCTGGATACTACCTTACCTAGCTGGAGGTATGCAAGTTTGCATGCTGAAGATCACTGTTCCACTGGTCTCATAAGCTATGGTTATAAATTTCCAGCCGAGACGTTGGTCATGTTATCTTTAAGTTAAAGTTAAAGATTCTGTAAAACAGAAAAAACATATGAGTTTTGAGTTTTCCACACCACAGAAAAATGGCATATCAAACCCCCTGCCAAATTTGAATGAATAAAAATATTGCCAAATACATAAAATTAGCTTTCAAACTTGTGAAAAATAACCAGTATTACACTGGGGAACAATTTAAAAAAAAAATTTCTGTTGAGTTAGTTAATTTTTATGCTGATTAAAACTAAAATTGGTATGCTGATTCCAAAATTGCAGTCAGTTTTTTTCTAGCACGTCAAGTTTTTTCTCCACAGCTTACCCTCCAGATAAGCAAAATTCCACTGATTAGCTGTAGTAAGACTTGCCAGCTGATTACAATTGGACTCATCAACAGCTACGTGGTAACTGTATCGTACCATTGGCTGGACATCTGTCACTCACTGTGTTACGCTGCAAAAAGTTAGAGAAAAAAATTGTATTGCTCTAATTAATTTACAGTTTATGTTGAATTTTATTTTATGCGCTGTATCGATTTTCTTGTGCCCTGAGAATGTGTGAGCAGTGCGCGATTGCACAAGCGCGCAGCTTAGAGGGAACATTGGTCAGTACTATCAATATCTGCAAACAGAAAGCTAGCATAGTAGGAATTAAGAGGATCTGTGCTGGCTTTTCTCTTAACCTTGTAACCATGGGCATACCGTTGTAAGTTCTATTTCGTTTTATGCTGTTTTTTTAGTTTTCAAAGCTTGTAACTATTCCATCTTAGTACAGTATTTTTCATATGTTTTAAGAAAACAGGGATCCTATAGTTCAAAAACTTGACATGATAGAGAAAAACTGAGATCAGTTTTGGATTCCGCACCCAAAAATTAGATAAAATCAGCTGTCAGACCTAACTCAATAAAAATTGTGTTCCCCAGTGTTATCAATGGAATGCTGGGGGCGTGTCCGCTGGAGGCACTGAAACCACGCCCACTGTTGGGAGAGCTTCCACATTGCTTAACGGTCTAACAAATTTATGCTGAAAGGAAACATGACTGCATCCAACAGCTATATTGATTGTACACACATAGTATATATTTTCACATTACAAATTGCTCAAAATTCTCCGATGCCCTGGACCTTATCTATTTCGATGCCGGCATCGGAAAGAGAAAGTTGGTATTGCAGCCTCTAGGAAAGACACATTTTGGGAGGGAAGGCTTAGTTAACCAGCAATAACACTGAGCGGGAGAACCACTGATGCTGGTACACTCCATACTTTCATACCAGTACAGCTTTAGGAGCGGGATATGCTAAGTGGGGGTCCAAGTGCGTCACCAGTACCCCCTTTACTCCCCGCCCAAAAAATACTCAACACGAAAATTATGAAACACAGTTTAACGGTATAACTGCACAGTTCAGTACACAAGTTTCACATGTTTCACACGTTTTCAGGAGTAGTTCTCTAACATATATATTGATTTTATAAACAAATCTGTGAATTTGCAGAGTTGACAGTTTAGCCCTGCTTTAGTCTGGTTTATTTAGTACTGCAGTAATTTCAATCATCAGTTATTTTAGTGAACATTTTTTTAATTCAAAAAATTAAACATACCCATCACAAGGTACCTTCAAATGGTGTATTTTGTATTAGTCTGTAATACTTTGACTGAATACCATGAGATGCTGTTGGAAGCTCTTGAAAAGCTAATAAGTGGACCTTAAGATTTGTTAAGCTTAACTTATTCAGTTTAAAGTGGTACAAAATAGAAAAAAAGCTGGTTCACGTCCAAGAGTCCATAAGCAGCAATTGTTTGGTATTTTCAACTCGATGAACAAGTTGATCACATGGCTGTAGACAGCTGACATGTTCCTTCAGCAGAGCAGTATTTTTACAAGCTGCTCACAAAACAGTGGACTGCCATGACACTTATTAATGCTCCCACAAGGGTCAGGGATCACAAAGCACTAATATACTTGAATTGACACAGCACTCGCTCAGCAAGGCCTTTTCTCCCCACTGAAACTCTAAGTAGCACAGAGGTACTCAGACTCATGTTGAAATGTTTGTATGTATTTGTTACTGCGTCTGTGTGTATATGTGCATGAGCCCACAACATTTGCCACTTGCTGATAAGCTGAGCTACTATACACAGTGTCGCAGTATACTGCCTGCACTATTGCCCTTGGATTTTCTAGGCTTTGATTTAGCCTTTTCTTAAGCTTATCTAAAAATTGTGCTTCCATTCCTCATTTGGCACACTGTAATCCTGAAGAATAAAACCATCATCATACTGTGTGACAAATTCACAGTGTGTGTGTCTGCACATAGATAGTACTGGGCTCATGCCAATGTAAATGTTGTAATGTAATTGCTGAGCTTACAAAATACTCGACTTCTGTGTACCTCGAGGTAGCTCTCATAAATAACACTCTCTTCATTGTTATTAATGGCGAGTTTAAGCATATTTTTTCTTGGTCACCAGGAGTAATCTTTTCCACCCGCTCCACCTCAGTAGCTTTAATCTGGCTGCAAATGAACCAGGCCTCTGTTTCTCCAGTTATGGAGCACCCAGAGGAGGTTTGTGAGTGTTCTGGTGTGTTGTTCGTCCCACCTTCCGAAGTCATGTAACTCAAACAGCAGTTCATTATTGACATTTGTAGTTGTACCGTGAGAGCAAATATGCAAAAAATGTGGGTGCTGCATGTCAAGTTTGTTCACACTAACTGCTGTAAACTCTCACTTCACTTGCAAAAAAATGGGATAGTAGTTATGTAGATAAGGCATTATGATGGACTGCACTACTACATAAAACGTGTTATGTTTACTACATGGTTAGTAAGCTCTGCTACTGTATGCTGTTCAGTTTCTCCTTGTGTCTTTCAGAATATTACTGCAGAATGAATTAGGCTGAGGTATTGAAAGTTAGCAAGCTATTTGTATTTGTATTTTCATTCATACTTTCTACTGTTGAAATGGTTTCATACATTCTTTCTGTTGCTTTCATTCTCATTAATGTGTCAATTTACTGTGTTTACTCAATTTATGAATGAACATGAAATGAATGGATTGAACTGCAGTTTTCTCAACCTCCCACAGCAAATTGACAATGTAACAGTGGCTGCTTAGCAAAATATTTGTTCAGTTAGACATCTGTAGTCAGCTTACTATTGCTGTAGAGTTACTGTAGTAAGTTGATTTCTCTCGTTCCTCTAAAATTTTTTCTTTGACATTAGAATGTCAAATATGTGACATGATGATATGAGTCATGATGAATTTAATTCCTCTATAGCAGCAAAACACAAGTCCTCAGAAACTGCTGCAGGTTAAACTAGACTTACGAAACACACACTCGAGGTTGTTTTATCCTTGAAAGAATCACTAGAGATGGACTTAAACACTTGCTAGCCTAGCAACATTAAGACTACAAATAACCCATAATGCAACACTCTGTAAAAGACTAGTTACACTGGTACTCTCTCCATTCTATAAGAATATCCCTCATTTTTTTCAACTGAAGTTTCAGAAATAAAAATAGTCTTATACTGTATATGTTCATATACATCTTGGGTGACTCAACAGTTGATACAGTAGAAGAAAACAACTAAATAGTAGTCTACTTGAGTATTGTGTGAATGTCACATTCATACTGTTGTATAAAATATAAGATAATGTTAAAGTATTTAGAATATCTTACTCATATCAAGTCATCTAACAGAATCGGGTGCAAATGACATTTTAGGACATTAAGAATAAAAATAAAGAATCACAATGCTGTGACAAAATAATAATTATAATGCTGTTTGGTATTTATCTGCATTTCCTGTGGTTGAGACATTTAAAAATAGTGTAAAAATAGTTTGTTAAGTAATCACATAAATCAGTAGAGGTACTATAACAGTGACGACAGGCGCACAGACAAATATCAGCAGTGGAAACCAAACACATGGCGCTGCTGCAATGACACTAAAAATATCGTGACTTGTTCGAAGTTTGTTACCTAAAATGAACAGAAAAAACAGTTTTGTACCCCAAAGATCTCCTCAGCCTGGCTTTCCCTCCTTTAGTTTCTCTGTTGTGTTGATGGTTTACCTGACATGTTACTCAGCAGGACAGATGATCAGCAAAGACAGCTAAGTTTTACTTACACAGGTAGTTAAGGCTCATGTGTCTTTACTTCCTCTTTTTTGAGAATGACCTTGTTACACTTATCAGCACATACACCACTGTTGTTGTCTTGGTTTTTATAGTCTGTTTTTTTGTTTTTTTTTAGCTCAGATACAGTTGGTACTCAAGCTTTGCTGCGTGCAATACCTCCAGTTTCAGTTCAATTTGGTGCAGGCCCTTAAAAATTTAAAAACAACGTCTTGAATACCACTTTTACAAATTCAGGCCCTAAACATGATTTTTAACTTTATGTAACCTGATATATTATAAGCTCTTCAATTAAACCGAAACCCCAGAAAATGCTGATATGTTCCAGAAAATAAATGTAATTAGTTTTACATTTCTTGCAATAAAACACTTTTTACACAAAGAACTTGTCTTACAGGTAATGGGTGTCATGGACGATGTTACAGTGATGTAGTTGAAAATAGCAAAACAGCTATGTAACCTATTAACCTGCCTCTCATATGTTATAGATCCTCTGAAACTGCGATGAAAAACCTACAATTGTCCCCTTTTAGCACTTGTCCACTTAAACCCTCCTCTTCTGATAATTCAGATTTTTAACTAGATTTGACCTAAACTCCCTGACTGTAACTAATGTCTTGTTTTGGTTCCTTGCTTCCAAAATATGTAATGAATTAATCAGACTGTTCAGATATTGTAGTCGTACCAATCAGCATTATAAATGTAAATTTTTCAGTGTAATGCTCTAAAACTCAAAATGTTCAAAAACTCTTGCTGAATGACTTTCAGACTGGGATGTTTCATCAAATCTTCCCTCTAAAACCTCTGCTGGCTGTGCAGCTCATTGTCTATACCATTAGTGAGGACATCACCAGACCATAATGACCCTGCTACCCCCAGGCCCTATTGATTACACATGTTCATTCTGCTGCCTATTGATCAGAGACCACAAGCTGATTAGTATAAAAACTTCACGACCCGATGCCCTGCATAGTAGAAGGCAACCAAAAGGCAATAGCTTTCGTCTACTCATTAGTGTTACAGTAGGATTGTACAGAAACTAAAATCTTTGGTCGTTTAGATTTTTGAATGTTTCCTTTTGAAATCTTTGATTATAATTTGATCTACAATCCAGACCTTGAAGAAGTGGAATTCATAAAGTCAGCTTTATTGACCTGTATCACTTAACCAAAACCATTTTCATAGCTACAGTGTAGTATTAGCAAATCATAAAGCAAATAGTGCCTAGTGGTTTTGGTGTAAAATTCTTAAATTTTTCTTTTTATTTATTTATTTTATTTATTTAAATTGGCAATCATTTGGATCAGCAATTGCATATAGAGTGATATTTAAATGCTGAAGACCCAAAAAAATATGTATTTCCTTATTGTCAACAAATCTCATCAAAAGACCAAAACCAAAAATGTATTAGTCCACGTCTAATACTGTGTTACCACTTTCCAAATTCCTCCCCTGTGTATGGCAGCTCATAAATATAATTAAACTCTTTAACTCTCAGTAATTTCCTAAAATAGCTTGGCACTGTAGTTTTTAGCAAATGTTACTCAGGAGGGAAATAATGCGTTTGGTGGAGGACTATTTTTAGCAGTGGATGAATATACAGCTCTGGAAAAAATTAAGAGACCACTGCAAAATTATCAGTTTCTCTGATTTTACTATTTATAGGTATGTGTTTGAGTAAAATGAACATTTTTGTTTTATTCTATAAACTACTGACTCCCAAATTTCAAATAAAAATATTGTCATTTAGAGCATTTATTTGCAGAAAATGACAAATGGTCAAAATAATTTAAAAAAAAAGATGCAGTGTTTTCAGACCTCAAATCACACAAAACAAGTTTGTGTTCATTTTCATTTAATCATACTAATCTTTTAAATTAGGAAGAGTTCAGAAATCAATATTTGGTGGAATAACCCTGATTTTCAATCACAGCTTTCATGCGTCTTGGCATGCTCTCCACCAGTCTTTCACATTGCTGTTGGGTGACTTTATGCCACTCCTGGCGCAAAAATTCGAGCAGCTCAGCTATGTTTGATGGCTTGTGACCATCCATCTTCCTCTTGATCACATTCCAGAGGTTTTCAATGGGGTTCAGGTCTGGAGATTGAGCTGGCCTTGACAGGGTCTTGATCCGGTGGTCTTTCATCCACACCTTGATTGACTTAGCTGTATGGCATGGAGCATTGTCCTGCTGGAAAAACCAATCCTCAGAGTTCGGGAGCATTGTCAAAGCAGAAGGAAGCAAGTTTTCTTCCAGGATAACCTTGTACGCAACCTGATTCATGCCTTCCTTTTAAAGACGAATTTGCCCAATTCCAACCTTGCTGAAGCACCCCCAGATCATCACGATCCTCCACCAAATTTCACAGGGGGTGCGAGACACTGTGGCTTGAAGGCCTCTCCAGGTCTCCGTCTCAGTATATTATCACATAGTGTATCTCTGAGGTGTTTTGGGCCAATTACAATAACTTCAGTTTTGTCTGAGTTTAAGAGTAAGAGATTACTGGTCATCCAGGTTTTTATGTCCTTAAGACACACCTGTAGCTTGGCTACCTGGTTAGTCTCACCTGGCTTCATGGATAAGTACAGCTGGGTGTCATCTGCGTAACAATGGAAATTTATCTGGTGCCTCCTAATAATGTTTCCTAGAGGAAGCATATATAGAGTGAAGAGTATTGGTCCTAGCACAGAACCTTGTGGAACTCCATGACTGACTGTAGTGTTGATAGAAGAGTCATTATTAACATGAACAAACTGGAGTCTATCTGACAGATATGACTTAAACCAGCTTAGTGCGGTTCCTTTAATGCCGACCATATGCTCTAGTCTCTGGAATAGAATCTTATGATCGATGGTGTCAAATGCAGCACTAAGATCTAGTAGGACAAGTATAGAGACAAGTCCATTGTCTGAGGCTATGAGGAGATCATTGGTAACCTTAACCAGAGCTGTTTCTGTGCTATGATGGACTCTAAAACCTGACTGGAAATCTTCAAACAAACCATTTCTGTGCAGATAATCACATAACTGGTTTGCAACGACCTTCTCAAGGATTTTGGAAATAAAGGGGAGGTAGGATATAGGTCTATAATTGGCTAAAACATCTGGATCAAGAGTAGGCTTTTTAAGTAGAGGTTTAATTACTGCAACTTTAAAAGCCTGCGGTACATAACCAATTGATAAAGATAAGTTAATCAGACTTAATATAGAGGTGTCGATTAAAGGAAAAACTTCTTTGAACAGCCTTGTTGGAGCGGGGTCTAGAAGACAAGTCGATGGTTTAGATGAAGAAACTGTTAAAGCAAGCTCAGAGAGATGTACAGGAGAAAAACAGTCACAATATAAGCCAGTTAAGTGGACTCTGAGGCTGCTGAACTGGACAGTACATCTGAGCCAGCTGTGGGGAGAAGATAGTGAATTTTTTCTCTAACAGAGACAATTTTATTTGTAAAGAAGCTCATAAAGTCATTGCAACTGAGGGCTAAAGGTATAGATGGATCAATAGAGCTGTGGCTGTCTGTCAGCCTGGCTACAGTGCTGAACAGAAACCTGGGATTATTCTTGTTTTCTTCTATCAATGATGAATAATAGGATGTTCTAGCTTTACGGAGACTTTTTTTATACACCAACAGGCTGTCTTTCCAAGCCTTTAGAGATTCTTCCAGGTTAGTAGAACGCCACCTTCTTTCTAGCTTCCTTGAATTTTGCTTTAAAGCTCGTGTTTCTGAGTTGTACCGTGGAGCTAGCCTTCTCTGACTCACTACCTTCTTCCTCAGAGGGGCTACTGTATCTAGAGTTGCACGCAGTGAGGCTACAGTACTGTCAACAAGATCATCAACCTGTGTGGATGTGAAGTTAAGAGGGCTGTCCCCTACTGCATTGATACATGGTATTGTCAGAGAGACACCTGCTGTAATAGACTTTTTTCCCAGATGCTGTGTAGTCCATGACTGAAAACTCTAATGATAACAGAAAATGGTCAGATAAAAGAGGGTTTCTGGGAAATACTGTTAGATATTCAATGTCAATCCCATAAGTCAGAACCAGATCAAGGGTATGGTTAAAAGAGTGAGTGGGTTCATTAACATGCTGAGAGAAGCCAATTGAGTCTAATAACGAATTAAATGCAATACTCAGGCTGTCACTTTCAACATCTACATGAATGTTAAAATCACCCACTATGATGACTTTATCTGTGCTGAGAACTAACTCAGATAAAAAGTCTGAGAACTCAGATAAGAACTGAGAGTAAGGAGCAGGAGGACGATATACAGTAACTAGTAGGACTGGTTTTTGTGTTTTCCGGTTAGGGTGTGACAGACTAAGAATAAGGCTTTCAAATGAATTATGATTAACCTTAGGCTTAGGATTCATTAATAAATTGGAGTGATAAATGGCTGCCACCCCTCCTTGGCCTGTGCTTCGAGGGATATGAACGTTAACATGAGTGGGGGGGTAACTAACATATTCATCCTGCTGCAGCCAGGTTTCAGTCAGAGCAGATCAATGTGATGATCAGTTATCAGATCATTGACTAGTAGAGATTTAGATGAGAGTGATCTGATATTCAATAATCCACATTTAATTTTCCTATTATTTGGTTCTGGAATAACAGTTGTGTTAATTTTTATTACTTTTATTACTACACTTTTGATTTATTACATTTAAATTTAGGTGGTCAGGGGACAGACACAGTTTTTAGGGGGTGAATGGCAGGCGACTGCTCTAAGAGAGGCGCAGAGAAGAGTGTAAGACTGCCACTCTGCCTCCTGGTCTCAACTCTGGATTGTCATGGCTTTGGCTTTCTAATAAACTCAGTGAAATTTCTAGATAAGAGAGCAGCTCCATCCAGCTTGGGATGTATGCCGTCCCGTCTAATCAGACCAGGTCTTCCCCAGAAAGTCTGCCAGTTATCAACAAAGCCCACATCGTTAGCGGAACACCACCTCGATAACCAGCGGTTGAACGATGACAAGCGGCTGTACATGTCATCGCTGGTCAGATTGGGTAGGGTCCCAGAGAAAACTCACTCAAAACCTTTCTTTTCAACTTTTTTGGCATGGTCAATAGTTATTTTTTGATTCCAATTACTTTAGAGGTACTACAAGCACTGTTTTTGCCATTCAGCTGGTCCTATTGCAAAAGGATAGTGATGACCACAGCAGTGCTTTTTGTACTTTTCCTCGTTAAATAAGATTTGGTTCAGGTGATCACATAATCCGTACCTCATTAAGTAGAATGAGCTGTGCTTGTGTTGGAATTCAACAGACACTGGAATCGAATGGCTGTTATACATGTAGAGATGCTGATTTCAGAAAGAATTGCAGTGGTCTTTTAATTTTTTCCAGAGCTGTACATTTGTGAGTATGCAAGTGAATTGCTGTATGTGGAATTGAGTCAAAATAAACAGTTGGATCCGTATGTCTGTTGACAAAACAACCTCACGTTAAGGTCATTTAGTAGTTGATTGATTCTCCCCATCACTGGAAAAAAATTAAAATGAAACAACTATTCAGTGGAGTGAATTAGGTGTCAACCCAGCTCTGTGTTTCCAAATCAGACAGATAAAGATGGAAGTCATCTGAGGGCAGATTTACACCTCAGGAACAGTTTCATAGCTTTAAGACATTTTTGTGCAGAGAAAATTTGAAAATCTGAGACAGTTAAACCGTTTCTCCTTTTACAAATGAGCTGTGCTTTATAGTATGGGTCATTCCATACCAACTCACATAGGACCTCCCAGTTCATGTCATGGAATTTCTTGAAAAAAAAAGTCATGTGTACACTTTTATTAAAGTCATAGCACCTTGCTAAATCCTATAGCTCCATTTCAAATACTTTTTAGATTATTAATTATTGCCCTTCAGTGCTAAATTTGATGATGATTTGATGATGATGACAATGATGATGAGTAATGTAACATCTTTACATTTTTATACAACTGCAAAGAATGTTAGAACTTACTCATAAAACAGTTAGTTTGATTGTTTGATTTTGATTATTTGATCATGATATAATTTTGTCAGCCAGTAGAACTGATTTGTCCTTATTTTGTAGAAGGGGTCTGGCTTGTTGAACAGCTGAACTAAATACTGAAAGCTTCATGGGTGTGGCACACTGACTTTGGGAGATATCTTAATTGATTGCCCCAGGGCCGCTGCTGCAGCCATTGCATATCCGATTAATTATCTACTATCATCTGAAAGCAAAAACAACTACACAATTAGAATTTTGGTCTGCTTTGCATGACATTCAGGAAGCATTTCTGCAATAGAGCCTTTTGGTGTTGCAGGTGAAGATTTGTCTGGCTCCTGTTCTATGAGCTCTGCAGACGTGTGAAAATGCCTGACAGGTGTGGCTGGGACAAACCAGGCTACTGAGCCTGGGGAGAGGGAGAAGAGAGAGAAAAACCATGAGGCAATGAGGATGGAAGCTGAGGTCAGAGCCAGAGGGAGTATGACGTGGTCCATTGATGCAACCTTCAAACAGGAGATAAGCATTCAGCTCACATTTGAATCATTCATATGAGACCACTGTTGCAGGTTAATCTCTTCATCACTGTTCACACACTGCAGTTGGTAGTTATAGTTGTACTAAAACATATAATTACTTAAAATTGAATCTAAGAAGTAGCAAATGCAGTTAAGATGCAGCTTTCCACAGTTTCTGTCTGTAGCCCAACCAAACAGGTTCTCTCTCTCTGCCTCTTTGTTTTTTTTGTTTGTTTGTTTGTTTGTTTGTTTGTTTTGTTTTTTCGGTCAATATATTTATGGACTTTTACATGCATAAAAATACAGAGGGGTATATCACATCTCCATCAAAGACAATGTCACAATCCTGCTCCTTCCCATACGTAGCATAATATCACAAACATATAAAGGGCACAACACAAAAACAAACCAACGGTTTCAATTTCAAAAAAACAAAGCTCTTTCTCTCTTTGAAATGAAAGTAAAAATTGAAAAGTCCATCAAATGACATTTAAATCTCTTTAACATTAACGAAAATGCCATGTACAATAGTAATGGCTATTTGCGCAAGCCAAATGTTGCCAAGTGGGAGCAGAAGGGGTCGCAAAGTTAGGTCAGATGATGTGCATTGATCCATTTCACTTCAGTTCAGTCAACAATGTGAGATTAACCTGTATCACTGTGTCAGTGTGAAAGGGCGATCAGTGTTACAGAATCCCTGGATTTCAGATGTTATTTTTAGTCATATTAGTAGTGCAGTTCTGTGGATGGCAGTGGGAGTCAGTCCACCACCTTGGTCAAAAAGAGTGAAATATTTCAATAAAGTTCATTTTTCTATGATTGTTCATCCAAGGACAGATGAACAAACGATCATGGTTCCCAGACCAAACAGACCTTTGGACTGTATGTTCCTCTGAAAACCATGAGAGTTGACGTGGATTTGAGTAAAATGTACTATACAAGTACTGCATGGTTTGCTATATTTACACATCCATATTCCCCTCAGGATGAATTGTAATAACTCTGATGATCTCTTAACTCCTTGTTTGCCACAATCATCAAATAAACTGTGTGTGTAATTTGCCCAGTACTTTTGTTTATGACCAAATACTGTCAAAGGGCTGATGGGAATGCTTATTAATTAATTTTAGCATGCTAACATGCATGAAAGATGGTTATCAAGGTAAAGACTCACAGAGCTGCTAACGTGGCTGAAGACTGATCAATAAAACTGCTTGTTGGGCAGTCAGATAGCTTCGAAAACCCACTCGCCACACACCACCTCTGATGATGGATAAGGAGGGTCTTTGTCTGACCACTTCTGTAACTTTTAAAATCAACGTTAACATTCACACCCACAGGAGCCAAGGAATGAACTTCTCTCTTAAGCTCTATTTTTTTGAGTTGTTACACAATTGTTTCTGGCAACCAATGCAACACTATGAATACCTTCTTGCAGAAACCATCTGAAAATGTACCTTGTTGTCTTCGTTTTTAAATAATATTGCATGTCCTCTTCCCCATGATGACTTTGATTTCTGACATGGTTGGACAGCATGACTTATGAGGTAGTTCTGACAGATCTGGCATTTTTTAGTGGTTTGTTGTCCATCATTTCTATCAGTGTCATGAATGATTCAAAGAGTTAAAGCGTTGATTAGATTCAAGGTACGGAGGACAACTGTGTTCTAAGCTTGCAAGATAATATAGAATTAAGGCATTTAATTCAGCATGAACTTATATTCGACGGAATGTATGTACAGGTTATAGGTATAGATAGAACAGATGATTAACACAATCTTTATTCTTTAAGGAATCTTAAGAATCACATTTTAAAATCCTCACTTCCCAGTGTGTTCTTACTCCCAACTCATCCCATACAGATGTTTGGTCAGGAGCCCTTGGTGTCACTTTTTAATGCATTGGTGCCTCTAAAGAATTGTTTTTCAACGTGCAGAGGCCGCACATTTTTTGGAATGAATGAAACACTACATTTATTAACGGCAGCAGAGACACCAGGAGGTGGTTGAGGTGGAAGGCAGGCATACAAAGCACGCAACTGTCACAACAGAGAGTGGGATTACCCCTAGCACTCAGCAACAACACTATTTAACATTTAGTTTGACACCAAGGTTAGCTTCTCTTGTTTCTGATGGGATTTATTGGTAAAACAAGGGCTTAACAATATGCACAAAAATCATACTGCCTTTATTTTTGACAGATTCTGAGCTGGAAGGACCAGACGTGGGTGTAGGAATGAAGCAGGATGGCATCAGCCCTGTTCAAGCAAGCCTGAGAGGGCAGGGAGTTGGATTTAGACCCTGTATATATTTAACAAGGGACAGAGAAGGAAAAAAGCAGAAATTTCTGGTATTTAATTACAGAGTGGCTGTAGCCAAAGGCATACTGTCAGTGGTAGTTTTAAGACAGACAGTTTAACAACCTCAGAAATGGTGGCACTGTTGGTTTGGGTGATGCTGTGTCATTTCCTCCTGTGAAATGCCAAATTTTTTAACATGCTGGGGACCAGCTCCACCAAATGGACAAAATTAAGAAGCCAGTGGGAATAAAAGAAAAATGACATTATAGTGCTATCATGTGTAGCAAATGCCAAGTCAAGGGTGAAAGTTCACTAGTTGTAGGAGTTTACTGTGGCTCCACTGAGCAATGATATTATTCTTTCCTAGGTTAATCTGACCTGAGTTAAGTTGAGTTCAGGTCTCTCTTGGTGCTGTCAAAAGGTCATTGTGTATTTGGAATACTGGACTTGTTTCAGTGGAATCCTGGGTATGATGTCCCACCCTATGGAGTTTGTTAGGGGATCTCTAATCTCTGAAAGCTCAACATTTCCACTCATTCTCACAGTAAAGGTGCTGTAGACTCTGATAGGAAACACATTTAGGGGAACACACATTAGAGCAAAGATTGCAATCCCTCCTGCACCTGTCACTTCAATCCTATCAGCTATCAATCCTATCCACAATTCCACCAAAATGCTCTGCATGTACAACTTCAAACTTGTCTGCATGCAGCTCAGCTCCAGGCCTCACCCTCAGAGTCTGGGTCAAAGTTAAGTAAGAACAATACAGCTGCAAGCGCCAACTAGTGGGGTCCAAGCAAGCTTGCAAGAATTTGGATACCATATGCATGAATTTGCATTGTTGCCAAAGTACGACACCTGTACTGACTTGGAAAACATGAGCTGTGTGCTGCTGGAGCCCTATTGTTTTTGTTCTCGTTATTATTATTTTATTTTTTTATTTTTTATTTTTTTCTTCTCTGCTAAAAGTGATTGAAAACTACATGGTAAAAACCCATTGTACGATAGGTGGCGCTATAATAATGAAGAAGAAAATGTAATGAATTTTTGCAATTTTCTCAAAAACGGTATGAGCTAGAGTAACAATTATTTTTCCATTTTCATCTCTGAAATTTTCTGTATCTTTGCTTATATACACTTCTGCTCTAAAGGTGTTTAATTTAGCAGTTATTTTGAATAAACTGAACTAGTCCGAGGCCATTCATCAGATTCTCACAAAATTTGGTCTACATCATCTACAGACAATGCTGACAAAAAGTTATCTAAACAATTCAATTTTATTAATCCATTTTGAAATTAAAAACTTTTAAAATTGTGTTATCAATTTTACATAAATGCTTATAAATCAAAATTGGCTAACGCTAAATTGCAAAACTCAGAGCACAACTCCAGACCGCTGCTCCTAGCACAGTTCTAGAGTCTGGAGCTATTCTGTGCCTACAAATTCAAAAAGTTTGTATCTCAGAATTGACTTAATGGAATCAGATGATCTAGGGTCATTGCTCAGTCTCTGCAATAACTTTAGTAATGATTGATTAAAGTGGGCATGACTTATTATGAAAAAATTATTATGAACATTTTTAATCATTCAACCCTCCAAACTTTAAAACATCACAATAAATCACCCTTACGTCCTTCAAAGCTGAGATTTTTTCAGCACATCCACTTCACTGTAACCTATGGTCAATTCAGAAGTCCATCACTATATATTTTTCAAAATATGCAAAATTAATAAACATCTATATCTTAAGACATCTTATTTCAAATGTCACCAGATGGTAGCTATCAAGTGTTTCAAACAGCGTTCCGATTGGGTAAACGGTGAATCCACTGTGATATTGATAATCTTGCTGTAATTTGTACTGTATGCAAAACTTTTTTTTTTTTCACTCAGTGTTGGATTTAAAATCACCAAAACATTTGCTGACACTCCTGAACCTCCCAGAATGATGTGTGATTTTTTTCAGGACTGTCACACTAACATTTTTACCATTTTAAGTGTTTTGAAGTGAAAAAGTTCCCTGGTTTTGCATGTGTAGATAGCACATGGTTAACCAATGGCGCAACCAGTAAGTCATCTGTCTGGGGATACCAAGGTCAAAGGTTAAAAACCCCAGGTGGCCAAAACCCTCTTTCAGCCTTTGGTTTGGCCAAGCATAATTTCAATAATAATTGATGCATATGGGTCATTGACAAATAAAGCTTTTAAAAAAGTTTTTTTAAAAAGTCTTTTTAAAATGGATATTATGCATATTTTTGAAATTAGAATAATGCGTTTCAACAAGCCTTTTTTGTGTTACAACATTTCAAAGTTTTAAATTCATTTCTTGAATGTATTTTTAACTTCACCACCTGAAAAATATTAGGTGGCGCAACCAAATTTATATACTTTCCTTCTATTTATTCTAAGTGACAGTTTTGGCAAGTATACCTGAGTTTGTCTATAGTGGCTAACACATTGTTATTTTGTGGTTGAGTTTTTTTGTTAACTATAATTTAAGATTCTTGCATTTCAGTGGCCAGGTATTTAATATTTTTAATATCCAATTTTACATTTAAATACAGAAAAACTTGTATATAAATATACAAATGATTTAATACAATAGCTATATACCTCCATAGTTTTCAACCATTTGTTCACTTTAACCTATCATTTATTGGTTTAAATAAATATTTTACCTGGTCGCACCACCTGACGATTCAGTTGTATCACCTGACTTTTGCAGCTAATTTCAAATTAAACAGGCTTCTACTTAGACACCTGTTTAACCTTTAGCCTTTGCTAGCAAGTTTATACATATAGTTTTTTAATAAAATAAAGAGTCTTATAATAAAATAAAATTTTCTTAGTTTTACCTTGGTTGTACCACCTGACATGAAAAGTGTAACAGCCCAACTATGAGTTGAAAGTAGCTATTTTTATCAATATTTGAGAGCGCTCTACAAACCTTTTCACTCATCAATAAAGATCACTTGGGGTCCTCTGGCTGATGGAATATCCTGTTTGATGTTGTCACTATTCACTTCAGAATAAAAGATGCATGTATACAGTTGCACCACCCTGACATTTGACAATACACAAATACCAAATACAAAAGTTTTTGAATTATCTTAACACCTTTAAAACTATTAATATTTGTGAATTTAGTTTATTTGAAAGGTCTAAAACATGAAATCATGCCACAGTATTTATTTTGAATTTATTATTATTAAAATATCTTATGTTCATTAACTCGGACGGTTGCGCCACCTGACATTTTGGTGGTTTGAGATGCCAAAATATAAAATATATACATTATTATAATTTACTGAAAACATGGTCAGACTACAGCAGTTTTATTGAATAAAATGATGCATGTCATGAATTAATTAAAATTATTTTAAAGGAAAGTAAGGCACTCGGACACAAAAATATGCACGTCATGTCAATGACCCATATGTTATTGAAATGCTTGCTCAGACCCGGATAATTGTCGCTTGCAGCTATATTGTAAAATTGATCTTAACGAAGAAGAGGAGAATAAAAGCAGTAGGGTAGCAGCATTGCAACTTTGACTCCTAAATATATGAGTGAGTTAGTGTCTTGTACCTGAGCCAGCTTCTCACCTTAGGGAGTCTTCATACACAACAAGTCCCAACGTATCCTGGCCACAGCAGAGAGGTAGGAACTGCTGGATCAGCTGGCAGAGACCCACACAGTTAAAAGCTACTCCACATTTTACATCCTTGAGAGTGGATTTGAAAAGCTCCAGGTTTTACCAGGTTTCATCCAAATTAAGGCAGCATTCCTAGACAGTTTCATTATGTCCTGTGGGAAGGAAGTCATACAGCCTTTACAGCTTAAGGATACCTGTGATGAAAGACAAACATAAAATGATAAATTATTTGAGAATTTAAGGTTGTAAAACCTGAGAAGGATCTGGGATTCATTTCATCTTTTCAGAATTGCGCTCATACACTGTGGATGTTTGAGGAATGCAAATTCACTGCTTGGTGATATACAGTACAGTGCTTCAGTAGAATTCAGTCTCATTGTGATCAACATTTATGGTATTAAATGTAGTAAATGATTATGGCTGCTATTCTTTATCTGTAATTTGAGCTACTGTTTGGACATGGAAAAAAGTTAAATATTCAGCCTGTAATAATTCAGATTTCACAGCACATCAGGCTGTGAACACATTGGTAAACTTTTATTACTGACAATTGTTGTTATTGTAAACATGAATTGGAGAAAACTTTGAGCATGGAGCCAAGGACAGTCACAGTAAACTAGAGTGGTAATGTGTTTAAGAATTTGTATTCAAGAGCTGGACAAATAGTGGATAAAATTAAGGCTTTTTTGCAACTTCCTCACAGTAATGTTAACACAACAAAAAATGTGTGTAATTTTCCTCCCTTGTAACATTACCTTTAAATTTCAAGTCACTTTTCAAGGAGGATTAATTTTTCACTAAATTGACTAAGTGTTGTTAACCTCAATTCCAAGGTCAGTCTGTTTTCTAACAGTACTATTTGGACTCATATTTTTATGAATGAGACTGCCTCTGGATGTGGCTGTTCCCTCCAACAGGCTGTTGGCTCATCATAGATTATATTATTTGTAGAAGCTCAGGAAATTTAGCATTTCAAGTAAAGCTATGGTCCAGTTTTATACATCTGTTAAAGTGTGCTACCTTTAGTCATCACAGTTTGGTTTGGTAGACTGACTACTGCAGACAATTCCCATTTATTCCCAACATTATTTTTTAAAATTTTGATCATGTCCTAATGATCCGCTGGCCTTAGCTTTGAGTATGTGTTGTCAGTGTTACAGCGAAGTGATGTTTAATGTTGTGCCAGCCTCTCCTGTCTGTGGCAGCCGTTTGTCTGGCTTTTAGGAGGTGAGTTTTTTTTTTTGTGTTGACTCTTCCCTCACTGTGTTCAGCAAGGTCTTTGTTGTTGTTGAAAAATACTCAACTTTTATTAAGAATGGAGGCCCTCACTTGAGTAGCATGAATTAATAAAACATGGCAGGAATTGCAAATGGTTTTAGATCACTTTGTAGGGGATCATTTTACAGCCACTGGTTCCTGCTGTCATCATCTGTTTCTACATTACATTCTTCAAAGGCCATTTGTGTTGTACTTCATGTAATGCTTTTGGCTTTCAGCAGAGAAAGCTGTAAAAAAAAAAAAAGCCCTGTGGAGGGAACTGACCTGCTTGTCTTCCTTTAGGTTTTGACAGATCCTTATAGGATCCATGGAAACAGTGGAAATGGAAGGAAAAGAGCAGTAGACTTCCACAGATGGGAAACTGCTACTATTTCTCTCTGTTTATACTAATACTTCTAGGAAACATTATGTATAGTCAAAGACATGGCAGTCCTAACTCACTTTTGTTCTCATATAATCATTATAAATGTGTTGGGTTTTTTTTGGATTAGATTTCATTTGATTTTGTACACCAGAATAGCAAGATGTGTTTTGGGGGCAATCACTCAAACATTTAAATTATTTACCTTAGTTCATCTGAATTACACAAGCTCAGCTCAGGGGATTTGAGTTTCTTCCTCCTACTGTGTCCAACTTCCCCAAAACCACATCCCATCACACTCAGCAGCTATTTAAAGTGCCAGCGGCAGCTTCCAATTACTCCTCCCCACAGAAGCTCAGGTCATGCAAACTGAGGCCTCCCAACTGTGACTTTTATGTGTTTGTCTTCATATTTCCCTTCCCTCAGTCAGCCCTCCTCCCTTGTGCTCTTACTGTTTTTGCCTTTGCCAAGGATTATTGTGTTTTTCTTCCAGCTGAACTTGGTTACATAAACTAATGCCTGATCCCCCTTCCTTGATTCTCCTCTCTGTCCAAGTCCTCCTCCTCCCTGTGCCACTGCTCTGCCAGGCTCCTATTTTCTTTGCGCTCCCACACAGCTCAGTGCTTTGATTATATTGTGAAATTGGAGCCAGGACTATTTATTCCCAGGCTGGGGTAGTGTGGGGGACATGGTTGAAGGATTAGCCAAAAAGGTGGAGGCCAATAAGCTGTTGTGGTTGATTCAGGTGGATGGTGTTGTTGGGTGAACTGTTTGTCTTCTCATAACCTCTCTGTGGGATTTGCATCCAGCCAGCTGCTGGAAATAAGCAGAATGCACATAACCCCATCTTTCAGCTTTGGCCATGTCATGGTGGCAGACTGGGTGAGTGCTTGAAGATACCATCCAACTGCTGAACTGCCATTGAGACTGACTCAAAATCCTCACTTTCTGAGCTTTACAGCAGCACTGTGCAGTCTAAAATAATTGTACTGGATGAAATAATTAAAAATCCAATCCTTCCACGACTGTACTCTGCTGTGTTTTGTCCATCTCAGGCTGCTAGTGTTGCAGCTCCTCTGCCTTAAGATAACCGCGCTCCACAGTGCAGCATCCCAGTGATAATGAATGTGTGTTGTGAAACATGATTTGGGCGCAGCAGTTAGTGATTCTGAGTTCAGACACTGACGTTGGAAAAATACAACAATTCACTAAACTCTGATACTAATAATCATCTGCAGAAAACATTCTGCTTATACCTTCTAATTTTAGCCCATGTAGAGTGTCACTTTTGCCAGTTAAAATGACAGATGCTGCCAGCAGTATGTTAGCTGTCACTAATTTAGGTTAATTCTGTGAGTAACATGATGACAGACCTTTTGCAGGTTTCCTTTGCTCTCTGCACACTGCCTCCACTCTGTAACACCACTATATGATCACAAGTTTAGGTGGTTCAATCATAATATTTAATATTTTGTGTAAAATCCTCTTCAGTCATTGACTGCCTGAAGTCTCTGACCCATAGATGTCACTGGATGTTTTGTATCTTCCTGGTGATGCTCTCCCAGGTCTTTACTGCAACTGTTTTCAGCTCTTGCTTGTTGTGGGTCTCTCTGCCTTTAGTCAGGATTGAAAATGGAATGACATTGCACCATTGGCCCTGGTTGGGAGCAGAGTTTTTCATTTGTACTGACATTGTCTGAACGAACTAAGGGTTCATTTGCAGTATTGATTGCTTATGTAGTCCCATCACAGTACATATCATGAACGGTAATTGCACAATAGATATATTTTTATGAATAGCTATTTATTGATTTAAAATTTGAGATTAAATTGTGTTACATAACTGAATTTTGCATGTTTGTATGTGGAGATCTTGTAGTTCTGACCCTCTGGAAGCGTGGAGGCAAACTTCATCATATCATCATCTGACAATCCATGTTCAGATTTGGCTCATGTTCCACTGACACTGTCAGAACATGCCAGAGATTCCAGTTACCCACAATTTGAACCCACATGGGTGTGGCTTGCCTTGTCTGTAAGCTTTGCTTAATGCTGCTGAATTTCCCCTTGAAAGGAGTCAGAGTTGTTCTCTTCGAGGACCACCTGTAGGCATTTCTCTTTGAATGAATCAAGCCATGATCTGAGTTTTCAGAGTTTGTCTTTCTGTCTGGTTTTTTATGAAATGTAATGTCAACAGAGATTGAAAGCATCACACGTGTACCACGTGTCTGTCTCCCAATATGTAAGCCTTCTCCTGACATTTGCATTAGCCCATTTTCAGGTGCCTGCCAGTCACTTTTTCAATTTCCTTTTGTAGTTTTGGTTTGACCCAAAACAGCAGGGCCAGCCCTACAATTGCTAATATCACTGACTGGGTGGTCATATTTCCACCATTGGTCATTGACTGAGTGGAAGTTTCTCCATTGGCCATTGCTCTTTCAAAATTGTTTAGCTCAAATAGTTTCTATTAGAGGGCATATAGGGGGGCCGTAAAGGCCAGCAGGGTTGCCAACTTAGCGCATTTGTCACTAGTTTTAGAGACCTTTTTTCCAAACAGGACTGGGTGTAAACCTAGTATAGGGCTGAACTGTGTAAGGGTGTCAACCATGGGCTTAGGGCTACACCTCTTGTTACAGGCAGTCCCTAACCGCCCTTTGTCCCAGCTTCTCAGAAGTTGCAGGGAAGCAGAGTGGTTCCTCCAAGTTCATGAAGCCTCACCTCCTAAACAGACTAGCAGATCTGAATAGCATGTAAACAACAGAACCACCACCAACCAGAGATAAGACAATATACAGCAATTAAAGCCTCATTAAAAAATAATGGGTTTCTCTCCGCTGAAATGCTAGAGGGCTTTTAATTTTCAAAGTCACAGGATGTGTTCAGTTTGTATTAAAACATAATGCAGTACCTTTAACATGGCAAGCAGGAGTGACTCAAAATGAGGCTTCCTACTAAACAGCTATGACCAATTCTACCAATCAAACTGAGGGAGTTAGAAATAAAGGCCTGCCTCTAATGAGATCAAATGTGAGAGATAAAATAAGAAAGATAATCTGTCTCTTCTAACTTTCTCTTTGAGCAATAATTTAATAGTAAATACAGCATAAATAAATCATAAATAAATCATAAATCATAGCTTAGTCTTTGTCTTTAATTGATGTGTTTGGTGATTTTGTCAGATGACTTCATGGTTTTAAAATCAGGATTTTAGTGGCAGCAGAGCAGCAGCTTGGAAGTGAACATGTAGCCTTAATGGGAGTGAGTCACTACTTCAAACTTATTGTATCGTCTAATAACAGAAACAGGAAAACATGTAAATGACAACAGTTTTATTGTAAATTCAGCTGTATTCAATAATTATATATGTGAGCACAAATAGGAAGAGAGAATAGGACATGATGATGTCAGTTGTTTACAGCGGTTCCACAGCAGTTTTTAACTACATCCTTAATTTCACACATTGACCATATGCGATCCAGCCAAATTTGTTTGTTTGTACACACCCTGAATCATGTTTTCTATTTAATTTATAAAAATCACTCTACTACCTTCTTCCTCTGGTTTTTATATTTTTGCAGCACACCTCCCCATCAGCCCACTCCAACAATCCAATCAGCAGTTCTCCATACCAAGCACACACTCTGTTAGATTTGAGGTTATGACTTGAGGCATGGTTGACAAGTTCTAGACCCATACATGCTTTTTGAGTGCAACAAATGAGAGAGAGAGAGAGAGAGAGACTAGGAACAGTTCTTTCCCATGTGCATATGTATGATAAGGTGAATTAGGTTTGCACTGTTTTGTCTATATATACTAAATAAGGTATTGTAGAGAAATGTGATAAACCTGAGACAGCTCTTGGCAACTTCACGAGTTGTGTCTACCCAAAAAGAAACAGACACTACAAAGTGGAACTGACAACAGTAATAACAATAACCACTATCTCAGTGCCAGAGCTTCTCATAGTTAAGACCATTTTTCCGAAAGCTCAGTTTTTTCCTGTTGTAGAAACAGTTTTGGTTTGTGGGGCAGAAGCTTTCTTTGTCTCTACTGGAGTGAATAAGCATGAAGTGAATATTTTTTCATCTGCATTTCTCTCTTCCCACCATGTTGACAGTTTTCTCTGAAACTGACTCATTATGTCTGTCTGTCTGTCTACCATGTTTGCAACTTCTGTACTTAATGCTATAAAACAATAAATAAAGTAAAATACACAGTAGAAACATAAAATGATAAAAATAGAAGTACAGTAGGATAAATTGGTAACAACAGTCTAAACAATGCCAGCACAGTCGTAAATAGTGCGGCAGCTTTGATGTGCAATGTAGCAACGGAACCAGTACAATACAGAGAAGCAGCAAAGTAATGATGTAGTAATTCCAGTATAGAAGCTGACAGTATTCACAGTATAAACACTATGAACAGTATATACAATGTCTGTCAGTAAATAATGCAACCAGCTCGGTTGTCTACATCTAAGCAGTAACACAATGGATGAGAGTGGACCCCTGAGTTGGTGGTGGCACTGTGCTTTATGTGTGTGTATGTGAGGTCAGCTGTGCCAGACACTTACAGGGGCAGTTGGACAGGTTATGGGGGCAGATTCAGAGCAGCTACAGCTCTGGGGAAAAAGCTGTTTCTCAACATGTTTAAGTCTGTTAATATCAGTAGTCTATCCATTATCACTTGGTATGTGTGTATATGCCAGAAGGATGTGGTCATCTAAGTAAGTCAATACGTGACTGTTAATCATAATCCATTCCCTAGAGGTCTATAAATCACTGGCAGGCAGTTTGTTCCCTGGTACTAAATGTTCCCAATGACAAAACTGTTATTTATATGAGCAGTGTCGGGCTCCTGCTTATCAGCAACACACAAGAGCAGGTATCTTGAGAAAGAAACTCACTGAGTGGTGAGTTGGAGAGTCCTTGTCTGAACCCCTCTTAGTGATCTCTTTCTCTGTGCAGAAGTAAAAATCCTAGCTATTGAGTTTGTTCTGTTTTTCTGTCTGTTTTTTGTTTCTTCTCTGTCTGTTTGACACGATATAAAGGTCTTTAAAAAAACAAAACAAGTGATGTAATGCCAGGCATAATGAACCTCGCTTATCACCGCACAAGACAGGGTGACTTTGCTGGAGCAAAGCAGTTTAAACTCACAGCGAGCATAAAACATAATCATATCTTGTCATTTACTTGTCCTTATATATCTTTGTTTTTTTTCTTTTTGACTGTACTTTCGTCTTTGGAACATTAAGATGTACTACACCTGAACGTCACATGACTTCCACCAAGGAGACAGTGGAATGTAGAGTAAAAGCCAGTTAATCATTTCACTGGTTGTGTCCTTTTTTTTAAAAAAAAAAAAAATTAAAGTCACCTACATTCATCTTGAGCATTCCAGACAAGCAGAGCCGGGTGCAGACTGCGGCTTTTCAGGAGCCTGAAGCCTTTTTTACCATTTAGTTCTGAATCCCCCTTTCTAATGCTCTCCACATGAAGATGCTTGAGACCTTAAAGAAATTAAAGAGGATCTATTATTGTTTTCTGAGTCAGAGCACACAGGCCCTGTTCAGACCTGCTATTAACATGTGTCCTCAGTGATCCGATCACAAGTGGTCAGTTTCAAGTAGGTCTGTTCATGCCTGGCTTTAAAATGCATCTCCACATGCGAGTGATCACTTCAGATCTCACTCTCCTTCTTCATATGCAAATAAACAGTAATGCAATGTTGTTTTTAACCAATCAGAGAAAGGGGTTCGTTGTGTTTCTGTGTATGAGTGTGTGTGTATGTGAGAGGTGAGAGAGCGAGAGAGAGTGGTGCGGAACGTTTGCGTGCCCCACAGTGAAAGTTTATCCATTAAAAATAGTAAAATATTTTTGGTTCATTATGACACTGTGGCAGGACTAATTAGACTGTGGCTGAGGACGTCATTAGAGGAGGCGGTCCTTCAATGTGGCCAGGATGCATTTGCATTCACGCTGATAAAAGAATTCAGACCACCTCTGAATGTGGTCTTGAGTGATCGGATCTTAAATGTGTCCTGGATCCGTCCTGGGTATGTTAACACCTGTATTAGAGCTGTCTACTTGTGATCGGATCATTCAGGCTACAAACATACTACTACATTTTCATTTTAAAATGCATCTCTTTTGCTACATTTTCACCTCCCATCCACACTACTACAGAGTTTTCGAGCCCTGAAAACTGAGCATTTTGGAAACACTGCCGGCCTTGCTTTAGTTTGAAAACACTGGGGTGGCTTTGTGGTCTGGATGGGCAAAAATGATGATTTAGTCAAATCAAAAGCTCTAAACGCACAAAACACAAAATCACCAATCAAAGCATCTTACATGGAGGCTCTGACACTTTTACAGGACCACCAACCCGGGGATGGGATGTGACAGATAGTTGACCAGTTTGCATGGTGGCTAACAGCTCACTCTTTCCGTATGTCTGTGTGTGTGCCAGTGGTGTGCCGGTAGGGCAAGTAAGGCAAGCAGTGCTTGCCCAGTTAAAGCTAAAAATGGGCCTCAGTTAGAACAATACTGACGTTGAAGCGCTTTCTCTCCTTACATCTGATCTCAGGGTGGCGGCTGCTTGGTGAAAAAGGGGTTAACTGACTTTCATTGGCAGGTTTGCACATGTTTAAAAACCTGCTTATACCTGCTAATTTTGGTGTAAAAGGGGTACTGGTTGTCTGCATTAAAAGTGCCACAAATGGCTGTCTAGCAAATAAAAAAAGAAGCATAGATCCTCCTTTAGACTACCAGAACACCAAAGTTGGGCCAGTCTTTGTATGGCTAGGCATCAACCTGCAAGGCTGAAAAATAAAGCCAACAGGGAAGTGCCAAAAGCTGCAATTCTTCTAATGACCACTAGACTCTAGCGCCAAAAGTAAGTCAATCTCCATAGACTCTTATTTTGAAATGCCTTCACAGCCGAATTAAACATGTTTACAGTCTGGTACAAAAAACAGTTTTAGTCTCTAGCTAATGACAACTGTACAGGGGGTGAATTTTTATATAACTCACCTGTTTCAATTTTATTAAGGCCTTAAATTCTGCATAATTGAGGGTGTGCTGCTTTGACTGACAGGTAGGTGAGCGTATGCTTGCCACAAACCGTCATGCACCAAAGTCTCAGCAGTCAGGCAAACTAAACTTCAAAATCTCTCCTCAGAAACCTGTGGGTGACAGAGGCCATGCCCATCATTATTTACATACTATGGTTGTGGCCTGGTCCTCAGTGGGCCTAATTTTCATAGAGGACATATCATAGTTGATGACTGTAATTTCTGTGCTGATGTTGGCTACTTTTACATGTTACCTTCACACTACAAGGTTTTAAAATGAAAAAAATCAAACATGTCTCTTAACAACTTGAATGTTTCAGACAAGGTTGGGAGCATGGTGTGACAATGAAACAGTGGTGTGTTAGCCCCCACGATACAGAGCTTAGAGAATAGGCTCGAGCAGAGAAGACTGCTGTGTCAGAAGAGCTAGCAAAGACGTTTGGGAATTAGAGCTACACTGTAATATGACTATGTGTTTGTCCTGACATGGTGATTACATGTTTTAGTGTGTGTAGGTGTGTATGTGTTAGAGCATGTAATTACTGCTCTCTACTTTACTGCCAGCTTGTGCATCTGTTACCTGACTCTTTCAAAGCACACAGATCCAAAGGAATGGTGTGAAACCAAATACAGTTTGTATCTTCATCTGTTGTTTACTAGTTAACCATCAAACTTCCTGACACTGGAGCTGCAGCCCTAATGTAGATGCCAACTGCTCACAGCCTTGCTGTAAACAAAGAATTGGAAAAATATACTGGAATTTAAACTCTCCATGAATTTACTGTGTAATGTGTAATTACATATGTAGAGCTATATTGGTGACAACATTGTGATGATACATGGAGCTGTATGGAATTTAATAGAAAATAATCTCAAAGTGCAACAGCAAAAGAAAGTGGGAAAAGGTTTTCTTAATGGAAATATAGTGGGATCTCTGTTTAAAAGCTTTTGAGAGCAGTTATAAGTGCCAGTGAACTGTAACTTAAAGAGAGCAGAATCCCCTAATAGATAAGAGCAAACTGAGATGCCAGAATCAGGGTGTGGTTGTATTTGATGGATGGATGTCTATCAGGGCTGGGCAATATTACTTTAGATCAGTATAACAATGAATATAATTGATGAACGATTATTTTTGCACTCAAGGGTCTGTTTTATTTAACCATACTCTCTTCACATTCAGCAATGTGATTATGTTCCAAGTGAAGTGTTGTGTTGTGAGTATTTGCATCACGTGTTGTCAAATTGACACACCTACACAAATTGTTGTTTCCAGCATGAGAGTGATGGGGGCTGGAAGGAAGGCAACCTTAACCATCACAACTGAACACCTAAACCTAGTCCTTACCCTTACCCTAACCTCGCTCTAAACAGCATTTTGGTCCCCACAAAGCTGTTGGACCCCACAAATATAGTGTTTTCGGACTCCATTAATAAAATATAACCGGGCCATACACATAGTGTACTCTCACAACAACATGCAGGGAGGCTCAATCCAAAGAGGAATGCTTGGAGCCCCTTTCTACTTGTATTTTTTCATTTACATTTTCTTTCTATGTCATTCCTCTGCATGTCAGTTCTGTCAGACTGGCAATGCTTTGCTCCAGCCATCCTTGGCTGTAAAGAGATGTGCTCACCAAGGGTGGCTCAAACCACAATAGCATGTCCACCTTCAGGGTGTTCCACTGTGGGAGATTAGGTATGATGTTAAATATTACTCATAAATTCAAGCAGTGTCACAGTTCACAGTATCACAGTTAGGTTGTATTACATGGAAAGGTTACTCTTGTCAATTACAATACAATTACATTAGATTATGTGACACATGGCAAACATGTAAAAAGCTTTGCACAACTATGCTGTCCTTTAAGGCACTTTCTAATGATATGAACTTGCACAAATAATAAAAAAATCATCCACAGGGACACAAAAATCATTTCCCTCCTCTTGCACACACACACACACACACACACACACACACACACACACACACAGTCTACCCTATCCAGAAATATTGACTACATTTGCATTTTAAGCAGCTTGTAATACCCCTCCTGAGCTCCAGCCTGGAGCACTAAAGCTAAAGGAGCAACAGGTGGTCCAGCACAGCAACGGTCACCTCCAAGAGGAATCCCACACATTTAACGGAGCCAGGTGAAGAGAGGTGGCTGGCTGGAGAAGTCAACAGGAATGTGTTTAGGGTTATCCTCATGTGACCCCGGTAGATGTCGTAGTCCACATGTTAAAAACAACAGGAAAACATCTGTTTTCTGATAGAAGTATTGCTCTTAGAGCAAAAGCAACATCAGTTAAGAAACAAAGAAGCACCCACAGATGTCTTTCATGCAGTGACTGTTATTTAGACTTTAATTATGGTCAGGCTTTATCATCTCTTTTTGTTCAAATTTCTAGAAAACAAACTTGCATTTGATTTTTGACAGAATCATTAGCGATAGTTGGTGGAGTCATTGCTGAACCAATTTGCTTACAAATAATTAGTTATAATCGGTTGAGCCACTATAACTCTGCAAATGCTTGACTTTATGTTTGTCTTGGTTATCACCCTGGAGTCCCCCAGACTCTTTAGAGTTTCATGTCTTTGGCAGCATTTCTGCTTTCTAACTTCAATAGGATGATGTGATCCTCAAACTGTTTTACAGCGTCATTCTCTCCTCTGTATGTTGTGCAACAAGCCTGGTTCCATAAGCAGCACACACCATCATGTTTTGTTAAGTCAACTATGGAAAATCAGCATTTGCTGCATGAGACCACAAAGAGGCTCTTTGTGCAGCAGTGTGTACACACACACACACACACACACACACACACACACACACACACACACACACACACAGTGTACAGAGAGGAGCAGGCAAAACAGCAGTCACATTTACATTTACCCTTCACTCTCTGCACTGCCCTTTTTATTGCCAAGACAGGCACAGAAAGGTGCCTTTATATACACTGGCTCCAGAATGTACTCAGACAGACCTTCACTGTCTACACACTTTTGTTTTTTGTGCTGCAAATTTAATTGTAAATGGTTAAAATTCCCATTTTCCCCATTATTATCCACTTAATAATCTATAATGACAAAGTGAAAAAACTTCTTGAGAAGGTTTTTGAAAATTTAAGAAAAAAAAAAAAAGTAAAAAACTGAAATCTTTTTATTTTCAATTATTCAGGCCCTTTGCTATGGCTCCAGACTGTGCTCTGGTGCTTCATTGTTGCTTTATTATTCTTGAACTGTGACTAGAACTTCACTGGAGGAGAAAATTTTACAGGTGTGTTGATGAGGTTAAAATAAAGGCGAGTTCAAAAATGGTCATGGTCTGACCCATGAGTACTGACTGAGTACTCATGTAATAATGTAGTATTAATGTAGCAGCTATATTTTTGATGGATCTGGGTGTTTGATAAAATTATTAAATTATTAAATGATTAAGTGATGATCAATTAATCATCTAGTCTAGAGGATGACAGAAATTAGGTTCCGAATGACATAAACCAGTTGCTTAAATCAGGATGAACTGTGGTGCCACATAATGGCCATCATGGATTTTGAATATATATATAGCCCTCTACTCACAATGCTGACATGTTCAGCAGGTATAATGTTCACCATTCTCACTGTTGTAGTTAATGTGTTAGCTAGAGACAAAATCAGAGGACCATCAAAGTGATTACAACTCGCAAATGTCTGTACCAAATTTTGTGGCAATTCATCCAATAGATAATAGAGATTTCACAGGATCTGTGAACACTTTGAACATCACAGACATCCATATCAAATGTCATTGCAATCCATCCAATAGTTGTCAAGATATTTCACTTAAAGCCAGAAATGTCAACCTGCTGGTGGGGGGGGATCACCAAAGTCACTAGATCCATCCTCTGGGTACAATATACAGTGGCTTCAAACTTTATTCAGATGCTTTCACTTTTTGCCACCTGTCCATTAATCCATGCTGAGTAACCTATAATATTTTTGGAGTTTTTTGCAAATTCATTGAAAATCAAAAACTGAAATTTTACACATACTAACATATTCAGACACTATGCCGTGGCTGTGATGCTCCAAATAGTGGTCAGCTGCAACCTCTTTGCTTTGGCATGTTTGGCATATGGCATGCACCTGTGTATGTAAGACCTACAATACCCACTGCAAGTCAGGACAAAAAACAAAGCATGAAGTCCAAGGAACAAGAGTGTAAAACCTTTTCTAAAGCATTGAGTGTTCCCAGGAGCACAGTAGCAGCAATAATTGTGAAATGGAAGAAGTGTGGAGCCACCAGAGTAGCCAGGCTAGAAGGGCCTTAATCAGGGAGGTGACCAAGTACCCAAAGGTCACACTAACAGAGCTACAGAAGTCCTATGCATAGATGGAAGAACCTGTCGGGTCCCAAAGGACCATCTTAGCAGCAACCTTTTTTGACCTGAGACCTTTTTGGCTAGACAGAAGCCACTTTGAGTAAAAAGCTCTAAGACCACAAGGTAAAAGATTCAAGTCTGATAAGACGAAAACTGATCCCTTTGGGCAGAAATCCTGGGAACAGTCAAAGCCTTAGAAATGGTTTCATACCCTTGCCTTGATCTATGTCTAGCCCCAGTTTTATTGCGGAGGTCTACAGAGAGTTCTTTGGACTTCATGACTTAGTTTTTGTCCTGTCATGCAATGTCAATTGTGGGACCTTGTATACACAGGAGATGGACTCCAGTCAAATTCCAGATAATTAAAGCAAACAGGTTTTAGTGTCACACTTTAGTGTCCCAGTCCTAATTTGCAGAAACTTTGAAAACAATGCTTTCACTTTGTAATGGCTTTACTGGGTGTAGATTGATGATCAGAAATTGCAGTTCTACCTATTTATAATTATATCTACAACATAAAGTGTACAAAGTGAAGTCCAGTGGGCTGAAATACATTCTGAAATCACTGTAAATGTTTATCATGATTGTCTATTTACAACAGACCAAAATGTGAAGTTAGCAATCTGTGCAGTTATCAGCATGTTCATGTTTGTTGCCTATGGGCGTGCATCAAACTCTCTCTCTCTAGGCTTGGCCAGATAATACATCTAGTGAACTAATTTGTTTGATGCTTACTGAGGCCTTAATAGACTCTTGTAAAGCTGTGTCTACCAGTTGCAGCTACATGTGAGTGCTTAGCTACTTCTGAGTTTGGGCTGTTGTTGAGCTCATACTTAGCCTTTCAGCTATTAAATGTCACAACTCAGCATCTTTTATGTCAGAAAGTTTCTATTTTCGCAGTACCACTAGCCACAGTGTCAGTAAGGTGTAACTATAGTACTATATTACTATATGTAACATTCAGAAAACCTGTGTTATTAATGACACTGGTGGCCTTTAAGTGAACTGCAGAAAAACGGTACCGTGACAGTTGGACTGGAAAGACATTTATCCCTGTATGGTTTGACTAGTGCCAATTTAAGGATTACCAGGAGAAGAAGAAAGAGCACTCTGCCAATCTGTTTCTGCCAGACCATTTGAGTTTTGAATGGGATTAAGGGGGAGTTGTATACAAGAGAGTGGTGGCAGCGTGATGCCCTGCACATATCTGCGGGAATGCACGGGATGCACGCTCTCATCAGCACCCTGAATAACAGACACACAGAGAGGGCAAGTAAAGAGACTAACAGGGAGGGTTAAAACTTTATGGGTTTTTAGATAATCCACTGGCCCACCACTGGTTAAGTTCTACTGAGAAGACGTTGACAATATTCTTCCTTGTGCAACATTAAAGACACCAGTAGATATACTTAAAAGACATTTATTTACACAGTTGTATACAACATATATTGTCTAATCTACTATCTACAGGTGTGTGTGTGTGTGTGTGTGTGTGTGTGTGTGTGTGCGCGTGCGTGCGTGCGTGCGTGCGTGCAAGAGGAGGGAAATGATTTTTGTGTCCCTGTGGGGGGGGGGGGGACACAAACAAAGGGAAGATGGTCGAATCGAAATGGTCGCTGTGACCACATGACCTTAATAAGGCTACCACAAGATGGCGGTACACAAAGAAACTACTTAAGATAGCAAACCCAAAGATGGCCCCCTGAGACCACATTGCATGTGGGGAGGAAGAGTGTGAGTTTTTTTGTTCAAAGCCAGTTCAGGTAATCAAAGGGTGCCAGGTTAAAAATGTCATGGCAATCCATCTAACAGAGGGTTAGCTGCATGCAATTCCTAGTACTGGGCTTTGTTCTTCTTGCAGAGTTAGCCGTTCCATACTAACTCTGCTGTTGCTCCTGTTCTTGGGAATCAGCTGCAGACTTGGTGTCATTGCAGCCTGTCAAGCCTTGTTGTTCCTGGAATGAGGTCCAAAAGGAGAGGGGGCAGGAAGAGAAGAGCTTCCAGGTAGCAGTTGTGCTAACCTGCTTCTGGGAGCCTTGTTGCTCCCACAGTGAGGGCCAGAGAGATGAGAGAGAACAAAGGGGCATGTTGGTTTTATTGTCTGATGCCACCTTGGGTCACATGTCACCCAGTGACCAACACTTACTGGTCAGTACGGGTCTGTATGGGAGGTAGTCATCAGTTGTGAAAAGTGGAGGATTGTGGGGAATGATGTTCACAGGGCCCATCCTTTGTCTGTAGAGCAAAGGAACATCATCCCAACATTAACCAGTGTTGCACACTGTTGGCATTGTCTGGGCATGGTAGAGAGGCATTGAGTCAAGGTGCTCAGGAGCTAATATAAACATTACATCCTTTGGTTTTCCCCAGAGAATTCTGCCTGTGTCCTTTATATAGAAGTTACAGGGCAACTGAGAAAGTCGAGGAGGCCTCATTTTTTTTAGGTCTTGATGTAAATTGTTCACATATTGGCAATAAAAAAAGCAATTAATATATGTAAATTGCTTCACATTCTTACATGAAGTACCATTAAGCCAGCTATAGCTCTCTTCTCCAGCTGACCATTCGCCCATTACTGCTGTTCACTGAGCTGGTGAAAATGAGATGGCAGGAGTAAACAGCTTGTCCTTACTGCTTTTCCTCTGTGTCAGAGGAGTTTCTGAATTCTTTTGCTTAATGTGTGCATAGTTCTCTCCACCATAATCGACATGTTAAAACTCAGGCTATAATTTAACCGTGAAAGGATTGCGCCCACACAGGCAACAGCTTCTGTTTGTTTCTAAAAGCCCTAAATTCATAACTATCATTTGCCTTAACTGTTCAAGTGTATGCCTCTGTCCTCTTTTCTAATTTGTTATCTACTGGACAAGTGTGAGTTTTTCCCAGGGAAATGTGTCACACTGATTTATAAGATATGTGTTTAGAAATAATGTTAAATAATTTACAGTATGTAAACATCAATATTGTAGTTATTTACAGATTTTCATCCAGTAATACCAAGGAGAAAAAAAAATTAAACAAAATGTCACTTTCCTCCACCAAACACACAGAGGTGCAGAGCAGTCTGCAGCATGTATCAGCCAAACAGTCCTCGATTTCTACTCTAAACATACAGCCTGTGGACGCAAGATGGCTGACTGTGCGGAAACCCACTTGGCCCAGCAATGCCTGTAGTCACATGCTTGTGTTCATAACTGGCACAGGACATAGGTTGCATTGGACTTTCTTGCCGTTCATCATTTTAATTTTCATTTCTTGTGATAATGATACATAGGCTCTTTAAAAGCATTTAATTTTCAACAAGTTGGAGCATGCATTTATCAGGGTATGTAAAAAAAAAAAAAAAAAAAAGATGAACAGAGACACTGACCGTGTGTTCACTTTTCATGTCAGCACCACATGAAGCAGGTGAATGATTTTTTTTTTCTGCAATAACAACAGAGGGCACTAAAACAGGGTGGCCATTGTGCCTCAACAGGCAAATATGAATGATACAATTTACAGAATTAGACAATTACAATTAAGATATGAACAAACCATTGACAGAAATTAAATTGAACACATCTGACCTGCTGTAGCCATGCCTGAACTCAAACTGTCCTACATGGATTTAAACTGAGTGCTTGCTTGAGTGTTATCAAACATATTAAGGGAGATTGCTGCAGAAGCATCAGACTGACGAGTTGTTTTTTTTTTTTTTTTTTGGAGGGGGGGGGGGGCATTTTTGCCTTTATTATAACTGTATGGCTGAGAAACAAGAAAGTTGGGGAGAGAGAGGGGATGATATGCAGCACTGGGCCTTGGGCTGGACTTGAACCTGAGCCACTGCAGTAAGGACTGATCTCATGGTAAGCACTCTATCAAGTGAGCCACCCAGGCGCCTCATGACCATAATTTTGTTTTGAAGCCAGAAACTGCTGCCACACTCAAGACTAGAATTATCAGCGATGCTTAAGCCAGAGTTTTTAAAATGGGGAATATTTCTCCTTGGTGAACTGATCAGAAGTCAGCAAGACTCTGGATCATTGGATTTCCCAATCTTACAGGCACTCCCTTCATTAGGAGGTCATCCCGCAGCATGCATTCTTTCTGCAGGGGCCAGAGCAGCTTGGACAGAGCAGACCAGTGTCAAAGGTTGTGTTTGGGTAATTAGCCTCAGGATAACTGCTGTCTGTAAAGTAGGAGCACTGACTCAGCACACCCACACCTTCAAAATGGCCAATAGGAAAGCAGTGCATTTTTTGATGACCAATGACAAAATTACAGAAAACTATGAAAGCTCCAAAAATAGCTATAACGGTGATTTTTTTCAGAGTTTTCATTGGATGGGCAGATGATTCCTCTGGGTGGGCAAGCCTTATCTCTGGGTGGGCAACGCCCACCCCAGCCCACCCGTAGACACGCCCCCGGTTCAGTGCCTCCTGCTGAAGGTGTTAGCATGGTTATTTACATAGAGTATCACATATCAATATGATGCCTGTGTTTGCCCCTCTTTCTTTTCAGTTTTTATGTTTGACCAATTACATCAAAGCTCCACCTCTAAGGGTGGCTCTAATGACCCTCTCACCTGTATGAGTGTCTTTTCCTGTGGGAATGACGCCGAGTCATCTTTGAACTCTCAAGCCTGTCAAAGCACTCAGATGCCTAAGCAGTTAAAATGCAATGTTCAAGAGTGTGTGTGTGTCCATTCTATTCTGAGTGTGTGTCTGTCCTTCTATTCTGTGTCAGTGTGAATATCCCATTAGACAGCTGCCGCCCAAAGTGACTGCCCTAAACAATGAAATTATACACTTGGTGACCACACGCACACACACGCGGCACGTTATACTTTGCATCATCCACTGTGGTGCAGAAGCTTGAACCACTCACTTGTACACGATGCATCTGCTCCTAAGACCACAACATCAACACTGCACAGAAACACATGTTGGAGAATAACCAAGATCAATGTATTTTATTTATACCAATGTCAAACAAATAAACATAATTTTTTTTAAATAAATAAAAAAAGCTTTTTTGAATGATTTAATTTTAAATTTTATAGCCTGAGACTGAGATTGAACATTTATTTATAGCAACAGCTACTGTAAAGTGGGTACTCTTGTGGCAAGGACAGATCAGTTTATGCTTTGCGTAAACAGTAGGCACATACAAAGGTGATTTTATAATCTTTCATCAATCATTAATGAAAATAATTAGAAAGCTTTTCTGAATATGCTTGTATGTTGTATCTTAGGAAACACTCGCCTGTGTGTACAGTTCATGAAATTGCCAGTTAGTGTGAGTGTGACAAAATCTCAGGTTACTATGTTCTAGGTATTGATAGTGCACCTCTGGTTCACTTTTAATAAATTGAGCACTGTGCTCTGTGCAGGGAATATGATGTAGCGTAACGGGATCAACATCTGGTGCCTGACTACATGATGCTGAGGTCTCTCAATATTCTGGCATTTGTTTGTAAAGACTGTATATTGTGATGTGAAGACTTTACTTATTTATCAGTGTTATTTACCGATAGTGGAGTGAAATAGAGTGGACTAGAAAAATAACTTCTGAGTTCATCAGTGGTCTATACACCTACAACTAGTTATGATCCTGATAAACTCGACAGACTTTCATAGTTTCCTGTCTGGCATGATTATGACAGCCCTAATGACTCCCTCCTTGCTCTCATTTATGCCCCTTAAAATCTAATTTCACTGCAGACATGCTCCTTTATCATGTTGACATAACTCAAGGGACTGTTTCAGCAAGATTGGAGTTGTTGCTTATTGCCTATCTGCCCAATTTTCTTTCTCTTCTTCTGTGTTTGCTTAAGACAATATTTTAGTACTACTGCCAATAAAAAAGATGGCAATAATTGAAATAGTAATTTTTATTGTGTTTTACTCAGTGTCATTGTGTTTAAATTGTATTTTATTTTACAGATTCTAGCTGGTAGAAATATTTTGTTTTGGTTTGTCTGTTTACTTGAATGTAGTAAAAGAGTAAGAATTAAGATATTAATAAAATTTCAAATTTTAAGAGGAAAACAGAAAAAATCAGAACACATAAAAGGTTAAAATAACCCCTCATCTTATATTGGTTGTGTTGTTCTTGAATAACAGTATGAATGTCAAATACTAAATCACAGCAGCTTTCAAAAATGCAGTTGTTGCCTTACATTTAGTACCTGGATAAGAAGTGTGTAGTATTTTCAGTTAAAGTCTAAGAGTCAGAACTGACATGAAAAAACTGACACAGTTGATGTGAAAAGAGTCAAATGTAAAAAACACCATGCAGGCATTCCCTTTTTGTGTCTGACCTGAGCAACACCGATTTATGATGTGGAAAGAGGAAATGCTTGCACACGTGATCCCTGAGAGGGATATCCACCATCCCTTGTATCCAGGCCCAGCCTCTCTCACCCCAGGGTCAATTCTTTGGGGCCATAAAATTTAACAACCATGGGAACTTCCTTTATCCACCGAGTTTCTCTGCAGCAACAAGTGGCTCTCCTCTGACCACTGAGCCATGTCCAGCAACTTCATCCCTTAAAAGGGCCTGATCATGAAAACAGGGGACTTTTATGTCTTAATTTCTGGAACATTTCCAGAAGAAAGCAAAGGGCGATGACTGCCCTCTACCTCATCCTGGTCCTCTCTCTATGAAGTTCATCAGCCGAGGAGGAATGTGTTCTTTTAGATGGACAGCAATTGGTGGGGGTTTCTGTGTAAATAACTTCATGGCAGCCAGCCAGCCACACTATCCGGCCCCAGTGCCAGTGGGCAGACCACTGCAGTACTGAGAGGGAATGAACAAACTAAGTTTTGAAACAGTGCAGTAACTACTGCACATTCTTATATAAAGTAGAAATAGAAGATCTGCATTTAAAACATATATTTTGAAGCAGAGAACCTGGTATCCCTCCTGCTAGATGTCATTGGTATGTGTGTGTGTGCACGCTTGTGCATGTTTAATTGTTTATGCACACAATCATGTCACAAATTAGAAACCTGCTTTATTACCCCTCCAAGTCATTCTGCAAATGACTGGGTGTTGAATTATGGGTAGCCACCTCACCACCACCCCCCCCCCCCCCCCCCCCTCCCCTTTCCCTCTTTTTCTCCCTCTCCCTCTCTCTTCCTCCCTCCCCGTCTCTCTCCCTCTCCCCCTCTCTCCCTCCCTCCCTCTCTTTCCCTCCAGCCCTCTCTCTCTCTTTCGCTATCTCTCACCCTCCCTACCCCCACCCCCTCCCTCCCTCTCTCTCTCTTTTGCTCTCCCTCCCTCCCTCTGTCTCTTTCTCTCTCCCTCCCTCTGTCTCTCTCTTTCATTATCATTGGTCACATTCCATCAGTTCTCACTGAGCACTGAGGCTTGTGAGTGCTTGGTTGTGGCAATTTCCCTCATCGTTTCTACCCTCTCTCTGTCTCGACCCCATCTTCCCCTTTCACCATTGTCTTCCTGTAACCCTGTTTTTGTCCGCTGATGTCACTCTGCCAGCCTTTTTACTTCAAATATGGTGTGGCCCCTCTCCGCTGTTGTCCCTTTCGGTCTCTTCCAGAATTTAGGATAACTGAATTGTAAATGAATGAAAGGCTGAACTCAATGTAGCAGATGATGGCTCAATTGAATATGCCTCTCAGGAATGCTCCGTTGTGTTGTGGAGTCTTTTGGCTTCAGCCAAGGCCTCAGTCCAGCCCATTTGTGGTGGGTTGAGGTTGGAACACTTTGGTTTGTCCTACAGGGATTCTACCTGCAGGTCCTGGCTGTCTGCTACAGGTCCCAGAACTACCCGTCATCTTCACAAGTTATATTACGAGTGAAGAAAAACCTTTACACTTCATCTCTTCTTTGTAAACACCAACACCAACCGAGTCTAGTAAATAACTGAAAGCAGAGGAAGTTGTACTTGCCCCAGGTTTGGCTACTCAACAAAATATATCCACCTTTAAATGTACAGATAATTCAGTACTGCCACACCCAAGACTGCAACAGCTTCTAGGCATTTTTGACAAGGATTCTTTAAATTAGCCAAACAAGAAGTCTGGGGCACTATTTACATTCTTCTCCATCATTCAAATACCACCAGGGAAGCATATGGTCTCCTAATATGTCTAGACTAAACTTCTTTCTAGCTAGCTAGTGTTCTATTACGTGTTAAGATGGATTTATTCCAACACATGAACTGAATGAAGTTGCTGTTTCTGTAGACAGGGCTGGAAAAAGTGGAATCCATTACCTAAAAGTAAAGGAACATTTAGATAAAGCAATTACAGACATACATTTCCTGCTTTTACCTCAACAAAAAAGACTTCAACTTGGAGGCAAAATATGTTGTTTTGGGGTTTTTTTATGTGAGAGAATTGAATCAGGAGACAATTCTCTTGTTCTCATATGTCTCAAATTCTGAAGTTGAGTGATGGCAGCCCAGTTTACTCTAGCTTTTGGCCATTTAATTTGCAGGTTTCAGCAAATTGTGAATATACATATATTGGGGCCTAACTAGCCTGTTACTTTTAGATGAGGAAGTGACACTCTCTGAAATTTTGAAAGTTATTGGAGAAGACAGCAGTGGACCCACAATAGTGTATCATCGATCCAGCTTGCAGAAACCATTGGCTGGAGGAGGAACAGGGAGAAGAACTGTATTTGTTCAGCTATTGCTTCTAAACAGTCATTCCTGTCTCTGCTCCATCAGGCTCTGAACTGGTTTCTCAGGATTATCTTTATACAGCTGTAAAGTGCCTTTCCGCCAGAGTCGTGTCATGCTGACTACAGAGTTAAGGCTTTGTAGCAACAGAGCTGCAGTTTTAAACCAAGTTATGAAAAATTCACATTCACGTCACGCTGTGATTGTTCAGCTGTGCAGAGGGATTGTACTTCTCTCACTAGCTCTCTTTTTTTATTATTTACATTTGTACAACAATTTGTGACACTTTTCATATGAACAACAAGGTGTAACACTTTGGACGTCTTCCTGGAGAGACAGTCTAAAAATATGAACCGTTATATTTATATAACATTTATATCATGTCATCCTCCTCTCTATCACAGCCAGCTCTTCATTTTGCCCTCCAGTGCGGCTGTTCTGAAAGACGATAGATTTGATTATATGAGGTTTGGTAACTGAGGCATCAATCAGGCTGCTTGACCTCCGAGACTCTGCTTGTACTGAAACAGGAAGTAGTTTGATTTGCCTTTCAGTGGAAAAACAAACATTTGTAAGGAAGTGCTTGATGAGGAGTTTCAGATTTAAATCACATTGGCTAAAAACTATATAGATATCAATGATAATAATTATTATGTTCATTCACTCATCTCACATACAGGCAATTTTCACCAACAGAGTGAACTTTCTACTGGTCCTACTAGGGTAGGAAAAGAGGTGTGTGTGTGTCTTTTTCAGTCTGTCTCCATCTTTTCCCAAACTCCTCTTTGAATAAGCTCACTGGAGATCTGCCCGAACTCCAACCAAATAATCCTGCTTCTGTGCCAGTGGTAGAGTGTTGGGAGACGATGGAGGAGAGGAGGTGGATAGAAAGAAGAGGGAGACCATGAGGAGAAAAGAGAAGGACATACTGTAAAAAGAGTGAAAATGAGAATTGGGTGAACATTGAGAATTAAGCAGTCATAATCACAGTTTTTTGCAAAATAGTATGAACCACAGATTCAGGTGCCCAAACAAGAGAACTCTACCCTTCTGATGTTGCCATGCCATCCTCTTTCTCCTCACAGCAACTTTTTTTTCTGGCAGGGACTCTGAAACTAAAGGTTTTTGTACCTTGTATCCTAGCAATGAGGGTGGATTGTATAGTGGGACAGAGTGTGTGGCACTGAAAGCCCACTTCGACCAACACTACTGGACTTGGCTTCTTCTGAGGGCTTTTTTTAAAGAATAAGAATGAATGTAGCCTGTCAGGCATAGGATTGACAGAAATTTCAACAGGAGTGAGCTTCCCATGACTTGGAGTGAACTGCAGTGATGCAAAAAATACATGTTTGAACTTCAGTCTGTGTTTGTAGCAAACACACAGGCTTGTGGGTGGCACAATAATGTCCTTGCAGATTAGTTTTGTTATCCGTGCATTTGTTGCCCTAACTCTCCCTGGGTGCATGTCTAAGTATAGAGTGTAATCATGTGTCTTCATTTTTCTTTGTGTTACAGGTTGCATCCAGAAGGATGTGTTTTTAACCCCATGCTGTTGGGAGGTCAAGAGGTGACATGCCTCTGTAAAACACCAGTGGAAACAAATGGTGAGGAGCCAATGTCTCAGGTAGTTTATTATGCTCAAGAAGTCCTCCTTAGGCTGCTTTAATCAAATGCCACATGATATAGTCATTTTATGAATAGAACATAAACATCTTCTTTTCTAAGAACAATTTTATTAGTTCTGCTTACATGGTTAATCTGCACAAACAGCAGACAACCCATTAAGTGATAATGGTCAAAAGTGCATCAGATCAATTTGCTTGGCCCATTTCAGTTTGCTTGGCCCACTTACAGTGCAATACAGGAACTGTACACGACCCATGAAATACAGGAACTGTATACCATACACGACGCGTGGCCCGTTGCTGCATGTCATATCTCTCTCGAAAGCTGATATTTGGTACTCTAATGTCATATCCTTCATTTCATTTCAAATTGAATGTGCTGAAATGTAGGGCCCAAAGAATACAAAACGAACATAACACATCTGAAATCAGTTAGCAAGGCCCTTACATACTTAATTAAAAAAAAAGAATGTAAGGGTTTCTGTAACAAGATGTCTGATCAGGGAATCACATGGGACCGCTGAACATAATGGCTGTGTAGAAACGTTGCTCCACACAAACCCTTGAATTTATTCAATAATAAGTGTTACTAATATATACGTAAATAACACTACAAGTGAGTACATATTAGTTTACTGGCCCATGACAACTGCGAGTAGTTCAAAATCCAGGTCTGTGAAGCAAGGTGCTAGCTATGCCTACATAGCAAGTGGAACCAAGGACTCTGGTGGAGCTTCGTCCAAGCCACTGGCAAAAGAGTTGCAAGCTGAACTTGCCATGGTTCAGCTGGGGTTTACGAAATTTCAGGCAGCACTTCAGAGGGCTATGGAGGAAATGGCTCGATTTAGTGGCACCTTATCAACCCTGCAAGCAGATGTGACCAGTGTCAAGACTACTCAGGGTAAAATGAAAACTGATGCTGCAGCTGTTTTTCAGTGACTCAACAAGGCTGAAGACCGGATATTTGAATTGGAAGACGAGAACAGGCGTTTGAGCTGGTTGAGTCATGTGCTGAAGAGTCCTTAGAGCTACGTTAGATGGTGACTGACATGGCTAACAGAGAAAGGCGCCTCAATGTACAACTCTTTGGACTGAAACAAAAAAATTAAAGTCAGCTCAAACTTCGTGAGCACGTGAGGCATTTCTTCTCTAAGGCCCTGAAAGTGGATTTAGCTGACTCGGAGTTGCAAATGGTGCACCAATCCTCGTAAAAGTACCAGTAGAAAATATGCTGCCTCGCTCATTCATCATCTGCTTTCATAGCTTCTTGGAAAAGGAACGCGTTTTGGCAGCAGTAAGGGCAAAGGCTCTTGAAGGTGGAGGGATACATTGGAACGACTCCAAAATCTCTGCTTTCTTTTATCTGCCACCTCCTTTGTGATGTCAGGAAACACAGTTTACTGAAGTAAGGAAAAAACTACATGATCTGGACGTTCATGGCATATCCCATTGTGCTTCATTTTACTTAGAAAGGGGAAAAAGTGAGCTTTGTGGATCCTCAAAGGGCAATGGAGCTGCTGGTTGAAACAATGTCACAGTCAGGCTAGGTCAGGGGTCGGCAACCCGCGGCTCCGGAGCCGCATGTGGCTCTTTCATCCCTCTGCTGCGGCTCCCTGTGGCTTTAGAAAATAAATAATGAGTATTTAATTTAAATTTATTTTATTATAGTTTGTTAGTTTTTTAAATGTAATTCTAAATTTGAAGATTATGGTGATCTTGTAACATTAAAATAAAACGTGTTTAATTTTTTGTTGCTCAGAATATGCGTCACAACCGCCGATGTGTGACACCCGCCGGCACACGATTTATTGAGATTTTCGACCCCCGGTAATTTCGTTTTCTCTGTAGCAGTTCATTGATTTCATAAATGTAACACACTTTTTTATACATAGCATAAAGGTAAAAACAATATATATAGTGTTATCTTCATTTTAGATGTCAAAAGGGTTTTGTGGCTCCCGGTGTTTTCTTTTCTGTGGGAAACGGGTCCAAATGGCTCTTTGAGTGTTTAAGGTTGCCGACCCCTGGGCTAGGTCAACGGAGGCTAATCCCAATTGAAGGTAGACTGAATGGCAGTAGCTTGCTTTTTTTTTTTTTCTTCGAGCATTGGGCCTACTGAGGCACATGTGAAGCTGAAGAGACAAATGACAGAAATGTGTGTTTTCCTATGGACTGGGCTTTTTTGAGTTAAAAGTGTGCGCTGTTTGGGGCAGCCCGATGGCAGAGTGGTTAGGGCGCATACCACATGAGCTGATGCTCTCAACCGGTTGCCGGTTCGACTCCCTTCTTGCGTGTCATTCCCCCTCTTTCTCTGCCCCTTTCCAGTCACTCTCTACTGTCCTGTCAAATAAAAGTGCAAAAAGAAAAAAGAAGCCCCCAAAAAAAGTGTGCACTGTTATATGTGCAAGTTGCCTAGGCTACAGATGAGACCAGTGCAATGTGAGCTAATTTAATTTAATTTGCATTTATTTTCAAATTTTTGTGCTTATAAGGGCAGCAATTTTTTTCTTCTTTTGAAATTACTGACATGTAATGGCATGTTATTGAGGAGGTCAGTGTTAAGTTTTGAAAAATTGGTGGTAGTCTGTTACATGGGGGTGACATGTATTCTAGAGGGGGGTGGGGCGGATTCTTGAGGTGGTTGTTGCGCCTTATGGACCATGTATGGGTTAGGCAGGTATTTCATAACTCATACAGTAGTAAAAAGAATGGGGTAGCGATACTGGTGTACAAGAAATTAAATTTTGTTGTACATAATCTAAATAAGGATGATGAGGGCAGGATGATTTGTATACATGCGGCCCCAGATGGAGTAAAAATAAATGTGTTATGTGTATGCTCCAAATAAAGATGATAGTAATTTATTTCATATGGTTAATAAGACGATGGGGTAACTTGAGGAAGCTTGGACCGTGATTGCAGGGGACTTCAATCAGGTACAAGATGCCCATTTGGATCCAACAACACATAATAAAAATGTGCCAAGAGATAGATTAGCCATACAGTTGATGATATGGAGGGTGGCCAATCCCAGAAAAAAAGATTACACATACTTTTCGCATATGCATATATCATGCTCAAGGATTGATTACTTTTTGGTTTCGAGAAAAATGACTGAGATAGGAGCTGATTGTAAGATTGGGGTTATGGCTTTGTCTTACCATGCTCCGGTAGAGCTAACGGTAGTGCTTAAATCAAGTGGATAAGGACTTTTTTGATCGAAATGTGGGCTCAACAGAGAGGCTGGGAATTGTGTGGGAAGCTTCAAAGGCATATATGAGGGGGCATGTTATATCACAATCTAGTTACCTGAAAAAAGTTGCCAATTAGAGGATTAAGGATCTAGAGTCTCAGATTAAAAATAAGGAAATAGAGTTATCACAACACTATAGTGTACATAGGCTTAAAGAAATCTGTAACTTGAAAGCCCAATGAGACATATAATAAGAAAGCAGAATATGCCCTCTTTCAGTTAAATACAAACTTTTACGAAAGTGGAGGGAAAGCTGGCAAGCTGTTGGCGACACAATTAAAACGCAAAGATGCCAGCTTCTTAATTCCAGCTATTAATAATAACAAGGGGGAGGTGTTAACAAACATTGTTGAAATCAACATTGTATTCAAGAGTTTTTATGATCATTTCTATAGGTCAGAAGTGTTGAGTCTGAGGTTATGGCAGTTATATTGTCCATGAAATTGTAAGTAACCTGGCCTGGATGGATTTCCAGTAGGATACTATAAGATGAACATTGATTTATTGGCACCTATTCTGACCAAGGTGTACAAAGAGGCACTGGTGTTGGGGCATATTCAATGATACAGTAATAACTGTGTTATTAAAAAAAGGCAAGAACTCTTATGAGCCAAGCAGCTATAGGCCAATTCGTTTGGATAATGTTGATTGTAAGATATTAACAAAGGTGTTAGCAATGAGACTGGAAAAAGTTCTACCACAAGTTATCAATAAGGACCAAGTAGGTTTCATTAAAGGTAGATCTTCAGCTGACAACCTTAGGCACCTACTTCATCTTATGAAGTTAAATCATAAGGTAGACATTCCAGTTGCTGCTTTCTACCTTGATGCCATGAAAGCATTTGATAGGGTAGAGTGGGGGTATTTGACATATACTTTGCAGGCCTTTGCAGGTTTGGAGAAGGATTTATAAAATGGGTAAGGGTCCTATACTCAGCTCTGCGGGCAGCTTTTAACAGCATTATGTTCCCCTTCTTTCTTTTGGGTAATGGGACTAGGCAGGATGATCCTATGTTTGACCTTGTCTGTGGAACCACTGGCAATTTCTACCAGAGAGGATTCAAGAATTAGTGGTGTGCTGGCAGCGGGTCAGACACATAAACTATTTTTATATGTGGATGACATTTTGTAGGTATTTTCAGACCCAGCCATTTCTATACTAGGTGTCAAGGACATTATTGAGAATTTCTCAGAAATATCAGGTTACAAAATTAACTAGCAAAAATCGGAGGTAATGCCCATCTCAGTGGGTTTCTTCCATGCTCATATTGAAACATTTCCATTAACATGGATACCATCAAGAATGAAATATTTGGGTATAAGGTTAACCACAGACTTTCAGGAGATTGTGCAAATTAATATAAATCCAGTGCTTCAAAATGTTAAGACCAGTTTTGCCAAATGGAAGTTGTTAAAATTTATCTCTGTGGGGAAGAATAAACACTGTCAAAATGATGGTCTCTTCAAAAATTAACTATATCTCTATGATGATTTCTATGAATATTCCTGGGTCATTGATCAAGCAGTACAACTATATAGTAAGGGATAATTTGTGTAATGGGAAGAAGCCCCAAATTAGGTTGAATAATTGTTTACTACAAGGGAAAGAAAGATTATATAGAATTATATAATATAGCTTTTGAAATTGTAAAGCTGGGTAAACACTGGTCAGAGAGCGATTTAAATCTGGGATGGATGGAAGTAGAGAGATCACTGACCTCTCCTTTTAGATATACAGATGCTCTGTCTCAAAAGATATCAAATGCCCAGCCAGAAAGAGATTTTAGTCCTATTCTTCAGCATTCAAGGGATGTTCGTCCATATGGGAAACTCCTGCAGTTGAGATAGGAAAGAGAACAGTCTTCTGGAGGACATGGCATGGTAAAGGAATTGCTACAATCACAGATTTATTTGAGGATGGAGTCTTCTACTCATATCAGAGGCTTCAAAATAATGTGATTTAAATGATAAGGGCGACTTTTGGAAATATCTTCAATTATGCAGTTGTGTATTATCCATGGCATACAATACAGGACAAGCTGAAAGTGTATTGCAAAGGTTCTTGAAACTTCCCAATATTATGCAATCTTCCTCTGTATTTTATAGAATGGCTGCAAATGCTCTATTTGGTAAAAGTGAGAATCTGAGGATAATATGGCAGAAGGATTTAGGAATTGAAATGGAACAAGAGGTTTGGAAAGACATCGTGCATAACACTGGTTGGCCAGTAAGGGATAATAAGAACAAACCTATGCATTATAAAGTAGTTCATAGATATTACTGGACCCCAGTCAGATTTAAGAAGTATGGGTCAATTCAGAGTAATGAGTGCTGGAAATGTAAGAGCTCTTTGGGTACTTTTCTACATCTCATGTGGGACTGTTCACTGGATTCCCCTTCCTGGGTGTGAGTGATTGGGACTATGGAGGAGTGGTTGGAGCAGCCCTTGTCAAGCTCACCTTGCCTCTGCCTTCTTGGGGCTAAAACGGTGTTAACAGCTGGACTTACTAAGGCACATTTGGTGTTGACCCTTGCTGGCTTCCTTAATGCAGCCAAGATTATTCTAAGAAAATGGAAAAGTTCTGTGTTACAGGGACTGGATTGAGCTCATGACAAGTATTGCCTCTTACGAATTGATGCTAGCCAAAAAGAAAAATGCAGTGTCTAAATTCACTGATATGTGGTGTAGCTTCTTGAGATATATTGGGGATGGGGTTCATTAGAGAAGGATGTGAAATAAAAGGCCTTTATGTATGTTGTGAAGTGTGTTGTAGGGAGGGGGAGATGCTGTGATCTGTGCTGCTGTGCTGTTGTTTAGTGTTTTATTTTTACTTGTTTATTTTCATTTTTGTATATTTATATTTTTCAATTGTTTTTGTTTATAGTGGTATTGGTATGCTTTGCTATTTGCAAAATATCTGGAGTACACAATATTGTATTGTTGTATGGTGTGTTATAATAAATGTGAATACCAAAATACTGATCATATCGGGATTTATGTAGTAATTTGTGTGTATGGAAGTTTGTGACATGACAACCCTTTTAGTGGATAGAGGTAATGTTATAACAACCTGTCCTGTCTTCTTTTCTTCAGCTCTACTGTCATGCCTCCGGGGATGGTGCGTCGTCTTTCTGTTTTAGCAGTCCAAACACTGCTGTCTCTCCTGCTGCTAGGAGTTGGCTGGCCCTTCATCTCATTAATAAGTGGCATTGTCCAAGGATCAGACTCCTCCCCCTCTAGTCTTCATCCCACCTTTATGCGGAATGATACTCTCTTTGAGCACTTGGCCCTGCATCCTGATTATAACGTGGGTCGGGTCTATATTGGGGCACGAGATCACCTTTTTCAGTTGGATCAGTTCCTCCAACCTGAACTCCAGGAAGACACTGGACCTGTCATAGACAGTCGGGAGTGCTTACCTCCTGTTACTGAGAACAACTGCCCTCAGGCCAGGGTCACCAGTAACCACAACAAGCTCCTGCTGGTTGATCCTTATTCCATGGAACTTATTACCTGTGGGAGTGTCAACCAAGGAATCTGTCAGAAACGTAGTCTGGATTCTGTGGATATGGTACTTTTCTCCACCAAGAGGCCGGTGGATACCCAATATGTAGCAGCTAACCACCCCAACGTTAGCACTGTTGGGCTTGTGGTTCGGTCACATCCTAACAGGCAGCCAGTACTATTTGTTGGCCGCGGCTACACCAGCAGCCATCCACCTATTTCCACAAGGAACCTCGCCCAGGAACCCATCTTTTCTTATGAGGAGACCGCCAAGTTGGCTGTCGCTGGCCGGCTCTCAGAATATGACCATCATTTTGTGGCCTCATTTGCCCACCATCAGCATGTATACTTCCTCTTCTACAGGCGGGACCTTAAGTCACAGTCGCGTGAGTACCGCACCTACATCTCACGTGTATGTTTGGACGACCAGTCCTATTACTCCTATGTGGAAGTACCCCTGACATGCCGTTCCAGACCAGGAAAAATTTACAACCTGCTGCAAGCTGTCCATCTTGGGATTTCCAAGGATGGTGTAGTCAGTCAGGGCTCAGCTATTCTACTTGGTGTCTTCTCTACTCGGTTGGCTTCATCAACTCGGCCTGGTGAGGACTCGGCCCTTTGCATGTTTAATCTTGAAGATGTGGACCGCAGGATTAACTCCACCAGAGACCTGTGCTACACGCAGATGGGTAGAGAAGCAGGAGTCGAGGCAGCCTACATTGAGTATGAAGTCAAGTCCAACTGTGCCAACCTGCCAGAGGTCAGTTCATCACATTGAATTGAATTGAATGAATTACATGTTTCTGTGTGAACTTGTTATTGGGGCTGTTACCATTTACAAAACTCAAGTGCAACTAGATTAGCACTAACACATAATTTGTTCCAATGGTTTTGAGTGCAAACCATGTTGCCTAATCCTGAACTGTGTTGAAGATTTCTTAGATATTCTGTGACAAGTAACAAGCTCACAAGCGTCTTCAGATTTGTTGTTGTGGTAACCTTACTGTAAGAGAGGGTCTCACAATTGCCTCATCCAATGAATATATGGCAGTTGTTGTGTAAAATAACACCTCTGCTCTTTAGCCCGAGGGCTAAGACTTTATTTCTTAAAGGTGTGTTAGGGTTAGGGTGTATGCTTTTATGTGGTATTTGAATCAAGTTAGGTGGCCATCTCCACTGCGGAAATAAAATACATAAAACTCTGCAGAAATCCCTGATTATCCATTCAACACAACTTGCTAGTTTCTAGGGCTAAGGTTGGTGATTGGAGCCCCTGAGTCCAAGCTCATATTATCAGTTGAGTTGCACACTTTTCATTTGTAGCTGTGTAATTCTACACAGAGTGAGGTAGCAGATATCAGCATGTCAGCTTTTAAACATTTAGTCATCTGATAATGGCCTCACTTCAAAAGTAATTGTAATGGAAATAGCCTGATCCAGTGTGACTTGTTTAAATTGCTTTTTAACTACTTTGTAATCGGCACCTATTGCTTTGCATCCATGGCCACAGCCTACACAGGCTTTGACCCCTAACAAGACCTGCAGGCAGGTTTAAACGAGGTCTAGCACCTGTGGTGATTGGACTCTTATGAAGGGAAATCAAAGCAAATCATATTGCAAGAGCGAAACGATGAGAGATAGGGAGCTGAAAGGAGATTTACAGTGTGTTTATGATGTCAGTTTTCAATTGGATCATTGTGCACAAACAAATCATCCTCCATCTCTGTTCAGTCTTTGCCAGGACAGTCCCTCTGCCCAAGGGAGGGACTCTCATGTGAAGTCTAAGCCATGTGGAACATGTTTTGTGATCAGTATTCAGGACCCCTACCAAACATTAGTAAATTCAACTTTAGCAATATTTTCTTATAATCTTACTCTCTAGTGGTTATTCCTGCCTTGAGTATTTATGGCTGAAAGTCCAGATAATTACAGTCTGCATAGCACTGTGTTATTACAGTGTAATCAAAGGCTTCCAACAGCCAGGCCATTCAGTGATATGCCAGTCTTTAAGCTTCCAAGCCAGGTTGCTAGACTTAACGTAATGACTTCATAACTGTTTCAGTAGTAGTTTGGGGCTATTCTTAGCATACAGTCATCCCTGCTAGTTTTTATCTAATGGCTGGGTTCACTCCATATAGCTTAATCACAACTGACTTATGTCTATATATAACTGTTTGGACACCACAGAGCTATGTTATTACAACAAAGTTTTAAGTTGGACAGTTTTGTACAGTGGTGAAATCAGGTACTGTAGTTAGTTGTCTCAATGATAAAAGGTCAGCAGTACAGGTACATGAGCAGTCTGTTTAAGGTTCTCTGTGTAGTTTAGGATGTCTAGTACTGCTATGGGACTGTTTTTCTGTGAATTTGTCCATTTTTTGTTTATCTCTTGCAAACACACATGCACATGTACGTGCACTAGGATGATGTGATACACAGTCCTATGAATGGTGTCACACCATTTTATTGATCTATAGGTGGCGGTAACACGAGAAATGCTGCAATGCACCAATAAAGGCAGGGAAGAAGACCACAAGTTAGTACATATGGTTGTAACCATGCAAGATTTAAAATATTTGTTTTGTTTTCAAGAAAAATCAACAGGGCCACTTTGAGAGCAGGCCAAAAAAGTTAATTCATTACAGTACATCACTACATGAAATCATTCAGCATAAGTAGCCCTCAGTAGGCAGAGCTCCCAGGTTCATTGCATTTACTTCCTATTGTTAAGATTACCAATAATGAAGGAATTTACCCATTTTCAAATGTCCTCATGAAAAAATGATGTGCCTAGAACAAAAAACAACAACCCTCCCTACTGCCAAACTGTGGAAGCAAAGACAATTTGTCTAAAAGCTGTAAGGCAGAGATTATAGAAATTGCTGGATTCCAGTGATTCCAGTTTGTTCCCAAACCCCAGCCTCTCCACAGTAAATCCTGCTGGGATTTTGTTAGCTGTAATATTTTTGGTGGCTGGCTAACTTACTGAAAAATTAATGATAAATCACTTGAGAGTTTTAAAAGCAGTATAATTACATGTCACATGTAATTTATTGTGTTATTTTAATGATCTAATCTTCATCTCATGACATGTTGTAATCCCCATGCACTGTTTGTTTTATCCCATATCCCCACTATTAGAACACACTGGACGCCTACCCCTGCGGCTCAGACCACACCCCCAGCCCAATGGCCAGCCGAATCGCAGTGGAGGCAGAAACAATATTGGACAGCCCGTCTGCCCGTCTCACTGCTGTGTCCATAAGTGTAAGGGGAGGACATACTATTGCCTTCCTGGGAGACTCCAAAGGAAATCTGCACAAGGTAACATGGTGTCACTGCAGCCTGTCACTGAAGGAGCTACTCAGTGCCGTCAGAGTGTCTTGCATGGGTTGGGAGATTGTCTCCAACAGGGATGATAGCATAGCCACCGTTCTCCTGTCCCCCACTACCTCCATTGGGTCAAGGGGGCATCCCAGAACAGAGCTGACCTTCCTGATCAGTCTCTTCCTGTCAGCAGTGGAGATGCTGCTGCCCCAGCAGACCACACCATGTTGCTGATGACACCACAGAGTCATAAAAGGTCTTCAGGAGAGCGCTCCAAAACACTTGAGTCTCCCTAGCACATACAGCCTGCTCTGTTCTTTTTTGTAGAGTGCATTTGTGTTGTGAGTCCAGTCCAGTTTATTGTTCAAGTGAACATCCAGGTACTTGTAAGAGTCCACGATCTCAATGTACATTTCCTGGATGTTCACTTGTGTGAGTGGAGAGTGTTTGTGCCTGTGGAAGTCCACCGCCAGCTCCTTGGTTTTTCCAGCACTGATTTGAAGGCGGTTCCACTGGCAGCAGTCCACAAAGTCCTGGGTCAGTTCGCTGTACTCCCTGTTGGCCGACAATTGGGGGGTCATGAGAAGAAATGGATTCAGAACTGTCCCCTGCGGGGCTCCTGTACTGCAGACGACCCTGTCAGACACACACTCCTGGGTTTTTTACATAATGCGCTCAGTTACATAATGCGTTGGTTGGATAATGTTGAAAGCACCAGGGGAAATCAAACATGATTCTCACAATGCTCCCAGCCTTTTACAGGTGAGAGAGGGATTTGCTCCATTTACCACTGGTACCAATGTTGCCTTTACTCTCCAAATCTTTTCTAGTTCCTCTTTAAGCCCTTGGTATTTCTCAAGCTTCTCGTTTTCCTTCTTGATGTTGTTGTCGCTTTAGATTGCTACATCTATCACCACTGCCTTCTTCTGTATTTTGTTGACCAACATGATGTCTGGTTGGTAAGCCATCACCAGTTTGTTAGTCTGGATCTGTAAGGCCCACAGGATCTTAGCTCGGTCATTCTCAACCACCTTAGGAAGTTGCTTCTATTTTGACCTTGAGACTTCCAGTCCATACTCGATGCAGATGTTCCTGTACACTATGCCAGCTACTTGGTTATGACATTCAATGTACGCTGTTTCTGCCTGCACTCCCACCCTGCTGTTATGTGCTGAACTGTCTCAGGAGCATTTTTCCGCAGCCTGCACCTGGGGTCCTCACTGGTGTGGTAGACCCAGGCCTCTATTAAGCTTGTACTGAGTGTCTGTTCTTGTGCTGCCATGATAAGTGTTTCTGTGCTGTCTTTCAGTCCAGCTTTCTCTGCCACTGGTAGGATTTCTTGATATCAGCCACTTCTTCTATCTGTCGGTGGTACATGCCGTGTAGGGGCTTGTCCCTCCATGATGGTTGATCCTCCTCTCCATCATCATCCTCGGGTTTCTGCTGCCTTAGGTATTCACTTAGCAGTTCACCTCTGGAGGCCATCTTCCTGATGTACTCCTGGATCTTAGTTGCTTCATCCTGGACAGTGGTCCTTACACTCACTAGTCCTCGGCCTCCCTCGTTCCGCTTAGTGTACAGTCTCAGGGTGCTGGACTTGGGATGAAACCCTCCATACATTGTGAGGAGCTTCCTTGTCTTGATTTTGGTGGCCTCTATCTCCTCCTTTGGCCAGCTTATTATATCAGCGGGGTATCTGATGACTGGCAGGATGTACATGTTGATGGCTCAGATCTTGTTCTTCCCATTTGGCTGGCTTTTCAGGATCTGCCTTACTCTGTGTAGCTATTTGGCTGTGGCTGACTTCCTTGTAGCCTCCTCATGGTTTCCATTTGCCTGTGGGACCCCAAGGTATTTGTAGCTGTCCTGAACATCTGCAATGTTGTCTTCTGGTAGTTCAAGTCCCTCGGTTCTGAACAATTTCCCTTACAACCTGCGGCTCCGGAGCTGCAGGTTGTGGCTCTTTCATCCCTCTGCTGCGGCTCACTGTGGCTTTGGAAAATAAATAATGAGTATTTAATTTTAATTTATTTTATTTTAGTTCGTTAGTATTTTAAATGTTATTCTAAATTTGAAGATTATGGTGATCTTGTAACATTAAAATAAAAATGTGTTTAATTTTTTGTTGCTCAAAATATGCATCACAACCACTGATGTGTGACACCCGCCGGCACGCGATTTATTGAGCTTTTCGACCCCCGGTAGGTCAACCATGGATAAATCCAAGAAAAGAAAAGTTTTTGAAGAAAACAGAACGTTTGCTGCTATGTGGACAGATTCATTTGCTTTCACTGCTGACGAGGAGAACTCAAATAGACACTGAGTATTTTATTTGAAAGTTACCTTCAACCAAGCATCTTTTTTTTCGGAGTTCAAAATGTTTTTGTTGCATGCAGAAATAAAATTGTGTTTTCTCTGTAGCAGTTCATTGATTTCATAAATGCAACACACTATAGTTTTTTTATACATAGCATAAAGTTAAAAAATGATATTTACAGTGTTATCTTCATTTTGGATGTCAAAAGGGTTTTGTGGTTCCCGGTGTTTTCTTTTCTGTGGGAAACGGGTCCAAATGGCTCTTTGAGGGTTTAAGGTTGCCGACCCCTGCTATAGACCCCGGTGATGTGGATCAATGAGTCAATGTCTTGCTCATCCCTGTCATACAGCTTGATGTCATCCATGTAGAGGAAGTGACTGACAGTTGCTCCACTTCGAAACCGGTATCTGTAGCCACTCTTTGTGATGATCTGGCTGAGGGGGTTCAGGCCTATGCAGAACAGCAGTGGAGATAGTGCATCACCTTGGTATATGCCGCACTTGATGGTGCAACTGACTTGTGCAATTGGCTTTGAGTTGGCCTCTAGAGTTTTTTTTCACAGGCCCACTTAGTTCTTGATGAAGGCTCTTAGTGTCCTGTTGATGTTATAAATTTCCAAGCATTGCAGTATCCATGTGTGTGGCACTGAGTCGTAGGCTTTCTTGTAGTCAGTCCAGGCAGTACACAGGTTGGTCTGCCTGGTCTTTCAGTCTTGAGTGACTGCTCTATCGACCAGTAACTGGTTCTTGGCTCCCCTGGTATTGCAACCAATTCCTTTCAGGCCCCCGCTCATGTACTGGGCCATGTGCCCACTCATCTTAGCCACTATGATGCCTGATATATATATATACATATATATATATATATATATATATATTGCTTATATTTCTTTTTTTGAAATATATGTGATTCATTTATAAAGGTGAACATACTGAATCATGTCCAACATGCACACAAAAGTCTAACATATACATATATATATATATATATATATATATATATATATATATATATATATATATATATATATATGTATATGTATATATATATATGTATATATATACATATATACACACACACACACACACACACACACACACACACACATATATATATGTGTGTGTGTGTGTGTGTGTGTGTGTATATGTATATATATATATATATATATATATATATATATATATGTGTGTGTGTGTGTGTGTGTGTGTATATGTATATATATATATATATATATATATATATATATATATATACACACACATACATATACATATATATGTATGTATGTGTGTGTGTGTGTGTGTGTGTGTATATATATGTATATGTTAGACTTTTGTGTACATGTTGGACATGATTCAGTATGTTCACCTTTATAAATGAATCACATATATTTCAATTTTTTAATAAACAACCCAAAAAGAAATATAAGCAATGAGGTAAAGCTCCATCCAGTGTTAACCAATATGACAAAAATATTTGGTAATTATGGTAGCGAGTAGCTTTTGCACAATATTCCTACATAGTAAGTGGTCAATTCTAACTTCTAACAGAAGCTCATTCTACTGTAAAGGGGGTGGCACTCATCAGAAACGTCTGTACTTTTCTGTCACATAAAGCGCCACTGCAGTGTCACACTCATTGTCACAGTTGAAGGCAATAGCAAGTGTCTGTTACTGAATGGAAGATGTCAACTGTTCATATGTTTGAAAGTAGCTATTCAGGACAGATTGTGGAGGATTTGATCCCAGAAGTATTTATTCTACATATATTTATTTTAGTTATTAATAACATTAAACGCTCAAATATACTAAAAGACAGTTTTGCAGGGAAGTTTTGTGGAGGCCACTTTATATCAGGATCTTTCCTACATCTAATTAGCTCTTTGTGTAATTTTTTGCTGGACTGCAACAGTGGAAACAGACCTACACACAGGAATGTATCTTGGCTGAGTGACTGACTTAGGCTACATCCACCCTACTACGTTTTAGGTTTAAAAGCCCATTACTTTTGCTACATTTACTCCTGGCCTCCACACATATTCTGCAGTTTTCCAGCCCCAAAGAGAAAATCCACAGAGAAGTTTGGAAAAGCTGCTGACCCCGTTTTAGTTTGAAAACTCCAGGGTTGCAATGTAGTCTGGACGGGCAAAAACAGAGACCTTTGGAAACGATGGTGTATGGTACATGCACGGTTGCTCCCTGTTTAGGTCTTATCATTCACAACTACCAGTGGTGAATACAGCATGGATAATCAGTTACAAGCATTACTGAAGTTGTCTTTGCTAGCAGCAGTTGTGTAGTTAAATTCTGTATTGAATGTACAGAAAGGGCAGCCTTTAAGCAGGTCTCTTATCATGGAAAAATGTCCTAGATCCAAATCAGTCAGGTTTCAAGAGTGGCCCCCCCACCAAAACAGCCTTGTTGTGTGTGACAGAAGCCCTAAGAGCAGCCAGAGCTGCAGGTCAGTCCTCAGTTCATATCTTGCAGAATCCCTCAGCAGTGTTTGATACGGTGAACCACTGCATCTTGTTATCTGTCATCTATGACATGGATTAGGCAATCTTAGGCAAAGCTCTTTCTTCGTTTGAATCCTATCTCACTGGGCACTCCTTCATTGTGTCATAGCAAGGGAAAATTTCAGCCCATTCCCTCCCCACTGGAGTGCCACTAGGATTGGTTCTGGAACCTCTACTCTTTGCAATATATACACCACCTCCTTGGATCCAATTATCCACTTTCATGGCTTCTCATATTACTGCTCTGCTGCTGACACTCAGCTATAACTGTTGTTCCCACCAGACGACCCCATTGTCTATGTGCGGATCTCAGCCTGTCTCTGTGACATGTCTCTGTGACATGGATAAACGAACGCCACCTTCAACGAAACTTCTCTAAGACTGAACTCCCCAATCAATCTCTTCATTGTGATATTAATATCAAAATTGCCTCTTCATCCCTTACCCCAACTAAGATTGCCATGTGCCATGTTGATGATCAATTATCCTTCTCTGACAATGTTGCATCCATCTCCCAGTCATGCCACTTTGCTCTACACATCACATCAATACGTCACCCAGCTCTTGGTCCAGGCCATGGTTATCTATTGTTCATCTACTGCAGTGCTCTTCTGGCTGGCCTTTCTTTGTGCACAGTGAATCCCTTACAGATAGTCCAGAATGCAGAAGCCCATCTGGTCTTCAATCAGCCCGAAATGTCACTCCACTACTCATCAACCTACACTTGCTACCCATGGCTGCCTAAATCAAATTCAAGGCATTAATACTTGCCTTTAGAGTGACTTCTGGGTGTGCACCCATATACTTGAACCAAATAATTCAGCCTTGTGCTCCTTCTCTGCCACTACATTCCTCCAAGGAATTTTATCTGGCAATGTCATCCCTCTCAATCTTAATTTAACTAAATACATGAATAAGCTACTGGATAATTGTGAATTTCCCTGTAGGGAAAATAGAGTATTTCTTTTCTTGTCTTTTTTTTTTTTTTTTTTTCATTAGACAATCTCAGTCTACGCTGTTCTCATCTGTGGTGGAATAAGCTTCCAAATTCTATCAGAGCAGGGATGTCCCACTCTATCTTGAAGAGTCTCTTGAAAATCAGCTCCTCCGAGAGCACCTCCTTGCCTAACAAAAACCTGTTTGGTGTACTTCCTTATACAATCTCCTTACACTTATTAACTTATTAATACTAACATCAAGGTTTCCCACTGCACTGGAGTTTACTGATGTCCCTCACTTGTAAGTCAGTTTGGATAAAAGCATCTGCCAAATGAGAAAATGCAATGTAAATGTATCCAAATCACACAAAACTGTGATGGGCTGTATAAAATTTGGTGCATATTGGCCACTAGGTGCTAATGGCTCAGGGGGATCACACCTTGTTGACCCCGCATGAAGGTTTAGTTATTATTTATTTTCTATCTATTTAGGATATTTTATTTCAAATTCCATGTCAGATGTCTGAATATTCTTAAGAACAAAAAAAATAATTGCTCTTTGAAAGGAAGTACTTATGTTTATTATATATATGTATATTATCATTATATTAGTGGCATAAAATGTTTTTGGCAATAATATGACAACGATATCATTCATTAAATTAAATTTTTTTTTTTTTTTTTTTAAATTAAATTTTTTTTGGGATAAGTTGTCAATATACAATATATATATATATATATATATATATATATATATATATATATATATAGTTATGGTGCCAGGTCTAATCAGAGTTCATTCTTCACCTTGGAAATAAAAGGAAATAGAAGTTTTCTTTTTTTTTTCAGGTAGTGTTCTGGGCAGTGCCTTTAATGTGATAGGGACACTGAGAGAGTGACAGGAAAATTGTGGGAGGGAAAGGGTATGAAAAAGGGCCCAGGCTGAATTTGAACCGGGGCTGCTGTGGTAAGGATTGACCATAAGTGATATGCACTCATAAGTTCATAAGTTGTTTTTTGTTGTGGAGCTGTCAGTTACATAACATTGTCAAATAAAATTCTTATTATTGCCTGTGTAGTTACATCTGTTAAAATATGCCATAATGCTATTATGAAACTGGCAAGAAGAAAAAATAATGAAATTATTTTTACGTTCTTATTTAAAAAAAAGACCTTAACAGAAGGATGCTTTGAAGAGATTCACATTTTCATTTGCAGCTAAGTGCGTGTTTATTTTCAGCTTTTTAATTGATACATAATCACTGTGAACATTTCCTCAGGTGTTCCTTGGGCCAAACGGTGAGGTGGAGGAGTACTCTGTCATCTCCATTCAGCAGAACGCAGCCATCAGCGCAGACCTCATCCTCGACCAGAAGGAGGAACATCTCTTCATCATGACCCATAATATGGTACATCTACAAACAGACACATGCAAAACATACAATAAATGAATTTGTGTCACATTTTATGGTTTTCTTTTTAGATGCCCCCTCCTGCATCATAGTAATACAGCTAAAGAGAAATGATATTACTTCTGCCCCAGTTCTCCCTCTTCCAATGGGGTCATCTGTAGTTATGATTATTCTAATGACCATATTTTCATTTTTCATTGTTCCACTGAAGAAAATGGGCCACCTATTCTCTATAATCTGATTTTTGGGAGCTTAGTGTAGATGGCTTGCACGACTGAACACGATTGTGTTTTCCTGGTTCTAGCTGCAGAAGAGGCCAGTGGCTGAATGCCAGCAGCACCCAGACTGCCACTCCTGCCTGCTGGCCCATGACCCCTACTGCGGCTGGTGTGTCCTGGAAGGAAGGTGAGATAAACATCAGCAGTAAACTCCAGCCCTGGGTGTGTTGTAATCTAGCAAAAAGATTATTTACCACTTGTGTGTGAATTAAGTCATCCAGTTAAAATTAAACTATAACAATTTTCATAATCGTCATTTGTCAAGATAAAATCTGAAACATTGGCAGATTGTAGCAGTCATCTGTTAGGATTTCTTCTTTTTTTTCTCAGTTTTGTATCAGATTCTTTTGAATGTTTAGATTTATTGTTGATCAGACAAAATGAGTGATATGAAGACATCACCTTTAGCTCAGCTGTGACATGATCAGTAGTCTGTATTTGGTTTTTTTTACATTGTTCACCTCTCTTTCACTTAAAAAAAATATATAAAAAATATAATTTTCTCAATTGTTGGAGGAAGAAAATATTCAACTTTCATCAATTACCTAATCTCGCTTTAAGTGACAAATGCAGTGAATGGTCTGTAGACTGAACACCACAGCAACATGTCCTCAGACCAAGCAAACCCCCTGAGTGTGTTAAAATAAATTAGGGGGCTTTTGATGCGGATGAAGAATGATCCATTTTCATCTCATCTTATATCATAAGATTTATTACAGGCAGCATCGAGTGCATGTTAGTCTGCTGTTGCTTATTTGTTTATTTATATAGATTACATGATACTATATAAATTGGTTTTTCATGATGCAAAATGTTTGTGTCATTTAGATTCACACATGTCTAGTTACTGAAGTGAAAACGTTCAGTGCCAACTTGTAGTGAACTATGAGCAGACACCCTTGTTTGCTCCAGTGGAACTATGTTTGAGTCTAATGAAAGAAATCTACCTCTCTGTCCCATCTGTGCATCCTCTCTCTCCTTTCTGCCTCACCACCTGGCCTCCCACCTCCCTCTCAGTCTCTCTCCCTCTTCTCTGTCTATGTTTACAGCTGTTTTTCATTTTCTACTAGCTTTCCTGGTTTTATAACAGACATTTTCTCACATATACTCTTTCTTCAAATCATTTTGTTTTTGCTGTCTATAGCATATTTTTTGTAACTTGTTTCACACTTTCCTAACATAAAATACTGTATTCAAGTTCCAGTTTTACAAGTTTATGATTTGTGGATTTGTAATATATACTGATGGCGATTTTCATGGCTTAATTTGATTGTTATTGTTATATGACACGCATAGAGTGACATGCATAGAGAATGACAGCCTGACTGCTTTATATTAATGGTACAGCCTTGTGTTTTCCCTGCAGGTGTGTGTTGCAGTCAGAGTGTGCTCGTGGGAACCAGCCTGGTCAGTGGCTGTGGAGCTTCGACATGGAGCAGCAGTGTCTGACTGTCCAGGACCTCAGCCCCTCCAACATCAGCAGGGAGGAGAGCATGATGGTAAGTCTGCTAGACATAAACTCCAGCGGCAAAGGAGCAAAACAAATCTATTGATGTACCTGTGCATCACCCTGAAGATAATCTGAGGGAGAATGAGGATCTTTCTTTGCAGATTCTGTTTACATAATGGATATGTGAGTTTTTTGAAGAGAGCATAAGTGAATTATTGTGTTGCTCACAGCTCTACAATAAAATAAGATTTTATCCTGTTGAAATAGAAAAATATTTTCGGATCATTATGAATTATGTACACCTGTTTATTCATTCAAATATCCAATCACCCAATCACGTGGCAGCAGTACAGTACATAAAATCATACAGACACAGGTCTGATTAATGTTCACATCAAACCTCAGAATGGGGAAAAATGTGACCACTGTGACTTTGAAAGTAGCTGATTGTTAGTGTCAGGTGGATGGTTTGAATATTTCTGAAACTGCTGATCTCCTGAGCTTTTTATGCCTCCGCACCAGCGACAGCCAGGGATGGTGGCATATTGTTTTCAGGTTGTCTAGGTCAAGGTCAGTGTGACCTCACAAAACATGATTTTGGCCTTGTGAACACAATACCTCAAGAACTCGTCAAGGGAATCCCTTCAAACATGGCACAAATGTCCACTTGGACTCAAGGATAAACTGATTAGACTTAGGTGGTGAAAGGTCAATGTCACAGTGACCTCACAAAACATGGTTTTGGCCTTGTGAACATGTTATCTCTGTAATGCCTTGAGGGAATTTCTTTAAATTTGGCACAAATGTCCACTTGGACTCAAGGATGAACTGATTAGATTTTGGTGGTCAAAGGTCAAGGTGAATGTGACCTCACATAACACTTTTATCCATTAGTCAAGACTTAACAAAGCAATTATGACAAAATTCCACACAAATGGTTATTATTTTATATGATTCTGGATAAACATGGACATAATCTGAAACTTTTGTGAGTTGTGGAGGCATACAACAACAGTACAATAATACACAACATAGCAATCAAGCATGGTTGAATGCAACAGCCTATCTGAGTATCGTTGCTGTCCATAACTATATGGTCACACCTTACCATCTTCTATTGGCTACTTCCAGGAGGATAACCCTCCAAAGCAAAAGTCCTCTTCAACTCATTTCATGAACAGTTCAGTGAACTTCAGTTGCCTCCCCAGTTTCCTGACCTTAATCCAGTAGAACACCTTTGTGGTGTGCTAGATTGGGAGATTTTTTTTTTATGAATGTGCAACTGGCAAATCTGCAGAAATTCTGAACTTACATCACTGTATAGGTCAGGCTATTTGGACAGTTGACATCTTAGAAGTGTGTTGCAGAAAACACCACATTAATGAGCAACACAGGTGGAGCCAAGTTCAAAGTAAAATGAAGTAGCTAGGAGTTTGTTCGGTGTGGTAAATGGTCTCATAGCAGGCAACTCAGGGAAAGCTAGTATTCCAATCAAATTATTCTACATTTACATTTACAAGTAAGTAGATCAGATTTATGTTTCAGACAGGTTAATCACTTACTGTCATTATGACCTTCACAACTGCACAGGTATAGACTTATGCTGTGTTTTCTGTGGAGTAACTCTGCAGCATTCTGGAACTTTGTCCAATTACTCTGTTTCTATTCAGTGTTATCTATTCTCTACCAGTCTGCTGCTTGATGCTGGCTGTCACTCTGGGAGACATTTTAGCATCCATCAATGTGATTTCAATTCGGTTTTAGTCTAATCTGCAAATATCGACCACATTTGGGTTTTTGAAGTCCACATGTACAGTAGCTCTGTCCGAAGTGATCCACCAGTAGTTTGAAACAGTGTTACTATCTCATCTTTTCTCAGGTGTTTCTGTCAGTCCCGGGTCTACCAGTGCTGGAGAAAGATGAATTCTACTCCTGCTTCTTCCAGGACAGCCACAGTCCTGCCACTGTCACCAAAACAGGGGTCAAATGCCAATCACCTGACACCAACGGAGTATCCATGGTGCTTCCAGGACTTGGTGAGTGTGCTTTAACTCCAGAGTTTCTGAAACAAAGCTGATGAAGCAGGAGTTTATTTTCTGGTTCCATTTTCAACTTTGTGATTGGAGGATGTGATTGGAGCATTTTAGCATTCTGTAATGAGATTAATCTTTGTGCATGTGTGTTTTTGTATGTACCGGTATGTGTTTTTCTGTATGTCCAAACATATCCTACATTTATACAATTCAATCTCTCCATTCAGGTTAACCCAATCCATTTTTTCTAAGCCAGTTTGTATAGCAGGGAGTCCTCTGTATTTTAGAGCATAAATCCATTAGCTGTATGGCTTATCCTTTGTGGGTCATGGGGAGGCTGGAGCCAATCCCAGCTGATATTGTGCAAGAGGCAGGGTACACCCTTGACAGGTCAAAGGTTAAAACTTAAAACAAAATATTCCACATAAATCTGTTTCATCTAGTGATTCTATGCTTTGATATGTGCTTTGGTTTTCTTGGTTGGTTGACTTGTTCACATGCTGCAGCTTGTTTGTTAGTAAGTCAGGAAATATGAAAACATAAGATTAACAGGCTTGTAAATAAAAATTGAAGCCTCTACAGATGTCACACTCACCCGAACATTCAAATGTTTTGTGTGCCTCTCAGAAAAACACCTACACCATCTCAGACACACACGCAGACACACACACACACACACACACACACACACACAAATACACAAACACACACATTCATGCTGGTTTCCATGCCTGCATTCCTGAAACTTGCAGCTTGTTGTAGTTCTCAGGGTGCAGGGCTCAGGCAGAATCAGCCTGGGGGTTTACTGAGATTTGGACACACGGGCTGTAATCAAGGATTTAGCTATAGCTTAACTTTACTTAAAGAGATTTTTGTGCCAGCAGTCACTTAATACAAAATGGAGCTGAGGGCCTCGAAGGGCAACTGTTGCCTAAAAACTGAAAATCAGATTCTCACTTGACTGCTGTCTGTTTTACAAAGCTTCTGAAGTCAACTCTGAAGTGGATACAAACACAGATCATAAACTTTTAATTTTAGGTTGTTTGCAAGTCCAAAATATATTCAGACTGGGTCATCCCTATCTTCCAGGAAATGTTTAATATAAAAAGATTGAATTAATAGCAGTTAAGAAAAAATAATAATACAACAGTGATTCTGGGTTCAAGCCTTTTTGCTCTCAACTATAGGAAGCAGCTCAGTTGGCTGTGAGCAGCAACCAATGGGTTTAAGGCTTGACAAAGCCGAGCAAAGTCAAATCAGTTAGTTTAATTCTGTATAAAATAGTCACAACAACCGCACACTTGTTCAATTACAAAGCCTGCAGCATTCCAAATAATGAATAATGAATTTATCTCCAGTTCATCGGATTTGACCGAAACTCGGTGTGTATGTTCAGTAGTTGGCACAGGATGCGTAACAGGATTACTCAAAGACATCTTGCGTTATGAGCAAATATGTGATAATGCCCATTTGCACCCATCAGTATGGTACTTCAGAGTTAGGTTAATACATATGTACTAATACTCATGTTCACCAAATTTGGTGAGATTGTGTCCACCAGTTTTTGAGATACAGTTTTTGTCAGGCCTATTCCCCAACATGACATGAAAATATCTACCAAGATTTATGATGTGTTACCATAACTGACTCTTACCAAAATGAACAATTAAGACTAAAATTTTAACATCTCAGAATTCTCCTTATCATGTACCAATGTGCCGTGCAGCTTCATGCAGCTTTCTTTTCTGTGTTGAGCATGTGTTTGATAGGAGGAGTGTCTCAGAGCCTTGAGCCTACTGTGTGAATGTCTGCACTCTCCTGGGCTGAGGATGGAGGTTGCACAGGGGTTTTATTATGCCTTTGGCTGTCTGGATCAAATTCCCTCACTGTGTTTTGAGGAACATTGTATTCATCCCAGACTTTCTTAAGCAGACATGATAAACCAGGCTGATATTTTCAGACCCCTGCTTGCTCAGCTCTGTGCTGATGTTACCCTGTGCTATTTTCAACTCTTCCTAATGCTGTCTTTTTCTCTGTGTTTTGTTCTTCTTAGACTTTGTCACAGTCACATTGTCTCTTCGTTTTGGCGATGTCACCGTCACAGCAAGGGATTTCATCTTCTATGACTGCATGGCTGTTAAGCAACTGTCTGGCAGCATGCCGTGAGTTACCACTGATGATTTATTAGTTTTGCTCTCCTTGTTTCCTCCTGACCTTCTCTGCTCATTTCTAAGCAAATTTTATTATCTGTCTTGTCCTTTTTCATTTTTTATTCTTTGTCTCTCCATAAATTCACCCTTCACCTGCTGTCATATGTCTGTTTTTCTACTGCTTTTAATTCTTTTCATCAATCCTGTGAACCTGTACTTAACTTCAGCAAGAACTTCTTTCATGTCCATATATCTCAGCTTATACACTCACCGAGAAATGGGGTTTAAAAAATAATATATAAGCGTTATACTTTTCCCTTTACCTCCAAAAATCAGTTAATATAATAAATTAAAACTTAATATATATTTCTATTTTTCAACTCCTTCATTTTCCTGTTTTTTTGGGTCTTGGCACATTGAAGTCACAGAGGAGCAGTTGAAGGGACTGTAGCTCAGTAGCTGAACACTGAAACTGGTGTAAATTTTTCTCTGAAGCCACACAAGTCAGTGCATGTATTCAGTTTAACAGGATTTTAACAGGATTTTATGCTCCCACTCAACCAAAATAGAAGTGTTTCCTGCTGCAGTAAAGAGAAAAGGCTTGTTTGCTCCAGGCTATCATAGCTGTATCTCTCTCTTTTTTTTTTAATACCTGTCTATGCTTCCCTCATGTCCTGTCGCTTCCTTGTAGATAAAAAGCCCATCCTACTTCTATTAGACCTCTAAGCATTTCTCCTCAAAGCTCTTTATCCAAACTCATTGCTTACTTCTACTATCTACGGAGGATGTTATGTTATGTCTCTTATCTGCACATTCTGTTGTTTCTGTCTGCAGTTGCCGTGGTTGTGTTTTAAGCCAGTGGGGCTGTAACTGGTGTGTTCACCAGCACTTGTGTACCCACAAGCCCGCCTGTGAGGAGGGAGTGATCATCTACAACCAACATGTAAGTAACAGAAATGTGATTTTACAGCTGCAGAAAAACAGCACTCACTGAGGTGTAAAATACAAAGATTTAGAACCAATGTCACAACTCCAGGTGCAGATCCAGACCCTGTCCTATCCAGACCCAGAGTGTTTCTATTTTAAGTTATTTTTTATGGGCATTTTTGCTTTTGTTATGATAGTGAAAGTGAAGAGAGACAGGGAAGTTAGGGCAGAGAGAGGGGATGACATCCAGCAAAGGGTCGGGCTGAACTCGAACCCAGGCTACCGCGGTAAGGTCTTAGCCTTAATGGTACGCACCAGCGTAACTACCAGGGCACCCTGGAGTGTTTCTTTTTTACCCAGCGCAGCTTTTCTAGCCCTTACAGCACTAGTCACATGATGTTATTCAGTCAGTCATTACAACTGGAGTCAGTGAGTGAGGTGCACACACAGGGGAGAGACAATATCAGAGAAATAAGTAGGGGAGTGAGATACAAGAGGGAAAGAAGGATTGAAGAAGGTGTTGAAGTTGTTCAATTGTTATGTTTTTTTGAGATCGTTTATTATCAAAATTGTTGACACTCTTTAGATATGAAATGGAGTTAAAAGAAGAAGATAAACTCAAGCTAAAAAATTTTATTTCATTTTTCTAAAACTAAGCACTTTATCTTAAGATGCACATTTTTCTAAAGCTCTCAGCTGCTATGTATTACAGCGTTTATTTTTCTTGAAGTGAGAAGAATGTTTAATTATACTTAGACAAGTTATTATTTATAAATCCTCCAGTTGTCTCCCCTTACTAAAAGGGGTGTGACTGACCAAAGGACAGATCCTTTGTTCAGTGTGGTTTGGTTCTTTTAAACTATTTCTTTATTGAATTTACAGAACAATTACTGTTCTAATACAGGACCAAAAAATTGCAACATATTTATTTGATTATTTTCATTATTTCACATTGATGCTGGGTTGGAAAATGCAACTTGTCTCTGCTGATTCCTTCCTGGAAAAATTACATGGTCTTCTGTGCAGCCATAACACTTTCAGGACATGACAGTTTCAGGCTGCAGTGCATAGTAATAGTCAAGTATATATGTTAAAATATTATTACTGTGCATTATAAAACAAATCCAATCCAATCCAACCCCCCACCACCATGACACCCCAGGCTGGCATTCCACACACATTGACTGGAAAGTTGAGAATTTTATGTTTCCTAACAATATCCTGTGCACATTTGTTGTAAAGAAATACATGTACACACATAAAGGTGCTATGTGAAAGTTTTCATATAGTTTTAAAGTAATGTAGTTTCTTGCCGGGAGCAGGTGGTGCTAGTGATAAAGGTCGCTTGCCAAGAGCTTCAGCAATCGTTGTATTTCAAGACACTATATAATGCACTCCTTGTCCTCTTTGTTCAGCTGCTGCACAAGACAGTCACTCATTAAAGTTATAAAACAAAAAATATTCTTGCACCTCTTAATTGGTGGCATCTTTTTTCTTGAATTTGTTGGTCTGACATATTTGACAGGAGCATTTTTGAGCCATAGGAACCTGGGCACGTAGTCACAAAGCGTCTTAAGGTTAAAAGTAGCTCCTAACTTGCAGATTTAGGAGAAACTCTTTAAAATAATGGGAATGTCAGTGCTAACTTTAGAACTCCTAATTTTTTCTGACTAAGAGTAATTCACAAAGTCACTTTGCGCTTAAAGTAGCATCTAAGTCAGAAGTCATGGAGAGGACTCAAAACTCACTAAGACCAAATCACAAAGAATCATAAATGGGTTGCGATCACCTCCCAAAGCTGCACTACTTGGGAACGGGGAAAATACAACTTTGCAATGCTACAACTTGGAGATATCCCTGCTGTCTGTTAGCCAATCTATTCACCAAACAACAAATGTGCTATGTAGACTCCACATCATAGGGCAATTCATACAGTTTCCTATAGATGTTCGCCAACTACAGAGAAATAAAGCCAGTTTAAATTGCCGGTTTACCCAGTGTGATCAGTGCCATAGATGGAACACACGTAAAAAAATTATTGCACCTTCGCAAGACAAGCATATATTTGTAAACAGGAAAAGAAAATCACAAGATCTACACATGATTTGTGAATCTTAATGGAGAGTGGCCTGAGACACCTGTTTGGCATCATAAAAGGCATCATATTCCAGCTGAATGTCACTTGGTGAGGGACAGTAGCTATCGCACCATACCTCAACCAGCAGCCAGGACCACAGCTACATTACAACAGGTACAGGTACAACAGGTGGCTAATAGGCTGTCAAAGAGGCATAGTTAGGTAGTCTATGACAGGTGAGTTTTTCATTATTATTATTTCCATTGAGTGAATTGAATGTGAGTTTTTATTGTAAAATTAAATTCTCATGGGTTTACACAAACCTTATGCATTTTAGAGAATGCCTTACTTTTGTAAACTGCACCTAATCCGTTATTATTTAATTTGTATTAGTTCATTTTTGTTTATTTGCAGGATGTCACGCATGTGCTTTCACTTGCACAGACTATTTTTTCATCAATCAATTACTGTGGTTCTTGCAAGCAAGCTCGACCACGTGAATTGATGTCAGGTATAGCAACAGAGTCTCAGTCTTAGCTTAGGAGTTGGGGTTTCTTTTTGTCATTTAAATTTTTATTTGTTTTAAAACACCAGCAAGACAGGATTGTCATCATGACAAAACATATACATATAACATCCCCAGACCAATTTTAAATGTACAAATTTAGAAAAAGAAAAGAAAGATAACACAAGAGAATAAAACTAATAAACTAATAAATTCTTCTATTATGGCACTGCTACTATAACAACGTCCTTCCAGTGGTGTGGGCAAAAAACTTGGTCTGGAGATCTCTTGAAGTTCACTTTAGTCAACATCTGTTCATACGATTCTATTTCCAACATACAAGTCATCCACTTTTTAACATCTGGAGGGGAAGTGCTCCTCCACAATCTAAGGATCTCTCGGGCAGCTGTGACAGCCCCTACCTTTGTCGCAACAAAATCAAATTTTGATATATTGGACAGTTCTGACTGATCCCCCCCCATAAACACAGTCTTGAGGATACTGGTATCTTTAAACCCACCCACTTGCCTATATGTTCCATTACTTTCCCCCAAAATGGGCAGACGTAGTTACACTCCCAAATTGTGTGTAAGAATGTACCTGTTTCTGTCTGACATTTCCAACGTAGAATATTGGCCATCAAACCCATCCTGTGGAGTCTAATGGGGGTAAAATAAAACCTATGCACTATTTTATATTGAACAAATTTCCCCCTGGTCTCCTTAATGTGTTTCCTATTATTTGATAATATTGTTAACCATTCATCATCACTAAAATTACATTCAAGATCTTTCTGCCAGATGATCCTCAAATTTTTACAAATGTCTTTTTGTGGCCTATTAAAAGTTTTATAGAACCTAGCTGCCAGTGTCCTACATCAGGCAACTCCAAGAAACCCATTAGTGGATTCGTGCCCTCTAGTAGGCCTTAGTGATACAGTCCTTTACTTTCCAAATTATATTTTTGCCCAAGTTCAGCAAAATACATAAACCCTCCATCCAAATACAAACCCCTATAGTGTATAGCCCCATTGCTTCCAGTGGACAGACTTTTTCCCGACACATATAACTGGATTGTGCCATATAGAGGAGTATGACTGCCTCAAATGTGACTCTCCACACATCCTTTGTACCTCTCTCCAGAATACTTAAGAATGAGCCAATACTGGATTTGATGAAAAATCATGTGCCTTGGTAGCTGAATCATGCGAAAGAACATCCAGAGGTCTAAAAGGATTTACTAATTCCTGTTCAGTTTTAATCCAGCTCAGCTCTGGATCTGTTCCCTTCCAATACTTAACTAATCTAGACATTTCAAATGACAAATTGTATAGCCTTACATTAGGAATAGCCATACCTCCCATGTCTTGTGGAGACCACATTTTCTTTATATTGATCCTTGATCTCTATTTATGCCACAGAAAGTCTTTCACCATTCTATCATTTTTTTTAAATAACTGAGGAGGTATACTGACAGGCAACATCATGGACACATAATTGAATTGTGGAGCAACCACCATTTTAATCGCATTAATTTTCTCCCATAAAGAAAGCTTCAATTTTCCCCATTCATCCAGATTATTATCTTCTAAGGAGTGGTTCCATGTTCAGGAGCATCACTTCCTCCAGATTTGGATGTAATTGAATACCCAGATATTTCATACCTGAAGGCCTCCACTTGAAATTAAATGACGCAATCTCATTAGCATGACATTGGCACACCCTCTGATTTATGCCAATTTATTTTATAGCCTGACAATTTAGAATATGAGTCAACACATTCAAGTAACACTGGTAAAGAGCCAACTGGGTCTTTTATCACTGCTAAGATATCATCAGCATACATGAACAACTTGTGCTCCCTGCCCCCTGCATGTACACCCTTAATTCTCCTATCTGCCCTGATTGCAATAGCTAGTGGTTCTAAAACTATTGTGAAGAGCAGCGGAGAAAGAGCACAGCCCTGTCTTGTCACCCTAAAGAGGCAGAAAAAGTTTGACATGAGCCCATTTGTGAGAACAACCGCCATTGGTTTGGTTTGGAGTACAGTACTGTCACTCATTTACAGAGGCCAGGCCCAGACCCAAATTTTGACATAGCAACCTTCAGGAACCCCCATTCCACTCAGTCAAAAGCAGAGTGAAAGGGCTGCATCCGGTACCAGATTAAAATCATTCACATGTATAAGATGCATAAGCCTATGCATATTGTCAGCGGCTGACCTGTTTTTAATAAAACCTATTGACCTATGATCCCCATTTATGATATCTGGCAATACCTTCTCTAGAAGTGTTGCCAATGTTTTTATCAAGATCTTACAGTCTACTCCCAGCAGACTCACCGGTCTAAAGTTAGATGGGTCTGAAATATTTCTGTCCTTTTTAGGGATAAGAGAGATCAAAGCTTTGTTAAATGTCCTTGGCAAAGAACCAGTTTCAGATGTCTCTAAATATACTTCGCATAGAATGGGAGCTGTGATATCCATGTATTTCTTGTAATATTCAATTGGGAATCCATCCAAACCTGCTGACTTCCTAGTTTTCAATTTCTTCCTCTGTAATGGGGGCATCCAGCTTTTCTTTTTGCTCATCAGAAAAAGTGGCCAGTTGAAGGCCTGAGAAAAATGCCTCCACTTCTTCCGTGCTGGGTGTACAGGTGGCTGTGTAAAGGTCCTCATAAAATTTTTCAAAAATCATATTAATTTCTTTTGCTGCAGTTATTACTCTGTCGCCTTTCTTAATTAATGGAATGTTGTTAGAATGATCTTGTAGCTTCAATTGTCTGGCTAGCAATTTGCCACTTTTTTCACCCCCTTTGTTAAAATTGGTTTTAAGTCTAAATAAAGGTTATTCAGCTTTTATGTTATATATGGCATGTAGCTGATAGTTAAGGTTACAAATGGTTTGGTATAAATTATCTGAATAGTGTTTTGCTAATTCCTTTTTCAGATATTGCAGGAGATCTTTTCTGTGGAGCCAATATTGGTTTCAAAAAGATTTTGAGCTCCTCAGATAATGTGTTGCTAAATTACTCATTTTGCAGTAACGTAGTATTGAGTCTCCGATGTCCTTTTCTTACTTTATCCATATTCAAGTTAACATGTAGCTCCACTGCACCATGGTCACTTAGGGTGATAGCACTGATTTCACAGCCCACAGCTGAGTCTACTAAGACACTAGATATTGAGAAAAAATCAATTCTTGAATGTAACTTGTGGATTCACCAGTCTTCATATATCTACCATCCCTGGGTGACGGTTTACCACTAGGTTTGCTTCGATCAACCCATCCATTGCTTGATTAAAATCACCTGCCATTATAGTTTGACCTTCCATATCTCCCATTGCTCTATTAACTTCATGAAAGAAATCAGGCTCTTTCCTTTGGTGCATAAATATTGCATATTACAGTCTTAATTCCATTGATCAAGGCTTCAACATAAATAAGTCATCCTTCCCTGTCATTGTTTTGTTTTAACATGACAAATCTTAGACTTTTATTGATGAGTCAACACCCCATTTTGTTTGGTTGAGTAGGAACTATGACAAACTCTTCCTACCCAGTCTCTTTTAAACTGTACTGCCTCCTCATCCTCACTTATATGTGATTCTTGAATAAATGCAATATCTGTAGCCTTGGATTTCAAATATGCCAAAACCTTCCTCCTTTTAATTCAATTCTCACATCCATTTATGTTCCATGATACTATATTAATATACCTTTTAACCATCCATTCCTGATTGGCAAGTACACTGTGATTGTGACTGCACTTTATCCACCTTCATTTCGACATAGTAATTTTTAAAATGTTATTTAAAATCCCCTGCATTATTCAGCCTGCTCACACAGGCTGTCCTGGTGTAAAAAACACACATGAACAAAAACAACCTAAACCTGAACAAAGCAACACAGTACATGTTGCTTAACAGTCCTCTCCTGTCTTAACTAAACTAACTACCCTTGGTCCATGAGTCGCATTAACAATCGTCTTTTGGCAACACCACTACCTCAGCCCCGGACAAAACCATCAAAAAGTATTTATTATTTCCATAGATTAACATACACTTCATCGTGTTAGTAAAAATATATCAAGTCCCACCGTCCTCGATTTTGCTTCCTGCAGAAACCTCTCCGCCTCCACAGCCTTGTCAGGTATACCAGCCTGTGTCTTATAGCTTAGAAGTTTTTGCTTCTCCTAAGTAAAAGTTGGTCTCAGCAGCTTCATGAATAGGATTTAGGAGAAAACTTTTCATAAGAAACTTAAGTGTGACTTCAGTGGTAAGATAAAAAGCTTTGTGAATACGGACCCTGATTAGTAGATAAATGTTCAGTTTTTCTATTTACAAATAATTTATTTTTTCATACATAAATCACATAAATCATTATCATTATCAATATGTTTAACATCCCACTTAAATTCAGTTATTGGTTATTTCCATTTTTTGTCTGTTTTTTATCCCCCCACCCCCACCCCCCACCCCCCAATCCAGTTTGAACTCCCCACCTCAGCTCCTTCCCCATCCAAACCGATTAAAATAATCACAACACCCAGTGCCACAACAGCTGCTCCAATAACCACCACAATGACAGCCACCACAACTCCTTCCACAACAAAAACAGCAACTGTCGTCACAACAACTGCAGCCCCTGTCATTGTAGCAACCACCCCTCCCATGCCCATTACTCCACCCACAACCACCACCAGCCCTGAGCTGACCACCTCACCCACCACCCTGCCCCCTCAGCCTGCCACTACCCTGCCACCCACCACAGCAATCACGACCATGCCTCCACCTTCAATGGACCCCACCAGGAAAAAAGAAGGGACTGAAGCAGGAGAGCTTGTTGCTGTCACCCAAAGTGACACCAAAGGTACTGCAGTTATACCCAGTGTTGTCATGCTGACTGCAGAGCCGGTGCCTGTCACCATGGCTGATGGTCTAAGTGGAGATCTGGACCCTATAAGGCCTCTGATGATCCCGGACTCCTCCCCCCTGGAGGTGGTGATGGAATCGCTCCCCAGTGATAACCAGGAAGCTGAGGAAGTGCTGAACCTAGCTGAGCCTCCCACCCCAGCCTCATCTGGCTTCCCGCTGCTTACCCCTTTCCCTGTGGGCGAACCAGCCGACTCTGAGCTCTACCAAGACCTGACCCAGACAACCATCCCTGTGCCCACACAAGACACTGAGGCAGGAAGCCTAGAGGTGCTCCTCTGGCCAAAGGAGGAAGTGGATGTCCAATCAGAAAATGACACAGCCACATTTTCAGCTGCCACTGTGTTGTCAGGAGATGGTGAGGTTGACCACGCTCCCTCATCCTATGCCCACATGTTGGATACAGACTCACAGCTGAACTACCAGTATGGTCCAGCTGATGCTTTCCTCCCGGTGAGTTCATCCGCCTCCTTTCACCTCCTTCTTCCTCTTCCTCTACTATTTTTTTCCTTTCAAAGCTTCAGCAGCCTCCCAACACTCCTAGCTCCTGACTGGACTCTATATTCCTGCTATGCGAACAAAGCTCAGACCAGCATCCCAGTCAGCCCTTGTTTCCCTGCACCTCCTCTGCTGTCTGTCACCTGTGTTGTTTTTGTTGTTTTGCTGCTTCAGTGTGAGCTGCAGTGGTTGTTTTTTGTGTAGATTGGTCTGTAATAAAAGAAACATAGTGTCAAAGACAGCAATTGAATAACCTCCCAAAAGCAAAGTTTTTGAAAGGTGTTATTAAAGGGACAGACCTACTATTTATCAGGTTCCACTGTTAGATAATTACAATAACAGTCAGTTCAGCAAATAGCTTGTATCATGGTTACATAAGGTTGAACTGTAATTTAATTTGATCTTCAATGTGATTAGAATAAATTATTAGAGTGTAAATTCATAAATACGTAATGGCTTCATACTGAATGATTAAGGCCCATATTTGTAGTGTAATGGTCCATTTAAACTAAATTTCCAAAATTGATGCCCCCCTACAACAATGCATTCTGGGATTGTATTTTTTATGTATTTATTTACAGAATAACCTGTGTAATTTGATTAAAAAACACACTCACTGGATCATTAGGGAAATTTGTTGTGTATGTGTGTGCACATGCAAACTTAACCAGAGAGGACTTGTGTCTTTATACCTTATAGACTGTATGTGTGTGTGCGTGTGCGTGTGTGCCATCTTTCTATGGTTTATGAGAACGAATTTTGGTTTGAAACCATTGTGGCAACATTTGGCCAGTCGTCACAACTTCAAAGGGCTTTTTGGTTAAGACTTGGTTTTAGGTTTAGGGTAAGGGGCTCAGGAATGCATTATGTCAATGTGTGTCCTCACAGCTAACATAAGACAGTGTGTGTGTTGAACAGGGGGACGAGGGCTCCTATGTCAGCTGGGGTTCTTCAGCTTGTCCCTGTGTGGAGAAGGTCCAGGGTTCATCACTGCTCCCTGTCCAAGTGGAGAGGAAGATCACTTTATTGGCCCGCAACCTGCACCTCTATCAGGTATACACACACAAACACAAAAACATACACACACACACTCTCAACCAAAGCACATGTCAGGAATAATTCTGTTTGCCTGGCCAGTGATCTCTTTATCAAATACCAAGTCTTTTGTATGTTCAGGACACAGAGCTGGACTATGAGTGTGTGCTGGTCATTGAAGGGCAAACTGTGGTGGTGGATGCCTATGTGGAAACTGATGACATGAATCCATTCAACTTTGACATCACCTGTCAACTACACCAGGTCTGATAATGTGCAGTCATCATATTATGACTGTGTAGCAAGTAACAGTTGAGTGCATTTCTTTGAATGAAACCATTGCTGTTTGTCCAGTACACATATTCAGCTCTAGTGGAGGAATACAACGCCATGGTGTATGTGAAGAAGAGGGACACCTTCCATGTGGACAGCTCTACTGATCTGTATGGTGAGGTCAAGTTTTTATGTATTATATTGGATTTTATTATTCTTTTTAAGGGGCTTACAGGTCTTTTCTCCAAAGCCAACCCAACAACAATTTGACAACAGCACTCGATAGCAGCTATATCGATTGATGCTCTTCTCTGTCTGTCGTGGCATCAGTGACTCTGTACAACTGCTCTGTGGGCCGATCTGACTGCAGCCGCTGCCATACAGCTGACCAGAAGTATGGTTGTGTGTGGTGTGGCACTGCTCAGGCCAGTTGCTTGTATTCAGACTCCTGCAATGAACCCATACAGCACACGTGTCCTGCCCCTGTCATCCATTCTGTGAGTACACACTTTTGACCTCTCAATTGCTTGTAGTGATGATTTATCTTCATATTTCAGATCAGAGCTTTTTCTTTACCATCAGTTTTTCAAATATGAAATTGAAATAGATTAGCACTCACAAATGAATAGAAAAGATACCCAAACATCCTGAAAATTTCTTTTCAACTGAAGTATTTTTTGACTTGGCTCAGATTGAGCCGCTCTCCAGCCTGTTGGAAGGAGGCACCATGGTGACCATATCAGGCTCCAACCTTGGCCAGAAGGCTGAAGACATCCTTGACTCTGTATCAGTAGCAGGGGTGGCCTGCACCGTCATCCCCAGCCTCTATGAGGTCTCCTCCAGGTATAGACCACCTGTTGCTATGTTTTTTTTAAAGGAATTTGATTGATGAGGACTGAGCTGATTTCTCAATACTTACTCTAAGCCATTGAGCTCTTTCTGTAAAATTGATGAATAGTAAAGTGAAAAGGTAAGTGATCATCTTAAATTCAACATTGTCAGGGTGCATGTGCAGTTTTAAAAACAACCATCCTAAATGTGATGTCTGTTTTCCAGGATTGTGTGCAGGACCAAAGCCAGTGGAGGAGAGAAGGTGGGCCATGTCTCTGTGAAAGTGAGTGGAGGAGGGTTTGGCCTGTCCAGCCAGACATTCAGCTACCAGGTACATTAGATTAAATTTTATTTCATTAAAATGTATTAGATTAACTTTTGTTGACCTGTCAGTGAAAATTGGGTTGCTGCAGCAGCAAATAGCTATAGCATATGGCAAAACCCATCAAAATGTCTGAGACATAGTCATAACACATAAGGAAAATTAAACTTGTGTCTTGTGATTTCATCAAATGATGAAATATACATTCATCAACATGGAGCTAGGCTGCATCTTAGAGTTATTTTAATTTTCCATGAATCTCCTGATTTCTTTTTATCCCTCCACACCGGCAACAGCCAGGGCCGGACGCATATTTTTTTCGGACACAATATTTCAGTAACACCTTGATGGAACTTCTTCATATTTGGCACAAATGTTCACTTGGACTTAAGGATGAATTGATTAGGTTTTGGTGGCCACAGGTCAAGGTCACGGTGACCTCACAAAGCACAGTTTTGACCTTGTGAGCGCAAGATTTCAGTAACACCTTGAGGGAATTTCTTAAAATTTGGTAAAAATGTTCACCTGGACTCAAGACCAAGCTCATTAGGTTTTGGTGATTAAAGGTCTAGGTCCTGGTGTATGGAAGAAAATCTGTCACACTAGATTTTGAAATTGTAAAGCCTGTGAATTTCTAGCACAGATTTTTTATTTGTTTTGTTTTGGGTTTTTTTGCATTAAAATTATGTATCTGAATTTTTTTGACTTATGAAGTCAACTTTTCTTATAGCCAATTCAATTGATCAAGATTTTTTTTTTCAAATTAGATCCCAAAAAAAAAATTCAGATTCAACTTCTGGGATACCAAGGATAAGCAATCGATTCTGTCTCTAATCGAACCAACATCCAGCCAATCAGGTTACATTCCACTGGTCATGTGACACCCGTGACATGAGGCGGGCAGCTATGACAACTAATTGCTAAATGGTCGGCCACTGTTACAGATAAATTTGTTTCATCTGCTCTGGTGTTGGACTATGTGTGATACTTTGACGCTAAAATGACACTAAAACAATTTCCTATTTTGTAACTGATCCCAATTCGGAGCTAAAATAGCCTTTTTTAGCCTAGCCACCATAGCATGTCTCCAGCTAGTCAGTCTCCAGACAGCACCATAAGCAACTGCTTTGTATGACAATTGCCCTGAGATAACATCTGTTGTGATTTGACGCTCTAAATAAAACTTGACTTGATAGGTCTGGGTTTGGAAGTGAGCACACATTACATCATATAAAACTCCAGGCATACAAATGGTATCTTGTGTATTATCCCCCATTACTTTGAATGGGTAACGGGTTGTTATCATCGTAGCCTAAGCTGTTCTCTACCTGCACAGACATGACAGCCATAGACTTCGAGTTATTTTCTCATTATGATCTATCTTCAGATAGTCTGAAAGGACTATGTATATAGTGATTACACCTGATATAGATATACTGTAAACGCCAACAATAGTGTGAATCTACATAGGCAGGGTACTATATTTCTCAGGAGGGGGCACTATACTACACATTTGGTAGCTTGTTCACATTCACAGCATTTAACAGCCACTAAACACGGACTTGTCAGCATTGTTCATAGTCTGATTTATATTATCACAAAACTGCTGGAAAAATTTCTTCCTCCATTTTATCCTTGCACTTATATTTCATGAGGGGCCCCGATATTTTCTCACTATGACTTATCTTCGGATGTGACTATATACTGTATGTATGTACAGTCCCCTCAAAAAGTATTGCAACAGCAAGGCCAATTACTTTGTTTTTATTGTTCACTGAAATCAAAAAATGAATGTGAGACAATTTCAATTCAATTTTATTTGTATAGCGCCAAATCATAATATACAGTGCATCCGGAAAGTATTCACAGCGCTTCACTTTTTCCACATTTTGTTATGTTACAGCCTTATTCCAAAGTGGATTAAACTCATTTTTTACCTCAAAATTCTACACACAATACCCCATATTGACAAAGTGAAAAAAGTTTGCTTGAAATTTCTGCAAATTTATTAAAAATAAAAAACAAAAATATAACATGTACATAAGTATTCACAGCCTTTGCTCAATGCTTTGTTGAAGCACCTTTGGCAGCAATTACAGCCTCAAGTCTTTTTGAGTATGATGCTAGCTTGGCACACCTATTTTTGGGCAGTTTCTCCCATTCTTCTTTGCAGAACTTCTCAAGCTCCATCAGGTTGGATGGGGAGTGTCAGTGCACAGCCATTTTCAGATCTCTGCAGAGATCTTCAATCGGGTTCAAGTCTGGGCTCTGGCTGGGCCACTCAAGGACATTCACAGAGTTGTCCCAAAGCCGTTGTCCTGTTGGAAGATGAACCTTTACCCCAGTCCAAGGTCCAGAGCGCTCTTGAGCAGGTTATCATTGAGGATGTCTCTGTACATTGCTGCATTCATCTTTCCCTCGACCCTGACTAGTCTCCCAGTTTCTGCTGCCGTAAAACATCCCCACAGCATGATGCTGCACCCACCATGCTTCACTGTAGGGATGGTATTGGCCAGGTGATGAGTGGTGTCTGGTTTCCTCCAGACATGATACTTGGCATTCAGGCCAAAGAGTTTAATCTTTGTTTCATCAGACCAGAGAATTTTCTTTCTCATGGTCTGAGAGTCCTTCAGGTGCCTTTTGGCAAACTCCAGATGGGCTGTCATGTGCCTTTTACTGAGGAGTGGCTTCCGTCTGGCCACTCTACCATACAGGCCTGATTGGTGGAGTGCTGCAGAAATGGTTGTCCTTCTGAAAGGTTCTCCTCTCTCCACAGAGCAAAGCTGGAACACTGTCAGAGTGACCATCGGGTTCTTGGTCACCTCCCTGACTAAGGCCCTTTTGCTCCAATCGCTCAGATTGGCCTGGCGGCCAGCTCTAGGAAGAGTCCTGGTGGTTCCAAACTTCTTCCATTTATGGATGACGGAGGCCACTGTGCTCATTGGGACCTTCAATGCTGCAGAAATTTTTCTGTACCCTTCCCCAGATCTGTGCCTCGATACAATCCTGTCTCGGAGGTCTACAGACAATTCCTTGGACTTCATGGCTTGGTCTGTGTGGACAGGTGTGTGACTTCCTAAATCATGTCCAATCAACTGAATTTACCACAGGTGGACTCCAATCAAGTTGTAGAAACATCTGAAGGATGATCAGTGGACACAGGATGCACCTCAGCTCAATTTTGAGTGTCATGGCAAAGGCTGTGAATACTTAGGTACATGTGATTTTTTTTGTTTTTTATTTTTAATATATTTGCAAAAATTTCAAGCAAACTTTTTTTCACTTTGTCATTGTGGGATATTGTGTGTAGAATTTTGAAGTAAAAAATGAACTTAATCCACTTTGGAATGTGGCTGTAACATAACAAAATGTGGAAAAAGTGAAGCGCTGTGAATACTTTCCGGATGCACTGTACATTATCTCGAGGCACTTAACAGGGTAAGGTCGAGACCTTACTTTGTTATAGAGAAAGCCCAACAGTTCCCACAAAGAGCAAGCGCTTGGTGACGGGGGAGGAAAAACTCCCTTTTAACAGGAAGAAACCTCCAACAGAACCGGGCTCAGGGTGGGCGGCCGTCTGCCTCGGCCAGTTGAATTTAGGAGGAGAAAGGGGGGGTGGGGGGAGGATAGAGGAGAAAAGAGAGAGAGAAAGAGAGACCAGGAATAGCTGTATAGGTAACGGTGTTATCAATAATAATGACAGATAACTGAGCCAGCCCTAACTATAAGCTTTACCAAACAGGACAGTTTTAAGCCTGATCTTAAAAGTAGAGAGGGTGTCTGCCTCCCGAACCCACACTGCGAGCTGATTCCACACGAGAGGAGCCTGATAGCTGAAGGCTCTGGTCCCCATTCCACTCTTACAAACTCTGGGAACCACAAGTAGACCTGTGTTTAGAGAGCAAAGTGTCCTATTGGGAACTATAAGCTCTTTAAGGTATGATGGTGCCTGACCATTAATGGCTTTGTAGGTGAGGAGAAGGAGTTCAAATTCTATCCTGGATTTTACAGGGAGCCAATGCAGAGAAGCTAACACAGGAGAGATGTGATCTCGTTTCCTAGTTCCTGTCACTACTGTCACTGTCACATGTCTTAAACAACTGAGGACATAGCACCTTTTGTTTGAATCCACCCATTTTTCAAGTGAGCAAAAATATTGGAACATTTGACTGACAGGTGTTTCTTGTTGCCCAGGTGTTGCCTTTTAGATTGCTTGTTTAAACATTAAGTAGCTCTGAATGTCTACTCTTGGTTTTTAGCCTTGGGTTTGACCTGTGGCGACTGCATTTCTTGTTAAGAAGGACAAACCAACATGAAAACGAGAGAGCTGTCTATGGGGGAAAAGCAAGCCATTACATAAACATCACCAACAACCTCACCAACAACCTCCACAGTGCAGGGGTGACGATATCACATTCCACCGTTCAAAGAAGACTTTGAGAGCAGAAATATAGAGGCCATACCACAAGATGCAAACCACTCATGAGCAGTAAGAATTGGAAGGCCAGATTAGAGTTTGCAAAGAAATATAGAAATGAGCCTCAAAAGTTCTGGCACAAAGTCTTATGGACTGATGAGACCAAGATTAATCTCTACCAAAGTGATGAAAAGGCCAAGGTTTGGAGAAAGAAAGGATCTGCTTATGATCCAAAGCATACAAGCTCATCTGAGTAGCACTATGGAGGTGGTGTCATGGCTTTGGCTTGCATGGCTGCTTGTGGAACAGGCTCACTAATATGTATTGATGATGTAACTCATGATGGTAGCAGCAGAATAAATTCAGAAGTCTACAAAAACATTTTGTCTGCCAATTTACAGAGAAATGCATCCAAACTAATCGGGAGGAAGTTCATAATGCAGCAAGACAATGACCCAAAACACAATGCCAACACAACAAAGGACTTCATCAGGAAGGTTTTAGACTAGCCAAGTCAATAATCGGACCTTAACCCAATAGAGCATGCATTTCACCTCCTGAAGAGGAGACTGGAGGGAGAACCCCCCCCAAAATAAACAAGAACTTAAAGAGGCTGCTGTAGAAGGCTGGAAAAGCATCACATATGACGAATGCAACATTTTGGTGATGTCAGTGGGTCGCAGGTTTGATGCAGTTATTGCAAGCAAGGGTTATGCAACCAAATATTAAATGTTATTTACTTTAAGACTCTGTTCCTTTACTTCTGCTTACCTAAAAATGGCAGTCTGATACAAAAGGTGCTATGTCCTAAGTTGTTTAACACATCTAGATGTAAATACCAGCAAATATAGGCTGAAATTCTGAACTCTTGTCTCATATTCATCTTTTGATCTTAAACCCAAATGTCTTCAGTGAACAACAAAAACAAAGGATTTGGCCTTGCTGTTCCAATACTTTTGGAGGGAACTGTATATGATTGCACCTGATATAGTTTTACTGTTACCACCACCAAACCCAGAGCAAACAAGTCATTTTTATTTATACTGTAAGTTATCTTTAAGTTAAGTTATCTCAGAGCAGTTTTCATACAAAGCAGTGGCTTATAGCGTTGTCTAGAGACTGACTAGCTGGAGACAGGCTACAGTGGCTAGTCCAGAAAAGGCTATTTTCGATCAGAATCAAGATCAGTTACAGAATAAGAAATTATTTTAGTGTCTTAGTGGTGACAGTCTGATAGTGGCCGACTACAGTCAAGCGGCACCTGCCACTGGGAAACAGTATGTTCCGGTTGAACACGAGCAACATACAACTAGAAATTAGCATATGCTGCTGAGGGTATCAGCAGTGTACCAGCAGCACTCTCTGGTGGACAAACCATGCAATAGCAACACTCATAACAAGTAAGAAGCACCTATGTATGGATATTCATTCCGTTATAAATGCCAATAATGGTTTATCTACAGTTAGCTTAAAATGGCCAATAAACTCGTCCCATTTTCAGACACTGTCAGGTTGGTCAGGCTCTGGTGAAAAGCCAATGCTCAGACACACACAGCGCAGCAGACAGCCACTAACTATATTAATAATGTCATTGAATGAGCTTCAGGGAAATGAAAAGGAGATGGTTCAATGTAACAAGATGCAACAACAATGGGCAAAATATAAATATAATGTTAATGCAATTCTAACTGCCTTCGTCTTCCATCCCCTATATCCTGCCAGGATCCATTTGTGATGGGTGTGTCACCTGAACGGGGGCCCAAGGCCGGAGGAACGTCCCTGACAATCACTGGCAGAAACCTCCTGACGGGCCGCCCCTCTGACCTAACCATCACTGTGGGAGGAGTGCCCTGTAACATGTGAGACACACACACAGAGATAGACATTTTTTATTGGTTGTATGATGATCAATCTGTTGTTTGTTCAAAGCCAGAATCAATGCTTAACGTTGCTTCCATCACCACCGCTCTTAGTCTTTTTGTCTAACCTCTGACCTCCCTGTACCAAGGGGGGAGAAAAAAAGAAAACATATCAAATTATGTATTAACCTATCTTTCCTGTGCCCCCTCCTCCTCAGTGTATCAGAAGTGCAGAGATCCAGTGTTCAGTGTGTGACAGGCAGCAGTAATAAGACAGGAGATCACCGGATCACCCTGCATTATGGCAGCAGCCAGCGTCACCTCCACACTTCGCCCTACTGCTACACCCACAACCCCAACATCACCCATGCCAAGCCAGCCAAGAGCTTCATGGAGTAAGTCTCATAGTCTGACCCTCAATCCTCAACTTTCAGCTCTGTTCACTCACTTAGAAAGTTGTTTGGTGGCAAAAACATGTGCTGTGAATTTTAAAAATGGTTTCTCTGTTTAGTGGTGGGCGATTGATCTATGTGTTGGGCCACAATTTGGACGTGGTGCAGGAGCCCCGGATGGTGGTGACAGTCTCTCCCTTCGAATCTATCAGCCAGAGCAAAATTAGCAAGACGAGGAAAAGGCGAAGTAAAGACCAGGGGGGGAACAGAGGGAGGACAAAGGGAAGACTGGTCAGGATGATTCCTATCAAACAGGTCTGTATGTGTCTGTTGAACAGAATAACATCATCTTGTAAAAGCTGATGAAAACCAAACTACCACTCCCTTTTCTAAACCTTATTTTGCATCCTCCATGCCTCATCAGTTCATGGAACGCTGTGAGGTGAACTCCTCCTCCCTGATCCTGTGCCGCTCTCCGATGGTGGACTCCTCCATCTGGGGGTCAATGATCACAGTGGAGTTCCTGCTGGACAACCTGCGCTTTGACTTCAGCAGTTTGAACCCTCAGCCATTCAGCTACGAGCCCAATCCCATCCTACACCGCCTGAACCAACAGGAACCTCTGAATGCCTACCGCTACAACCCCGGCAGCTTCATTCAGCTGGAGGTCAGAGGAGAAGCAGTGATAGACAGGCAGTTCTGGAAATCTTATTTCTTCTAAATAAAAACCATATCGAAGAGTATCCAACTGTTCATGTGACTACTGTTTCTGTAGAGTGCTGCAGGTTTTCAAACAGGCCAAATGTAGCAGAAGTTATCCACCAAAAAACAGTATTGTTTGGTTTCAAACTATGTAACCAAAATAAGATTTAAAAAATCCTATTTTTTAACATGTAATTTTTATCATTACACACCAAAAGCAAACATCAGGAACTGGAAGTTAAAGTAGATTTGAATGGGTTCTCAGGGAGAAAACCTGGACCTGGCTATCACTAAGGACGAGGTTGTGGTGTCGGTCGGGGAGGGTGTGTGTGCAGTGAAGACTCTGACGAGAAACCATCTGTACTGTGAGCCGCCACCCCAGCAGCCTGCACCAGGACCCAATGGCAAGAAACGAGAGGGTTCTGACAGTCTTCCAGAGTTCACTGTGAGTTCACCTGCTTTCACAGAAAAGTCAGCCTGGGAGGCTGGGCAATGTGTGAGCACCTGTCAGGGACTTAAACTGTTTAATTAAGGACTGTATGTGCTATGTGTGTGTGTGTGTGTTTCAGGTCCAAATGGGCAACCTCAACTTTTCTCTTGGTAAGGTTCTGTATGACAACCTCAGCCTGTCCACCTTCCCCCTGGAGGCTCAGATTGGTGTCGGAGTTGGGGCATCGATTGTCGCCCTCATTGTCTTCATCATCGTGCTCATCTACAGGTCAGTGGGTTGACTCTATGTCTGTGTTTGTGTGCTCACTGTGTAGTGAACTGACACATGATCTGACCAGTTTGTGATTATGCTGAATGTTTTCCTAGTGACTACTAGTAGCACTATGAAGAAATGTTTTGATGATACTGATAACTAACTAGGGCTTGATAGTAAACTTTTAATTTAATGCCCCTTTCAATCATACACCTCATTAGATAAGTGTGATGGCAGTTTGACATGTCTGAATTGAAAGCAAAATCATAAAACCACATGTTTTCAGAAATTTTTGCAGATTTATTACAAATCAAAAACTTTAATCTCTCATTTACAAAAAATATTCAGACTGTTTGCTCTTGACCAAATTGGGCAGTGTTTTCATTTTCACTCATTTTGACCCAATTTGACCTTGTCAAAAAGCCTAATCCTTTCTGGTCTGAGTTTTTTGGGCCAAAGTACTTGAATCAGCCTTTTTACAATTCCATTGGATTTCCACTAATGCAGGGTAAAAGTGGTTCTACTGATCCTCTCTCCTCCATCTCTCTTGACCCTCTGGTCCTATCTGTATTGGTGTCTGTCAGGAGAAAGAGTAAGCAGGCCCTGAGGGACTACAAGAAGGTCCAGATCCAACTGGAGAACTTGGAGACCAGTGTGAGAGACCGCTGCAAGAAAGAGTTCACAGGTAAAAGAGTAGAAGAGGATTAAAGTCACACAACTAAAGAGCACAGGTTGTTTTAGTTTGTGGAACCAACAGATCAACTTTGTTTTCACACTGTCCTTATGAAATGATCCCATCTCATCACACCTCCCAGATGAAATGTTCCTCACATCCCACATGTAGAGTTTTATTTTAGTCTGCCAGCACTGTCGAGTGATAATGTTTACCAGCTCTTTCCTCTCAATGGAGTTGTCAGCACCAACTTTGAATATGAGATAGATATAATGTAGAGGTTTAAGATGTACGTAGAGCAACACCCTCTGACCTGTCACTCCTCTTCATTCACCCTGTCACAGACCTGATGACAGAGATGATGGATATGTCCAGTGACCTGGTGGGCTCAGGTATCCCTTTCCTTGACTACCGGATGTATGCCGAACGCATTTTCTTCCCAGGGCACCGAGAGTCTCCACTGAGGCGAGATCTGGATGTTCAGGAGTGTCGACGGCAGACAGTGGAGCAGGGCCTGGTGCAGCTGTCCAACCTACTCAACAGCAAACTCTTCCTCACAAAGGTAGTCAGTGTCACCATCAGTGTTCTGGGTAAAATGAAGCTTTATGGAGACTGCCTACATTTTGAACAGAGGGATAACTGGCCTGGTCTCTATTTTTTAGTTCATTCACACGCTGGAGAGCCAGCGGACTTTCTCTCCCAGAGACCGAGCCTATGTGGCCTCCCTGCTGACGGTGGCTCTTCATGGCAAACTTGAATATTTCACCGACATCCTCAAAACTCTCCTGAATGACTTGGTGGAGCAGTATGTGGCTAAGAACCCCAAACTGATGTTGCGACGGTAAGAAGAGGAAGGAGAGTAAATGTGTTGCTGTCAGTTTAAGATGTTTTTAAAAATGTTTTGCAGTGGTTTAGCTGTTGTGTTTTTTCTCTGTAGAACAGAGACGGTGGTGGAAAAGCTGCTGACCAACTGGATGTCCATCTGCCTCTATGCTTTTCTCAGGGTCAGTCATACATGATATTCAACTACAACTATAAACTATAAACTATGATAAAACAATTCTGTCATAAATGTTAGTTCTAACATTTTAAGTGATGTGTTGTTTGTTTGTGAAAGAAAAGTTGCCAGTCTAAATTCTGGGACATTGAGATAAAATGTATGTGGGGAAAGTCAATGAGTCTTTGGTTCCCAAATATACTGTTTTGTTAAGATAGCCTTGAGAAAAGCACCTTCTAGAATAACTTTCTTTTAAGACCAACTTTTCATGAGAACAATTAGTCAATTTTCAGGTATAATTTACATATATATATTTGACTAAATGCCTGACTCCTTGAGTATAAGGAATGGTTCTACATTTTGGAAATATCTTAGCTATTACATCAAAAGATCAACTCTTCTCTCATATCTGTATGGTAAATATGAAGATGGAGCCAGTAGCCAGTTAGCTTTGTGTAGTTTATTTCTTAGCTGGGAGAAGTGACGTCCTGGTTTTACAAGATTCCAGGCAGCCAAGAGATAATCCAGCACATAACCCCGCCATAAAACCACATCATGTCATTTTAAACTTTGTTTTTGCACAGATTGAACAAAAGAGATAGGTCATGTTAATAACTGAGCTTTACAGGTGCTGGTAGGCAGAACTTGTTAACTTTTCAGGACCTGTTTACCCATTTGCTAAGCTAAGATAACCAGCTGCTCACTGGTGCTTTTAGGTACAGATGTGAGATGAGTCAGTCCTCTTATCTAACTCTTGGCAGTGTTTTCTAAAATGTGAAATTACTCCTTTAACTACAAGGAACCTGCTGAACTGTTTAAGGTCAATTACAGATGCAATCAACAATTTTAACTGAAAGACATTCACCATTAAAAAGATACAATATAGTGTATGTAAAGAGTTCCATCAAACTGAACAGTCAGTGACATGTACATATGTGTTAGTTGTTCACAAGGCAGAGCCTTCATGCTTTGGTAATGTATCCTCTGAGTGTCTGTCCATTGTAACTTTAGTCTATCTTTGAAATAGCAGATGAATTTGCAATTTATAGGTCAAAGTACTGATACCTGTGAAGTACAAAAGGAATATTTATGACAAATGTACCCATGCAGATGGAGGGCTGTCATAAAGAGAAAAAAAAGCCTGTGTCAACTAAGTTTATGTAAATGGTTGAAGAATAGAAGAGTTTCCTGATGTTTGAATTTGAAAAAAATGACCATCTGCAAAGTTTTCAGGTTCTTAAGCACAAAATTGCGAGGACCAATTCAAAGGATGTAAAAGAGTGTCCTATGTCATTTGTTCATTCTATCCTGCAGAGCGTGTTAGGCCAGTACTAATTGACTTCACTGTGTGTGTGTGTGTGTGTGTGTGTGTGTGTGTGTAGGACTCAGCAGGAGAGTCTCTCTACATGTTGTTCAGGGCCATAAAGCACCAGGTAGATAAAGGACCAGTGGACGCTGTTACTGGCAAGGCCAAGTACACCCTCAATGACAACCGCCTACTGCGAGAGGATGTGGAGTACAAGACCCTGGTGAGGAGAACTCTGACTTCTTAGATGTCCAGTGTGACCTTGAGGAAGCAGAATTTTTTCAGTACTCCATCTACCTTCTCTCATCCCTCATTTCATCTTCCATAGACTCTGAATGTGTTAGTGCAGGGTGGAGGAGTGAATGAGATGCAGCCGCTGCCTTCCAAAGTGCTGGACTGTGACACCATCACACAAGTGAAAGAGAAGCTGCTGGATCAGGTGTTCAAGGGCACCTCCTTCTCCCACCGCCCCCATGCCGATTCACTGGACCTGGGTGAGAATGCATTCATGCTGCATTGCAGAACTGACAGTCAGAACAGATTTATTTTTAGATTTAATCTATTCCAGCATTTTTGCTGTTCACATTTTTATCTGTCACACTAAAATGAAACAGTTTTTTTTTTGTTTGTTTGTTTTTTATTTCACATTTGTTGATCTGTGGTGCCCCGCACAACAGGATAAAAATAAATGAGAGTCCATAAGCTGATCAGTCTTCTACCAAGTTGTCACTGCACTGGGATACACTGGAAGGCACCTGGAAGTGTGCATGCCCAAATTCAATTTTAAATAGATAGAGTTTAGTTACTAACTAATTCTGTTTTGTTATGGCACCAACAAGTATACACACATTGACACACACTTAAAGGGTTACACACATTGTGCTGACAGTCCAGCTGTTGTGTCTTGTTCAGAGTGGAGGTCAGGTGTCGCTGGACATCTCATCCTGTCAGATGAGGACTTGACATCTGTGGTTCAGGGCAACTGGAAACGCCTAAACACACTGCAGCACTACAAGGTCAGCGATCACACTTCACTAACATGCTGCCTCTTAGAAGAAAATACAATTTGTTTTACTAACTTAAAGTAAAAGGGTGGATGGTAATTATATAATGCTAACTGTGCATCTTCTTGTTGTTCATCAGGTCCCAGACGGTGCAACAGTAGCACTGGTCCCTCGCCACAACAAACACATTCACCACGACAACCATGACTATGTAGCAGGAGAGAGTGAGTTAACATGAGAACAGCATTATATAATCATTAATCTAGACCAGGTTCTCCTGGTTCTGCTTCTACTGAACTACTAAATGAACATAAACTAACCGCTTTTCCATGTGTATAGCTGTAGTAGAAACATTTTGTTGTTATCCTACTTCTCTCTAGGCAGCAGAAATTATTGAATGTGTTCTGCACTGGAAATGGGGTGCTTGGACTGTACTGGGTAGCTCCCAGTTGTTTATGTGTATTATATGAGTTAATTGTTGCAGAATCTTTCACAAAATTCCCTTGATTTTATACTTGGAATTATATCTCAGGCTTCACAAAGCTGATGTATTTGTGGACACTGTTCAGCACAGACTAAAGTAAACTGGGTGGTTTAGAGTCCCTCCAAGTAATTCAAACAATAATCATTGAAACTACAAAGTGATTCTGCTGAAAGCAGTAATTTTATAATTCAACTTTCATTCAGATTTTTAAATTGATACCAGGTTGAAGTAAAGATGGTTAAGAAAAAAAAGATAAATAAATAAATAAATAAAAGGGGTGCCCCAGTGGCTCACCTGGTAGAGCACATAATATGTTCTAACTGCAGTGGTCTCTCTGTCTCTCACTGTGACTATCCAAATGAAGGCAGAAAATGCACCCCAAAAATAATAACAATTAAAAAGATGGTGATGATGGGCATTTATACTAATTTAAGATTTCAAAACATTGACCTGTGCAGAAACACCGATGCTGGAGGACGCAGATGAAGGTGGAGTGCGACTGTGGCATCTGGTGAAAGCCAGTGAGGAGCCTGAGCTACCAAAACACCGCAGAGGTAGTTTGAGGGAGAGGGAGAGGGCCAAGGCCATCCCTGAGATCTACCTTACCCGCCTACTGTCAATGAAGGTACACACAAATGTTTCTATACAACTGTCAAAGTAGTTTTAGTTTAATGTCAATTGTTGACATGTTGCAAACAAGCAAACAAAGAGATTCAGTTTACAATTATGATAATCATAATTTAGCCACAATTGGTAATTATCAGGGTCCAAGTAGTTCATTTAGAAAACATAAATTATGAAATGAGAGAGATAAAATATTAAATTTAAAATTCTGATATGATTGGCCTTATCTGAAAGCCTAGAAGACCCTGATACTTCCTCACTGTCAAACTTGATCAAACAGACCCTAAAAACACTGAATAAAGCAGTTTCACGTTAGGAAGAAGTGATTCACTGATTCAGTTCAGAGGACACAGTACGTCTTGGAGGAGCAGGACTTGAGCTGTCTAACATTTGCTCATCTTTTTTCTCTAATAACTTAAGATCCTGACGTCCAATGACTTCCTTCATCCTTCATCTGGTGAAAATATATAGTTTAAATCAACCAAGATGTAGAAAGTGTATCTTAAAATGCGATTTAAAACGGGGAAAAAGTAATTTTTGAGCTTCTGGCAGGCAATCACAATTCTGACATATGAGCATAAGGGATTTGACGTCACTGACAGGCAACCAAATGAATATTACCATGATTAGAATCACAGATTTCTCTGGTTTGAGAATTGCTGGAAACATTTGGGATGATGTAAAAACAAAGCTCAACAAAATATACATAGGTAACATAGGTCATAACATAGGTCTAGTTGTTTTTAGACATTTTATTGTGGAAAAGTTACATATTATAACTTGAACACAGGACCAATGGAGAATAGATTAATTGAATTGAGAGATTAAAATAGCAAAATAATTTGGACTCTAACCTAAACTGTTTCTAGTTAATTGCAAAAATGTTAATATCATTATTACGGTGCTGCCTTGAGGTCAATGAGTGTCATTTTTTGTGCCTGATGGAATTTGCAACACACCTGCCAATTTTGGTGAAATTTGCCCTCATAGTTTTTGCTGCATGAACAGTTTAAATAAGAAATAAGAAGAAAGAGAACAACTAGACCTGCAGGCAGGTATCAATGGGATCCAAACCCCAAGAGAAATTTACCATTCCAGTAAGGTTGGAATGTGTCTGAGGGGTCAAACATTGTTTAAAAGTGCCAGCTGATCGCTGATTGGTACCAAATGCTGCACAGAGCATCAATGGGGCAGAAGAAACTACAGAACCAAGTTTCATGTTTGACAGCAACCCATAGGAAGCTCTTCCTTTATAGCTTTTGCATTTTTTGGATTATAAAAATTCACTTTAACACTTTAACATTTTCACATTTGATTATGTGCAAACTTTTGTGCAGCTCATACTCACAGCTGAAAAAGCAGGTTTCACATATTTCACACAGTTTTGTGAAAAACTAAATCATAGGCAGAAATGGGCATGACCTATACCATAAGTTTCAGCTTATCCATACAGGGTCGTGGGGGGATTGAGCCTATCCCAGCTGACACTGGGCAAGGGTGGGGTACACCCTGGACGGGATACCAGTCTATCACAGGGCTGACATATAGAGACAAACAACCGCTCTCTCATTCACACCTACAGGCAATTTAGAATCTCCAAGTGACCTAACGTGCATGTCTTTGAACTGTGGGAAGAAGCCTGTGGGAACCCATGCGGACACGGGGAGAGGTCCCAGGCCCTGGGTTCAAACCCAGAACTTTCTAGTGTTAACCTCTACACCACCAGGCCGCCCTGACCATTCTATACCTTCCTTGAAATTTTCACTTACATAAATCTGACAATATGTGCTGCAATACCAATGGAAATATTAAAAAAGCATCAAAACATAAATAGGGATAGCATAATACTTAATTTTCACTACAACTTATCTTTTGGGGATAAAGTTGTAAAAGAAATCAAAGAGTTTAGATCTTCATCAGCCACAGTCAAACAAACAATCTGAAAATAGTGATTTGTTCATCCCAAAGGTCAAATAGGGTGGAGGGAGCTACCCTACTTTACCTTTAGGCCTTTGCTGCCTCTGGGCCTGGACAGCTCAATATCATCGAGGGGAAAATAGATTTCCAAGTTTATCAAGGAGAACATGATTGTACATGACAGAAAATTCTCCTCTTCCTCCTTCCTCAGGGCACATTGCAGAAGTTTGTAGACGATCTGTTCACAGTGATCCTCAGCACCAGCCGCCCTGTCCCACTCGCTGTTAAGTATTTCTTTGACCTGCTGGACGACCAGGCAGGACAACATGGCATCTCTGACCCAGAGACAATTCACATTTGGAAGACCAACAGGTATAATACATACACAGTATACATAGTACAACAGAGAGACCCTGGTGGTCACACGAAAAGTAAAGTGGGACAGTGAAAATAGATTTGTCAGCAGATAAGATGTATTTTCATTGATCCCCCATAGGTGAAATTAAATTTGACACAGCAGCACAAGAGAATGTAGTTACATCAAAGAAAATGTATACCTGCAGTATACATCAGAAATAAGTAGAACATAAATAATAACAATAATACATACAATGAAATAGATCTATGTGTATAAACATGTGGAATGTGTTGTGTGTGTGTATATATACGTTGAAATGTTTGTGTGTTATGCAATATCTGTGGTGGTGACAGTTTCACTGTGAGTATGGGAGTGTATGGTTGTGAGTCAGTGTATGAGTGTATGGTTGTGAGTCAGTGGAAGTCGAATGTACTGGGTACTGTGGCTTTGTGCACTCTGATGGCACAAAAGTGTTTCAAGATGAGAGGGGTTGTCCATGATGGTGTTCAGCTTCCCTCTCATCCTCTTCTGTCAATACCTCTACACTGTCCAGTTCCATCACCACCACAGAGCTGGCCTTCCTCACCAGCTTGCTCAGGTTGTTGGCACCACAAGTCCTAATGCCACCCTCCCCATCACAGCAAAGAAGACAACACTGGCCTGGTCCCTTTTAACAGGAAGGAACTTCAGACGGGCTGTACTCAGGGTGGGCAGCCAGTCAAGGCAGAAGGCCAGTCAAGCAGAGAAGACTGATGATAATAATATTGATAAGGAGAACAAAAAGGAGAAGAAGATAAAGGATAATAATGAGCGTTGAGTAGTAGTAGTAGCAGATCCAGATCCTGCAGCTCCGGAGATGGTTATACTTGCAGAATGAGAACAGGGAGAGAAACAAAGAGGAGAAACACAAACTGCAGGAGAGAGTAGACACAAATTTAATGACATGAATTGGTGTGTTATAAATGGATGGGAGGAACCCCAGCAGCCTCGGCCTATAGCAGTATGAGTAAGGGATGGCCTGGGTAATGCCATCAAAAGTAGCTATAAGATTAGAAAATATATTTCTGAGGTTTTGTCAGTTTTGTCTGACATTAGAAGTAAGAAAATGGTGGTCATCAAGGTTTTTATGTCCTTAAGATAAGCCTGTCTACCTGATTGTTCTCATCTGACTTTATAGATAAATGCAGCTGGGTGTTATCTGCGTAGTATTAGAAATGTATGTGTTGCTTACTGATAATATTGGCTTACCACAGAACCCTGTGGGACTCCATGGCCAACTTTTGTGAGCATGTAAGAGTCATTGTTAACATGAGCAAACTGGAATATATCTGATAAATATGACTTTAATCAGCCCAGTGTGGTTCCTTTAACCCTATAATGCCAAATGCATCAAATTTGATACAAGCATTTCTGAGACCTATTGCATCACCTTATGGTAAAAACTTCACTCAAAACCCTCTTGTATCCAATCTGATACTTGTTCTTCCAACCCCTGGTGGATACCTTTATCACTACAACAATTCAAACACAGTACATGGGACAATCCATGTTGGCCACCTTCAGATAGTTCCCAACTCACTGGGTCAAGGTAAAGAAAATTGCGATTTTTATGATTTTCCAGTGACATTTTCTTTGAAATATTTAGTAATATTCTAACATGAACACTTAATCTGTTGAAGCAAGTTATAATTACATAATTTTTTGCATTTTAGTATGTAGTAAAATCGTGTATAGAATTTGGAGAAACTTATATGCAAATAATTTTTTGTAATTTTTTTTTTTTTCAAATTCTGTGAAAGGGCCAAATAAAGGTTCCAGATTCAAGAAATCAGAATTTTCTGTCCATTATTTCTGGGGTCAGGCATTACAGGGTTAATCCCAATGCTCTGCTATGATGAACTCTAAATCCTGATTGAAAATCTTCAAACAGACCATTCCTATGCACATTCACTTAATTGGTTTGCAACATCTTTGAAACAACAAATTAGTGTGACTAGGTATATTAATGTCTATTCTGTTTCTGTAGTCTCCCTCTGCGCTTCTGGATCAACATTGTGAAGAACCCTCAGTTTATATTTGATGTGCAGGCATCAGATCATGTGGATGCTGTGCTTTCTGTCATCGCCCAGACATTCATGGACTCCTGCACGATCGCTGAGCACAAACTGGGACGGGTGAGGATGATTTTGGGGAGGGAGCGTGAAGAAGCTTCTTGCAGATTATACTGCAAGAAGCATATATTTATATATTTTGAATAGATTTTATGGGTTGGCTGTTGCCTGTGTTCAGTCATAACTAATAGTTCAAAAATTAAATGTTTTTAGGTGAATACAAAGGTTGGAAGACAAAAAGATGCTTACAGAGGAGGAAATGTTAAGACTCTTAATGGTGTTATAGTTACTGGTGAACATTTATTTTTAAGAATGATGTGGTATGTTTGCTTTACAGCTAAAAAGTTCCTGCATTTGATGCTCATTCCTTTGTCTCAATTTAAATAGGACTCGCCCATCAACAAGCTGTTGTATGCCAGAGATATCCCCAGATACAAGCAGATGGTAGAAAGGTGGGTTCAGATTTAATAAACCCCTATCTGTAACTGCCCGTCAGAAATCACAAGATACAGTGCATTCAGAAAGTCTTCAGACCCCTTCGATTTTTTTCACATTTCATTTCACATTACGTTGCAGTCTTATGCTAAAATAAAATTTTTAAAAAGTTTTCCCCTCATTAACGCTTGATACACTTAATTCCCCATAATGACAAAGTGAAGGTAGATTTTAAGATTTTTTTGTAAATTTATCGGTGAGGAAAAACTGAAATATCACATAAACTTACGTATTCAGACCTTTTCCACGGTACTTAGTTGAAGCACCTTTGCCAGCGACTAAAGCTCAAGTCTTCTTGTGTATGACGTGACAAGCTTTACACATCTGGATGTGCAGATTTTCTGCCATTCTTCTCTGCAGATCCACACAGAATCTCTGGAGCTCAGCAAGAGTGACCATCAGGTTCTTCGTCACCTCATACCCACAGTCCTCTCCCCTGATCATTCAGTTTGGCTGGGCGTTCAATTCTAGGTAGAGTCCTGGTTGTTCCAAACTTCTTTGATTTAAGAATTATTGAGGCTGCTGTGCTCTTGGGAACCTTCAATGCAGAAGAAATGTTTTTGTATCCTTCCTAGATCTGAGCCTCAAAACAATGCTGTCTCTGAGCTGCATGCAGTTCCATCCTCTTCATGGTTTTTTCTCTGATCTGCATTGTCATGTGTGAGACCTCAAAGTGTCTGAATACTTAAGTCAATGTGACACCAAAGTTTTTCCTTTGTAGTTACATCTTTCCATCTTTCCTTTGTAGATTGATGAAAGAAATTTTTTTTTCATTTTAGGCTACAACATAACAATCTGAAAAATCTGAAGAGGTCTGAAGACTCTGAAGATGCACTATAGATTTTAAACTCAATATATGATGTGGTTGCCAACCTGTGAGCCAGGGCCCACTGGTAGGCTATGAAGGTATTGCAAGTGGACCGACAGATCATTTGCAAAACTACAATTTTGGTGAAAAGATTTACATAACATATTATTTGGCCCGTGTATTGTTATGAGGATCTCTCTCTCTCTCTCTCTCTCTCTCTCTCTCTCTCTCTCTCTCTCTTCCATATAGTAAAGGCAGAAAGCCAAAAAAAGTTGTCTTTATCACAAAAAGGTTTGTAAACTGTCCTGTTTTTGAAGTTCATGATAATGTTCATCATTGCAGGTACTATGCTGACATCAGGCAGACCATCTCAGCCAGTGACCAGGAGATGAACTCTGCACTGGCTGAACTGTCTAGGGTGAGGGCAGCCACACCTCAGAGCCAGCCAGCACTTTAGAGAAATACACACAGACACAATGTGACATCTAACCTGAATGGTTTGTGTTTCAGAACTACTCTGGAGAGCTTAATTACCTGGTCGCACTGCATGAGCTCTATAAGTACATCAACAAATACTACGACCAGGTGTGTTTATCACTCAGTCTGTTTCTTCAGTAGAGGTTTAACAGAATATACTGGCACAATGCAAAGATGTGATAATGTGCACAGCAGAGTTAATAAAAATAATATGAAGTCTTTCTTATGGTGGCTTGCTGAGAGTGCCAGTTTTAGAGTTCACTAAATTCTGTAGTTGAGTGGGAAATAATTAACCTTATAACTTCTGTCTGAGGATGTCATCAGCCCTGTTCAGACCTGACATTTACATGCATCTCCACATGCATCTCAAGTGACCACTTTTGATGGGATCTCACTTCTCCGCTCTCTATGCAAATATGTCTATATGCAATTTGTCTTGGGTCTTAGGTGGATTCATTATAGAGTTTTATAGTTTTTCATCTTTGGTACTGCATTTCTACTGGGACCTGAGAAACTAATTTCGTTCCTCTTATGTACCATGTACTTGTACAGAATGACAATAAAGTCTCCTTGAATACCTTGAATACCTTGGACTTAGAGATGTCCACTTGTGTTCGTATCACCAGAGACAGATGTTAGCACCAGGTCTGAACAGGGCCATAGATATAGCTGGAGATACAGGCTGTCAGTCTTTAAATGTTAGGTAACTTGGGTAAGTATGTGTTTTTTATTATTTTCATCCCTTTACCTCTCTCTCCTTCATCCACCCATTTGTCATCTTCTCATCAGATCATCACGGCACTGGAGGAGGACACCACGGCCCAGAAGATGCAGCTGGGCTACAGGCTACAGCAGATCGCTGCTGCTGTGGAAAATAAAGTCACTGACTTGTGACAGAGGAAACATCCACCAGTGTTACAGCAAATAGAGTGAGGTGGGTGTGCGGGAGGCAAGTTAATAAACCTGTAGCCTCCAGGTTGAACTGAAAAGCAGGAGAGCAACGAACAGACACATAGGAAGACAGACAGACTCTTCTTTTTGAGGAGGAGTAGGAGTACTGGCAGTGGGGCTGTGAGGTTTTTTTAAGGAAACATTTGTCAGATCAGAAGATTGAAGTTCGTATCCCAGCATCTTTTATACATTGTTGGTGTTTGCTAAGCATATACCTGTGCAGTCCAGAATCTGTGAGGTCCTGAGCCCACTACAGAGACAGGACAGCACATGGACACCAAACAGATCTGGACAAAGAAAGAAGGGACATGTAAAAGACACCAGTCAGGCAGCTGCCATGCTGTTTATGAAAAGACCTTTGGAGGGAAAACTGATGGTTTTATCATTTCACCAATGCTGGACTTTAAACTTTGTTGTCCTACACAGCAGCTCTCATATTTAAGAAACCATCTGGTCTAAGTCAGCTGACTTCATCTGGGAGTCAAGAAGTATGATTTTATGTCATTATTTTCCCTCTGGAGTAAATTTTATGATGAGGCATCTCATGCCTTGTGTGCTTGTCACTGCTGTAAGTGGACAGAAGATTTTGTGTGTGTGTGTGTGTGTGTCTATATTGCCCTGGTTAGTCTTCATCTTGATGTCTGGTTACTCGTACAAAGTGTTGAATTAAGTAGTAGTTCTATTTTGGATGTTGGAGGGAGCAGTATTTTGAAAGTACAATAAACTGATCTTCAACATCTTCACGTTTTAGAAGAAAACTTGGTCTCTATATTGTTTACTTCACTTAAAGCAAATTACAGAGTTTTATAAATAACTGCCTCTCTCTACCTCACTCACTGTGCTGCATCAATTGCTCTTTTTCTGTGATGTTATTGATGTCAACAAAAAACACTACTCTGTTCCTTTCAGCCAGCTGAAACTACCAGTGCAGCAGCACAGCTCAGATCTGTCCTCATACATATACAGCAACACCTGCTGGACATCTTACATACACGCACACGCACTCATACACATACACATACACATATTTCAGACATTTGTAGTTCATTACTTTCCTTTGTTAAACATCGAACATCAGAACCTGCTTGCCGGGGCTTTTTAAGGTACTCAAAACCAGACTAACTGTTTTCTTCCTTGCTTTTCCTCTTATTCATGTGGATGTGTATATAGTGTACAAGTCACTGGAAAGATGTTAGAGGAAAAACAAATATCCTTCCATAAAGAAACTCATATTAATGAAGTCGAGTCCTAGCATGAGCCATAGTGTTTTATTGTGTATTTCTGTGTTGTACATTTTCTCACATTCCTCTTGAGTTTTGAACAATTTATTAAATCATGGTTTGCCTTGCTCTGCTCCATGCTGAGGCAGTGGTACACAGTTGGTATAGAGTGTTGAACACAAGGTGGCACTGCTTCACATGCTGAAGGTCTATATGGGATTTTGTTATGTAAAGTTGTTATGTACTGATTATATTACTACTGGTTCAGTAGTTATAGTTCACCTTATCACTGTTCTGCTTTTCAGTTTGGAGCACAGATACTTCTCATAAAAATGCCAATGTTGACTGATGTTATTCTTATTTAAATGACAGAGACTGACAGACTGCAAGGGGTTAGTAAGGCCCCTTTAGTAGTTTCCCCTTTAAAAGGTGTTACCTATTAAACTACTCTTTGTAGTCGGGGTTACAGCTTAATTTAGGTCAACTTTTAGGCTATGGTTAGGCAGAGATTACCAATGGGATTCAGGTAAATGCAAGAGGACACCATATCAACCGGGAAACCAAAAAACCATTAAGATTTCAGTACCTTTGCATTGTATATGTACTTTTTTTTTTTATCTATTTTTTTTTAATCCATAGAGTTTGATGTTGACTTAATACAAACAGCTGCTCAAGTTTTAATTTGCACAATATTTATAAGAATACAAGACTGAAACCAGTGCCAACTTCAAGTTCATCAAAACTCAAGTCAGAGCTATAGACATAGTTTATTCTCCACATAATAAGTTATGAGGTTTGATACCCAACCCCAGTCATCAGTTATATGTGCCAGTTGAATGTGTTGTCCCTCGGTCCAGAAACAGCATATCAGAGCAGAGTCCCATGGTAGTTTATCACTACACAAACAGCTGAAGACTCAAGTTAACACATGGTTTGTTCTGTTATACACTGTCAGTTCAGATGGGTGTTAAAGCTCAGTGATGGTACAGACAATGGCAATACAGAGAAGGCTCTGCAAGGAGCAGTTTTAAGGATGTTTCTTATTTTGTGTGTTAATATCATACTTAAAATGTAACTAGTGATTTAACATGTTAAAAAGAAAGGGTGCAAATTTTCACGTGCTGGTGTAATAAAGTATTCTTAAAATCATGTTATCTCTTTTTCTTTCAAAAACTTTAAATACCAAAATTCTGACATTGAGAACATCATCTCTGCAGACTGTACCCTATTTCCTTGGTGTACAAGGCCAAATCCGAGAATGAGACCCTGGGTGATGAATGATGAGCAGGTGTCCCATTACAGAGATGCAATTTGCCACAAAACATTTTTCCCCCTCCTTTCTCTCTGACTCCCAGACCATCAGCACTGGATCCACCCAAGGCTGTGTCCTTTCTCCTCTGCTCTTCTCTCTGCACCTCCAGCCATCAGTCCGTCAGGCTCCTGAAGTTTGTGGGTGACACCACCTTCATTGAACTCATTTCTAATGGGGATGAGTCCGCCTAGAGGTGGTAGATTGACTGTCTGATGACCTGGTGCAGGCAGAACAATTTGGAGCTGAATGCTCTGAAGACAGCATAGATGATAGTAGACTTCAGGAAGAGGTCAGTTGCAACCACCCCCATCACCCTGTGTGACTCGCCCATGGTCCACTTTCTGGGAACTACCATCACAGAGGACCTCCAGTGGGAGCTGAACATGAGCTCCCTAATCAAGGAAGCCCAGCAGAGGATGCACCTCCTGTGGCAGTTGAAGAAGTTCAACCTGCAAAGGACAATGATGGTGAACTTCTACAACACCATTACTGAGTCCATCCTTACCTCCTCCATCACTACTTGGTGTGCTGCTGCCACTGCCAAAGTCCAGTGTATCCTATGCTAAAGGAGAAAAGATAGGAAGCATCCTTTCCTCATCATTTAGAACAGTGGTTCTCTAACTTTTTCACATCAAGGACCTCTAAATTTACACAAATTAGACCACAGACCCCACAAGATTTTTGCTTTAAGATGTTTTATTACAAAAAGTGTTTGAAACCCATGACAGAAATAGTCATACATAATGTCATTGTGCCCCTTATTAATGGAATTATAGTGACAATACATTTTTTGCTGGGGACTTCATGGAATCATCTCAATGACCCCTGGGGGTCCGTGGACCCCAACTTGAGAACCACTGATTAGAGAATTCGACCAGCTCTTATCATGACTGACACTTGGATACTCCCGGGTCATTTTACTCAGTTAGGAACCTCCCAAGCAAGAAAGAGTTTTCGACTGCAACCTCAATTTTTGGACCCTTTTGAGTGCACGTGGCGAGTACTTGTAGTGCAGTGCACACACTGTCCTAATTTGGAATTTTAGAAGTATGTTAATTAAGAGAAAATCTGTCTTTTACAAAGAATGGATGGAGATGGTTAACTGGTTGTTTACATATTAATTAGATGATTGTGATAATTTCTTAACGTGATAATTTTATCTATAACCTCAATCTCATATGTACTTAAAGACAATATACAGTTACTAAGGCAATTCCTCATACCTTTAATTAAAGGCATGTTCACTTATGTTCTGTGGTTATTCCACAAGCCTTTGTTAATTACAGATGGCGCTTTGTAGAAAAAAAATGCAGTAATACATTTTTATGGACCGCCCACACTTCAGTTTGTTTCCCATCATGGCTGAAGAGGAAACATATGTTCTAAGAATAATTTTCCAGTCAAAGTATGAACTTTTATTTTTGAAGCGTTACCTGTCTATTACCTATTTATTATTTTTACTTTTACTTGAAGTAAATCCTGAGTCTCTCACCTGTTTGAATATGAATGTCTCTGAGTGAATGAGTCTGAGCCATGATGATGTTTTGTTCCCTTTATTTTGTATTTCTATTGTTAATGTGTGTTGCTTTGCTGCAGTCACTATGCCTTATGAAAAAACAATTAAATAGAGAGACACGACCCTTGATTTTCAGAGTTTCTAATCAGCTCTAACTGTAGCACCTAACTTCATTTTTTTTGTTATTGTTGTTTTTTGTTGGTGAATACCGCCCCTGTTTAACATATATTTCGACTACATCTTATCAATGAACTACCTGCTTTTACATAGTTCATTACTCAGCTGCTATGGGATAAAAACGGGATGACGGGATAAAACAACAAAAAGCACATTTTCGCCTGTTAATGGGTTAACATAGTTAAAGTGACTGACAAAGGGTGTGATATCAACAAATGTAATGGGGTTGTAAAAATACAGCTCGATTTTAGTAGGCGCTTTGAGCACGCGCATATCATCATCACCACGTAATTCATATCACCAGAAAATCTGTAACAGTCGACAAGACACAGCATCCTGTGCCAACAAACAATAGGGTCCGAATGGCTTAACACTGATGACAGTATAAGACGGGAATCCCACTGAATCTCCGTCACGGGTGAAAATTAAGATATATACAAAGCGGGAGTCGCCTTCGTTGTTCATTTTGCCGAGGTAGCTGCGTAGAACAGGTAAGCTAACTACAGGCTGTAGTACTACAGGCAAGTGCTGGACTATAGCTAGTCCTTTTAGCGTTATAGGCTAATGCTATTGTTACCTAGTTTTTAACAGTTGTTGAACAAGAAATGTTTCCTTTATTATCACTCATGCGTCAATGCAAAACATTGTACTGCAATTTACGATTGGTTGTTTTACTGAAAAAAAAATAGCAGTCTAAACGAAAGCTAACTTTGCTAACGTTAGCGGCATTGTTTTCCATGGTTATTTAAATTGTGTGTAATGTATTTGAGAGAAACTAAACTATCGCCTGCGCAGAACTAGCCATCTTAACGACGCCTTTTCTATCTGTAGGGGGTTGTTATTTTTAGCTATCATATTCCCTTCGCATACGAAGGTAACGTCAAGTCACAGTTTATTCCATTTTTAATACGGCCTTGCTGGTAATAGTACGTGAACGTTCAACGGCTTTCGTGATAATACAATTATATTTGGTTAAAAAATAACGGTAATTAACGGTATAGATAGTTTTTCAGGTGTATCTCAGTTTGTTCCATTAGCTTGCAGTGATCACAAAACATTTTACTCTAATGTGATTTTGTTACCAGTTGTTTACTATTTCACTCCGGTTAGTGATGTGCAGGGTGTTCATTGTTACTGTTTTCCTTTTTGCAGTCAAGAATGGAGCCATCAGAGCAGTCAGGCCCACACTCAGACTCTCAGGATGTCAATCCTGTGTTTCTGCAGCAGCTCAGAGAACTGGATATCCCAGAGGAGGCAGCCAAACAGGTGGGACAGTATACTCAGAGTATGCTGCTTATTTCAGCATTTGTACCACCTTTACATCGAAATCTTACAATAATTATGACTGTGAATGTTGCATTTTTCTGAAAGCTTTGGTATAACTGTTTTGGCAGAAGATAATACTGAAGGGTCTGAAATGAAATTGCATACCTAATTTAATGGTATTTTGATCATGCACATTATTGTGTGTCCCCAACACTGCCGACAAGATAACTCTAGTCATATGGAAGATTAACTGTTCACTTACTGTGTGAATTACACTTTGAATGAGTGGCACTTGTCATCTTAGGCTATGAATGCTCCCATTGCGATTCTTCATTGTCGTAATATGAACACTTGACAGCTTTCATGCAAAAAGTTCAAATTCACTGCTGCGACATGTAGAATATTACTTCACTGTTTTATTCTCAAATTGATTTTAACAGCATGCTCTTTCAGTTATAGAATATCATAGTGATCTCCAAAAATTGATTGTATTATGTGTCCTTACAGACAGTTTCTACCAGGACTGAGGATGAAACAAAAAGCTGACTAAGCTGACATTGTAACACTTGGCATTGTAATAAATAGACTATTCTGTATCCTCTTCTGGTACCTAGCTGACTCTGCAAGACCAACTGTTATATGGTCCTGGGTCCTTTGGGATTAGGACTGTTTAGCATTTGTGTCAGGGGTCCAGTGCTTTAATTTTGATAACACTCAAATCAAATCAGGTGGTAGGCTCAGAATAATGATTATTTTATTATTTTATTTCTCTCACATCAAACAGCTCAGACCCACCGATAATTAAATATCCCAAAATAATGACAGCTATGACCACGTATTAATTCACTGCTTTGTTCTCTGATCTTTTTTGTTGTTTCTCATGACTTCAGGCGCTCCTGCACACTCGGAATGTGTCTGCCGAGGAGGCGGCAATGTACTACTTCAACAAGCTGGAGAATGAGGTGCCCATAAGCTAGCCTTAGTCCCCACAGGTACACCTTGGTACATTAGACCTTGTGGAGTCTTTCCAAAGCCATATCTCAGTGTCTCTTTTTGTCCACTCCGACCCGCAGGAGGAGGGAGATGATGACCTAATGTTTAAGATGGTGTTTGTGGTGAACATGGACCTTGCCATGGGTGTGGGAAAGGTAAATCCAATTGTGCAGATGTGTATTGTGTTCAAGTACATGTTCCATCTTTAAGAAAGTGTTTTCAACAATAGCTCAGTTGTGGTTTTCTTTTTTAACTCCTGTTTTTGTTTATTTTTTTCAAGCTCTTCACCACCATTGCTGTAAACTTTGATTTGGATTGCTTCAGTGTCAGTCGTTCAGGGGGTTTTTAACTGGAGCTTCATTATTTACAGAGGTCTCCGCCTCTCCAAAATAAAAAGACCCAGTGATTATAACCATTAAGAGAACTAAAAGCAGTTTCCCATTTAAAGTAAATGTTTTGCTGATGTACAAAGAACACAGGACATCAGGGAAGGGTTGGGAACTACGACTGCTAATCTAACTAACTACTAATTTATAAACCAGACGTTCTGAGGTTTTCACAGGGAGCCGCATTTTCTGCAGAGGTGTCCTCCCCTCCATAACAAATGGACCAGAGGATTAAAACCACTAGAAACACAGAGAAAAGCAATGTGACTTTAAAAATCTGTGCTTCACCAGTGCTGTACAGTGGACACAGGACATCAGAGAAGTGTTGAGAAGTATTGTGAAGTCCTCCTCTCCATAGCAAATGGACCAGAGGATAAAATCTGAGAGAGGGGTCACCAAATAGCCAAGCAGTTAGTGATACTGCATGTAGTTCCCCTTCTCTCTGTCACTCTTTACCAGTTTCTACCAGCAGCCAAATCAGTAGATGTGTCCTGCCCTTCATAATAAATGGACTGGGGGTTAAAAAAAAAACAACAAATAAAGCTGTTTCACTGTAAAAATCAGTGATTAGCCAGTGCTCGTCTGCAGACGCAGGGCATCTCAGAATGGATGCATGGACGCATGGACATCCATGAGTGGATGAGAGCTGAGCTGCCTAACATTGACTGCTATCTCTATCTCTAACTTATCATTCAAATGTCTGATGACTGAACTCCTTCATCCAGTTAAAATATATAGTTTAAAACGACCAAGGTGTAAAATGTAAAAAAAAGTGTATCTTTAAAAATGTGGCTGACTAAAATCACAATTTCTGTGGTTTGAGAATAGCTGGAAACATTTGGGATAATGTAATAACACAGCTCAACAAATATACATAACTCAATGTACATAACTCAAAAAATATTTAACATAGGTCTAGTAATTTTTAGATATTTTAATGTGGAAAAGTTACATATTCAAAGTTTAAGGACTTAACCTTACATTTTATCACTCGTATCTCTGTTTTTACATTGATGTAATGTTGCTATGTGCTTTTTTGTTTTGTTTTTTTTTTTAAATCCTGCCTTTAAATTGCATTAATCATGAATTTTTTTGTTTTTTCAATAATTAACACCTACCAGGTTCTGTGGTCTTTTGCTCTGAGTAGGAGTGGGCTATGCTTGAATAGTGATTGTAATGATTTCATTAAAATTTTATTTTCAGGTTGAATTTGAATGTTACTAGTGCAGTTGTCTTTTTCAAGTTCAAGATGTAACTTTATTTGAACTTGGTCAGAAACAGCACATAGAGGCCATTTTCAGTAGAGCTTAAAACCTAGACAGATTGCTGTTTAGGTGTGATCCCTTCTGTGTGTTGTGTAGGTGGCAGCCCAGGTTGGCCATGCTGCTGTAGGTTTATACCAGGCTCTACAGGAGAAGAACAGCTGGAGGGAGATGGCCTGGAAGTGGGACCACAGTGGGTAAGTTAGTAGGAGACATGCAGAAAAGTCATGCATTTGTTGTATATCTTGTTTTGAAGTCTCTTAATTGCTAAATCAATTTACTGGTGCACAAACAACTGAACATGCACAAACTTTAAGGTTATGTAAGTCTTTGTTATTTTACTGTTCCAGAACAAATAATATAATAATAATAATAATATATAAAATAATATAATACTACAAATAATAAAATTCTAAGAGTAATGAATGAACTTGCTATTTGAAAATGATTGACAGTAATCTTAAACAGCCATAACATGACATATAAAGTTAAAGTGCCCATATCTAAAGCTCTGCTAATGTCAGCATCGCAGTTTTCGTTTTAGGAAGAGCAAGCTTGTTCTGCTGCTACCTGTAGAAATCCAAGGTGGTATTCCATTAATGCAGGTTGTTAAGTACTTTGATTTTAGTTTAAGAAGTTTGCTTGAACTTAACTGTGTCTTAAACCTTCAACTGTGTCAGGATAGCTGTGCAGCCTTTGCCTGTTTCTTCTCTAGTTGTTGCTTTAACATGTGCTTCTTCATTCCTGGCATCATTCTGAGCTCTCTGTGATCTCAGTTTGGTTTATAGAATTGCTTAGTTCAAAGTGTTTTGCTGACATTGTTGACTGCAGAAATATTTTTTTATATAAATTCAATCCAAATACTGGGTAGTTCTTCCCTTTGCCCCCAAATCAGCCTCAGTTCTTTGTGGCAGGGATTCTACAAGACGTTGGAAACAATCCATTGAGATTCTGCTCCATATTTGCTATGAGTTCCACAGATTTTTCATCTGTACATTCATGCTACAAATATCTCATTTTACCACATTCCAAAGGTGTTCTATTGGCTTCAGATCAGTGAACTCATTACCATGTTCATAAAACCAGTTTGAGACGATTTTTGCTTTAGATAGATAGATAGATAGATAGATGACTTTATTCATCCCCGAAGGGAAATTAGTTTGTTACAGCTGTCCGGTGTATTATAATACAAAATATACAATAGAATAAAATACAGAGGTAGACAGAAAGAAATAAAAATACAGAATGGCAGATATAAATAATAATATACTATGTATATGCATATGTAAATGGAAAGTGCAAAAAGATGGATACAAATATTGTATGAATATGATATATAATATCAATACGGTTAGTATTTGGAGTGGAGTGTTGTGATGAAAATTCAGAGTGCAAAGTGTGACAAGTCATCAGAATCAGAATCAGAATCAGAATCAGTTTTATTGCCAAGTATGTTTCACATACAAGGAATTTGTTCTGGTGATTGGTGCAGTTGGAGGTTCTTGGAGGTTCTTGGAGGTTCTTGTAAACAACAGATTTACACAGTTTTAGTTTCTGCCTGTATGTGGGAATCAGGTGGACCATGACATGGTCTTGTGTCATCTTGGCTCTGACAGAGGTAGATGAGTTGTACAGTCTGACCACAGTAGGTAGGAACGATTTCCTGTATCGTTCCTTATCGTTCCTTTGAGACATGCACTATCGTCCTGCAGGTAGCCATTGCAGATGGGTAAATTGTGGCTATAAAGGGAAGCACACAGTCCCTAAAAGGAGGATTGATTGGTATTAAGGGCCCAAACTGTGCAAAGAAAACATTCCCCACACCATTACATCACCAGCATCCTGGACTATTGAGACAAGGAAGGTTGGGTCCATGGATTCATGCTGTTGATGCCAAATTCTGCTGCTCACTGGAGGCTTATTGTTTTTTGCACCACTCTGAGTGAAAACTCAGAAGACTGTTTTGCAATGAAGTCAGGAGTTTCATAAATACTTAAACCAGTCCTTCTGGCACCAATAATCATGCCATGGTCAAATTCAGAGAGATCACATTTTCTCGATTCAGATGTTTGATGTGAACATGAACTGAAGCTCCTGACCTGTACCTGCATGATTTTTTGCCTTGCACTGCCACATGTTTGCCTGATTGGATAATTACATGAATAAGTAGGTGTACAGGTGACATAAATAAAATGCTTGGTGTGTGTATATTTTTTGCCAGCATTTATAATATTATTGAATAATTAATTCAGGCTTAATTAACATGAATGATAAAAAAGTAAATGTGCATGGTTTTGACACAGAGCCAAGAAGGTTGTAGTCCAGGGTACCAACGTGGCTCATCTACTGGAGCTGCAGGCCCTGGCCATGAGCCTCAGCTTGCCCACTTACCTGGTCCAAGATGCAGGGCTTACCCAGGTGAGGGACACATTTCATTTTCAATTCTCTTGCGTATAAATGTCTTTTGAAGGTACTAGTAATCATTCTCAAAATATTGTTTAATTGTAAATATTAATATTTTTTGTTCAAAAATATATTTGATTTTGTCTGTATTATCCAGTGCTTTGGTGGGAACACATTCAAGAATTTCAGCACTAAACCAACCCCTGTTGTTTTTGGCAGGTGGAGGCTGGGTCCCGCACTGTATTGGCCATCATGGGTGAGGAGGAGATTGTGAATAATGTCACTGGGAGCCTGAAGTTGCTGTGAGGGGCTCAAACCCTCAGCAAGGAGGCATGACTCTGCAGTGCCACAAAGCAACCAGCAGAGGGCAGAAATACCCCAGCAACAGGGATAGTCTTGGCACGCATCCTTTAAAAAAAAAAAAAGACCTAAAGAACAAGGAGAAACAAGACATGTCCCAGCACCAGAAAACAAACACTCTCAGCCATTTGTTTCCCTTTCATTCTTTGTATGAGCTACTTTGTCTGCAATCGAAAGCGGTTGGTAAGAGAAAGACTGGTTCCTCACAAGGCAACAGGCAGTTGAAGGCAGTTGAAATGTCTTTTTCTGGTGACCTTTCTCTTTTCTAAACAGGCTGCCTACTTAGACTTTTTCAGACATATCTAATTGTCCAGTTTCAGATATGGCAGAGTCATTTAGGTAGTTTTGGTGGTAGACCAGTATTATAGTTCTGCTTATTCAAGGGGCCATGTACTTTAGACTGATACATAATGTAATTAGAATTATACCCATAGCAGATGTAGTATTTGCCTGTTGTATTCACTACTCCTGAGTGAAGGGTAACTGAAACATGTGAACACTCATTTTTGACATTTAAATAATTTTGTGTCTGTAAGCAGCTATTCTCTGAAAGATCCCTATCCTAGAGACTCAAAAACATTACCTATTATTGATAAATGGCTGTATTTTCTATACACACACACGTTTGAGCCATAAACTGTATAATCTGTGGTGTCCTATCCTAAACAGTATGCACGATTACTGGACTTTTGTTGTATTTTTTGTTTATGCAAAAGAAAAGGTCCTAAATTATGATTTTTGGATTTAACTTTCTAACTTTATGCACTCTGACTGCTTGTGGTGGATAAATTACAATATAGAATCTGATCAATTTACAGATTGAGAGACTGCAAATGACTGTGTGTATGACAATTCTTGTGGACGTGAATAGTCTTGCACACTAATAATCCTATGTGTGAATGTTATTTTTTTTGTTTTCAGTAACAAATATCTGTGAGCATGAGCTGCCACTTGCATAAATCTTAATGTCAAGGATTTTGTTACAGAATTTTTTGGCAGTCATGCATGCAATATGAAATGTGTATTTGAACAGACCATTGAAACCCCAAAGTTTTGTCAGTTGTGTCCACACTTTGATACCTCTTGTGTCATACAGTCATTGTGTGAGTGCTTCAGACTATGGAGCCAATTAAACGCCTCCAGATTAAGTAACAAGCAGTTTGAGTCGTGTTTTCACCTTACTATACGCGAGCCCTGGCAGTGAATGCGGTGTGGGGAAGGGTTAATCACTGCCATGTTGTAGAGCTTGATTGAGCCGGCCATATGAGACTGCTTTTTCACTTCAGTAACAAAGACAGCATTGTGAAACATGGCTGCTCCCTACCATGCAGTCAGGCGAGGAAACATGCAACTGTCCTTCAGTTATTAACCTCATTACATTCTCTCAGAAATGATCTAGGTGGTCGTGTATTTCAAGGGCAAAAACCAGAGAAGATAACAGAAAGGACGGGAAAATTATTTTAAGAAAAAATATAAAGTATATATTGGTGAGATTATAACTTTTGTCAAGCAGATATCTGTCAATTCACTTATATGTGCCATTGTCGGTTGCTGTGGTGTCAGGTGTTAGAATACATTTCATGTTTCATATTTTGTTAATAAGATATATTTACACTCAGGATTAGCTAACTGTTTACACTTTAGAATTGTGAAGTGTTTATCCGATAGCCTACAGCTGTGCTACAAGTCGTAAAACAGTGACAATAGGAAGCCTAGTGTTTTACTACATGTTATACTATGTTTACTGAGGATGTGTTATGAAGCCCAATCTTAACATGTAGGCCCCGCAACAGTAATGTAATACATTTTTTTACTCCGGTGTATATCTCATCGCTCGTCAGATCTGGACCTATGCAACAAATGACGTTGGCGTTTCTCACCACAGCCAATCCAAAGCCTCTCTCCAAGTCTCATGACATGACAAGAAACCAATCGTGTCATTGTAAATTTTTTTTATAGATATCACAGTCAACATATCACAATTTTTCATTACTAGTATCTGTTAAAAATAAGGTATCCGTTTGTAAATTCAGTGTGTGCGTGTGTGTGTAAGCTATAAGTAATACTCTTCAACAAGATGTGAGGGCTATGTCTCATTTCTCTGCTAACATCACAGCAAGGATGCGCAAATTATTTCGAGAGTTCGTTTACTGCAGCCCACAGGAATTCTTAGTTTTACTGAGTCGTTGCTGCTAATGGTATTTTCGTTGTGTCTGCCACTATATTTGTGTGGGGAAGTGTGGGGTGAGACAGAAGTAGGAGGGGCCACTAATATGTAGACGTGAACCAGGAGCACTGGTCGATTTCCCTGTCCAACCCTTTCCCGATGCCACCAGAACTACACCTCATATTCCATTAATCTGACATACCGGTAGGTGGGGCTGACCCAGCGGGCTAACCCTGCCTCTAGTGTCCCTGGAACTGGGCCCCAGAGACCCCATGTAGCTAACGCTTCCTACTATGTATTGGTGTCAAAGCTCCTTCCACAGTAGATAGATGAATGTGACCCTTAAATAAAAAAAAAAACAATAATTCCACTAACGATTTGAAATTAATTCCCATGAATTTAATAACGAGCATTTCCGGAAACTTTGAAGGTACAGATCCTTTGCTGGGTGTCAAATTAAGTCCCGAGTCCAGCCACTGTCTATGGCTCGCCTTCTTGTATGCCATCAGTATACCACATCATAATGGAACTGAATTTTCACACCCCTCCTCAAAGTAGTGACTGGCCCGTGTTACGTAGTTGACGCAAAAAGAAATAATCGATACTGTAATTCACCAATGGCTTACATGTATAGCGCTTGTATAACAAGACTGACACACTGTTGTCAAATCATTGGTGAGAGGCGGGATTTCGCAGCAAGGGCCGCCCAAGGAGAGAGCCCCTGCTCGGTCGCCAGGGAAACCCCGTGGCGTGGTTGTGTGTCAGTTTCACTAGAACCCGCGATGCCGGTGAGGAGGGGGATGGGCGCCTCTGCGAATGTAAGGACCCAAGACAGATTCAGAGCCCTGTATGACATAGAGCAGCATATACCCCATAATAAATAGCGACTGTAAATATACAATACACGAAATAAATGGATTTATCCGCCGGGGATCTGTAATAGCCACTCAATGGATGCACTGCACCCTAACAGGACAGGGAATTTAACTTTTCGCCTATGCGTTGGAGACACATAAAGAAGTTTGTTTCCTACCCCTGGAGAGGGAGCTACTTTTAAGGGCAAAGGATACAGGAGACTCCGAGGCCGACATACAGGCCTACTGGTCTGGTTGGATTTGATGTTGGGATACTCTAATGACTTCCTACTGTTCATGAATTTGCTTCGTTTGCACAAGTTTGAAATGCCTCTTTAGGTGAGTACTTTAAATCTTATCATTATTATCATTACCATCGATAATTTGAGGAGGCAATATAAATTCCAGACACTAACCGTGTTTTCAGTGAACCAAACATAGCATGAAGCTAACCAACTTAGCTAGCTACTACTACTTAGTGTCCACTTTTTTTAGACAAGTTGGTTGCCCCACAATCTCTCCACTTTCAAGTGGCTTGCTTAGAAGGCTAAAAGGTCCCCATGTTGATGATTTACCTTTCACTGTTGCTCTTGTCAGTGTCTGGACTGATCTTCCATGGTTTTTGCTCATCTCCTCGTGTTGTTTTCGATAGCAAGCCTGTTTGTCTGGGGATCCACCGTATTGCTAGCTTTTTAATAGCCAACATTAGAGCATTACTTTAAGCAACCATGTTCCCGAAACTCTTTACGCCATTCTCACAGTTTCAACAGCTTTGACTGGTATAACGTTTCGTGTGTTAGGGGTGTCTTCATTTTTTCTCACTTTTCATACTAGGAATAAACCAGTCACACTTGGCTATCATTATATCACATTACGTTATTAATTAGAGGAACTATGTTTTGGCCCAAGACAACTAAGCTAGAAATGAGTGTCGTTTTGAAGCATTAATAGATTAATCTTGGTTTGTTGAACAAGTTTGATCATGTGTTTCTGCAGAGGCTTATCATACCCTAACATGACATAGCCAAAACAAAATCGGCCGTATATTATACATTATAGGAACGTTATTCGTGTATGTTGCATTGTTATTATTAATGGTTAAATTGAAAGTTTATCAGACGTGGGCGCTATCTATTTGTGCTCGGAAGTTTAGAATTAGACCGCGTTGGGTAATGTCCAAACTTGTTTTGTTAGAACCAAAAACAAATTGTTGCATTGCGCTTTTCCCAGCAATATTTTAAATGCTGATTGGGACCAATTAAACTGTCAAATTTATGAAAACGATTTATGAATTTGTAATTTTAACATTATTGGCTACTCATGTTAGCTAAGCAACCAGCAGTTGTATTGGTTAACGTTAGCAGGAAAGCCATGGGCAACAAATGCTAAACTAGCTATGAAGCTAACTTTTTGGATGTTTTCCAGTCGATTGTGTCTTTATTTGAAACCATTACTTTTTAGCATACAACTTGTGTATACACCTGAAAACGTATTTGCATAACGATGTAATTTTTGCAATGGCTTTCTGGAGAAATACGTTTTTTGTTTTTAGAAAATATGGTGCACCACGTTAATGCATTTGTCTTTGGCAACAGTCCTAACTTCGCTCAGTCGTGTGAATCAAGCTGAAAGCTCGGCTGTGTTTTCTCTATTTGTGCTTGTTAGTTTTTTCTGCTCGAGGGATCCAACAATCAGAAAACCAGATCTGCTGGGTAGCGACTTGCTGTTCTTCACCTCCCCCACCTACCAACCCCCAGCCTCGGTGGCGGTTAAGAGATATGGGTGGTATTTTGAAGGGGAGCTCTTGTTTCCTTTTTTAGCCTCCATTTTTTATTTCGACGTGTGTGCAAGTGCGAGAATCATTCTTGATCCGCAATGTAGTAATCACAAGTTATGTTAGAGTTAGAGAGACGCCGTAGCTGTTATATTTTTAAACACAGTTGTGTTGTTTGATAATTAAGATATTTTTTGATAATGAGACAATGCTACAATTTCACCTAGAAATGTATTGGCTGATTTCAAGGATCTAAGTCTGCTCTCAAGATGAAGCTCTGACTTGTCATTTTCTTAGTGTGGCTGATCATATAGTTTAGGCAAAATTTAACACAATATGAGAACTCTCGAGTTTGCGAGAGAGCACAGTGATTATATAATGATATGTATTTAAAGTTTTAAATTTATTTGGACCTTCCGTAATCCGAGCACAATGGCTGCCCTAACGGTCCCCCGAGTGGCTGTGTTGAATTCGGTTGTACCACGAAGATTGGAGCGGCGCAAGATTGTAGCAGTGAGCACAGCGAACCCAAGAAAGGAGACGTTATTTTGTATATTAGACTTGGTTAGGTCTGCAGATATATTTATGTCTGACTTACTGTAAATTCAGCTGGTCATACTTACAAGCCATGCTTTTTTTGTACTCAGTCAAAAATCTTCTGTTGAAACTGAATGTTTGAGTTAAGCAGAGAATAAAATCTGGAGTCAGGGTGACTCCTTATAAGCCCTATGTGTTGACTGGTTTCTCACTAAAAATACTATGCTCTTGAATCAATTGTATTCCAACCAAGCTTGGTTAAAAATACTTAATACTCACTTAATCTATTTGAGTTTGGAAATTCAAGTGCAGCTTCAATTAAGAGTGTGTTTTTTTTCTGAGCTGTAGTCGACCTTGCTTTAAGAGTACAAAGATTACAGGTGTTCAGCCAGTGCCAAGTTTTCAGATTGATCTTGAAGCCTGTTGGAAACCAGATTGCAATGTGCTGAGCCTTGTTTTCTCTGGTTGTGACTGACATTCTCTGAATATGTTTCACATCTTTTAATAGACTGTGTGGGCTGCAGCTTGCAAACTCAGAACCATTGGAAACATGAGCCCCTCCAGCATTCCCCTTGACCTGACCCCTCTTGTTATCTTGAACAAACACTGTGATCACTAACAGAGAACAAGACTTGTACACAGCCAAGTAAGAAATGCAAGGAGTATTTAGAACATGGGCAAGCGCACAATGGTGTATCTTAACAGGCCACCCTGTGAAAGCTAAAAATGTACTGTTTTTGGCTGCTTGTCACTGCTCTGTTATGAATTGACCCGCCATGTTGGTTTTGTAGGCCTCAAGTGAGATACATGTGTAAGCGGCGTTGAATTTAAATAGTTGGTGAAAGCAGACTATCTTCAAGAGTAGTACTGTACTACGTGTGTGCATCTGTTTACAAGTTGCGGACCCTTATTTGCCATTATGGGCCTCTGAAAGTTTGGAGATCTGAGGAATGAGCAGTCATGCAAGGTTAGACTGGCCCAGTTTTCTGTTTACTAATGACATAAATTCTGTCAGTCTCATTCATATTAACAGAGTAATTACAAACAAAAAAAAAGTCATTGTTGGGTGACATGCCCTTGAAAACATGATTTGAACGTGAAAGTTATGTTTTATGATGAGTCTGGATCACATTCTACATAAATTTAACCTGGGTTTGTGTGGGAGTGAAGTTGAATGTTGGATGTTGGCTCATTTCCAAAAGAAGAAGACAGGATTCTGTATCAGTACCTACGCTTTGAGAAGAGGGAGAGAGGGAGTAGTGGGTGTTGCTGTGAGGAATAGGAGGGAGAAAACCCTGTCCTTTTTGCTTTTCATTTGTATGCTGATGACACATCATTACACAGAGGGCAGGTGTGGCTATTGATATGTTAAATATGCCTTGTGTGTTGTGCCAAGCCAGTGTGTGTATACCTCTATTGAAGCAGAAAGATTAAATTCACATAAATGAGAGGCAGACAAGTAAAAGTTGGTTGTGATTTGTAGTTTGACGCATTGCTTTTTTCACAGTCTAGAAAATGGTGCATAACAAATATTAGCATGTTTATTAACACCAGTACACAATGCATGTCTCTTTATTTTCTTAGCGTATTAATAGTAACAATGTTGATTTCTTATTTATTTATTTATTTTAATGCACATCATGTAGATTGATTTCTTGGTTTATTCTGTTGCATTAAAGACTGACTTTAGATGCCTTCTGCTGCTCCTTTTAATTTCAGAAACAGATATAGCATCAGTCTATCTACCTTTCTCTCTGTAGCTTCTCATCTGCGGCTGCTGTGTGTTGTGTGCTTTCTGTCTTGCACAATGGGGTTAAAAACAAGTTGCTCTGACGCCTGCTTCATTGGTGTATTCCTATTGGTGCAGGAGCTCTGGAGTTGCTCCAATAGGGCGCAGTATTTTCTTGGCACTGGGGGAGCGGTGTTGCAGTGGGCTGTGCTGGGTAATTCTGTTTTGTACTGAGAAGCAATGCTTCTTGGGAGAATAATGGAGGAGGAGGAGGCCGTGTAAAAAAACAAGGCCAAAAGGGGGTGAGGCAGGCAATCTACGTAATAATCTTTCTATCCCTCTCTCTGCTCTCTCTCTCTCTCCTATTCTTGTTTTATTGTACCCTTATTTTTTGTCCTTCACTTCCTTTTCTTTCCCTCACTGTCATGCTGCCTGTCCTGCTTTCATGTCATACTTGTTGTGTGTATAACAATATAATAGCTAACCAATATTAAAAGTTTGTCTCTGTGCCTTTTGAACTGCAGGTAGCCATTTAAGGCTTCACCACATTAACTCCCCTCTTTCTTGATTTTCCCATCCTCTACATTGGTTCTGCCTTTCTCGCTCTTTCTTTCATGTAACAAAGCAGAACAGTAAAGGAGACCAAATAATCAATAAAAAAAATTTAAATATCTATAGCCTATTGTGAGGTGAAACCAAGATTGCAAAATCTACAAGAATATTTACAAGTGTGTTTGCTTTGAGGGTGTTGTAGTGAGAGAGAGCAAATAAGGAGCAGGACAGAAGAAAAACCAAGAGAATTCAGTAACTCACAGCAGCACTGCTTTAAAAAAAGAAGCATAACTTCTTTCCTTAAGCACCTTGCTCTGTCTTGAGCAAATGAAGTGAGGTGGTAATTTCACTGTCTTTTATGTAAACGCGGTTTTTATCCATGGCCATTCACTTTTAAAATGGGGTTGGTTGAGGAAAAATAGAGCCGAACCGTTTGAACCCAGATTTGTTCCTACCAAATGACACACACACCACACCTTGCCTTCCCACCTTTCCCATCATTTTGCCTATCTTTATGCTTTATTAACTTCAGAGAGTCAGGTAGGGACAGTTAAAGCCCTACAGCATTTCAAAATGGCTGTCTAAATGCTTTTTATTTGAGTGCCACACTGCAATCTTTCATTAGCTAGTTTCATATACTGTGCTCTGCTGCAGAAGTTGTTGTGAGGTTGAGCCAGGTCAAGTCCTTGTGTCGCTTTGGATAAGACTGTCGGCCAAAAGAGGAAATGGAAATGTCATGTGGATGTCTTTGTCATGCAGTGAGATCACATGGTGAGAGGTCTCTGGTTTACATTATTCCAGAGCTTGAGTTTATCTAACAACAAGATGGCTTTTTTGGGCTTCATGCTTCTTGCTAGACTACTACTTGGAGATCATCCCTCTCCACATTTGGTAATAGACATGGCTTACAGGGAATACTGCCATTGTGAGGACACATTGTCCTGCTCTTCAAATTTAATTAAATATAACATGTCAATCAAGGTAAGATGTACAGAAGTTAAGACTTTGGTTAGCTTGTGGCTCCAACCCCTCAGTTTAATTTCCTTCAACACATTGCTGCTTTAATGGTTAGGTATTTATGAAAAGTGTTCATTTATCACATTCTTTGGAAACAGAAGCAGCTCAGAAAGAAGTGGTCAAGCCCAAACAGGCAGTAGTATTTTGCTTTCACCTTTCATTTTTTTTCTCCTCTAGTTTACTGACTTTTAAAATGGACAGTGGCTGGCTTGTTTTCCCTAAAACAGATGATTGATTTTGTGTCATGCTTGCCCTGCTGTCAACTGCTCTCTCCCCCACTCCTCTTACAGCACTCACTTGGCCTTTGTTCTCCATTGTGTGTCTCTCATCCCTGATCTGGTCCAGGTCCATTCAGGCAGCTGGACATTGTTGTGTTAATGGTGGGCCATGCTGCGCTCCCAGAACTCTCAACCACTCAGCATGACAACAGTTACATCGCTGTAAGAACTGAAGCGTTATCCGATGACGATATAACTCAGTCACAGGCCCTTTGAAATATAATACACATTTATTCCTGTGGTACCAGATGTTTACATTATTACCTCACATTATTTGTTTATCACCCCATATCTGCAGCCTGTTTAGGCTAAGCTTTGCTGGTTTTATTTGTGTTCAGTTGCCTGAACAGTTGGCTGGGGCCTCAGTCTGATCACAGCTTGATCCAGGAGTGTCTTCAGCTGGCTGTGCAGCAGCCATATCTGTTTCAGGCAGTTTCTGTGCTTTGTAACTATGGCTGAGAAATGGTTTGTCCCAAGCAGCAAAATATTGCTTCATGTAATTTTTTTATTTAGTCTTGTTCAGAAAGTTTTGGGAAGACAACTTTGACAGACAAGACACAGTTTGGATCATGTAGTGATGGATGTCCTCTTGTAACAGCACTGTGTTTTTTCTGTGTGGATGATTGCACTTGTTATTTTTGCCTCTTCCTATTTTTTCTCTCCTTCATCATGCTCAAACTGTTATGTCACCATGGTAAGTGAAGCTAGTATAAATCATATTATAATAAGACAAATTATCAATATGGATTTTAATATTTTCAAATACCTTTGCTGATGGCTGCCTTTTGTGTGTGTGTGTGTGTGTGTGTGTGTGTGTGTGTGTCTGTCTGTCTGTCTGTCTGTCTGTCTATTACCTCTGTCATATTGTAAATGTGTTTGGGTGATTGTGAAATAAGATCTAGAACAAGCTTTACTTTCTCCCTGGCCACATATTCCATTTGTCTGAAAGCCAAGTCCTATTGATTTGCCTGTTCTTCGTCTTCAGTTTCCTCCTGCTGTAGCTCAGAGTGCAGCTCAACCTGCGAAGTGCAAGGGAATGGCAGATACATTCATATCCTGCCATGTACAGCAAGCATGTGTGCGGGGGCAGACTGAGGGGGCTGTTGTAATCTCACTGGACTGGATGTGTTATGGAGGTTTGGAGAAGCACAGGTGGACACTGAGCTGTTCAAACCCAAATTGTATATTTATGTACATGTCCTTTTAGTAGTCTCCTTTCGTTTATGTGGAAAGGACATCTTCAATAGACCAATTTGCCATGTTGGGCAATGATTGACACAATTATTGACATAGTTAACTACAGTTAACTATAGTGGAAAGTGCAAGGAGGAAGGCAGTGCTGCAGTGGCACTGTCATTCTAGTTACTTGCATATAAGGGGTGTGAAAGGGTGTGTAGTGCCCGTTAGATGCTGCATTTTTGTTGAATTTATTGTACAAGGCTGCTTTACAAATAACCAATATCAAGATATCAAATGAATTCAGTTTATTTTCGCAGTTGATCACTCAACCCAAACATGTTGTTATCTTTGTACATAGTGCTTCATGGAGTTCTGTTCCCATATCAAAACAATGTATTCATTATGTGTTGGTTGTATTTTTCAGCTTGTGTTTTTTTTGTTTGTTTTTTTTTTTCTGATCACGAGTGCTAAAAATTAGTAATGCAGCTTTAAGGAGTAGAGCATGCTGGCAGTCCCCCTCCCCATTTCCAGTCTTTCTGCTAACTGGTCGGTGGCTGTAGTGTCATATTTAACACAGATATGAGAGTGGTATTGATCTTCACATCTAACATTTGGCAAGAAATTAGATAAGAATTTCTCCATAGTGTTGAACTATTGTGGTGAAGATGAATGAAGGATAGAATGGTGTGTAGACGATCTAAATGTCCAGATTCCAAGTAGGGTCACTGATCCAGTTACTGAATGAGGTGGTTTTGGTGTTGTCATTTCCTTTCTTTGAAGTTTTCTGGTTTATGGCCATACAGTTTTAATGAAGGAGAAAATTAGCTATAGAGATCAGAACTGTTTTCTGTACAAGGCTGTAAACATGTTTATTCCTGCTGTAAGGTTTGGCGTTTTAACATGTCACTGAGATTGACTCGCTTTAGAACCCAGCCTCAGGTAGCCTTTCCTGCAGTTTTTTGCACTTCTGTGTTGGTATAATTTTTCAGTCTTGGAGGTTGCTGCTCAGGCAAGATGAAGTGGGCAAAATGTAGTACAGCTTGGGAGTATTACACAGGAAAAAGAACAATACGAATGTAAATATTGCTTTTCTCAAATACAGCTCCAGTACATTGTCAGTGTTGTACATTGTCAAAGTCAGTACTCGATGCTTATAGTGCAAGGCGAAAGTGCAATGTCATCCATCAGTCTGATCTAGTCCCACTTACTGAGAAAAGAGGGTGTCAGCACCATAGACTGTATATAAAAATGGATGTAGACTCTAGGTCTGAAAAGTTAAGCCAATGCAGAAGTGTCTTCAACCTGCATTCTATCTAATGACCATCAAGGGGTGACTCCACTGTTTGCAAAAATAAGTCAGATTGTATTGAAGTCTATGGAAAAATGGCCCCACTTCTCACTGAATTTATTACCTCAGTAAACGTTTTCCTAATGAGTTTATCGTCTCAATCACTACTTTCAAGTCTTCTTCAATACAACATGATGTTCATGTTTAAAATTATGGCCCCATTTAGAGGAAAAGAGACGATAAAGCTTTGGTTATACTTAATTATCCCAGATTATTATTTTATTGTTGCAATTATTGGCAAATATTTGTCATCACCAGCACTTTTTGCATCAATGTTAGACCCACGACACAAACAAATTGAATTTCTTACTCCTGGAAAGAGACTACTTGCCAATGCTGAGAGGAAGGACTGGCACTGTTACTGGTGAACTCAGTCGAATTATTGCCAAAGATGAAGAGGCAGGAATACCAACCTCCGAATAGGCAGCTGTTACTCAGCTGGAGTGTAGTGACGCTACAGCTGCAACTCGACTGGAGGACAGTGCAGCTACCACCAACAGTGCTGAAACAGAGGTAAAAAAAAAACTTTCTCTGCAACTGGCCACTCTTCTGGATGTAAATGCAGTTGACTGGTGAAAGCGATCGTGCCATGATTCCCAAGGCTGGCTAAGTTGTCCAGGCAATATCTGTGCATCACAGAGAAAGCAGGGCCTTCAGAGATGGTGTTTTCTGCAGTAACAGAGCTGTGCACAATACTGCTAATTTGATACAGCACCTATATACTGCAGAAACACTGCAGAAGCACAACAGCGACAAGGCTGTGACTGCTTTTGACTTTACCCAAGGACATTTGTAGTTCTAATGTTTGCCTCATATCATTGCTTAGCCTCACTGCACACTGGACTGACTCCACTTTTGATCTGCTAGCAGCAGCTTGGCTAACAGCCTGCAGCCCCTCCTTGATCTCCTTCATCCACCGATTTTAACATGAAACTGCTTTACTGGTTTTAATCATTGGGTTTGTTTCTTTCAGTGAGGTGGACTCCCAGTAAAAACCTGCTGAACAATGAACACTGAAGGAATCCTAACCTAAAAATAAAGCAACAGTGAGTTGTTTAACAATGAACATCTTTTTTTTCTAATTGTTTTGATTGAGAGACCCCTAGTGACAGAAAAGTGCCTTGAACTTTACATAGCTTTGAAAATGAAATGTAAATGTTATCATCCTTACTTCATCTTTACTTAGAATAAAAATCCAGCCTCAAAAATGTGTCATTATAGACAACTTAAGATGATGTTGTTGAGCAGTAGAAGCAGAAGCAGCAGCAGTAGCAGCACAAATTAAGAATAAAAGCAGTTCATCTGAGTACTGATCTACCTGGTACCCTAAGGAACATAACAAAATGGGGATTTTCCACATTTATTAATCATTATGTTCATTTTCGTGTCATCACAGAAAGTGTTGCATAACTGTAATTTTCATTGTAACACGGTGGATTTATTGTTAATCTGCGGGAAGACAGACCTGCTCAAAAGCCCTGAATTCTGTCCTTAAGTTGAAGTGACAGGCATTGTGTCAAGGCAACCAGATACGCAACCAGTCATGTGATCAAGACTTTAGCTAAATCTGTGGGTAGACTTGTGATTCAGATCTTAGACTGTGATTCTACCTAAAAAGATTTTGATATGATCTTTTGGCCAGATCACCCACCCCTCTGTAGATGTGTTTTCGTGAGGACCTAATTACATCCACCATGATTCAGTGTTATAAATCAATGTGATTTTGAGTTCATGGGGCGGGCTATACTTTATATAGGCACTCTATCTGCATGTGCATGTCTGTTTTTGTTTCTTACAAAACCTTGCTGCGCTGAGCTCTGTTCAGACAAGGTCTGGCTTTTTGACTCTTCATGCCTTTGAACTGTTGTGCATATGCTCACGTGGTTGGATTTGTTTTCACCTCTCTATATAAAATGTATTAGCTATATAACCCCAGAGACATCTTTAGATATGAAAGGAGAAACAAATAGCTTATTTTAGGACAGTGCAATACACATTCACTAGTGCTTAACAAGGCCAGAACACTAAATGTGTTTAAAAAATAAATAAATAATAAAAAGAAAAGAAGGGAAAGAGAGTTATGTGAGAGATGATAAGTGGGAGAGGGTCTCTTTTGCTGTTCATTTTGTGTGCATCTCCCTCCCCCTTGGAGTTGTCCCCAAAATGGCCTCTATTCTCGTGGAAGTGAAAAGACTTTGTTGAGCCTACTGGTAATTTGAGCTGGTATTCATGGCCAGAGGAACGAACAAGGAAGGGCGGTGGGGGAGGAGGAGGTAAAGAAAGGCTTTCCTTCTTTGTTTGGAATTTACCTCCCTAGTTCACCGTCTGGTTCTTTTGGAAGAGGCCCAAATAGTGACTCCCTTTGTGTGTTAGTTAGGAGTGAGGTGGCTATTTTTGTGAAGCAGCAATCATCCACAGAGAAAAGAAACAGTGGTTTTTGAAAAGGCTCTGGATGGGGCACCAAAGGATCCACTCAATGTCATCATGACTAAATATGTTATAAACCCTAAAATCTGTAACCCAAATCTGCCATCCAGTTTCTCTCTCTCTCTGTATATCCTCGTTTGTATATTTTTATTCTTATTGAAGTGATTTGAGTTATAGCAGAATGTTCTGCTTTTGTAACCAAAAGCTAACTGCCATTTCATGTCCGTACCTACCAATGTGTATCCAGCTGAATGGGGCTGACATTCACTGTTTGACAATGAGCATGGTTGAACTGACCTTGACATTATTGGAAGTCCCCAGCCTTGCTGAGGTTACCTTGGTGCTGAAGAGGGAAGCCAGTAGTTGCTGTAACTAGGGGACCACTACAGACATGTCATGCATCTTGTTGCTCTTAATTCAGGTGGTTGTCTCTTAGTAAACTGGCCTGTGTTTGAGTAAAAGTAAGAGAATATTTGCTTTTATGAACCTGTATTGAATCTAATCAGATTGGTGTCTATGAAGTAACATATTTGCGTGTGTTTGCCTCGAGGATGACCTTGCTCTAAGCTAAATCCTTTCCTTAATGTGTGAACAGAGCACAGGAGGGCCTGTTCCTTTTTCTGCAGCGTAGCTGCTACGTCTAGCTCCGTGTCTGCCTGGGTGGCTGAGTGAGGAAGGAGCAGGGGATTGTGGGTCAGTGTTTCAGCAAAGTATGGTCACATGATAAGAGGCTGGGATGTTGGATGACTCACCCCTCTAGGCGTCTGTGAGGAAAGTGCCTCCTGCTGGTTCTATTTATTAGTGCATCCTTATGAGAGACCGGGTGTAAGCAGAGCTGTAAAGCCCCTGGTTGTTTTTTTGCTCTTTAAATAGTCCCCCCCGACACATTCTGGAAGCCTCTGTGTGGATGAGACATGCCTGTTGCACTTTGTCCATTGAATAATCACTTTAGATGCAGGCAGATGAGAGCTCTCTGCTGCTTCCCACTGAAGAGCCATCATTGTCAACATGAGTCAGCAAATTTGGTTCTTCATTTGGTGTGGAAGGATAGTTTCCCTGTGTAGTTTTGGGGTTACGCGGTCTTGACAAAGCCTCTGTCAATGTCATTGACTTCTGCTAAAGGAGCCCTGTTTAGTGTGAGTGCTTCCGTTTGTGAACAGGCCCTCATTTTCTGTTTCAATTGAGTTAACAGTCAGTTAGGAGGACATAACTGCAATGTTCCTGACTAATGACTATCTGATGGCTAATTTTGATTTAAATAATGCAGTACGTGGATTTCATTAAATCATAGACACTGAATCTGATCCTTAATCTTAACCTTTTTGAAAGCTCTTCAATGACCAACTTTTTCATTTTTCAAGTGTACCTGTCCCCAAAGTAGCCTATTATTGACAAACTAACTCTATCCCTCATAAATCCCACAGTGTTTTTTATGGAAACAGACTTTGCTGCTTATCATTTAAACCAAGTGTCATAAAATAGCATGGTTAGGGTATCGCAGAAGTCTGAAAAAACATACTAGTTGATCTAAGTCTATAAATAATGTATTTCATTGCCTTATTAATCCCAAAGTTTCCCTCTGAAATACTGGTAGCTCTCTTCATATGAAACCAATTGTTTTATTTGGTTGCTCATGCTTTGTTATGGTTTACTTAATAATTGTTTTTGTCTTGAAGATCTTTTGTCGTTTTTGACGAATATTTCTTTGAAATTTTACGCATTTAATCAAATTAGTCGCTAAATTTAATGCTAAATGTGAATAAACATGACATGTATTACACAGAATATGAGCTATCAGGGTCATCAGTCTGATATTTATTAGTTGCACAATTAAAGTTGTTGTTGAGGTGCAGGTTTTTTCCGTCATGCTTCATTACACATGCTGAGTCATCTAGCAGGCTGTTTGACTGTATCCAGGCTGTGTATGTGTGTAGAACTAACTTTGACTCTCTATGTTGCCCTTTACCCTCAGGTCCCCCATGACCGTGAGCCGTGCGCAACGGCTCGGTGGCGCCCCACCTCTGGAGTGGTCTGTTGCTATAGTTAGGGCCTTGTGATTACTCTGCTCACCTCTCCTCCCCCCCCCCCATCCCATCCTGTCCCTTCCCCTCCCCTCCCCCTCCTCCCCCCCCGTTCCCCCCTCCCACGCGCCGCTGTCCTGGACGTCATGAGCATAGTAATCGCGCTGGGAGTCACCACACCTGAAACGTCTTACTCAGATATGGCTGCTGGATCAGAGTAAGTACTCTCTACCAGTTAGGTGGGACCCATATAGTTGTTCTGTCATCTTTAAGAAAAAATCAATTTATTTACTACAAGGGTCTTTTCTTTTTTTTGTTTTGCCTAGATACAACATTTTACTCTCCAACCTACTTACTGACATCTGTCGATGCATTAGCACTGATGAAATAGAGACAGTGTCAAGGTTGTAAACAAACTGCTGCTGTGATGCAGAATGCTGATCCAAATGAAACAAACAAACCTGACTGCAAAAAAACAAAAAGGTGAATTTTGAAGTTAGAAACAGAAATGCCCCATGGTACCAAACAACTAGTGACCTATGGCCAACTCTGCATTGTACATGCTCACAGTTTTTAAATGTTATGAGATTTCAGAGTACTGCACATGATCTGGTCAAACTAAGGGTTTATGATAGCCCAGGAGTTCATCATTACAACATAGTTCACCACTGAAATAAGTTTGGTGAAAAAATATCATCATAACATAATCAATGGCCAAAACTTCAGAAATAAGTATTGCATATTTTCCTTTCTTGTTGCATCACAGGAATTCAGTTTAATAAAAAATATCTTAGATTAGACTTAACAGAATTCAGTAGTTTTTCCCCATTAGAAAATGAATTGTAGTACAACTCTTTTGCCCAAAGTGGCACAATATGTTCATGCAACATTGCTCGGCCTGATCCAAAGAGATGGGTAGTGCAGTCCATCAAAAACTAAACTTTACAGAGTGAAATAAAGAAAATACAGTATTTGATGTTTCAGTCAGCCTGGCTACACATGTACTGAAAACCCTCTTTTAAGTGAAGCAATATAACCCTAATCCCTGTGTAGGGGTGGATGATTAACAGAAATACCACTACTAGCCCTCTGTCTTCCCCATCAGAATCACTTTGAAAATTCAGAAATTTGACCAGTGACCCAGTTTTGCTCTCCCAACATGGAGAGCATGTTGTCCTCACTTTTATTTTACTTTTGTTTATCAGGGAATTTGCAAGGCTGTTGCAACTTGATTTGAAGCTACCCGTACTTGTTATATGATAGTTTCGTAGTTGTACTAGGTGCAGTGTGTAACTGGGCTGTGCAACTGCATATTGTGCCAAATTGAATGAAACAGCAATTTTTATTTTGTAAAAGTTCCAGAAATCTTGTAATCACTTGCACATTTCGTCCAGTGTGACAACCTACCCTCAGGAGTCTCATTATCATCTCTGTAATTTTTTAAAATTGTGGTCACTGTTCATCCTATATAATCCAGGCCTCTCTCTGTGAAAGGGAAGTACACGTGCATCTCCACATCAGGCCCTAGCTGTTCTGAGCAGTGTCTGAAGAAATGTACACAGACAGCCTAAGAGCACTTGTTGCTTCTGTGTAGGTAATTTTACTTAGGGGACTGAAGTTATGTGGAATCCACTTTGCCTCTCTCCCATCCACCCTTGTTCATGGGCCCCTTTATTTTCCTCCACTACTCAGCCAGCAGGACTTATATACACTGCCTCTGCAGAGATAAACAAAATCTCAGGAATAAATGTAACATTTTGTCAGTTTGATACTTTTAACTTTCAAGTTTGCTTCAGCTTTAGAGGACAAGGGGGAAAAGGCAAGGTTATTCTCTGTCTAGCCAGACCTCAGCTAAAGGGCAAAAGGAGTTGCATAACATAATGGCTGCCCACATTCCATTTCCCAAATTGCAGCTCTCCCATGCTGGAGAGCAACTTGAGCATCTTGGTGCCATCTAGTGACTAATGTGTATTATTAAAACAATTAGTAACATATATCCTGTTGTGGAAAATATCTACTCATGTATAAATGAAATTTTTGTTTTATCTTTATTCCTTAAGTAATATATATATTTTTATTAAATCTATTTATTTATTTATTTTCCCAGCCCTGAGTCAGTTGAAGCAAGCCCTGCCGTGAATGAGAAAAACTACAACCACAGCTGTGGGAGCGCTCAGAGTCATGGGTATCGAGGACTACCATATGCTGTGAGTTCATACTTCTCTTTTCTCATCAGTTCTAATCATAGCATGTTGTATAGTACAAAAGAAGAATTCCTCTCTTAGTTGGCTACAGTTGTGAATATTTTGAAAGGTAAAATAATAAATCAGTCTAATCTATCCGACCATTTCTTTTTTTCTGATCTTTTCAAGTTTCTTGTTCTATTAAAATAGCACAGCAAGAGTAAAACTAAGAATTAGTTCTAGGTAGATTAAATTCATGAATATCTATCCTACTATTAGTCTTCTGTATCCACAGACTACTTCTGTTATTAGCTGTACTGTTTCACATACCTGTTTTTTTGCCCCATTTTCATTCGTCTCCGTTTTCCGTTTCCCTTTTTGCCTGAACACCCGTTGTTTGAAGATGCAACAGTCTTCCGTTGTGTGTTGTCAGGATCACAACTATGGCGCACCCCCTCCCCCCACCCCACCCGCCTCCCCGCTCTCCCAAACCATCATCCCTCGCATGGATCTCAATGGCGTGCTACTTGGCTCCCGCTATCACGAAACCCCTGAGGACAACTCAGCTGACAGCGACAGCTCCTCAGAGGAGGATGGGGCCATGGCCAGCTGGTGTCACTGCAGCCTGACGCCGGATGGTTTGCTCATCAAATGTGACAACTGCAGGTAAGAGATTGGAAAACCTGAGCAGTCTGCTTCCTGAAGCACTTTGTTGTTTTACTGTCCCAACATTCCTGGCTGTGGGATCAACTGCATGTATTCATTATAACCTGTGTTTCTAAAAAGTGTGAATGTCCATGATAAAATATGCTAATGCCACTGGTAACAGCAAAGACTGGCATTGACAGAACTAGAAAAACTAGACGATCAATTTAAAGACTACTGGCAATTTTAAGGTTTTTCATTATTTCAAATGTTTTAAACAGAGCAAACAATCTGTGAGACCACTTTTCAGTAGAGTTGGGATAAATAATCTGTGAAACTGTGTGAAAGAATCTACCTTAAAACTTGTTGGTTTTGAGTGAACATTGGTAAAAATTATTTCAATTGATTTTTGCACTTGACTTGTGACTATTTGTTTGAAGTGCTGATTTGTTTTATTATTATGTTTGTTGCAGGGGACTTGTCAGGAGGAAAGGAACAGAAGGCCAACACAGAAAGACAGAAAATGTCTCAGGTATTCTTTTCATGTTGTTGGTCATTCAGGCTTTGGAAAATTTAAAACTATGCTTCATTAAGCACATTACTGATAGATATTCTTTCCCCATGATGTCTGATTAATATACCTGTGTTTTCTTGGTAGCTGGAGAAAGCAGTGCCACAGAGAGTGGTGATGAAGAGGTGTCGCCCTCCACCATCTCCTACACTGCCACCCAGCATACACCCACCAGCATCAAACTCACTGTCAACCGAGTCAAAAGGAGCAAATCCAAAAAGAGGAAGAAGAGCACAGAGAAGGCCCGTGGAATGACGAAGGGCAAGAAAGTCAAGGTACATAAACTGTTAGAAGCAGAGTGGTTTAGTATAAGTCTAAAAATTCGTTGACAGATTTAAGAAAATGATAAATGCAAAAATTAAGGCCCTGTATGGAACATTTATGTTCTTTGTTACAAGCTCACCACATTGAGAACACCTCAGTTTTGTTTTTGATTGTAGAATAGTAGTTGCTTAATCTGTCATTGAGTATTGTATTATATTCATCTTCCTTATTCCAGGCTTTCAGAGAGGGTTCTAGGAAGTCCATGAGGATGAAGGTAAAACTAGACATAACATGTCATTTATATGTAGTTATGCATTACACAGTACTATTAGCCTCATGCTTCCCCTTTTGTTTAAAGAAAAACTCTCATAACATGCTCCATCTTTTCTTCTGCATAGAACTCAACAACAGATTCCAGCGTACTGGATGAAAATACAGCAGAGGGCTGGGAGAGCAGGATCCGCCAGTGGACAGACCAGTATGAAGAGGCTCTTGCAAACCAGTATAGTGCTGATGTCCAGACACTGCTGCAGCTTCACCGTGCTGCCAGCAACACTGCCTCAAAGACTGAGAGTGGCACCACAATGCCTTCCTCCACCACACAAATCCACACCTCAGTCGACGCCATGGACACCATCAACCGTACTGAGCTGGCCTGTAACAACACAGTGCTTGGCTCACAGATGCAGGTTAGCCGTGTTAGCAGTACTTTTGTACCAAATTATATATTGGTTCAATTTACATGTCAAAGTGCTTGCATGTGTAACAGTTCTATTGCAAGAGATGCAATGTGGTCAACTAAATTAAACCCGTAATAACCCCTAATAATGCATTATATGAAAACATTTTACTGACTGATAGAAAATCAAAGAGGGCAAGCTAGCCTTTTTCCTCACTAAGTATAGTCTAGTTCATCAGATAACATTTACATTAACAAATACATTTTAGTTACTAGTTTTGTGGGCATGTGTTGTCTGTATGTCAAATGACCTGTCACAGTTCTGTAGCCATGTCATGATTGTTTTATTGTTAGCCTGCAGTTGCAAATAAATGCTTTGCGATTGCTTTTTGTAGCTCCAGTTAGGGCGGGTAACGCGAGTGCAGAAACACAGGAAGATCCTCAGAGCAGCCAAGAACCTGGAACCAGACACACTTATCATTGAATATCGGGGAAAAGTCATGCTTAAACAACAGTTTGAAGTCAACGGGCACTTCTTCAAAAAGTAAGATCACAGTTTATAAGTGATGGGCTATAATAAGTATGGAATTTGTGTCAAAGACAGATGGATGAATTCTCAAGGTCCATATTCGCTCAATTTTATTTTTGGAATATAAAATAATTGTTTTTGACACTATTGTCTCTTTATTTTTCCAGACCCTACCCTTTTGTGCTGTTTTACTCAAAATTTAATGATGTAGAAATGTGTGTTGATGCACGCACCTTTGGAAATGATGCACGCTTCATCAGGAGGTCCTGTACGCCCAATGCTGAGGTCAGCCATGAAGCTTTCTTAAATTTGAAGACATGTCACTAATGGAGAAAATGTTGTTATATAGAGTTTTGTCAGTGTTCTGTCTTTCTGTCTTTTTAGCTAAGATCAATTTTCCATCTGTACCTGTCGACAGGTCCGGCATATGATTGCTGAGGGTATGATCCATCTGTGTATCTACGCTCTCAATCAAATCACAAAGGATGCTGAGGTCACCATTGGATTTGACTATGAGTTCAATAGTTGGTCAGTACTGATCCTAATCCTACACCTTTTACTTTCCACCGTTTGAACCAGCCACTAAAAAGCAACACAAGTCAAATCTTCCATGCAAACAACAATGATATCAAGTGGTAATGGACCAAATCCTGTCTAGAAATGTACAGTAGATATTAACACATTACATATAGTTATCAGACATGAAGCAGGTATTAGTTTTCTGTTTTACCTGAAACCTTGTTGCTGTTCCATTCTCTGGCATTTTCTCCAGTGTAATCTTGTCCTCTCTTGGTAACAAACCACCAGTAATTACAAAGTGGACTGTGCCTGCCATAAGGGCAACCAGAACTGCCCGGTGCAGAAGCACAACCTGAGCCCCAGGGAGAGCTTCCTGAGTCCCCCCTCCCTGCTGCCTCCCTCTCCTCTGGTTGGTGCTGAGACCCGACGGAGAAAAGCTCAGAGGAGGGAAATGGAGGGCTGCCTGGCCAGTGACAGCCACCAGACCCTTGACGAGCACCAGGATGCCAAAGAACTGCAGGGGACAAGTGACGCAGAGGTCTGTGTCTAACTAAAATGAACAGATACACCTTATTTGTGTAAAAACTAAAGTTAAGCAAAGATATCAGGCCAATAATAGCTTTAGATTAAGCTCTATCAGATATTTTATGTGGCAACAAACAGACAATATAGTGTACTAAACACATACCAATGGTATCCAAACATTTTACTGCTGGGTAAGATGTTTTCTTCATGTGCTGCTGTGCAATTGCAATTAGGAGAGACTGCTGGATGAGGTGAAGGTGGAAGAGGGAGAAGATGGAGAGGTGGATGAAAATGGGGTCAGCATCACCAGTAAAAGAGTAGGCCATTTTAACTATTTTCCAATACAGCTGTCATACAAATCCAACATACTTTTCCTTCATATGTATGTTCTGTGTGAGGTAATTCTCTCACACTTATCACTCAACTCTTGTGACTGCCTATTCATGTAGACATTTAACAGCCTGGAAAGGAGGCGGAGGAGAGTGGGAGGAGCTGAGATAAAGGAGGAGGGTGTGGAAACTGAGGACGGGCCAGGTGATCCCACAGGGAACAACCCCATGCCACACAACACAGGAGTTGGAGTCAGCACACGACGTACCACCTATGTCATGGTCAGCGACAGAAAGAAAGCTGTTTGATCTGTATCTATTAAAGTGATTCTTCGGGTTATATGACATGGGGCTGTATGAGGTACTCTTCCATAGTCACCACCACCTGCAGTAGGTCTAGGTTGGTGTGCTCCCAATTTGGAGAAGCAGGCAGAAGTACTGACACACAGAAGCCAAGCAGTGTACTGCTGTGGACGGGGACAGCAGGAAAAAGTATTTCAGAAGTATTTGAACCATTTAAAAAATGCCCACCTAAAAACGACAAGATAAAGTGGGGTCGGGGGTCCCCCCAGCTTTCCCGCTGCTGTGCTCTGCTCTCCTCCACTTTGTTTAACAACTCCTCCCTGTCTAATGTTACTTGTCTAATAAGATTACATTAAAAGTGCGAGTAACGTAACGCTAACAGCGTTACATAGTTTACACTCACATCACATCTGATTACAAGTGTGAACAAATACTATTTTTTACCTAACCATCATCATTTACGAGTCAGTAAAAGGCTTATGATAGGCTCCCTGACTAGCGTCTTCTTCATCTGTTGTCTTTCTCTTCTTAGAGAAGTATCTGAACAAGCTCATCTGAAAATGCAGTCAGCAGTTAATACATAATGACATGTAGATATTAGCTTAATGCTATCAATTAGTTTACCCAAGTTAGCGTCACTGAGTTGGCTAATAAGTCTACCTTTTCTCCGGTAATTTGCTACCTTATTCCTCACGACTACACTTCTCTGACTCTGACCTGGTGCCTGACGTGATGTCACTTTCAAGGCCGCGCTCTCGCGAGTAATTAATTAATTAATTAAGAAAGACATTTGAAGGCGTGGCGGCTATGATTTAGCAGTGGTGGGCACTGCTAAATGAATGTAGAGGAAACACTGCAGCTTCTGTGCTGGTATTCCTTCCTGCTTCTCCAAACTGGGAGCATGCTCACTCAGCCCTACTGCAGGTAATCAAGTAACTATTACAAAACTAACTATGTACCTCTACCTAAGTACCTCATACAACCCCATTTCAAATAACCCAAACCATCACTTTGATTTGTGGTTTTTTTTTTGTGTGTTTTTTGGTGTCATCTTTCTGGTGGCATCTAATTACTGTATTCTATTTATACGCTCTGTTAAAGGAAACACCATCTATTGAAGAAAAGACCTCATTACCCTACTTGACTACCCCAGTTGCTCCCCCTAAACCTGCACGACCAACTAAGCCTCGGGCCAAAAGCCGGATCTCTCGCTACAGGTCAAGCTCATCACAGCGGGCTCGGCGGCAGCGTCAAGCCCTAGCACAGCAGGCGGCAGCAGCTGCTGCAGCTGCAGCATTGGCAACAGTGCCATCATCAACTGAGCAGGGGGCTGCTCTGGACGAGGATGGATCTCAGGGTCCCTATGGTGCCGAACACGGCCATGGAGAGAGCAATCTGGGGGGTCATATTCTAGATGGAGATGGCCAGGGTCTAAACTGCATAAATAGAGGAAACTTGCGCTACCCTAAGACCAAGAAGGTTAGAGGACATTAGACTTTGTAGAAATTATTTGTAGATTTTTTTTCTATTCTATGGTCAAATCAAGCTTTCCTAATCATGTGTTATTTTGTATATTCTGTGCAATGCCACAGTACCTTGTGACAGAGTGGCTGAATGACAAGCTCCCTGGAGGGGAGAAGGTCCACCAAGAGGTGCCTGTTGAACGCCTATTGCGGATAACCACTGACCCCACGGTGCTGGCCACCACCCTCAACATGCTGCCAGGCCTCTCCCACTCATCGCTTATTTGCACCACACCCAGACACTACGTCCGCTTCGGCTCTCCCTTCAACCCTGAGAGACGCAGGCCCCGCCCCCTCCAAATGGATGGCACTTATGGCTGCTACAAAAAGGTAAGGTTTCCAAAAAGGAAAAAAAGTGATGCAGCAAGGTGCTGTAAAAAGATGAAATATTTGAATAAAAGATATATACAAATATGGCCATCCTCTGAGAATTTGCATTGAGTGCCAGTGCTGTGACAAGCCTCTCTGCCCATCTTTAAACATAAAATCAAAAGCTTAACAGGAAATGTCTAAAATATAGTTACATTATTTTTAACTTGAATTATTCCCTTTATAAAGTCTTCAAATTTTGTCCATCCATCTGCTTATCTGGGTTGGGTAGCGGTGGAAGCAGGCTAAGCAGAGAATTCCAGTTATCCCTCTCCAGAAGGGAAAACACGTTTGACTTTCAATTTTCAATTCAGTTCAATTTTATTTGTATAGTGCCAAATCATAATATACATTATCTCGAGGCACTTGACAGGGTAAGGTCGAGACCTTACTTTGTTATAGAGAAAAACCCAACAGTTCCCCCCTAACCCAAAGAGCAAGCACTTGGTGACAGGGGGGAGGAAAAACTCCCTTTTAACAGGAGGAAACCTCCAACAGAACCGGGCTCAGGGTGGGCGGCCATCTGCCTCGACCGGTTGGGTTTAGGAGGAGAAAAAGGGGGAGTGGTGGGAGGAGAGAGGAGAAAAGAGAGAGAGAGACCAGGATTGTTGGTGTTATCAATAATAATGATAGATAACAGTGGTTAATAGTAATGATTAGTCGTGGTGGATCTTGATCCTGCTCGAGAGAGAGAGATCGAGAGAGAGATCGAGAGAGAGATCGAGAGAGATCGAGAGAGAGACAGACAGACAGACAGACAGACAGACAGACAGACAGACAGACAGACAGACAGACAGACAGACAGACAGACAGATCATGGGAATCCCCCAGCAGTCTACCTCTATAGCAGCATAACTAAGGGATGGTTCAGGACATACCCGAGCCAGCCCTAACTATAAACTTTATCAAAGAGGACAGTTTTAAGCCTGATCTTAAAGGTAGGGAGGGTGTCCGCCTCCCAAACCCACACTGGGAGCTGGTTCCACAGGAGAGGAGCCTGATAGCTGAAGCCTCTGCCCCCCATTCTACTCTTACAAACTCTGGGATCCACAAGTGCATTTTAGAGAGCGAAGTGTCCTATTGGGGAAATAGGGAACTATAAGCTCTTTAAAGTACGATGGTGCCTGACCACTAATGGCTTTGTAGGTGAGGAGAAGGATTTTAAATTCTATCCTGGATTTTACAAGGAGCCAATGCAGAGACGCTAACACAGGAGAGATGTGATTTTGTTTCCTAGTTCCTGTCACTACTCGTGCTGCAGCATTTTGGATCAATTGGAGGCTTTTTACTGAATTTTTGGGACATCCTGACAATAAAGAATTACAGTTGTCCAGTCTTGAACTTGAACTAGCTTTTCAGCATCCTTTAGGCACAGAATGGGTCTAATTTTTTAGCAATATAGCGCAGGTGGAAGAAGGCTGTCCTAGAGACTTGCTATATATGTGAAGTAAAGGACTTTGTGCCGAGGATGCAGACGCAGCTCTCACTTTGGTTGTACAGGCACCGAATGGCCCATAGCAATGGGTTCGATACCCGATACTCCCACAGTACCCCCCACACAGCCCCCTGGGGGACACAGCCATAAGCCTTCTCCAAGCCCACAAAGCACATGTGGACTGGCTGGTCAAACTCCCATAACCCCCCTAGAACTCCCGCAAGAGTAAAGAGCTGGTCCACTGTTCTATGGCTAGGATGGAACCCGCATTGGTCCTCCTCAATCTGAGGAATCAGAACCTCCTTTCCTCCTTTCTGCCGTAGACTTTCCCAGGGAGGCTGAGCAGTTTAATACCCTGATATTTGGACCACACCCCTTTTTGAAAATGGGAGCCACCACCCCAGTCTGCCACTCCACAGGTACTGTACCCAACCTCAATGCAATATTGCACAATCGTGTCAGCCATGACAGGCCAACAATCTCAGGGCGTATCTCATGCACACCTGGCTCCTTGCCATGAAGGAGCTTCTTAACTACCTCAGTGACCTCTGCACGGGTTATGGGTGAGACTTCCCTCGAGTCCTCCGACTCTGCCTTCTCCACGGACGACATGTCAGTTGGATTCAGGAGTTCCTCAAAGTATTCCTTCCACCACCCAATGACATTGTCAGCAGTTCTCCTCTCCGGCCGAAAACAGCCTGGGCCAAGCTCTGCTTCCCCTTCCTGAGCTGCCAGAGGGTTTGCCAGAATATCCTTTAGGCCAAATGAAAGTCCTTCTCCATAGCCTCACCAAACTCCTCCCTTTTGCTTCTGCAACTGCTGAGACTACATCCCTTCTGGCCACCTGGCACCTATCTGTTACTTCAGGGAGACCCCTGGGCAAACCAGGTCCTAAAGGCCTCCTCCTTCAGCTTAACAGCCTCGCTCACTGACGGTGTCAACCAGTGGGTTCTTGGGTTACTACCTCGACAGGCACCGACAACCTTGAGGGAACAGCTCTCAACTGCCGCTTCTGCAATGGAGGCTTTGAACATGGCCCACTCAGACTCCATGTCCCCAAACTCCATAAGACCATAAGGATTGGAGCCGGAGGTGTGAGTTGAAGACCCCACAGACAGGGGCCTCCGCCAGACATTCCCAGTTCACCCTCACTGCGCGTTTGGGATTACCAGGTCTGTCCGGTAGCCTTCCCTGCCTACTGCTACATCTCACCACCAGGTGGTGATCAGTTGACAGCTCTTCCCCTCTCTTTACCCCAAGTGTCCAAAACATACGACTGCTAATCTGATGAAACAACCACAAAGTCGATCATTGATCTTTGGCCTAAGGTGCTATGGTACCAAGTACACTTATGAGCTATCTTATTTTGGAACATAGTGTTTGTTATGGCCAAACTATGACTAGCACAGAAGTCCAATAACAAAGCACCACTCAGGTTCAGATCAGGGAGGCCGTTCCTCCCTGTGTGTGTTTGTGTCTGTGTGTGTGTGTGTGTGTGTGTGTGTGTGTGTGTGTTGTGTGTGTGTGTGTGTGTGTGTACTTGTACTTGCTACATCGTAAGGACCAAAAAAAGTATTTTACTAACAGAGTGAGGACATTTTGGGAAAGTGAGGACATTTTAGCCGGTCCTCACTTTGTGAGACACCTTAAAATCACACTTTGAGGGTTTAGACTTGGTTTTCGAGTTAAGGTTAGAATTAGGTTTAGGTTAAGGTCAGGGTTAGGGTTAGGGTGAGGCACTCAGTTGTGATGGTTAAGGTTAAGGTAAGGGGCTAGGGAATGCATTATGTCAATGAGTGTCCTCACAAAGATAGAAGTACAGGTGTGCGTGTGCGCGTGTGCGTGGCACACCATGTTACTTCTTCACCATCTTAGTTAAGGGAGTTATTTTGCCCTTCCACTGCTCAGCTCACGTTTTGGGATTTTCATGGTGCACAATTATTGTCCCTGCTCTCTCAAAGCAGCAGTTGTGTTATGTGACTGATGTGACTGGAGTGTCATGTTTTCACCCTGACCATTCAGACTAGGTTTGGAGTAGGAGGGGCCTGCAGCACAGTTTCTGTTATTCTATTTTTAAATTAGTAAATACTGAAGCTGTCCACTTCGTTGCTTTACTTTCATGTAATACATATACAAATGTCAATTAGATGCATAAGAAATAAAAGAAAATATAATCAGATATAATAACCATCTACTTACAGTGATAAATTTGACCTGTACAGTTGTGATCACTATAAGCGGTTTCCACTGTTTGTCAGTTTCTGTTTTTAACCAGACATTACTATTATTTTGATGCAGCGATGGATAAAGCAGGTGGAAGATGAGAGCTGTTCAGCCAGCATGGAGGATGGGACAGAGTCCACCTCCTCCCAGCAAAGTACCAGTAGCAGATCCACCCCCAACCCCCTGTCCAGCGGTACGTACACACCTACCTCCATCAGGATGATGCATTTACTGCTGCATTTTCTAAAATCACCAAAGCGGGAAGAAGATATATAGATCTTATCTTACAAAGAGGCAAGAAAAAGTAGATGAAGCCTTTGGAATTACCTGGTTTTCTGTGATGAACTGATAAGCAAAAGATCCACAAAGCCTAACATTTGCCATCATGATATTGTCATATGTGTATTAATATGTTATCAATATCTCATTTTTTCAATATCACTGTGGCACCCCAGGTTCGCATTCTTTTAGCAAACTGAATGTTTGAGTATTTTGTAAAAGTCAAAGACGCTTGAACTCAAACCTCCAATCGGCTACACTGATGTATTCAGTAAGAACAATAGTTCTCATTATTAATTGTTTGTTCTTTTTTTCATATGTATTTTCTTTAAAATCCCAGAATTCAATGCCCCGTTTAAGAAACGCCGCTCCAAGTATATGGCAGAGATGACACCAGCACCCCCTGACCACCTGCTTCGCCCGTTGTCACCCATCACACCACCACTTCCAGAGGACTCCCTCCACCCACTGCTGCACACCCCCTGTGGCTCCCTGCTGCCCAATGGCCTTGCCTACTCACCCATGCCCTCACTGCCTGCCAGCCGCTGCAACACACCTTTGCAATTTGAAGTAAGGGCATAACAACATACACCTACATCCACAAATACAGTTTGCGACACTGTTTTGTTTGTCAGACCTCACAAATGATGTGTTTACATCTGTGATGCCACCATCTTGACCAGTCTGACGTGGTATACAAATCCAACATGAACATAGTCCAGGACGACTTAAGTTAACTGTTGTTGCATGAAATCTGTTCTAAATGAAAATCTTTTTCCCTGGTTATAAGTGAAGTCTCTGTCAGTCGTCTTAGCTTGTGTTCACATGTGATATATAATATGGCTCCACACTTGGGACAGCCAAAGCCGGAGGCATATTGTTTTCGGGTTGTCTCTTCTGATTGTCAACCAGGACTGACAATCTGTACGTTAACGGTCAGTGTTACCTCACAAAACACCTCTTAGCCATTATTCAAGACTTAACACAGCAATTATGACATTATGAATTTCACACAAATGGTTATTATTTTATATGACTCTGGATAAACAGGGATGTTGTGGCAGAGGCATACAACCGCGAGATGGTAATTCTAGTTCAGGTCAGTTATTTGAATCTCTTCATGAGTTCACACCACATTGAGTGGTGTTAATTATCATTAGGGTGAGTATCAACTGGTGCGAGGACCCTATTGGATCTGTTGTGATTATTGTTATTACTCTAAACTGAAATCAATCGCATTTTGAGGGCCTAAACATGCTCAAACCTCATGTCAGGTGGTGGAAATCGTGAAAATATGCACATTTTATCTGTCTTGGAAGTAGGTGTGTCAAAATGGGTGGGTAGCACCCCCTAGAAAATTTCGACGAAGCACTACGTACCCCAGGGATTTTACCTACATGTACAGAAATTGGTAGGAACATGATACATGCCAAGAATTACGAAAAAAGCCTTTTGCACCCATACCGTAAACCCAAAAGGAAGTCAACCATATTACTGTGAGTTTATGTTGATTGGCCTGCCTGTGGCAGCACGGCAAATTTCAATGTTTTGCCATATGAAAAAAAGTTATTATTACTCAAGCACATGTTGTCCAAACTGCCCCAAATTTGATATGTTTGAGTCCTGACCTGAAGACAGCTACATGACAATATCAGTTATACTCATTGCACCATCTAATAGCAATAGAAAATATAATGTTTTACAATTCGATGTGCCCCCTCTAGTAGTTTGACCACAGCCACCACAAATTTGGTAAGAAAATACTGAAGACATTGATGATGCTTCACTATGAGAATTTTCATTTACATGAAATCTTCATGGTCTGGTTTACAGTTGATATACAGGAATATAATGTGTGTTTGGTGCATGGTCTCTGGTGCCACATGGTGGACAGTAGTAGTACAAAACATGCAATACATCATGTCCACCGCCACACAGCCCATGCAGGAAATAACATCTTACTCATAACTGGTGTCCAGTGGCCATGACAATGCACAAATGCATTTACCTGCCTCCTGGCAACCCACTGGTGCTTAACACAATTTAATCCTCTTTTCCTTTTTCTTTTCTCTTTTTTTGTCACTGACAAAAATTGTTAAGGCACTAACATACCACTACTAATAAATATTATAATAATAATAATAATTATTGTTATTACTTCTTTATTGGCATAGCACCTTTTTAAACATTGTTTATAAAGTGCTTTGACAGACAATTAAAAGGCAATGGTGGTCAAAAGCAACAGAGGGAAGACGGATAATATATTACAATGTAAAGAAAGTTTTACAAATTAATATGTGGGACACATCATGTTTGACACTGATGTTTGATAATTGTCTTTGCGTTTCTCTCCAGAACATATCATCCCCTGAGGCATCTCCTGTTCACCGGCCAGAGTCCATCTCACCTGAGGTACAGTCCCATCTTTCCACCGTTGACTCCTAATTACGAATGCAACCCAGTAAATGCTGCTGACTGCTTACTCCAATTTGATTAATCTTGTCTTCTCCATCTGTCTTTCCATTTCTCTGTCCTTTACTTCTAAACCTGCAGCCATGTCTTCAGCCAGACTTTGAAGTCCCTCGGCCTCAGTTCCCAGACCTGTCACTCTCCTCCAGCTTGGAGAGCCCTGTTGCCATGACGTCAGATGACTTTTCCCTTCCTGGATGCCCCTCAGGCCCAGATTCCCAGGGTCCATTATCTGTGGGAACCAGTTCATTAAACCCAGTGTCCTGTCCTTCCTCAGACCTCAATGCCCAGAACAGGGAGCAGGCCTTCAGGACAGAGTTCAATCTCATATACACCTGTTCACCCCTAAATGCAAACTTGGGAAACCCTGTGGCCACCGACTGCCGCCAGTCCCAGTCAGACGGAGGCTTCTCCCCTGCAGAGTCCTTCCACAGTTCCCTAAGTGGTCAGGGGCTGATGGGAGATGTGGGCCCTGGCTCCATGTCACCCTATGGTGAGCCTCATTATGGGGGAGGCTACCCAGACAGTGGCACACCTCCTCACACCAGCAACCCACCACAGAAGAGGAAGGCAAGTTCTCTGCATCTTAATGATAAGAATGTGAAAAAAGTGTTTTGCTAGATAATTTTTTTTAGGAAAATCTTAAACAGTTTCATCTATTCTTCTCAAGCACGAATGATATCTTCAAATTGAAAAGCCAAACGTCATGTGTTTTTCCCCGTGGTATGTCTGTCCATTTAATTTTTCTTAAATATATCAGTTGGTCCCTTGTATCTCGGGGGGGGACAAATCCAATAGCAACAGGCATTAAAAACGATATAACCATATAACCATTTTATGTGTATATCTGAAAATGATTTCGACTCTGTAGCTTTGACCCTCCCTCCCCCTTCCCTCTCCCTCAGTCCCCTTGCTCCCGCTCGCTGTTAGTTGACACTTTCTGCCAAGTCTCTCTTCCACTTTTCTTCCAAGGCAGAGGGCCAACCAGCAAACCATTAGTCTGCTGACAGGGAAGCCAGATTACCAGGCTATATCTGTAAGAAGTGAATACAAGCCAGTACAAAATATGGTGAATATTCTCCCTACAACTACATCTTTAGAAGTGTGCATGTAAATATTGTTTCTTTGCATCTGCATACAACACCCACCCCATGCTCCGTCAACAACTCCGTCCCCTCCCCTCCTCTAAACCTACATTAAGTTCTAACTGTACAGTTTTGAGCAGGAGTTTTGGGTTATTATGCCATTTCAATCAAATTCATCGAAGCGTGTGAAGGTTCATCCATTGTTGTCAACATAAGAGGCTGATGGATCATGTCGTATCATGCTCCATCTCATCCATGGCTCTTTTCAAACTGTGATCAATGGTCTGTGCAGCTCTACTGTGAGAATGCTAAATTTACCAGAGAATCTTGGATATCGTTATTTAGTTTTCCCTCTTAAGATGATTCATCAATCCTAACACAACAAATGTATGATATTGAGCTAATATTTTTATGCATATCGCCACAGCACTTGAGTCCACTAAAGGACTGGCTGGGATAAGGGACTGTAGTTAAATGTCATAAAAATGATTTCTAATGATGTTGGCCCAGAAAAAAGGTTTTGCCAGAAAGAGTACATTTAAAACACATGAATATGAAAGAGCAGGAACAGTCTCTCAGATCCTGTTCTTCCACAGGTGCTTTCTAGAGTTTTCAAACCTACTGTTACCAATCATGTTCACTATTAAGATTCTTAAAAAAGTACTGCTTCCAGATGAATTTACACCAGCCAAAATGTCTCCAACAGAAGTAACTGTAACTGTATGTACAATCACATGGTATGTGACATTCAGACAAAAGTCAGATTAGGAGTCAAAAATTTTAAGCATTGAAATGAGGATAAAATTCAGGATGAAGTGACTCATGGCTGAAGACCCATCTAGGCCACAGATAAAACAAAAGTGAAAGGAAAACAAGACATTATTAGAACTTGGCTTTTTTTTTTTTTTGGATTTTTGTGGATCCAGCCATTGGTTCTATCAGTTACAACAACACTGCTCTGATCTTGTCTTAAGTTGTGACTACATCACAAGGTCTTAATGGCTATGGAAACACAAGCCAGATGATCAGACAGGTTGCAAATAAGTCAAATCAATCAGAACCACTCTGGAGTAAAACCTAAAGTAAGCATGTCTGCAAAGTTGCTAACAAGCCTTTCTTACACAGGGAATCTGACTATACACAGTTACAGGTAGAGTATGTCAAAGTGGAAACACAAAGTTGGTCTGTAAACATGGCAGCCATGCCGATGGCTTGATACAAAAATGTAGAATTTGTGTCTCACGAAAAAATATATGCTGGCCAGCTCTAATAAGGTTTAACAACAGATAAAAAACTGTATATATACTGTGTATATTAGGCACATTAAAGGGACATAAAACACTGGAGTCTGTAAAGGCAGAACATATGTCCATTGAAGACAACTGTGATATTCAGATCTTGGTATTCTGACTCTGAATTCCAGTCCTCCTTATTACACTGTCTTCTGCAGTCTCATCTGCATGTAATCTGATGCTTTACAAAAATTCAGGCAAGAGCCATTCATGTCAGTATCTGACTCTGTGCTCATTATCCCACTCCCCTGCCTCCTTCATGAACCTCCTCTATTACCACAAGCCTTTTCTGTGTCATGACAACATTAACCTGGAATGAGTGCGCTCATTCTCATCATTGAGACTCGAGGTGTGTTTCTATGTTGTGTATGTTCCAACTTTCTATGAGTGTATTTATTGTTGTTTCAGCGTGGTTGCATCATGGCAGGGTGCGTTTGAAGTTGCCTGCTCTTGCGTCAAAGCATTAGATGCTGTATGTTACTAACAACACATTCAGAACACACAGCGATCTACAGTTTGCTGTATTTGGGCCTTTCTCGTGACTTGAAGTATGTTAATGAAATGGAACACAAACAAAATGCATACAGTATCATTTCCATGTTAAAGGTAATTTACATGGAGATTAAAGTGTGTTTTTTTAAATATTGTATTGAATAGTGCTAAATTCTGCGTCCAGGTGAGTTCTCTCTGGTGTGGTGCATGCGGTCTGCCCATCACTCAGTGCAGTTTTTGTGAATGATGTGATTGAGTCAGCAGCCCAGCATCAGTGTGAATGACATGAAGTTGTGTGTGCGTGTGTATATATATATATATATATATATATATATATATATATATATATATATATATATATATATATGTATATATATATATATATATATATATATATATGTATATATATATGTATATATATGTATATATATGTATATGTATATATATATGTATATATATGTGTATATATATATATGTATATATATGTATATATATATATATATATATATGTATATATATGTATATATATATATATATATATGTATATATATGTATGTATATATATATATATATATATATATATATATATATATATATATATATATATATATATATATATATATATATATGTATATATATATATATATATATGTATATGTGTATATGTATATGTGTGTGTGTGTGTGTATGTATACACACATACACACCTGTACATCACACAGGTATTTAATAGCACCTCTCCTCCCTCTGCTGCCTCAGGTGTCTTTGCTGGAGTACCGTAAAAGGAAGCAGAGCAGCGGTCGCGACTCTGAGCCGGCTAGCAGCAGCTCCTCTCTGGGCGGCACCCCCAGCCGGCCTGGCTCCTATTATAGCCAGGATTCCCATCATCACCATTCCCATCAGCAGATGCAGCCCCTGGCCTCCCCACACAGTTCCCTCTCTTCCTCAGCACACACCAATCCTATCTCACAGATAGAGGAGATCAGTCCTCCTGACCAACAGGGCCTGTCCTTGCAGTCCAGACACCAGGACAGCAACAACCAATGGTGAGAGGCAGAGAGTGATGGCTCACTACATTTAAGCTGTTTCAGTACATTTTACATCACCCTGAAGCTCTCAAGTCTTGTTTTATAAGCTGTTTAATAATGTTCAGAATTTGGTCCTGATGAGAGCTGACCAGTAGATAACCTTTTGGATTTGTATTTTTTCTAAGGATGGTTCCCACTACAGTTGAACGTCTAAGGGAAGGCCAGGGTGTTCTGGAGCGAGTGTTAAGAAGCATCAAGATGGAGCGCATTTACAAGAGGAACGATGGCTCTACACAGAAGGAATTCGGTATGAAGACATTGGAAATGTCAGAGACACTTGCACAGACCTGGGGTTGACAAAACCATGAGAAAAACTGTAGATATAAATAAACATACAATAATATTTCTAGTACCTCAACTTCTCTGATGATAAATGGAGTTGATCCACCTTTCTATGTTTTCAGAGGCAGATCGATATGAGATGCAGGCAGCAACGATGGCTTCTCCCATCAAGAGTCCACACAGATACAGTCCCTCTGTGTACTCTCAGCAGGTAGCCTGTACAAACTGTTTATGCAACTTGTTCCACCACCACCAGTGTCTGTACAACTTTTTGTTATGATATTACTATACAAGCTGCCCGATGACCATATTATCTTTCTAGTGTCTATTTCTATTTGTGTTCAAGATAGAAACTTTATTAAATGTTATTGTTAATAAGGCCATTGTTGGTTTGGATGATCATATCTTGAATCCATTTTGACATCATTTACATTTGGGATTGATGTGTTACCAAAGATGCCTGGTCAATGGTGCATTTAAATCACCACTGACCATAAGTAAAGTAATTAGTGTTTTCCGACATTACTATTTACATCAGTTTTAGTCTGTAAATGAAAGTGACTGTTGGTATGTGCAGATGACATCTTGGTTTGTCCAGTGGCATGAACACTTGCATTTTGTAACCATGAGAGCCTTCAATTCCACATGACATGAAAGCAGCATTCAAAATGTGTCATTGTCACAGAGTAGTGAGTCTTTGTCTGTGTGTGTTCAGTCATCAGAAAGCCACAGGCAGACTGACAGCCCATCGTTCCGACAGCAAGCCTCAAACTCTCCATTCCGGGGTTCCTACAGTCCTCCATCAGGCCAGTGCTTCTACACACGCCACTCCTCCCACCCTGGACTGTCCCAGGACCACCCCCCATCCTCCTACCCCAGTCAGTCCCCCAACCCAACCTCATCCTCAGACTCCAGGCTGCCAGCAGGGTCTCTACACCAGCAAGGTGGCTACAGCAGCAGCCATTTAAAAACAAGCATTTTGAACAGCAGCGGCCTGGCAAGGGCTCCTACCCCAGGATCCAGGGCCCACGGGCAGACTAAAATAGACTCGGGCACCCTGCCCTCCAGAGGGAGTCAGCAGCAGGTGTCTCGCAGCCTGAAGTCAGGCAGCCCAGGCCAGGCGACACTGCAGGCCAGCTCTAGGCTGCTGTCAGCCTCTGGACCGACACACTACCCACAGCGAGGGACAAGCCTCAGCCAGTTCCAGCACTCCCCCCTCCAGGGACCTGGAGTAAGGACACAGTCAGGAAGCTTTTAGAACCGTGTGTGTGTGTGTGTGTGTGTGTGTGTGTGTGTGTGTGTGTGTGTGTGTGTGTGTGTGTGTGTGTGTGTGTGTGTGTGTGTGTGTGCAAAGCTGCGTACCCCCTCAACCCCTAAAGCTGTGGAGAAATGGGGCTCAGGGAGTTTGGGGAGGGTAAATGTACAGATCTAAGAGGAGCAAGGACTTCTTTATGGATTTCTCCTTTTCCTATTTTCTGTCTTTTCTTTTTTTTATTTTCAGGATAAAAACAAATGACCACATACTGCACAAAGCTATTTGTTGACTTTGGACATCATAATGGAATCAGTGGAAAAAGCGATTTGGTTGACACATTCACAGGAAAAAAAAACAAAACAAAATCACATGTAACTTGAAATTGTCCCCAGTGTTTCCTGATGTGCCGGACTGTGCAAACAGGCTCAGAAAGTAAAACTTCCACACAAATGTCTGTACAAAGTTATCAAAAGGTGTACCTGTCGTTTTGGTACCCAGGTTGGATAAATAATGAGATGCATATATATGAATATGTGCTGCAGTAAATACATGTTTGATTGGAAAGGGAGAAATGATTCAAGCAAAGGCGACATTTTAATCCGTTAGAGATGCATTAGAGAGATCACAGGCTTTTCCCTTTTTAGGGTCATTCCACATGATTACCAGTTTCCATGTTCTCTCACTAAACATGAAAACAGCCTTTTTCCGCAAGGTTCTGTCTGTTCCAATGTTCTGTTGTTTTTGGTTCTCTTCTGTTCTCTCATCCCCACTGGACTGTTTTGATTTCACTTTAGGGCTACTTCACTGTAGACTTCTGATATTGTACTTGAGACTTACAGGTCTTATGATTCATGGTGCTGCATTCTTGTTTTTTCCAATAAATTTGAAATCCAGTTATGTTCCCCACATATGGCTGCATTCATCTTGTCATTATATCAGTTCAAATCTGTTTTTATTTTTCTTCAAATTCATAATCATCATATCGTAATGGAATGCAGGAAATGAATGTTTGACAGTGTTTATCTTTGCCAAGATTTTCATATATATAAATTTTATTCCTGGCCAATCCATTGCATTCCATGTGACACTGAGGAAACTGGGCAAAGGCATCTCTGAGGGAGTGTTTGGATTGTTTATAAAACCTTGGTAAAGGAGCTGCTATGTTCTCCTGTGAGAGCTGATTTCCCTTTTCTTTGCAACTGTAACTCTGATCCTCATAAACTGACTTGTAAGAAAGAGGTGGTTCTCCTGGCCCCTGCAGTGGCCCCTGCAGTGGGACCTCAGACCAACATTACACTGACAGCTGGGCAGCAGCAGGAGCTCTCCTTTCCGAGACTTTTTTTTTTTTTTTGACCGGATGTCGAAATACTGCTGCACTTGTATGGAAGACTTCAAAAGACCAAGGGCCCAGTCATGGGATTGGACCCCACCTGCCACTACACCAACCAACCCCTCCCCCTCAAGTTCTCACACAGAAGGGTACTCACGTTACATGAATGTTTGACAGATTTAAAAACAAGTTGTGACCCAAAATTAACCAGCACCTTAAAATGAAAGAGTTACGCCCTAAGACACAATATGTATGATTGTGTTTACTTGTACAGAAAGAAATGTGATATAGACTTGTATGGAGAAAATGTAGTACACTGAATTATCGCATGGTATTTGTTTTTATGGTCTGATTGACCAACTTTGTCAGATGGTTGGAAGCTAATCATTGGGTCTTTTCCGGAGTTCCTCCAAAAACCAGACACTGCATTCTCTTTTTTTTATTTTGTAAAGATCATTCTGTTGGTTTTATTTTTACACAGATCATAGTAGTAACTATTTCAATTGTTCCCCTCCAAAAGATTTAAGAAAAAAAGATGTAATGCCTTTTGATAATAAAATAATCATGATGGTAATGTATTTTGAAAACTACCATTGTGATGTGTCATTTGAGGCAGTCACTTGTATGTTTTGTACACAATACTGTAGGTCAGGCAATAAGATAACAGTATTTCATGGAAACACTTTTCTCACACTATTTTCTGTTAGATTAAATCCAGGGATGTTCTGCTGTTTGCTCATATTTCCTTTAAAGTACAAATATTCATACATCATACGAAGCAGCGTCACAGTAACCTAGAAAATGTGAAAGTGTGGGTGTGGTGGTTGTTTTCCTCATAAAGAACACCAGATGCCATATTTTACCTTCCCTTTGATTTACATACTTTATTATTTGTCTGGCCTCAGAATCAGTGTCAGTGCCCTAAGAAGCATTTCTACAACAATTCTTGTCCACCTAATCAGTCATCCATACTGACTGCTAAACATAACACAATCCCAGTGTTTCTATCAAAAACATAGCAACAGCTGCCTCTGAGCCCCAGGTTACACTCATGGATGTGAACGCACATGGAACACTAAATGTCCAGTGTGAAGTCTTCCCTCTTTGTTTGCTTCTTCCTGCAGGCAGACACACACTAACTGAAGCAAGTATATGAACAGGTATGTTGGTGGGGAGTGGCACCGGAAGCCATAGCGACAACAGGTTGTCCGACTGGATTAAAAATGCAAATGTTATAGTCTGAGGCTTGTCAACATTTTTTCATTGTCACTGCTCCAGAAAAAGCACCTACCAGCACAGCTTTCACAAAACCAGTGAGGTCAAAGACAGACAGTCCAGTAATAAGACCACTGATCACTGGAGGAGTTCATGTCACAAAATCTTACAGAGATGTTCACAATCCCCTGCAGAGACTGAGAATTACTATTATAATTGCTCCAAGGAGCTAGAGGACTCTTTCAGACCACCTGACACACCCACACAGGCACACCTGGGAGTCTACAAAACTTTGAATAAAAAAAAAAATCAAAGAAAAGGAGGTACCTGGTGAATATTCAAGGCAGACATTGTCATAAATAAGATTTTGAACCAAAGCATTATGACCAGCATGGCCAATCTCAGCTGGATGCTCTGTGACACATTCCTCCCAAAACCATCACAAAAACTTCATGCAACTTTTGCTACAGCAGCTCTTCTTTCTGTTCAGACAAGAACATTATTTGCTTTATCTGTCAGTGGTCATAATGTTTTGGCACATCTGTGTGATGTGCAGACATTGACAGCAGGATTTACAGGAACAATGACTATTCATAATCACTCTGTTGTTAATGCAGTAAAAGAGTGTTTCCATGTGTGTAAGAACCAGTCTGAGAGTTTAAATCATTTGATACATCGAACAATTAATTTTCACAAAATGTTTTTTTTTTTCAGAAAGACTTAAACCTTCTCACAGTCATATAACAGATGTAGACTATACATTTCAGTTTTCACAGTACCAGTCCTGCTCTGGTGCTAATGCGAGCACGACAAGAAGCACTTTATACTGAATATTATCATGTTTCTTCTTGAGTGTCATTTACTGTAATGTGTTGCTGACTGCAGTAAATTAAGAAGACTGCAGGAGTCCTCATATTAACAATCACACGTTTGGACAGATGATGAATGAGACGATTTGCAGGTTAACTATTATACAAAGTGCACCTGAACTCCAGCTATCTAAATAACAAGCTGTATAATTTATTATTATTATTATAGTGGTAGTAGTAGTAGTTAGTAGTAGTCGTTGTTGTTGTTGTTGTTGTTGTTGTTGTTAATTTTTTGTGTATTACATTTCATACATACAAGATTTACATCACATTAGGTGCCACACAAAACATGAAAACAGGGCAGAATTACAGAATAAACAAATGTGCACCAAGATTAAAGCTGTGATACAGATGACCTAAAAGCAAGGTTGCAGGTTGCTCCACTGCTCTGGATCTGAGCTAGGACAAGCAGGGATGAGTGCGTGTCTATGAGTTGCCTCTGTAAATTGCATGTTTGATGAAAACATTTGTATACACAGTTTTTTCTCCTCCTCTTGATGACACTGACAACCTTGAATTACTCAGTGTAAGGGCTTTATTCTGTGGCGGTTCTGTGGCTTCCTTTTCCAACAACCAACATTCATTAAGTTTAGTTTGTTTTTCACAAAGCTTTAATCAGCAATAAGTAAATGTTTTACAATGTCAGGTTCAACACAAAAACACATAAGTTCTGATTTCAAAAACTGTCTGAGGAATAATAATAGAAATGAGAAGAAAACTGTTCATTTGTCTTGTGGTTTCTCCAAGTATATTTCTGTGATGTTTAAACACCTACTATTATTTTTGTTGTTTATGAGGAAGTAATAAGGAGAAAAAGAATATTTGGCCCCTCCCAAAAAATCTGTTTGCACATATGATATTTGCCCAATAAAATAAGAATAACATATTTATTTTATAACATATTGCAGAGACTACGTCATTTTATGGAATAATTAAATAAGATTTTATAGAATTTTAGAATTAAAGTCATCACTTTAAGGAGACAAACCATTTAGACCCTCATTACAATAAAGTCATCTAACGTTCTAGCCAGGATTAGTGGTGTAGCCATGTCCCTCAATTTCAAGTAAGTTCAATGTTTTAAAGCTGCAGTCCAACATGTCACCCAAGCTGTAAATGAAGACATCATGTTGCCTGAGTAATATCAGCTCCAGTTATACACAGTTTCAGATTCGTTTTGTGGACCATAATAGTCTTTTTTTTTTTTGGTTACTGTCGTAGGCCCTAATGAGGCTACCTACAGTGCCTTGCAAAAGTATTCACCCCCTTGGTATTCTTTCTATTTTGTTGCCCTACAACCTAGAATTTAAAAAGGAAATTTGGGGAGGTTGTATCTTTTAATTTACACAACATAACTACCACTTTGAAAATGCAAATTTTTTTCAAAATTGTGAAACAAACAAGAAATAAGACAAAAAACAGAAAACCCAAGTGTGCATAACTATTCACCAACAGCCACCTTTTGCAGCAATCACAGCAGCAAGCCTCTTTGGGTATGTCTCCACAAGCTTGGCACATCTAGCCAATGGAATTATTGTCCATTCTTCATGGCATGGCCATCTTTAAATCATACCAGAGATTCTCAATTGGATTGAGGTCTGGGTTTTAACTGGACCATTCCAGGACATTTAACTGTTTCTCCTTAAACCACTGGAGTGTTCTTTAGCAGTGCGTTTAGGATCACTGTCCTGAACCTCCCTCCCAGTCTCAAATCTCTGGAAGACTCAAACAGGTTTCCCTCAAGAATTTCTCTATATTTTGCGCCATCCATCTTTCCTTCAATTCTGACCAGTTTCCCAGTCCCTGCCTATGAAAAACATCCCCACAGCATGACGCTGTCACCACCATACTTGGGATGGTGTTCTCAGCATGATGAGAGGTGTGGTTTGCGCCAGACATAGCGTTGTCCTTGATGGCAAAAAAGTCTCATCTTACTATAGCACTTTCTTCAACATGTTTGGGAAGTCTCCAATATGCCTTTTGACAAATTCCAAAGGGTCTGCCTTATTTTTTTCTTTAAGCAATGGCCTTTTCCTGGCCACTCTTCCATGAAGTCCAACTCTGTGCAAGTGAGGTTATAGTGGTCCTATGGACAGATACTCCCATCTCTGCAGTAAAGCTGCCCAGCTCCTTCAATGTTATCTTTGGCCTCTTGGTTGCTTCTCTGATTAATACCCTCCTTGCCTGGTCCATGAGTTTTGGTGGACAACCCTCTCTTGGCAGGTTTGCTGCGGTGGCATAATCTTTCCATTTTCTAATCATGGATTTAATGATGCTCCGTGGGATGTTAGGGTTTGGGATATTTTTTTATAATCCAACCCTGATCTGTACTTCTCCACAACTTTGTCTGACACTGACCTGTTTGGAGAGTTCCTTGGTCTTCATGCTGTCCCTTGCTTGGTGGTAGTCCTTACTTAGTGGTGTTGCACTGGTGTTGACTCTGGGGGCTATCAGAACAGGTACCACCTGCACTTTTGCAAGGCACTGTAAGCCTCATTCTGTCTCCCACACAGTAGAAGGTCCCAGTGAAAGGAAGCAACATGTTCTGGTTAAGGTTGGGTAGTTAAGTAGGGTCCAAAAATTTGAGACCACTTTGGACCTCACTGTACATATGCATACCTAACCAGTTGGTCCTCATCTGTAATGTCTGTTCCCTAGGAAAAGTAAAAACCCATTAAACACTTCCAGTTCCACAAATCCCATTTGATATGTTTTTGAATGCAATGATTTTGATTTTTGCCCAGTGAGACCAGAGGCCCACTGTTGCTTGTTGGTTTGTGAGGACTGCAGTTTGCATAGATAGATAGATAGATAGATAGAATACTTCATTAATCCCTTGGGGGAATTCAGATTTTCCATTAGCTCATTAATGTATTCAGTTAATATTTAAGTCCGAGTGATGACCCACTGCCTTCAGCTGAGGTGTTGAACAGTCTGATGGCAGTGGGAACAAAGGATTTCCTGAACTGCTTAGTCCTGCAGCACAGCAAGATGAGACATTGGCTGTTGCTGTAACTGCTTCTCTTACCTGCAAGGATGATATGGAGAGGGTGGTTGGTATTGTTATTGTTATGTTGCAGCTTTATGCTAAAATCCTTTCAATTCATTTTTACCCTCACCAATCTACACTCCATACCCTATATTAAAAGAGCAAAAATGTAATTTCAGATTTTTTTTACAAATGTATTAAAAATGAAAAACTGAAATATCTAATTGACATAAGTATTCAGACCCTTTACTCAGTATTTAGTTGAAGCAGGTTTGGCAGCAATTACAGCCTTGAGCCTCTTAGGCAAAATTTGTGTGGTCTCCTCATTGCCATCTGGATATGGAGATTTTCTGCCATTCAACTCTGCAGATCCTCTCAAGGTATTTCAGGTTGGAAAGGTACTATAGGTGGACAGATATTTTCAGGTGTCTCTAGAGATAATAGAGTATCTGGTAAATAAGGATATTCATTGTTTGGTCATATAGGTATGTCTCTCACTCTGGCTGTAAGAGCCAGGCTGTGACAAAGTGGTGGTTTGTCTGGGATTTTGATCTATTGAAAGGGTACTGGCAAGTGCTGCTGTCAGCTCGTGCATGTGAAATTTCTGGTTTGTAACACCGACTGGATTGTATGAGTACATGGTAATGAGTTTTGAACTTTTGAAATGTGCCTGCGACTTTCCAGCGCCTTAGGAATATGGTTGTGATGGGTCTCAAAGGGTGTGTGGTTTATCTGGACGATGTAGTTATTTTCAGTGACACATGGGACACCCATGTCCAGTGGGTCTATTCCCTTATTGATCGCTTGTCTGAGGCACGTCTCGCTGTCAATCTGGCAAAGCGTGAGTTTGCCAAAGCTATAGTGATGTTGCTTGGCAGGTAGGTTGGTAGGTTAGGTTACAACAGTAGCTTCTGTAAAAACGTTTCCATAGTGGTTGCGCCTGTTAAAAAGGCTAAATTTGTGTGGTCTCCTCACTGCCAGAGCGCATTTGAAAATGTGCTCCTGTCCTGGATGCGCCATGTTTGAAAGAGCCATTTAAGAAGCCAGTCAGGCAGGCGCAGGTGCAGTTTTGTTGCAGGAGAAGGACGGAATTCAGTGTCATTTGGCTACTTTTCTAAAAAGTTTAATTCCAACCAACTTAATTATTCAATCATAGAAAAGAAAGTGCCAGCCCTACTTTGGGTGCTCCAACACTTTTAGTTTTATATAAAAAAAATAGGTGAAATGTTAATGTTAATTAAAAAAGCCCTATGAATATCTATGCACATTAATACCTAGCTGACCTGTTCTTGTTCTTGTTCTTTTCTTGTTTTTTGTTACTGCTTGCTCAGTTGTTTCTATTGTGATCTTGAATGTGACATGTGCCTTTTTGTTTGTATTATAAGGACTCTTTATTAAGGGAGAGGGTACAAATACAATGGCAAGCTTTGGAATGGCCCCACCTTTCGCCGATGGGAGCAGGAAATTCATTGTTCCCCAAAATATCAGAATCAGAATCAGAATCAGAATCAGAATCAGAATCAGAATCAGTTTTATTGCCAAGTATGTTTTCACATACGAGGAATTTTTTCTGGTGATTGGTGCAATTGAGGATCAGGGGGATCAGCAACAGTGGGGCTCTCTAGCCTTGTTGATGAGGCTAATAGCAGATGGGAAGAAGCTATTTTTGTGGCGAGAGGTTTTGGTCCTGAAGGACCACAGCCTCCTGCCAGAGGGGAGTGACTCAAAGAGTTTGTGTCCAGGGTGGGAGGGGTCAGCTACAATCTTCCTTGCACGCCTCAAAGTCCTTGAGGCATACAGGTCCTGGAGGGATGGAAGATTGCAGCCAATCACCTTTTCCGCAGAGTGGATGATACGCTGCAGTCTGTTATTGTCCCTCTCCGTGGCAACAGTGTACCAGATGGTGATGGAGGAGGTGAGGATGGACTCAATGATGGAGGTGTAGAAGTTCACCATCATAGTCCTTGGCAGGTTGAACTTCTTCAACTGCCTCAGGAAATACATCCTCTGCTGAGCTTTTTTGATGAGGGAGCTGATGTTCAGCTCCCATTTGAGATCCTCTGTGATGGTGGTACCCAAGAAGCGGAAATGCTCCACGGTAGCCACAGGGGAGTCGCACAGGGTGATGGGGGTGGGTGGGGCTGGGCTCTTCCTGAAGTCCACTATCATTTCCACTGTCTTCAGAGCGTTAAGCTCTAGGTTGTTCTGCCTGCACCAGGTCACCAGACGGTCAGTCTCCCACCTGTAGGCAGACTCATCGCCATCAGAGATGAGTCCAATGAGAGTGGTGTCGTCTGCAAACTTCAGGAGCTTGACAGACTGATGGCTGGAGGTGCAGGTGTTGGTGTACAGGGAGAAGAGCAGAGGAGAAAGAACGCAGCCTTGCGGGGATCCAGTGCTGATGGTCTGGGAGTCAGACACATGCTTTCCTAGCTTCACGTGCTGCCTCCTGTCAGACAGGAAGTCGGTGATCCACCTGCAGGTGGAGTCAGGCACGCTCAGCTGGGAGAGCTGGGATGATGGTGTTGAAGGCAGAGCTGAAGTCCACAAACAGGATCCTGGCATAGATCCCTGAGGAGTCCAGGTGCTGGAGGATGAAGTGGAGAGCCATGTTGACGACGTCATCTACAGACCTGTTGGCTCTGTAGGCCAACTGCAGGGGGTCCAGGAGTGGGTCAGTGATGGATTTGAGGTGGGACAGGACAAGGCGCTCAAATGATTCCATGACCACAGAGGTCAGGGCAATGGGTCTGTAGCCCACAGGTAAGACCTGTGGGCCTTGGTTTCATGATTGGTTTCATGATATTGTTCCCCTCTCTGGTTGGGCAATTAACAAACTGTATTTGGGCAGTTCGTGGCTGAGGTTACCTTTGTTAAAGTTACCAAGGACAATAACTAAGGAGTCCGGGTTGGTCCGCTCCACACACAGTATCTGCTGTGGCCTGTGGTGGGATGTAAACACCAACCAGGATGAATGAGGTGAACTCACGGGGGGAGTAGAAGGGCCTGCAGTTTATGATGAAAGTTTCCAGGTCAGGAGAACAGTGCTGCAGGATCACTGTCACGTCTCTGCACCAGCCACTGTTAGCATAAAAGCAGATTCCTCCACCCTTCGTTTTGCCGGACAGCTCTGTGTCGCGATCCGCTCTGAAGAGTTGGAATCCGGCCAGCTCCAGCGCAGAGTCCGGATCGATCCACACAGCCACGTCTCCGTGAAGCACAGGACGGCAGATGAAGAAAAGTCATCCAGTCATCCAGTTTGTTGGGCAGTGAACGCACGTTGGAGAGAAAGATACCTGGGAGCGGTGTGCGGAGTCCGCGCCGGCGGAGACGCGCAAGCGCACCGGCACGTTTTCCTCTCCTCCGGCGTTTCACTGCGAGAGCAACGGTCAGTGACCTCTGACCAAAATGTCCAATAATTCCACAGGTGAGTTGAGAAAGGTGGGAAAAAGATCCACTGGAGTTGTTTCTCTGATGTTAATGAGCTCTCCTCTGGTGAAAGAGCTCCGGAAACCAAAGCAGAAAACTGGGTTTACAAAGAAAATAAGGCAAAAAAGTGCGCACCAAAACACCGAGGCAGCCATCCGCGGCGCCATGGCATATATATTAGAATATATTAGAAATGATATAGTAATTAAATCAATATTTATCTAAAAGATAATCTTATACACGGCACTGAAAAAGATGTGGGTTAATGGACAGTGACACAGCTTTCATTAAATTCATGGCATAGTGATTTTGTGAATGGAAAACGATTAGTTGAATAATTAAAAACTCACGCCCATGCTTCTTTGGCTGCATTTCTTTTTTGTTGAACATTTTTTCCATTTCCCATTTTAATCTGATTTTAATCTGAATCTTAATATTTTTTCCATAGTTGTTGAAATTATCAAGTCAAATAAAAAATAAAAAATTTACCATTTTCTCAGGTACACAGCGACATGTTCATTCCAGAAATAAAATGTAACCTATCATTTCGTCATGTGTTTGAGGTGAGGTACTTTATAACTTATCCTTTGGAAATAAACACACTGAACTCACAATTGTAGGATTGTGTCATTTCATCCATCCCAGACTCAAAGGGACTCAGTGTTGGAGAGCTTTATAACCCATTTCCACTTTAGGGTCATTGGTTTGGAGGGACACTTAGGCCCAATCCCAATATCCCCCCTACTTCCTAAACCCTGATCCCTTCCAGACTTAATTGACAGCGCCTGGTAAGTGAATGAATGTGAGAGGCCACTAGAGCACAAAATGTTATAGAAAGAAATGGGACAGCACTTTTTGACATATCATGTTACCTTAATGTCACTGAAAATAGGTTGCATACAGTTGTGGGTTTAAGAGTTTTGATCATACATTTTATTTAGTCCCTTCGCTGTCTGTTTGTACATAAAATAGTAATGTTGAATCAGATCTGATGACAGCAGATTTGGAATTCATCATTATGTCATCAAAAGACAAATAAATACAGTTCTGCCTATCAATCCCCAGTGAGCTTTGTTTATACTTACATGTAAACTTTTTTGTCTTGTAACATTAACGTTTGGGTTCGTTCCTTTCATGTTTGTTTGTTTGATAACTGTCTTCTTCTATCCTATTGTTTTTCTGTTTTATGGCAGTTGTTTACCTTTTTTCACTTCCATGTGTCCCCTGGTAACCACATTAACCCCTTGTTTAATGTCAGAATGCTATGAACTTTGGGTAATTCCCACTGGCAAAATCTGCAGAAATGTCAACTTACGGACTAAGTGAGTATAAAGGGCTCAAAATGTCTGAAAGAGAGCCCTCGTGCCTTTGATGTTTTTACAGTGGGACAGTCCTAAGCCCTCATGGTAGTGGTGCGCGGATTGATACTGAAATATCAATACTTGTGATTCCAACCTGTTCTAGGATCGATTCTCACATTAAAAGATCGATACCTTAACTCAACAATTTTGGGTAAATGTGTCTTTTATCATCAACAGGAACACAGTAGAAAGTAATGTTATCACCAGAAACCTAATACCTGATTGATAGGAACTACTTCTCCTTCCGCCTTTCATAGTCATATGAACTACGCTTCTATAAATACATAAGAGTGTCTTGACATTGATGATGGCTGAACGCAAACAAAATCGTGTGTAGAACTTCTTCCGTTCTGAGAACAACAACACAATTTATGATGGAGACTGTGAGGTGCTTTGGCAACACCACAAACCTTGTCAAACACCTAAGATGTAATCACAGGACACAGTTGAGAGTTACTGAATGTGACCTCTCGGCTGGGTTTGTAATGTTGGTGCTTTTGGAAGGATTTATTTTTAATGCAAAGATGAAACAATTAATATGGCTTGTGGATAATTGATTAACAGAATGTGAGGGAGTCTGTGCATCTGCTTTTTGAGGTGTTAGAAATTCTGGGGTAATTTTTTCACATGTTAGCTCTAACCACCACATATCAGTGGCTTGTTACTTAGCTTGTTAACTAGCAAATTAGCAAGCAAATGAATTAGTCTTGGGTTCACCTATAAGCAAGATGCCCAGATGCTCAGCTGTGCTAACGAGGCTAACGGAAGAGCATGCTAGGCTGCCACAGTTATTAAGTGTTTTAAAGGGAGCCTAATTGGATGCTGAAATATCAATTAACATGCAACTTGTAAGTTTCTTGATCTGTAGCACGTCCTCTTTTGATCTGTTGAAAGTGCTAAATGGTGCACTAAATGTATGGTTCTTTATTTTTAAGAGCAAGTAAGAGTAATCTTATTTCTTATTTGAAATGGTTATAGTCTACTTATTTTTTCCATTCTCTGCACATATTAAGCTTTTGTACAAAGTATCAGTATTGTATCGATACTTTTTATTACTTTGTATTACTTTGTATCAGATTGGAAAGAAAAGAAGTGGTATTACACATCACTACCTCATGGACTTTCCAGGAATGCACCTCAGAGTCTGTGAGTCTGTGATGGTGGACATTGGGATTGGGCATGGATGTATTATAAGAACAGGATGCCTGATCTAGAAATGGTGCCCATTCAGTCCAATACGAATTGTTCACCTGGGCATACGCCAGTCTTTTTTTTTTTTCATATGAGCAATCAGTATTACACAATCAAACAGTTCAATTCAAGATAATTACAAAACAAGAAAATAACTGAGCAAGCAGTAGTAAAAAAAAAAGAAGAAAATGGGCATTATAAGTAAGATAAAATAATATAATAAAATAAATTAAAATAAATGAATAAATAAATATAAATAAAGTTGAAGGGACAAAATAAATAGTCAGGTATTAAGATAATCATATAGATGTTGGGCTTTTTAAATATGACAGTATTTCACATCTCTCTTATACAATTTTATCTCATTTAAAAATGCATCAAATATTGGTGTAGTTTTTAAGAGATTACATTTATGTATAAAGTATTTTGCTAAAAGTATTAAATTATTATTACCAAACTCAATATTTTTGTTTTCCAATTGGAGACCAATTTTTATACTTTGGTATGTTAGCAATGTTAGTTAAGAGGAAAGCCTCCCAAAATGTCAAGTTTTATTACCAAAAAAAGAGATGCGCTATGGTCTCAATGTTGGAATTACAGAAAATAAAAATCCACATTAAATCTTTGGTGTAAGAAGTCATCAAAAGGATAAATCTCATTTAATATTTTAAAATGAACTTCTTTCACCTTAGGTGGAATTGGAAAAGAGAGGTAACCTGTTCTTATTTTTACTAGAAAATTACTGGTGTATTATTGAAAAATGTTTCCTTTTCAGTAGTGATGGAGGTGAGTGTGGCTCTTAACAATTTATTATTACATTTTTTATCTACAAAGTTACATCGATCTATGACTGACGAAGGCTCTTGTGGATTAACCACTAAATATGTCAATGTGCCTTTAATTAAGAGAATCAATGCAAGAGGGATCGCTTCAATTACTGATTATGAACCATGGATGTATAGTAAGACATGGATGCCGGATCTAAAAATGGCGCCCGTTCAGTTCAATACGAGTTACTCGCCTGGCGCATACGCCGAAAAAGTTTCTGGCTTCCGGGTTACTTCAGCGTTATGCGGCCCATAGAGACTGCGCAGTAGTGTCTCTCCTCTCGTGCCTTTGGGCAATGAGAACGACCGAATAACGTTCTCGATCTGGCGCTACGCGTTCATGAGTGCTCTGCTAGTGGACTTTATGGATGCGTAATAAGATTTCTACAGGACTGGCCCAGGGCTTTAAACCACTGATTTATACAAACGGCAACAGCAACAAACAGTGAAGATAATGCTCTGAAAGGTAAAGTGGTGTTAAACCTGCAGTCATTGATATCGTGGGTAATTAACAAGAGTTAATTTATTTGTGATGTTAGAGGGAAACGTGTCAACATTCAGTCTGAAGCTTTAGAGCGTAAAGTCACATTGGAATCAACATTTAAAAAAAATCATAACCAGGCAAAAATATTAAGTTTAAATTGTCTTTTAGGCAATTTTAAGATATCGATTCTGCATGTGACAGATAACAACAACTCATCAGATAAAGTTATTACGTTCACTTTCTCTCATTGAGAAGCATACGGCACGTCTTCTTTGAAAAAAACAAAACAACCAAAACTGTGCAGTGCTGTAGTTATGCTTTATGTCCTGTCATTACTTAGCCCTCTTTCTATTTTTCCCTGTTCTCCACAGCTATATGCTACAGTCAGAACTGGATGGATGTATTATAAGGTCTTATTCCATGGTTGAGCCCCTAGAGCTTTCAGTTATAACATCCCGAACCTCCAGTATCACACAACCTTCTCCTGAAGTGACATTCCTGTCCCTCCAATCTCTGCCTGTCAGGAGAAACCATTAACTTATTTGTAGTTTCGTGCATCAAATAAAACGTATTGATTATTTGACCGTGATGATTTGAAACTGAGCCACATGTACAACCCCGTTTCCAAAAAAGTTGGGACACTGTGTTAAATGTAAATAAAAAACAGAATGCGATGATTTGGAAATCATGTAAACCCATATTTAATTGAAAATAGAACAAAGACAACAAATCAAATGTTGAAACTGAGAAATTTTGTTTTATGAAAAATATATGCCCAATTTGAATTTGATGCCAAGCAACACGTTTCACGTTGGGACAGGGGCATGTTTACCACTATGTTGCATCACCTCTTCTTTTAACAACACTCTGTAACCGAGGAGATCAGTTGCTGGAGTTTTGAAAATGAAATGTCCCATTCTTGTTGTATTTTTCTTTGCGCCAAAAGTTTTCAATGGGTGACAGGTCTGGACAGCGACAGGCCAGTTTAGTGTCCGGACTCTTCTACTACGGAGCCATGCTTTTGTAATACTCTCAGAATGTGGTTTGGCATTGTCTTGCCTTCACTGAAAAAGACGTCGTCTGGATGGCAGCATATGCTGCTCCAAAACCTGTACATACCGTTCAGCATTAATGGTGGCTTCCCAGATGTGCAAGATACCCAATCCATGGGCACTAATGCCCCCCCCCCCATGCAATCATGGAGCTGACTTTTAAACTGTGCGCTGATAACAATGGTCCCTCTTCTCGGTAGCCCAGAGGTCGAAAAGATTTTGAAATTTTGATTAGTCAGACCATAGGACAATTTTATATTTTGCCTCAGACCACCTTAAATGAGCTCTGGCTCAGAGAAGTCGGCGACATTTCTGGATCATGTGTAGATATGGTTTCTTCTTTGCATTTGTGGATGAAGCAACAAACTGTGTTCACAGACAATGGTTTTCAGTAGTGTTACACTTGAAGTGATTTCCACTTGAGAATCCTGTCTGTCTGTCTGTCTGTTGGAGGGGGGGCTGTCACGTGGTCCTGTTAGCTTCCTGTTTACCGCCTGTTGTACTTTCAGACTGTGGTACACAGATTGCAACACAACTCTTTACTGCTGGGGCTTTCTTCCACCACAACAACAGAATTACGACCCTGTAGCTACAGGACTGACATCTGTATAACTTTAATCCATTTACTGTCATGGTCGTGGTTACTACGGTGACATGAAGACGTGACATTGAGGAAACGTGAGCAGGCCAAGAAGGATCCTGGAGATTTCCTGGCTACAGTTGACTGAAATTCGGTTAGCTGGTGCGGAGAACCGACCACCACTTCACCTTATGTCAGAAATAAAAACAAAACAGTGGTGATGTGGTGCAGGACTACAAAATTCTGAACTTTTGACAAATGAGTTTTCGAGGGATTTGGGTTAGTGGAAACGGTGAATCTATGTCTGGGAAACTGAAGTAGTGTCTTAGCTAGTTGTGCTAACTCCGGTAGCGGGAACCGCCGTGGTGTAGTGGCCGGCTGTGCGGGCTGGCTAACAGTTTATGCTCGGAGATTGGAGCAGCTCGCCGGTGCCCTGAATTCAGGAAGACTACCCGGCTCCGGCCCCCTCAAGCGGGCAGTCAGGAAGAAGCTGGCTGGGAGGGGATGGCCTGGTCGGTCTTCCCGATCCAAAGGACAAGGCTCTGCGGTGTTTGAAGGAGGTCGAGTTCGGCTAGAGGCCACCTTCTCGGTTCGAGGCGCTATGATGGCCGCCTCCCCCTCCTCCGCGGCCGGCGGTTTCACGGCGTCTGGGCTGTCGGTCAGAAAGAGCGAGGAAATAGCGGACTTGATAGATTTATTTTCCAAGACACAGTACAGAGCAAAGGAAGTCACTTCTCGGGTAAGACTGTGGTATTGGTGTGTTTTAGCTACTTCACTACCAATTCCTTACAGAATCAAGACATTAAAATGACCTTGTATATCAGTTAAATAACACAAACTATAGTTCCGGATTAATGACTTTTAAGAAACGGTAAGGAATCACAACTCACTTCGTATTTGTCTGCTTCATCAAGCGGTTTCCATATATATGTGTTTTTGTATGTAGGCTCTGCTTTCTACCTCACGCCAGGGGTTATTTTGATGTATGTTGGTGTCGCTTCTTTTTTCTGTATTCACAGTGTGTATTCATAACTGAAATGAATTCAGTATATTTAAATTTTCCCCAACAATTTAGTTCTATATATATTCAGCAGTTTTCAAAACACTCATAAATAGGTCAACAAGCTGTCAGTGAAAGGTAATAATAGTTTTTCCATAAGATATTATGAAACTTTAATTTGTGGATCTAGCTTCCATATAAATTCCTAGATATTTGTCTATGGTCAGTAACAATATAAATTATAACAATGTAACAATACAAACCACAAGGATGAAATTGGCCTCCATACCCAATACAATAACATTTTGGTTAGCTTTGGCTGAGGTCAGTAATCCCTCAACAAAAAACTTTGAGACTATCTAGGGGGACGCATTCCCAAGCTCATTCTCCAGCACAGTTTTTTTAAACCACTACCATAATGTTTGTTTTTGTTTTTCTTTAGGTGGAGGTGATTGAAAAGCGTTCTTTGGAGCTATTTGCCAGAGATTACAAGTTCAGTGTCATCCACAACCCCAGTGGAGAAGTATGTGGTCATTACCCCCGGCAAATAGTTTTCCTGGAGTATGAATGCACAGATGTTGAGAGTGACAGGTATGTCTCCGCTGCCCAGCCAATCCATCACTTTCCAATACAAAGTCCAGACCACTCAGTTACCAATTATTTTCAAATTGTTTGTATTACAAACTCATCTTTTGCCCCTGTGATCACATCAAGCAAGCAGAGGGGTGAAGTTATTGTACTGCCACACAAGGTCACATTTTTGCCAGAAATGGGAAACAACTGGCCTCAATAAATACTAATTTCTCACTGCTGATTAATGCAGTTTAACTATTTTCCAATACAGTGCTAGAAATAAAAGATTCACTTTAGCACAGGACAAAACACATTTTCAAAGGGGTTTCTAGGCAGTGTTATTTCTGATTGAATGTAAACAATTTGTCAATCTAGAACCTCACAGACAAAATCTTTTCAATAAAAATGTCAAATACACATTATTCTATAGCCACAAGAGGGTGATAAGGCTGTAATGTGAGAATAGGTTTCTTTTCTGTCTTTTTTTCCCCTTTTTTGTCATATATGACAATTAATTTAATTTCTTAAGGTTTTGGTCTTTTGTTCGGATAAAACAAGCAAATTGAAGACATAACTGGGGTGAAATTGTAAATGAAATGTTCTCCCCAATTTTTCAACATTTTATAGACTAAACAGGAAAACTAATGAAAATTATCATTAGTTGCAGGCCTAATAAGTTCAGTGTCATCTTAAAGAAATCCTGCACATTGATATGTAGCATTTCCCACAAAGGCTTCCCACATGTGGGCATATTAATAATATATCTCTAATATATACAGAGATATATTATTAATATGCCTGCATGTGGGAAGAAGTTTGATGTCTGATATTTTGTCAACTAAACAGTTAAACAGTTAAATATAATCAACAGATAAAATGATAATAGAGATAATAATTGGTTGTGGGCCCTCTTTGTCTTTGCTCAACTAAAACTAATTTGAAAAGTTAAAAAAAGGGTGAAAAGTCTGAATAGTGATCTGGTAATGATTGATTGATGTGAAATTTACATCAGTTCACAAAAACCTCTTGGTGGGTATTGTCAGTTCAGTGTTAATTATCTTTAATGTCATTCTTGTAGTCTTTTGAATGCTCACTGTAACTTAATTAACTCATCAATTGATCATTCAAGTCTTTGTTTTTTCCTGGCCAAATTAGCCACAGTAAAGCACATTGCTGAATGTACTGAAGTGATAAATGGTTGTTAAGTCATGATTTGTGGCCGAAGCTGAATGATTCAGTTAACTGTAGCCTACATCAGAAGATAAGAGAGAATTGATAATGTGGCCCTGTTATTTCAGCTGTTGCTACCGTATGTGGTGAACAGCGATTGTTGATGTCAAGTGCTTTGTAATTACACTGTCTATATAATGTGCTAAATTGAATTTGAGTAGAGTCAAATGGATAACCTGGGGGTTTGTGTGTACAGGTTTGAGAGCACAGTACAGATCAGTAAGCTGCAAGACCTAGTGAACCGGAGTAAGCTGGCTCGCTGCAGAGGGAGGTTCGTCTGTCCCGTTATCCTCTACAATGGCAAGGTACTGGCACACAACTTTAAACTCTACAATCTCTCTACTACTACTACTATAATATTCAGTAATTTCTTTGGATTTAGGACTGTTGGTTGGACAAAACGAGCATGCCAACTTGGATTTGAGACACTGTAATGAACATTTTCTGCTATTCTGCTAAAATGCAGAAGACTGGGTGTCCTTGTTGCCTGTTGGTCGGAGATATTTATCATGTAATCAAATGTCCTCTATTTGAGTCTAGCTAAGGACCTTTTTGTATGCCCCACACAACCGTGTGAATCCTAAAACAAGGTATATTGAAGTCAGAGAGAAGTTGAGGAATTCTTTATTTAACATTGCAAATAAAAAAAATCTATGAATCAGATGGGTTTGTTTTTTATCCAGTTCTGGCTGGAAAAAACTCAAATATCAGTCACACAAATTTCCTTCTTCTATGTTACTTTTTTAAAATTTACAGACAGTACAGACCTGTAATGCTCATTCTATGTTGGAAGGACACCTTCTTTTTACATAGGTCAAGAATAAAATACTTATTTAGTCACACATTCCCCCATTTTGAGTTTTCCATAAATATGAACCTTGTGACTGTGATGCTACAGAGAATGTGAAACTGAAATAACACACACAGAGTCTTACTTGCTCTATCAGTCTACGTCAGATGTGTAGATGACTGTATCTGTTATGAAAATGAACTCAACAAAAGTTGTTGCAAATTGTGCTAACAAACTGTAACAGGGGCGGAACCAGGGCTGGTTATGGAGCAAAAATAAGAAATACCTCCAAGAGTCACCTCCTCTTAGAATGAATTTTTCCTGATTTTCTGTGGCTGTCACTTCCTATTTTCATGTTGTGGTTCGACAGGTGACAAGACATTAATTACTGTGAGCAATCAAGTAAAACAACGCTGTCTGATCTTGCATTGTTTCTTCTTAATTGCAGCATATTTGCCGGTCGTCCACTTTGGCAGGCTGGGGGGAATTGTATGGACGCACGGGCTACAACTACATCTTCTCAGGTACGACTCACACACACACACACACACACACACACACACACACACACACACACACACACACAAACACACACAAACACACACACACACACACACAACTTAAATTTAGCAAAAACAGGGGAAGTTGTGGTTGACTTATTTTCCATGGGAGATTTCAGTTCTGTGTGTTCTCTCTGGCCCATGAATAGTTGCATCAGTTTTTGGACAACTGTCAGACTTTTGGGACTTCATGTTCCTCTAAAGAGATGGGGGATGGCTTCATTCAGAATCACCAAGCACATTGAAAATAAAGAAATTTGTGTTGTTTCTAGTACAAACCATAATATGATAAAAAACATGATCACAATAATAAAAGGAAAAAACAAACCAAATATATTTAAAAGAGACAAGTTACCATTCAAATGTAGCTAAAATTAAATTAAACTGAAATTCTTGAAAATCTTATTGTTAGACTTACTGTAGTTGTGAACATAGTTTACGTGTGCAATGAGGGATCATTACAGAGATTTCTGGTGTACTCAGTTTGAGTTTCATCTCCCAATAAAGGGGTTTAGATTAGGACTGCACCTAATGTTTATCTTCACCCATTAATATGCAGAACTGATTAGAATTTGGTGGGCAACACTTTTTGCCATTACTCAAGACTTCACACAACAATTATGACAAAATTTTACACAAATGGTTATTATTTTATATGACTCTGAATAAACAGGGATGTAATCTGAAACTAGTCTGAGTCACAAAGGCATGTGTTGTCTGACCAACACCTGAAAATTTAATTTATTATCAAATTTGAAAACATCAAACCAGTAATGTACGGCCAGTGCCTCTTTGCTATAAATAAGGATGCATGCTTGATTACATCATTAGTGCAACCATTGCACACATAAACTATAGCACTATCACCATGGCTACCTGTGTATTTGGTATTCTAATTTGTTCATTTCATTATCCTAATGAATAGCACAAAACTAAGAATCATCTCTTGGAATGTCAGTGGAGCTAATAACCAGGTCAGACTTGGTACAATTTTTAAATATTTAAAGGGTTATGTTCAGATATTGTTTTTATCCAAGACACACATTTAAAAATGGGATCATTTGCAGCATTTAAAAAGAGAGTGAGTTGAGGCGGTACTTAGAGCTGGACAATGCTCAAAGAGGTCTCTCATTGCTGTACTATATAACAAAAAATTTAATTTCAAAGTTAACAATATACTAAAAGATGCTTTGGGAAGGGCTGTTTAAATGGTTCCTTGCTGTCAAGCAATTTTACAATAACCAACCAATGAAGATACGCCATCTTTTTTCAGTTCTACAGTTTAGTTTTTCAACCTCTTGGCTATCTTGTAAAATATTACATTGTGATGTCAGAGACAACATCTTTTATTCCAACAGACATCAAACCTTCTCAAGAATTGACTTTTTCCTGGTCTCCCAGGTAATTGTTAAAAATATGAAACAGAGTCTAATCCATTCAGTAGTTATCTCTGATCATAGTCCCATTCAGATCAATTTGCAATTTGCACCTCTGCGACATAAACACTGGAAGGTCAATAACAGAAGATCCAGAAATTAAGCTTAGAAATGTTGCCTTAGAGGGGAATGCATTAAGATTGGTATCCTGAAGAATAAGAAGCAGCATGAAGAAGAAAACAGATTGTTAGCAAAAAAACAAGTGGATACAAAAATTACTGTCAAACGAGTATAAGGATGGACTGAACTAAGCTGAAAATTAATCATGATGGTGTTATTAAGAAGAAAGAAGAGCAAAACTGAATTTTTATGAACGTAGGGAGAAAGCAGAGAAGGTGCTAGCTTCAAGGCTTCAAAAAACAGACAACTAAAAATGCTATATCTTGTATTAGATTACCAATTAACTCAATTACCACTGATCCAGATCATATAAATAAAAACCTTAACAGACTTTTATGAAAATCTCAGTATGTCTGAAAGTCAATGCAACGCTAATTCTAAACGCAGCAATTCTTAAATAATATTAATCTTCCCTGCATATTAGAGGAAGAAAAAAAAGGATTTGAACATTTATTGACTGTTCACGTCAATAACTATATATGAAATGAATAAAGCCATTAACTCTAAAAATGAATCTCAAGGACCTGATGGTTATAATGCAGAATTCTATCAAGTGTTCATGGAGGATGTATCCCCTATGCTTTTACAGGTATATCAAGTATCTTTGGATAATGGAAGCTTTTCGCCTTTGTTTAATTATTCTCACAGTACTTTTATTCATTAAAAAGATAAAGTTGTAAATACTATTTTTATATATCATTAACAAATATAGATAATAAAATCCTTGATAAAATTCTTGCTGCAAAGGATCAAACTGGATTCATGAAAAATCAATATATGATAACACAACACAAGTTATCTTATTTAAATATCTTATTTTAAACCCAAAAAAGTTCCCTGACCGAGCAACACTTTGTACCTTAAATGCTGAAAAAGAGGCTTCTTCAGTGAAACCATGGTATTTAACCCTAGGTGTGGCATACACCATTGTAGGTGGTCCTGAGAGTCGTTGACTAGCCATCATGTGAGTTTTTAGGGTCACATGGTCACTGCTTACAAAAACTGGAAAAAGAAAACACCATTGACCACCAAACCTACTACCGTCTCTACCCTCGAGAAGCAACACCATGCATTTATGGTCTCCCTAAAATACATAAAGAGGGAGCTCCACTCAGACCCAATTCAGTGACCTACAACATTGTGAAACACCTCACTAACATCTTGGCACCCCTCGTGGGGAACACCCTACACCACATTCGGAAGTCCCCAGACTTCACCAACAAAGTCCGAAACCTCACATTTCTACCAGATGAGACCATGATCTCCTTTGACGTCACTTCTCTCTTCACCAGCACTAGCGCAGCAGTAGAGACTGTCAGAAAACACCTGCAACAAGACAGCACTTGGCACACCAGAACCAACTTCACACCAGATGAGATTTGCACCCTTCTACACCTCTGCCTGACCACAACATATTTCAAGTACAATGAGGTCTTCTATAGACAAAAGCATGGCTGTGCCATGGGTTCTCCTGTGTCTCCAATTGTGGCCAACTTCTACATGGAGGAGGTGGAGTTGTTCCTCTGAAGGAGCCAGCCACTGGTTTAGATACGTGGACGACACTTGGGTAAAACTCAAAACCCAAGAAGTGGAGGCTTTCACTGAGCACATTAACTCAGTGGACAGAAACATCAAGTTCACCAGGGAGGATACCAAGGACAATAGGCTGCCCTTCCTGGATTGTACTGTGTCCATAGATGAGAATGGTAGCTTTGGCATTGAAGTCTACCAAAAACCCAATACCTCCTGTTTGACTCCCACCACCCAGTGGAGTACAAACTGGGGGTAATCAGAACTTTACAATACCAGGCCTTGAAGGTTCCCTCAAAGGCGGAGGGAAAACAGAAAGAATTGTCACACCAGTTCTCCCCTCCATCATAATAGCGCTAACGGCGCTAACCCGACATCAGAGGGAATACCAGGAGTGTAACATCATGGTGTTCACAGAGACATGGCTAACCGCGCTGACGCCAGACACCGACGCTGTGTTGGACGGGTTCCAGCTGAATACGGGCGGACACGACAAAGGAGAGCGGTAAAAGGAAGGGAGGGGGACTGGCTGTGTTTGTGAATGATAGATGGTGTAACCCTGGGTACATCACTATCAAAGAGCAACTCTGCAGTAGAGACATTGAGCTGCTAGCTGTTAGCATGAGGCCATTCTACCTGCCGAGGGAATTCTCGCATATTATTGTGATAGCAGCGTACATCCCCCCCCTCTGCTAACGTGGCTGCGGCATGTGATGTCTTCCACTCAGTTACCAGCAGGCTGTAGACGCAGAACCCCCTCACGCCCACTTCCTTATTTCTGGGGACTTTAACCACGCCACTCTGGACTCCACTCTACCCACATTCACCCAGTATGTCACATGCCCCACCAGAGACAATAAAACACTGGACTTACTGCCAACACTAAGGAGGCATACAGCTCATCACCTCTCCCTCCCCTGGGGATATCAGATCACAACCTGGTGCACCTCCTCCCTGTGTATGAACCTCTTGTACACAGGCAGCTAGCAGTCACCCGCACAGTGAGGAGATGGTCTGACGAGGCTGATGAGGCCTTAAAGGACTGCTTTGATTCAACTGTGTGGGAAGTACACTGTACACACAGTAGACACACTGTATAACGGACTACATCAGCTTCTGTACAGTACTTCTCCAACAACAAACCCTGGATTACTTCTGACATCAAGGCTCTCCAACTCCCAGCCTGTGAGGGACAGGAAGTGGGCAGATGACCTGAATCACTTCTTCAATAGATTTGATCAGTCATCCGCCCCTCCCCCAGTCCTGTCTTCCCTGCCGCAGCCACCACCATCTGGGCCTCCTGTGGATTGCCCCATCCCCACCTCAGCTCCACTTCACGCATCACTCAGCTGACAGTCACCCTGTACTTCCAGCTCATCCCCTGTCCACTGCCCTCCCCCCTTGACCACCACTTCCAGCACACAGTCACCCTGCGCCAATCTTTCCCTCACATTAAACCAGGTGAGGAGGGAACTCAGGAGGATCAAGCCAAGAAAAGCAGCGGGTCCTGATGGCATCAGCTCAAGGCTCCTGAAGTCCTGTGCAGACCAACTGTGCAGGATAGTTGAGCACATCTTCAACCTGAGCCTGAAGCTGGGGAGAGTGCCACAGCTGTGGAAGACATTCTGCGTGGTACAGGTGCCGAAGACACCCCACCCCAAGGACCTCAACAGTTACAGGCCGGTGGCACTGACATCCCACCTGATGAAGACCCTGGAGCGACTGGTCCTTGTTCATCTTCGGCACCTGGTGAGCCCATCGCTGGACCCGCTTCAGTTCGCCTACCAGCCTGGCATTGGTGTAGATGACGCCGTCATTTCTCCAGTGCTTTCAACATCATCCAACCCGCGATCCTGAGGGACAAGTTGGAGTGCACGGGAGTGGACCACCACCTCACCACATTTTAGCTTTGACTACCTCACCAACCGGCCACAGTTTGTGAGGATCCAGGACTGTGTGTCTGACAGGGTCGTCTGCAGTACAGGGGCCCTGCAGGGAACGGTTCTGGCTCTGTTCCTCTTCACCCTCTACACTGCAGACTTCTCCTACAACTCCACCAACTGCCACCTGTAAAAGTTCTCCAATGACTCTGCAATTGTCAGCTTCATTGCTGATGGGGACGACAGGGAGTACAGAGAACTGACCCAGGACTTTGTGAACTCATAACAGCAGAACCACCTCCAGATCAACGCGGGGAAAACCAAGGAACTGGTGGTGGATTTCCGCAGGCACAAACACTCTCAAACCACCCCAGTGAACATCCAGGGAATGGACATTGAGATTGTGGACTTGTATAAGTACCTGGGTGTTCACCTGAACAATAAACTGGATTGGACTGACAACACACATGCTCTTTACAAAAAAAGACAGAGCAGGCTGTACCTGCTACGGAGACTCAGGTCTTTTGGGGTGCAGGGGGCACTCCTGAAGACCTTTTATGACTCTGTGGTGGCATCAGCCATCTTTACGGTGTGGTCTGCTGAGGCAGCAGCATCTCCACTGCTGACAGAAGGAGACTTAACAGGCTGATCAGGAAGGCCAGCTCTGTTCTGCGATGCCCCCTGGATCCAGTGGAGGTAGTGGGCGACAGGAGAATGGTGGCAAAGCTATCATCGCTGTTGGAGAACACCTCCCACCCCATGCAGGACACTCTGACAGCACTGAGCAGCTCCTTCAGTGACAGGCTGCTGCACCCACGGTGTGTGAAGGAGAGATACTGCAAGTCTTTCCTTCCAGCTGCTGTCAGACTTTACAACAAACACTGCACTCAGTAACCACACACACACCAGCAATGGACAACGTGACACCGTAACAACCTCACGCATCTGTCAATATCCCACAAACACTGCTACTGTTGTTGTAAATATGTAATTTTTTTGTATCTATATATTTTATATATTATTATATTGTTGTACATTGTATTATTTATCTTTCTAAATATTTGTTATTGCAGTTTCTTGCAGCTTTCCTGTTCTCTGCACTGCAACTTTGCTGCTGTAACACTGTGAATTTCCCCACTGTGGGACTAATAAATCTTATCTTACATCAAGACAGCGCTTTTATCAAATCTTCTAAAAGGCGTCACAAGAAAACACAGACAGTTTCAGATGAACAGAACAACAAATGAAGAAACATTGTCATCCCATATGTTGCAGGCTTATTTGAAAAATTAGAAGAATCTTCCACAAACACAAGATCCGGGTCAATTTCAAACCTGGCCAGACTTTAAGGCAAAGACTGGTCCATCCCAAGGACAAAACACCCAGATACAAACTAAGCAATGTTGTATATGCAGTCCAGTGCAGTGAGGAATGCTCAGACCTCTACATAGGTGAGACTAAACAGCCCCTCCACCGACGCATGGCACAACATAGAAGAGCCAGCTCAGCAGATAGGACTCAGCGGTACACCTACATCTCAAGGAGAAAGGACACTCGTTTCCATCGAGGATACCAATGTCCGCATTTTGGACAGAGAGGACAGGTGGTTTGAGAGAGGAGTAAAGGAAACCATCTATGTCCACTTGGGAAAAACCTTCCTTGAACAGAGGTGGTGGTTTACGACACCATCTATCAGCCACATACAATGCTGTCTTGGGAGCCCTTCCCAGACGGTTTAACTCCCATTCACACCTTGGCTCATGTGACCCTAACAACTCACATGATGGCTAGTCAATGACTCTCAGGACCAACTCCAAGGTGTTTGTCCCCACCCAGGGTTAAATACCTGGGTTTCCCACACTGGTCTTTAGAACTGAAGAAGCCTCTTGGATGAGAGGCGAAACCGTCTTCACGAATCAAAAGAAGTCCAGTTGCCTTCAACTTCAGCACTTAATGACTACGATGACCTGGTTGACTGAGTACCTTCATGGGACATCTTAATATTGTGTTGTGATGTTGTGAATCAAGGAACTCCATGCAATAGAGGATGATATTTCCTGGAATTACATATGGAAAAAACTCAAGACTTCCCTTTCGTTGTACAAGAAATAAACTAAGACAATTTAAAATACTAAACAGACTATATCACATTCTATCACAGCTGTACAAAATGGGAATATGGGATAGTAAATGCAAAAAGTGTGGTGCTGCTGAAGGAAGTCTGCCCCATCTGCTGTGGGACTGCATTAAAATGAATGAGCGCTAGTTGGGAAAATAACAAAACAAGCAATGACCAAATATAGCCATTCCACTCACACCTCAAACTAGGAGAGAGTTCTTTTAAAGAATAAAAATATCTGTCCCTCGTTATGTACAAAGAAGGTAATTATGAACACCTGGATTTCCTCAAACACACCAATACAGAAAGAATGGACCACTGAAGCAATAGAAATGATTAAGTTGGAAAAGTTCGCTTTGATCAGAAGGATATAAACCATCTCTGATGTTTCTCATTTCAAAAATACTTTTTACATGCAGTAAAGCAGGTTTATAAGCTGTTTGCAGATGTATTATTGCATATATTGCGTTTATAACTTGTTTCTATGTCTAAAAATAATAAGATAGGTTGGTGATTTATGGAGTTTGTGTGGGGGTTTACCTCATGCTCATCTTGTGTGCTTGTGTGGTTTGTAGGGGGCAGTGATGACACATGGACAGAGTCAGAGGAGGTTCCTGAGGATGAGAGCGCAGTCAGGTGATCGAATCACTTTAACTAAATGAACACCAGAGACTACTCTGTGAGCCAAATCATTATGTCATATTTATCCCCTGCAATGACAATAAAATAAAAAAATGAATGATATTTTAAACATCATTTGACATCTTTTGACATTTTTTGACATCATGACAGAAAGACAACTTTAACATTTTGATTCTAAGTGAAACATCTACCTGAGAGTGTACTTTTTTCTACAAATTGTTTTCTTATCTAAATTTGTTTTGTTTTTGTCCTTCACACATACTTTGTCCTTCCCTCTGTGCTGCCGTCCTCAGAAATGGGGACTCCCAGCTTTTTGACAAGGTTCGAGGGCACGACATTAAGCTGCTACGTTACCTCTCGGTTCGCTACATCTGTGACCTGATGGTGGAGAACAAGAAGGTTAAGTTTGGCCTAAAGTAAGGAACAGCATTTACACTCACATCTGAACCCAGTTGAACTACTGACTCAGTGTATTTGTGTTGCTTCAGATTTTTGCAAATTCTGCCATCAATTGAGTTAGGAGAATTGATGTGGGCAGTGTGTGAATGATTGTTCAATTCAGAAAGACTCGAGATTTAGTTGAATTTTTTGCACCTCTATGTAAGGCTTGGTGATCACATCATTCTGGGAATTTTATGGGAATTTTATGTGAAAAAATTAGGACCCATTAAATATTTAGTTCTTTATTAAGAAATATCAACATAACAATATTAGATCTTCTCTCAAACTATATCTATAGATAAAGGTGATATAGTTTGAGAGAAGATCTAATATTGTTATGTTGATAAAGGTGATGTAATTGCATCGCCTATGCAAAAACAACAAAAAAATCACTTATTTAACAAAAGAAATTAACAAAGATGCCAATTCTTACTCAGGAAAAAGTTACCACACCCTACGCCTTTATAGTTAGTAGTTAGTATTATGACCAACAGTTTTTCTTGCCACTGTATATAACAGCAATTTGAAGATTGGTGTTTCTTGAAACAATTCAAATGTGATGTATTACTTTTAATTCTAAATTACAACACATTAACAATGGAGGGTGGGTGATTCGCAAAATGTATAATAAAGCCCCAGTGCCAGTGTCTGTTTGCATATGTGCCAAAATATATGCTGTGCTGAAATATTATCTGTTATAGGCAGTTTTATGAAATAAAATACTGTGTGTGCCCAAGAAAGCTCACAGTTCACCTCATCTTGTTCTTTGTGTTTTTCTTTGTCCAGTGTGACATCCTCTGAGAAGGCGGACAAGGCCCAACGCTATGCAGACTTCACCTTGCTCTCTGTGCCTTATCCAGGTAAACAATTACAGTCTCACAATAGTCACATTAACATAAAAAGACAAATTTAATAAATACTCATCAAAAACCATCTTTATATTTGTTGTTTGCTGATACATTACCAGAAAATCATTATCAGTTTTTCAAACACTCACACTCAATTAGTTGGTGGAGTTTACTCCAGTAAACTTTCTGAATGCACTGTATTGTTGACAAAAGTCAAAAATACAGTGCATTCAGAAAGTATGCAGCCTGATGCTACAATAAAAAAAGATTCTCCTGCAACATTCTTCGCTCAATACCCTATAACAACAAAGCCACAACAGAATTTTTGAAATTTTAGCAAATTTATCAAAAACACATTGGCATTGAAATGTCACATTGACAGAAGCATTCAGAGCCTTTGCTGTGACACTTGAAATTGATTTCTTATCATTGTCTGTTACTTGGAGATAAGGATTTTGAGTTTAATGTTAGAGATGATAGAGATTATTTTCTTCTTCTCTTTATTTAGGGTGTGAGTTTTTTAAGGACTACAAAGACAGAGACTACACAGCTGAGGGTCTGGTGTTCAACTGGAATCAGGTAAAGAGTCTGCTCAGTCTGTGATGATATGGAGTAGGGATGCAGATTTTAACCAATTTGCTTAATCAATAGTCAGCCACATTAACAGTCAATATTAATGTGGCTGACTACTAGTATAACACCACTGCAATTTACGAAATGCAGTGGTGTTCCAGGCTTTGTGAGAGAAGACACACTAAAGGATAATAATTACAAAGGATAATATTTATACCTCAACATGATGGGTGCGTTGTTTACTGTTACAGTTGCATGAGCCTCATGTCTATGTTTTGGAGTCTGTGTTGCCCCTCTTGGCAATAAGCATGTGTTACTCCAGCTCATTAAACAGTCACCACCTTGTGGTGCAGTTGTGTACTACAGCATACTGCAGCACACCCGACATCCCTTTCCTCTGCATTGTTGGTTAATACAAATTGATGACAAAGGAATACCTGAAAAAAAAAAATCTGAAAAATTAGTGGAGAAACAGGATGACCCCATCCACAGGGCATGAGCGGCCACTGGTTTGAATAATATGAATTACATGCAATCGTGTCACGGCAACTTATTAAGAAACCTTCTGTGATTTTTCCTTTTGTTTGTCATCTTTCTCTGCATATTTAATCATTCAGTTTATTAACGACAAGTAATTGATAATTGATTAATCATTGACATCCATATAACACTCGGGACACACTGCCTGTTTTGCGTGTGTGTGATGGCTACCTTGCTGAACTGCTGCGGCTCGCATGCATGTGTGTCCACACCACCAGTGTGTCTACTGCCGTCTACTGCCAGCTCTAGCTTTCTATATTGAGTTTGCTTAGGATAATGGCCAATAACTAAATGTTGGGTTTCTTTTAAATAAAAATGTCCAAAGTATGCACAGGCATAAATAATATTTATGCATATGTCAATTCATAAAGAAAGATTAAAAACAATACATTTATTTGCTCAAACATCAAAGTTACTTCACCTTTTTTCAGGTGAAAAAATACTTACCATCCTACACCAACAATTATGGAAACTTCCTCCATACCTTTTCCTTTATTTAATTGGCTTTACAGTATGGATTCTGCGGGTCATGGAGCTCTTTGTGATTTTCTATGTCCACGATGAGTTTGGTGTCATCCAACGTTGATGAGTGTTCTGACAAGGGACAAGTGAAGAGTTTTTGGCATAAGTAGCTTGGCTCTGTTGATCTGATGTTTACTGTCTCTTCTGACAGGACTACGTGGATGCTCCTTTGACAATCCCTGAGTGCTTTACTCAGAACTTGAATATTGACTGGACTCAATACCAGGTTAGCTTCTCTTCTCTTCTCTTCTCCTACATTCTACCAGCTGTGACAAATTTTTTTCTCTGTAATGTTTGAGCTATGTCAGGGCCATCTGTTTTTCAGCCTGTTTTGGTATTAATTCATAACTTGCACTGCACACATACTGTACAATTATTCCAGTGTAATCACACTGACATTAAACAAACTGACATAACTTTCCGCCAGAACCCAAAAATACTATATATGCAAAGCTGGGTTTTGTTGAAATAAATATAAAATTTGGTTAAATAAAAAGCTATGTGCTGGCTGATACGGAAGACACATACTGCCAGACAGTGTGGTGTAAGATGTTTTTTTTTCAGCTTTAAGGATGAAGGGGATGCCTGGTGAGGGTTAAATCCTCAATGTTGTTTCTCAGTTTTACTCTTTTGTGTATTTGTGCTTGTTTGTGTGTGTGTGTGTGTGTGTGTGTGTGTGTGTGTGTGTGTGTGTGTGTTGATCAGTCGTGGGACCTGGTGGAGCAGACCCAGAACTACCTGAAGCTGCTGCTCCACATCATCAACAATGATGGTAGGTGGTGGTTGTGTTTTTAGGGAGTAAGATCAAACATTAAGTTTATTTATTCAGCATTACATACAGTTTCTCAGTGCAGACAGTCCACGGAGACTCAAATTTTGGCCTAGATGCAGTTGCTCATAGACATAGCAGGCAGATGACGAAGTTAACATTACATGGACCCTTGTGGAAATGCTGATACACAACTCATGAATTGGCCCTAAGGCAGCATTTTTTTACAAAGTCAACAAACAGTCTTATCCTTTCTGGTAGTTTGCTATCTATGATGAAGAATCCAAATTACTTCCACACCCTGCTATATGCTTTGGAGTCGTGATTATCTGATTGGCACAGCCTTGCTCGCTAGTGTCCTCCACCAATGTTATTTTTTAACTTAGGGTGCTTTCACACCTGAGCATTTTAGTCCAGTTAAATCAAACCCTAGTTCTTTTTCCCCCTTGCTGCAATTCGTTTGGACAGGTCAGAAAACCGCAATTGCACTTGGGTGTGGACCAATCCATCCGATCCAATCCCACTAGCAGGTGAACTCCCAAGTTTGACCTACATGGTAAGACGTGATGGTTAGCATGTTATTGTTCATACTCAACATTAGCTCCATCCTTCTCATATGTCTTGCAGTAGCGCGTCCTCGCAGAGCTATTGGAGCTATGAAAAAATGTCATAACTGACACTGATCTATGTTGCGTAGGATGTCACAGTCAGGACCTTCTTCTTGTGTTTACATTCCTGCTCCCACCAGACAATCTGACCAATAAGCTCAGTGAAAGTTTTCACATGGTTTGAAGTGATGCATTTTGGTTCACTTGAATTTTCCTCTGTGTGTAAGCAAACCGACCTTAGGGAAAAACGCTACAAGTTTACAAACTCATTAACTGAACTGGACCACAGGAAACAAACTTTAGGTGTAAAACACCCTTAGTTTACTGATAGGTCAGTAGGGCAGCATTAAGTCAAGCTGGACCACAAGACAAACTACTTAAAATGGACTGATTCTGTCATTAGTATTGTTATCCCACTCCGACATCTTTTCTTCCGTATGTTTTACAGTGCACTAGTAGTCCTACACATTTGTAATCAGAAACATGTTTCCAGAACTGAATTATAAAGAATGTTTGGTAGATGTTTTCTATTACTTTTAGTACAGATATCTGTAATGGTGGATTTCAAATGAATTTTTAGCTAGATCGCAACAGTGGGGCCAGCCCTATAATCCACCACAGCAGAGTCCCTCGTCACTCTGCTGACCTTCTCTGCCAAGTTTCTGGCACAAACGGGTTCTATTAGTGGGGTGTTTACAACCTGCAGTGTTGCTAACTTGTCACTACATTTGGAAAGTTTTTTCAAACAAACTGAACCTGGTACATGACTGGACCATGTATGGATGCTTGACTGGGGGTTTGGGCTATACCGTTTGTTGCAGGCCGTCTATTGAGCGGTTATGGTGTCCTGGCTGCTTGGGAACTGCAGGCAGAGGAGCGTTTCAACTTCACTGAGCCTCGCCTCCATTAGAGCAAACAAACTACTTAAATTACATGTATCAATATCACTCAAGGGAGAGGCAGAGGAATAACTTAACATAAGACACACCGAGCAGAGGGCTATAACAAGAGAAGTCATCAGCTTTGTACTAACCACTATGACCAATTCTACATATCAGACAGAGGAAGTTAGATACAGTCAAGCCCGAAATTATTCATACCCCTGGCAAATTTTGACTTAAAGTTACTTTTATTCAACCAGCAAGTTTCTTCTTGATTGGAAATGACACAGGTGTCTCCCAGAAGATAATAAGACAATGTACAAGAGGCATCATTGTGGAAAAAATAATTTCTCAGCTTTTATTCACTTTTGAACAAAAAGTGGCATGTCCAAAATTATTCATACCCTTTGCAAACTGTCACAGTCTATGGGAAAATTCAAAGTTCTATACCATTCCAAATAGTCCAAGCTGTTCTAAAGCATCCTAATTACCCTACCCTAATTATTCATTGGGAACAGCTGTTTTAATCAACTCACTAGGTGAAAAACAGCAGCTCTCTGCAGTTGGTTTGTTGACAGTCATGGCTAAGACAAAGGAGCTCAATGAGGACCTGCAGCTGCACATTGTGGCTCAGGAAAGGGCTATAAGGCCATATCTAAATGTTTTCAAGTTCCAGTGGCTACAGTGTAAAGTATTAAAAAATACAAGATGTTCTGCACTGTAGAAAATCTCAGAGGACGTGGTCGGAAGCCAAAAGTGACACTTGTGCTGGCCAGGAGGATAGTGAGAGAGGTGAAAGAATCCAAGGATCACCACCAAGGCCATCCTGGTGAATCTGGGCTCTGCTGGTGGCAGCGTCTCAAGGCAGACAGTCCAACGGACACTGCACACTGCTGGGTTCCACGGACGCAGACCAAGGAGGACACCTCTTCTCCAGATAAGGCACACAAAAGCCTGCTTGGCCTTTGCAAATGCTCATCTGGACAAAGAAGATTTCTGGTCTTCTGTTTTATGGTCAGATGAAACAAAAATTGAATTGTTTGGCCAAAATGATGTATCCTTCATTTGGTGTAAAAAAGGAGAAGCCTTCAACCCTAAGTACACCATCCCCACTGTCAAACATGGTGGTGGGAACCTAATGTTTTGGGGGTGTTTTTCAGCCAATGGACCAGGGAACCTAATCATAGTGAACGGCACCGCGAAAAAAGAGCAATACATCAAAATTCTCAACAACATCAAGCAGTCTGCAGAGAAACTTGGCCTGGGGCACCAGTGGACATTTCAGCACGACAACGACCCAAAACACACAGCAAAAGTGGTGAAGAAATGGTTAGCAGACAAAAACATTAACATTTTGCAGTGGCCCAGCCAGAATCCTGACTTAATCCAATTGAGAATCTGTGGAGGGAGCTAAAGATCAGGGTTAGTTTTGGAGCTCATCGCTAAAGATGAATGCGTTAAAAATATCAGTGGAGACATGTAAAAAGCTGGTCAGCAATTATAGGAAGCGTTTGATTGCTGTAATAGCCAATAAAGGCTTTTCTATTGATTATTGAGAAGGGTATGAATAATTTTGGACATGCCACTTTTTGTTCAAATGTAAATAAAAGCTGAGAAATTATTTTTTCCACAATTATGCCTCTTGTACATTATTATCTTCTGGGAGACACCTGTGTCATTTCCAATCAAGAAGAAACTTGCTGGTTGAATAAAAGTAACATTAAGTCAAAATTTGCCAGGGGTATGAATGATTTCGGGCTTGACTGTATAAAGACCTGCCTCTAATAAACGTCTGTTACACTCTAGATTTGGAAGTAAATTTAAGCCAAATTATTTTGGATGCCAGACAGAGGCTGTGCAATGTGTGAGAGGCAAAATATGAAAGATAATCTGTATCAATGCACCCTGGTGGCTCACCTGGTGGAGCATGTGTCATTTGGGCTTAGTCTTTGCTGCTGTGACCTAGGTTCAAGTCTCCCAATTTTTTTCTGTCTCTCTCTCACTCTAACTGTAATAAGGGCAAAACCTGAAAAAATAACTTAAAAGGATAGTTTGTCTCTTCTAACTTTCTCTGAGTGATCGTTTTATAAGTAAATATAGCCCAAATCAAAAACTATAAAGGCAACGAGACTGAAACTTTGTGAACAGTCTCGCATCTATCCGTGGCTCACCTACTCAATAATTGTAGCGATGGTGCCACTATGTGGTGAGAAATGAGCTCACAAATTTTGCAAACTGTTTTGGCTAATATCTCAGCAACAATGAGGCGTAAAATAGTAAATGATAAATGGACTGTACTTATGTAGTGCTTTTCTAGTTTTAGCTACCACTCAAAGCTACCTGTCACTCCAATAATTTTTACATGCTTTCTATCTATGGCTCTGATTACAGCAGGTAGACCCAATGAAGTTGGCTTTATTTCTCTGTAGTTGGTGAAGATCTACAGCAATCGCATGAATTGCATTAAGAAAAGTAATTCCCGTCATCTCCCAAGCGAGTCGCATGTTTTGACTTCTGAATGGAGTTTCTACAACAAATGGTACAGGGTGAATTAGGTGCCAAAAAGTGAGTGTAATAATAATAATAATAATAATAATAATAGAAGAACAGATAGTTCAGCAATGACACCAAATATAGACATACGTACATTATATTTGAGTCATTTTTAATTCACAATCTTGCACTGCTGTCTTCCCAGTTACATGATCTCATTTTCTGTTCTTGTCTCAATACTTTATAAAAAAGAAACTCCATTCATCAAGCACATATTGCACAAGACTTGTTTCTCTGTTGTGGAATACACTCACTGAGCACTTTATTGGGATCAGCTGTATGTATGCTTATTCATGTAGTTATCCAATCAGCCAATCATGTGGCAGCAGTGCATAAAATCATACAGATACAGATCAGGAGCTTCAGTTAATGTTCACATCAAAAATCAAACTGCTGATCTATTGGATTTTCACTTGCTAGAATTTTTATTCAAAATGGTACAAAAAACATCCAGTGAGCAGCACCTCTGTCGACAGAAATGCCTTGTTTATGAGAGGTCAAAGGAAGAAGGCCTGCTTAGTTCAAGCTGACAGAAAGGCTATGACCAATCAGATAACCTCTCATTACAACTGTGGTGAGCAGGAAGGCTTCTCAGGATGCACAGCAAATCCAACCTTGGGCAGATGTGCCACAACAGCAGAAGACCACATCAGGTGGTGCTCAGAAAATGTATTTTGTATCTCTATTCATAATGCATTTATGATACTTTAAGGGTCGCTGTTTGTCTTGAAGATGATTTTGTGTGTTGTTCCAGATGAGAGTGGTCTCCTGGTACACTGCATATCAGGCTGGGACCGGACACCTCTGTTTGTGTCCCTCCTTAGGCTCTCCCTGTGGGCAGTAAGTCTAACCTCCTCTCCTTTTGCCTTTTTAAAAAAAATCTCTTTTATTCTCCCCCATTGTCTCTCTTCATGTCACCCAGTCACTAAGAAACTCCCCTCCGACATCCATTAGTGACTTCCAACATCCGTTAGTGACTTCAGTTATCCCACACCGAATCCATCTGCCTCAGTCCTAGCATCTCCTTCGCACCCATCTCTACATAAATCAAATTTTCTATTTCTAACATGCCTTTTAAATTCCCCTTATCTGTATTGCTGTTTTTAAACATGGGATGTTTTTAAGGTGTTTGACTTACTTTTGCAATGTCACAGGATGGCGCGGTGCATGCCAGCCTGGAGCCAGCCGAGATCCTGTATCTGACCATCAGTTATGACTGGTTCCTCTTCGGGTAAAAATAATTATTCCCATCATCACGATCATAATTTACTGACTTCCCTGCAAGCCGTAACTTACAGAACGTGAGCTAGCATGAATACTTTGGAGGTGTATTTGCAATTTCTTTGTGCCGTCTTGTTTTAGACACACTGTGTTTGTTTGTCACACATAATTGAAAAGTGATTAATGAGGTGGTTAATGAAGCACTGGGAGCAGTGGGAGACGAAGGCCAGGACAGCATGAGACAAGACAAGTAAAACAACTGTGGCTTTGCTCTTGACTGCATCTTTTACACTCCCACTCTCCACACTCTTACACAAACGTGCACATATTTGTGAGATTCTGTTGCCATGGCGCCGCGGATGGCTGCCTCGGTGTTTTGGTGCGCATTTTTTTGCCTTATTTTCTTTATAAATCCAGTTTTCTGCTTTGGTTTCCGGAGCTCTTTCACCAGAGAAGAGCTCATTAATATCAGAGAAACAACTCCAGTGGATTTTTTTCCTACTTTTCTCGACTCATCTGTGGGATTATTGGACATTTTGGTCAGAGGTGCACTGACCGTTGCTCTCGCAGTGAAATGCCGGAGGAGAGGAAAACGTGCCGGTGCGCTTGCGCATCTCCGCCGGCGCGCACTCCGCACACCTCTCCCAGGTATCTTTCTCTCCAACGTGCGTTCACTGCCCAACAAACTGGATGAACTTCAGCTACTGGTGCAGAAGAACAGAGACTTTTCCTCATCTTCCGTCCTGTGCTTCACGGAGACGTGGCTGTGTGGATCGACTCCGAACTCTGCGCTGGAGCTGGCCGGCTTCCAACTCTTCAGAGCGGATCGCGACACAGAGCTGTCCGGCAAAACCAAAGGTGGAGGAATCTGCTTTTATGCAAACAGTGGCTGGTGCAAAGACGTGACAGTGATCCTGCAGCACTGTTCTCCTGACCTGGAGACTTTCATCATAAACTGCAGACCCTTCTACTCCCCCCGTGAGTTCACCTCAATCATCCTGGTCGGTGTTTACATCCCACCACAGGCCAACGTGCAGGAGGCACAGCGGGCGCTCGCCGACCAGATACTGTGTGTGGAGCGGACCAACCCGGACTCCGAAGTTATTGTCCTTGGTGACTTTAACAAAGGTGACCTCAGTCATGAACTGCCCAAATACAGACAGTTTGTTAATTGCCCGACCAGAGAGGGGAACACTCTGGACCACTGTTACACCACAATCAGTGGTGCTTATCACGCCGTCCCCCGGGCTGCACTGGGCCACTCTGACCATGTCATGGTCCACCTGATTCCCACATACAGGCAGAAACTAAAACTGTGTAAACCTGTTGCGAGGACATCGAAGCAGTGGAGCAGTGAAGCCATAGAGGATCTGCGGGCATGTTTGGACTGCACTGACTGGGAGGTGTTCAGGACTGCTTCCAACAGTCTGGATGAGTTCACAGAGGCTGTGACGTCATACATCAGCTTCTGTGAGGACTGCTGTATCCCATCATGCACCAGGGTGAGTTATAACAATGACAAACCCTGGTTCACAGCTAAGCTCAGTCAGCTCAGGAGGCAAAAGGAGGAAGCTTTCAGGAGTGGGGACAGGGACAAGTTTAAAGAGTCCAAGTACAGGTTTAGCAAGGCGGTGAGAGAAGCTAAACGACTGTACTCTGAGAAACTTCAGCTCCAGTTCTCAGCCAATGACTCTGCTTCTGTCTGGAAAGGGCTCAGAAAGATCACAAACTACAAACCTAAACCCCCCCACTCCATTAATGACTTCCATCTGGCCAACGATCTGAATGAGTTCTACTGCCGCTTTGAAAGACAGTGGGACAAACCTGACACTAACCTCCACATCAGAGCCACATCAGAACCCCCCTCCTCCCCTACCAAAGGAACGTCTCTCTCTATCCTGGAGAGAGATGTCAACAGGCTTTTTAAGAAGCAGAACCCCCGCAAAGCAGCCGGTCCTGACTCTGTCTCTCCATCATCCCTGAAGCACTGTGCTGATCAGCTGTCTCCAGTGTTCACAGACATCTTCAACACCTCACTGGAGACCTGCCACGTGCCAGCCTGCTTCAAATCCTCCACCATCATCCCTGTCCCCAAAAAACCAAGGCCCACAGGACTAAATGACTATAGACCCATTGCCCTGACCTCTGTGGTCATGAAATCATTTGAGCGCCTTGTCCTGTCCCATCTCAAATCCATCACTGACCCACTCCTGGACCCCCTGCAGTTCGCCTACAGAGCCAACAGGTCTGTAGACGACGCCGTCAACATGGCTCTCCACTTCATCCTCCAGCACCTGGACTCCTCAGGGACCTATGCCAGGATCCTGTTTGTGGACTTCAGCTCTGCCTTCAACACCATCATCCCGGCTCTGCTGCAGGACAAGCTCTCCCAGCTGAGCGTGCCTGACTCCACCTGCAGGTGGATCACCGACTTCCTGTCTGACAGGAGGCAGCACGTGAAGCTAGGAAAGCACGTGTCTGACTCCCAGACCATCAGCACTGGATCCCCACAAGGCTGCGTTCTTTCTCCTCTGCTCTTCTCCCTGTACACCAACACCTGCACCTCCAGCCATTAGTCTGTCAAGCTCCTGAAGTTTGCAGACGACACCACTCTCATTGGACTCATCTCTGATGGCGATGAGTCTGCCTACAGGTGGGAGACTGAGCGTCTGGTGACCTGGTGCAGGCAGAACAACCTAGAGCTAAACGCTCTGAAGACAGTGGAAATGATAGTGGACTTCAGGAAGAGCCCAGCCCCACCCACCCCCATCACCCTGATGTGTCCATATCACATTTGCTATTTTAATGGTTGCTTTGTTGTGCATTGCTGCACATGATTCAAAAGGCTTGTACTTAATCTCTTAACTAATCATGGGAGTGTTTTAGGCGTAACATGCAGTAAACCAGTCAGAATGTCATCTCCCCTTCCATTTAAAAGCAAGGCACGCTTGCATCTTGGCAGATTGCTATTATAATGACACAGTGTTTCACACAGAATTTGATTCTATTTGTCTTGAATTAATCACATATTGTGACTGACCAGTGAGTCCAGTCCCAGCACATGCACGCAGCAGCTCTGTGTACCCTGAGTGACATAGTATGTCGCAAAGAATCCTCCAACCTTCTCAGGTTGTACTGTAATGTTCCACCTGATTTATCCCAGCATCTAAGTTGATTTTCAGGACACTCTGCTTGTGTGTAACAGTGTATGCACTCGATGCTCCCGCCTATGTTGGCACATATTACTCTCTTGTCAATGCATCCCTAAAATAACAGTTTAATACTGTTTAAGATGGGGCACAATGTATACCCTAGTCCCTCACACTAATCTAGACCTAGTTCTAACCGGAACCGGAATCTTAACCCTCAAACAGCGCTTTTAAGTTTTGAGGAGTGGCCAAGACGTTGTCACAACAATGGTTTTGAGCCAAAATTTGTCCCCACACCCACACACACCCCCTTTTAGGTTTCTCCTTTCATAATTACCAGCACAATTTGAGCTCATCAGGGGCAGAAAATGCCCCTTCACTGCCAGCAAGCCCACGTAATTGTACATCAGCAGGCCTGCCCAAGCCCTCAGGACACTGGTGAAGCAGTGGTGTGTGTGTGTGTGTGTGTGTGTGTGTGTGTGTGTGTTTTTGTGTGTGTGTGTGTGTGTGTGTGTGTGTGTGTGTGTGTGTGTGTTAAAAGAGAGAGAGATATCAGTGAAGAAGGAGCTGCATAAACCAGAGAGATAGATCGAGCACCCAGAGGTGCTGTAGCTCTTGCACTTCATCTCATCAGGTGAAGTAATTCAGCTGAATAATATTTGGACTCCAGGTTATATCTGGAATAATCTATTGATTTCTGCACTCTTCCATGGCCATAAACACAGTCAATGGCACCCAAACAGTTGTTATCACTGTTACTCTCAAAAGAGTATAGTAAATTGATTGTGCATTTTATGAATAAGTAGCGTTGATTTTTTAAAGTGTGTTGACTAGCTGAATTAAAGAGCCACTTAATCCCTCATTTTATTTGGATCTCACTTAACCAAAACTTTCACTTTTTCAATACACATACTCTTTTCATTTAAAGTTAATTCTAAAAATGTCTCTTAATGCTAAAAGTTAGGGCTGAACAATATGCAAAAAAAAATCATATTATGATTACTGTGACAGATATTGCCATTGTAAATGGAGTCAGGATTGCAGATGAAATGGTTATTTTTGCATTAAATTTTCACTGAAATTGTTTTTTAAATGATGATGATGTGATTTTTTTACTGGGGCTTGTACCACACAAACATGTCCGCTTTTGTCTGGAGAATATGATTTGTAGGCCGGGAGCATTTCTGTAGCACCACAATGCTTCATTTCTGGTCTGTTGTGACACTTTTACCTGCAGACCTTTATCAAAGGTACCTCCTACGATTTGGACATTGCACTTGGCCATATTGAGATTTCGAAAATATTTTCATTAATTGTGCAGCCCTAATTCAAGTTCAAAGATTGGGTATCATGGATCTTCGCATGAACAACATTGGACTTTGAGGAATAGTTTCTTGCCAAATTAAGTGGCAGCTGGCTTGTAATGCTGTATATTTTTCTATATCTATTTCCAGTCACATGCTGCCAGATCGACTCTCCAAAGGGGAGGAGGTAAGTTTATCTTATGTAAGTAGTTTATTTTGTCCATGATGATGATAATATAGGTTCTGTTCAGTGAAAGAAGATTGATATAATGTTGCATGTGTCAAGTCATAATCTAATTGATCAAGCAACTGAATAAAATAAGATTTCTTTTGGACAATTTTTGCTGTTGAACCACATTTGTAGCAACAAGGTTTTGAAATAAGGCAGCAGAAATGAAAGATTGATTTGTTCTGAAGGGTTAAGATGAAGAGATTTTAATAGTAGCCATAATGCCCTCCTCTTATACTGTTTTCTGTCTACCTTTTATGTATTCCCACCCTCCCTCTTGTGCCCTGTATTTGCATCTACCTTCCCACAGGGTCTGCAGATGGAAATTAGTTAATAAGATCAAATCTGGTGTAATACATCTTTTCTCAACCGAGTTTAATGTCTATTGTAAATGGTCCCTGACAAATAGATAAATAAAAAAATGAAATAAAATAAAAAATGGAATCAGTAGGCAAAAGCTATTCGGTCTCGGTTTGAAATTTTTAACTAAATAAGGCCTTTGTCTAAATACAGTAATGTGTGAAAAGAATTGATGGCAATCATCGGAAGTTGTTAATCCAGTTTGACAAGAAATTGCAGCTCCACATCCAAGCCTTTGTTTTTAGAGAGGAATGATTGATATTGGTTGGATTTTTGATAAATACTATTTGTTCTTTGTATGTAATATGGTAAAGTAATCCTGTGTAAAAAACACATTGTGTACAGTTGCACTTGAGAATACATGAAGATGACTCAAATCTCTCAGTGTGAGAATTTAATCTTTGCTTTTTGCCCATAATATAGCTTGGTTTTAACAAAAATCATGGTTCTTTTGTTCCTGTGTTAGAACTGAGAAATTCATCAGTATCAGTATCAAGATACTTTCACTAAAGTTCGCTTGATACACTGGCATAGCCATTATTATCTGCTGGTTTTAGTCTTGACATACATATAGGCCTATGAGTAAAAAAGAAATTCAGTACAGAAATCCCAAATAAGATACAATTTTTAGTTAATCAACCACAAAGTACTGACTCTTTTATTTTTTAGCTGTAAAATCTCCTGTTTTACATTTCTAGTTCACAAACTGTAAAAGAAATTTAGGGAGATCCTTAAAAATGATAGTGTTATGTGTTTACAAACCCAATATGTCATAATCTTGCCCCTTTTAAACAGAGACCTCTCTGCCTTGCTGTTAAGAAGACCTCTCATTATGCTTTTATTTGTTTACACTGAACCAAACAAAGCTGGCATAAGCTGCCAGTGTTCCAGAATTTAATTAAAATTAAATTAATGGTGCAGTTTCCTTCTCTGATCAAAAATTGTTTTTTCTCCCTCAGATTTTCTTTTTTTGCTTCAATTTTTTGAAGCATATTGTTTCAGATAAGTTCTCTGCTGTTAAGAAACAGAGGTATGTTACTCCATTTATATTATTATGTTCCATACATGTCTATACATGTGTTATTCTTTCTTTCTTTTGAAATTAATTTAATTTACCTGGAGTTATTTGTTTTACTCTATTAGATTTTACTCTTACAGTGAATATCTATACATACTCATACAGTAAATGGCTAGCTTGCATTTGTAAATGTCAGCTGTGTGAATCCAGTATTCAGTATGCTTTCTCTTGTTTTTATTTATCTGTTGTTATTTCATAATTTCTTATTTTTCTTTCAGAAGGAAGAACTCCCGCTTCAAAGACAGTGATTTTACTGTGGAAGACCTCTGCCAGCTAAGTAAGTCAGTGTCTCATAAAATGCCTCCCTCTACACAGGCCTGTACAGGGTACCTTTGATGGATGTACCCCATCTAACATTCAAATGAATTTTACTGAATTTATTCATACTATGTTTAAGTGGAGTAATGCTAGTAGTATTGTGCTGTCAGCTACCAGCTGCTGTCACATTAAAGAAAACTACATTTCAGTTTTTTTGTTGATGTAGTGTACATTATCAGTTACTAACAAGCTGCCTGAAAATTTTTAATTTAATGTATGAATCAAATGCAATAGAGTAGATAGTGTGTTTTAGTCAGGAAACTCCAGGAAAACTGCATCTGTCTGAGAACGAGCAGAAATCATAAACAGGCCTTGAACGTTTTTTCTCATTGGACTTTATGGGCTATTTATTTATGGCTATTTTACAATGCTAAATTGATTTCAAAACTATGTACAGGAAAAAGCACTTGGTATAAACAAGAAAAGTGTTAAATGTTTTAATCTCATTCCAACTATAGAAGATGGGTACACTTTGGTCATAAAGGGTTGGGCATGGTCAGCAACAATACTCAGGTAGGCTGTGGCGTTTAAACGATGCTCAGTTGGTACTAAGGGGCCCAAAGTGTCCCTAGAAAATATCCCCCACACCATTACACCACCACCATCAGCCTGAACCATTGATACAAGGCAGGATGGATCCATGCTTGTTGTTGACACCAAATTCTGACCCTACCATCCAAATGTCACAGCAGAAGTCAAGACTCATCAGACCAGGCAACATTGTTCCAATCTTCTATTGTCCAGTTTTGGTGAGCCCGCGTGAACTGTAGCCTCAGTTTCCTGTTCTTAGCTGACAGGAGTGGCACCCGCTGTGGTCTTCTGCTGCTGTAGCCCATCTTCGACGTGTTGTGTGTTCAGAGATGCCCTTCTGCATACTTTGATTGTAACAAGTGGTTATTTGAGTTACTGTTGCTTTCCTATCAACTCGAAGCAGTCTGGCCATTCTCCTCTGACCTCCTCTGGCATCAATAAGGCATTTTGGCTCAACTGCCGCTCACTAGATATTTTCTCTTTTTTGGACCATTCCCTGTAATAGTTGTGCGTGAAAATCCCAGTATGTAATATAATTAATATATATAATATTTTCCCCCCTACATATAAATTAATTTTTATAGTATTATTTACAAAGCTCATGTTTTTATGATGGAGAATCATTCAGTATTCATAACCCTAGCAGATCATTTGATGGAGGTTTAAAGTGAGAGTAAAATCTAAAACAGTCTAATGCTCTGTAAGATGCTATCAGCAAGACATAAAAATTTTATAAAGTACAGTACTATGCAGTTAAACCTGGAACCTGAACTAACAGGGCTCTGCTTTCTGTTGGAATACAGAGTCGAGGGATCGTGGCAGTGTGACCAGTCTGAGCAGTGAGTTTTCCCTTATTACTGAGGAGGTAGGCGGTGCCTCCAGTCTCACCAATGATGGTGTCGACCTGATCGCCAGCCAACCCCAGGCCTCCAGCTGGTCAGTATCACGGACATTAGCACACACTAAATTCAGGGATTAATATCTGTTTGGGGAAAGTTGATGGTAATTATTTTATCATTAGTATTTTGTAAGTATGTTTATATTTCATCAGCAACAACCAAAATAACTACATGTATCTCAGTGTTCAAACCAAAAAATTCAAGGGGCTGTAATGGTGGCCAAGTTGTTTCACAAAGACATACGATCCAAGAATATTGCTTTGAGTAAAAGTTCCATAAGTTTGACATCTTGCCAGATGCCAATGCGATGCACAGTGGCTCTAAATGCTATGACGAAGGATTTTACAAGAAAATTGAGCTCTAGAAGATCTCAAGAAACAATCAGAGAGTTCCACTGCATTGTAGTGGAATCAACTAATGTTTTCTCATTAAATTAATAGAAATATGCAACTTTTGTTAATTCAACGTAGAGCATCTGGTTCAGACCACTTTGAACATGAATATGAGTTGTTCTGCCTTGAGGTATTTTGACTTGAAATGATGAGTTGAATTTATGCAGTGCATATATTTATCTCAACTAATTAAATGTAGTATATTAACAGAAGCATGTATTGGTTGAGAGTTAAAACTCGCAACAGACTTATTTTTGGAAAGAAGAAAGTGATTGAATGAGTGGTCCATTGGTTGGCTGAGTGTTGGACTTCTCCTATTGGCTGTTGTTTTATCAAAATTATTTGGTGCAAGTGTTTGCTATTACATCATCAGGTGGGGGCATCACAGCAGATCCACAATATATCCCCATTGAGAACAGTTTGGGCTGCAGTTGTGTTGTGTACAGGGATGGCAATGCCAGATGACATTGCTTGGAGGAACGCAGTGGCCGGGAAGAGGCGTAACCCTGAATGATTGAGTTTAAGTAGATGGGTGCACATCCAGAAGGCAAGCATCAGTGACTTGAATTTGATTTGGGCGACCATGGGTAGCCATCTGAGGTCACCGGGGTGACGTGAGCCCTTTGGGCTGCTGCATTCTGAATCGTAATAGTTGCTATGTTCTTGAAAGAAGGATCCTTTGTTTCCTATCCATTTCATAGTTTGATGGTGGGTAGGTTGGAAGAGGAAATCCTTTTGGGTTCTTAATCTTTACATGTCCTCCCTATGAGCTCCTTAATGTGACTGAAATATCTTGTCAAAAGAAACTTCAGTCAGTTATAACCAGCTTTTTCTCTCTTATTAAATCATCATCATACAATTCCAACATTAACCATTTGGTAAAGTTAGAATTATAAATTGTTATTTCTACAGATCATTCTCCCCTTCTGTTGATTGTTGTATTCTCCTCTGCTCTCAGGAGAAAAGGCACCACCTCCTCTCCTCAGATGGTTGTTTGGAATAAGCAGAACCCCCTGGATGAACACTTCTCTCATCCACTTAACGAGGCCAGGTCCTCTAGCTCCTCCTCCTCCAATCAATCAGAACATGCTGTCACACGCACTGGCAGCAGCCCATTGGCTGTCCCCGGGAGAAGGTAATTTAGTTGATGCAACTTCATCATGTGGTCCAAGTTTGCGTGACATCTTATTTTTATCCAAACACTTGAGTTGTGTAAATTTTGAATGATCCCCAGAGGCACAATGCTTTAATTTTGAATTTTGCCATTTTCACATTATACACATCCGCTATTTACAGTAAAACTGCCTGTAAGAGCATATTAAGAAACAGATAGCAGTTACTCTGCTTCCTTCATTTAGTGGTTTATGAAGGGTGCTCACTCAAGTTAAATGTATTATTGTGGTTGTTGTGATAATGAAAGCAGTGAAGCCAGAAATGCCTTCCTACTTAAGATGACAGGGATAGTAAGGTAGTACTGATAAAGCACTATTCGCACTGATTACCTTCTTACAGTATAACTAACTTAGTAACTTAGTTAAGAAGCCTGTAAAAAAAGTGGCCTGTCTACCACCAGAGTATCCAGTATTCTTTACTAGCCCACTCTCTCCACCTACCTGATTTGTGTATTGAGATCTGATCACAGAACTGAAATATCTTATCCAGATGCATATATAGATCCATATAAATGTGTAAACATAGATGACTCCAGCACAATGAACTACTTGCAGAGTTTCTTTCTTTCTTTCTTTTTGTCTCTCTCTCTCTCTCTCTCAGGTTAGCAGCAGACTATACTCGGTCAGGTTCCTCACTCTCTACAGAGTATGGGAGTTGGCAAATAGTATCTGGTTGTGGCAGCATCCATGACCACACTCCCTTCCCCCCACCACTGGCCTCTGCCTCCTCCACCTCCTCTGCTGTTGCTGCTGCCTATGATTCCCCTTTGCCCTTCAGTTTTAAAGATGATGGACCCAGTGGACGAATGTAAGTAACTGTAAAACTGCTTTACTATTTTAATGAAGTATTATTAATATTTATTAATGAATTTATTTTGAAATCAATCATTTCAGCAGCGATATTTCCAGTATTGTGAATATTTTTCATGTTTTACAAACATTCTAAATACAGGTTTCCAGCTCATTTAGATGTGGTAACAGAGGCTTTGTGGCTGTACTTTACCGTATTTTCCGGACTATAAGGCGCACTTAAAAGCCTTTAATTTTCTCAAAAAACGACAGTGCGCCTTATAATCCGGAGCGCCTTATATATGGATTAATTCTGGTTGTGCTTACTGATCTCGAAGCGATTTTGTGTGGTACACAGCACTCACGGTGCTCTGTCAAAATGTTTCAGTATGACTTTGGTAAACTACAAAGCCGCACCGCTTGCAGCATTACGGCTATCGTAGTCAGGAGCGTCACGGAGTAATACATACTGTGCTTCACCATAATATTACAGTGTGTTGACCTATAAGGACCTATAAGTAGTTATTGTGCTAACGCTAACGTTTGATTTAGCGGTATCAGACTGTGTTTTTTTTTACGTGTTACAACTGAACAAGGTTGGGAGTTGTTGTGAATACGCTCATTAACGTTTGAACAATGTTGAGAGTTATTGTGAACGCATTTAATAAAGTTTGACTGACTTATCTGACTGTTTTGTTTCGCTTAATGCGCCTTATAGTCCGGTGTGCTTTATATATGAAAAAAGTTTGAAAATAGACCATTCATTGACAGTGTGCCTTATAATCCAGTGCGGAAAATACGGTACATTACTGTACTTGAAAACTGAGCTTTTGCAAAACAGTGACGTAAACTTGCCCAGTCACAGTTAGAGCCTTTTGTCACCTTTAATTTTATGTGCTTAGTTACTTTAAACACAGGGCACAGTTGTTGTTATTGACCTGTATTTATTTAGATTTTTGTCAGACAATGTGGTGTTAAAATCATGATTGATCAACAATACAGTACAATACAATACAGCAACTTGGTAATGACATGATAAAATTGCAGTTTTATCATTGTTCAGTTGTATGATAACAGAAACAGGAAAATATGTAAGTGTGAACAGCTGAATCATGATTGGATGCATAACGATCAGCCATTTTTGTTTTGTGTTACACTGATGGTAAGTATATGTGTGAAGTTTCTAGCTGCAGAAATGTTAATGTCTGAGAATATGGGGTCAGTATACATCTTAGCCTATAGCAGTGAGTGGTAACTTGCAGCCTGCAGGCAAAAACTGGCCTGCCAACAATATCAAAATAATAGAGAGCTACCTATAGGCCAGCTGACCCCTGCAGTATTTGATAGATAGATTGTTGATCCAAACTGCCTCTGCCTGCATCATTCCGTTCTTGTCCTCAGACTGACTTTTTTGTTCAGTTTTTTCTTCTTTATATTATTATTATTTTACTGCACTTTTAAAATAGGCTTTGCCTCTAAGTTTTCCTTTTGTGTCATCTTGGACTGTCTTGTTTCCTCTCCTTCTTTTCTGTCTACTCTTCAGGTTTCCCTTCCCCTCAGAGCGTCAGGCCCGTCTGGAAGCAGTGCGGGAAGTCTTCCTGGCAGCCTACAGTTCCACTGTGGGCCTCAAGTCCTCAGCGCCCAGTCCCTCTGGTGCTATCTCCGGCCTGCTGGAGCAGTTTGCCCGTGGGGTTGGCCTCCGTGGCACAAACGCCATCGTCTGAACCCCCTCAATGTGACTTCAGGCACTCCTCTTCTTCTGCTTCCATCCATCCACAGCCTGTTCAACATATCTGGACTCAGTGCAATAAAGTGCCAAACATCTCTGTTCAATCAGGGGTTAAGCAATTTTTTTTTCTTTGATTTTACATGCCCTTGATTTAATTTTTTTCTGTGCTTTTCTGACTTTTTCGCATACTTTAAATCTTCCATGTTGAGTTCATCTGTCACATTCAGGGAGGGGAATGTTTTCAGCCACAGTATCAAAAAGGGAGGGAAGTTTCTAGCTGCAGAAATGTTAATGGCTGAGAATATGGGGTCAGTACCTGTTACTGCCAGTAACAGTAAAGAATCCTATGCTCTCCCTTTATCTGCTCATACTTTTGTTTTAAATCCCTTAAGAATCCTTGCAATGACCGTCCCATGTACAGGAAGCAGTATGTTTTTAGTTATCTTGTTTTGTGCTCCTATTCTTTACTGATCCCAGGTCAGGAAATTTCTTCAGTTCAGGTGGATGTTGAGGGTGGTATAAACAAAGCATGTTACACATTGATGTGTAATGACAGAAACAGCCATTTTTTGTTTTCAATGTGGCACAGTAGATTTCAATCTACTACAGTGGATTGAAATTTTAGAGTTTAAAGCTTTAGGTGTGGGGAGGTTAAGCAAATTTTTTTCAAATTAAGTCTTAATCAATAATACAATATTCATATACCACGTGTAGCCAATAAGAGTTGTTGGTCACTGTAACTATTACTCCTGTCCATGAAGAGATCGTTTTGTAGTGCATCTGCAAAAATTGTCAGAAATTAAGGATGAAATTCGCAGTTCTCTTCTGTTCAGAATTCATTCTAATGTTAAGCCAAAGCTTATATGAGGCTTCAACATTGTGTGGATTTATTGCTGGGGTTTTGTCCTGGTGTTACATCATATTTTGTGACCTGATTTTCCTGATTTTCAGGCTTGGCAAAATTCCCATTAAGTATGCTTAAAACAAGCTAATTATGGCGCATGTCATCTGACAACATCTAAAGGCAAAAGTGTTAATGGCTACACTTGAAGATAGGGTGAAAGCCTACTGTTACACAGATAGAATTAATTGTACAAGTGGAGATAAGGGTGCACACTTGCACACATGAGAAGTGATGGAAATAGTTGTGCAAAGACCAAAAAATTAAAGTTTGCAAGAGAAGCTCAGACCCACCCATTTTCTTGTCTCTAGACCGGTCCAATGACTGCATGAAGTGGGCATGACTGTTGGATTGTCAGTTTTGGAAAGTTACAAAATTGTCTGACTGTGTTATCTCCTCACAGTCAGTGCAGACAGGACAAATGATTATAGCAACCAGCAATGTACCCTTAGCATTTGAATAGTCTTGGAAAAAGAAATCTGATCCAATCATTTAACAAAATAACTTTCAAGTTTTATGTGATTTGTAAATTTAGTTTGGACCATCAAACATGTACAGGAAACATTGATTCACAACCTTCAACATCAAACCAAGCTATCTTTCTAACTCGCAATTTATTATCTCCATATCCTCTACTTAAGCCTGTATCCATTAATTTGTTTTTGTTCCTCAGTAGCACTGACACGTTAGTATGAGCATTGTCATCATAAATCTGTGAACTGAAGCCCTTTTCAATGTTCATGTTGATGGAATCTAGTGATGGTCCACTTGACCATACACCAAAATGTAATCTCAGTGCTGAGATTATCACAAATGCATGTTTTCCAAAAACATGTGCGCCTTTTTTCAGGTAACGCTTGGACAGACATTTCTAACTGGGGTTCTCTTTGGTAAATCTTAAAGTAATATTCTTGACAGAATTCTGTTGAGAGATTTTATTTAAAACTACGGTTTTGACGGCTGCTGTACCTCAGGACTGTTGTTGTGCCTTTGTTATCATCAGTAACACTGGATCAGAGCTCTGCTTTATCTGGTCCAGTTTCAGGTATTTTCTGTTTCTTAAATGGTTTTAGGAGCTTGGAGGGTTTGCTGCTCATTGTTAATTAATGTTTTGACTGTAGAGCATTGACAGCATTAACGTTGCAAAACAGCTTTTTGGGGGTTCCCTTTGATCACTCTCTTGGTTGTAAGATAAGTCTTTGTTGTTGTGCAGTAACGACAAGCTGTCGTCTTACAGACACTCTTGATAACGTTAAAGAGATTGGATTTCAGTCAATGGACAAATTTGACACTCTCCCCCAGAAGAGGAGACAGACACAAAGATGTTTATTTCTGCCTTTCAAAATGACTCTAGCTAAAGAGGATTTTATTGATCCATGTATTTCACTTTGTTTCTGAGAGTGAGATGAGAAGATTGACACTGATATCATGTATGTGTGTTTGGCACAGAACAAGAGCCAGGGTGTGTTTAGCCTAGATTAGCATAATGATGAAAACAGCTAGTTTAGCTCATTTTAAAGTTCAAAAATAGGCATACAGCACCTCCAAAGCTCAGTAATAAACAAGCTGTATCTAGTTTTTTGAAGCCATACACAAACAAAAATGTAAACAGAGCAATTTAAAATGATAAAGGGACGTTATGTGTGTGTCATCTGTTAGCCGAACAGTTCTGAGCAGCGTCTCTGGCTTTGTAAGTATGGCTTAAACAAATTAAATACATGCTGATCAATTGAGTCAGTTTCAGACATATTGGTAGTATGGTGTATTTTTTACATTTTGGCAGAGCCAGGCTAGATGTTTCTCTTGCTTCCAGTCCTGAGTGTATCCCAACTCCAACCTAGTACTTAAAGCACAGACAATCTTTCCATCTCACTTTCCAAAATAAAATAACTTATTAACTTATTTCCAACATATTAATTTCTTTAACTAGAAGAATTTGATATTCTGCCAGACTCTAGGCCAAAGTCTGCTTTCTTAATACCACAAAAAACATTTGTTAGAACTGTTTTTAAGCCATGAGAGTTTTCATCCCCCTTCCTGATATAAATATGTGTTTGATTTATATTGACCATATATATCACTTCTTTTTATGGTCAAAATAGTTTAATTTTGTATCCCCAAACAAACTGAACAGTAGAACAATCTGTCCAGTTTTATTTGAGCCTAGTCGGACTTCGTCATTTCAGGCATGGCCATATTCCCTGTCAGGTTTTAAGCTTTTTTACATTTTTAAAAAAATCTTTCCTCAAGAGGACTTCAGATTCAGTCAAGGTCTCATATCATATTGTTTTATATTTTGGCATCAGTTCTACAGTATGACTGCAGCTGATAAGCAACCAGTCACAGACACGGGAAGTGGTTATTGCAAAAAAATTCTATTTCTGAATTACATGTTATGCTCCCCAAATAATTTTCACACTCTACTTTTTCACTTACTGGATTTGCATGATATACTCAAAGTTTATCTCATTTGTGAAATGTAATGATTTGATTTATTTTACAAATTGCTTTTTATTTCAGAATCTTTATTGAAATGCTGTATTGCACTCGTTCGGATGTTATTTGTGTAAAGAGTTTTCTTTGAACTTTTTTCTTTAAAGCATTTCTAAGTAATTCTACATGTTGGTTTTTTTTTGTTATAAATTGTGCACAAGCAAGGTGTACTGAGCAGCAGGTAGCAATTGTGAATAAAAAAAAAAGAGAAACATACATTTTTGCATACTTTTTAAAATTGTGTTCTAATACAAATCAGTTTGTATCTTTATACTTTTTACAATTTATATAATTTTTTAGGCAGACTGGAACTGTCCCCCTGTCCCATAGACATGACTTGCCATGAAGTATCTTGCTTCGCCATGTAAAATCTTTGTAGGCAGGTTGACAACAAGTAAGGGTCAAAATAGTAGCAGCCACAGATTCTAAAATGTAGCGCTCTATCTTTGGTAACAGCACAAGTGACGGTGTAAAATAAAGAATATTTGGTGGCTTGCGATTAACAGTTTTTTAAAAAAACGAGTTATGGTCGGTTTGTAATATCATTGCGTTAATGTTAACAGCCCTACTATACAATAGATTCTGCAATCAGCCTGTCAGCTACTGAAAAGAAGCTTAGAGAAATACAGACTCATCAGGACAAGGACACTATACTCCATCAATTGAAGAAATACTGCATAGAAGGTTGGCCTGACAAATTCTCCATTGGAAGAGCACTCCAGCCCTATCTGCCACTTACAGGTGAGCTGTGAGTGATGATGCAGTGGCAATGCCAAAAAAGAGTTAAAAGCTTAGGTATGAGAGTTGGCAATACAGGAGCATAGTAGGAAACCCAAATGTATGCCCAGCTTCTGCATCTCATTAGCTGAGAGTAGAATAGGCTAGTCCTTACTTCCGTGTGTTCCATACTTTCTGGTGTCTCTGGTTGCAGTGGATACTGTGCTCATGCACGCCAGAGCGTGCACTACCTCCTCTGTAGTCGGGGGAGGGACTTGGGAGACAGTTTGGAGTTTTTTCCCAAACTTGCTGATAGCTGCAATCAGGATGGACAGACATGAACAATCTGAAAATAACTGAACCAAAATACAGACAAAATCAGAAACAAAATGATGACCTTAAACAGAGTACAAAACATGCCACACCTGCAACCAGGTGACCATGTTTGTATGGGTCAAAAACATACTTGAGAGGGGCACAGTGGTGTCTACTGCAGGCCAAGGTCCTACATCATCAACACCTAGGGGCACCCAGAGTCTCTTGCTGACCCCTAGAGCACAGGAAACACACCAGCTTACCTGAGCTGAAAGCAATGTTCCTGCTACAGCAAGTACACCTATCGGTGTGCAGTCCATTGTGACTTCTAGTTAGCAGTCTCCATTGCAGGAGATATGTTTTCCTACCAGAGTCAGAGTGCTTTCAATACTTGACATACTTTGTTTGTTCAGTCTTGAAAACTGAGTGAATAATGGGACTGAATAATAGACGGAATAATGGGTTAGACTGGATGTGGGTAAATCCTCCCAAAAAAATTACAAAATTAAAAATAATACATTATTAATTGCACAGAATGCAACTTCTGCCGCTAGGGGTCTCAAAATAACGAAATGGATTAGAGTTACTGCCTGCGCGAAATGCATGTCTCTCGCATTGCGGCTGCATCGCGCAATCTAGAATTTTGGTGTCTTGCCTATTTTTTTTATTCGTGACACATGCATCTTGTTGCTGCAAGATGGACAGAGAAAAGACCTGTTTACAGTCATTTTGACATCATACCAGCAACATTACACAAAACTGACACCTTTCACTATAGTTTAGGCTGAATCTGAACATGTCATAGACATGAAAAAATATATAGACATTTTTTTAACCATTTTAGCAGTTGCATGTGGAGACATATCCTATGCAGACAGATGGTACTGGTAAATAAATAACACCAATTATTAACTGGTAAATAACACCAATTCAATAAATCAGTCAAAGACATTTTCATCTGGGAAAGTTACATAATATAACTTTAAGTAGCATGATAAACAGTTTGGAAAGCTATATATGTTACCTTTGGAATAAAACTTGGTTATACTTGAATAACAGAAATGTTATATACAGTTTAGTGAACAGCTTTTCAGTCTGAATTGTGCCCCAATTCAGAGGCTGCATCCTTTGGAGGCTGAATTTGAGACTGATTGCGTCACAGCAGCTTGGCTCTCCCATTCCAAAGGTTTCTTATGAAGGTATTTTTGGTACAAAACAACTTTTGAGCAGCAAAATTCTGAGCAGTGTTCACTCACATTCAGTAAGTTGACTGTATTCTAAAATTAATGCCTGCTGACCTCAGAAACTCAAAAGCTTCACAAAAATACACAACTGTTGATTTTGATTCACTCACATTTTAAGTTGACTGTGTTCTAAAAATACTGCTTCATGTCTGCAGACCTCACAAACATCATACATCATACATCAAATCACAGAATTATTGATTCTGACCAGTATTCACTCACACTGAGTGATTTTCAGTTCACTGTCTCCGAAAATTAGTTCTTCATACCTGCAGACCTCAGAAACTCAAAATATTCACAAAAATCCCACAACTGTTGATTCTGACCAGGATTCACTCAAGCTGAATGATTTTCAGTTGACTGTATTCTAAAATTATTGCTTCATGCCTGTAGACCTCAGAAACTCAAAAGCTTCACAAAAATCACACTGATTCTGGACCAGTATTCACTCAAATTCAGTATTCACTAAATCTGAGTGATTCAGAAACTCAAAAGCTTCACAAAAACCACACAACTGTTGATTCTGACCAGTATTCAATCACCTTCAGTACTGTATTCTAAAATTACTGCTTCATGCCTGCCGACCTCAGAAAGTCAAAAGCTTCACAAGCTGCTGTTGATTCTGACCAGACTGACACTGAGTGATTTTCAGTTCACTGTGTTCTAAAATTACTGCTTCATGCCTGCCGACCTCAGAAAGTCAAAAGCTTCACAAAAATCACACAACTGTTGAATCTGACCGGTTTTCACTCACATTAGATAATTTTAAGTTGATTGTATTCTAAACTTACTTCTTCAGACCTCAGAAACTGAAAGCTTCCCAAAAATCATAAAATTGTTGTTTTTGACCAGTATTCACTCACATTGAGTGATTTTCAGTTGACTGTCACGGAAAACTAGTGTTTCATGCCTCCAGAGATCTCAGAAACTGAAAAGCTTAACAAAAATCACACAACTGTTGATTCTGAGCAGTATTAACTCACACTGAGTGATTTTCAGTTGACTATTTTTCTAAAACTAATGCTTCATGCCTGCCAACCTCAGCCTTTTCAGTCAAAAGGTTCATAAAAATACACAACTGACTAGTATTTCATGCCTGCAGACCTCAGAAAATGAAAAGCTACACAAAAATCACAGAACTGTTGATTCTGACCAGTATTCTGTAGGTTTGTGTTTTTACATCTTAAAAAAGGTCCTGAGAGGTAGGTTTGTGTTTTTACTTCTTAGTTCCAGTGGGAGTCTGGGTGGGTGTGAACAGCCCTGATTCAAATTTTGTGGATCCAGGAGGGACGAACATCAGTTTGTTAGTTCCTCTGTTCCTCTGTAGCATTATTCCAGTGTTGCCACTGTCAAAAAATAACAAACAAATATTATACAATCAGGAATGTACAATATACTCTCCAAGCTAATGCTTATAAAGCTAATAATACCAGTTTTCTTGTGGCTTAATGTGGCAATGCCAGACTGTCAAAACAACACATTGACAGAGAGCAAGATTAAGGAGAACTCACGGATCTATATGAAGTCCCATTCAAAGTCAAGGAGGTTCTTCAGTAGCATGGACATGTGTGTGTTGACTGCAGAAGACTTCTTCTGGATGATCACACCTTTCTTCTTGGAGACAACCTTGCCCCTTTGGCATAAATCCAGAGAGAGGGACAAAGGCCAATGAAGCGCCTGAAATCAAAATAGTCTAAGATCAGAGTGGGGTTGTAACGACATACTCTTTTGTGTACATTCAATTCAATCAATTGTTTTTTTTGTCTTCTTCATTGCATAAATAGAGTGGACCTGAATGACAATAAAGTGACATCAAAATGGAATTATAATAAAGCCTTAGGCCAATAAAATACCCTGTGTGTGTGTGTGTGTGTATGTGTGTGTGTGTGTATGTACAAACACATTAATTTAGTTGTATATAACCATGTCAAGGAATGAAGGGGGTTTTACCTCTGAATGAATTCCAGAGTACAGGCTGCCTCATCTTGATACTGAAGGTTGAATTGCAATAGTGCAAAAACAGCAGCAAGTCCTGTTGCAAATGTTGGTGTGATGCCCTCAGAGATTATGCGGCCCTCAAGGGTAATCCTCCAACCTCCAACTGTGACTTGCCCTGTTGCACCTGAAACTTCAAGTCATAGCAACACGAGAATGCATCTCACCTTATGTAAACATTTGTTAACTCAAGATGAATGACCAATATGCTATATAATGTGTCTATCAAAGGATCTAAATGAAATGTATGCCATGAAGTATCAGGCGAGGACTTGCAGGAAGACTAAGAGTTGTCTCAATGTCAGCTGCAGTGGCATACACTTGTAGGGAACAAATACATATATGCAACATTTTTAAGATGAAAAATTATAAAAAGGTAAATAACTAGTAAACAGAGAAAGAAAAAAGAAAACCTACATCTGCAAGAAGGGTCAGCCCAGTTAGGTCCTCTCCAAAGTGTGCCATGAGCAGCTGAACAACACAAAGTGCCACCTCATTATCTTCACCTTTAGAGATGACATCCTTGACATCTTTGTTAGTAGGTTTTTCCCTGAAGTATTGTTTGATGGCTCTTCCACATTCCTCCATACTGAGTTCCAAGCTACGAAGCACATTGATGTCTGTGAGCAACTCAAAATGTGCGTATATATACCTTGGCGTGAAAAGAAAAGGCCATTTGCTTTTCACATCTTCAATGTCAGGTTGTGGAAGTGTATTTATATGGCGACGTTGTAGAGAGAATGTGAGCTCCATTAGATTTTTAACCTCAACTCTTTCTGCTCCACCTGTACCCTCCTGTCTGTAAATCTCCACCAGTCTCTGGCGGTGCTGCGGAGTCTCAACTGTTTCTTCTGGAGGGAGCTCTGGCTGAAATCTTGTCCATCCATATGTGTCAGTTGGACCCCTCTTTTGTGTAGAGGATCGGTGGCGTGAAAAGCTTACATCACAGTTCACATTCTCAATGCGGTTCTTCACTTGAATCAAAAGTGATGTGTAACCTCCACTCAGAAGTGACCCATTTGGTGTCATATCAGCAAAAGTCTTTGGGTACTGCCTGACGATATTTTGAACCACAGTTAGGCACTGTGTGCGAGTGGGGTTAGCTTCATACCTTCTCATTTCATCTGCGAGTACTCGTACCATCCACTCGTACCACAGGACTTGCAGTGGAGCGACGCCAGATGGCGTCGCTCCACTGCAATTGCAAAACGAATTTCCTGTGGTATTTGCTCCCAAGGGACCTGGAATGTTTCTGGCCATGTTTTCAGTATCTGAGATGTGGAAGGTCTGTTGGTTGGCTCACTGTTTCTTGCCTGGTTGAACCTGATGCAATGGCTGATAGCTGTGACGAGCTAGAATGAGGCGGAGTGCATAATAATGGTAATGAAGACTCAGACGAAGACAAATTACTTGGTGATGAAGTTGGAATGGCTTGTAAATCCAATGTAACTATCTCAATCTCTAAAAAACAAACAAAAAACAAACAAAAAAAAAGAATTAGGGCACACAATTAACGCATTTGGCCAAAAGTTGACTTAACTCTTCTTATACTAGGCTTATTTGAAAAGTTTAAAGGTGAATTATGTGGTTTAAGAAAATAACCCACTGATGATTAAACAATAGAATAAGTTCTCCAGAACACTTTTTGAAGCTAGAAAGTTGGTAGTTTTCCCCTCTCTAATGTGTGTTTTCAAATGAGAGTAAAAGGCTGTCAAAGTCTCACACCTTGCACTGCAGAAATCAACATGACACGTTAGATCAACCACACCAGACAAAGTAGGCCTAATTACACGTTTGTTATGTCTGTAAGTGTGAGACTTAAATGTTGAAAAGTTTTGGAAAGACCAACTGCAATCTGGCAAAACACACTTAAAAATTAAATTAGGTGTATTTTTATGATTCCTCATGTGCCTTACATATGCCACTATTGTGGCACAGTTATGACAACAGATCTGACAGGGGAACATTGGTACTGCCTGATGGTAAGTTCCTTTTCATCCACAAACAAGTATTAGTCTTGATTACAGTAAAATATGTCAAGCAGGAAGAGCAGTAGCATACTGTTTACGGCCTCTATCCTGTTGCTCCAAGTGAAGAAGCCCACAATGCTTTGCTAACTAACTGTTAAACATGAAAACAGTATTTTAGTGTTGAAAATTGGCTCTAAAGAAAGACCCATGGTCAGGGTAAATAAAGGCCCTGGCTACTTTTTGAAAAAAAACTGTTAACTGTTGTTGATTCCGACAGAGGCTCTGTGTGAGAGACATAATAAGAAAGATATTACAGCAGAACACATAGTTCAGTCCTGGTTTTTACTTGATGTGTTTGGTTATTTTGTCAGATGATGTCATGGTAATAAAATCAAGATTTTGATCATATTTCCATGCATCCATGCATATTTTGACCTTGTCTTGTTGTTAAGCTTAATGGAGGCTGTTGCCTGAGTTAGGCTGTCTGTATTAAGCTATTTTAATAGTATTTTAATTTGACAACAGGGACAAACAATACCAAGGCTTTGGACAAACACTCCTTACTTGGTTGTCAGCGGTCAGTGAAAAGTGCTGCTCTTCAGTCCTCTCAGTCTGTGTAGGTTAACTGTGATGAGGGAAGCTGAAAAGGGTGGGGCAGGGGCACATGGGTCTCGCAGACATGTAACTCAAACACAGTCATTGGTCAATTCAACATGATCAACAACACTTTTGTATTAGTCTCAGTAAAAGAGATGAGGACCTCCATCTAGTTTTTAGTGTGAAGGTTGATGACTTTGAATATGTGGTGTTTGTCAACTTTGGGGCCTTGAAGTGTTTTGGCTGCAGGAAAGAGACTCACTTAGTCCAGGCCTGTCCTGAAAGAGTCCTTTGCTGAGAAGGCACAGAGGGAGCAGGTGAGAGCATGCTGAACAGAATGATGAGGGGACAAAAGGGACAGAGCAGTGTCAGGAGGACACCCAGACAGCTATATGATGTATGAACCAATCCTGTCAACTTGTGGAGATGAGGGGGTGGACAAAATAAACCCAAAACCTTGTTAGGACAAAGAGCCAGAGTTTGCACTAGCACAGCTGCTGACACTGTGTTAGTTAGCACTAGCACAGCCACTGACACAGTTACAAGCAAACAAACAACGTAATCAGCGTAATCTTGCATTGGTCCTCACAGGACTATTTTAAGAAGTAAACTGCAAGTCGCAAGCTTACATTGGCACAGGTGCCTATTACAGTTTCTTCCCTAAATGTTGTTTTTGATCCATATTAATTTGATCCACAGTTAGAACATTTGCGTAGTCAAAATGTTCTAACTGTACTGTAATAGTTTTGAAATGACCTCAATGCACTTTTTCAAAATGTTCTTATGTTTGTTTTCCAAATGTTGTCAATTCTGCATATTCTGCATTTTCACTGACAGCAGACAATACATTGCAGATTACATAATATAAATCTTTTAAGTTGAGTTTTGAGGAAATTGTAATCTTATTCACAGGACTATTTTAAGAGGAAAAACACATGCTGGTTTGCTGAATGTTCTTACTCATGTAATCAAAAAGGTCTTAATGTTCCTACTTTGAAAATAGTCTTAATAGTATAGTTTTCCAAATATTGCTAATGATGTGTTTAAAAATTCTCTTACTGTTCTATATATTTGCTGGCAGCAGATAGTTTATTGCAGTAAATTCTGAGATTGTATTTTAGATGTGTTTTTGCAAGAACAGGATAGGTTAAACTTTCCTCTGTATTTCTTGCATTGGTCTTTTTCTTAGACCCATTGTGTTATTGAACAAGTGTTCAAAGACAGGTGGAGGCATACAACTGTGAGGCAGTAATTCTAGTTTTGGAAAGATTTTAGAACTTGAAAAGGAGATTTTCCATTGTTGAAGCAGTGGTGGGATTGTGGGAAAGTGGAACTCAAGCAACTTTGTCACCAGTACACTCTCAATGTGTCTTGTGACAAGGCTGCATTGAAGATCTCCAACCAGAAAAGCCATACTGGCAGACTGTACAGAAGAATTGGAAGGAAGTGGTGGAGAAGGTGGAGCCAAGTGGAGGTAGTTGTTACCTCACATATTGTACAAAGGAAGAGTTCAGATTATGAATAATTTGGTACCATCAACTCTCTGGCACAGGTTAAACTGTATGGATCCCCCTGCTGGTCTGTTACAGAAAGCAGAAATATAAATATAAATATATTTTAAAAGATAATTTTATGCTATGGTATACTTCCACTGAAGTTCAGAGGAAAATATTGTACTTTTTACTTCACTACACTCATCTGGCACTAGATATTTTTAGTAATAGTTATTTCACACAAGTATTTCACACAAAGTATATAATTTAACAAGCATTAAAATGCAATTCATGGTTGAAACCTGTGGTTTCCAAGCTTATTGGCCTCTGACATTTTACAAAAAGCAGTGTTCAGACAGAGTCACATTTCAGATGTGAGTTATTAAGAGACTGATTTTTTTTCCCTCGAACTTCTCACATAAATTTATTTCAAAGCATCTCACCAAAAATCAAAGAATAGATAAAAACTCCAAAAGGTGAAAACAAATGTATGTGTGTTTCCTCGCTGAAGTCTACACACACACACAGGCAGAGGCCTAGAACAGTTGATATCTGCCGACGTCAAAAACTCAAAAGCTTCACCAAAAACGCACAACTGTTGGTTCTGAACAGTATTCACTCACATTTAGTCATTTTCTGTGCAATTTGACCTAAGATTGTTTGATATCTGCCGACGTCAAAAACTCAAAAGCTTCACCAAAGCTTTTCACCAAAAACGCACAACTGTTGATTCTGAACAGTATTCACTCACATTTAGTCATTTTCTGTGCAATTTGACCTAAGATTACTGTTTGATATCTGCCGACGTCAAAAACTCAAAAGCTTCACCAAAAACGCACAACTGTTGGTTCTGAACAGTATTCACTCACATTTAGTCATTTTCTGTGCAATTTGACCTAAGATTACTGTTTGATATCTGCCGACGTCAAAAACTCAAAAGCTTCACCAAAAACGCACAACTGTTGGTTCTGAACAGTATTCACTCACATTTAGTCATTTTCTGTTGGTATTCACTCACATTTAGTCATTTTCTGTGCAATTTGACCTAAGATTACTGTTTGATATCTGCCGACGTCAAAAACTCAAAAGCTTCACCAAAAACGCACAACTGTTGGTTCTGAACAGTATTCACTCACATTTAGTCATTTTCTGTGCAATTTGACCTAAGATTACTGTTTGATATCTGCCGACGTCAAAAACTCAAAAGCTTCACCAAAAACGCACAACTGTTGGTTCTGAACAGTATTCACTCACATTTAGTCATTTTCTGTGCAATTTGACCTAAGATTACTGTTTGATATCTGCCGACGTCAAAAACTCAAAAGCTTCACCAAAAACGCACAACTGTTGGTTCTGAACAGTATTCACTCACATTTAGTCATTTTCTGTGCAATTTGACCTAAGATTACTGTTTGATATCTGCCGACGTCAAAAACTCAAAAGCTTCACCAAAAACGCACAACTGTTGGTTCTGAACAGTATTCACTCACATTTAGTCATTTTCTGTTGGTATTCACTCACATTTAGTCATTTTCTGTGCAATTTGACCTAAGATTACTGTTTGATATCTGCCGACGTCAAAAACTCAAAAGCTTCACCAAAAACGCACAACTGTTGGTTCTGAACAGTATTCACTCATCTGAGTCATTTTCTGTTGGTATTCACTCACATTTAGTCATTTTCTGTGCAATTTGACCTAAGATTACTGTTTGATATCTGCCGACGTCAAAAACTCAAAAGCTTCACCAAAGCTTTTCACCAAACGCACAACTTTTGATTCTGAACAGTATTCACTCACATTTAGTCATTTTCTGTGCAATTTGACCTAAGATTACTGTTTGATATCTGCCGACGTCAAAAACTCAAAAGCTTCACCAAAGCTTTTCACCAAACGCACAACTGTTGATTCTGAACAGTATTCACTCACATTTAGTCATTTTCTGTGCAATTTGACCTAAGATTACTGTTTGATATCTGCCGACGTCAAAAACTCAAAAGCTTCACCAAAAACGCACAACTGTTGGTTCTGAACAGTATTCACTCACATTTAGTCATTTTCTGTGCAATTTGACCTAAGATTACTGTTTGATATCTGCCGACGTCAAAAACTCAAAAGCTTCACCAAAAACCCACAACTGTTGGTTCTGAACAGTATTCAGTCACATTTAGTCATTTTCTGTGCAATTTGACATAAGATTACTGTTTGATATCTGCCGACGTCAAAAACTCAAAAGCTTCACCAAAAACGCACAACTGTTGGTTCTGAACAGTATTCACTCATCTGAGTCATTTTCTGTGCAATTTGACCTAAGATTACTGTTTGATATCTGCCGACGTCAAAAACTCAAAAGCTTCACCAAAGCTTTTCACCAAACGCACAACTGTTGATTCTGAACAGTTTAGTCATTTTCTGTGCAATTTGACCTAAGATTACTGTTTGATATCTGCCGACGTCAAAAACTCAAAAGCTTCACCAAAGCTTTTCACCAAACGCACAAGTGTTGATTCTGAACAGTATTCACTCACATTTAGTCATTTTCTGTGCAATTTGACCTAAGATTACTGTTTGATATCTGCCGACGTCAAAAACTCAAAAGCTTCACCAAAAACGCACAACTGTTGGTTCTGAACAGTATTCAATCACATTTAGTCATTTTCTGTTGGTATTCACTCACATTTAGTCATTTTCTGTGCAATTTGACCTAAGATTACTGTTTGATATCTGCCGACGTCAAAAACTCAAAAGCTTCACCAAAAACGCACAACTGTTGGTTCTGAACAGTATTCACTCACATTTAGTCATTTTCTGTGCAATTTGACCTAAGATTACTGTTTGATATCTGCCGACGTCAAAAACTCAAAAGCTTCACCAAAAACGCACAACTGTTGGTTCTGAACAGTATTCACTCATCTGAGTCATTTTCTGTGCAATTTGACCTAAGATTACTGTTTGATATCTGCCGACGTCAAAAACTCAAAAGCTTCACCAAAAACGCACAACTGTTGGTTCTGAACAGTATTCACTCACATTTAGTCATTTTCTGTGCAATTTGACCTAAGATTACTGTTTGATATCTGCTGACGTCAAAAACTCAAAAGCTTCACCAAAGCTTTTCACCAAACGCACAAGTGTTGATTCTGAACAGTATTCACTCACATTTAGTCATTTTCTGTGCAATTTGACCTAAGATTACTGTTTGATATCTGCCGACGTCAAAAACTCAAAAGCTTCACCAAAAACGCACAACTGTTGGTTCTGAACAGTATTCACTCACATTTAGTCATTTTCTGTGCAATTTGACCTAAGATTACTGTTTGATATCTGCCGACGTCAAAAACTCAAAAGCTTCACCAAAAACGCACAACTGTTGGTTCTGAACAGTATTCACTCACATTTAGTCATTTTCTGTGCAATTTGACCTAAGATTACTGTTTGATATCTGCCGACGTCAAAAACTCAAAAGCTTCACCAAAAACGCACAACTGTTGGTTCTGAACAGTATTCACTCACATTTAGTCATTTTCTGTTGGTATTCACTCACATTTAGTCATTTTCTGTGCAATTTGACCTAAGATTACTGTTTGATATCTGCCGACGTCAAAAACTCAAAAGCTTCACCAAAAGCGCACAACTGTTGGTTCTGAACAGTATTCACTCACATTTAGTCATTTTCTGTTGGTATTCACTCACATTTAGTCATTTTCTGTGCAATTTGACCTAATATTACTGTTTGATATCTGCCGACGTCAAAAACTCAAAAGCTTCACCAAAAACGCACAACTGTTGGTTCTGAACAGTATTCACTCACATTTAGTCATTTTCTGTGCAATTTGACCTAAGATTACTGTTTGATATCTGCCGACGTCAAAAACTCAAAAGCTCCACCAAAAACGCACAACTGTTGGTTCTGAACAGTATTCAATCACATTTAGTCATTTTCTGTTGGTATTCACTCACATTTAGTCATTTTCTGTGCAATTTGACCTAAGATTACTGTTTGATATCTGCCGACGTCAAAAACTCAAAAGCTTCACCAAAAAGGCACAACTGTTGGTTCTGAACAGTATTCACTCACATTTAGTCATTTTCTGTTGGTATTCACTCACATTTAGTCATTTTCTGTGCAATTTGACCTAAGATTACTGTTTGATATCTGCCGACGTCAAAAACTCAAAAGCTTCACCAAAAACGCACAACTGTTGGTTCTGAACAGTATTCACTCATCTGAGTCATTTTCTGTTGGTATTCACTCACATTTAGTCATTTTCTGTGCAATTTGACCTAAGATTACTGTTTGATATCTGCCGACGTCAAAAACTCAAAAGCTTCACCAAAGCTTTTCACCAAACGCACAACTTTTGATTCTGAACAGTATTCACTCACATTTAGTCATTTTCTGTGCAATTTGACCTAAGATTACTGTTTGATATCTGCCGACGTCAAAAACTCAAAAGCTTCACCAAAAACGCACAACTGTTGGTTCTGAACAGTATTCACTCATCTGAGTCACTTTCTGTGCAATTTGACCTAAGATTACTGTTTGATATCTGCCGACGTCAAAAACTCAAAAGCTTCACCAAAAACGCACAACTGTTGGTTCTAAACAGTATTCACTCACATTTAGTCATTTTCTGTGCAATTTGACCTAAGATTACTGTTTGATATCTGCCGACGTCAAAAACTCAAAAGCTTCACCAAAAACGCACAACTGTTGGTTCTGAACAGTATTCACTCACATTTAGTCATTTTCTGTTGGTATTCACTCACATTTAGTCATTTTCTGTGCAATTTGACCTAAGATTACTGTTTGATATCTGCCGACGTCAAAAACTCAAAAGCTTCACCAAAAACGCACAACTGTTGGTTCTGAACAGTATTCACTCACATTTAGTCATTTTCTGTGCAATTTGACCTAAGATTACTGTTTGATATCTGCCGACGTCAAAAACTCAAAAGCTTCACCAAAAACGCACAACTGTTGGTTCTGAACAGTATTCACTCACATTTAGTCATTTTCTGTTGGTATTCACTCACATTTAATCATTTTCTGTGCAATTTGACCTAAGATTACTGTTTGATATCTGCCGACGTCAAAAACTCAAAAGCTTCACCAAAAACGCACAAGTGTTGATTCTGAACAGTATTCACTCACATTTAGTCATTTTCTGTGCAATTTGACCTAAGATTACTGTTTGATATCTGCCGACGTCAAAAACTCAAAAGCTTCACCAAAAACGCACAAGTGTTGATTCTGAACAGTATTCACTCACATTTAGTCATTTTCTGTGCAATTTGACCTAAGATTACTGTTTGATATCTGCCGACGTCAAAAACTCAAAAGCTTCACCAAAAACGCACAACTGTTGGTTCTGAACAGTATTCACTCATCTGAGTCATTTTCTGTGCAATTTGACCTAAGATTACTGTTTGATATCTGCCGACGTCAAAAACTCAAAAGCTTCACCAAAAACGCACAACTGTTGGTTCTGAACAGTATTCACTCACATTTAGTCATTTTCTGTGCAATTTGACCTAAGATTACTGTTTGATATCTGCCGACGTCAAAAACTCAAAAGCTTCACCAAAAACGCACAACTGTTGGTTCTGAACAGTATTCACTCACATTTAGTCATTTTCTGTGCAATTTGACCTAAGATTACTGTTTGATATCTGCCGACGTCAAAAACTCAAAAGCTTCACCAAAAACGCACAACTGTTGGTTCTGAACAGTATTCACTCACATTTAGTCATTTTCTGTGCAATTTGACCTAAGATTACTGTTTGATATCTGCCGACGTCAAAAACTCAAAAGCTTCACCAAAAACGCACAACTGTTGGTTCTGAACAGTATTCACTCATCTGAGTCATTTTCTGTGCAATTTGACCTAAGATTACTGTTTGATATCTGCCGACGTCAAAAACTCAAAAGCTTCACCAAAAACGCACAACTGTTGGTTCTGAACAGTATTCACTCACATTTAGTCATTTTCTGTGCAATTTGACCTAAGATTACTGTTTGATATCTGCCGACGTCAAAAACTCAAAAGCTTCACCAAAAACGCACAACTGTTGGTTCTGAACAGTATTCACTCACATTTAGTCATTTTCTGTTGGTATTCACTCACATTTAGTCATTTTCTGTGCAATTTGACCTAAGATTACTGTTTGATATCTGCCGACGTCAAAAACTCAAAAGCTTCACCAAAAACGCACAACTGTTGGTTCTGAACAGTATTCACTCATCTGAGTCATTTTCTGTTGGTATTCACTCACATTTAGTCATTTTCTGTGCAATTTGACCTAAGATTACTGTTTGATATCTGCCGACGTCAAAAACTCAAAAGCTTCACCAAAGCTTTTCACCAAACGCACAACTTTTGATTCTGAACAGTATTCACTCACATTTAGTCATTTTCTGTGCAATTTGACCTAAGATTACTGTTTGATATCTGCCGACGTCAAAAACTCAAAAGCTTCACCAAAAACGCACAACTGTTGGTTCTGAACAGTATTCACTCATCTGAGTCACTTTCTGTGCAATTTGACCTAAGATTACTGTTTGATATCTGCCGACGTCAAAAACTCAAAAGCTTCACCAAAGCTTTTCACCAAACGCACAAGTGTTGATTCTGAACAGTATTCACTCACATTTAGTCATTTTCTGTGCAATTTGACCTAAGATTACTGTTTGATATCTGCCGACGTCAAAAACTCAAAAGCTTCACCAAAGCTTTTCACCAAACGCACAAGTGTTGATTCTGAACAGTATTCACTCACATTTAGTCATTTTCTGTGCAATTTGACCTAAGATTACTGTTTGATATCTGCCGACGTCAAAAACTCAAAAGCTTCACCAAAAACGCACAAGTGTTGATTCTGAACAGTATTCACTCACATTTAGTCATTTTCTGTGCAATTTGACCTAAGATTACTGTTTGATATCTGCCGACGTCAAAAACTCAAAAGCTTCACCAAAAACGCACAACTGTTGGTTCTGAACAGTATTCACTCACATTTAATCATTTTCTGTGCAATTTGACCTAAGATTACTGTTTGATATCTGCCGACGTCAAAAACTCAAAAGCTTCACCAAAGCTTTTCACCAAACGCACAAGTGTTGATTCTGAACAGTATTCACTCACATTTAGTCATTTTCTGTGCAATTTGACCTAAGATTACTGTTTGATATCTGCCGACGTCAAAAACTCAAAAGCTTCACCAAAAACGCACAACTGTTGGTTCTGAACAGTATTCACTCACATTTAGTCATTTTCTGTGCAATTTGACCTAAGATTACTGTTTGATATCTGCCGACGTCAAAAACTCAAAAGCTTCACCAAAAACGCACAAGTGTTGATTCTGAACAGTATTCACTCACATTTAGTCATTTTCTGTGCAATTTGACCTAAGATTACTGTTTGATATCTGCCGACGTCAAAAACTCAAAAGCTTCACCAAAAACGCACAACTGTTGGTTCTGAACAGTATTCACTCATCTGAGTCATTTTCTGTGCAATTTGACCTAAGATTACTGTTTGATATCTGCCGACGTCAAAAACTCAAAAGCTTCACCAAAAACGCACAACTGTTGGTTCTGAACAGTATTCACTCACATTTAGTCATTTTCTGTGCAATTTGACCTAAGATTACTGTTTGATATCTGCCGACGTCAAAAACTCAAAAGCTTCACCAAAAACGCACAACTGTTGGTTCTGAACAGTATTCACTCACATTTAGTCATTTTCTGTGCAATTTGACCTAAGATTACTGTTTGATATCTGCCGACGTCAAAAACTCAAAAGCTTCACCAAAAACGCACAACTGTTGGTTCTGAACAGTATTCACTCACATTTAGTCATTTTCTGTGCAATTTGACCTAAGATTACTGTTTGATATCTGCCGACGTCAAAAACTCAAAAGCTTCACCAAAGCTTTTCACCAAACGCACAAGTGTTGATTCTGAACAGTATTCACTCACATTTAGTCATTTTCTGTGCAATTTGACCTAAGATTACTGTTTGATATCTGCCGACGTCAAAAACTCAAAAGCTTCACCAAAAACGCACAACTGTTGGTTCTGAACAGTATTCACTCACATTTAGTCATTTTCTGTGCAATTTGACCTAAGATTACTGTTTGATATCTGCCGACGTCAAAAACTCAAAAGCTTCACCAAAAACGCACAACTGTTGGTTCTGAACAGTATTCACTCACATTTAGTCATTTTCTGTGCAATTTGACCTAAGATTACTGTTTGATATCTGCCGACGTCAAAAACTCAAAAGCTTCACCAAAAACGCACAACTGTTGGTTCTGAACAGTATTCACTCATCTGAGTCATTTTCTGTGCAATTTGACCTAAGATTACTGTTTGATATCTGCCGACGTCAAAAACTCAAAAGCTTCACCAAAAACGCACAACTGTTGGTTCTGAACAGTATTCACTCACATTTAGTCATTTTCTGTTGGTATTCACTCACATTTAGTCATTTTCTGTGCAATTTGACCTAATATTACTGTTTGATATCTGCCGACGTCAAAAACTCAAAAGCTTCACCAAAAACGCACAACTGTTGGTTCTGAACAGTATTCACTCACATTTAGTCATTTTCTGTGCAATTTGACCTAAGATTACTGTTTGATATCTGCCGACGTCAAAAACTCAAAAGCTCCACCAAAAACTCACAACTGTTGGTTCTGAACAGTATTCACTCACATTTAGTCATTTTCTGTGCAATTTGACCTAAGATTACTGTTTGATATCTGCCGACGTCAAAAACTCAAAAGCTCCACCAAAAACTCACAACTGTTGGTTCTGAACAGTATTCACTCACATTTAGTCATTTTCTCTTGGTATTCACTCACATTTAATCATTTTCTGTGCAATTTGACCTAAGATTACTGTTTGATATCTGCCGACGTCAAAAACTCAAAAGCTTCACCAAAAACGCACAACTGTTGGTTCTGAACAGTATTCACTCACATTTAGTCATTTTCTGTGCAATTTGACCTAAGATTACTGTTTGATATCTGCCGACGTCAAAAACTCAAAAGCTTCACCAAAAACACACAAGTGTTGATTCTGAACAGTATTCACTCACATTTAGTCATTTTCTGTGCAATTTGACCTAAGATTACTGTTTGATATCTGCCGACGTCAAAAACTCAAAAGCTTCACCAAAAACGCACAACTGTTGGTTCTGAACAGTATTCACTCACATTTAGTCATTTTCTCTTGGTATTCACTCACATTTAATCATTTTCTGTGCAATTTGACCTAAGATTACTGTTTGATATCTGCCGACGTCAAAAACTCAAAAGCTTCACCAAAAACGCACAACTGTTGGTTCTGAACAGTATTCACTCACATTTAGTCATTTTCTGTGCAATTTGACCTAAGATTACTGTTTGATATCTGCCGACGTCAAAAACTCAAAAGCTTCACCAAAAACGCACAAGTGTTGATTCTGAACAGTATTCACTCACATTTAGTCATTTTCTGTGCAATTTGACCTAAGATTACTGTTTGATATCTGCCGACGTCAAAAACTCAAAAGCTTCACCAAAAACGCACAACTGTTGGTTCTGAACAGTATTCACTCATCTGAGTCATTTTCTGTGCAATTTGACCTAAGATTACTGTTTGATATCTGCCGACGTCAAAAACTCAAAAGCTTCACCAAAAACGCACAACTGTTGGTTCTGAACAGTATTCACTCACATTTAGTCATTTTCTGTGCAATTTGACCTAAGATTACTGTTTGATATCTGCCGACGTCAAAAACTCAAAAGCTTCACCAAAAACGCACAACTGTTGGTTCTGAACAGTATTCACTCACATTTAGTCATTTTCTGTGCAATTTGACCTAAGATTACTGTTTGATATCTGCCGACGTCAAAAACTCAAAAGCTTCACCAAAAACGCACAACTGTTGGTTCTGAACAGTATTCACTCACATTTAATCATTTTCTGTGCAATTTGACCTAAGATTACTGTTTGATATCTGCCGACGTCAAAAACTCAAAAGCTTCACCAAAGCTTTTCACCAAACGCACAAGTGTTGATTCTGAACAGTATTCACTCACATTTAGTCATTTTCTGTGCAATTTGACCTAAGATTACTGTTTGATATCTGCCGACGTCAAAAACTCAAAAGCTTCACCAAAAACGCACAACTGTTGGTTCTGAACAGTATTCACTCACATTTAGTCATTTTCTGTGCAATTTGACCTAAGATTACTGTTTGATATCTGCCGACGTCAAAAACTCAAAAGCTTCACCAAAAACGCACAAGTGTTGATTCTGAACAGTATTCACTCACATTTAGTCATTTTCTGTGCAATTTGACCTAAGATTACTGTTTGATATCTGCCGACGTCAAAAACTCAAAAGCTTCACCAAAAACGCACAACTGTTGGTTCTGAACAGTATTCACTCATCTGAGTCATTTTCTGTGCAATTTGACCTAAGATTACTGTTTGATATCTGCCGACGTCAAAAACTCAAAAGCTTCACCAAAAACGCACAACTGTTGGTTCTGAACAGTATTCACTCACATTTAGTCATTTTCTGTGCAATTTGACCTAAGATTACTGTTTGATATCTGCCGACGTCAAAAACTCAAAAGCTTCACCAAAAACGCACAACTGTTGGTTCTGAACAGTATTCACTCACATTTAGTCATTTTCTGTGCAATTTGACCTAAGATTACTGTTTGATATCTGCCGACGTCAAAAACTCAAAAGCTCCACCAAAAACTCACAACTGTTGGTTCTGAACAGTATTCACTCACATTTAGTCATTTTCTGTTGGTATTCACTCACATTTAGTCATTTTCTGTGCAATTTGACCTAATATTACTGTTTGATATCTGCCGACGTCAAAAACTCAAAAGCTTCACCAAAAACGCACAACTGTTGGTTCTGAACAGTATTCACTCACATTTAGTCATTTTCTGTGCAATTTGACCTAAGATTACTGTTTGATATCTGCCGACGTCAAAAACTCAAAAGCTCCACCAAAAACTCACAACTGTTGGTTCTGAACAGTATTCACTCACATTTAGTCATTTTCTGTGCAATTTGACCTAAGATTACTGTTTGATATCTGCCGACGTCAAAAACTCAAAAGCTTCACCAAAAACTCACAACTGTTGGTTCTGAACAGTATTCACTCACATTTAGTCATTTTCTCTTGGTATTCACTCACATTTAATCATTTTCTGTGCAATTTGACCTAAGATTACTGTTTGATATCTGCCGACGTCAAAAACTCAAAAGCTTCACCAAAAACGCACAACTGTTGGTTCTGAACAGTATTCACTCACATTTAGTCATTTTCTGTGCAATTTGACCTAAGATTACTGTTTGATATCTGCCGACGTCAAAAACTCAAAAGCTTCACCAAAAACGCACAACTGTTGGTTCTGAACAGTATTCACTCATCTGAGTCATTTTCTGTGCAATTTGACCTAAGATTACTGTTTGATATCTGCCGACGTCAAAAACTCAAAAGCTTCACCAAAAACGCACAACTGTTGGTTCTGAACAGTATTCACTCACATTTAGTCATTTTCTGTGCAATTTGACCTAAGATTACTGTTTGATATCTGCCGACGTCAAAAACTCAAAAGCTTCACCAAAAACGCACAACTGTTGGTTCTGAACAGTATTCACTCACATTTAGTCATTTTCTGTGCAATTTGACCTAAGATTACTGTTTGATATCTGCCGACGTCAAAAACTCAAAAGCTTCACCAAAAACGCACAACTGTTGGTTCTGAACAGTATTCACTCACATTTAATCATTTTCTGTGCAATTTGACCTAAGATTACTGTTTGATATCTGCCGACGTCAAAAACTCAAAAGCTTCACCAAAGCTTTTCACCAAACGCACAACTGTTGGTTCTGAACAGTATTCACTCACATTTAGTCATTTTCTGTGCAATTTGACCTAAGATTACTGTTTGATATCTGCCGACGTCAAAAACTCAAAAGCTTCACCAAAAACGCACAACTGTTGGTTCTGAACAGTATTCACTCACATTTAGTCATTTTCTCTTGGTATTCACTCACATTTAATCATTTTCTGTGCAATTTGACCTAAGATTACTGTTTGGTATCTGCCGACGTCAAAAACTCAAAAGCTCCACCAAAAACTCACAACTGTTGGTTCTGAACAGTATTCACTCACATTTAGTCATTTTCTGTGCAATTTGACCTAAGATTACTGTTTGATATCTGCCGACGTCAAAAACTCAAAAGCTTCACCAAAAACGCACAACTGTTGGTTCTGAACAGTATTCACTCATCTGAGTCATTTTCTGTGCAATTTGACCTAAGATTACTGTTTGATATCTGCCAACGTCAAAAACTCAAAAGCTTCACCAAAAACGCACAACTGTTGGTTCTGAACAGTATTCACTCACATTTAGTCATTTTCTGTGCAATTTGACCTAAGATTACTGTTTGATATCTGCCGACGTCAAAAACTCAAAAGCTTCACCAAAAACGCACAACTGTTGGTTCTGAACAGTATTCACTCACATTTAGTCATTTTCTGTGCAATTTGACCTAAGATTACTGTTTGATATCTGCCGACGTCAAAAACTCAAAAGCTTCACCAAAAACGCACAACTGTTGGTTCTGAACAGTATTCACTCACATTTAGTCATTTTCTGTTGGTATTCACTCACATTTAGTCATTTTCTGTGCAATTTGACCTAAGATTACTGTTTGATATCTGCCGACGTCAAAAACTCAAAAGCTTCACCAAAAGCGCACAACTGTTGGTTCTGAACAGTATTCACTCACATTTAGTCATTTTCTGTTGGTATTCACTCACATTTAGTCATTTTCTGTGCAATTTGACCTAATATTACTGTTTGATATCTGCCGACGTCAAAAACTCAAAAGCTCCACCAAAAACTCACAACTGTTGGTTCTGAACAGTATTCACTCACATTTAGTCATTTTCTGTGCAATTTGACCTAAGATTACTGTTTGATATCTGCCGACGTCAAAAACTCAAAAGCTTCACCAAAAACGCACAACTGTTGGTTCTGAACAGTATTCACTCACATTTAGTCATTTTCTCTTGGTATTCACTCACATTTAATCATTTTCTGTGCAATTTGACCTAAGATTACTGTTTGATATCTGCCGACGTCAAAAACTCAAAAGCTCCACCAAAACTCACAACTGTTGGTTCTGAACAGTATTCACTCACATTTAGTCATTTTCTGTGCAATTTGACCTAAGATTACTGTTTGATATCTGCCGACGTCAAAAACTCAAAAGCTTCACCAAAAACGCACAACTGTTGGTTCTGAACAGTATTCACTCATCTGAGTCATTTTCTGTGCAATTTGACCTAAGATTACTGTTTGATATCTGCCAACGTCAAAAACTCAAAAGCTTCACCAAAAACGCACAACTGTTGGTTCTGAACAGTATTCACTCACATTTAGTCATTTTCTGTGCAATTTGACCTAAGATTACTGTTTGATATCTGCCGACGTCAAAAACTCAAAAGCTTCACCAAAAACGCACAAGTGTTGATTCTGAACAGTATTCACTCACATTTAGTCATTTTCTGTGCAATTTGACCTAAGATTACTGTTTGATATCTGCCGACGTCAAAAACTCAAAAGCTTCACCAAAAACGCACAACTGTTGGTTCTGAACAGTATTCACTCACATTTAGTCATTTTCTGTGCAATTTGACCTAAGATTACTGTTTGATATCTGCCGACGTCAAAAACTCAAAAGCTTCACCAAAAACGCACAACTGTTGGTTCTGAACAGTATTCACTCACATTTAGTCATTTTCTGTGCAATTTGACCTAAGATTACTGTTTGATATCTGCCGACGTCAAAAACTCAAAAGCTTCACCAAAAACGCACAACTGTTGGTTCTGAACAGTATTCACTCATCTGAGTCATTTTCTGTGCAATTTGACCTAAGATTACTGTTTGATATCTGCCGACGTCAAAAACTCAAAAGCTTCACCAAAAACGCACAACTGTTGGTTCTGAACAGTATTCACTCACATTTAGTCATTTTCTGTGCAATTTGACCTAAGATTACTGTTTGATATCTGCCGACGTCAAAAACTCAAAAGCTTCACCAAAAACGCACAACTGTTGGTTCTGAACAGTATTCACTCACATTTAGTCATTTTCTGTGCAATTTGACCTAAGATTACTGTTTGATATCTGCCGACGTCAAAAACTCAAAAGCTTCACCAAAGCTTTTCACCAAACGCACAAGTGTTGATTCTGAACAGTATTCACTCACATTTAGTCATTTTCTGTGCAATTTGACCTAAGATTACTGTTTGATATCTGCCGACGTCAAAAACTCAAAAGCTTCACCAAAAACGCACAACTGTTGGTTCTGAACAGTATTCACTCACATTTAGTCATTTTCTGTGCAATTTGACCTAAGATTACTGTTTGATATCTGCCGACGTCAAAAACTCAAAAGCTTCACCAAAAACGCACAACTGTTGGTTCTGAACAGTATTCACTCACATTTAGTCATTTTCTGTGCAATTTGACCTAAGATTACTGTTTGATATCTGCCGACGTCAAAAACTCAAAAGCTTCACCAAAGCTTTTCACCAAACGCACAAGTGTTGATTCTGAACAGTATTCACTCACATTTAGTCATTTTCTGTGCAATTTGACCTAAGATTACTGTTTGATATCTGCCGACGTCAAAAACTCAAAAGCTTCACCAAAAACGCACAACTGTTGGTTCTGAACAGTATTCACTCACATTTAGTCATTTTCTGTGCAATTTGACCTAAGATTACTGTTTGATATCTGCCGACGTCAAAAACTCAAAAGCTTCACCAAAAACGCACAACTGTTGGTTCTGAACAGTATTCACTCACATTTAGTCATTTTCTGTGCAATTTGACCTAAGATTACTGTTTGATATCTGCCGACGTCAAAAACTCAAAAGCTCCACCAAAAACTCACAACTGTTGGTTCTGAACAGTATTCACTCACATTTAGTCATTTTCTGTGCAATTTGACCTAAGATTACTGTTTGATATCTGCCGACGTCAAAAACTCAAAAGCTTCACCAAAAACGCACAACTGTTGGTTCTGAACAGTATTCACTCACATTTAGTCATTTTCTGTGCAATTTGACCTAAGATTACTGTTTGATATCTGCCGACGTCAAAAACTCAAAAGCTTCACCAAAAACGCACAACTGTTGGTTCTGAACAGTATTCACTCATCTGAGTCATTTTCTGTTGGTATTCACTCACATTTAGTCATTTTCTGTGCAATTTGACCTAAGATTACTGTTTGATATCTGCCGACGTCAAAAACTCAAAAGCTTCACCAAAAACGCACAACTTTTGATTGTGAACAGTATTCACTCACATTTAGTCATTTTCTGTGCAATTTGACCTAAGATTACTGTTTGATATCTGCCGACGTCAAAAACTCAAAAGCTTCACCAAAAACGCACAACTGTTGGTTCTGAACAGTATTCACTCACATTTAGTCATTTTCTGTGCAATTTGACCTAAGATTACTGTTTGATATCTGCCGACGTCAAAAACTCAAAAGCTTCACCAAAAACGCACAACTGTTGGTTCTGAACAGTATTCACTCATCTGAGTCATTTTCTGTGCAATTTGACCTAAGATTACTGTTTGATATCTGCCGACGTCAAAAACTCAAAAGCTTCACCAAAAACGCACAACTGTTGGTTCTGAACAGTATTCACTCACATTTAATCATTTTCTGTGCAATTTGACCTAAGATTACTGTTTGATATCTGCCGACGTCAAAAACTCAAAAGCTTCACCAAGGCTTTTCACCAAACGCACAAGTGTTGATTCTGAACAGTATTCACTCACATTTAGTCATTTTCTGTGCAATTTGACCTAAGATTACTGTTTGATATCTGCCGACGTCAAAAACTCAAAAGCTTCACCAAAAACGCACAACTGTTGGTTCTGAACAGTATTCACTCACATTTAGTCATTTTCTGTGCAATTTGACCTAAGATTACTGTTTGATATCTGCCGACGTCAAAAACTCAAAAGCTTCACCAAAAACGCACAACTGTTGGTTCTGAACAGTATTCACTCACATTTAGTCATTTTCTGTGCAATTTGACCTAAGATTACTGTTTGATATCTGCCGACGTCAAAAACTCAAAAGCTTCACCAAAGCTTTTCACCAAACGCACAAGTGTTGATTCTGAACAGTATTCACTCACATTTAGTCATTTTCTGTGCAATTTGACCTAAGATTACTGTTTGATATCTGCCGACGTCAAAAACTCAAAAGCTTCACCAAAAACGCACAACTGTTGGTTCTGAACAGTATTCACTCACATTTAGTCATTTTCTGTGCAATTTGACCTAAGATTACTGTTTGATATCTGCCGACGTCAAAAACTCAAAAGCTTCACCAAAAACGCACAACTGTTGGTTCTGAACAGTATTCACTCACATTTAGTCATTTTCTGTGCAATTTGACCTAAGATTACTGTTTGATATCTGCCGACGTCAAAAACTCAAAAGCTCCACCAAAAACTCACAACTGTTGGTTCTGAACAGTATTCACTCACATTTAGTCATTTTCTGTGCAATTTGACCTAAGATTACTGTTTGATATCTGCCGACGTCAAAAACTCAAAAGCTTCACCAAAAACGCACAACTGTTGGTTCTGAACAGTATTCACTCACATTTAGTCATTTTCTGTGCAATTTGACCTAAGATTACTGTTTGATATCTGCCGACGTCAAAAACTCAAAAGCTTCACCAAAAACGCACAACTGTTGGTTCTGAACAGTATTCACTCATCTGAGTCATTTTCTGTTGGTATTCACTCACATTTAGTCATTTTCTGTGCAATTTGACCTAAGATTACTGTTTGATATCTGCCGACGTCAAAAACTCAAAAGCTTCACCAAAAACGCACAACTTTTGATTGTGAACAGTATTCACTCACATTTAGTCATTTTCTGTGCAATTTGACCTAAGATTACTGTTTGATATCTGCCGACGTCAAAAACTCAAAAGCTTCACCAAAAACGCACAACTGTTGGTTCTGAACAGTATTCACTCACATTTAGTCATTTTCTGTGCAATTTGACCTAAGATTACTGTTTGATATCTGCCGACGTCAAAAACTCAAAAGCTTCACCAAAAACGCACAACTGTTGGTTCTGAACAGTATTCACTCATCTGAGTCATTTTCTGTGCAATTTGACCTAAGATTACTGTTTGATATCTGCCGACGTCAAAAACTCAAAAGCTTCACCAAAAACGCACAACTGTTGGTTCTGAACAGTATTCACTCACATTTAATCATTTTCTGTGCAATTTGACCTAAGATTACTGTTTGATATCTGCCGACGTCAAAAACTCAAAAGCTTCACCAAGGCTTTTCACCAAACGCACAAGTGTTGATTCTGAACAGTATTCACTCACATTTAGTCATTTTCTGTGCAATTTGACCTAAGATTACTGTTTGATATCTGCCGACGTCAAAAACTCAAAAGCTTCACCAAAAACGCACAACTGTTGGTTCTGAACAGTATTCACTCACATTTAGTCATTTTCTGTGCAATTTGACCTAAGATTACTGTTTGATATCTGCCGACGTCAAAAACTCAAAAGCTTCACCAAAAACGCACAACTGTTGATTCTGAACAGTATTCACTCACATTTAGTCATTTTCTGTGCAATTTGACCTAAGATTACTGTTTGATCTCTGCCGACGTCAAAAACTCAAAAGCTTCACCAAAAACGCACAACTGTTGGTTCTGAACAGTATTCACTCACATTTAGTCATTTTCTGTGCAATTTGACCTAAGATTACTGTTTGATATCTGCCGACGTCAAAAACTCAAAAGCTTCACCAAAAACGCACAACTGTTGGTTCTGAACAGTATTCACTCACATTTAGTCATTTTCTGTGCAATTTGACCTAAGATTACTGTTTGATATCTGCCGACGTCAAAAACTCAAAAGCTTCACCAAAAACGCACAACTGTTGGTTCTGAACAGTATTCACTCACATTTAGTCATTTTCTGTTGGTATTCACTCACATTTAGTCATTTTCTGTGCAATTTGACCTAAGATTACTGTTTGATATCTGCCGACGTCAAAAACTCAAAAGCTTCACCAAAAGCGCACAACTGTTGGTTCTGAACAGTATTCACTCACATTTAGTCATTTTCTGTTGGTATTCACTCACATTTAGTCATTTTCTGTGCAATTTGACCTAATATTACTGTTTGATATCTGCCGACGTCAAAAACTCAAAAGCTCCACCAAAAACTCACAACTGTTGGTTCTGAACAGTATTCACTCACATTTAGTCATTTTCTGTGCAATTTGACCTAAGATTACTGTTTGATATCTGCCGACGTCAAAAACTCAAAAGCTTCACCAAAAACGCACAACTGTTGGTTCTGAACAGTATTCACTCACATTTAGTCATTTTCTCTTGGTATTCACTCACATTTAATCATTTTCTGTGCAATTTGACCTAAGATTACTGTTTGATATCTGCCGACGTCAAAAACTCAAAAGCTCCACCAAAAACTCACAACTGTTGGTTCTGAACAGTATTCACTCACATTTAGTCATTTTCTGTGCAATTTGACCTAAGATTACTGTTTGATATCTGCCGACGTCAAAAACTCAAAAGCTTCACCAAAAACGCACAACTGTTGGTTCTGAACAGTATTCACTCATCTGAGTCATTTTCTGTGCAATTTGACCTAAGATTACTGTTTGATATCTGCCAACGTCAAAAACTCAAAAGCTTCACCAAAAACGCACAACTGTTGGTTCTGAACAGTATTCACTCATCTGAGTCATTTTCTGTGCAATTTGACCTAAGATTACTGTTTGATATCTGCCGACGTCAAAAACTCAAAAGCTTCACCAAAAACGCACAAGTGTTGATTCTGAACAGTATTCACTCACATTTAGTCATTTTCTGTGCAATTTGACCTAAGATTACTGTTTGATATCTGCCGACGTCAAAAACTCAAAAGCTTCACCAAAAACGCACAACTGTTGGTTCTGAACAGTATTCACTCACATTTAGTCATTTTCTGTGCAATTTGACCTAAGATTACTGTTTGATATCTGCCGACGTCAAAAACTCAAAAGCTTCACCAAAAACGCACAACTGTTGGTTCTGAACAGTATTCACTCACATTTAGTCATTTTCTGTGCAATTTGACCTAAGATTACTGTTTGATATCTGCCGACGTCAAAAACTCAAAAGCTTCACCAAAAACGCACAACTGTTGGTTCTGAACAGTATTCACTCATCTGAGTCATTTTCTGTGCAATTTGACCTAAGATTACTGTTTGATATCTGCCGACGTCAAAAACTCAAAAGCTTCACCAAAAACGCACAACTGTTGGTTCTGAACAGTATTCACTCACATTTAGTCATTTTCTGTGCAATTTGACCTAAGATTACTGTTTGATATCTGCCGACGTCAAAAACTCAAAAGCTTCACCAAAAACGCACAACTGTTGGTTCTGAACAGTATTCACTCATCTGAGTCATTTTCTGTGCAATTTGACCTAAGATTACTGTTTGATATCTGCCGACGTCAAAAACTCAAAAGCTTCACCAAAAACGCACAACTGTTGGTTCTGAACAGTATTCACTCACATTTAGTCATTTTCTGTGCAATTTGACCTAAGATTACTGTTTGATATCTGCCGACGTCAAAAACTCAAAAGCTTCACCAAAAACGCACAACTGTTGGTTCTGAACAGTATTCACTCACATTTAGTCATTTTCTGTGCAATTTGACCTAAGATTACTGTTTGATATCTGCCGACGTCAAAAACTCAAAAGCTTCACCAAAGCTTTTCACCAAACGCACAAGTGTTGATTCTGAACAGTATTCACTCACATTTAGTCATTTTCTGTGCAATTTGACCTAAGATTACTGTTTGATATCTGCCGACGTCAAAAACTCAAAAGCTTCACCAAAAACGCACAACTGTTGGTTCTGAACAGTATTCACTCACATTTAGTCATTTTCTGTGCAATTTGACCTAAGATTACTGTTTGATATCTGCCGACGTCAAAAACTCAAAAGCTTCACCAAAAACGCACAACTGTTGGTTCTGAACAGTATTCACTCACATTTAGTCATTTTCTGTGCAATTTGACCTAAGATTACTGTTTGATATCTGCCGACGTCAAAAACTCAAAAGCTTCACCAAAAACGCACAAGTGTTGATTCTGAACAGTATTCACTCACATTTAGTCATTTTCTGTGCAATTTGACCTAAGATTACTGTTTGATATCGCCGACGTCAAAAACTCAAAAGCTTCACCAAAAACGCACAACTGTTGGTTCTGAACAGTATTCACTCATCTGAGTCATTTTCTGTGCAATTTGACCTAAGATTACTGTTTGATATCTGCCGACGTCAAAAACTCAAAAGCTTCACCAAAAACGCACAACTGTTGGTTCTGAACAGTATTCACTCATCTGAGTCATTTTCTGTTGGTATTCACTCACATTTAGTCATTTTCTGTGCAATTTGACCTAAGATTACTGTTTGATATCTGCCGACGTCAAAAACTCAAAAGCTTCACCAAAAACGCACAACTTTTGATTGTGAACAGTATTCACTCACATTTAGTCATTTTCTGTGCAATTTGACCTAAGATTACTGTTTGATATCTGCCGACGTCAAAAACTCAAAAGCTTCACCAAAAACGCACAACTGTTGGTTCTGAACAGTATTCACTCACATTTAGTCATTTTCTGTGCAATTTGACCTAATATTACTGTTTGATATCTGCCGACGTCAAAAACTCAAAAGCTTCACCAAAAACGCACAACTGTTGGTTCTGAACAGTATTCACTCACATTTAGTCATTTTCTGTGCAATTTGACCTAAGATTACTGTTTGATATCTGCCGACGTCAAAAACTCAAAAGCTTCACCAAAAACGCACAAGTGTTGATTCTGAACAGTATTCACTCACATTTAGTCATTTTCTGTGCAATTTGACCTAAGATTACTGTTTGATATCGCCGACGTCAAAAACTCAAAAGCTTCACCAAAAACGCACAACTGTTGGTTCTGAACAGTATTCACTCATCTGAGTCATTTTCTGTGCAATTTGACCTAAGATTACTGTTTGATATCTGCCGACGTCAAAAACTCAAAAGCTTCACCAAAAACGCACAACTGTTGGTTCTGAACAGTATTCACTCACATTTAGTCATTTTCTCTTGGTATTCACTCACATTTAATCATTTTCTGTGCAATTTGACCTAAGATTACTGTTTGATATCTGCCGACGTCAAAAACTCAAAAGCTTCACCAAAAACGCACAACTGTTGGTTCTGAACAGTATTCACTCACATTTAGTCATTTTCTGTGCAATTTGACCTAAGATTACTGTTTGATATCTGCCGACGTCAAAAACTCAAAAGCTTCACCAAAAACGCACAAGTGTTGATTCTGAACAGTATTCACTCACATTTAGTCATTTTCTGTGCAATTTGACCTAAGATTACTGTTTGATATCTGCCGACGTCAAAAACTCAAAAGCTTCACCAAAAACGCACAACTGTTGGTTCTGAACAGTATTCACTCATCTGAGTCATTTTCTGTGCAATTTGACCTAAGATTACTGTTTGATATCTGCCGACGTCAAAAACTCAAAAGCTTCACCAAAAACGCACAACTGTTGGTTCTGAACAGTATTCACTCACATTTAGTCATTTTCTGTGCAATTTGACCTAAGATTACTGTTTGATATCTGCCGACGTCAAAAACTCAAAAGCTTCACCAAAAACGCACAACTGTTGATTCTGAACAGTATTCACTCACATTTAGTCATTTTCTGTGCAATTTGACCTAAGATTACTGTTTGATATCTGCCGACGTCAAAAACTCAAAAGCTTCACCAAAAACGCACAACTGTTGGTTCTGAACAGTATTCACTCACATTTAGTCATTTTCTGTGCAATTTGACCTAAGATTACTGTTTGATATCTGCCGACGTCAAAAACTCAAAAGCTTCACCAAAAACGCACAACTGTTGGTTCTGAACAGTATTCACTCACATTTAGTCATTTTCTGTTGGTATTCACTCACATTTAGTCATTTTCTGTGCAATTTGACCTAAGATTACTGTTTGATATCTGCCGACGTCAAAAACTCAAAAGCTTCACCAAAAGCGCACAACTGTTGGTTCTGAACAGTATTCACTCACATTTAGTCATTTTCTGTTGGTATTCACTCACATTTAGTCATTTTCTGTGCAATTTGACCTAATATTACTGTTTGATATCTGCCGACGTCAAAAACTCAAAAGCTTCACCAAAAACGCACAACTGTTGGTTCTGAACAGTATTCACTCACATTTAGTCATTTTCTGTGCAATTTGACCTAAGATTACTGTTTGATATCTGCCGACGTCAAAAACTCAAAAGCTCCACCAAAAACTCACAACTGTTGGTTCTGAACAGTATTCACTCACATTTAGTCATTTTCTGTGCAATTTGACCTAAGATTACTGTTTGATATCTGCCGACGTCAAAAACTCAAACGCTTCACCAAAAACGCACAACTGTTGGTTCTGAACAGTATTCACTCACATTTAGTCATTTTCTCTTGGTATTCACTCACATTTAATCATTTTCTGTGCAATTTGACCTAAGATTACTGTTTGATATCTGCCGACGTCAAAAACTCAAAAGCTCCACCAAAAACTCACAACTGTTGGTTCTGAACAGTATTCACTCACATTTAGTCATTTTCTGTGCAATTTGACCTAAGATTACTGTTTGATATCTGCCGACGTCAAAAACTCAAAAGCTTCACCAAAAACGCACAACTGTTGGTTCTGAACAGTATTCACTCATCTGAGTCATTTTCTGTGCAATTTGACCTAAGATTACTGTTTGATATCTGCCGACGTCAAAAACTCAAAAGCTTCACCAAAAACGCACAACTGTTGGTTCTGAACAGTATTCACTCACATTTAGTCATTTTCTGTGCAATTTGACCTAAGATTACTGTTTGATATCTGCCGACGTCAAAAACTCAAAAGCTTCACCAAAAACGCACAACTGTTGGTTCTGAACAGTATTCACTCACATTTAGTCATTTTCTGTGCAATTTGACCTAAGATTACTGTTTGATATCTGCCGACGTCAAAAACTCAAAAGCTTCACCAAAAACGCACAACTGTTGGTTCTGAACAGTATTCACTCATCTGAGTCATTTTCTGTGCAATTTGACCTAAGATTACTGTTTGATATCTGCCGACGTCAAAAACTCAAAAGCTTCACCAAAAACGCACAACTGTTGGTTCTGAACAGTATTCACTCACATTTAGTCATTTTCTGTGCAATTTGACCTAAGATTACTGTTTGATATCTGCCGACGTCAAAAACTCAAAAGCTTCACCAAAAACGCACAACTGTTGGTTCTGAACAGTATTCACTCACATTTAGTCATTTTCTGTGCAATTTGACCTAAGATTACTGTTTGATATCTGCCGACGTCAAAAACTCAAAAGCTTCACCAAAAACGCACAACTGTTGGTTCTGAACAGTATTCACTCACATTTAGTCATTTTCTGTGCAATTTGACCTAAGATTACTGTTTGATATCTGCCGACGTCAAAAACTCAAAAGCTTCACCAAAAACGCACAACTGTTGGTTCTGAACAGTATTCACTCATCTGAGTCATTTTCTGTGCAATTTGACCTAAGATTACTGTTTGATATCTGCCGACGTCAAAAACTCAAAAGCTTCACCAGAAACGCACAACTGTTGGTTCTGAACAGTATTCACTCATCTGAGTCATTTTCTGTTGGTATTCACTCACATTTAGTCATTTTCTGTGCAATTTGACCTAAGATTACTGTTTGATATCTGCCGACGTCAAAAACTCAAAAGCTTCACCAAAAACGCACAACTTTTGATTGTGAACAGTATTCACTCACATTTAGTCATTTTCTGTGCAATTTGACCTAAGATTACTGTTTGATATCTGCCGACGTCAAAAACTCAAAAGCTTCACCAAAAACGCACAACTGTTGGTTCTGAACAGTATTCACTCACATTTAGTCATTTTCTGTGCAATTTGACCTAAGATTACTGTTTGATATCTGCCGACGTCAAAAACTCAAAAGCTTCACCAAAAACGCACAACTGTTGGTTCTGAACAGTATTCACTCACATTTAGTCATTTTCTGTGCAATTTGACCTAAGATTACTGTTTGATATCTGCCGACGTCAAAAACTCAAAAGCTTCACCAAAAACGCACAACTGTTGGTTCTGAACAGTATTCACTCACATTTAGTCATTTTCTGTGCAATTTGACCTAAGATTACTGTTTGATATCTGCCGACGTCAAAAACTCAAAAGCTTCACCAAAAACGCACAACTGTTGGTTCTGAACAGTATTCACTCATCTGAGTCATTTTCTGTGCAATTTGACCTAAGATTACTGTTTGATATCTGCCGACGTCAAAAACTCAAAAGCTTCACCAAAGCTTTTCACCAAACGCACAACTGTTGATTCTGAACAGTATTCACTCACATTTAGTCATTTTCTGTGCAATTTGACCTAAGATTACTGTTTGATATCTGCCGACGTCAAAAACTCAAAAGCTTCACCAAAAACGCACAAGTGTTGATTCTGAACAGTATTCACTCACATTTAGTCATTTTCTGTGCAATTTGACCTAAGATTACTGTTTGATATCGCCGACGTCAAAAACTCAAAAGCTTCACCAAAAACGCACAACTGTTGGTTCTGAACAGTATTCACTCATCTGAGTCATTTTCTGTGCAATTTGACCTAAGATTACTGTTTGATATCTGCCGACGTCAAAAACTCAAAAGCTTCACCAAAAACGCACAACTGTTGGTTCTGAACAGTATTCACTCACATTTAGTCATTTTCTCTTGGTATTCACTCACATTTAATCATTTTCTGTGCAATTTGACCTAAGATTACTGTTTGATATCTGCCGACGTCAAAAACTCAAAAGCTTCACCAAAAACGCACAACTGTTGGTTCTGAACAGTATTCACTCACATTTAGTCATTTTCTGTGCAATTTGACCTAAGATTACTGTTTGATATCTGCCGACGTCAAAAACTCAAAAGCTTCACCAAAAACGCACAAGTGTTGATTCTGAACAGTATTCACTCACATTTAGTCATTTTCTGTGCAATTTGACCTAAGATTACTGTTTGATATCTGCCGACGTCAAAAACTCAAAAGCTTCACCAAAAACGCACAACTGTTGGTTCTGAACAGTATTCACTCATCTGAGTCATTTTCTGTGCAATTTGACCTAAGATTACTGTTTGATATCTGCCGACGTCAAAAACTCAAAAGCTTCACCAAAAACGCACAACTGTTGGTTCTGAACAGTATTCACTCACATTTAGTCATTTTCTGTGCAATTTGACCTAAGATTACTGTTTGATATCTGCCGACGTCAAAAACTCAAAAGCTTCACCAAAAACGCACAACTGTTGATTCTGAACAGTATTCACTCACATTTAGTCATTTTCTGTGCAATTTGACCTAAGATTACTGTTTGATATCTGCCGACGTCAAAAACTCAAAAGCTTCACCAAAAACGCACAACTGTTGGTTCTGAACAGTATTCACTCACATTTAGTCATTTTCTGTGCAATTTGACCTAAGATTACTGTTTGATATCTGCCGACGTCAAAAACTCAAAAGCTTCACCAAAAACGCACAACTGTTGGTTCTGAACAGTATTCACTCACATTTAGTCATTTTCTGTTGGTATTCACTCACATTTAGTCATTTTCTGTGCAATTTGACCTAAGATTACTGTTTGATATCTGCCGACGTCAAAAACTCAAAAGCTTCACCAAAAGCGCACAACTGTTGGTTCTGAACAGTATTCACTCACATTTAGTCATTTTCTGTTGGTATTCACTCACATTTAGTCATTTTCTGTGCAATTTGACCTAATATTACTGTTTGATATCTGCCGACGTCAAAAACTCAAAAGCTTCACCAAAAACGCACAACTGTTGGTTCTGAACAGTATTCACTCACATTTAGTCATTTTCTGTGCAATTTGACCTAAGATTACTGTTTGATATCTGCCGACGTCAAAAACTCAAAAGCTCCACCAAAAACTCACAACTGTTGGTTCTGAACAGTATTCACTCACATTTAGTCATTTTCTGTGCAATTTGACCTAAGATTACTGTTTGATATCTGCCGACGTCAAAAACTCAAACGCTTCACCAAAAACGCACAACTGTTGGTTCTGAACAGTATTCACTCACATTTAGTCATTTTCTCTTGGTATTCACTCACATTTAATCATTTTCTGTGCAATTTGACCTAAGATTACTGTTTGATATCTGCCGACGTCAAAAACTCAAAAGCTCCACCAAAAACTCACAACTGTTGGTTCTGAACAGTATTCACTCACATTTAGTCATTTTCTGTGCAATTTGACCTAAGATTACTGTTTGATATCTGCCGACGTCAAAAACTCAAAAGCTTCACCAAAAACGCACAACTGTTGGTTCTGAACAGTATTCACTCATCTGAGTCATTTTCTGTGCAATTTGACCTAAGATTACTGTTTGATATCTGCCGACGTCAAAAACTCAAAAGCTTCACCAAAAACGCACAACTGTTGGTTCTGAACAGTATTCACTCACATTTAGTCATTTTCTGTGCAATTTGACCTAAGATTACTGTTTGATATCTGCCGACGTCAAAAACTCAAAAGCTTCACCAAAAACGCACAACTGTTGGTTCTGAACAGTATTCACTCACATTTAGTCATTTTCTGTGCAATTTGACCTAAGATTACTGTTTGATATCTGCCGACGTCAAAAACTCAAAAGCTTCACCAAAAACGCACAACTGTTGGTTCTGAACAGTATTCACTCATCTGAGTCATTTTCTGTGCAATTTGACCTAAGATTACTGTTTGATATCTGCCGACGTCAAAAACTCAAAAGCTTCACCAAAAACGCACAACTGTTGGTTCTGAACAGTATTCACTCACATTTAGTCATTTTCTGTGCAATTTGACCTAAGATTACTGTTTGATATCTGCCGACGTCAAAAACTCAAAAGCTTCACCAAAAACGCACAACTGTTGGTTCTGAACAGTATTCACTCACATTTAGTCATTTTCTGTGCAATTTGACCTAAGATTACTGTTTGATATCTGCCGACGTCAAAAACTCAAAAGCTTCACCAAAAACGCACAACTGTTGGTTCTGAACAGTATTCACTCACATTTAGTCATTTTCTGTGCAATTTGACCTAAGATTACTGTTTGATATCTGCCGACGTCAAAAACTCAAAAGCTTCACCAAAAACGCACAACTGTTGGTTCTGAACAGTATTCACTCATCTGAGTCATTTTCTGTGCAATTTGACCTAAGATTACTGTTTGATATCTGCCGACGTCAAAAACTCAAAAGCTTCACCAGAAACGCACAACTGTTGGTTCTGAACAGTATTCACTCATCTGAGTCATTTTCTGTTGGTATTCACTCACATTTAGTCATTTTCTGTGCAATTTGACCTAAGATTACTGTTTGATATCTGCCGACGTCAAAAACTCAAAAGCTTCACCAAAAACGCACAACTTTTGATTGTGAACAGTATTCACTCACATTTAGTCATTTTCTGTGCAATTTGACCTAAGATTACTGTTTGATATCTGCCGACGTCAAAAACTCAAAAGCTTCACCAAAAACGCACAACTGTTGGTTCTGAACAGTATTCACTCACATTTAGTCATTTTCTGTGCAATTTGACCTAAGATTACTGTTTGATATCTGCCGACGTCAAAAACTCAAAAGCTTCACCAAAAACGCACAACTGTTGGTTCTGAACAGTATTCACTCACATTTAGTCATTTTCTGTGCAATTTGACCTAAGATTACTGTTTGATATCTGCCGACGTCAAAAACTCAAAAGCTTCACCAAAAACGCACAACTGTTGGTTCTGAACAGTATTCACTCACATTTAGTCATTTTCTGTGCAATTTGACCTAAGATTACTGTTTGATATCTGCCGACGTCAAAAACTCAAAAGCTTCACCAAAAACGCACAACTGTTGGTTCTGAACAGTATTCACTCATCTGAGTCATTTTCTGTGCAATTTGACCTAAGATTACTGTTTGATATCTGCCGACGTCAAAAACTCAAAAGCTTCACCAAAGCTTTTCACCAAACGCACAACTGTTGATTCTGAACAGTATTCACTCACATTTAGTCATTTTCTGTGCAATTTGACCTAAGATTACTGTTTGATATCTACCGACGTCAAAAACTCAAAAGCTTCACCAAAAGCGCACAACTGTTGGTTCTGAACAGTATTCACTCACATTTAGTCATTTTCTGTTGGTATTCACTCACATTTAGTCATTTTCTGTGCAATTTGACCTAATATTACTGTTTGATATCTGCCGACGTCAAAAACTCAAAAGCTTCACCAAAAACGCACAACTGTTGGTTCTGAACAGTATTCACTCACATTTAGTCATTTTCTCTTGTTATTCACTCACATTTAATCATTTTCTGTGCAATTTGACCTAAGATTACTGTTTGATATCTGCCGACGTCAAAAACTCAAAAGCTTCACCAAAAACGCACAACTGTTGGTTCTGAACAGTATTTACTCACATTTAGTCATTTTCTGTGCAATTTGACCTAATATTACTGTTTGATATCTGCCGACGTCAAAAACTCAAAAGCTTCACCAAAAACGCACAACTGTTGGTTCTGAACAGTATTCACTCACATTTAGTCATTTTCTCTTGGTATTCACTCACATTTAATCATTTTCTGTGCAATTTTACCTAAGATTACTGTTTGATATCTGCCGACGTCAAAAACTCAAAAGCTTCACCAAAAACGCACAACTGTTGGTTCTGAACAGTATTTACTCACATTTAGTCATTTTCTGTGCAATTTGACCTAAGATTACTGTTTGATATCTGCCGACGTCAAAAACTCAAAAGCTTCACCAAAAACGCACAACTGTTGATTCTGAACAGTATTCACTCATCTGAGTCATTTTCTGTGCAATTTGACCTAAGATTACTGTTTGATATCTGCCGACGTCAAAAACTCAAAAGCTTCACCAAAAACGCACAACTGTTGGTTCTGAACAGTATTCACTCATCTGAGTCATTTTCTGTGCAATTTGACCTAAGATTACTGTTTGATATCTGCCGACGTCAAAAACTCAAAAGCTTCACCAGAAACGCACAACTGTTGGTTCTGAACAGTATTCACTCATCTGAGTCATTTTCTGTTGGTATTCACTCACATTTAGTCATTTTCTGTGCAATTTGACCTAAGATTACTGTTTGATATCTGCCGACGTCAAAAACTCAAAAGCTTCACCAGAAACGCACAACTGTTGGTTCTGAACAGTATTCACTCACATTTAGTCATTTTCTGTGCAATTTGACCTAAGATTACTGTTTGATATCTGCCGACGTCAAAAACTCAAACGTTTCACCAAAAACGCACAACTGTTGGTTCTGAACAGTATTCACTCACATTTAGTCATTTTCTGTGCAATTTGACCTAAGATTACTGTTTGATATCTGCCGACGTCAAAAACTCAAAAGCTTCACCAAAAACGCACAACTGTTGGTTCTGAACAGTATTCACTCACATTTAGTCATTTTCTGTGCAATTTGACCTAAGATTACTGTTTGATATCTGCCGACGTCAAAAACTCAAAAGCTTCACCAAAAACGCACAACTGTTGATTCTGAACAGTATTCACTCATCTGAGTCATTTTCTGTGCAATTTGACCTAAGATTACTGTTTGATATCTGCCGACGTCAAAAACTCAAAAGCTTCACCAAAAACGCACAACTGTTGGTTCTGAACAGTATTCACTCATCTGAGTCATTTTCTGTGCAATTTGACCTAAGATTACTGTTTGATATCTGCCGACGTCAAAAACTCAAAAGCTTCACCAGAAACGCACAACTGTTGGTTCTGAACAGTATTCACTCATCTGAGTCATTTTCTGTTGGTATTCACTCACATTTAGTCATTTTCTGTGCAATTTGACCTAAGATTACTGTTTGATATCTGCCGACGTCAAAAACTCAAAAGCTTCACCAAAAACGCACAACTGTTGGTTCTGAACAGTATTCACTCACATTTAGTCATTTTCTGTGCAATTTGACCTAAGATTACTGTTTGATATCTGCCGACGTCAAAAACTCAAAAGCTTCACCAAAAACGCACAACTGTTGGTTCTGAACAGTATTCACTCACATTTAGTCATTTTCTGTGCAATTTGACCTAAGATTACTGTTTGATATCTGCCGACGTCAAAAACTCAAAAGCTTCACCAAAAACGCACAACTGTTGGTTCTGAACAGTATTCACTCACATTTAGTCATTTTCTGTGCAATTTGACCTAAGATTACTGTTTGATATCTGCCGACGTCAAAAACTCAAAAGCTTCACCAAAAACGCACAACTGTTGGTTCTGAACAGTATTCACTCACATTTAGTCATTTTCTGTGCAATTTGACCTAAGATTACTGTTTGATATCTGCCGACGTCAAAAACTCAAAAGCTTCACCAAAAACGCACAACTGTTGGTTCTGAACAGTATTCACTCATCTGAGTCATTTTCTGTGCAATTTGACCTAAGATTACTGTTTGATATCTGCCGACGTCAAAAACTCAAAAGCTTCACCAAAAACGCACAAGTGTTGATTCTGAACAGTATTCACTCACATTTAGTCATTTTCTGTGCAATTTGACCTAAGATTACTGTTTGATATCTGCCGACGTCAAAAACTCAAAAGCTTCACCAAAAACGCACAACTGTTGGTTCTGAACAGTATTCACTCACATTTAGTCATTTTCTGTGCAATTTGACCTAAGATTACTGTTTGATATCTGCCGACGTCAAAAACTCAAAAGCTTCACCAAAAACGCACAACTGTTGGTTCTGAACAGTATTCACTCACATTTAGTCATTTTCTGTTGGTATTCACTCACATTTAGTCATTTTCTGTGCAATTTGACCTAAGATTACTGTTTGATATCTGCCGACGTCAAAAACTCAAAAGCTTCACCAAAGGGGCACAACTGTTGGTTCTGAAGAGTATTCACTCACATTTAGTCATTTTCTGTTGGTATTCACTCACATTTAGTCATTTTCTGTGCAATTTGACCTAATATTACTGTTTGATATCTGCCGACGTCAAAAACTCAAAAGCTTCACCAAAAACGCACAACTGTTGGTTCTGAACAGTATTCACTCACATTTAGTCATTTTCTGTGCAATTTGACCTAAGATTACTGTTTGATATCTGCCGACGTCAAAAACTCAAAAGCTTCACCAAAAACGCACAACTGTTGGTTCTGAACAGTATTCACTCATCTGAGTCATTTTCTGTTGGTATTCACTCACATTTAGTCATTTTCTGTGCAATTTGACCTAAGATTACTGTTTGATATCTGCCGACGTCAAAAACTCAAAAGCTTCACCAAAGCTTTTCACCAAACGCACAACTTTTGATTCTGAACAGTATTCACTCACATTTAGTCATTTTCTGTGCAATTTGACCTAAGATTACTGTTTGATATCTGCCGACGTCAAAAACTCAAAAGCTTCACCAAAAACGCACAACTGTTGGTTCTGAACAGTATTCACTCACATTTAGTCATTTTCTGTGCAATTTGACCTAAGATTACTGTTTGATATCTGCCGACGTCAAAAACTCAAAAGCTTCACCAAAAACGCACAACTGTTGGTTCTGAACAGTATTCACTCACATTTAGTCATTTTCTGTGCAATTTGACCTAAGATTACTGTTTGATATCTGCCGACGTCAAAAACTCAAAAGCTTCACCAAAAACGCACAAGTGTTGATTCTGAACAGTATTCACTCACATTTAGTCATTTTCTGTGCAATTTGACCTAAGATTACTGTTTGATATCGCCGACGTCAAAAACTCAAAAGCTTCACCAAAAACGCACAACTGTTGGTTCTGAACAGTATTCACTCATCTGAGTCATTTTCTGTGCAATTTGACCTAAGATTACTGTTTGATATCTGCCGACGTCAAAAACTCAAAAGCTTCACCAAAAACGCACAACTGTTGGTTCTGAACAGTATTCACTCACATTTAGTCATTTTCTCTTGGTATTCACTCACATTTAATCATTTTCTGTGCAATTTGACCTAAGATTACTGTTTGATATCTGCCGACGTCAAAAACTCAAAAGCTTCACCAAAAACGCACAACTGTTGGTTCTGAACAGTATTCACTCACATTTAGTCATTTTCTGTGCAATTTGACCTAAGATTACTGTTTGATATCTGCCGACGTCAAAAACTCAAAAGCTTCACCAAAAACGCACAAGTGTTGATTCTGAACAGTATTCACTCACATTTAGTCATTTTCTGTGCAATTTGACCTAAGATTACTGTTTGATATCTGCCGACGTCAAAAACTCAAAAGCTTCACCAAAAACGCACAACTGTTGGTTCTGAACAGTATTCACTCATCTGAGTCATTTTCTGTGCAATTTGACCTAAGATTACTGTTTGATATCTGCCGACGTCAAAAACTCAAAAGCTTCACCAAAAACGCACAACTGTTGGTTCTGAACAGTATTCACTCACATTTAGTCATTTTCTGTGCAATTTGACCTAAGATTACTGTTTGATATCTGCCGACGTCAAAAACTCAAAAGCTTCACCAAAAACGCACAACTGTTGGTTCTGAACAGTATTCACTCACATTTAGTCATTTTCTGTGCAATTTGACCTAAGATTACTGTTTGATATCTGCCGACGTCAAAAACTCAAAAGCTTCACCAAAAACGCACAACTGTTGGTTCTGAACAGTATTCACTCACATTTAGTCATTTTCTGTGCAATTTGACCTAAGATTACTGTTTGATATCTGCCGACGTCAAAAACTCAAAAGCTTCACCAAAGCTTTTCACCAAACGCACAAGTGTTGATTCTGAACAGTATTCACTCACATTTAGTCATTTTCTGTGCAATTTGACCTAAGATTACTGTTTGATATCTGCCGACGTCAAAAACTCAAAAGCTTCACCAAAAACGCACAACTGTTGGTTCTGAACAGTATTCACTCACATTTAGTCATTTTCTGTGCAATTTGACCTAAGATTACTGTTTGATATCTGCCGACGTCAAAAACTCAAAAGCTTCACCAAAAACGCACAACTGTTGATTCTGAACAGTATTCACTCACATTTAGTCATTTTCTGTGCAATTTGACCTAAGATTACTGTTTGATATCTGCCGACGTCAAAAACTCAAAAGCTTCACCAAAAACGCACAACTGTTGGTTCTGAACAGTATTCACTCACATTTAGTCATTTTCTGTGCAATTTGACCTAAGATTACTGTTTGATATCTGCCGACGTCAAAAACTCAAAAGCTTCACCAAAAACGCACAACTGTTGGTTCTGAACAGTATTCACTCACATTTAGTCATTTTCTGTGCAATTTGACCTAAGATTACTGTTTGATATCTGCCGACGTCAAAAACTCAAAAGCTTCACCAAAAACGCACAACTGTTGGTTCTGAACAGTATTCACTCACATTTAGTCATTTTCTGTTGGTATTCACTCACATTTAGTCATTTTCTGTGCAATTTGACCTAAGATTACTGTTTGATATCTGCCGACGTCAAAAACTCAAAAGCTTCACCAAAAGCGCACAACTGTTGGTTCTGAACAGTATTCACTCACATTTAGTCATTTTCTGTTGGTATTCACTCACATTTAGTCATTTTCTGTGCAATTTGACCTAATATTACTGTTTGATATCTGCCGACGTCAAAAACTCAAAAGCTTCACCAAAAACGCACAACTGTTGGTTCTGAACAGTATTCACTCACATTTAGTCATTTTCTGTGCAATTTGACCTAAGATTACTGTTTGATATCTGCCGACGTCAAAAACTCAAAAGCTCCACCAAAAACTCACAACTGTTGGTTCTGAACAGTATTCACTCACATTTAGTCATTTTCTGTGCAATTTGACCTAAGATTACTGTTTGATATCTGCCGACGTCAAAAACTCAAACGCTTCACCAAAAACTCACAACTGTTGGTTCTGAACAGTATTCACTCACATTTAGTCATTTTCTGTGCAATTTGACCTAAGATTACTGTTTGATATCTGCCGACGTCAAAAACTCAAAAGCTTCACCAAAAACGCACAACTGTTGGTTCTGAACAGTATTCACTCATCTGAGTCATTTTCTGTGCAATTTGACCTAAGATTACTGTTTGATATCTGCCGACGTCAAAAACTCAAAAGCTTCACCAAAAACGCACAACTGTTGGTTCTGAACAGTATTCACTCACATTTAGTCATTTTCTGTGCAATTTGACCTAAGATTACTGTTTGATATCTGCCGACGTCAAAAACTCAAAAGCTTCACCAAAAACGCACAACTGTTGGTTCTGAACAGTATTCACTCACATTTAGTCATTTTCTGTGCAATTTGACCTAAGATTACTGTTTGATATCTGCCGACGTCAAAAACTCAAAAGCTTCACCAAAAACGCACAACTGTTGGTTCTGAACAGTATTCACTCATCTGAGTCATTTTCTGTGCAATTTGACCTAAGATTACTGTTTGATATCTGCCGACGTCAAAAACTCAAAAGCTTCACCAAAAACGCACAACTGTTGGTTCTGAACAGTATTCACTCACATTTAGTCATTTTCTGTGCAATTTGACCTAAGATTACTGTTTGATATCTGCCGACGTCAAAAACTCAAAAGCTTCACCAAAAACGCACAACTGTTGGTTCTGAACAGTATTCACTCACATTTAGTCATTTTCTGTGCAATTTGACCTAAGATTACTGTTTGATATCTGCCGACGTCAAAAACTCAAAAGCTTCACCAAAAACGCACAACTGTTGGTTCTGAACAGTATTCACTCACATTTAGTCATTTTCTGTGCAATTTGACCTAAGATTACTGTTTGATATCTGCCGACGTCAAAAACTCAAAAGCTCCACCAAAAACGCACAACTGTTGGTTCTGAACAGTATTCACTCACATTTAGTCATTTTCTGTGCAATTTGACCTAAGATTACTGTTTGATATCTGCCGACGTCAAAAACTCAAAAGCTTCACCAAAAACGCACAACTGTTGGTTCTGAACAGTATTCACTCACATTTAGTCATTTTCTGTGCAATTTGACCTAAGATTACTGTTTGATATCTGCCGACGTCAAAAACTCAAAAGCTTCACCAAAAACGCACAACTTTTGATTGTGAACAGTATTCACTCACATTTAGTCATTTTCTGTGCAATTTGACCTAAGATTACTGTTTGATATCTGCCGACGTCAAAAACTCAAAAGCTTCACCAAAAACGCACAACTGTTGGTTCTGAACAGTATTCACTCACATTTAGTCATTTTCTGTGCAATTTGACCTAAGATTACTGTTTGATATCTGCCGACGTCAAAAACTCAAAAGCTTCACCAAAAACGCACAACTGTTGATTCTGAACAGTATTCACTCACATTTAGTCATTTTCTGTGCAATTTGACCTAAGATTACTGTTTGATATCGCCGACGTCAAAAACTCAAAAGCTTCACCAAAAACGCACAACTGTTGGTTCTGAACAGTATTCACTCATCTGAGTCATTTTCTGTGCAATTTGACCTAAGATTACTGTTTGATATCTGCCGACGTCAAAAACTGAAAAGCTTCACCAAAAACGCACAACTGTTGGTTCTGAACAGTATTCACTCACATTTAGTCATTTTCTGTGCAATTTGACCTAAGATTACTGTTTGATATCTGCCGACGTCAAAAACTCAAAAGCTTCACCAAAAACGCACAACTGTTGGTTCTGAACAGTATTCACTCACATTTAGTCATTTTCTGTGCAATTTGACCTAAGATTACTGTTTGATATCTGCCGACGTCAAAAACTCAAAAGCTTCACCAAAAACGCACAACTGTTGGTTCTGAACAGTATTCACTCACATTTAGTCATTTTCTGTGCAATTTGACCTAAGATTACTGTTTGATATCTGCCGACGTCAAAAACTCAAAAGCTTCACCAAAAACGCACAACTGTTGGTTCTGAACAGTATTCACTCACATTTAGTCATTTTCTGTGCAATTTGACCTAAGATTACTGTTTGATATCTGCCGACGTCAAAAACTCAAAAGCTTCACCAAAGCTTTTCACCAAACGCACAAGTGTTGATTCTGAACAGTATTCACTCACATTTAGTCATTTTCTGTGCAATTTGACCTAAGATTACTGTTTGATATCTGCCGACGTCAAAAACTCAAAAGCTTCACCAAAAACGCACAACTGTTGGTTCTGAACAGTATTCACTCACATTTAGTCATTTTCTGTGCAATTTGACCTAAGATTACTGTTTGATATCTGCCGACGTCAAAAACTCAAAAGCTTCACCAAAAACGCACAAGTGTTGATTCTGAACAGTATTCACTCACATTTAGTCATTTTCTGTGCAATTTGACCTAAGATTACTGTTTGATATCTGCCGACGTCAAAAACTCAAAAGCTTCACCAAAAACGCACAACTGTTGGTTCTGAACAGTATTCACTCATCTGAGTCATTTTCTGTGCAATTTGACCTAAGATTACTGTTTGATATCTGCCAACGTCAAAAACTCAAAAGCTTCACCAAAAACGCACAACTGTTGGTTCTGAACAGTATTCACTCACATTTAGTCATTTTCTGTGCAATTTGACCTAAGATTACTGTTTGATATCTGCCGACGTCAAAAACTCAAAAGCTTCACCAAAAACGCACAACTGTTGGTTCTGAACAGTATTCACTCATCTGAGTCATTTTCTGTGCAATTTGACCTAAGATTACTGTTTGATATCTGCCGACGTCAAAAACTCAAAAGCTTCACCAAAAACGCACAACTGTTGGTTCTGAACAGTATTCACTCACATTTAGTCATTTTCTGTGCAATTTGACCTAAGATTACTGTTTGATATCTGCCGACGTCAAAAACTCAAAAGCTTCACCAAAGCTTTTCACCAAACGCACAAGTGTTGATTCTGAACAGTATTCACTCACATTTAGTCATTTTCTGTGCAATTTGACCTAAGATTACTGTTTGATATCTGCCGACGTCAAAAACTCAAAAGCTTCACCAAAAACGCACAAGTGTTGATTCTGAACAGTATTCACTCACATTTAGTCATTTTCTGTGCAATTTGACCTAAGATTACTGTTTGATATCTGCCGACGTCAAAAACTCAAAAGCTTCACCAAAAACGCACAACTGTTGGTTCTGAACAGTATTCACTCATCTGAGTCATTTTCTGTGCAATTTGACCTAAGATTACTGTTTGATATCTGCCGACGTCAAAAACTCAAAAGCTTCACCAAAAACGCACAACTGTTGGTTCTGAACAGTATTCACTCACATTTAGTCATTTTCTGTGCAATTTGACCTAAGATTACTGTTTGATATCTGCCGACGTCAAAAACTCAAAAGCTTCACCAAAAACGCACAACTGTTGGTTCTGAACAGTATTCACTCACATTTAGTCATTTTCTGTGCAATTTGACCTAAGATTACTGTTTGATATCTGCCGACGTCAAAAACTCAAAAGCTTCACCAAAAACGCACAACTGTTGGTTCTGAACAGTATTCACTCACATTTAGTCATTTTCTGTGCAATTTGACCTAAGATTACTGTTTGATATCTGCCGACGTCAAAAACTCAAAAGCTTCACCAAAAACGCACAACTGTTGGTTCTGAACAGTATTCACTCACATTTAGTCATTTTCTGTGCAATTTGACCTAAGATTACTGTTTGATATCTGCCGACGTCAAAAACTCAAAAGCTTCACCAAAAACGCACAACTGTTGGTTCTGAACAGTATTCACTCACATTTAGTCATTTTCTGTGCAATTTGACCTAAGATTACTGTTTGATATCTGCCGACGTCAAAAACTCAAAAGCTTCACCAAAAACGCACAACTGTTGGTTCTGAACAGTATTCACTCATCTGAGTCATTTTCTGTGCAATTTGACCTAAGATTACTGTTTGATATCTGCCGACGTCAAAAACTCAAAAGCTTCACCAAAGCTTTTCACCAAACGCACAACTGTTGATTCTGAACAGTATTCACTCACATTTAGTCATTTTCTGTGCAATTTGACCTAAGATTACTGTTTGATATCTACCGACGTCAAAAACTCAAAAGCTTCACCAAAAGCGCACAACTGTTGGTTCTGAACAGTATTCACTCACATTTAGTCATTTTCTGTTGGTATTCACTCACATTTAGTCATTTTCTGTGCAATTTGACCTAATATTACTGTTTGATATCTGCCGACGTCAAAAACTCAAAAGCTTCACCAAAAACGCACAACTGTTGGTTCTGAACAGTATTCACTCACATTTAGTCATTTTCTCTTGGTATTCACTCACATTTAATCATTTTCTGTGCAATTTGACCTAAGATTACTGTTTGATATCTGCCGACGTCAAAAACTCAAAAGCTTCACCAAAAACGCACAACTGTTGGTTCTGAACAGTATTTACTCACATTTAGTCATTTTCTGTGCAATTTGACCTAATATTACTGTTTGATATCTGCCGACGTCAAAAACTCAAAAGCTTCACCAAAAACGCACAACTGTTGGTTCTGAACAGTATTCACTCACATTTAGTCATTTTCTCTTGGTATTCACTCACATTTAATCATTTTCTGTGCAATTTGACCTAAGATTACTGTTTGATATCTGCCGACGTCAAAAACTCAAAAGCTTCACCAAAAACGCACAACTGTTGGTTCTGAACAGTATTTACTCACATTTAGTCATTTTCTGTGCAATTTGACCTAAGATTACTGTTTGATATCTGCCGACGTCAAAAACTCAAAAGCTTCACCAAAAACGCACAACTGTTGATTCTGAACAGTATTCACTCATCTGAGTCATTTTCTGTGCAATTTGACCTAAGATTACTGTTTGATATCTGCCGACGTCAAAAACTCAAAAGCTTCACCAAAAACGCACAACTGTTGGTTCTGAACAGTATTCACTCATCTGAGTCATTTTCTGTGCAATTTGACCTAAGATTACTGTTTGATATCTGCCGACGTCAAAAACTCAAAAGCTTCACCAGAAACGCACAACTGTTGGTTCTGAACAGTATTCACTCATCTGAGTCATTTTCTGTTGGTATTCACTCACATTTAGTCATTTTCTGTGCAATTTGACCTAAGATTACTGTTTGATATCTGCCGACGTCAAAAACTCAAAAGCTTCACCAGAAACGCACAACTGTTGGTTCTGAACAGTATTCACTCACATTTAGTCATTTTCTGTGCAATTTGACCTAAGATTACTGTTTGATATCTGCCGACGTCAAAAACTCAAAAGTTTCACCAAAAACGCACAACTGTTGGTTCTGAACAGTATTCACTCACATTTAGTCATTTTCTGTGCAATTTGACCTAAGATTACTGTTTGATATCTGCCGACGTCAAAAACTCAAAAGCTTCACCAAAAACGCACAACTGTTGGTTCTGAACAGTATTCACTCACATTTAGTCATTTTCTGTGCAATTTGACCTAAGATTACTGTTTGATATCTGCCGACGTCAAAAACTCAAAAGCTTCACCAAAAACGCACAACTGTTGATTCTGAACAGTATTCACTCATCTGAGTCATTTTCTGTGCAATTTGACCTAAGATTACTGTTTGATATCTGCCGACGTCAAAAACTCAAAAGCTTCACCAAAAACGCACAACTGTTGGTTCTGAACAGTATTCACTCATCTGAGTCATTTTCTGTGCAATTTGACCTAAGATTACTGTTTGATATCTGCCGACGTCAAAAACTCAAAAGCTTCACCAGAAACGCACAACTGTTGGTTCTGAACAGTATTCACTCATCTGAGTCATTTTCTGTTGGTATTCACTCACATTTAGTCATTTTCTGTGCAATTTGACCTAAGATTACTGTTTGATATCTGCCGACGTCAAAAACTCAAAAGCTTCACCAAAAACGCACAACTTTTGATTGTGAACAGTATTCACTCACATTTAGTCATTTTCTGTGCAATTTGACCTAAGATTACTGTTTGATATCTGCCGACGTCAAAAACTCAAAAGCTTCACCAAAAACGCACAACTGTTGGTTCTGAACAGTATTCACTCACATTTAGTCATTTTCTGTGCAATTTGACCTAAGATTACTGTTTGATATCTGCCGACGTCAAAAACTCAAAAGCTTCACCAAAAACGCACAACTGTTGGTTCTGAACAGTATTCACTCACATTTAGTCATTTTCTGTGCAATTTGACCTAAGATTACTGTTTGATATCTGCCGACGTCAAAAACTCAAAAGCTTCACCAAAGGGGCACAACTGTTGGTTCTGAACAGTATTCACTCACATTTAGTCATTTTCTGTTGGTATTCACTCACATTTAGTCATTTTCTGTGCAATTTGACCTAATATTACTGTTTGATATCTGCCGACGTCAAAAACTCAAAAGCTTCACCAAAAACGCACAACTGTTGGTTCTGAACAGTATTCACTCACATTTAGTCATTTTCTGTGCAATTTGACCTAAGATTACTGTTTGATATCTGCCGACGTCAAAAACTCAAAAGCTTCACCAAAAACGCACAACTGTTGGTTCTGAACAGTATTCACTCATCTGAGTCATTTTCTGTTGGTATTCACTCACATTTAGTCATTTTCTGTGCAATTTGACCTAAGATTACTGTTTGATATCTGCCGACGTCAAAAACTCAAAAGCTTCACCAAAGCTTTTCACCAAACGCACAACTTTTGATTCTGAACAGTATTCACTCACATTTAGTCATTTTCTGTGCAATTTGACCTAAGATTACTGTTTGATATCTGCCGACGTCAAAAACTCAAAAGCTTCACCAAAAACGCACAACTGTTGGTTCTGAACAGTATTCACTCATCTGAGTCACTTTCTGTGCAATTTGACCTAAGATTACTGTTTGATATCTGGCGACGTCAAAAACTCAAAAGCTTCACCAGAAACGCACAACTGTTGGTTCTAAACAGTATTCACTCACATTTAGTCATTTTCTGTGCAATTTGACCTAAGATTACTGTTTGATATCTGCCGACGTCAAAAACTCAAAAGCTTCACCAAAAACGCACAACTGTTGGTTCTGAACAGTATTCACTCACATTTAGTCATTTTCTGTTGGTATTCACTCACATTTAGTCATTTTCTGTGCAATTTGACCTAATATTACTGTTTGATATCTGCCGACGTCAAAAACTCAAAAGCTTCACCAAAAACGCACAACTGTTGGTTCTGAACAGTATTCACTCATCTGAGTCATTTTCTGTGCAATTTGACCTAAGATTACTGTTTGATATCTGCCGACGTCAAAAACTCAAAAGCTTCACCAAAAACGCACAACTGTTGGTTCTGAACAGTATTCACTCACATTTAGTCATTTTCTGTGCAATTTGACCTAAGATTACTGTTTGATATCTGCCGACGTCAAAAACTCAAAAGCTTCACCAAAAACGCACAAGTGTTGGTTCTGAACAGTATTCACTCACATTTAGTCATTTTCTCTTGGTATTCACTCACATTTAATCATTTTCTGTGCAATTTGACCTAAGATTACTGTTTGATATCTGCCGACGTCAAAAACTCAAAAGCTTCACCAAAAACGCACAACTGTTGGTTCTGAACAGTATTCACTCACATTTAGTCATTTTCTGTGCAATTTGACCTAAGATTACTGTTTGATATCTGCCGACGTCAAAAACTCAAAAGCTTCACCAAAAACGCACAAGTGTTGATTCTGAACAGTATTCACTCACATTTAGTCATTTTCTGTGCAATTTGACCTAAGATTACTGTTTGATATCTGCCGACGTCAAAAACTCAAAAGCTTCACCAAAAACGCACAACTGTTGGTTCTGAACAGTATTCACTCATCTGAGTCATTTTCTGTGCAATTTGACCTAAGATTACTGTTTGATATCTGCCGACGTCAAAAACTCAAAAGCTTCACCAAAAACGCACAACTGTTGGTTCTGAACAGTATTCACTCACATTTAGTCATTTTCTGTGCAATTTGACCTAAGATTACTGTTTGATATCTGCCGACGTCAAAAACTCAAAAGCTTCACCAAAAACGCACAACTGTTGGTTCTGAACAGTATTCACTCACATTTAGTCATTTTCTGTGCAATTTGACCTAAGATTACTGTTTGATATCTGCCGACGTCAAAAACTCAAAAGCTTCACCAAAGCTTTTCACCAAACGCACAAGTGTTGATTCTGAACAGTATTCACTCACATTTAGTCATTTTCTGTGCAATTTGACCTAAGATTACTGTTTGATATCTGCCGACGTCAAAAACTCAAAAGCTTCACCAAAAACGCACAACTGTTGGTTCTGAACAGTATTCACTCACATTTAGTCATTTTCTGTGCAATTTGACCTAAGATTACTGTTTGATATCTGCCGACGTCAAAAACTCAAAAGCTTCACCAAAAACGCACAACTGTTGGTTCTGAACAGTATTCACTCATCTGAGTCATTTTCTGTGCAATTTGACCTAAGATTACTGTTTGATATCTGCCGACGTCAAAAACTCAAAAGCTTCACCAAAAACGCACAACTGTTGGTTCTGAACAGTATTCACTCACATTTAGTCATTTTCTGTGCAATTTGACCTAAGATTACTGTTTGATATCTGCCGACGTCAAAAACTCAAAAGCTTCACCAAAAACGCACAACTGTTGGTTCTGAACAGTATTCACTCACATTTAGTCATTTTCTGTGCAATTTGACCTAAGATTACTGTTTGATATCTGCCGACGTCAAAAACTCAAAAGCTTCACCAAAAACGCACAACTGTTGGTTCTGAACAGTATTCACTCACATTTAGTCATTTTCTGTTGGTATTCACTCACATTTAGTCATTTTCTGTGCAATTTGACCTAAGATTACTGTTTGATATCTGCCGACGTCAAAAACTCAAAAGCTTCACCAAAAGCGCACAACTGTTGGTTCTGAACAGTATTCACTCACATTTAGTCATTTTCTGTTGGTATTCACTCACATTTAGTCATTTTCTGTGCAATTTGACCTAAGATTACTGTTTGATATCTGCCGACGTCAAAAACTCAAAAGCTTCACCAAAAACGCACAACTGTTGGTTCTGAACAGTATTCACTCACATTTAGTCATTTTCTGTGCAATTTGACCTAAGATTACTGTTTGATATCTGCCGACGTCAAAAACTCAAAAGCTTCACCAAAAACGCACAACTGTTGGTTCTGAACAGTATTCACTCACATTTAGTCATTTTCTGTGCAATTTGACCTAAGATTACTGTTTGATATCTGCCGACGTCAAAAACTCAAAAGCTTCACCAAAGCTTTTCACCAAACGCACAAGTGTTGATTCTGAACAGTATTCACTCACATTTAGTCATTTTCTGTGCAATTTGACCGAAGATTACTGTTTGATATCTGCCGACGTCAAAAACTCAAAAGCTTCACCAAAAACGCACAACTGTTGGTTCTGAACAGTATTCACTCATCTGAGTCATTTTCTGTGCAATTTGACCTAAGATTACTGTTTGATATCTGCCGACGTCAAAAACTCAAAAGCTTCACCAAAAACGCACAACTGTTGGTTCTGAACAGTATTCACTCACATTTAGTCATTTTCTGTGCAATTTGACCTAAGATTACTGTTTGATATCTGCCGACGTCAAAAACTCAAAAGCTTCACCAAAAACGCACAACTGTTGGTTCTGAACAGTATTCACTCATCTGAGTCATTTTCTGTGCAATTTGACCTAAGATTACTGTTTGATATCTGCCGACGTCAAAAACTCAAAAGCTTCACCAAAAACGCACAACTGTTGGTTCTGAACAGTATTCACTCACATTTAGTCATTTTCTGTGCAATTTGACCTAAGATTACTGTTTGATATCTGCCGACGTCAAAAACTCAAAAGCTTCACCAAAAACGCACAACTGTTGGTTCTGAACAGTATTCACTCACATTTAGTCATTTTCTGTGCAATTTGACCTAAGATTACTGTTTGATATCTGCCGACGTCAAAAACTCAAAAGCTTCACCAAAAACGCACAACTGTTGGTTCTGAACAGTATTCACTCACATTTAGTCATTTTCTGTGCAATTTGACCTAAGATTACTGTTTGATATCTGCCGACGTCAAAAACTCAAAAGCTTCACCAAAAACGCACAACTGTTGGTTCTGAACAGTATTCACTCACATTTAGTCATTTTCTGTGCAATTTGACCTAAGATTACTGTTTGATATCTGCCGACGTCAAAAACTCAAAAGCTTCACCAAAGCTTTTCACCAAACGCACAAGTGTTGATTCTGAACAGTATTCACTCACATTTAGTCATTTTCTGTGCAATTTGACCTAAGATTACTGTTTGATATCTGCCGACGTCAAAAACTCAAAAGCTTCACCAAAAACGCACAACTGTTGGTTCTGAACAGTATTCACTCACATTTAGTCATTTTCTGTGCAATTTGACCTAAGATTACTGTTTGATATCTGCCGACGTCAAAAACTCAAAAGCTTCACCAAAAACGCACAACTGTTGGTTCTGAACAGTATTCACTCACATTTAGTCATTTTCTGTGCAATTTGACCTAAGATTACTGTTTGATATCTGCCGACGTCAAAAACTCAAAAGCTTCACCAAAAACGCACAACTGTTGGTTCTGAACAGTATTCACTCACATTTAGTCATTTTCTCTTGGTATTCACTCACATTTAATCATTTTCTGTGCAATTTGACCTAAGATTACTGTTTGATATCTGCCGACGTCAAAAACCCAAAAGCTTCACCAAAAACGCACAACTGTTGGTTCTGAACAGTATTCACTCACATTTAGTCATTTTCTGTGCAATTTGACCTAAGATTACTGTTTGATATCTGCCGACGTCAAAAACTCAAAAGCTTCACCAAAAACGCACAACTGTTGATTCTGAACAGTATTCACTCATCTGAGTCATTTTCTGTGCAATTTGACCTAAGATTACTGTTTGATATCTGCCGACGTCAAAAACTCAAAAGCTTCACCAAAAACGCACAACTGTTGGTTCTGAACAGTATTCACTCACATTTAGTCATTTTCTGTGCAATTTGACCTAAGATTACTGTTTGATATCTGCCGACGTCAAAAACTCAAAAGCTTCACCAAAAACGCACAACTGTTGGTTCTGAACAGTATTCACTCACATTTAGTCATTTTCTGTTGGTATTCACTCACATTTAGTCATTTTCTGTGCAATTTGACCTAAGATTACTGTTTGATATCTGCCGACGTCAAAAACTCAAAAGCTTCACCAAAAACGCACAACTGTTGGTTCTGAACAGTATTCACTCACATTTAGTCATTTTCTGTGCAATTTGACCTAAGATTACTGTTTGATATCTGCCGACGTCAAAAACTCAAAAGCTTCACCAAAAACGCACAACTGTTGGTTCTGAACAGTATTCACTCATCTGAGTCATTTTCTGTGCAATTTGACCTAAGATTACTGTTTGATATCTGCCGACGTCAAAAACTCAAAAGCTTCACCAAAAACGCACAACTGTTGGTTCTGAACAGTATTCACTCACATTTAGTCATTTTCTGTGCAATTTGACCTAAGATTACTGTTTGATATCTGCCGACGTCAAAAACTCAAAAGCTTCACCAAAAACGCACAACTGTTGGTTCTGAACAGTATTCACTCACATTTAGTCATTTTCTGTGCAATTTGACCTAAGATTACTGTTTGATATCTGCCGACGTCAAAAACTCAAAAGCTTCACCAAAAACGCACAACTGTTGGTTCTGAACAGTATTCACTCACATTTAGTCATTTTCTGTTGGTATTCACTCACATTTAGTCATTTTCTGTGCAATTTGACCTAAGATTACTGTTTGATATCTGCCGACGTCAAAAACTCAAAAGCTTCACCAAAAGCGCACAACTGTTGGTTCTGAACAGTATTCACTCACATTTAGTCATTTTCTGTTGGTATTCACTCACATTTAGTCATTTTCTGTGCAATTTGACCTAAGATTACTGTTTGATATCTGCCGACGTCAAAAACTCAAAAGCTTCACCAAAAACGCACAACTGTTGGTTCTGAACAGTATTCACTCACATTTAGTCATTTTCTGTGCAATTTGACCTAAGATTACTGTTTGATATCTGCCGACGTCAAAAACTCAAAAGCTTCACCAAAAACGCACAACTGTTGGTTCTGAACAGTATTCACTCACATTTAGTCATTTTCTGTGCAATTTGACCTAAGATTACTGTTTGATATCTGCCGACGTCAAAAACTCAAAAGCTTCACCAAAGCTTTTCACCAAACGCACAAGTGTTGATTCTGAACAGTATTCACTCACATTTAGTCATTTTCTGTGCAATTTGACCGAAGATTACTGTTTGATATCTGCCGACGTCAAAAACTCAAAAGCTTCACCAAAAACGCACAACTGTTGGTTCTGAACAGTATTCACTCATCTGAGTCATTTTCTGTGCAATTTGACCTAAGATTACTGTTTGATATCTGCCGACGTCAAAAACTCAAAAGCTTCACCAAAAACGCACAACTGTTGGTTCTGAACAGTATTCACTCACATTTAGTCATTTTCTGTGCAATTTGACCTAAGATTACTGTTTGATATCTGCCGACGTCAAAAACTCAAAAGCTTCACCAAAAACGCACAACTGTTGGTTCTGAACAGTATTCACTCATCTGAGTCATTTTCTGTGCAATTTGACCTAAGATTACTGTTTGATATCTGCCGACGTCAAAAACTCAAAAGCTTCACCAAAAACGCACAACTGTTGGTTCTGAACAGTATTCACTCACATTTAGTCATTTTCTGTGCAATTTGACCTAAGATTACTGTTTGATATCTGCCGACGTCAAAAACTCAAAAGCTTCACCAAAAACGCACAACTGTTGGTTCTGAACAGTATTCACTCACATTTAGTCATTTTCTGTGCAATTTGACCTAAGATTACTGTTTGATATCTGCCGACGTCAAAAACTCAAAAGCTTCACCAAAAACGCACAACTGTTGGTTCTGAACAGTATTCACTCACATTTAGTCATTTTCTGTGCAATTTGACCTAAGATTACTGTTTGATATCTGCCGACGTCAAAAACTCAAAAGCTTCACCAAAAACGCACAACTGTTGGTTCTGAACAGTATTCACTCACATTTAGTCATTTTCTGTGCAATTTGACCTAAGATTACTGTTTGATATCTGCCGACGTCAAAAACTCAAAAGCTTCACCAAAGCTTTTCACCAAACGCACAAGTGTTGATTCTGAACAGTATTCACTCACATTTAGTCATTTTCTGTGCAATTTGACCTAAGATTACTGTTTGATATCTGCCGACGTCAAAAACTCAAAAGCTTCACCAAAAACGCACAACTGTTGGTTCTGAACAGTATTCACTCACATTTAGTCATTTTCTGTGCAATTTGACCTAAGATTACTGTTTGATATCTGCCGACGTCAAAAACTCAAAAGCTTCACCAAAAACGCACAACTGTTGGTTCTGAACAGTATTCACTCACATTTAGTCATTTTCTGTGCAATTTGACCTAAGATTACTGTTTGATATCTGCCGACGTCAAAAACTCAAAAGCTTCACCAAAAACGCACAACTGTTGGTTCTGAACAGTATTCACTCACATTTAGTCATTTTCTCTTGGTATTCACTCACATTTAATCATTTTCTGTGCAATTTGACCTAAGATTACTGTTTGATATCTGCCGACGTCAAAAACCCAAAAGCTTCACCAAAAACGCACAACTGTTGGTTCTGAACAGTATTCACTCACATTTAGTCATTTTCTGTGCAATTTGACCTAAGATTACTGTTTGATATCTGCCGACGTCAAAAACTCAAAAGCTTCACCAAAAACGCACAACTGTTGATTCTGAACAGTATTCACTCATCTGAGTCATTTTCTGTGCAATTTGACCTAAGATTACTGTTTGATATCTGCCGACGTCAAAAACTCAAAAGCTTCACCAAAAACGCACAACTGTTGGTTCTGAACAGTATTCACTCATCTGAGTCATTTTCTGTGCAATTTGACCTAAGATTACTGTTTGATATCTGCCGACGTCAAAAACTCAAAAGCTTCACCAGAAACGCACAACTGTTGGTTCTGAACAGTATTCACTCATCTGAGTCATTTTCTGTTGGTATTCACTCACATTTAGTCATTTTCTGTGCAATTTGACCTAAGATTACTGTTTGATATCTGCCGACGTCAAAAACTCAAAAGCTTCACCAAAAACGCACAACTGTTGGTTCTGAACAGTATTCACTCACATTTAGTCATTTTCTGTGCAATTTGACCTAAGATTACTGTTTGATATCTGCCGACGTCAAAAACTCAAAAGCTTCACCAAAAACGCACAACTGTTGGTTCTGAACAGTATTCACTCACATTTAGTCATTTTCTGTGCAATTTGACCTAAGATTACTGTTTGATATCTGCCGACGTCAAAAACTCAAAAGCTTCACCAAAAACGCACAACTGTTGGTTCTGAACAGTATTCACTCACATTTAGTCATTTTCTGTGCAATTTGACCTAAGATTACTGTTTGATATCTGCCGACGTCAAAAACTCAAAAGCTTCACCAAAAACGCACAACTGTTGGTTCTGAACAGTATTCACTCACATTTAGTCATTTTCTGTGCAATTTGACCTAAGATTACTGTTTGATATCTGCCGACGTCAAAAACTCAAAAGCTTCACCAAAAACGCACAACTGTTGGTTCTGAACAGTATTCACTCATCTGAGTCATTTTCTGTGCAATTTGACCTAAGATTACTGTTTGATATCTGCCGACGTCAAAAACTCAAAAGCTTCACCAAAAACGCACAAGTGTTGATTCTGAACAGTATTCACTCACATTTAGTCATTTTCTGTGCAATTTGACCTAAGATTACTGTTTGATATCTGCCGACGTCAAAAACTCAAAAGCTTCACCAAAAACGCACAACTGTTGGTTCTGAACAGTATTCACTCACATTTAGTCATTTTCTGTGCAATTTGACCTAAGATTACTGTTTGATATCTGCCGACGTCAAAAACTCAAAAGCTTCACCAAAAACGCACAACTGTTGGTTCTGAACAGTATTCACTCACATTTAGTCATTTTCTGTTGGTATTCACTCACATTTAGTCATTTTCTGTGCAATTTGACCTAAGATTACTGTTTGATATCTGCCGACGTCAAAAACTCAAAAGCTTCACCAAAGGGGCACAACTGTTGGTTCTGAAGAGTATTCACTCACATTTAGTCATTTTCTGTTGGTATTCACTCACATTTAGTCATTTTCTGTGCAATTTGACCTAATATTACTGTTTGATATCTGCCGACGTCAAAAACTCAAAAGCTTCACCAAAAACGCACAACTGTTGGTTCTGAACAGTATTCACTCACATTTAGTCATTTTCTGTGCAATTTGACCTAAGATTACTGTTTGATATCTGCCGACGTCAAAAACTCAAAAGCTTCACCAAAAACGCACAACTGTTGGTTCTGAACAGTATTCACTCATCTGAGTCATTTTCTGTTGGTATTCACTCACATTTAGTCATTTTCTGTGCAATTTGACCTAAGATTACTGTTTGATATCTGCCGACGTCAAAAACTCAAAAGCTTCACCAAAGCTTTTCACCAAACGCACAACTTTTGATTCTGAACAGTATTCACTCACATTTAGTCATTTTCTGTGCAATTTGACCTAAGATTACTGTTTGATATCTGCCGACGTCAAAAACTCAAAAGCTTCACCAAAAACGCACAACTGTTGGTTCTGAACAGTATTCACTCACATTTAGTCATTTTCTGTGCAATTTGACCTAAGATTACTGTTTGATATCTGCCGACGTCAAAAACTCAAAAGCTTCACCAAAAACGCACAACTGTTGGTTCTGAACAGTATTCACTCACATTTAGTCATTTTCTGTGCAATTTGACCTAAGATTACTGTTTGATATCTGCCGACGTCAAAAACTCAAAAGCTTCACCAAAAACGCACAAGTGTTGATTCTGAACAGTATTCACTCACATTTAGTCATTTTCTGTGCAATTTGACCTAAGATTACTGTTTGATATCGCCGACGTCAAAAACTCAAAAGCTTCACCAAAAACGCACAACTGTTGGTTCTGAACAGTATTCACTCATCTGAGTCATTTTCTGTGCAATTTGACCTAAGATTACTGTTTGATATCTGCCGACGTCAAAAACTCAAAAGCTTCACCAAAAACGCACAACTGTTGGTTCTGAACAGTATTCACTCACATTTAGTCATTTTCTCTTGGTATTCACTCACATTTAATCATTTTCTGTGCAATTTGACCTAAGATTACTGTTTGATATCTGCCGACGTCAAAAACTCAAAAGCTTCACCAAAAACGCACAACTGTTGGTTCTGAACAGTATTCACTCACATTTAGTCATTTTCTGTGCAATTTGACCTAAGATTACTGTTTGATATCTGCCGACGTCAAAAACTCAAAAGCTTCACCAAAAACGCACAAGTGTTGATTCTGAACAGTATTCACTCACATTTAGTCATTTTCTGTGCAATTTGACCTAAGATTACTGTTTGATATCTGCCGACGTCAAAAACTCAAAAGCTTCACCAAAAACGCACAACTGTTGGTTCTGAACAGTATTCACTCATCTGAGTCATTTTCTGTGCAATTTGACCTAAGATTACTGTTTGATATCTGCCGACGTCAAAAACTCAAAAGCTTCACCAAAAACGCACAACTGTTGGTTCTGAACAGTATTCACTCACATTTAGTCATTTTCTGTGCAATTTGACCTAAGATTACTGTTTGATATCTGCCGACGTCAAAAACTCAAAAGCTTCACCAAAAACGCACAACTGTTGGTTCTGAACAGTATTCACTCACATTTAGTCATTTTCTGTGCAATTTGACCTAAGATTACTGTTTGATATCTGCCGACGTCAAAAACTCAAAAGCTTCACCAAAAACGCACAACTGTTGGTTCTGAACAGTATTCACTCACATTTAGTCATTTTCTGTGCAATTTGACCTAAGATTACTGTTTGATATCTGCCGACGTCAAAAACTCAAAAGCTTCACCAAAGCTTTTCACCAAACGCACAAGTGTTGATTCTGAACAGTATTCACTCACATTTAGTCATTTTCTGTGCAATTTGACCTAAGATTACTGTTTGATATCTGCCGACGTCAAAAACTCAAAAGCTTCACCAAAAACGCACAACTGTTGGTTCTGAACAGTATTCACTCACATTTAGTCATTTTCTGTGCAATTTGACCTAAGATTACTGTTTGATATCTGCCGACGTCAAAAACTCAAAAGCTTCACCAAAAACGCACAACTGTTGATTCTGAACAGTATTCACTCACATTTAGTCATTTTCTGTGCAATTTGACCTAAGATTACTGTTTGATATCTGCCGACGTCAAAAACTCAAAAGCTTCACCAAAAACGCACAACTGTTGGTTCTGAACAGTATTCACTCACATTTAGTCATTTTCTGTGCAATTTGACCTAAGATTACTGTTTGATATCTGCCGACGTCAAAAACTCAAAAGCTTCACCAAAAACGCACAACTGTTGGTTCTGAACAGTATTCACTCACATTTAGTCATTTTCTGTGCAATTTGACCTAAGATTACTGTTTGATATCTGCCGACGTCAAAAACTCAAAAGCTTCACCAAAAACGCACAACTGTTGGTTCTGAACAGTATTCACTCACATTTAGTCATTTTCTGTTGGTATTCACTCACATTTAGTCATTTTCTGTGCAATTTGACCTAAGATTACTGTTTGATATCTGCCGACGTCAAAAACTCAAAAGCTTCACCAAAAGCGCACAACTGTTGGTTCTGAACAGTATTCACTCACATTTAGTCATTTTCTGTTGGTATTCACTCACATTTAGTCATTTTCTGTGCAATTTGACCTAATATTACTGTTTGATATCTGCCGACGTCAAAAACTCAAAAGCTTCACCAAAAACGCACAACTGTTGGTTCTGAACAGTATTCACTCACATTTAGTCATTTTCTGTGCAATTTGACCTAAGATTACTGTTTGATATCTGCCGACGTCAAAAACTCAAAAGCTCCACCAAAAACTCACAACTGTTGGTTCTGAACAGTATTCACTCACATTTAGTCATTTTCTGTGCAATTTGACCTAAGATTACTGTTTGATATCTGCCGACGTCAAAAACTCAAACGCTTCACCAAAAACTCACAACTGTTGGTTCTGAACAGTATTCACTCACATTTAGTCATTTTCTGTGCAATTTGACCTAAGATTACTGTTTGATATCTGCCGACGTCAAAAACTCAAAAGCTTCACCAAAAACGCACAACTGTTGGTTCTGAACAGTATTCACTCATCTGAGTCATTTTCTGTGCAATTTGACCTAAGATTACTGTTTGATATCTGCCGACGTCAAAAACTCAAAAGCTTCACCAAAAACGCACAACTGTTGGTTCTGAACAGTATTCACTCACATTTAGTCATTTTCTGTGCAATTTGACCTAAGATTACTGTTTGATATCTGCCGACGTCAAAAACTCAAAAGCTTCACCAAAAACGCACAACTGTTGGTTCTGAACAGTATTCACTCACATTTAGTCATTTTCTGTGCAATTTGACCTAAGATTACTGTTTGATATCTGCCGACGTCAAAAACTCAAAAGCTTCACCAAAAACGCACAACTGTTGGTTCTGAACAGTATTCACTCATCTGAGTCATTTTCTGTGCAATTTGACCTAAGATTACTGTTTGATATCTGCCGACGTCAAAAACTCAAAAGCTTCACCAAAAACGCACAACTGTTGGTTCTGAACAGTATTCACTCACATTTAGTCATTTTCTGTGCAATTTGACCTAAGATTACTGTTTGATATCTGCCGACGTCAAAAACTCAAAAGCTTCACCAAAAACGCACAACTGTTGGTTCTGAACAGTATTCACTCACATTTAGTCATTTTCTGTGCAATTTGACCTAAGATTACTGTTTGATATCTGCCGACGTCAAAAACTCAAAAGCTTCACCAAAAACGCACAACTGTTGGTTCTGAACAGTATTCACTCACATTTAGTCATTTTCTGTGCAATTTGACCTAAGATTACTGTTTGATATCTGCCGACGTCAAAAACTCAAAAGCTCCACCAAAAACGCACAACTGTTGGTTCTGAACAGTATTCACTCACATTTAGTCATTTTCTGTGCAATTTGACCTAAGATTACTGTTTGATATCTGCCGACGTCAAAAACTCAAAAGCTTCACCAAAAACGCACAACTGTTGGTTCTGAACAGTATTCACTCACATTTAGTCATTTTCTGTGCAATTTGACCTAAGATTACTGTTTGATATCTGCCGACGTCAAAAACTCAAAAGCTTCACCAAAAACGCACAACTTTTGATTGTGAACAGTATTCACTCACATTTAGTCATTTTCTGTGCAATTTGACCTAAGATTACTGTTTGATATCTGCCGACGTCAAAAACTCAAAAGCTTCACCAAAAACGCACAACTGTTGGTTCTGAACAGTATTCACTCACATTTAGTCATTTTCTGTGCAATTTGACCTAAGATTACTGTTTGATATCTGCCGACGTCAAAAACTCAAAAGCTTCACCAAAAACGCACAACTGTTGATTCTGAACAGTATTCACTCACATTTAGTCATTTTCTGTGCAATTTGACCTAAGATTACTGTTTGATATCGCCGACGTCAAAAACTCAAAAGCTTCACCAAAAACGCACAACTGTTGGTTCTGAACAGTATTCACTCATCTGAGTCATTTTCTGTGCAATTTGACCTAAGATTACTGTTTGATATCTGCCGACGTCAAAAACTGAAAAGCTTCACCAAAAACGCACAACTGTTGGTTCTGAACAGTATTCACTCACATTTAGTCATTTTCTGTGCAATTTGACCTAAGATTACTGTTTGATATCTGCCGACGTCAAAAACTCAAAAGCTTCACCAAAAACGCACAACTGTTGGTTCTGAACAGTATTCACTCACATTTAGTCATTTTCTGTGCAATTTGACCTAAGATTACTGTTTGATATCTGCCGACGTCAAAAACTCAAAAGCTTCACCAAAAACGCACAACTGTTGGTTCTGAACAGTATTCACTCACATTTAGTCATTTTCTGTGCAATTTGACCTAAGATTACTGTTTGATATCTGCCGACGTCAAAAACTCAAAAGCTTCACCAAAAACGCACAACTGTTGGTTCTGAACAGTATTCACTCACATTTAGTCATTTTCTGTGCAATTTGACCTAAGATTACTGTTTGATATCTGCCGACGTCAAAAACTCAAAAGCTTCACCAAAGCTTTTCACCAAACGCACAAGTGTTGATTCTGAACAGTATTCACTCACATTTAGTCATTTTCTGTGCAATTTGACCTAAGATTACTGTTTGATATCTGCCGACGTCAAAAACTCAAAAGCTTCACCAAAAACGCACAACTGTTGGTTCTGAACAGTATTCACTCACATTTAGTCATTTTCTGTGCAATTTGACCTAAGATTACTGTTTGATATCTGCCGACGTCAAAAACTCAAAAGCTTCACCAAAAACGCACAAGTGTTGATTCTGAACAGTATTCACTCACATTTAGTCATTTTCTGTGCAATTTGACCTAAGATTACTGTTTGATATCTGCCGACGTCAAAAACTCAAAAGCTTCACCAAAAACGCACAACTGTTGGTTCTGAACAGTATTCACTCATCTGAGTCATTTTCTGTGCAATTTGACCTAAGATTACTGTTTGATATCTGCCAACGTCAAAAACTCAAAAGCTTCACCAAAAACGCACAACTGTTGGTTCTGAACAGTATTCACTCACATTTAGTCATTTTCTGTGCAATTTGACCTAAGATTACTGTTTGATATCTGCCGACGTCAAAAACTCAAAAGCTTCACCAAAAACGCACAACTGTTGGTTCTGAACAGTATTCACTCATCTGAGTCATTTTCTGTGCAATTTGACCTAAGATTACTGTTTGATATCTGCCGACGTCAAAAACTCAAAAGCTTCACCAAAAACGCACAACTGTTGGTTCTGAACAGTATTCACTCACATTTAGTCATTTTCTGTGCAATTTGACCTAAGATTACTGTTTGATATCTGCCGACGTCAAAAACTCAAAAGCTTCACCAAAGCTTTTCACCAAACGCACAAGTGTTGATTCTGAACAGTATTCACTCACATTTAGTCATTTTCTGTGCAATTTGACCTAAGATTACTGTTTGATATCTGCCGACGTCAAAAACTCAAAAGCTTCACCAAAAACGCACAAGTGTTGATTCTGAACAGTATTCACTCACATTTAGTCATTTTCTGTGCAATTTGACCTAAGATTACTGTTTGATATCTGCCGACGTCAAAAACTCAAAAGCTTCACCAAAAACGCACAACTGTTGGTTCTGAACAGTATTCACTCATCTGAGTCATTTTCTGTGCAATTTGACCTAAGATTACTGTTTGATATCTGCCGACGTCAAAAACTCAAAAGCTTCACCAAAAACGCACAACTGTTGGTTCTGAACAGTATTCACTCACATTTAGTCATTTTCTGTGCAATTTGACCTAAGATTACTGTTTGATATCTGCCGACGTCAAAAACTCAAAAGCTTCACCAAAAACGCACAACTGTTGGTTCTGAACAGTATTCACTCACATTTAGTCATTTTCTGTGCAATTTGACCTAAGATTACTGTTTGATATCTGCCGACGTCAAAAACTCAAAAGCTTCACCAAAAACGCACAACTGTTGGTTCTGAACAGTATTCACTCACATTTAGTCATTTTCTGTGCAATTTGACCTAAGATTACTGTTTGATATCTGCCGACGTCAAAAACTCAAAAGCTTCACCAAAAACGCACAACTGTTGGTTCTGAACAGTATTCACTCACATTTAGTCATTTTCTGTGCAATTTGACCTAAGATTACTGTTTGATATCTGCCGACGTCAAAAACTCAAAAGCTTCACCAAAAACGCACAACTGTTGGTTCTGAACAGTATTCACTCACATTTAGTCATTTTCTGTGCAATTTGACCTAAGATTACTGTTTGATATCTGCCGACGTCAAAAACTCAAAAGCTTCACCAAAAACGCACAACTGTTGGTTCTGAACAGTATTCACTCATCTGAGTCATTTTCTGTGCAATTTGACCTAAGATTACTGTTTGATATCTGCCGACGTCAAAAACTCAAAAGCTTCACCAAAGCTTTTCACCAAACGCACAACTGTTGATTCTGAACAGTATTCACTCACATTTAGTCATTTTCTGTGCAATTTGACCTAAGATTACTGTTTGATATCTACCGACGTCAAAAACTCAAAAGCTTCACCAAAAGCGCACAACTGTTGGTTCTGAACAGTATTCACTCACATTTAGTCATTTTCTGTTGGTATTCACTCACATTTAGTCATTTTCTGTGCAATTTGACCTAATATTACTGTTTGATATCTGCCGACGTCAAAAACTCAAAAGCTTCACCAAAAACGCACAACTGTTGGTTCTGAACAGTATTCACTCACATTTAGTCATTTTCTCTTGGTATTCACTCACATTTAATCATTTTCTGTGCAATTTGACCTAAGATTACTGTTTGATATCTGCCGACGTCAAAAACTCAAAAGCTTCACCAAAAACGCACAACTGTTGGTTCTGAACAGTATTTACTCACATTTAGTCATTTTCTGTGCAATTTGACCTAATATTACTGTTTGATATCTGCCGACGTCAAAAACTCAAAAGCTTCACCAAAAACGCACAACTGTTGGTTCTGAACAGTATTCACTCACATTTAGTCATTTTCTCTTGGTATTCACTCACATTTAATCATTTTCTGTGCAATTTGACCTAAGATTACTGTTTGATATCTGCCGACGTCAAAAACTCAAAAGCTTCACCAAAAACGCACAACTGTTGGTTCTGAACAGTATTTACTCACATTTAGTCATTTTCTGTGCAATTTGACCTAAGATTACTGTTTGATATCTGCCGACGTCAAAAACTCAAAAGCTTCACCAAAAACGCACAACTGTTGATTCTGAACAGTATTCACTCATCTGAGTCATTTTCTGTGCAATTTGACCTAAGATTACTGTTTGATATCTGCCGACGTCAAAAACTCAAAAGCTTCACCAAAAACGCACAACTGTTGGTTCTGAACAGTATTCACTCATCTGAGTCATTTTCTGTGCAATTTGACCTAAGATTACTGTTTGATATCTGCCGACGTCAAAAACTCAAAAGCTTCACCAGAAACGCACAACTGTTGGTTCTGAACAGTATTCACTCATCTGAGTCATTTTCTGTTGGTATTCACTCACATTTAGTCATTTTCTGTGCAATTTGACCTAAGATTACTGTTTGATATCTGCCGACGTCAAAAACTCAAAAGCTTCACCAGAAACGCACAACTGTTGGTTCTGAACAGTATTCACTCACATTTAGTCATTTTCTGTGCAATTTGACCTAAGATTACTGTTTGATATCTGCCGACGTCAAAAACTCAAAAGTTTCACCAAAAACGCACAACTGTTGGTTCTGAACAGTATTCACTCACATTTAGTCATTTTCTGTGCAATTTGACCTAAGATTACTGTTTGATATCTGCCGACGTCAAAAACTCAAAAGCTTCACCAAAAACGCACAACTGTTGGTTCTGAACAGTATTCACTCACATTTAGTCATTTTCTGTGCAATTTGACCTAAGATTACTGTTTGATATCTGCCGACGTCAAAAACTCAAAAGCTTCACCAAAAACGCACAACTGTTGATTCTGAACAGTATTCACTCATCTGAGTCATTTTCTGTGCAATTTGACCTAAGATTACTGTTTGATATCTGCCGACGTCAAAAACTCAAAAGCTTCACCAAAAACGCACAACTGTTGGTTCTGAACAGTATTCACTCATCTGAGTCATTTTCTGTGCAATTTGACCTAAGATTACTGTTTGATATCTGCCGACGTCAAAAACTCAAAAGCTTCACCAGAAACGCACAACTGTTGGTTCTGAACAGTATTCACTCATCTGAGTCATTTTCTGTTGGTATTCACTCACATTTAGTCATTTTCTGTGCAATTTGACCTAAGATTACTGTTTGATATCTGCCGACGTCAAAAACTCAAAAGCTTCACCAAAAACGCACAACTTTTGATTGTGAACAGTATTCACTCACATTTAGTCATTTTCTGTGCAATTTGACCTAAGATTACTGTTTGATATCTGCCGACGTCAAAAACTCAAAAGCTTCACCAAAAACGCACAACTGTTGGTTCTGAACAGTATTCACTCACATTTAGTCATTTTCTGTGCAATTTGACCTAAGATTACTGTTTGATATCTGCCGACGTCAAAAACTCAAAAGCTTCACCAAAAACGCACAACTGTTGGTTCTGAACAGTATTCACTCACATTTAGTCATTTTCTGTGCAATTTGACCTAAGATTACTGTTTGATATCTGCCGACGTCAAAAACTCAAAAGCTTCACCAAAGGGGCACAACTGTTGGTTCTGAACAGTATTCACTCACATTTAGTCATTTTCTGTTGGTATTCACTCACATTTAGTCATTTTCTGTGCAATTTGACCTAATATTACTGTTTGATATCTGCCGACGTCAAAAACTCAAAAGCTTCACCAAAAACGCACAACTGTTGGTTCTGAACAGTATTCACTCACATTTAGTCATTTTCTGTGCAATTTGACCTAAGATTACTGTTTGATATCTGCCGACGTCAAAAACTCAAAAGCTTCACCAAAAACGCACAACTGTTGGTTCTGAACAGTATTCACTCATCTGAGTCATTTTCTGTTGGTATTCACTCACATTTAGTCATTTTCTGTGCAATTTGACCTAAGATTACTGTTTGATATCTGCCGACGTCAAAAACTCAAAAGCTTCACCAAAGCTTTTCACCAAACGCACAACTTTTGATTCTGAACAGTATTCACTCACATTTAGTCATTTTCTGTGCAATTTGACCTAAGATTACTGTTTGATATCTGCCGACGTCAAAAACTCAAAAGCTTCACCAAAAACGCACAACTGTTGGTTCTGAACAGTATTCACTCATCTGAGTCACTTTCTGTGCAATTTGACCTAAGATTACTGTTTGATATCTGGCGACGTCAAAAACTCAAAAGCTTCACCAGAAACGCACAACTGTTGGTTCTAAACAGTATTCACTCACATTTAGTCATTTTCTGTGCAATTTGACCTAAGATTACTGTTTGATATCTGCCGACGTCAAAAACTCAAAAGCTTCACCAAAAACGCACAACTGTTGGTTCTGAACAGTATTCACTCACATTTAGTCATTTTCTGTTGGTATTCACTCACATTTAGTCATTTTCTGTGCAATTTGACCTAATATTACTGTTTGATATCTGCCGACGTCAAAAACTCAAAAGCTTCACCAAAAACGCACAACTGTTGGTTCTGAACAGTATTCACTCATCTGAGTCATTTTCTGTGCAATTTGACCTAAGATTACTGTTTGATATCTGCCGACGTCAAAAACTCAAAAGCTTCACCAAAAACGCACAACTGTTGGTTCTGAACAGTATTCACTCACATTTAGTCATTTTCTGTGCAATTTGACCTAAGATTACTGTTTGATATCTGCCGACGTCAAAAACTCAAAAGCTTCACCAAAAACGCACAAGTGTTGGTTCTGAACAGTATTCACTCACATTTAGTCATTTTCTCTTGGTATTCACTCACATTTAATCATTTTCTGTGCAATTTGACCTAAGATTACTGTTTGATATCTGCCGACGTCAAAAACTCAAAAGCTTCACCAAAAACGCACAACTGTTGGTTCTGAACAGTATTCACTCACATTTAGTCATTTTCTGTGCAATTTGACCTAAGATTACTGTTTGATATCTGCCGACGTCAAAAACTCAAAAGCTTCACCAAAAACGCACAAGTGTTGATTCTGAACAGTATTCACTCACATTTAGTCATTTTCTGTGCAATTTGACCTAAGATTACTGTTTGATATCTGCCGACGTCAAAAACTCAAAAGCTTCACCAAAAACGCACAACTGTTGGTTCTGAACAGTATTCACTCATCTGAGTCATTTTCTGTGCAATTTGACCTAAGATTACTGTTTGATATCTGCCGACGTCAAAAACTCAAAAGCTTCACCAAAAACGCACAACTGTTGGTTCTGAACAGTATTCACTCACATTTAGTCATTTTCTGTGCAATTTGACCTAAGATTACTGTTTGATATCTGCCGACGTCAAAAACTCAAAAGCTTCACCAAAAACGCACAACTGTTGGTTCTGAACAGTATTCACTCACATTTAGTCATTTTCTGTGCAATTTGACCTAAGATTACTGTTTGATATCTGCCGACGTCAAAAACTCAAAAGCTTCACCAAAGCTTTTCACCAAACGCACAAGTGTTGATTCTGAACAGTATTCACTCACATTTAGTCATTTTCTGTGCAATTTGACCTAAGATTACTGTTTGATATCTGCCGACGTCAAAAACTCAAAAGCTTCACCAAAAACGCACAACTGTTGGTTCTGAACAGTATTCACTCACATTTAGTCATTTTCTGTGCAATTTGACCTAAGATTACTGTTTGATATCTGCCGACGTCAAAAACTCAAAAGCTTCACCAAAAACGCACAACTGTTGGTTCTGAACAGTATTCACTCATCTGAGTCATTTTCTGTGCAATTTGACCTAAGATTACTGTTTGATATCTGCCGACGTCAAAAACTCAAAAGCTTCACCAAAAACGCACAACTGTTGGTTCTGAACAGTATTCACTCACATTTAGTCATTTTCTGTGCAATTTGACCTAAGATTACTGTTTGATATCTGCCGACGTCAAAAACTCAAAAGCTTCACCAAAAACGCACAACTGTTGGTTCTGAACAGTATTCACTCACATTTAGTCATTTTCTGTGCAATTTGACCTAAGATTACTGTTTGATATCTGCCGACGTCAAAAACTCAAAAGCTTCACCAAAAACGCACAACTGTTGGTTCTGAACAGTATTCACTCACATTTAGTCATTTTCTGTTGGTATTCACTCACATTTAGTCATTTTCTGTGCAATTTGACCTAAGATTACTGTTTGATATCTGCCGACGTCAAAAACTCAAAAGCTTCACCAAAAGCGCACAACTGTTGGTTCTGAACAGTATTCACTCACATTTAGTCATTTTCTGTTGGTATTCACTCACATTTAGTCATTTTCTGTGCAATTTGACCTAAGATTACTGTTTGATATCTGCCGACGTCAAAAACTCAAAAGCTTCACCAAAAACGCACAACTGTTGGTTCTGAACAGTATTCACTCACATTTAGTCATTTTCTGTGCAATTTGACCTAAGATTACTGTTTGATATCTGCCGACGTCAAAAACTCAAAAGCTTCACCAAAAACGCACAACTGTTGGTTCTGAACAGTATTCACTCACATTTAGTCATTTTCTGTGCAATTTGACCTAAGATTACTGTTTGATATCTGCCGACGTCAAAAACTCAAAAGCTTCACCAAAGCTTTTCACCAAACGCACAAGTGTTGATTCTGAACAGTATTCACTCACATTTAGTCATTTTCTGTGCAATTTGACCGAAGATTACTGTTTGATATCTGCCGACGTCAAAAACTCAAAAGCTTCACCAAAAACGCACAACTGTTGGTTCTGAACAGTATTCACTCATCTGAGTCATTTTCTGTGCAATTTGACCTAAGATTACTGTTTGATATCTGCCGACGTCAAAAACTCAAAAGCTTCACCAAAAACGCACAACTGTTGGTTCTGAACAGTATTCACTCACATTTAGTCATTTTCTGTGCAATTTGACCTAAGATTACTGTTTGATATCTGCCGACGTCAAAAACTCAAAAGCTTCACCAAAAACGCACAACTGTTGGTTCTGAACAGTATTCACTCATCTGAGTCATTTTCTGTGCAATTTGACCTAAGATTACTGTTTGATATCTGCCGACGTCAAAAACTCAAAAGCTTCACCAAAAACGCACAACTGTTGGTTCTGAACAGTATTCACTCACATTTAGTCATTTTCTGTGCAATTTGACCTAAGATTACTGTTTGATATCTGCCGACGTCAAAAACTCAAAAGCTTCACCAAAAACGCACAACTGTTGGTTCTGAACAGTATTCACTCACATTTAGTCATTTTCTGTGCAATTTGACCTAAGATTACTGTTTGATATCTGCCGACGTCAAAAACTCAAAAGCTTCACCAAAAACGCACAACTGTTGGTTCTGAACAGTATTCACTCACATTTAGTCATTTTCTGTGCAATTTGACCTAAGATTACTGTTTGATATCTGCCGACGTCAAAAACTCAAAAGCTTCACCAAAAACGCACAACTGTTGGTTCTGAACAGTATTCACTCACATTTAGTCATTTTCTGTGCAATTTGACCTAAGATTACTGTTTGATATCTGCCGACGTCAAAAACTCAAAAGCTTCACCAAAGCTTTTCACCAAACGCACAAGTGTTGATTCTGAACAGTATTCACTCACATTTAGTCATTTTCTGTGCAATTTGACCTAAGATTACTGTTTGATATCTGCCGACGTCAAAAACTCAAAAGCTTCACCAAAAACGCACAACTGTTGGTTCTGAACAGTATTCACTCACATTTAGTCATTTTCTGTGCAATTTGACCTAAGATTACTGTTTGATATCTGCCGACGTCAAAAACTCAAAAGCTTCACCAAAAACGCACAACTGTTGGTTCTGAACAGTATTCACTCACATTTAGTCATTTTCTGTGCAATTTGACCTAAGATTACTGTTTGATATCTGCCGACGTCAAAAACTCAAAAGCTTCACCAAAAACGCACAACTGTTGGTTCTGAACAGTATTCACTCACATTTAGTCATTTTCTCTTGGTATTCACTCACATTTAATCATTTTCTGTGCAATTTGACCTAAGATTACTGTTTGATATCTGCCGACGTCAAAAACCCAAAAGCTTCACCAAAAACGCACAACTGTTGGTTCTGAACAGTATTCACTCACATTTAGTCATTTTCTGTGCAATTTGACCTAAGATTACTGTTTGATATCTGCCGACGTCAAAAACTCAAAAGCTTCACCAAAAACGCACAACTGTTGATTCTGAACAGTATTCACTCATCTGAGTCATTTTCTGTGCAATTTGACCTAAGATTACTGTTTGATATCTGCCGACGTCAAAAACTCAAAAGCTTCACCAAAAACGCACAACTGTTGGTTCTGAACAGTATTCACTCACATTTAGTCATTTTCTGTGCAATTTGACCTAAGATTACTGTTTGATATCTGCCGACGTCAAAAACTCAAAAGCTTCACCAAAAACGCACAACTGTTGGTTCTGAACAGTATTCACTCACATTTAGTCATTTTCTGTTGGTATTCACTCACATTTAGTCATTTTCTGTGCAATTTGACCTAAGATTACTGTTTGATATCTGCCGACGTCAAAAACTCAAAAGCTTCACCAAAAACGCACAACTGTTGGTTCTGAACAGTATTCACTCACATTTAGTCATTTTCTGTGCAATTTGACCTAAGATTACTGTTTGATATCTGCCGACGTCAAAAACTCAAAAGCTTCACCAAAAACGCACAACTGTTGGTTCTGAACAGTATTCACTCATCTGAGTCATTTTCTGTGCAATTTGACCTAAGATTACTGTTTGATATCTGCCGACGTCAAAAACTCAAAAGCTTCACCAAAAACGCACAACTGTTGGTTCTGAACAGTATTCACTCACATTTAGTCATTTTCTGTGCAATTTGACCTAAGATTACTGTTTGATATCTGCCGACGTCAAAAACTCAAAAGCTTCACCAAAAACGCACAACTGTTGGTTCTGAACAGTATTCACTCACATTTAGTCATTTTCTGTGCAATTTGACCTAAGATTACTGTTTGATATCTGCCGACGTCAAAAACTCAAAAGCTTCACCAAAAACGCACAACTGTTGGTTCTGAACAGTATTCACTCACATTTAGTCATTTTCTGTTGGTATTCACTCACATTTAGTCATTTTCTGTGCAATTTGACCTAAGATTACTGTTTGATATCTGCCGACGTCAAAAACTCAAAAGCTTCACCAAAAGCGCACAACTGTTGGTTCTGAACAGTATTCACTCACATTTAGTCATTTTCTGTTGGTATTCACTCACATTTAGTCATTTTCTGTGCAATTTGACCTAAGATTACTGTTTGATATCTGCCGACGTCAAAAACTCAAAAGCTTCACCAAAAACGCACAACTGTTGGTTCTGAACAGTATTCACTCACATTTAGTCATTTTCTGTGCAATTTGACCTAAGATTACTGTTTGATATCTGCCGACGTCAAAAACTCAAAAGCTTCACCAAAAACGCACAACTGTTGGTTCTGAACAGTATTCACTCACATTTAGTCATTTTCTGTGCAATTTGACCTAAGATTACTGTTTGATATCTGCCGACGTCAAAAACTCAAAAGCTTCACCAAAGCTTTTCACCAAACGCACAAGTGTTGATTCTGAACAGTATTCACTCACATTTAGTCATTTTCTGTGCAATTTGACCGAAGATTACTGTTTGATATCTGCCGACGTCAAAAACTCAAAAGCTTCACCAAAAACGCACAACTGTTGGTTCTGAACAGTATTCACTCATCTGAGTCATTTTCTGTGCAATTTGACCTAAGATTACTGTTTGATATCTGCCGACGTCAAAAACTCAAAAGCTTCACCAAAAACGCACAACTGTTGGTTCTGAACAGTATTCACTCACATTTAGTCATTTTCTGTGCAATTTGACCTAAGATTACTGTTTGATATCTGCCGACGTCAAAAACTCAAAAGCTTCACCAAAAACGCACAACTGTTGGTTCTGAACAGTATTCACTCATCTGAGTCATTTTCTGTGCAATTTGACCTAAGATTACTGTTTGATATCTGCCGACGTCAAAAACTCAAAAGCTTCACCAAAAACGCACAACTGTTGGTTCTGAACAGTATTCACTCACATTTAGTCATTTTCTGTGCAATTTGACCTAAGATTACTGTTTGATATCTGCCGACGTCAAAAACTCAAAAGCTTCACCAAAAACGCACAACTGTTGGTTCTGAACAGTATTCACTCACATTTAGTCATTTTCTGTGCAATTTGACCTAAGATTACTGTTTGATATCTGCCGACGTCAAAAACTCAAAAGCTTCACCAAAAACGCACAACTGTTGGTTCTGAACAGTATTCACTCACATTTAGTCATTTTCTGTGCAATTTGACCTAAGATTACTGTTTGATATCTGCCGACGTCAAAAACTCAAAAGCTTCACCAAAAACGCACAACTGTTGGTTCTGAACAGTATTCACTCACATTTAGTCATTTTCTGTGCAATTTGACCTAAGATTACTGTTTGATATCTGCCGACGTCAAAAACTCAAAAGCTTCACCAAAGCTTTTCACCAAACGCACAAGTGTTGATTCTGAACAGTATTCACTCACATTTAGTCATTTTCTGTGCAATTTGACCTAAGATTACTGTTTGATATCTGCCGACGTCAAAAACTCAAAAGCTTCACCAAAAACGCACAACTGTTGGTTCTGAACAGTATTCACTCACATTTAGTCATTTTCTGTGCAATTTGACCTAAGATTACTGTTTGATATCTGCCGACGTCAAAAACTCAAAAGCTTCACCAAAAACGCACAACTGTTGGTTCTGAACAGTATTCACTCACATTTAGTCATTTTCTGTGCAATTTGACCTAAGATTACTGTTTGATATCTGCCGACGTCAAAAACTCAAAAGCTTCACCAAAAACGCACAACTGTTGGTTCTGAACAGTATTCACTCACATTTAGTCATTTTCTCTTGGTATTCACTCACATTTAATCATTTTCTGTGCAATTTGACCTAAGATTACTGTTTGATATCTGCCGACGTCAAAAACCCAAAAGCTTCACCAAAAACGCACAACTGTTGGTTCTGAACAGTATTCACTCACATTTAGTCATTTTCTGTGCAATTTGACCTAAGATTACTGTTTGATATCTGCCGACGTCAAAAACTCAAAAGCTTCACCAAAAACGCACAACTGTTGATTCTGAACAGTATTCACTCATCTGAGTCATTTTCTGTGCAATTTGACCTAAGATTACTGTTTGATATCTGCCGACGTCAAAAACTCAAAAGCTTCACCAAAAACGCACAACTGTTGGTTCTGAACAGTATTCACTCACATTTAGTCATTTTCTGTGCAATTTGACCTAAGATTACTGTTTGATATCTGCCGACGTCAAAAACTCAAAAGCTTCACCAAAAACGCACAACTGTTGGTTCTGAACAGTATTCACTCACATTTAGTCATTTTCTGTGCAATTTGACCTAAGATTACTGTTTGATATCTGCCGACGTCAAAAACTCAAAAGCTTCACCAAAAACGCACAACTGTTGGTTCTGAACAGTATTCACTCACATTTAGTCATTTTCTGTGCAATTTGACCTAAGATTACTGTTTGATATCTGCCGACGTCAAAAACTCAAAAGCTTCACCAAAAACGCACAACTGTTGGTTCTGAACAGTATTCACTCACATTTAGTCATTTTCTGTGCAATTTGACCTAAGATTACTGTTTGATATCTGCCGACGTCAAAAACTCAAAAGCTTCACCAAAAACGCACAACTGTTGGTTCTGAACAGTATTCACTCACATTTAGTCATTTTCTGTGCAATTTGACCTAATATTACTGTTTGATATCTGCCGACGTCAAAAACTCAAAAGCTTCACCAAAAACGCACAACTGTTGGTTCTGAACAGTATTCACTCACATTTAGTCATTTTCGCTTGGTATTCACTCACATTTAATCATTTTCTGTGCAATTTGACCTAAGATTACTGTTTGATATCTGCCGACGTCAAAAACTCAAAAGCTTCACCAAAAACGCACAACTGTTGGTTCTGAACAGTATTCACTCACATTTAGTCATTTTCTGTTGGTATTCACTCACATTTAGTCATTTTCTGTGCAATTTGACCTAAGATTACTGTTTGATATCTGCCGACGTCAAAAACTCAAAAGCTTCACCAAAAACGCACAACTGTTGGTTCTGAACAGTATTCACTCACATTTAGTCATTTTCTGTGCAATTTGACCTAAGATTACTGTTTGATATCTGCCGACGTCAAAAACTCAAAAGCTTCACCAAAAACGCACAACTGTTGGTTCTGAACAGTATTCACTCATCTGAGTCATTTTCTGTGCAATTTGACCTAAGATTACTGTTTGATATCTGCCGACGTCAAAAACTCAAAAGCTTCACCAGAAACGCACAACTGTTGGTTCTAAACAGTATTCACTCACATTTAGTCATTTTCTGTGCAATTTGACCTAAGATTACTGTTTGATATCTGCCGACGTCAAAAACTCAAAAGCTTCACCAAAAACGCACAACTGTTGGTTCTGAACAGTATTCACTCATCTGAGTCATTTTCTGTTGGTATTCACTCACATTTAGTCATTTTCTGTGCAATTTGACCTAAGATTACTGTTTGATATCTGCCGACGTCAAAAACTCAAAAGCTTCACCAAAAACGCACAACTTTTGATTGTGAACAGTATTCACTTACATTTAGTCATTTTCTGTGCAATTTGACCTAAGATTACTGTTTGATATCTGCCGACGTCAAAAACTCAAAAGCTTCACCAAAAACGCACAACTGTTGGTTCTGAACAGTATTCACTCACATTTAGTCATTTTCTGTGCAATTTGACCTAAGATTACTGTTTGATATCTGCCGACGTCAAAAACTCAAAAGCTTCACCAAAAACGCACAACTGTTGGTTCTGAACAGTATTCACTCACATTTAGTCATTTTCTGTTGGTATTCACTCACATTTAGTCATTTTCTGTGCAATTTGACCTAAGATTACTGTTTGATATCTGCCGACGTCAAAAACTCAAAAGCTTCACCAAAAACGCACAACTGTTGGTTCTGAACAGTATTCACTCATCTGAGTCATTTTCTGTTGGTATTCACTCACATTTAGTCATTTTCTGTGCAATTTGACCTAAGATTACTGTTTGATATCTGCCGACGTCAAAAACTCAAAAGCTTCACCAAAGCTTTTCACCAAACGCACAACTTTTGATTCTGAACAGTATTCACTCACATTTAGTCATTTTCTGTGCAATTTGACCTAAGATTACTGTTTGATATCTGCCGACGTCAAAAACTCAAAAGCTTCACCAAAGCTTTTCACCAAACGCACAACTTTTGATTCTGAACAGTATTCACTCACATTTAGTCATTTTCTGTGCAATTTGACCTAAGATTACTGTTTGATATCTGCCGACGTCAAAAACTCAAAAGCTTCACCAAAAACGCACAAGTGTTGATTCTGAACAGTATTCACTCACATTTAGTCATTTTCTGTGCAATTTGACCTAAGATTACTGTTTGATATCTGCCGACGTCAAAAACTCAAAAGCTTCACCAAAAACGCACAACTGTTGGTTCTGAACAGTATTCACTCATCTGAGTCATTTTCTGTGCAATTTGACCTAAGATTACTGTTTGATATCTGCCGACGTCAAAAACTCAAAAGCTTCACCAAAAACGCACAACTGTTGGTTCTGAACAGTATTCACTCACATTTAGTCATTTTCTGTGCAATTTGACCTAAGATTACTGTTTGATATCTGCCGACGTCAAAAACTCAAAAGCTTCACCAAAAACGCACAACTGTTGGTTCTGAACAGTATTCACTCATCTGAGTCATTTTCTGTGCAATTTGACCTAAGATTACTGTTTGATATCTGCCGACGTCAAAAACTCAAAAGCTTCACCAAAAACGCACAACTGTTGGTTCTGAACAGTATTCACTCACATTTAGTCATTTTCTGTGCAATTTGACCTAAGATTACTGTTTGATATCTGCCGACGTCAAAAACTCAAAAGCTTCACCAAAAACGCACAACTGTTGGTTCTGAACAGTATTCACTCACATTTAGTCATTTTCTGTGCAATTTGACCTAAGATTACTGTTTGATATCTGCCGACGTCAAAAACTCAAAAGCTTCACCAAAAACGCACAACTGTTGGTTCTGAACAGTATTCACTCACATTTAGTCATTTTCTGTTGGTATTCACTCACATTTAGTCATTTTCTGTGCAATTTGACCTAAGATTACTGTTTGATATCTGCCGACGTCAAAAACTCAAAAGCTTCACCAAAAGCGCACAACTGTTGGTTCTGAACAGTATTCACTCACATTTAGTCATTTTCTGTTGGTATTCACTCACATTTAGTCATTTTCTGTGCAATTTGACCTAATATTACTGTTTGATATCTGCCGACGTCAAAAACTCAAAAGCTTCACCAAAAACGCACAACTGTTGGTTCTGAACAGTATTCACTCACATTTAGTCATTTTCTGTGCAATTTGACCTAAGATTACTGTTTGATATCTGCCGACGTCAAAAACTCAAAAGCTTCACCAGAAACGCACAACTGTTGGTTCTAAACAGTATTCACTCACATTTAGTCATTTTCTGTGCAATTTGACCTAAGATTACTGTTTGATATCTGCCGACGTCAAAAACTCAAAAGCTTCACCAAAAACGCACAACTGTTGGTTCTGAACAGTATTCACTCATCTGAGTCATTTTCTGTTGGTATTCACTCACATTTAGTCATTTTCTGTGCAATTTGACCTAAGATTACTGTTTGATATCTGCCGACGTCAAAAACTCAAAAGCTTCACCAAAGCTTTTCACCAAACGCACAACTTTTGATTCTGAACAGTATTCACTCACATTTAGTCATTTTCTGTGCAATTTGACCTAAGATTACTGTTTGATATCTGCCGACGTCAAAAACTCAAAAGCTTCACCAAAAACGCACAACTGTTGGTTCTGAACAGTATTCACTCATCTAAGTCATTTTCTGTGCAATTTGACCTAAGATTACTGTTTGATATCTGCCGACGTCAAAAACTCAAAAGCTTCACCAAAAACGCACAACTGTTGGTTCTGAACAGTATTCACTCACATTTAGTCATTTTCTGTGCAATTTGACCTAAGATTACTGTTTGATATCTGCCGACGTCAAAAACTCAAAAGCTTCACCAAAAACGCACAACTGTTGATTCTGAACAGTATTCACTCATCTGAGTCATTTTCTGTGCAATTTGACCTAAGATTACTGTTTGATATCTGCCGACGTCAAAAACTCAAAAGCTTCACCAAAAACGCACAACTGTTGGTTCTGAACAGTATTCACTCATCTGAGTCATTTTCTGTGCAATTTGACCTAAGATTACTGTTTGATATCTGCCGACGTCAAAAACTCAAAAGCTTCACCAGAAACGCACAACTGTTGGTTCTAAACAGTATTCACTCACATTTAGTCATTTTCTGTGCAATTTGACCTAAGATTACTGTTTGATATCTGCCGACGTCAAAAACTCAAAAGCTTCACCAAAAACGCACAACTTTTGATTGTGAACAGTATTCACTCACATTTAGTCATTTTCTGTGCAATTTGACCTAAGATTACTGTTTGATATCTGCCGACGTCAAAAACTCAAAAGCTTCACCAAAGCTTTTCACCAAACGCACAAGTGTTGATTCTGAACAGTATTCACTCACATTTAGTCATTTTCTGTGCAATTTGACCTAAGATTACTGTTTGATATCTGCCGACGTCAAAAACTCAAAAGCTTCACCAAAAACGCACAAGTGTTGATTCTGAACAGTATTCACTCACATTTAGTCATTTTCTGTGCAATTTGACCTAAGATTACTGTTTGATATCGCCGACGTCAAAAACTCAAAAGCTTCACCAAAAACGCACAACTGTTGGTTCTGAACAGTATTCACTCATCTGAGTCATTTTCTGTGCAATTTGACCTAAGATTACTGTTTGATATCTGCCGACGTCAAAAACTCAAAAGCTTCACCAAAAACGCACAACTGTTGGTTCTGAACAGTATTCACTCACATTTAGTCATTTTCTGTGCAATTTGACCTAAGATTACTGTTTGATATCTGCCGACGTCAAAAACTCAAAAGCTTCACCAAAAACGCACAACTGTTGGTTCTGAACAGTATTCACTCACATTTAGTCATTTTCTGTGCAATTTGACCTAAGATTACTGTTTGATATCTGCCGACGTCAAAAACTCAAAAGCTTCACCAAAAACGCACAACTGTTGGTTCTGAACAGTATTCACTCACATTTAGTCATTTTCTGTGCAATTTGACCTAAGATTACTGTTTGATATCTGCCGACGTCAAAAACTCAAAAGCTTCACCAAAAACGCACAACTGTTGGTTCTGAACAGTATTCACTCATCTGAGTCATTTTCTGTGCAATTTGACCTAAGATTACTGTTTGATATCTGCCGACGTCAAAAACTCAAAAGCTTCACCAAAGCTTTTCACCAAACGCACAACTGTTGATTCTGAACAGTATTCACTCACATTTAGTCATTTTCTGTGCAATTTGACCTAAGATTACTGTTTGATATCTACCGACGTCAAAAACTCAAAAGCTTCACCAAAAGCGCACAACTGTTGGTTCTGAACAGTATTCACTCACATTTAGTCATTTTCTGTTGGTATTCACTCACATTTAGTCATTTTCTGTGCAATTTGACCTAATATTACTGTTTGATATCTGCCGACGTCAAAAACTCAAAAGCTTCACCAAAAACGCACAACTGTTGGTTCTGAACAGTATTCACTCACATTTAGTCATTTTCTCTTGGTATTCACTCACATTTAATCATTTTCTGTGCAATTTGACCTAAGATTACTGTTTGATATCTGCCGACGTCAAAAACTCAAAAGCTTCACCAGAAACGCACAACTGTTGGTTCTGAACAGTATTCACTCATCTGAGTCATTTTCTGTTGGTATTCACTCACATTTAGTCATTTTCTGTGCAATTTGACCTAAGATTACTGTTTGATATCTGCCGACGTCAAAAACTCAAAAGCTTCACCAGAAACGCACAACTGTTGGTTCTGAACAGTATTCACTCACATTTAGTCATTTTCTGTGCAATTTGACCTAATATTACTGTTTGATATCTGCCGACGTCAAAAACTCAAAAGCTTCACCAAAAACGCACAACTGTTGGTTCTGAACAGTATTCACTCACATTTAGTCATTTTCTCTTGGTATTCACTCACATTTAATCATTTTCTGTGCAATTTGACCTAAGATTACTGTTTGATATCTGCCGACGTCAAAAACTCAAAAGCTTCACCAAAAACGCACAACTGTTGGTTCTGAACAGTATTTACTCACATTTAGTCATTTTCTGTGCAATTTGACCTAAGATTACTGTTTGATATCTGCCGACGTCAAAAACTCAAAAGCTTCACCAAAAACGCACAACTGTTGATTCTGAACAGTATTCACTCATCTGAGTCATTTTCTGTGCAATTTGACCTAAGATTACTGTTTGATATCTGCCGACGTCAAAAACTCAAAAGCTTCACCAAAAACGCACAACTGTTGGTTCTGAACAGTATTCACTCATCTGAGTCATTTTCTGTGCAATTTGACCTAAGATTACTGTTTGATATCTGCCGACGTCAAAAACTCAAAAGCTTCACCAGATACGCACAACTGTTGGTTCTGAACAGTATTCACTCATCTGAGTCATTTTCTGTTGGTATTCACTCACATTTAGTCATTTTCTGTGCAATTTGACCTAAGATTACTGTTTGATATCTGCCGACGTCAAAAACTCAAAAGCTTCACCAGAAACGCACAACTGTTGGTTCTGAACAGTATTCACTCACATTTAGTCATTTTCTGTGCAATTTGACCTAAGATTACTGTTTGATATCTGCCGACGTCAAAAACTCAAAAGCTTCACCAAAAACGCACAACTGTTGGTTCTGAACAGTATTCACTCACATTTAGTCATTTTCTGTGCAATTTGACCTAAGATTACTGTTTGATATCTGCCGACGTCAAAAACTCAAAAGCTTCACCAAAGCTTTTCACCAAACGCACAACTGTTGATTCTGAACAGTATTCACTCACATTTAGTCATTTTCTGTGCAATTTGACCTAAGATTACTGTTTGATATCTGCCGACGTCAAAAACTCAAAAGCTTCACCAAAAACGCACAACTGTTGGTTCTGAACAGTATTCACTCGCATTTAGTCTTTTTCTGTTGGTATTCACTCACATTTAGTCATTTTCTGTGCAATTTGACCTAAGATTACTGTTTGATATCTGCCGACGTCAAAAACTCAAAAGATTCACCAAAAACGCACAACTGTTGGTTCTGAACAGTATTCACTCACATTTAGTCATTTTCTGTTGGTATTCACTCACATTTAGTCATTTTCTGTGCAATTTGACCTAAGATTACTGTTTGATATCTGCCGACGTCAAAAACTCAAAAGCTTCACCAAAAACGCACAACTGTTGGTTCTGAAAAGTATTCACTCACATTGAGTCATTTTCTGTTGGTATTCACTCACATTTAGTCATTTTCTGTGCAATTTGACCTAAGATTACTGTTTGATATCTGCCGACGTCAAAAACTCAAAAGCTTCACCAAAAACGCACAACTGTTGGTTCTGAACAGTATTCACTCACATTTAGTCATTTTCTGTGCCATTTGACCTAAGATTACTGTTTGATATCTGCCGACGTCAAAAACTCAAAAGCTTCACCAAAAACGCACAACTGTTGGTTCTGAACAGTATTCACTCACATTTAGTCATTTTCTGTGCAATTTGACCTAAGATTACTGTTTGATATCTGCCGACGTCAAAAACTCAAAAGCTTCACCAAAAACGCACAACTGTTGGTTCTGAACAGTATTCACTCATCTGAGTCATTTTCTGTGCAATTTGACCTAAGATTACTGTTTGATATCTGCCGACGTCAAAAGCTCAAAAGCTTCACCAAAAACGCACAACTGTTGGTTCTGAACAGTATTCACTCATCTGAGTCATTTTCTGTGCAATTTGACCTAAGATTACTGTTTGATATCTGCCGACGTCAAAAACTCAAAAGCTTCACCAAAAACGCACAAGTGTTGATTCTGAACAGTATTCACTCACATTTAGTCATTTTCTGTGCAATTTGACCTAAGATTACTGTTTGATATCTGCCGACGTCAAAAACTCAAAAGCTTCACCAAAAACGCACAACTGTTGGTTCTGAACAGTATTCACTCACATTTAGTCATTTTCTGTGCAATTTGACCTAAGATTACTGTTTGATATCTGCCGACGTCAAAAACTCAAAAGCTTCACCAAAAACGCACAACTGTTGGTTCTGAACAGTATTCACTCACATTTAGTCATTTTCTGTTGGTATTCACTCACATTTAGTCATTTTCTGTGCAATTTGACCTAAGATTACTGTTTGATATCTGCCGACGTCAAAAACTCAAAAGCTTCACCAAAGGGGCACAACTGTTGGTTCTGAACAGTATTCACTCACATTTAGTCATTTTCTGTTGGTATTCACTCACATTTAGTCATTTTCTGTGCAATTTGACCTAATATTACTGTTTGATATCTGCCGACGTCAAAAACTCAAAAGCTTCACCAAAAACGCACAACTGTTGGTTCTGAACAGTATTCACTCACATTTAGTCATTTTCTGTGCAATTTGACCTAAGATTACTGTTTGATGTCTGCCGACGTCAAAAACTCAAAAGCTTCACCAAAAACGCACAACTGTTGGTTCTGAACAGTATTCACTCATCTGAGTCATTTTCTGTTGGTATTCACTCACATTTAGTCATTTTCTGTGCAATTTGACCTAAGATTACTGTTTGATATCTGCCGACGTCAAAAACTCAAAAGCTTCACCAAAGCTTTTCACCAAACGCACAACTTTTGATTCTGAACAGTATTCACTCACATTTAGTCATTTTCTGTGCAATTTGACCTAAGATTACTGTTTGATATCTGCCGACGTCAAAAACTCAAAAGCTTCACCAAAAACGCACAACTGTTGGTTCTGAACAGTATTCACTCATCTGAGTCACTTTCTGTGCAATTTGACCTAAGATTACTGTTTGATATCTGGCGACGTCAAAAACTCAAAAGCTTCACCAGAAACGCACAACTGTTGGTTCTAAACAGTATTCACTCACATTTAGTCATTTTCTGTGCAATTTGACCTAAGATTACTGTTTGATATCTGCCGACGTCAAAAACTCAAAAGCTTCACCAAAAACGCACAACTGTTGGTTCTGAACAGTATTCACTCACATTTAGTCATTTTCTGTTGGTATTCACTCACATTTAGTCATTTTCTGTGCAATTTGACCTAATATTACTGTTTGATATCTGCCGACGTCAAAAACTCAAAAGCTTCACCAAAAACGCACAACTGTTGGTTCTGAACAGTATTCACTCATCTGAGTCATTTTCTGTGCAATTTGACCTAAGATTACTGTTTGATATCTGCCGACGTCAAAAACTCAAAAGCTTCACCAAAAACGCACAACTGTTGGTTCTGAACAGTATTCACTCACATTTAGTCATTTTCTGTGCAATTTGACCTAAGATTACTGTTTGATATCTGCCGACGTCAAAAACTCAAAAGCTTCACCAAAAACGCACAAGTGTTGGTTCTGAACAGTATTCACTCACATTTAGTCATTTTCTCTTGGTATTCACTCACATTTAATCATTTTCTGTGCAATTTGACCTAAGATTACTGTTTGATATCTGCCGACGTCAAAAACTCAAAAGCTTCACCAAAAACGCACAACTGTTGGTTCTGAACAGTATTCACTCACATTTAGTCATTTTCTGTGCAATTTGACCTAAGATTACTGTTTGATATCTGCCGACGTCAAAAACTCAAAAGCTTCACCAAAAACGCACAAGTGTTGATTCTGAACAGTATTCACTCACATTTAGTCATTTTCTGTGCAATTTGACCTAAGATTACTGTTTGATATCTGCCGACGTCAAAAACTCAAAAGCTTCACCAAAAACGCACAACTGTTGGTTCTGAACAGTATTCACTCATCTGAGTCATTTTCTGTGCAATTTGACCTAAGATTACTGTTTGATATCTGCCGACGTCAAAAACTCAAAAGCTTCACCAAAAACGCACAACTGTTGGTTCTGAACAGTATTCACTCACATTTAGTCATTTTCTGTGCAATTTGACCTAAGATTACTGTTTGATATCTGCCGACGTCAAAAACTCAAAAGCTTCACCAAAGCTTTTCACCAAACGCACAACTGTTGATTCTGAACAGTATTCACTCACATTTAGTCATTTTCTGTGCAATTTGACCTAAGATTACTGTTTGATATCTGCCGACGTCAAAAACTCAAAAGCTTCACCAAAAACGCACAACTGTTGGTTCTGAACAGTATTCACTCGCATTTAGTCTTTTTCTGTTGGTATTCACTCACATTTAGTCATTTTCTGTGCAATTTGACCTAAGATTACTGTTTGATATCTGCCGACGTCAAAAACTCAAAAGATTCACCAAAAACGCACAACTGTTGGTTCTGAACAGTATTCACTCACATTTAGTCATTTTCTGTTGGTATTCACTCACATTTAGTCATTTTCTGTGCAATTTGACCTAAGATTACTGTTTGATATCTGCCGACGTCAAAAACTCAAAAGCTTCACCAAAAACGCACAACTGTTGGTTCTGAAAAGTATTCACTCACATTGAGTCATTTTCTGTTGGTATTCACTCACATTTAGTCATTTTCTGTGCAATTTGACCTAAGATTACTGTTTGATATCTGCCGACGTCAAAAACTCAAAAGCTTCACCAAAAACGCACAACTGTTGGTTCTGAACAGTATTCACTCACATTTAGTCATTTTCTGTGCCATTTGACCTAAGATTACTGTTTGATATCTGCCGACGTCAAAAACTCAAAAGCTTCACCAAAAACGCACAACTGTTGGTTCTGAACAGTATTCACTCACATTTAGTCATTTTCTGTGCAATTTGACCTAAGATTACTGTTTGATATCTGCCGACGTCAAAAACTCAAAAGCTTCACCAAAAACGCACAACTGTTGGTTCTGAACAGTATTCACTCATCTGAGTCATTTTCTGTGCAATTTGACCTAAGATTACTGTTTGATATCTGCCGACGTCAAAAGCTCAAAAGCTTCACCAAAAACGCACAACTGTTGGTTCTGAACAGTATTCACTCATCTGAGTCATTTTCTGTGCAATTTGACCTAAGATTACTGTTTGATATCTGCCGACGTCAAAAACTCAAAAGCTTCACCAAAAACGCACAAGTGTTGATTCTGAACAGTATTCACTCACATTTAGTCATTTTCTGTGCAATTTGACCTAAGATTACTGTTTGATATCTGCCGACGTCAAAAACTCAAAAGCTTCACCAAAAACGCACAACTGTTGGTTCTGAACAGTATTCACTCACATTTAGTCATTTTCTGTGCAATTTGACCTAAGATTACTGTTTGATATCTGCCGACGTCAAAAACTCAAAAGCTTCACCAAAAACGCACAACTGTTGGTTCTGAACAGTATTCACTCACATTTAGTCATTTTCTGTTGGTATTCACTCACATTTAGTCATTTTCTGTGCAATTTGACCTAAGATTACTGTTTGATATCTGCCGACGTCAAAAACTCAAAAGCTTCACCAAAGGGGCACAACTGTTGGTTCTGAACAGTATTCACTCACATTTAGTCATTTTCTGTTGGTATTCACTCACATTTAGTCATTTTCTGTGCAATTTGACCTAATATTACTGTTTGATATCTGCCGACGTCAAAAACTCAAAAGCTTCACCAAAAACGCACAACTGTTGGTTCTGAACAGTATTCACTCACATTTAGTCATTTTCTGTGCAATTTGACCTAAGATTACTGTTTGATGTCTGCCGACGTCAAAAACTCAAAAGCTTCACCAAAAACGCACAACTGTTGGTTCTGAACAGTATTCACTCATCTGAGTCATTTTCTGTTGGTATTCACTCACATTTAGTCATTTTCTGTGCAATTTGACCTAAGATTACTGTTTGATATCTGCCGACGTCAAAAACTCAAAAGCTTCACCAAAGCTTTTCACCAAACGCACAACTTTTGATTCTGAACAGTATTCACTCACATTTAGTCATTTTCTGTGCAATTTGACCTAAGATTACTGTTTGATATCTGCCGACGTCAAAAACTCAAAAGCTTCACCAAAAACGCACAACTGTTGGTTCTGAACAGTATTCACTCATCTGAGTCACTTTCTGTGCAATTTGACCTAAGATTACTGTTTGATATCTGGCGACGTCAAAAACTCAAAAGCTTCACCAGAAACGCACAACTGTTGGTTCTAAACAGTATTCACTCACATTTAGTCATTTTCTGTGCAATTTGACCTAAGATTACTGTTTGATATCTGCCGACGTCAAAAACTCAAAAGCTTCACCAAAAACGCACAACTGTTGGTTCTGAACAGTATTCACTCACATTTAGTCATTTTCTGTTGGTATTCACTCACATTTAGTCATTTTCTGTGCAATTTGACCTAATATTACTGTTTGATATCTGCCGACGTCAAAAACTCAAAAGCTTCACCAAAAACGCACAACTGTTGGTTCTGAACAGTATTCACTCATCTGAGTCATTTTCTGTGCAATTTGACCTAAGATTACTGTTTGATATCTGCCGACGTCAAAAACTCAAAAGCTTCACCAAAAACGCACAACTGTTGGTTCTGAACAGTATTCACTCACATTTAGTCATTTTCTGTGCAATTTGACCTAAGATTACTGTTTGATATCTGCCGACGTCAAAAACTCAAAAGCTTCACCAAAAACGCACAAGTGTTGGTTCTGAACAGTATTCACTCACATTTAGTCATTTTCTCTTGGTATTCACTCACATTTAATCATTTTCTGTGCAATTTGACCTAAGATTACTGTTTGATATCTGCCGACGTCAAAAACTCAAAAGCTTCACCAAAAACGCACAACTGTTGGTTCTGAACAGTATTCACTCACATTTAGTCATTTTCTGTGCAATTTGACCTAAGATTACTGTTTGATATCTGCCGACGTCAAAAACTCAAAAGCTTCACCAAAAACGCACAAGTGTTGATTCTGAACAGTATTCACTCACATTTAGTCATTTTCTGTGCAATTTGACCTAAGATTACTGTTTGATATCTGCCGACGTCAAAAACTCAAAAGCTTCACCAAAAACGCACAACTGTTGGTTCTGAACAGTATTCACTCATCTGAGTCATTTTCTGTGCAATTTGACCTAAGATTACTGTTTGATATCTGCCGACGTCAAAAACTCAAAAGCTTCACCAAAAACGCACAACTGTTGGTTCTGAACAGTATTCACTCACATTTAGTCATTTTCTGTGCAATTTGACCTAAGATTACTGTTTGATATCTGCCGACGTCAAAAACTCAAAAGCTTCACCAAAAACGCACAACTGTTGGTTCTGAACAGTATTCACTCACATTTAGTCATTTTCTGTGCAATTTGACCTAAGATTACTGTTTGATATCTGCCGACGTCAAAAACTCAAAAGCTTCACCAAAGCTTTTCACCAAACGCACAAGTGTTGATTCTGAACAGTATTCACTCACATTTAGTCATTTTCTGTGCAATTTGACCTAAGATTACTGTTTGATATCTGCCGACGTCAAAAACTCAAAAGCTTCACCAAAAACGCACAACTGTTGGTTCTGAACAGTATTCACTCACATTTAGTCATTTTCTGTGCAATTTGACCTAAGATTACTGTTTGATATCTGCCGACGTCAAAAACTCAAAAGCTTCACCAAAAACGCACAACTGTTGGTTCTGAACAGTATTCACTCATCTGAGTCATTTTCTGTGCAATTTGACCTAAGATTACTGTTTGATATCTGCCGACGTCAAAAACTCAAAAGCTTCACCAAAAACGCACAACTGTTGGTTCTGAACAGTATTCACTCACATTTAGTCATTTTCTGTGCAATTTGACCTAAGATTACTGTTTGATATCTGCCGACGTCAAAAACTCAAAAGCTTCACCAAAAACGCACAACTGTTGGTTCTGAACAGTATTCACTCACATTTAGTCATTTTCTGTGCAATTTGACCTAAGATTACTGTTTGATATCTGCCGACGTCAAAAACTCAAAAGCTTCACCAAAAACGCACAACTGTTGGTTCTGAACAGTATTCACTCACATTTAGTCATTTTCTGTTGGTATTCACTCACATTTAGTCATTTTCTGTGCAATTTGACCTAAGATTACTGTTTGATATCTGCCGACGTCAAAAACTCAAAAGCTTCACCAAAAGCGCACAACTGTTGGTTTTGAACAGTATTCACTCACATTTAGTCATTTTCTGTTGGTATTCACTCACATTTAGTCATTTTCTGTGCAATTTGACCTAAGATTACTGTTTGATATCTGCCGACGTCAAAAACTCAAAAGCTTCACCAAAAACGCACAACTGTTGGTTCTGAACAGTATTCACTCACATTTAGTCATTTTCTGTGCAATTTGACCTAAGATTACTGTTTGATATCTGCCGACGTCAAAAACTCAAAAGCTTCACCAAAAACGCACAACTGTTGGTTCTGAACAGTATTCACTCACATTTAGTCATTTTCTGTGCAATTTGACCTAAGATTACTGTTTGATATCTGCCGACGTCAAAAACTCAAAAGCTTCACCAAAGCTTTTCACCAAACGCACAAGTGTTGATTCTGAACAGTATTCACTCACATTTAGTCATTTTCTGTGCAATTTGACCGAAGATTACTGTTTGATATCTGCCGACGTCAAAAACTCAAAAGCTTCACCAAAAACGCACAACTGTTGGTTCTGAACAGTATTCACTCATCTGAGTCATTTTCTGTGCAATTTGACCTAAGATTACTGTTTGATATCTGCCGACGTCAAAAACTCAAAAGCTTCACCAAAAACGCACAACTGTTGGTTCTGAACAGTATTCACTCACATTTAGTCATTTTCTGTGCAATTTGACCTAAGATTACTGTTTGATATCTGCCGACGTCAAAAACTCAAAAGCTTCACCAAAAACGCACAACTGTTGGTTCTGAACAGTATTCACTCATCTGAGTCATTTTCTGTGCAATTTGACCTAAGATTACTGTTTGATATCTGCCGACGTCAAAAACTCAAAAGCTTCACCAAAAACGCACAACTGTTGGTTCTGAACAGTATTCACTCACATTTAGTCATTTTCTGTGCAATTTGACCTAAGATTACTGTTTGATATCTGCCGACGTCAAAAACTCAAAAGCTTCACCAAAAACGCACAACTGTTGGTTCTGAACAGTATTCACTCACATTTAGTCATTTTCTGTGCAATTTGACCTAAGATTACTGTTTGATATCTGCCGACGTCAAAAACTCAAAAGCTTCACCAAAAACGCACAACTGTTGGTTCTGAACAGTATTCACTCACATTTAGTCATTTTCTGTGCAATTTGACCTAAGATTACTGTTTGATATCTGCCGACGTCAAAAACTCAAAAGCTTCACCAAAAACGCACAACTGTTGGTTCTGAACAGTATTCACTCACATTTAGTCATTTTCTGTGCAATTTGACCTAAGATTACTGTTTGATATCTGCCGACGTCAAAAACTCAAAAGCTTCACCAAAGCTTTTCACCAAACGCACAAGTGTTGATTCTGAACAGTATTCACTCACATTTAGTCATTTTCTGTGCAATTTGACCTAAGATTACTGTTTGATATCTGCCGACGTCAAAAACTCAAAAGCTTCACCAAAAACGCACAACTGTTGGTTCTGAACAGTATTCACTCACATTTAGTCATTTTCTGTGCAATTTGACCTAAGATTACTGTTTGATATCTGCCGACGTCAAAAACTCAAAAGCTTCACCAAAAACGCACAACTGTTGGTTCTGAACAGTATTCACTCACATTTAGTCATTTTCTGTGCAATTTGACCTAAGATTACTGTTTGATATCTGCCGACGTCAAAAACTCAAAAGCTTCACCAAAAACGCACAACTGTTGGTTCTGAACAGTATTCACTCACATTTAGTCATTTTCTGTGCAATTTGACCTAAGATTACTGTTTGATATCTGCCGACGTCAAAAACTCAAAAGCTTCACCAAAGCTTTTCACCAAACGCACAAGTGTTGATTCTGAACAGTATTCACTCACATTTAGTCATTTTCTGTGCAATTTGACCTAAGATTACTGTTTGATATCTGCCGACGTCAAAAACTCAAAAGCTTCACCAAAAACGCACAACTGTTGGTTCTGAACAGTATTCACTCACATTTAGTCATTTTCTGTGCAATTTGACCTAAGATTACTGTTTGATATCTGCCGACGTCAAAAACTCAAAAGCTTCACCAAAAACGCACAACTGTTGGTTCTGAACAGTATTCACTCACATTTAGTCATTTTCTGTGCAATTTGACCTAAGATTACTGTTTGATATCTGCCGACGTCAAAAACTCAAACGCTTCACCAAAAACGCACAACTGTTGGTTCTGAACAGTATTCACTCACATTTAGTCATTTTCTGTGCAATTTGACCTAAGATTACTGTTTGATATCTGCCGACGTCAAAAACTCAAAAGCTTCACCAAAAACGCACAACTGTTGGTTCTGAACAGTATTCACTCACATTTAGTCATTTTCTGTGCAATTTGACCTAAGATTACTGTTTGATATCTGCCGACGTCAAAAACTCAAAAGCTTCACCAGAAACGCACAACTGTTGGTTCTGAACAGTATTCACTCACATTTAGTCATTTTCTGTGCAATTTGACCTAAGATTACTGTTTGATATCTGCCGACGTCAAAAACTCAAAAGTTTCACCAAAAACGCACAACTGTTGGTTCTGAACAGTATTCACTCACATTTAGTCATTTTCTGTGCAATTTGACCTAAGATTACTGTTTGATATCTGCCGACGTCAAAAACTCAAAAGCTTCACCAAAAACGCACAACTGTTGGTTCTGAACAGTATTCACTCACATTTAGTCATTTTCTGTGCAATTTGACCTAAGATTACTGTTTGATATCTGCCGACGTCAAAAACTCAAAAGCTTCACCAAAAACGCACAACTGTTGATTCTGAACAGTATTCACTCATCTGAGTCATTTTCTGTGCAATTTGACCTAAGATTACTGTTTGATATCTGCCGACGTCAAAAACTCAAAAGCTTCACCAAAAACGCACAACTGTTGGTTCTGAACAGTATTCACTCATCTGAGTCATTTTCTGTGCAATTTGACCTAAGATTACTGTTTGATATCTGCCGACGTCAAAAACTCAAAAGCTTCACCAGAAACGCACAACTGTTGGTTCTGAACAGTATTCACTCATCTGAGTCATTTTCTGTTGGTATTCACTCACATTTAGTCATTTTCTGTGCAATTTGACCTAAGATTACTGTTTGATATCTGCCGACGTCAAAAACTCAAAAGCTTCACCAAAAACGCACAACTTTTGATTGTGAACAGTATTCACTCACATTTAGTCATTTTCTGTGCAATTTGACCTAAGATTACTGTTTGATATCTGCCGACGTCAAAAACTCAAAAGCTTCACCAAAAACGCACAACTGTTGGTTCTGAACAGTATTCACTCACATTTAGTCATTTTCTGTGCAATTTGACCTAAGATTACTGTTTGATATCTGCCGACGTCAAAAACTCAAAAGCTTCACCAAAAACGCACAACTGTTGGTTCTGAACAGTATTCACTCACATTTAGTCATTTTCTGTGCAATTTGACCTAAGATTACTGTTTGATATCTGCCGACGTCAAAAACTCAAAAGCTTCACCAAAAACGCACAACTGTTGGTTCTGAACAGTATTCACTCACATTTAGTCATTTTCTGTGCAATTTGACCTAAGATTACTGTTTGATATCTGCCGACGTCAAAAACTCAAAAGCTTCACCAAAAACGCACAACTGTTGGTTCTGAACAGTATTCACTCATCTGAGTCATTTTCTGTGCAATTTGACCTAAGATTACTGTTTGATATCTGCCGACGTCAAAAACTCAAAAGCTTCACCAAAAACGCACAAGTGTTGATTCTGAACAGTATTCACTCACATTTAGTCATTTTCTGTGCAATTTGACCTAAGATTACTGTTTGATATCTGCCGACGTCAAAAACTCAAAAGCTTCACCAAAAACGCACAACTGTTGGTTCTGAACAGTATTCACTCACATTTAGTCATTTTCTGTGCAATTTGACCTAAGATTACTGTTTGATATCTGCCGACGTCAAAAACTCAAAAGCTTCACCAAAAACGCACAACTGTTGGTTCTGAACAGTATTCACTCACATTTAGTCATTTTCTGTTGGTATTCACTCACATTTAGTCATTTTCTGTGCAATTTGACCTAAGATTACTGTTTGATATCTGCCGACGTCAAAAACTCAAAAGCTTCACCAAAGGGGCACAACTGTTGGTTCTGAACAGTATTCACTCACATTTAGTCATTTTCTGTTGGTATTCACTCACATTTAGTCATTTTCTGTGCAATTTGACCTAATATTACTGTTTGATATCTGCCGACGTCAAAAACTCAAAAGCTTCACCAAAAACGCACAACTGTTGGTTCTGAACAGTATTCACTCACATTTAGTCATTTTCTGTGCAATTTGACCTAAGATTACTGTTTGATATCTGCCGACGTCAAAAACTCAAAAGCTTCACCAAAAACGCACAACTGTTGGTTCTGAACAGTATTCACTCATCTGAGTCATTTTCTGTTGGTATTCACTCACATTTAGTCATTTTCTGTGCAATTTGACCTAAGATTACTGTTTGATATCTGCCGACGTCAAAAACTCAAAAGCTTCACCAAAGCTTTTCACCAAACGCACAACTTTTGATTCTGAACAGTATTCACTCACATTTAGTCATTTTCTGTGCAATTTGACCTAAGATTACTGTTTGATATCTGGCGACGTCAAAAACTCAAAAGCTTCACCAAAAACGCACAACTGTTGGTTCTGAACAGTATTCACTCACATTTAGTCATTTTCTGTGCAATTTGACCTAAGATTACTGTTTGATATCTGCCGACGTCAAAAACTCAAAAGCTTCACCAAAAACGCACAACTGTTGGTTCTGAACAGTATTCACTCACATTTAGTCATTTTCTGTGCAATTTGACCTAAGATTACTGTTTGATATCTGCCGACGTCAAAAACTCAAAAGCTTCACCAAAAACGCACAAGTGTTGATTCTGAACAGTATTCACTCACATTTAGTCATTTTCTGTGCAATTTGACCTAAGATTACTGTTTGATATCGCCGACGTCAAAAACTCAAAAGCTTCACCAAAAACGCACAACTGTTGGTTCTGAACAGTATTCACTCATCTGAGTCATTTTCTGTGCAATTTGACCTAAGATTACTGTTTGATATCTGCCGACGTCAAAAACTCAAAAGCTTCACCAAAAACGCACAACTGTTGGTTCTGAACAGTATTCACTCACATTTAGTCATTTTCTCTTGGTATTCACTCACATTTAATCATTTTCTGTGCAATTTGACCTAAGATTACTGTTTGATATCTGCCGACGTCAAAAACTCAAAAGCTTCACCAAAAACGCACAACTGTTGGTTCTGAACAGTATTCACTCACATTTAGTCATTTTCTGTGCAATTTGACCTAAGATTACTGTTTGATATCTGCCGACGTCAAAAACTCAAAAGCTTCACCAAAAACGCACAAGTGTTGATTCTGAACAGTATTCACTCACATTTAGTCATTTTCTGTGCAATTTGACCTAAGATTACTGTTTGATATCTGCCGACGTCAAAAACTCAAAAGCTTCACCAAAAACGCACAACTGTTGGTTCTGAACAGTATTCACTCATCTGAGTCATTTTCTGTGCAATTTGACCTAAGATTACTGTTTGATATCTGCCGACGTCAAAAACTCAAAAGCTTCACCAAAAACGCACAACTGTTGGTTCTGAACAGTATTCACTCACATTTAGTCATTTTCTGTGCAATTTGACCTAAGATTACTGTTTGATATCTGCCGACGTCAAAAACTCAAAAGCTTCACCAAAAACGCACAACTGTTGGTTCTGAACAGTATTCACTCACATTTAGTCATTTTCTGTGCAATTTGACCTAAGATTACTGTTTGATATCTGCCGACGTCAAAAACTCAAAAGCTTCACCAAAGCTTTTCACCAAACGCACAAGTGTTGATTCTGAACAGTATTCACTCACATTTAGTCATTTTCTGTGCAATTTGACCTAAGATTACTGTTTGATATCTGCCGACGTCAAAAACTCAAAAGCTTCACCAAAAACGCACAACTGTTGGTTCTGAACAGTATTCACTCACATTTAGTCATTTTCTGTGCAATTTGACCTAAGATTACTGTTTGATATCTGCCGACGTCAAAAACTCAAAAGCTTCACCAAAAACGCACAACTGTTGATTCTGAACAGTATTCACTCACATTTAGTCATTTTCTGTGCAATTTGACCTAAGATTACTGTTTGATATCTGCCGACGTCAAAAACTCAAAAGCTTCACCAAAAACGCACAACTGTTGGTTCTGAACAGTATTCACTCACATTTAGTCATTTTCTGTGCAATTTGACCTAAGATTACTGTTTGATATCTGCCGACGTCAAAAACTCAAAAGCTTCACCAAAAACGCACAACTGTTGGTTCTGAACAGTATTCACTCACATTTAGTCATTTTCTGTGCAATTTGACCTAAGATTACTGTTTGATATCTGCCGACGTCAAAAACTCAAAAGCTTCACCAAAAACGCACAACTGTTGGTTCTGAACAGTATTCACTCACATTTAGTCATTTTCTGTTGGTATTCACTCACATTTAGTCATTTTCTGTGCAATTTGACCTAAGATTACTGTTTGATATCTGCCGACGTCAAAAACTCAAAAGCTTCACCAAAAGCGCACAACTGTTGGTTCTGAACAGTATTCACTCACATTTAGTCATTTTCTGTTGGTATTCACTCACATTTAGTCATTTTCTGTGCAATTTGACCTAATATTACTGTTTGATATCTGCCGACGTCAAAAACTCAAAAGCTTCACCAAAAACGCACAACTGTTGGTTCTGAACAGTATTCACTCACATTTAGTCATTTTCTGTGCAATTTGACCTAAGATTACTGTTTGATATCTGCCGACGTCAAAAACTCAAAAGCTCCACCAAAAACTCACAACTGTTGGTTCTGAACAGTATTCACTCACATTTAGTCATTTTCTGTGCAATTTGACCTAAGATTACTGTTTGATATCTGCCGACGTCAAAAACTCAAACGCTTCACCAAAAACGCACAACTGTTGGTTCTGAACAGTATTCACTCACATTTAGTCATTTTCTCTTGGTATTCACTCACATTTAATCATTTTCTGTGCAATTTGACCTAAGATTACTGTTTGATATCTGCCGACGTCAAAAACTCAAAAGCTTCACCAAAAACGCACAACTGTTGGTTCTGAACAGTATTCACTCACATTTAGTCATTTTCTGTGCAATTTGACCTAAGATTACTGTTTGATATCTGCCGACGTCAAAAACTCAAAAGCTTCACCAAAAACGCACAACTGTTGGTTCTGAACAGTATTCACTCATCTGAGTCATTTTCTGTGCAATTTGACCTAAGATTACTGTTTGATATCTGCCGACGTCAAAAACTCAAAAGCTTCACCAAAAACGCACAACTGTTGGTTCTGAACAGTATTCACTCACATTTAGTCATTTTCTGTGCAATTTGACCTAAGATTACTGTTTGATATCTGCCGACGTCAAAAACTCAAAAGCTTCACCAAAAACGCACAACTGTTGGTTCTGAACAGTATTCACTCACATTTAGTCATTTTCTGTGCAATTTGACCTAAGATTACTGTTTGATATCTGCCGACGTCAAAAACTCAAAAGCTTCACCAAAAACGCACAACTGTTGGTTCTGAACAGTATTCACTCACATTTAGTCATTTTCTGTGCAATTTGACCTAAGATTACTGTTTGATATCTGCCGACGTCAAAAACTCAAAAGCTCCACCAAAAACTCACAACTGTTGGTTCTGAACAGTATTCACTCACATTTAGTCATTTTCTGTGCAATTTGACCTAAGATTACTGTTTGATATCTGCCGACGTCAAAAACTCAAAAGCTTCACCAAAAACGCACAACTGTTGGTTCTGAACAGTATTCACTCACATTTAGTCATTTTCTGTGCAATTTGACCTAAGATTACTGTTTGATATCTGCCGACGTCAAAAACTCAAAAGCTTCACCAAAAACGCACAACTTTTGATTGTGAACAGTATTCACTCACATTTAGTCATTTTCTGTGCAATTTGACCTAAGATTACTGTTTGATATCTGCCGACGTCAAAAACTCAAAAGCTTCACCAAAAACGCACAACTGTTGGTTCTGAACAGTATTCACTCACATTTAGTCATTTTCTGTGCAATTTGACCTAAGATTACTGTTTGATATCTGCCGACGTCAAAAACTCAAAAGCTTCACCAAAAACGCACAACTGTTGGTTCTGAACAGTATTCACTCACATTTAGTCATTTTCTGTGCAATTTGACCTAAGATTACTGTTTGATATCTGCCGACGTCAAAAACTCAAAAGCTTCACCAAAAACGCACAAGTGTTGATTCTGAACAGTATTCACTCACATTTAGTCATTTTCTGTGCAATTTGACCTAAGATTACTGTTTGATATCGCCGACGTCAAAAACTCAAAAGCTTCACCAAAAACGCACAACTGTTGGTTCTGAACAGTATTCACTCATCTGAGTCATTTTCTGTGCAATTTGACCTAAGATTACTGTTTGATATCTGCCGACGTCAAAAACTCAAAAGCTTCACCAAAAACGCACAACTGTTGGTTCTGAACAGTATTCACTCACATTTAGTCATTTTCTGTGCAATTTGACCTAAGATTACTGTTTGATATCTGCCGACGTCAAAAACTCAAAAGCTTCACCAAAAACGCACAACTGTTGGTTCTGAACAGTATTCACTCACATTTAGTCATTTTCTGTGCAATTTGACCTAAGATTACTGTTTGATATCTGCCGACGTCAAAAACTCAAAAGCTTCACCAAAAACGCACAACTGTTGGTTCTGAACAGTATTCACTCACATTTAGTCATTTTCTGTGCAATTTGACCTAAGATTACTGTTTGATATCTGCCGACGTCAAAAACTCAAAAGCTTCACCAAAAACGCACAACTGTTGGTTCTGAACAGTATTCACTCACATTTAGTCATTTTCTGTGCAATTTGACCTAAGATTACTGTTTGATATCTGCCGACGTCAAAAACTCAAAAGCTTCACCAAAGCTTTTCACCAAACGCACAAGTGTTGATTCTGAACAGTATTCACTCACATTTAGTCATTTTCTGTGCAATTTGACCTAAGATTACTGTTTGATATCTGCCGACGTCAAAAACTCAAAAGCTTCACCAAAAACGCACAACTGTTGGTTCTGAACAGTATTCACTCACATTTAGTCATTTTCTGTGCAATTTGACCTAAGATTACTGTTTGATATCTGCCGACGTCAAAAACTCAAAAGCTTCACCAAAAACGCACAAGTGTTGATTCTGAACAGTATTCACTCACATTTAGTCATTTTCTGTGCAATTTGACCTAAGATTACTGTTTGATATCTGCCGACGTCAAAAACTCAAAAGCTTCACCAAAAACGCACAACTGTTGGTTCTGAACAGTATTCACTCATCTGAGTCATTTTCTGTGCAATTTGACCTAAGATTACTGTTTGATATCTGCCAACGTCAAAAACTCAAAAGCTTCACCAAAAACGCACAACTGTTGGTTCTGAACAGTATTCACTCACATTTAGTCATTTTCTGTGCAATTTGACCTAAGATTACTGTTTGATATCTGCCGACGTCAAAAACTCAAAAGCTTCACCAAAAACGCACAACTGTTGGTTCTGAACAGTATTCACTCATCTGAGTCATTTTCTGTGCAATTTGACCTAAGATTACTGTTTGATATCTGCCGACGTCAAAAACTCAAAAGCTTCACCAAAAACGCACAACTGTTGGTTCTGAACAGTATTCACTCACATTTAGTCATTTTCTGTGCAATTTGACCTAAGATTACTGTTTGATATCTGCCGACGTCAAAAACTCAAAAGCTTCACCAAAGCTTTTCACCAAACGCACAAGTGTTGATTCTGAACAGTATTCACTCACATTTAGTCATTTTCTGTGCAATTTGACCTAAGATTACTGTTTGATATCTGCCGACGTCAAAAACTCAAAAGCTTCACCAAAAACGCACAAGTGTTGATTCTGAACAGTATTCACTCACATTTAGTCATTTTCTGTGCAATTTGACCTAAGATTACTGTTTGATATCTGCCGACGTCAAAAACTCAAAAGCTTCACCAAAAACGCACAACTGTTGGTTCTGAACAGTATTCACTCATCTGAGTCATTTTCTGTGCAATTTGACCTAAGATTACTGTTTGATATCTGCCGACGTCAAAAACTCAAAAGCTTCACCAAAAACGCACAACTGTTGGTTCTGAACAGTATTCACTCACATTTAGTCATTTTCTGTGCAATTTGACCTAAGATTACTGTTTGATATCTGCCGACGTCAAAAACTCAAAAGCTTCACCAAAAACGCACAACTGTTGGTTCTGAACAGTATTCACTCACATTTAGTCATTTTCTGTGCAATTTGACCTAAGATTACTGTTTGATATCTGCCGACGTCAAAAACTCAAAAGCTTCACCAAAAACGCACAACTGTTGGTTCTGAACAGTATTCACTCACATTTAGTCATTTTCTGTGCAATTTGACCTAAGATTACTGTTTGATATCTGCCGACGTCAAAAACTCAAAAGCTTCACCAAAAACGCACAACTGTTGGTTCTGAACAGTATTCACTCACATTTAGTCATTTTCTGTGCAATTTGACCTAAGATTACTGTTTGATATCTGCCGACGTCAAAAACTCAAAAGCTTCACCAAAAACGCACAACTGTTGGTTCTGAACAGTATTCACTCACATTTAGTCATTTTCTGTGCAATTTGACCTAAGATTACTGTTTGATATCTGCCGACGTCAAAAACTCAAAAGCTTCACCAAAAACGCACAACTGTTGGTTCTGAACAGTATTCACTCATCTGAGTCATTTTCTGTGCAATTTGACCTAAGATTACTGTTTGATATCTGCCGACGTCAAAAACTCAAAAGCTTCACCAAAGCTTTTCACCAAACGCACAACTGTTGATTCTGAACAGTATTCACTCACATTTAGTCATTTTCTGTGCAATTTGACCTAAGATTACTGTTTGATATCTACCGACGTCAAAAACTCAAAAGCTTCACCAAAAACGCACAACTGTTGGTTCTGAACAGTATTCACTCACATTTAGTCATTTTCTGTTGGTATTCACTCACATTTAGTCATTTTCTGTGCAATTTGACCTAATATTACTGTTTGATATCTGCCGACGTCAAAAACTCAAAAGCTTCACCAAAAACGCACAACTGTTGGTTCTGAACAGTATTCACTCACATTTAGTCATTTTCTCTTGGTATTCACTCACATTTAATCATTTTCTGTGCAATTTGACCTAAGATTACTGTTTGATATCTGCCGACGTCAAAAACTCAAAAGCTTCACCAAAAACGCACAACTGTTGGTTCTGAACAGTATTTACTCACATTTAGTCATTTTCTGTGCAATTTGACCTAATATTACTGTTTGATATCTGCCGACGTCAAAAACTCAAAAGCTTCACCAAAAACGCACAACTGTTGGTTCTGAACAGTATTCACTCACATTTAGTCATTTTCTCTTGGTATTCACTCACATTTAATCATTTTCTGTGCAATTTGACCTAAGATTACTGTTTGATATCTGCCGACGTCAAAAACTCAAAAGCTTCACCAAAAACGCACAACTGTTGGTTCTGAACAGTATTTACTCACATTTAGTCATTTTCTGTGCAATTTGACCTAAGATTACTGTTTGATATCTGCCGACGTCAAAAACTCAAAAGCTTCACCAAAAACGCACAACTGTTGATTCTGAACAGTATTCACTCATCTGAGTCATTTTCTGTGCAATTTGACCTAAGATTACTGTTTGATATCTGCCGACGTCAAAAACTCAAAAGCTTCACCAAAAACGCACAACTGTTGGTTCTGAACAGTATTCACTCATCTGAGTCATTTTCTGTGCAATTTGACCTAAGATTACTGTTTGATATCTGCCGACGTCAAAAACTCAAAAGCTTCACCAGAAACGCACAACTGTTGGTTCTGAACAGTATTCACTCATCTGAGTCATTTTCTGTTGGTATTCACTCACATTTAGTCATTTTCTGTGCAATTTGACCTAAGATTACTGTTTGATATCTGCCGACGTCAAAAACTCAAAAGCTTCACCAGAAACGCACAACTGTTGGTTCTGAACAGTATTCACTCACATTTAGTCATTTTCTGTGCAATTTGACCTAAGATTACTGTTTGATATCTGCCGACGTCAAAAACTCAAAAGTTTCACCAAAAACGCACAACTGTTGGTTCTGAACAGTATTCACTCACATTTAGTCATTTTCTGTGCAATTTGACCTAAGATTACTGTTTGATATCTGCCGACGTCAAAAACTCAAAAGCTTCACCAAAAACGCACAACTGTTGATTCTGAACAGTATTCACTCATCTGAGTCATTTTCTGTGCAATTTGACCTAAGATTACTGTTTGATATCTGCCGACGTCAAAAACTCAAAAGCTTCACCAAAAACGCACAACTGTTGGTTCTGAACAGTATTCACTCATCTGAGTCATTTTCTGTGCAATTTGACCTAAGATTACTGTTTGATATCTGCCGACGTCAAAAACTCAAAAGCTTCACCAGAAACGCACAACTGTTGGTTCTGAACAGTATTCACTCATCTGAGTCATTTTCTGTTGGTATTCACTCACATTTAGTCATTTTCTGTGCAATTTGACCTAAGATTACTGTTTGATATCTGCCGACGTCAAAAACTCAAAAGCTTCACCAAAAACGCACAACTTTTGATTGTGAACAGTATTCACTCACATTTAGTCATTTTCTGTGCAATTTGACCTAAGATTACTGTTTGATATCTGCCGACGTCAAAAACTCAAAAGCTTCACCAAAAACGCACAACTGTTGGTTCTGAACAGTATTCACTCACATTTAGTCATTTTCTGTGCAATTTGACCTAAGATTACTGTTTGATATCTGCCGACGTCAAAAACTCAAAAGCTTCACCAAAAACGCACAACTGTTGGTTCTGAACAGTATTCACTCACATTTAGTCATTTTCTGTGCAATTTGACCTAAGATTACTGTTTGATATCTGCCGACGTCAAAAACTCAAAAGCTTCACCAAAGGGGCACAACTGTTGGTTCTGAACAGTATTCACTCACATTTAGTCATTTTCTGTTGGTATTCACTCACATTTAGTCATTTTCTGTGCAATTTGACCTAATATTACTGTTTGATATCTGCCGACGTCAAAAACTCAAAAGCTTCACCAAAAACGCACAACTGTTGGTTCTGAACAGTATTCACTCACATTTAGTCATTTTCTGTGCAATTTGACCTAAGATTACTGTTTGATATCTGCCGACGTCAAAAACTCAAAAGCTTCACCAAAAACGCACAACTGTTGGTTCTGAACAGTATTCACTCATCTGAGTCATTTTCTGTTGGTATTCACTCACATTTAGTCATTTTCTGTGCAATTTGACCTAAGATTACTGTTTGATATCTGCCGACGTCAAAAACTCAAAAGCTTCACCAAAGCTTTTCACCAAACGCACAACTTTTGATTCTGAACAGTATTCACTCACATTTAGTCATTTTCTGTGCAATTTGACCTAAGATTACTGTTTGATATCTGCCGACGTCAAAAACTCAAAAGCTTCACCAAAAACGCACAACTGTTGGTTCTGAACAGTATTCACTCATCTGAGTCACTTTCTGTGCAATTTGACCTAAGATTACTGTTTGATATCTGGCGACGTCAAAAACTCAAAAGCTTCACCAGAAACGCACAACTGTTGGTTCTAAACAGTATTCACTCACATTTAGTCATTTTCTGTGCAATTTGACCTAAGATTACTGTTTGATATCTGCCGACGTCAAAAACTCAAAAGCTTCACCAAAAACGCACAAGTGTTGGTTCTGAACAGTATTCACTCACATTTAGTCATTTTCTCTTGGTATTCACTCACATTTAATCATTTTCTGTGCAATTTGACCTAAGATTACTGTTTGATATCTGCCGACGTCAAAAACTCAAAAGCTTCACCAAAAACGCACAACTGTTGGTTCTGAACAGTATTCACTCACATTTAGTCATTTTCTGTGCAATTTGACCTAAGATTACTGTTTGATATCTGCCGACGTCAAAAACTCAAAAGCTTCACCAAAAACGCACAAGTGTTGATTCTGAACAGTATTCACTCACATTTAGTCATTTTCTGTGCAATTTGACCTAAGATTACTGTTTGATATCTGCCGACGTCAAAAACTCAAAAGCTTCACCAAAAACGCACAACTGTTGGTTCTGAACAGTATTCACTCATCTGAGTCATTTTCTGTGCAATTTGACCTAAGATTACTGTTTGATATCTGCCGACGTCAAAAACTCAAAAGCTTCACCAAAAACGCACAACTGTTGGTTCTGAACAGTATTCACTCACATTTAGTCATTTTCTGTGCAATTTGACCTAAGATTACTGTTTGATATCTGCCGACGTCAAAAACTCAAAAGCTTCACCAAAAACGCACAACTGTTGGTTCTGAACAGTATTCACTCACATTTAGTCATTTTCTGTGCAATTTGACCTAAGATTACTGTTTGATATCTGCCGACGTCAAAAACTCAAAAGCTTCACCAAAGCTTTTCACCAAACGCACAAGTGTTGATTCTGAACAGTATTCACTCACATTTAGTCATTTTCTGTGCAATTTGACCTAAGATTACTGTTTGATATCTGCCGACGTCAAAAACTCAAAAGCTTCACCAAAAACGCACAACTGTTGGTTCTGAACAGTATTCACTCACATTTAGTCATTTTCTGTGCAATTTGACCTAAGATTACTGTTTGATATCTGCCGACGTCAAAAACTCAAAAGCTTCACCAAAAACGCACAACTGTTGGTTCTGAACAGTATTCACTCATCTGAGTCATTTTCTGTGCAATTTGACCTAAGATTACTGTTTGATATCTGCCGACGTCAAAAACTCAAAAGCTTCACCAAAAACGCACAACTGTTGGTTCTGAACAGTATTCACTCACATTTAGTCATTTTCTGTGCAATTTGACCTAAGATTACTGTTTGATATCTGCCGACGTCAAAAACTCAAAAGCTTCACCAAAAACGCACAACTGTTGGTTCTGAACAGTATTCACTCACATTTAGTCATTTTCTGTGCAATTTGACCTAAGATTACTGTTTGATATCTGCCGACGTCAAAAACTCAAAAGCTTCACCAAAAACGCACAACTGTTGGTTCTGAACAGTATTCACTCACATTTAGTCATTTTCTGTTGGTATTCACTCACATTTAGTCATTTTCTGTGCAATTTGACCTAAGATTACTGTTTGATATCTGCCGACGTCAAAAACTCAAAAGCTTCACCAAAAGCGCACAACTGTTGGTTCTGAACAGTATTCACTCACATTTAGTCATTTTCTGTTGGTATTCACTCACATTTAGTCATTTTCTGTGCAATTTGACCTAAGATTACTGTTTGATATCTGCCGACGTCAAAAACTCAAAAGCTTCACCAAAAACGCACAACTGTTGGTTCTGAACAGTATTCACTCACATTTAGTCATTTTCTGTGCAATTTGACCTAAGATTACTGTTTGATATCTGCCGACGTCAAAAACTCAAAAGCTTCACCAAAAACGCACAACTGTTGGTTCTGAACAGTATTCACTCACATTTAGTCATTTTCTGTGCAATTTGACCTAAGATTACTGTTTGATATCTGCCGACGTCAAAAACTCAAAAGCTTCACCAAAGCTTTTCACCAAACGCACAAGTGTTGATTCTGAACAGTATTCACTCACATTTAGTCATTTTCTGTGCAATTTGACCGAAGATTACTGTTTGATATCTGCCGACGTCAAAAACTCAAAAGCTTCACCAAAAACGCACAACTGTTGGTTCTGAACAGTATTCACTCATCTGAGTCATTTTCTGTGCAATTTGACCTAAGATTACTGTTTGATATCTGCCGACGTCAAAAACTCAAAAGCTTCACCAAAAACGCACAACTGTTGGTTCTGAACAGTATTCACTCACATTTAGTCATTTTCTGTGCAATTTGACCTAAGATTACTGTTTGATATCTGCCGACGTCAAAAACTCAAAAGCTTCACCAAAAACGCACAACTGTTGGTTCTGAACAGTATTCACTCATCTGAGTCATTTTCTGTGCAATTTGACCTAAGATTACTGTTTGATATCTGCCGACGTCAAAAACTCAAAAGCTTCACCAAAAACGCACAACTGTTGGTTCTGAACAGTATTCACTCACATTTAGTCATTTTCTGTGCAATTTGACCTAAGATTACTGTTTGATATCTGCCGACGTCAAAAACTCAAAAGCTTCACCAAAAACGCACAACTGTTGGTTCTGAACAGTATTCACTCACATTTAGTCATTTTCTGTGCAATTTGACCTAAGATTACTGTTTGATATCTGCCGACGTCAAAAACTCAAAAGCTTCACCAAAAACGCACAACTGTTGGTTCTGAACAGTATTCACTCACATTTAGTCATTTTCTGTGCAATTTGACCTAAGATTACTGTTTGATATCTGCCGACGTCAAAAACTCAAAAGCTTCACCAAAAACGCACAACTGTTGGTTCTGAACAGTATTCACTCACATTTAGTCATTTTCTGTGCAATTTGACCTAAGATTACTGTTTGATATCTGCCGACGTCAAAAACTCAAAAGCTTCACCAAAGCTTTTCACCAAACGCACAAGTGTTGATTCTGAACAGTATTCACTCACATTTAGTCATTTTCTGTGCAATTTGACCTAAGATTACTGTTTGATATCTGCCGACGTCAAAAACTCAAAAGCTTCACCAAAAACGCACAACTGTTGGTTCTGAACAGTATTCACTCACATTTAGTCATTTTCTGTGCAATTTGACCTAAGATTACTGTTTGATATCTGCCGACGTCAAAAACTCAAAAGCTTCACCAAAAACGCACAACTGTTGGTTCTGAACAGTATTCACTCACATTTAGTCATTTTCTGTGCAATTTGACCTAAGATTACTGTTTGATATCTGCCGACGTCAAAAACTCAAAAGCTTCACCAAAAACGCACAACTGTTGGTTCTGAACAGTATTCACTCACATTTAGTCATTTTCTCTTGGTATTCACTCACATTTAATCATTTTCTGTGCAATTTGACCTAAGATTACTGTTTGATATCTGCCGACGTCAAAAACCCAAAAGCTTCACCAAAAACGCACAACTGTTGGTTCTGAACAGTATTCACTCACATTTAGTCATTTTCTGTGCAATTTGACCTAAGATTACTGTTTGATATCTGCCGACGTCAAAAACTCAAAAGCTTCACCAAAAACGCACAACTGTTGATTCTGAACAGTATTCACTCATCTGAGTCATTTTCTGTGCAATTTGACCTAAGATTACTGTTTGATATCTGCCGACGTCAAAAACTCAAAAGCTTCACCAAAAACGCACAACTGTTGGTTCTGAACAGTATTCACTCACATTTAGTCATTTTCTGTGCAATTTGACCTAAGATTACTGTTTGATATCTGCCGACGTCAAAAACTCAAAAGCTTCACCAAAAACGCACAACTGTTGGTTCTGAACAGTATTCACTCACATTTAGTCATTTTCTGTTGGTATTCACTCACATTTAGTCATTTTCTGTGCAATTTGACCTAAGATTACTGTTTGATATCTGCCGACGTCAAAAACTCAAAAGCTTCACCAAAAACGCACAACTGTTGGTTCTGAACAGTATTCACTCACATTTAGTCATTTTCTGTGCAATTTGACCTAAGATTACTGTTTGATATCTGCCGACGTCAAAAACTCAAAAGCTTCACCAAAAACGCACAACTGTTGGTTCTGAACAGTATTCACTCATCTGAGTCATTTTCTGTGCAATTTGACCTAAGATTACTGTTTGATATCTGCCGACGTCAAAAACTCAAAAGCTTCACCAAAAACGCACAACTGTTGGTTCTGAACAGTATTCACTCACATTTAGTCATTTTCTGTGCAATTTGACCTAAGATTACTGTTTGATATCTGCCGACGTCAAAAACTCAAAAGCTTCACCAAAAACGCACAACTGTTGGTTCTGAACAGTATTCACTCACATTTAGTCATTTTCTGTGCAATTTGACCTAAGATTACTGTTTGATATCTGCCGACGTCAAAAACTCAAAAGCTTCACCAAAAACGCACAACTGTTGGTTCTGAACAGTATTCACTCACATTTAGTCATTTTCTGTTGGTATTCACTCACATTTAGTCATTTTCTGTGCAATTTGACCTAAGATTACTGTTTGATATCTGCCGACGTCAAAAACTCAAAAGCTTCACCAAAAGCGCACAACTGTTGGTTCTGAACAGTATTCACTCACATTTAGTCATTTTCTGTTGGTATTCACTCACATTTAGTCATTTTCTGTGCAATTTGACCTAAGATTACTGTTTGATATCTGCCGACGTCAAAAACTCAAAAGCTTCACCAAAAACGCACAACTGTTGGTTCTGAACAGTATTCACTCACATTTAGTCATTTTCTGTGCAATTTGACCTAAGATTACTGTTTGATATCTGCCGACGTCAAAAACTCAAAAGCTTCACCAAAAACGCACAACTGTTGGTTCTGAACAGTATTCACTCACATTTAGTCATTTTCTGTGCAATTTGACCTAAGATTACTGTTTGATATCTGCCGACGTCAAAAACTCAAAAGCTTCACCAAAGCTTTTCACCAAACGCACAAGTGTTGATTCTGAACAGTATTCACTCACATTTAGTCATTTTCTGTGCAATTTGACCGAAGATTACTGTTTGATATCTGCCGACGTCAAAAACTCAAAAGCTTCACCAAAAACGCACAACTGTTGGTTCTGAACAGTATTCACTCATCTGAGTCATTTTCTGTGCAATTTGACCTAAGATTACTGTTTGATATCTGCCGACGTCAAAAACTCAAAAGCTTCACCAAAAACGCACAACTGTTGGTTCTGAACAGTATTCACTCACATTTAGTCATTTTCTGTGCAATTTGACCTAAGATTACTGTTTGATATCTGCCGACGTCAAAAACTCAAAAGCTTCACCAAAAACGCACAACTGTTGGTTCTGAACAGTATTCACTCATCTGAGTCATTTTCTGTGCAATTTGACCTAAGATTACTGTTTGATATCTGCCGACGTCAAAAACTCAAAAGCTTCACCAAAAACGCACAACTGTTGGTTCTGAACAGTATTCACTCACATTTAGTCATTTTCTGTGCAATTTGACCTAAGATTACTGTTTGATATCTGCCGACGTCAAAAACTCAAAAGCTTCACCAAAAACGCACAACTGTTGGTTCTGAACAGTATTCACTCACATTTAGTCATTTTCTGTGCAATTTGACCTAAGATTACTGTTTGATATCTGCCGACGTCAAAAACTCAAAAGCTTCACCAAAAACGCACAACTGTTGGTTCTGAACAGTATTCACTCACATTTAGTCATTTTCTGTGCAATTTGACCTAAGATTACTGTTTGATATCTGCCGACGTCAAAAACTCAAAAGCTTCACCAAAAACGCACAACTGTTGGTTCTGAACAGTATTCACTCACATTTAGTCATTTTCTGTGCAATTTGACCTAAGATTACTGTTTGATATCTGCCGACGTCAAAAACTCAAAAGCTTCACCAAAGCTTTTCACCAAACGCACAAGTGTTGATTCTGAACAGTATTCACTCACATTTAGTCATTTTCTGTGCAATTTGACCTAAGATTACTGTTTGATATCTGCCGACGTCAAAAACTCAAAAGCTTCACCAAAAACGCACAACTGTTGGTTCTGAACAGTATTCACTCACATTTAGTCATTTTCTGTGCAATTTGACCTAAGATTACTGTTTGATATCTGCCGACGTCAAAAACTCAAAAGCTTCACCAAAAACGCACAACTGTTGGTTCTGAACAGTATTCACTCACATTTAGTCATTTTCTGTGCAATTTGACCTAAGATTACTGTTTGATATCTGCCGACGTCAAAAACTCAAAAGCTTCACCAAAAACGCACAACTGTTGGTTCTGAACAGTATTCACTCACATTTAGTCATTTTCTCTTGGTATTCACTCACATTTAATCATTTTCTGTGCAATTTGACCTAAGATTACTGTTTGATATCTGCCGACGTCAAAAACCCAAAAGCTTCACCAAAAACGCACAACTGTTGGTTCTGAACAGTATTCACTCACATTTAGTCATTTTCTGTGCAATTTGACCTAAGATTACTGTTTGATATCTGCCGACGTCAAAAACTCAAAAGCTTCACCAAAAACGCACAACTGTTGATTCTGAACAGTATTCACTCATCTGAGTCATTTTCTGTGCAATTTGACCTAAGATTACTGTTTGATATCTGCCGACGTCAAAAACTCAAAAGCTTCACCAAAAACGCACAACTGTTGGTTCTGAACAGTATTCACTCACATTTAGTCATTTTCTGTGCAATTTGACCTAAGATTACTGTTTGATATCTGCCGACGTCAAAAACTCAAAAGCTTCACCAAAAACGCACAACTGTTGGTTCTGAACAGTATTCACTCACATTTAGTCATTTTCTGTGCAATTTGACCTAAGATTACTGTTTGATATCTGCCGACGTCAAAAACTCAAAAGCTTCACCAAAAACGCACAACTGTTGGTTCTGAACAGTATTCACTCACATTTAGTCATTTTCTGTGCAATTTGACCTAAGATTACTGTTTGATATCTGCCGACGTCAAAAACTCAAAAGCTTCACCAAAAACGCACAACTGTTGGTTCTGAACAGTATTCACTCACATTTAGTCATTTTCTGTGCAATTTGACCTAAGATTACTGTTTGATATCTGCCGACGTCAAAAACTCAAAAGCTTCACCAAAAACGCACAACTGTTGGTTCTGAACAGTATTCACTCACATTTAGTCATTTTCTGTGCAATTTGACCTAATATTACTGTTTGATATCTGCCGACGTCAAAAACTCAAAAGCTTCACCAAAAACGCACAACTGTTGGTTCTGAACAGTATTCACTCACATTTAGTCATTTTCTCTTGGTATTCACTCACATTTAATCATTTTCTGTGCAATTTGACCTAAGATTACTGTTTGATATCTGCCGACGTCAAAAACTCAAAAGCTTCACCAAAAACGCACAACTGTTGGTTCTGAACAGTATTCACTCACATTTAGTCATTTTCTGTTGGTATTCACTCACATTTAGTCATTTTCTGTGCAATTTGACCTAAGATTACTGTTTGATATCTGCCGACGTCAAAAACTCAAAAGCTTCACCAAAAACGCACAACTGTTGGTTCTGAACAGTATTCACTCACATTTAGTCATTTTCTGTGCAATTTGACCTAAGATTACTGTTTGATATCTGCCGACGTCAAAAACTCAAAAGCTTCACCAAAAACGCACAACTGTTGGTTCTGAACAGTATTCACTCATCTGAGTCATTTTCTGTGCAATTTGACCTAAGATTACTGTTTGATATCTGCCGACGTCAAAAACTCAAAAGCTTCACCAGAAACGCACAACTGTTGGTTCTAAACAGTATTCACTCACATTTAGTCATTTTCTGTGCAATTTGACCTAAGATTACTGTTTGATATCTGCCGACGTCAAAAACTCAAAAGCTTCACCAAAAACGCACAACTGTTGGTTCTGAACAGTATTCACTCATCTGAGTCATTTTCTGTTGGTATTCACTCACATTTAGTCATTTTCTGTGCAATTTGACCTAAGATTACTGTTTGATATCTGCCGACGTCAAAAACTCAAAAGCTTCACCAAAAACGCACAACTTTTGATTGTGAACAGTATTCACTCACATTTAGTCATTTTCTGTGCAATTTGACCTAAGATTACTGTTTGATATCTGCCGACGTCAAAAACTCAAAAGCTTCACCAAAAACGCACAACTGTTGGTTCTGAACAGTATTCACTCACATTTAGTCATTTTCTGTGCAATTTGACCTAAGATTACTGTTTGATATCTGCCGACGTCAAAAACTCAAAAGCTTCACCAAAAACGCACAACTGTTGGTTCTGAACAGTATTCACTCACATTTAGTCATTTTCTGTTGGTATTCACTCACATTTAGTCATTTTCTGTGCAATTTGACCTAAGATTACTGTTTGATATCTGCCGACGTCAAAAACTCAAAAGCTTCACCAAAAACGCACAACTGTTGGTTCTGAACAGTATTCACTCATCTGAGTCATTTTCTGTTGGTATTCACTCACATTTAGTCATTTTCTGTGCAATTTGACCTAAGATTACTGTTTGATATCTGCCGACGTCAAAAACTCAAAAGCTTCACCAAAGCTTTTCACCAAACGCACAACTTTTGATTCTGAACAGTATTCACTCACATTTAGTCATTTTCTGTGCAATTTGACCTAAGATTACTGTTTGATATCTGCCGACGTCAAAAACTCAAAAGCTTCACCAAAGCTTTTCACCAAACGCACAACTTTTGATTCTGAACAGTATTCACTCACATTTAGTCATTTTCTGTGCAATTTGACCTAAGATTACTGTTTGATATCTGCCGACGTCAAAAACTCAAAAGCTTCACCAAAAACGCACAAGTGTTGATTCTGAACAGTATTCACTCACATTTAGTCATTTTCTGTGCAATTTGACCTAAGATTACTGTTTGATATCTGCCGACGTCAAAAACTCAAAAGCTTCACCAAAAACGCACAACTGTTGGTTCTGAACAGTATTCACTCATCTGAGTCATTTTCTGTGCAATTTGACCTAAGATTACTGTTTGATATCTGCCGACGTCAAAAACTCAAAAGCTTCACCAAAAACGCACAACTGTTGGTTCTGAACAGTATTCACTCACATTTAGTCATTTTCTGTGCAATTTGACCTAAGATTACTGTTTGATATCTGCCGACGTCAAAAACTCAAAAGCTTCACCAAAAACGCACAACTGTTGGTTCTGAACAGTATTCACTCATCTGAGTCATTTTCTGTGCAATTTGACCTAAGATTACTGTTTGATATCTGCCGACGTCAAAAACTCAAAAGCTTCACCAAAAACGCACAACTGTTGGTTCTGAACAGTATTCACTCACATTTAGTCATTTTCTGTGCAATTTGACCTAAGATTACTGTTTGATATCTGCCGACGTCAAAAACTCAAAAGCTTCACCAAAAACGCACAACTGTTGGTTCTGAACAGTATTCACTCACATTTAGTCATTTTCTGTGCAATTTGACCTAAGATTACTGTTTGATATCTGCCGACGTCAAAAACTCAAAAGCTTCACCAAAAACGCACAACTGTTGGTTCTGAACAGTATTCACTCACATTTAGTCATTTTCTGTTGGTATTCACTCACATTTAGTCATTTTCTGTGCAATTTGACCTAAGATTACTGTTTGATATCTGCCGACGTCAAAAACTCAAAAGCTTCACCAAAAGCGCACAACTGTTGGTTCTGAACAGTATTCACTCACATTTAGTCATTTTCTGTTGGTATTCACTCACATTTAGTCATTTTCTGTGCAATTTGACCTAATATTACTGTTTGATATCTGCCGACGTCAAAAACTCAAAAGCTTCACCAAAAACGCACAACTGTTGGTTCTGAACAGTATTCACTCACATTTAGTCATTTTCTGTGCAATTTGACCTAAGATTACTGTTTGATATCTGCCGACGTCAAAAACTCAAAAGCTTCACCAGAAACGCACAACTGTTGGTTCTAAACAGTATTCACTCACATTTAGTCATTTTCTGTGCAATTTGACCTAAGATTACTGTTTGATATCTGCCGACGTCAAAAACTCAAAAGCTTCACCAAAAACGCACAACTGTTGGTTCTGAACAGTATTCACTCATCTGAGTCATTTTCTGTTGGTATTCACTCACATTTAGTCATTTTCTGTGCAATTTGACCTAAGATTACTGTTTGATATCTGCCGACGTCAAAAACTCAAAAGCTTCACCAAAAACGCACAACTGTTGGTTCTGAACAGTATTCACTCATCTGAGTCATTTTCTGTGCAATTTGACCTAAGATTACTGTTTGATATCTGCCGACGTCAAAAACTCAAAAGCTTCACCAAAAACGCACAACTGTTGGTTCTGAACAGTATTCACTCACATTTAGTCATTTTCTGTGCAATTTGACCTAAGATTACTGTTTGATATCTGCCGACGTCAAAAACTCAAAAGCTTCACCAAAAACGCACAACTGTTGGTTCTGAACAGTATTCACTCATCTGAGTCATTTTCTGTGCAATTTGACCTAAGATTACTGTTTGATATCTGCCGACGTCAAAAACTCAAAAGCTTCACCAAAAACGCACAACTGTTGGTTCTGAACAGTATTCACTCACATTTAGTCATTTTCTGTGCAATTTGACCTAAGATTACTGTTTGATATCTGCCGACGTCAAAAACTCAAAAGCTTCACCAAAAACGCACAACTGTTGGTTCTGAACAGTATTCACTCACATTTAGTCATTTTCTGTGCAATTTGACCTAAGATTACTGTTTGATATCTGCCGACGTCAAAAACTCAAAAGCTTCACCAAAAACGCACAACTGTTGGTTCTGAACAGTATTCACTCACATTTAGTCATTTTCTGTGCAATTTGACCTAAGATTACTGTTTGATATCTGCCGACGTCAAAAACTCAAAAGCTTCACCAAAAACGCACAACTGTTGATTCTGAACAGTATTCACTCATCTGAGTCATTTTCTGTGCAATTTGACCTAAGATTACTGTTTGATATCTGCCGACGTCAAAAACTCAAAAGCTTCACCAAAAACGCACAACTGTTGGTTCTGAACAGTATTCACTCATCTGAGTCATTTTCTGTGCAATTTGACCTAAGATTACTGTTTGATATCTGCCGACGTCAAAAACTCAAAAGCTTCACCAGAAACGCACAACTGTTGGTTCTAAACAGTATTCACTCACATTTAGTCATTTTCTGTGCAATTTGACCTAAGATTACTGTTTGATATCTGCCGACGTCAAAAACTCAAAAGCTTCACCAAAAACGCACAACTTTTGATTGTGAACAGTATTCACTCACATTTAGTCATTTTCTGTGCAATTTGACCTAAGATTACTGTTTGATATCTGCCGACGTCAAAAACTCAAAAGCTTCACCAAAGCTTTTCACCAAACGCACAAGTGTTGATTCTGAACAGTATTCACTCACATTTAGTCATTTTCTGTGCAATTTGACCTAAGATTACTGTTTGATATCTGCCGACGTCAAAAACTCAAAAGCTTCACCAAAAACGCACAAGTGTTGATTCTGAACAGTATTCACTCACATTTAGTCATTTTCTGTGCAATTTGACCTAAGATTACTGTTTGATATCGCCGACGTCAAAAACTCAAAAGCTTCACCAAAAACGCACAACTGTTGGTTCTGAACAGTATTCACTCATCTGAGTCATTTTCTGTGCAATTTGACCTAAGATTACTGTTTGATATCTGCCGACGTCAAAAACTCAAAAGCTTCACCAAAAACGCACAACTGTTGGTTCTGAACAGTATTCACTCACATTTAGTCATTTTCTGTGCAATTTGACCTAAGATTACTGTTTGATATCTGCCGACGTCAAAAACTCAAAAGCTTCACCAAAAACGCACAACTGTTGGTTCTGAACAGTATTCACTCACATTTAGTCATTTTCTGTGCAATTTGACCTAAGATTACTGTTTGATATCTGCCGACGTCAAAAACTCAAAAGCTTCACCAAAAACGCACAACTGTTGGTTCTGAACAGTATTCACTCACATTTAGTCATTTTCTGTGCAATTTGACCTAAGATTACTGTTTGATATCTGCCGACGTCAAAAACTCAAAAGCTTCACCAAAAACGCACAACTGTTGGTTCTGAACAGTATTCACTCATCTGAGTCATTTTCTGTGCAATTTGACCTAAGATTACTGTTTGATATCTGCCGACGTCAAAAACTCAAAAGCTTCACCAAAGCTTTTCACCAAACGCACAACTGTTGATTCTGAACAGTATTCACTCACATTTAGTCATTTTCTGTGCAATTTGACCTAAGATTACTGTTTGATATCTACCGACGTCAAAAACTCAAAAGCTTCACCAAAAGCGCACAACTGTTGGTTCTGAACAGTATTCACTCACATTTAGTCATTTTCTGTTGGTATTCACTCACATTTAGTCATTTTCTGTGCAATTTGACCTAATATTACTGTTTGATATCTGCCGACGTCAAAAACTCAAAAGCTTCACCAAAAACGCACAACTGTTGGTTCTGAACAGTATTCACTCACATTTAGTCATTTTCTCTTGGTATTCACTCACATTTAATCATTTTCTGTGCAATTTGACCTAAGATTACTGTTTGATATCTGCCGACGTCAAAAACTCAAAAGCTTCACCAGAAACGCACAACTGTTGGTTCTGAACAGTATTCACTCATCTGAGTCATTTTCTGTTGGTATTCACTCACATTTAGTCATTTTCTGTGCAATTTGACCTAAGATTACTGTTTGATATCTGCCGACGTCAAAAACTCAAAAGCTTCACCAGAAACGCACAACTGTTGGTTCTGAACAGTATTCACTCACATTTAGTCATTTTCTGTGCAATTTGACCTAATATTACTGTTTGATATCTGCCGACGTCAAAAACTCAAAAGCTTCACCAAAAACGCACAACTGTTGGTTCTGAACAGTATTCACTCACATTTAGTCATTTTCTCTTGGTATTCACTCACATTTAATCATTTTCTGTGCAATTTGACCTAAGATTACTGTTTGATATCTGCCGACGTCAAAAACTCAAAAGCTTCACCAAAAACGCACAACTGTTGGTTCTGAACAGTATTTACTCACATTTAGTCATTTTCTGTGCAATTTGACCTAAGATTACTGTTTGATATCTGCCGACGTCAAAAACTCAAAAGCTTCACCAAAAACGCACAACTGTTGATTCTGAACAGTATTCACTCATCTGAGTCATTTTCTGTGCAATTTGACCTAAGATTACTGTTTGATATCTGCCGACGTCAAAAACTCAAAAGCTTCACCAAAAACGCACAACTGTTGGTTCTGAACAGTATTCACTCATCTGAGTCATTTTCTGTGCAATTTGACCTAAGATTACTGTTTGATATCTGCCGACGTCAAAAACTCAAAAGCTTCACCAGATACGCACAACTGTTGGTTCTGAACAGTATTCACTCATCTGAGTCATTTTCTGTTGGTATTCACTCACATTTAGTCATTTTCTGTGCAATTTGACCTAAGATTACTGTTTGATATCTGCCGACGTCAAAAACTCAAAAGCTTCACCAGAAACGCACAACTGTTGGTTCTGAACAGTATTCACTCACATTTAGTCATTTTCTGTGCAATTTGACCTAAGATTACTGTTTGATATCTGCCGACGTCAAAAACTCAAAAGCTTCACCAAAAACGCACAACTGTTGGTTCTGAACAGTATTCACTCACATTTAGTCATTTTCTGTGCAATTTGACCTAAGATTACTGTTTGATATCTGCCGACGTCAAAAACTCAAAAGCTTCACCAAAGCTTTTCACCAAACGCACAACTGTTGATTCTGAACAGTATTCACTCACATTTAGTCATTTTCTGTGCAATTTGACCTAAGATTACTGTTTGATATCTGCCGACGTCAAAAACTCAAAAGCTTCACCAAAAACGCACAACTGTTGGTTCTGAACAGTATTCACTCGCATTTAGTCTTTTTCTGTTGGTATTCACTCACATTTAGTCATTTTCTGTGCAATTTGACCTAAGATTACTGTTTGATATCTGCCGACGTCAAAAACTCAAAAGATTCACCAAAAACGCACAACTGTTGGTTCTGAACAGTATTCACTCACATTTAGTCATTTTCTGTTGGTATTCACTCACATTTAGTCATTTTCTGTGCAATTTGACCTAAGATTACTGTTTGATATCTGCCGACGTCAAAAACTCAAAAGCTTCACCAAAAACGCACAACTGTTGGTTCTGAAAAGTATTCACTCACATTGAGTCATTTTCTGTTGGTATTCACTCACATTTAGTCATTTTCTGTGCAATTTGACCTAAGATTACTGTTTGATATCTGCCGACGTCAAAAACTCAAAAGCTTCACCAAAAACGCACAACTGTTGGTTCTGAACAGTATTCACTCACATTTAGTCATTTTCTGTGCCATTTGACCTAAGATTACTGTTTGATATCTGCCGACGTCAAAAACTCAAAAGCTTCACCAAAAACGCACAACTGTTGGTTCTGAACAGTATTCACTCACATTTAGTCATTTTCTGTGCAATTTGACCTAAGATTACTGTTTGATATCTGCCGACGTCAAAAACTCAAAAGCTTCACCAAAAACGCACAACTGTTGGTTCTGAACAGTATTCACTCATCTGAGTCATTTTCTGTGCAATTTGACCTAAGATTACTGTTTGATATCTGCCGACGTCAAAAGCTCAAAAGCTTCACCAAAAACGCACAACTGTTGGTTCTGAACAGTATTCACTCATCTGAGTCATTTTCTGTGCAATTTGACCTAAGATTACTGTTTGATATCTGCCGACGTCAAAAACTCAAAAGCTTCACCAAAAACGCACAAGTGTTGATTCTGAACAGTATTCACTCACATTTAGTCATTTTCTGTGCAATTTGACCTAAGATTACTGTTTGATATCTGCCGACGTCAAAAACTCAAAAGCTTCACCAAAAACGCACAACTGTTGGTTCTGAACAGTATTCACTCACATTTAGTCATTTTCTGTGCAATTTGACCTAAGATTACTGTTTGATATCTGCCGACGTCAAAAACTCAAAAGCTTCACCAAAAACGCACAACTGTTGGTTCTGAACAGTATTCACTCACATTTAGTCATTTTCTGTTGGTATTCACTCACATTTAGTCATTTTCTGTGCAATTTGACCTAAGATTACTGTTTGATATCTGCCGACGTCAAAAACTCAAAAGCTTCACCAAAGGGGCACAACTGTTGGTTCTGAACAGTATTCACTCACATTTAGTCATTTTCTGTTGGTATTCACTCACATTTAGTCATTTTCTGTGCAATTTGACCTAATATTACTGTTTGATATCTGCCGACGTCAAAAACTCAAAAGCTTCACCAAAAACGCACAACTGTTGGTTCTGAACAGTATTCACTCACATTTAGTCATTTTCTGTGCAATTTGACCTAAGATTACTGTTTGATGTCTGCCGACGTCAAAAACTCAAAAGCTTCACCAAAAACGCACAACTGTTGGTTCTGAACAGTATTCACTCATCTGAGTCATTTTCTGTTGGTATTCACTCACATTTAGTCATTTTCTGTGCAATTTGACCTAAGATTACTGTTTGATATCTGCCGACGTCAAAAACTCAAAAGCTTCACCAAAGCTTTTCACCAAACGCACAACTTTTGATTCTGAACAGTATTCACTCACATTTAGTCATTTTCTGTGCAATTTGACCTAAGATTACTGTTTGATATCTGCCGACGTCAAAAACTCAAAAGCTTCACCAAAAACGCACAACTGTTGGTTCTGAACAGTATTCACTCATCTGAGTCACTTTCTGTGCAATTTGACCTAAGATTACTGTTTGATATCTGGCGACGTCAAAAACTCAAAAGCTTCACCAGAAACGCACAACTGTTGGTTCTAAACAGTATTCACTCACATTTAGTCATTTTCTGTGCAATTTGACCTAAGATTACTGTTTGATATCTGCCGACGTCAAAAACTCAAAAGCTTCACCAAAAACGCACAACTGTTGGTTCTGAACAGTATTCACTCACATTTAGTCATTTTCTGTTGGTATTCACTCACATTTAGTCATTTTCTGTGCAATTTGACCTAATATTACTGTTTGATATCTGCCGACGTCAAAAACTCAAAAGCTTCACCAAAAACGCACAACTGTTGGTTCTGAACAGTATTCACTCATCTGAGTCATTTTCTGTGCAATTTGACCTAAGATTACTGTTTGATATCTGCCGACGTCAAAAACTCAAAAGCTTCACCAAAAACGCACAACTGTTGGTTCTGAACAGTATTCACTCACATTTAGTCATTTTCTGTGCAATTTGACCTAAGATTACTGTTTGATATCTGCCGACGTCAAAAACTCAAAAGCTTCACCAAAAACGCACAAGTGTTGGTTCTGAACAGTATTCACTCACATTTAGTCATTTTCTCTTGGTATTCACTCACATTTAATCATTTTCTGTGCAATTTGACCTAAGATTACTGTTTGATATCTGCCGACGTCAAAAACTCAAAAGCTTCACCAAAAACGCACAACTGTTGGTTCTGAACAGTATTCACTCACATTTAGTCATTTTCTGTGCAATTTGACCTAAGATTACTGTTTGATATCTGCCGACGTCAAAAACTCAAAAGCTTCACCAAAAACGCACAAGTGTTGATTCTGAACAGTATTCACTCACATTTAGTCATTTTCTGTGCAATTTGACCTAAGATTACTGTTTGATATCTGCCGACGTCAAAAACTCAAAAGCTTCACCAAAAACGCACAACTGTTGGTTCTGAACAGTATTCACTCATCTGAGTCATTTTCTGTGCAATTTGACCTAAGATTACTGTTTGATATCTGCCGACGTCAAAAACTCAAAAGCTTCACCAAAAACGCACAACTGTTGGTTCTGAACAGTATTCACTCACATTTAGTCATTTTCTGTGCAATTTGACCTAAGATTACTGTTTGATATCTGCCGACGTCAAAAACTCAAAAGCTTCACCAAAGCTTTTCACCAAACGCACAACTGTTGATTCTGAACAGTATTCACTCACATTTAGTCATTTTCTGTGCAATTTGACCTAAGATTACTGTTTGATATCTGCCGACGTCAAAAACTCAAAAGCTTCACCAAAAACGCACAACTGTTGGTTCTGAACAGTATTCACTCGCATTTAGTCTTTTTCTGTTGGTATTCACTCACATTTAGTCATTTTCTGTGCAATTTGACCTAAGATTACTGTTTGATATCTGCCGACGTCAAAAACTCAAAAGATTCACCAAAAACGCACAACTGTTGGTTCTGAACAGTATTCACTCACATTTAGTCATTTTCTGTTGGTATTCACTCACATTTAGTCATTTTCTGTGCAATTTGACCTAAGATTACTGTTTGATATCTGCCGACGTCAAAAACTCAAAAGCTTCACCAAAAACGCACAACTGTTGGTTCTGAAAAGTATTCACTCACATTGAGTCATTTTCTGTTGGTATTCACTCACATTTAGTCATTTTCTGTGCAATTTGACCTAAGATTACTGTTTGATATCTGCCGACGTCAAAAACTCAAAAGCTTCACCAAAAACGCACAACTGTTGGTTCTGAACAGTATTCACTCACATTTAGTCATTTTCTGTGCCATTTGACCTAAGATTACTGTTTGATATCTGCCGACGTCAAAAACTCAAAAGCTTCACCAAAAACGCACAACTGTTGGTTCTGAACAGTATTCACTCACATTTAGTCATTTTCTGTGCAATTTGACCTAAGATTACTGTTTGATATCTGCCGACGTCAAAAACTCAAAAGCTTCACCAAAAACGCACAACTGTTGGTTCTGAACAGTATTCACTCATCTGAGTCATTTTCTGTGCAATTTGACCTAAGATTACTGTTTGATATCTGCCGACGTCAAAAGCTCAAAAGCTTCACCAAAAACGCACAACTGTTGGTTCTGAACAGTATTCACTCATCTGAGTCATTTTCTGTGCAATTTGACCTAAGATTACTGTTTGATATCTGCCGACGTCAAAAACTCAAAAGCTTCACCAAAAACGCACAAGTGTTGATTCTGAACAGTATTCACTCACATTTAGTCATTTTCTGTGCAATTTGACCTAAGATTACTGTTTGATATCTGCCGACGTCAAAAACTCAAAAGCTTCACCAAAAACGCACAACTGTTGGTTCTGAACAGTATTCACTCACATTTAGTCATTTTCTGTGCAATTTGACCTAAGATTACTGTTTGATATCTGCCGACGTCAAAAACTCAAAAGCTTCACCAAAAACGCACAACTGTTGGTTCTGAACAGTATTCACTCACATTTAGTCATTTTCTGTTGGTATTCACTCACATTTAGTCATTTTCTGTGCAATTTGACCTAAGATTACTGTTTGATATCTGCCGACGTCAAAAACTCAAAAGCTTCACCAAAGGGGCACAACTGTTGGTTCTGAACAGTATTCACTCACATTTAGTCATTTTCTGTTGGTATTCACTCACATTTAGTCATTTTCTGTGCAATTTGACCTAATATTACTGTTTGATATCTGCCGACGTCAAAAACTCAAAAGCTTCACCAAAAACGCACAACTGTTGGTTCTGAACAGTATTCACTCACATTTAGTCATTTTCTGTGCAATTTGACCTAAGATTACTGTTTGATGTCTGCCGACGTCAAAAACTCAAAAGCTTCACCAAAAACGCACAACTGTTGGTTCTGAACAGTATTCACTCATCTGAGTCATTTTCTGTTGGTATTCACTCACATTTAGTCATTTTCTGTGCAATTTGACCTAAGATTACTGTTTGATATCTGCCGACGTCAAAAACTCAAAAGCTTCACCAAAGCTTTTCACCAAACGCACAACTTTTGATTCTGAACAGTATTCACTCACATTTAGTCATTTTCTGTGCAATTTGACCTAAGATTACTGTTTGATATCTGCCGACGTCAAAAACTCAAAAGCTTCACCAAAAACGCACAACTGTTGGTTCTGAACAGTATTCACTCATCTGAGTCACTTTCTGTGCAATTTGACCTAAGATTACTGTTTGATATCTGGCGACGTCAAAAACTCAAAAGCTTCACCAGAAACGCACAACTGTTGGTTCTAAACAGTATTCACTCACATTTAGTCATTTTCTGTGCAATTTGACCTAAGATTACTGTTTGATATCTGCCGACGTCAAAAACTCAAAAGCTTCACCAAAAACGCACAACTGTTGGTTCTGAACAGTATTCACTCACATTTAGTCATTTTCTGTTGGTATTCACTCACATTTAGTCATTTTCTGTGCAATTTGACCTAATATTACTGTTTGATATCTGCCGACGTCAAAAACTCAAAAGCTTCACCAAAAACGCACAACTGTTGGTTCTGAACAGTATTCACTCATCTGAGTCATTTTCTGTGCAATTTGACCTAAGATTACTGTTTGATATCTGCCGACGTCAAAAACTCAAAAGCTTCACCAAAAACGCACAACTGTTGGTTCTGAACAGTATTCACTCACATTTAGTCATTTTCTGTGCAATTTGACCTAAGATTACTGTTTGATATCTGCCGACGTCAAAAACTCAAAAGCTTCACCAAAAACGCACAAGTGTTGGTTCTGAACAGTATTCACTCACATTTAGTCATTTTCTCTTGGTATTCACTCACATTTAATCATTTTCTGTGCAATTTGACCTAAGATTACTGTTTGATATCTGCCGACGTCAAAAACTCAAAAGCTTCACCAAAAACGCACAACTGTTGGTTCTGAACAGTATTCACTCACATTTAGTCATTTTCTGTGCAATTTGACCTAAGATTACTGTTTGATATCTGCCGACGTCAAAAACTCAAAAGCTTCACCAAAAACGCACAAGTGTTGATTCTGAACAGTATTCACTCACATTTAGTCATTTTCTGTGCAATTTGACCTAAGATTACTGTTTGATATCTGCCGACGTCAAAAACTCAAAAGCTTCACCAAAAACGCACAACTGTTGGTTCTGAACAGTATTCACTCATCTGAGTCATTTTCTGTGCAATTTGACCTAAGATTACTGTTTGATATCTGCCGACGTCAAAAACTCAAAAGCTTCACCAAAAACGCACAACTGTTGGTTCTGAACAGTATTCACTCACATTTAGTCATTTTCTGTGCAATTTGACCTAAGATTACTGTTTGATATCTGCCGACGTCAAAAACTCAAAAGCTTCACCAAAAACGCACAACTGTTGGTTCTGAACAGTATTCACTCACATTTAGTCATTTTCTGTGCAATTTGACCTAAGATTACTGTTTGATATCTGCCGACGTCAAAAACTCAAAAGCTTCACCAAAGCTTTTCACCAAACGCACAAGTGTTGATTCTGAACAGTATTCACTCACATTTAGTCATTTTCTGTGCAATTTGACCTAAGATTACTGTTTGATATCTGCCGACGTCAAAAACTCAAAAGCTTCACCAAAAACGCACAACTGTTGGTTCTGAACAGTATTCACTCACATTTAGTCATTTTCTGTGCAATTTGACCTAAGATTACTGTTTGATATCTGCCGACGTCAAAAACTCAAAAGCTTCACCAAAAACGCACAACTGTTGGTTCTGAACAGTATTCACTCATCTGAGTCATTTTCTGTGCAATTTGACCTAAGATTACTGTTTGATATCTGCCGACGTCAAAAACTCAAAAGCTTCACCAAAAACGCACAACTGTTGGTTCTGAACAGTATTCACTCACATTTAGTCATTTTCTGTGCAATTTGACCTAAGATTACTGTTTGATATCTGCCGACGTCAAAAACTCAAAAGCTTCACCAAAAACGCACAACTGTTGGTTCTGAACAGTATTCACTCACATTTAGTCATTTTCTGTGCAATTTGACCTAAGATTACTGTTTGATATCTGCCGACGTCAAAAACTCAAAAGCTTCACCAAAAACGCACAACTGTTGGTTCTGAACAGTATTCACTCACATTTAGTCATTTTCTGTTGGTATTCACTCACATTTAGTCATTTTCTGTGCAATTTGACCTAAGATTACTGTTTGATATCTGCCGACGTCAAAAACTCAAAAGCTTCACCAAAAGCGCACAACTGTTGGTTCTGAACAGTATTCACTCACATTTAGTCATTTTCTGTTGGTATTCACTCACATTTAGTCATTTTCTGTGCAATTTGACCTAAGATTACTGTTTGATATCTGCCGACGTCAAAAACTCAAAAGCTTCACCAAAAACGCACAACTGTTGGTTCTGAACAGTATTCACTCACATTTAGTCATTTTCTGTGCAATTTGACCTAAGATTACTGTTTGATATCTGCCGACGTCAAAAACTCAAAAGCTTCACCAAAAACGCACAACTGTTGGTTCTGAACAGTATTCACTCACATTTAGTCATTTTCTGTGCAATTTGACCTAAGATTACTGTTTGATATCTGCCGACGTCAAAAACTCAAAAGCTTCACCAAAGCTTTTCACCAAACGCACAAGTGTTGATTCTGAACAGTATTCACTCACATTTAGTCATTTTCTGTGCAATTTGACCGAAGATTACTGTTTGATATCTGCCGACGTCAAAAACTCAAAAGCTTCACCAAAAACGCACAACTGTTGGTTCTGAACAGTATTCACTCATCTGAGTCATTTTCTGTGCAATTTGACCTAAGATTACTGTTTGATATCTGCCGACGTCAAAAACTCAAAAGCTTCACCAAAAACGCACAACTGTTGGTTCTGAACAGTATTCACTCACATTTAGTCATTTTCTGTGCAATTTGACCTAAGATTACTGTTTGATATCTGCCGACGTCAAAAACTCAAAAGCTTCACCAAAAACGCACAACTGTTGGTTCTGAACAGTATTCACTCATCTGAGTCATTTTCTGTGCAATTTGACCTAAGATTACTGTTTGATATCTGCCGACGTCAAAAACTCAAAAGCTTCACCAAAAACGCACAACTGTTGGTTCTGAACAGTATTCACTCACATTTAGTCATTTTCTGTGCAATTTGACCTAAGATTACTGTTTGATATCTGCCGACGTCAAAAACTCAAAAGCTTCACCAAAAACGCACAACTGTTGGTTCTGAACAGTATTCACTCACATTTAGTCATTTTCTGTGCAATTTGACCTAAGATTACTGTTTGATATCTGCCGACGTCAAAAACTCAAAAGCTTCACCAAAAACGCACAACTGTTGGTTCTGAACAGTATTCACTCACATTTAGTCATTTTCTGTGCAATTTGACCTAAGATTACTGTTTGATATCTGCCGACGTCAAAAACTCAAAAGCTTCACCAAAAACGCACAACTGTTGGTTCTGAACAGTATTCACTCACATTTAGTCATTTTCTGTGCAATTTGACCTAAGATTACTGTTTGATATCTGCCGACGTCAAAAACTCAAAAGCTTCACCAAAGCTTTTCACCAAACGCACAAGTGTTGATTCTGAACAGTATTCACTCACATTTAGTCATTTTCTGTGCAATTTGACCTAAGATTACTGTTTGATATCTGCCGACGTCAAAAACTCAAAAGCTTCACCAAAAACGCACAACTGTTGGTTCTGAACAGTATTCACTCACATTTAGTCATTTTCTGTGCAATTTGACCTAAGATTACTGTTTGATATCTGCCGACGTCAAAAACTCAAAAGCTTCACCAAAAACGCACAACTGTTGGTTCTGAACAGTATTCACTCACATTTAGTCATTTTCTGTGCAATTTGACCTAAGATTACTGTTTGATATCTGCCGACGTCAAAAACTCAAAAGCTTCACCAAAAACGCACAACTGTTGGTTCTGAACAGTATTCACTCACATTTAGTCATTTTCTGTGCAATTTGACCTAAGATTACTGTTTGATATCTGCCGACGTCAAAAACTCAAAAGCTTCACCAAAGCTTTTCACCAAACGCACAAGTGTTGATTCTGAACAGTATTCACTCACATTTAGTCATTTTCTGTGCAATTTGACCTAAGATTACTGTTTGATATCTGCCGACGTCAAAAACTCAAAAGCTTCACCAAAAACGCACAACTGTTGGTTCTGAACAGTATTCACTCACATTTAGTCATTTTCTGTGCAATTTGACCTAAGATTACTGTTTGATATCTGCCGACGTCAAAAACTCAAAAGCTTCACCAAAAACGCACAACTGTTGGTTCTGAACAGTATTCACTCACATTTAGTCATTTTCTGTGCAATTTGACCTAAGATTACTGTTTGATATCTGCCGACGTCAAAAACTCAAACGCTTCACCAAAAACGCACAACTGTTGGTTCTGAACAGTATTCACTCACATTTAGTCATTTTCTGTGCAATTTGACCTAAGATTACTGTTTGATATCTGCCGACGTCAAAAACTCAAAAGCTTCACCAAAAACGCACAACTGTTGGTTCTGAACAGTATTCACTCACATTTAGTCATTTTCTGTGCAATTTGACCTAAGATTACTGTTTGATATCTGCCGACGTCAAAAACTCAAAAGCTTCACCAAAAACGCACAACTGTTGGTTCTGAACAGTATTCACTCACATTTAGTCATTTTCTGTGCAATTTGACCTAAGATTACTGTTTGATATCTGCCGACGTCAAAAACTCAAAAGCTTCACCAAAGCTTTTCACCAAACGCACAAGTGTTGATTCTGAACAGTATTCACTCACATTTAGTCATTTTCTGTGCAATTTGACCTAAGATTACTGTTTGATATCTGCCGACGTCAAAAACTCAAAAGCTTCACCAAAAACGCACAACTGTTGGTTCTGAACAGTATTCACTCACATTTAGTCATTTTCTGTGCAATTTGACCTAAGATTACTGTTTGATATCTGCCGACGTCAAAAACTCAAAAGCTTCACCAAAAACGCACAACTGTTGGTTCTGAACAGTATTCACTCATCTGAGTCATTTTCTGTGCAATTTGACCTAAGATTACTGTTTGATATCTGCCGACGTCAAAAACTCAAAAGCTTCACCAAAAACGCACAACTGTTGGTTCTGAACAGTATTCACTCACATTTAGTCATTTTCTGTGCAATTTGACCTAAGATTACTGTTTGATATCTGCCGACGTCAAAAACTCAAAAGCTTCACCAAAAACGCACAACTGTTGGTTCTGAACAGTATTCACTCACATTTAGTCATTTTCTGTTGGTATTCACTCACATTTAGTCATTTTCTGTGCAATTTGACCTAAGATTACTGTTTGATATCTGCCGACGTCAAAAACTCAAAAGCTTCACCAAAGGGGCACAACTGTTGGTTCTGAACAGTATTCACTCACATTTAGTCATTTTCTGTTGGTATTCACTCACATTTAGTCATTTTCTGTGCAATTTGACCTAATATTACTGTTTGATATCTGCCGACGTCAAAAACTCAAAAGCTTCACCAAAAACGCACAACTGTTGGTTCTGAACAGTATTCACTCACATTTAGTCATTTTCTGTGCAATTTGACCTAAGATTACTGTTTGATGTCTGCCGACGTCAAAAACTCAAAAGCTTCACCAAAAACGCACAACTGTTGGTTCTGAACAGTATTCACTCATATGAGTCATTTTCTGTTGGTATTCACTCACATTTAGTCATTTTCTGTGCAATTTGACCTAAGATTACTGTTTGATATCTGCCGACGTCAAAAACTCAAAAGCTTCACCAAAGCTTTTCACCAAACGCACAACTTTTGATTCTGAACAGTATTCACTCACATTTAGTCATTTTCTGTGCAATTTGACCTAAGATTACTGTTTGATATCTGCCGACGTCAAAAACTCAAAAGCTTCACCAAAAACGCACAACTGTTGGTTCTGAACAGTATTCACTCATCTGAGTCACTTTCTGTGCAATTTGACCTAAGATTACTGTTTGATATCTGGCGACGTCAAAAACTCAAAAGCTTCACCAGAAACGCACAACTGTTGGTTCTAAACAGTATTCACTCACATTTAGTCATTTTCTGTGCAATTTGACCTAAGATTACTGTTTGATATCTGCCGACGTCAAAAACTCAAAAGCTTCACCAAAAACGCACAACTGTTGGTTCTGAACAGTATTCACTCACATTTAGTCATTTTCTGTTGGTATTCACTCACATTTAGTCATTTTCTGTGCAATTTGACCTAATATTACTGTTTGATATCTGCCGACGTCAAAAACTCAAAAGCTTCACCAAAAACGCACAACTGTTGGTTCTGAACAGTATTCACTCATCTGAGTCATTTTCTGTGCAATTTGACCTAAGATTACTGTTTGATATCTGCCGACGTCAAAAACTCAAAAGCTTCACCAAAAACGCACAACTGTTGGTTCTGAACAGTATTCACTCACATTTAGTCATTTTCTGTGCAATTTGACCTAAGATTACTGTTTGATATCTGCCGACGTCAAAAACTCAAAAGCTTCACCAAAAACGCACAAGTGTTGGTTCTGAACAGTATTCACTCACATTTAGTCATTTTCTCTTGGTATTCACTCACATTTAATCATTTTCTGTGCAATTTGACCTAAGATTACTGTTTGATATCTGCCGACGTCAAAAACTCAAAAGCTTCACCAAAAACGCACAACTGTTGGTTCTGAACAGTATTCACTCACATTTAGTCATTTTCTGTGCAATTTGACCTAAGATTACTGTTTGATATCTGCCGACGTCAAAAACTCAAAAGCTTCACCAAAAACGCACAAGTGTTGATTCTGAACAGTATTCACTCACATTTAGTCATTTTCTGTGCAATTTGACCTAAGATTACTGTTTGATATCTGCCGACGTCAAAAACTCAAAAGCTTCACCAAAAACGCACAACTGTTGGTTCTGAACAGTATTCACTCATCTGAGTCATTTTCTGTGCAATTTGACCTAAGATTACTGTTTGATATCTGCCGACGTCAAAAACTCAAAAGCTTCACCAAAAACGCACAACTGTTGGTTCTGAACAGTATTCACTCACATTTAGTCATTTTCTGTGCAATTTGACCTAAGATTACTGTTTGATATCTGCCGACGTCAAAAACTCAAAAGCTTCACCAAAAACGCACAACTGTTGGTTCTGAACAGTATTCACTCACATTTAGTCATTTTCTGTGCAATTTGACCTAAGATTACTGTTTGATATCTGCCGACGTCAAAAACTCAAAAGCTTCACCAAAGCTTTTCACCAAACGCACAAGTGTTGATTCTGAACAGTATTCACTCACATTTAGTCATTTTCTGTGCAATTTGACCTAAGATTACTGTTTGATATCTGCCGACGTCAAAAACTCAAAAGCTTCACCAAAAACGCACAACTGTTGGTTCTGAACAGTATTCACTCACATTTAGTCATTTTCTGTGCAATTTGACCTAAGATTACTGTTTGATATCTGCCGACGTCAAAAACTCAAAAGCTTCACCAAAAACGCACAACTGTTGGTTCTGAACAGTATTCACTCATCTGAGTCATTTTCTGTGCAATTTGACCTAAGATTACTGTTTGATATCTGCCGACGTCAAAAACTCAAAAGCTTCACCAAAAACGCACAACTGTTGGTTCTGAACAGTATTCACTCACATTTAGTCATTTTCTGTGCAATTTGACCTAAGATTACTGTTTGATATCTGCCGACGTCAAAAACTCAAAAGCTTCACCAAAAACGCACAACTGTTGGTTCTGAACAGTATTCACTCACATTTAGTCATTTTCTGTGCAATTTGACCTAAGATTACTGTTTGATATCTGCCGACGTCAAAAACTCAAAAGCTTCACCAAAAACGCACAACTGTTGGTTCTGAACAGTATTCACTCACATTTAGTCATTTTCTGTTGGTATTCACTCACATTTAGTCATTTTCTGTGCAATTTGACCTAAGATTACTGTTTGATATCTGCCGACGTCAAAAACTCAAAAGCTTCACCAAAAGCGCACAACTGTTGGTTCTGAACAGTATTCACTCACATTTAGTCATTTTCTGTTGGTATTCACTCACATTTAGTCATTTTCTGTGCAATTTGACCTAAGATTACTGTTTGATATCTGCCGACGTCAAAAACTCAAAAGCTTCACCAAAAACGCACAACTGTTGGTTCTGAACAGTATTCACTCACATTTAGTCATTTTCTGTGCAATTTGACCTAAGATTACTGTTTGATATCTGCCGACGTCAAAAACTCAAAAGCTTCACCAAAAACGCACAACTGTTGGTTCTGAACAGTATTCACTCACATTTAGTCATTTTCTGTGCAATTTGACCTAAGATTACTGTTTGATATCTGCCGACGTCAAAAACTCAAAAGCTTCACCAAAGCTTTTCACCAAACGCACAAGTGTTGATTCTGAACAGTATTCACTCACATTTAGTCATTTTCTGTGCAATTTGACCGAAGATTACTGTTTGATATCTGCCGACGTCAAAAACTCAAAAGCTTCACCAGAAACGCACAACTGTTGGTTCTAAACAGTATTCACTCACATTTAGTCATTTTCTGTGCAATTTGACCTAAGATTACTGTTTGATATCTGCCGACGTCAAAAACTCAAAAGCTTCACCAAAAACGCACAACTGTTGGTTCTGAACAGTATTCACTCACATTTAGTCATTTTCTGTTGGTATTCACTCACATTTAGTCATTTTCTGTGCAATTTGACCTAATATTACTGTTTGATATCTGCCGACGTCAAAAACTCAAAAGCTTCACCAAAAACGCACAACTGTTGGTTCTGAACAGTATTCACTCACATTTAGTCATTTTCTGTTGGTATTCACTCACATTTAGTCATTTTCTGTGCAATTTGACCTAAGATTACTGTTTGATATCTGCCGACGTCAAAAACTCAAAAGCTTCACCAAAAACGCACAACTGTTGGTTCTGAACAGTATTCACTCACATTTAGTCATTTTCTGTGCAATTTGACCTAAGATTACTGTTTGATATCTGCCGACGTCAAAAACTCAAAAGCTTCACCAAAAACGCACAACTGTTGGTTCTGAACAGTATTCACTCACATTTAGTCATTTTCTGTGCAATTTGACCTAAGATTACTGTTTGATATCTGCCGACGTCAAAAACTCAAAAGCTTCACCAAAGCTTTTCACCAAACGCACAAGTGTTGATTCTGAACAGTATTCACTCACATTTAGTCATTTTCTGTGCAATTTGACCGAAGATTACTGTTTGATATCTGCCGACGTCAAAAACTCAAAAGCTTCACCAGAAACGCACAACTGTTGGTTCTAAACAGTATTCACTCACATTTAGTCATTTTCTGTGCAATTTGACCTAAGATTACTGTTTGATATCTGCCGACGTCAAAAACTCAAAAGCTTCACCAAAAACGCACAACTGTTGGTTCTGAACAGTATTCACTCACATTTAGTCATTTTCTGTTGGTATTCACTCACATTTAGTCATTTTCTGTGCAATTTGACCTAATATTACTGTTTGATATCTGCCGACGTCAAAAACTCAAAAGCTTCACCAAAAACGCACAACTGTTGGTTCTGAACAGTATTCACTCATCTGAGTCATTTTCTGTGCAATTTGACCTAAGATTACTGTTTGATATCTGCCGACGTCAAAAACTCAAAAGCTTCACCAAAAACGCACAACTGTTGGTTCTGAACAGTATTCACTCACATTTAGTCATTTTCTGTGCAATTTGACCTAAGATTACTGTTTGATATCTGCCGACGTCAAAAACTCAAAAGCTTCACCAAAAACGCACAAGTGTTGGTTCTGAACAGTATTCACTCACATTTAGTCATTTTCTCTTGGTATTCACTCACATTTAATCATTTTCTGTGCAATTTGACCTAAGATTACTGTTTGATATCTGCCGACGTCAAAAACTCAAAAGCTTCACCAAAAACGCACAAGTGTTGGTTCTGAACAGTATTCACTCACATTTAGTCATTTTCTGTGCAATTTGACCTAAGATTACTGTTTGATATCTGCCGACGTCAAAAACTCAAAAGCTTCACCAAAAACGCACAAGTGTTGATTCTGAACAGTATTCACTCACATTTAGTCATTTTCTGTGCAATTTGACCTAAGATTACTGTTTGATATCTGCCGACGTCAAAAACTCAAAAGCTTCACCAAAAACGCACAACTGTTGGTTCTGAACAGTATTCACTCATCTGAGTCATTTTCTGTGCAATTTGACCTAAGATTACTGTTTGATATCTGCCGACGTCAAAAACTCAAAAGCTTCACCAAAAACGCACAACTGTTGGTTCTGAACAGTATTCACTCACATTTAGTCATTTTCTGTGCAATTTGACCTAAGATTACTGTTTGATATCTGCCGACGTCAAAAACTCAAAAGCTTCACCAAAAACGCACAACTGTTGGTTCTGAACAGTATTCACTCACATTTAGTCATTTTCTGTGCAATTTGACCTAAGATTACTGTTTGATATCTGCCGACGTCAAAAACTCAAAAGCTTCACCAAAGCTTTTCACCAAACGCACAAGTGTTGATTCTGAACAGTATTCACTCACATTTAGTCATTTTCTGTGCAATTTGACCTAAGATTACTGTTTGATATCTGCCGACGTCAAAAACTCAAAAGCTTCACCAAAAACGCACAACTGTTGGTTCTGAACAGTATTCACTCACATTTAGTCATTTTCTGTGCAATTTGACCTAAGATTACTGTTTGATATCTGCCGACGTCAAAAACTCAAAAGCTTCACCAAAAACGCACAACTGTTGGTTCTGAACAGTATTCACTCATCTGAGTCATTTTCTGTGCAATTTGACCTAAGATTACTGTTTGATATCTGCCGACGTCAAAAACTCAAAAGCTTCACCAAAAACGCACAACTGTTGGTTCTGAACAGTATTCACTCACATTTAGTCATTTTCTGTGCAATTTGACCTAAGATTACTGTTTGATATCTGGCGACGTCAAAAACTCAAAAGCTTCACCAAAAACGCACAACTGTTGGTTCTGAACAGTATTCACTCACATTTAGTCATTTTCTGTTGGTATTCACTCACATTTAGTCATTTTCTGTGCAATTTGACCTAAGATTACTGTTTGATATCTGCCGACGTCAAAAACTCAAAAGCTTCACCAAAAGCGCTCAACTGTTGGTTCTGAACAGTATTCACTCACATTTAGTCATTTTCTGTTGGTATTCACTCACATTTAGTCATTTTCTGTGCAATTTGACCTAAGATTACTGTTTGATATCTGCCGACGTCAAAAACTCAAAAGCTTCACCAAAAACGCACAACTGTTGGTTCTGAACAGTATTCACTCACATTTAGTCATTTTCTGTGCAATTTGACCTAAGATTACTGTTTGATATCTGCCGACGTCAAAAACTCAAAAGCTTCACCAAAAACGCACAACTGTTGGTTCTGAACAGTATTCACTCACATTTAGTCATTTTCTGTGCAATTTGACCTAAGATTACTGTTTGATATCTGCCGACGTCAAAAACTCAAAAGCTTCACCAAAAACGCACAACTGTTGGTTCTGAACAGTATTCACTCATCTGAGTCATTTTCTGTGCAATTTGACCTAAGATTACTGTTTGATATCTGCCGACGTCAAAAACTCAAAAGCTTCACCAAAAACGCACAACTGTTGGTTCTGAACAGTATTCACTCACATTTAGTCATTTTCTGTGCAATTTGACCTAAGATTACTGTTTGATATCTGCCGACGTCAAAAACTCAAAAGCTTCACCAAAAACGCACAACTGTTGGTTCTGAACAGTATTCACTCACATTTAGTCATTTTCTGTTGGTATTCACTCACATTTAGTCATTTTCTGTGCAATTTGACCTAAGATTACTGTTTGATATCTGCCGACGTCAAAAACTCAAAAGCTTCACCAAAAGCGCACAACTGTTGGTTCTGAACAGTATTCACTCACATTTAGTCATTTTCTGTTGGTATTCACTCACATTTAGTCATTTTCTGTGCAATTTGACCTAAGATTACTGTTTGATATCTGCCGACGTCAAAAACTCAAAAGCTTCACCAAAAACGCACAACTGTTGGTTCTGAACAGTATTCACTCACATTTAGTCATTTTCTGTGCAATTTGACCTAAGATTACTGTTTGATATCTGCCGACGTCAAAAACTCAAAAGCTTCACCAAAAACGCACAAGTGTTGGTTCTGAACAGTATTCACTCACATTTAGTCATTTTCTGTGCAATTTGACCTAAGATTACTGTTTGATATCTGCCGACGTCAAAAACTCAAAAGCTTCACCAAAGCTTTTCACCAAACGCACAAGTGTTGATTCTGAACAGTATTCACTCACATTTAGTCATTTTCTGTGCAATTTGACCGAAGATTACTGTTTGATATCTGCCGACGTCAAAAACTCAAAAGCTTCACCAAAAACGCACAACTGTTGGTTCTGAACAGTATTCACTCATCTGAGTCATTTTCTGTGCAATTTGACCTAAGATTACTGTTTGATATCTGCCGACGTCAAAAACTCAAAAGCTTCACCAAAAACGCACAACTGTTGGTTCTGAACAGTATTCACTCACATTTAGTCATTTTCTGTGCAATTTGACCTAAGATTACTGTTTGATATCTGCCGACGTCAAAAACTCAAAAGCTTCACCAAAAACGCACAACTGTTGGTTCTGAACAGTATTCACTCATCTGAGTCACTTTCTGTGCAATTTGACCTAAGATTACTGTTTGATATCTGGCGACGTCAAAAACTCAAAAGCTTCACCAGAAACGCACAACTGTTGGTTCTAAACAGTATTCACTCACATTTAGTCATTTTCTGTGCAATTTGACCTAAGATTACTGTTTGATATCTGCCGACGTCAAAAACTCAAAAGCTTCACCAAAAACGCACAACTGTTGGTTCTGAACAGTATTCACTCACATTTAGTCATTTTCTGTTGGTATTCACTCACATTTAGTCATTTTCTGTGCAATTTGACCTAATATTACTGTTTGATATCTGCCGACGTCAAAAACTCAAAAGCTTCACCAAAAACGCACAACTGTTGGTTCTGAACAGTATTCACTCATCTGAGTCATTTTCTGTGCAATTTGACCTAAGATTACTGTTTGATATCTGCCGACGTCAAAAACTCAAAAGCTTCACCAAAAACGCACAACTGTTGGTTCTGAACAGTATTCACTCACATTTAGTCATTTTCTGTGCAATTTGACCTAAGATTACTGTTTGATATCTGCCGACGTCAAAAACTCAAAAGCTTCACCAAAAACGCACAAGTGTTGGTTCTGAACAGTATTCACTCACATTTAGTCATTTTCTCTTGGTATTCACTCACATTTAATCATTTTCTGTGCAATTTGACCTAAGATTACTGTTTGATATCTGCCGACGTCAAAAACTCAAAAGCTTCACCAAAAACGCACAACTGTTGGTTCTGAACAGTATTCACTCACATTTAGTCATTTTCTGTGCAATTTGACCTAAGATTACTGTTTGATATCTGCCGACGTCAAAAACTCAAAAGCTTCACCAAAAACGCACAAGTGTTGATTCTGAACAGTATTCACTCACATTTAGTCATTTTCTGTGCAATTTGACCTAAGATTACTGTTTGATATCTGCCGACGTCAAAAACTCAAAAGCTTCACCAAAAACGCACAACTGTTGGTTCTGAACAGTATTCACTCATCTGAGTCATTTTCTGTGCAATTTGACCTAAGATTACTGTTTGATATCTGCCGACGTCAAAAACTCAAAAGCTTCACCAAAAACGCACAACTGTTGGTTCTGAACAGTATTCACTCACATTTAGTCATTTTCTGTGCAATTTGACCTAAGATTACTGTTTGATATCTGCCGACGTCAAAAACTCAAAAGCTTCACCAAAAACGCACAACTGTTGGTTCTGAACAGTATTCACTCACATTTAGTCATTTTCTGTGCAATTTGACCTAAGATTACTGTTTGATATCTGCCGACGTCAAAAACTCAAAAGCTTCACCAAAGCTTTTCACCAAACGCACAAGTGTTGATTCTGAACAGTATTCACTCACATTTAGTCATTTTCTGTGCAATTTGACCTAAGATTACTGTTTGATATCTGCCGACGTCAAAAACTCAAAAGCTTCACCAAAAACGCACAACTGTTGGTTCTGAACAGTATTCACTCACATTTAGTCATTTTCTGTGCAATTTGACCTAAGATTACTGTTTGATATCTGCCGACGTCAAAAACTCAAAAGCTTCACCAAAAACGCACAACTGTTGGTTCTGAACAGTATTCACTCATCTGAGTCATTTTCTGTGCAATTTGACCTAAGATTACTGTTTGATATCTGCCGACGTCAAAAACTCAAAAGCTTCACCAAAAACGCACAACTGTTGGTTCTGAACAGTATTCACTCACATTTAGTCATTTTCTGTGCAATTTGACCTAAGATTACTGTTTGATATCTGGCGACGTCAAAAACTCAAAAGCTTCACCAAAAACGCACAACTGTTGGTTCTGAACAGTATTCACTCACATTTAGTCATTTTCTGTTGGTATTCACTCACATTTAGTCATTTTCTGTGCAATTTGACCTAAGATTACTGTTTGATATCTGCCGACGTCAAAAACTCAAAAGCTTCACCAAAAGCGCACAACTGTTGGTTCTGAACAGTATTCACTCACATTTAGTCATTTTCTGTTGGTATTCACTCACATTTAGTCATTTTCTGTGCAATTTGACCTAAGATTACTGTTTGATATCTGCCGACGTCAAAAACTCAAAAGCTTCACCAAAAACGCACAACTGTTGATTCTGAACAGTATTCACTCATCTGAGTCATTTTCTGTGCAATTTGACCTAAGATTACTGTTTGATATCTGCCGACGTCAAAAACTCAAAAGCTTCACCAAAAACGCACAACTGTTGGTTCTGAACAGTATTCACTCATCTGAGTCATTTTCTGTGCAATTTGACCTAAGATTACTGTTTGATATCTGCCGACGTCAAAAACTCGAAAGCTTCACCAGAAACGCACAACTGTTGGTTCTAAACAGTATTCACTCATCTGAGTCATTTTCTGTGCAATTTGACCTAAGATTACTGTTTGATATCTGCCGACGTCAAAAACTCAAAAGCTTCACCAAAAACGCACAACTGTTGGTTCTGAACAGTATTCACTCATCTGAGTCATTTTCTGTGCAATTTGACCTAAGATTACTGTTTGATATCTGCCAACGTCAAAAACTCAAAAGCTTCACCAAAAACGCACAACTGTTGGTTCTGAACAGTATTCACTCATCTGAGTCATTTTCTGTTGGTATTCACTCACATTTAGTCATTTTCTGTGCAATTTGACCTAAGATTACTGTTTGATATCTGCCGACGTCAAAAACTCAAAAGCTTCACCAAAAACGCACAACTTTTGATTGTGAACAGTATTCACTCACATTTAGTCATTTTCTGTGCAATTTGACCTAAGATTACTGTTTGATATCTGCCGACGTCAAAAACTCAAAAGCTTCACCAAAAACGCACAACTGTTGGTTCTGAACAGTATTCACTCACATTTAGTCATTTTCTGTGCAATTTGACCTAAGATTACTGTTTGATATCTGCCGACGTCAAAAACTCAAAAGCTTCACCAAAAACGCACAACTGTTGGTTCTGAACAGTATTCACTCACATTTAGTCATTTTCTGTTGGTATTCACTCACATTTAGTCATTTTCTGTGCAATTTGACCTAAGATTACTGTTTGATATCTGCCGACGTCAAAAACTCAAAAGCTTCACCAAAAGCGCACAACTGTTGGTTCTGAACAGTATTCACTCACATTTAGTCATTTTCTGTGCAATTTGACCTAAGATTACTGTTTGATATCTGCCGACGTCAAAAACTCAAAAGCTTCACCAGAAACGCACAACTGTTGGTTCTAAACAGTATTCACTCACATTCAGTCATTTTCTGTGCAATTTGACCTAAGATTACTGTTTGATATCTGCCGACGTCAAAAACTCAAAAGCTTCACCAAAAACGCACAACTGTTGGTTCTGAACAGTATTCACTCACATTTAGTCATTTTCTGTTGGTATTCACTCACATTTAATCATTTTCTGTGCAATTTGACCTAAGATTACTGTTTGATATCTGCCGACGTCAAAAACCCAAAAGCTTCACCAAAAACGCACAACTGTTGGTTCTGAACAGTATTCACTCACATTTAGTCATTTTCTGTGCAATTTGACCTAAGATTACTGTTTGATATCTGCCGACGTCAAAAACTCAAAAGCTTCACCAAAAACGCACAACTGTTGATTCTGAACAGTATTCACTCATCTGAGTCATTTTCTGTGCAATTTGACCTAAGATTACTGTTTGATATCTGCCGACGTCAAAAACTCAAAAGCTTCACCAAAAACGCACAACTGTTGGTTCTGAACAGTATTCACTCATCTGAGTCATTTTCTGTGCAATTTGACCTAAGATTACTGTTTGATATCTGCCGACGTCAAAAACTCAAAAGCTTCACCAGAAACGCACAACTGTTGGTTCTAAACAGTATTCACTCATCTGAGTCATTTTCTGTGCAATTTGACCTAAGATTACTGTTTGATATCTGCCGACGTCAAAAACTCAAAAGCTTCACCAAAAACGCACAACTGTTGGTTCTGAACAGTATTCACTCATCTGAGTCATTTTCTGTGCAATTTGACCTAAGATTACTGTTTGATATCTGCCAACGTCAAAAACTCAAAAGCTTCACCAAAAACGCACAACTGTTGGTTCTGAACAGTATTCACTCATCTGTGTCATTTTCTGTTGGTATTCACTCACATTTAGTCATTTTCTGTGCAATTTGACCTAAGATTACTGTTTGATATCTGCCGACGTCAAAAACTCAAAAGCTTCACCAAAAACGCACAAATTTTGATTGTGAACAGTATTCACTCACATTTAGTCATTTTCTGTGCAATTTGACCTAAGATTACTGTTTGATATCTGCCGACGTCAAAAACTCAAAAGCTTCACCAAAAACGCACAACTGTTGGTTCTGAACAGTATTCACTCACATTTAGTCATTTTCTGTGCAATTTGACCTAAGATTACTGTTTGATATCTGCCGACGTCAAAAACTCAAAAGCTTCACCAAAAACGCACAACTGTTGGTTCTGAACAGTATTCACTCACATTTAGTCATTTTCTGTTGGTATTCACTCACATTTAGTCATTTTCTGTGCAATTTGACCTAAGATTACTGTTTGATATCTGCCGACGTCAAAAACTCAAAAGCTTCACCAAAAGCGCACAACTGTTGGTTCTGAACAGTATTCACTCACATTTAGTCATTTTCTGTGCAATTTGACCTAAGATTACTGTTTGATATCTGCCGACGTCAAAAACTCAAAAGCTTCACCAGAAACGCACAACTGTTGGTTCTAAACAGTATTCACTCACATTCAGTCATTTTCTGTGCAATTTGACCTAAGATTACTGTTTGATATCTGCCGACGTCAAAAACTCAAAAGCTTCACCAAAAACGCACAACTGTTGGTTCTGAACAGTATTCACTCACATTTAGTCATTTTCTGTGCAATTTGACCTAAGATTACTGTTTGATATCTGCCGACGTCAAAAACTCAAAAGCTTCACCAAAAACGCACAACTGTTGATTCTGAACAGTATTCACTCATCTGAGTCATTTTCTGTGCAATTTGACCTAAGATTACTGTTTGATATCTGCCGACGTCAAAAACTCAAAAGCTTCACCAAAAACGCACAACTGTTGGTTCTGAACAGTATTCACTCATCTGAGTCATTTTCTGTGCAATTTGACCTAAGATTACTGTTTGATATCTGCCGACGTCAAAAACTCGAAAGCTTCACCAGAAACGCACAACTGTTGGTTCTAAACAGTATTCACTCATCTGAGTCATTTTCTGTGCAATTTGACCTAAGATTACTGTTTGATATCTGCCGACGTCAAAAACTCAAAAGCTTCACCAAAAACGCACAACTGTTGGTTCTGAACAGTATTCACTCATCTGAGTCATTTTCTGTGCAATTTGACCTAAGATTACTGTTTGATATCTGCCAACGTCAAAAACTCAAAAGCTTCACCAAAAACGCACAACTGTTGGTTCTGAACAGTATTCACTCATCTGAGTCATTTTCTGTTGGTATTCACTCACATTTAGTCATTTTCTGTGCAATTTGACCTAAGATTACTGTTTGATATCTGCCGACGTCAAAAACTCAAAAGCTTCACCAAAAACGCACAACTTTTGATTGTGAACAGTATTCACTCACATTTAGTCATTTTCTGTGCAATTTGACCTAAGATTACTGTTTGATATCTGCCGACGTCAAAAACTCAAAAGCTTCACCAAAAACGCACAACTGTTGGTTCTGAACAGTATTCACTCACATTTAGTCATTTTCTGTGCAATTTGACCTAAGATTACTGTTTGATATCTGCCGACGTCAAAAACTCAAAAGCTTCACCAAAAACGCACAACTGTTGGTTCTGAACAGTATTCACTCACATTTAGTCATTTTCTGTTGGTATTCACTCACATTTAGTCATTTTCTGTGCAATTTGACCTAAGATTACTGTTTGATATCTGCCGACGTCAAAAACTCAAAAGCTTCACCAAAAGCGCACAACTGTTGGTTCTGAACAGTATTCACTCACATTTAGTCATTTTCTGTGCAATTTGACCTAAGATTACTGTTTGATATCTGCCGACGTCAAAAACTCAAAAGCTTCACCAGAAACGCACAACTGTTGGTTCTAAACAGTATTCACTCACATTCAGTCATTTTCTGTGCAATTTGACCTAAGATTACTGTTTGATATCTGCCGACGTCAAAAACTCAAAAGCTTCACCAAAAACGCACAACTGTTGGTTCTGAACAGTATTCACTCACATTTAGTCATTTTCTGTTGGTATTCACTCACATTTAGTCATTTTCTGTGCAATTTGACCTAAGATTACTGTTTGATATCTGCCGACGTCAAAAACTCAAAAGCTTCACCAAAAACGCACAACTGTTGGTTCTGAACAGTATTCACTCACATTTAGTCATTTTCTGTTGGTATTCACTCACATTTAGTCATTTTCTGTGCAATTTGACCTAAGATTACTGTTTGATATCTGCCGACGTCAAAAACTCAAAAGCTTCACCAAAAGCGCACAACTGTTGGTTCTGAACAGTATTCACTCACATTTAGTCATTTTCTGTGCAATTTGACCTAAGATTACTGTTTGATATCTGCCGACGTCAAAAACTCAAAAGCTTCACCAGAAACGCACAACTGTTGGTTCTAAACAGTATTCACTCACATTCAGTCATTTTCTGTGCAATTTGACCTAAGATTACTGTTTGATATCTGCCGACGTCAAAAACTCAAAAGCTTCACCAAAAACGCACAACTGTTGGTTCTGAACAGTATTCACTCACATTTAGTCATTTTCTGTTGGTATTCACTCACATTTAGTCATTTTCTGTGCAATTTGACCTAAGATTACTGTTTGATATCTGCCGACGTCAAAAACTCAAAAGCTTCACCAAAAACGCACAACTGTTGGTTCTGAACAGTATTCACTCATCTGAGTCATTTTCTGTGCAATTTGACCTAAGATTACTGTTTGATATCTGCCGACGTCAAAAACTCAAAAGCTTCACCAAAAACGCACAACTGTTGGTTCTGAACAGTATTCACTCATCTGAGTCATTTTCTGTTGGTATTCACTCACATTTAGTCATTTTCTGTGCAATTTGACCTAAGATTACTGTTTGATATCTGCCGACGTCAAAAACTCAAAAGCTTCACCAAAAACGCACAACTTTTGATTGTGAACAGTATTCACTCACATTTAGTCATTTTCTGTGCAATTTGACCTAAGATTACTGTTTGATATCTGCCGACGTCAAAAACTCAAAAGCTTCACCAAAAACGCACAACTGTTGGTTCTGAACAGTATTCACTCACATTTAGTCATTTTCTGTGCAATTTGACCTAAGATTACTTTTTGATATCTGCCGACGTCAAAAACTCAAAAGCTTCACCAAAAACGCACAACTGTTGGTTCTGAACAGTATTCACTCACATTTAGTCATTTTCTGTTGGTATTCACTCACATTTAGTCATTTTCTGTGCAATTTGACCTAAGATTACTGTTTGATATCTGCCGACGTCAAAAACTCAAAAGCTTCACCAAAAGCGCACAACTGTTGGTTCTGAACAGTATTCACTCACATTTAGTCATTTTCTGTGCAATTTGACCTAAGATTACTGTTTGATATCTGCCGACGTCAAAAACTCAAAAGCTTCACCAGAAACGCACAACTGTTGGTTCTAAACAGTATTCACTCACATTCAGTCATTTTCTGTGCAATTTGACCTAAGATTACTGTTTGATATCTGCCGACGTCAAAAACTCAAAAGCTTCACCAAAAACGCACAACTGTTGGTTCTGAACTGTTGGTTCTGTTGATTCTGAACAGTATTCACTCACATTTAGTCATTTTCTGTGCAATTTGACCTAAGATTACTGTTTGATATCTGCCGACGTCAAAAACTCAAAAGCTTCACCAAAAACGCACAAGTGTTGATTCTGAACAGTATTCACTCACATTTAGTCATTTTCTGTGCAATTTGACCTAAGATTACTGTTTGATATCTGCCGACGTCAAAAACTCAAAAGCTTCACCAAAAACGCACAACTGTTGGTTCTGAACAGTATTCACTCATCTGAGTCATTTTCTGTGCAATTTGACCTAAGATTACTGTTTGATATCTGCCGACGTCAAAAACTCAAAAGCTTCACCAAAAACGCACAACTGTTGGTTCTGAACAGTATTCACTCACATTTAGTCATTTTCTGTGCAATTTGACCTAAGATTACTGTTTGATATCTGCCGACGTCAAAAACTCAAAAGCTTCACCAAAAACGCACAACTGTTGGTTCTGAACAGTATTCACTCATCTGAGTCATTTTCTGTGCAATTTGACCTAAGATTACTGTTTGATATCTGCCGACGTCAAAAACTCAAAAGCTTCACCAAAAACGCACAACTGTTGGTTCTGAACAGTATTCACTCACATTTAGTCATTTTCTGTGCAATTTGACCTAAGATTACTGTTTGATATCTGCCGACGTCAAAAACTCAAAAGCTTCACCAAAAACGCACAACTGTTGGTTCTGAACAGTATTCACTCACATTTAGTCATTTTCTGTGCAATTTGACCTAAGATTACTGTTTGATATCTGCCGACGTCAAAAACTCAAAAGCTTCACCAAAAACGCACAACTGTTGGTTCTGAACAGTATTCACTCACATTTAGTCATTTTCTGTTGGTATTCACTCACATTTAGTCATTTTCTGTGCAATTTGACCTAAGATTACTGTTTGATATCTGCCGACGTCAAAAACTCAAAAGCTTCACCAAAAGCGCACAACTGTTGGTTCTGAACAGTATTCACTCACATTTAGTCATTTTCTGTTGGTATTCACTCACATTTAGTCATTTTCTGTGCAATTTGACCTAATATTACTGTTTGATATCTGCCGACGTCAAAAACTCAAAAGCTTCACCAAAAACGCACAACTGTTGGTTCTGAACAGTATTCACTCACATTTAGTCATTTTCTGTGCAATTTGACCTAAGATTACTGTTTGATATCTGCCGACGTCAAAAACTCAAAAGCTTCACCAGAAACGCACAACTGTTGGTTCTAAACAGTATTCACTCACATTTAGTCATTTTCTGTGCAATTTGACCTAAGATTACTGTTTGATATCTGCCGACGTCAAAAACTCAAAAGCTTCACCAAAAACGCACAACTGTTGGTTCTGAACAGTATTCACTCACATTTAGTCATTTTCTGTTGGTATTCACTCACATTTAGTCATTTTCTGTGCAATTTGACCTAAGATTACTGTTTGATATCTGCCGACGTCAAAAACTCAAAAGCTTCACCAAAAACGCACAACTGTTGGTTCTGAACAGTATTCACTCATCTGAGTCATTTTCTGTTGGTATTCACTCACATTTAGTCATTTTCTGTGCAATTTGACCTAAGATTACTGTTTGATATCTGCCGACGTCAAAAACTCAAAAGCTTCACCAAAGCTTTTCACCAAACGCACAACTTTTGATTCTGAACAGTATTCACTCACATTTAGTCATTTTCTGTGCAATTTGACCTAAGATTACTGTTTGATATCTGCCGACGTCAAAAACTCAAAAGCTTCACCAAAGCTTTTCACAAACGCACAACTTTTGATTCTGAACAGTATTCACTCACATTTAGTCATTTTCTGTGCAATTTGACCTAAGATTACTGTTTGATATCTGCCGACGTCAAAAACTCAAAAGCTTCACCAAAAACGCACAAGTGTTGATTCTGAACAGTATTCACTCACATTTAGTCATTTTCTGTGCAATTTGACCTAAGATTACTGTTTGATATCTGCCGACGTCAAAAACTCAAAAGCTTCACCAAAAACGCACAACTGTTGGTTCTGAACAGTATTCACTCATCTGAGTCATTTTCTGTGCAATTTGACCTAAGATTACTGTTTGATATCTGCCGACGTCAAAAACTCAAAAGCTTCACCAAAAACGCACAACTGTTGGTTCTGAACAGTATTCACTCACATTTAGTCATTTTCTGTGCAATTTGACCTAAGATTACTGTTTGATATCTGCCGACGTCAAAAACTCAAAAGCTTCACCAAAAACGCACAACTGTTGATTCTGAACAGTATTCACTCATCTGAGTCATTTTCTGTGCAATTTGACCTAAGATTACTGTTTGATATCTGCCGACGTCAAAAACTCAAAAGCTTCACCAAAAACGCACAACTGTTGATTCTGAACAGTATTCACTCATCTGAGTCATTTTCTGTGCAATTTGACCTAAGATTACTGTTTGATATCTGCCGACGTCAAAAACTCAAAAGCTTCACCAAAGCTTTTCACAAACGCACAACTTTTGATTCTGAACAGTATTCACTCACATTTAGTCATTTTCTGTGCAATTTGACCTAAGATTACTGTTTGATATCTGCCGACGTCAAAAACTCAAAAGCTTCACCAAAAACGCACAAGTGTTGATTCTGAACAGTATTCACTCACATTTAGTCATTTTCTGTGCAATTTGACCTAAGATTACTGTTTGATATCTGCCGACGTCAAAAACTCAAAAGCTTCACCAAAAACGCACAACTGTTGGTTCTGAACAGTATTCACTCATCTGAGTCATTTTCTGTGCAATTTGACCTAAGATTACTGTTTGATATCTGCCGACGTCAAAAACTCAAAAGCTTCACCAAAAACGCACAACTGTTGGTTCTGAACAGTATTCACTCACATTTAGTCATTTTCTGTGCAATTTGACCTAAGATTACTGTTTGATATCTGCCGACGTCAAAAACTCAAAAGCTTCACCAAAAACGCACAACTGTTGGTTCTGAACAGTATTCACTCACATTTAGTCATTTTCTGTGCAATTTGACCTAAGATTACTGTTTGATATCTGCCGACGTCAAAAACTCAAAAGCTTCACCAAAAACGCACAACTGTTGGTTCTGAACAGTATTCACTCACATTTAGTCATTTTCTGTTGGTATTCACTCACATTTAGTCATTTTCTGTGCAATTTGACCTAAGATTACTGTTTGATATCTGCCGACGTCAAAAACTCAAAAGCTTCACCAAAAGCGCACAACTGTTGGTTCTGAACAGTATTCACTCACATTTAGTCATTTTCTGTTGGTATTCACTCACATTTAGTCATTTTCTGTGCAATTTGACCTAATATTACTGTTTGATATCTGCCGACGTCAAAAACTCAAAAGCTTCACCAAAAACGCACAACTGTTGGTTCTGAACAGTATTCACTCACATTTAGTCATTTTCTCTTGGTATTCACTCACATTTAATCATTTTCTGTGCAATTTGACCTAAGATTACTGTTTGATATCTGCCGACGTCAAAAACTCAAAAGCTTCACCAAAAACGCACAACTGTTGGTTCTGAACAGTATTCACTCACATTTAGTCATTTTCTGTGCAATTTGACCTAAGATTACTGTTTGATATCTGCCGACGTCAAAAACTCAAAAGCTTCACCAAAAACGCACAACTGTTGATTCTGAACAGTATTCACTCATCTGAGTCATTTTCTGTGCAATTTGACTTAAGATTACTGTTTGATATCTGCCGACGTCAAAAACTCAAAAGCTTCACCAAAAACGCACAACTGTTGGTTCTGAACAGTATTCACTCATCTGAGTCATTTTCTGTGCAATTTGACCTAAGATTACTGTTTGATATCTGCCGACGTCAAAAACTCAAAAGCTTCACCAGAAACGCACAACTGTTGGTTCTAAACAGTATTCACTCACATTTAGTCATTTTCTGTGCAATTTGACCTAAGATTACTTTTTGATATCTGCCGACGTCAAAAACTCAAAAGCTTCACCAAAAACGCACAACTGTTGGTTCTGAACAGTATTCACTCATCTGAGTCATTTTCTGTGCAATTTGACCTAAGATTACTGTTTGATATCTGCCGACGTCAAAAACTCAAAAGCTTCACCAAAGCTTTTCACCAAACGCACAAGTGTTGATTCTGAACAGTATTCACTCACATTTAGTCATTTTCTGTGCAATTTGACCTAAGATTACTGTTTGATATCTGCCGACGTCAAAAACTCAAAAGCTTCACCAAAAACGCACAACTGTTGGTTCTGAACAGTATTCACTCATCTGAGTCATTTTCTGTGCAATTTGACCTAAGATTACTGTTTGATATCTGCCGACGTCAAAAACTCAAAAGCTTCACCAAAAACGCACAACTGTTGGTTCTGAACAGTATTCACTCATCTGAGTCATTTTCTGTGCAATTTGACCTAAGATTACTGTTTGATATCTGCCGACGTCAAAAACTCAAAAGCTTCACCAAAAACGCACAACTGTTGGTTCTGAACAGTATTCACTCACATTTAGTCATTTTCTGTGCAATTTGACCTAAGATTACTGTTTGATATCTGCCGACGTCAAAAACTCAAAAGCTTCACCAAAAACGCACAACTGTTGGTTCTGAACAGTATTCACTCACATTTAGTCATTTTCTGTGCAATTTGACCTAAGATTACTGTTTGATATCTGCCGACGTCAAAAACTCAAAAGCTTCACCAAAAACGCACAACTGTTGGTTCTGAACAGTATTCACTCATCTGAGTCATTTTCTGTGCAATTTGACCTAAGATTACTGTTTGATATCTGCCGACGTCAAAAACTCAAAAGCTTCACCAAAAACGCACAACTGTTGGTTCTGAACAGTATTCACTCACATTTAGTCATTTTCTGTGCAATTTGACCTAAGATTACTGTTTGATATCTGCCGACGTCAAAAACTCAAAAGCTTCACCAAAAACGCACAACTGTTGGTTCTGAACAGTATTCACTCACATTTAGTCATTTTCTGTGCAATTTGACCTAAGATTACTGTTTGATATCTGCCGACGTCAAAAACTCAAAAGCTTCACCAAAAACGCACAACTGTTGGTTCTGAACAGTATTCACTCACATTTAGTCATTTTCTGTTGGTATTCACTCACATTTAGTCATTTTCTGTGCAATTTGACCTAAGATTACTGTTTGATATCTGCCGACGTCAAAAACTCAAAAGCTTCACCAAAAGCGCACAACTGTTGGTTCTGAACAGTATTCACTCACATTTAGTCATTTTCTGTTGGTATTCACTCACATTTAGTCATTTTCTGTGCAATTTGACCTAAGATTACTGTTTGATATCTGCCGACGTCAAAAACTCAAAAGCTTCACCAAAAACGCACAACTGTTGGTTCTGAACAGTATTCACTCACATTTAGTCATTTTCTGTGCAATTTGACCTAAGATTACTGTTTGATATCTGCCGACGTCAAAAACTCAAAAGCTTCACCAAAAACGCACAACTGTTGGTTCTGAACAGTATTCACTCACATTTAGTCATTTTCTGTTGGTATTCACTCACATTTAGTCATTTTCTGTGCAATTTGACCTAAGATTACTGTTTGATATCTGCCGACGTCAAAAACTCAAAAGCTTCACCAAAAGCGCACAACTGTTGGTTCTGAACAGTATTCACTCACATTTAGTCATTTTCTGTTGGTATTCACTCACATTTAGTCATTTTCTGTGCAATTTGACCTAAGATTACTGTTTGATATCTGCCGACGTCAAAAACTCAAAAGCTTCACCAAAAACGCACAACTGTTGGTTCTGAACAGTATTCACTCACATTTAGTCATTTTCTGTGCAATTTGACCTAAGATTACTGTTTGATATCTGCCGACGTCAAAAACTCAAAAGCTCCACCAAAAACTCACAACTGTTGGTTCTGAACAGTATTCACTCACATTTAGTCATTTTCTGTGCAATTTGACCTAAGATTACTGTTTGATATCTGCCGACGTCAAAAACTCAAATGCTTCACCAAAAACGCACAACTGTTGGTTCTGAACAGTATTCACTCACATTTAGTCATTTTCTCTTGGTATTCACTCACATTTAATCATTTTCTGTGCAATTTGACCTAAGATTACTGTTTGATATCTGCCGACGTCAAAAACTCAAAAGCTTCACCAAAAACGCACAACTGTTGGTTCTGAACAGTATTCACTCACATTTAGTCATTTTCTGTGCAATTTGACCTAAGATTACTGTTTGATATCTGCCGACGTCAAAAACTCAAAAGCTTCACCAAAAACGCACAACTGTTGGTTCTGAACAGTATTCACTCATCTGAGTCATTTTCTGTGCAATTTGACCTAAGATTACTGTTTGATATCTGCCGACGTCAAAAACTCAAAAGCTTCACCTGAAACGCACAACTGTTGGTTCTGAACAGTATTCACTCACATTTAGTCATTTTCTGTGCAATTTGATCTAAGATTACTGTTTGATATCTGCCGACGTCAAAAACTCAAAAGCTTCACCAAAAACGCACAAGTGTTGATTCTGAACAGTATTCACTCACATTTAGTCATTTTCTGTGCAATTTGACCTAAGATTACTGTTTGATATCTGCCGACGTCAAAAACTCAAAAGCTTCACCAAAAACGCACAACTGTTGGTTCTGAACAGTATTCACTCATCTGAGTCATTTTCTGTGCAATTTGACCTAAGATTACTGTTTGATATCTGCCGACGTCAAAAACTCAAAAGCTTCACCAAAAACGCACAACTGTTGGTTCTGAACAGTATTCACTCACATTTAGTCATTTTCTGTGCAATTTGACCTAAGATTACTGTTTGATATCTGCCGACGTCAAAAACTCAAAAGCTTCACCAAAAACGCACAACTGTTGGTTCTGAACAGTATTCACTCATCTGAGTCATTTTCTGTGCAATTTGACCTAAGATTACTGTTTGATATCTGCCGACGTCAAAAACTCAAAAGCTTCACCTGAAACGCACATCTGTTGGTTCTGAACAGTATTCACTCACATTTAGTCATTTTCTGTGCAATTTGACCTAAGATTACTGTTTGATATCTGCCGACGTCAAAAACTCAAAAGCTTCACCAAAAACGCACAAGTGTTGATTCTGAACAGTATTCACTCACATTTAGTCATTTTCTGTTGGTATTCACTCACATTTAGTCATTTTCTGTGCAATTTGACCTAAGATTACTGTTTGATATCTGCCGACGTCAAAAACTCAAAAGTTTCACCAAAAACGCACAAGTGTTGATTCTGAACAGTATTCACTCACATTTAGTCATTTTCTGTGCAATTTGACCTAAGATTACTGTTTGATATCTTCCGACGTCAAAAACTCAAAAGCTTCACCAAAAACGCACAACTGTTGGTTCTGAACAGTATTCACTCACATTTAGTCATTTTCTGTTGGTATTCACTCACATTTAGTCATTTTCTGTGCAATTTGACCTAAGATTACTGTTTGATATCTGCCGACGTCAAAAACTCAAAAGCTTCACCAAAAACGCACAAGTGTTGATTCTGAACAGTATTCACTCACATTTAGTCATTTTCTTTGCAATTTGACCTAAGATTACTGTTTGATATCTGCCGACGTCAAAAACTCAAAAGCTTCACCAAAAACGCACAACTGTTGATTCTGAACAGTATTCACTCACATTTAGTCATTTTCTGTGCAATTTGACCTAAGATTACTGTTTGATATCTGCCGACGTCAAAAACTCAAAAGCTTCACCAAAAACACACAACTGTTGGTTCTGAACAGTATTCACTCATCTGAGTCATTTTCTGTGCAATTTGACCTAAGATTACTGTTTGATATCTGCCGACGTCAAAAACTCAAAAGCTTCACCAAAAACGCACAACTGTTGGTTCTGAACAGTATTCACTCACATTTAGTCATTTTCTGTGCAATTTGACCTAAGATTACTGTTTGATATCTGCCGACGTCAAAAACTCAAAAGCTTCACCAAAAACGCACAACTGTTGGTTCTGAACAGTATTCACTCATCTGAGTCATTTTCTGTGCAATTTGACCTAAGATTACTGTTTGATATCTGCCAACGTCAAAAACTCAAAAGCTTCACCTGAAACGCACAACTGTTGGTTCTGAACAGTATTCACTCACATTTAGTCATTTTCTGTGCAATTTGACCTAAGATTACTGTTTGATATCTGCCGACGTCAAAAACTCAAAAGCTTCACCAAAAACGCACAACTGTTGGTTCTGAACAGTATTCACTCATCTGAGTCATTTTCTGTGCAATTTGACCTAAGATTACTGTTTGATATCTGCCGACGTCAAAAACTCAAAAGCTTCACCTGAAACGCACAACTGTTGGTTCTGAACAGTATTCACTCACATTTAGTCATTTTCTGTGCAATTTGACCTACGATTACTGTTTGATATCTGCCGACGTCAAAAACTCAAAAGCTCCACCAAAAACTCACAACTGTTGGTTCTGAACAGTATTCACTCACATTTAGTCATTTTCTGTGCAATTTGACCTAAGATTACTGTTTGATATCTGCCGACGTCAAAAACTCAAAAGCTTCACCAAAAACGCACAACTGTTGGTTCTGAACAGTATTCACTCACATTTAGTCATTTTCTGTGCAATTTGACCTAAGATTACTGTTTGATATCTGCCGACGTCAAAAACTCAAAAGCTTCACCAAAAACGCACAAGTGTTGGTTCTGAACAGTATTCACTCATCTGAGTCATTTTCTGTGCAATTTGACCTAAGAATACTGTTTGATATCTGCCGACATCAAAAACTCAAAAGCTTCACCAAAAACGCACAACTGTTGGTTCTGAACAGTATTCACTCACATTTAGTCATTTTCTGTTGGTATTCACTCACATTTAGTCATTTTCTGTGCAATTTGACCTAAGATTACTGTTTGATATCTGCCGACGTCAAAAACTCAAAAGCTTCACCAAAAACGCACAAGTGTTGATTCTGAACAGTATTCACTCACATTTAGTCATTTTCTGTGCAATTTGACCTAAGATTACTGTTTGATATCTGCCGACGTCAAAAACTCAAAAGCTTCACCAAAAACGCACAACTGTTGGTTCTGAACAGTATTCACTCACATTTAGTCATTTTCTGTGCAATTTGACCTAAGATTACTGTTTGATATCTGCCGACGTCAAAAACTCAAAAGCTTCACCAAAAACGCACAACTGTTGGTTCTGAACAGTATTCACTCACATTTAGTCATTTTCTGTGCAATTTGACCTAAGATTACGGTTTGATATCTGCCGACGTCAAAAACTCAAAAGCTTCACCAAAAACGCACAACTGTTGGTTCTGAACAGTATTCACTCACATTTAGTCATTTTCTGTTGGTATTCACTCACATTTAGTCATTTTCTGTGCAATTTGACCTAAGATTACTGTTTGATATCTGCCGACGTCAAAAACTCAAAAGCTTCACCAAAAACGCACAACTGTTGGTTCTGAACAGTATTCACTCATCTGAGTCATTTTCTGTGCAATTTGACCTAAGATTACTGTTTGATATCTGCCGACGTCAAAAACTCAAAAGCTTCACCTGAAACGCACAACTGTTGGTTCTGAACAGTATTCACTCACATTTAGTCATTTTCTGTGCAATTTGACCTAAGATTACTGTTTGATATCTGCCGACGTCAATAACTCAAAAGCTTCACCAAAAACGCACAACTGTTGGTTCTGAACAGTATTCACTCACATTTAGTCATTTTCTGTTGGTATTCACTCACATTTAGTCATTTTCTGTGCAATTTGACCTAAGATTACTGTTTGATATCTGCCGACGTCAAAAACTCAAAAGCTCCACCAAAAACTCACAACTGTTGGTTCTGAACAGTATTCACTCACATTTAGTCATTTTCTGTGCAATTTGACCTAAGATTACTGTTTGATATCTGCCGACGTCAAAAACTCAAAAGCTTCACCAAAAACGCACAACTGTTGGTTCTGAACAGTATTCACTCACATTTAGTCATTTTCTGTGCAATTTGACCTAAGATTACGGTTTGATATCTGCCGACGTCAAAAACTCAAAAGCTTCACCAAAAACGCACAACTGTTGGTTCTGAACAGTATTCACTCACATTTAGTCATTTTCTGTGCAATTTGACCTAAGATTACTGTTTGATATCTGCCGACGTCAAAAACTCAAAAGCTTCACCAAAAACGCACAACTGTTGGTTCTGAACAGTATTCACTCATCTGAGTCATTTTCTGTGCAATTTGACCTAAGATTACTGTTTGATATCTGCCGACGTCAAAAACTCAAAAGCTTCACCTGAAACGCACAACTGTTGGTTCTGAACAGTATTCACTCACATTTAGTCATTTTCTGTGCAATTTGACCTAAGATTACTGTTTGATATCTGCCGAAGTCAAAAACTCAAAAGCTTCACCAAAAACGCACAACTGTTGGTTCTGAACAGTATTCACTCATCTGAGTCATTTTCTGTGCAATTTGACCTAAGATTACTGTTTGATATCTGCCGACGTCAAAAACTCAAAAGCTTCACCTGAAACGCACAACTGTTGGTTCTGAACAGTATTCACTCACATTTAGTCATTTTCTGTGCAATTTGACCTAAGATTACTGTTTGATATCTGCCGACGTCAAAAACTCAAAAGCTCCACCAAAAACTCACCACTGTTGGTTCTGAACAGTATTCACTCACATTTAGTCATTTTCTGTGCAATTTGACCTAAGATTACTGTTTGATATCTGCCGACGTCAAAAACTCAAAAGCTTCACCAAAAACGCACAACTGTTGGTTCTGAACAGTATTCACTCACATTTAGTCATTTTCTGTGCAATTTGACCTAAGATTACTGTTTGATATCTGCCGACGTCAAAAACTCAAAAGCTTCACCAAAAACTCACAACTGTTGGTTCTGAACAGTATTCACTCATCTGAGTCATTTTCTGTGCAATATGACCTAAGATTACTGTTTGATATCTGCCGACGTCAAAAACTCAAAAGCTTCACCTGAAACGCACAACTGTTGGTTCTGAACAGTATTCACTCACATTTAGTCATTTTCTGTGCAATTTGACCTAAGATTACTGTTTGATATCTTCCGACGTCAAAAACTCAAAAGCTTCACCAAAAACGCACAACTGTTGGTTCTGAACAGTATTCACTCACATTTAGTCATTTTCTGTTGGTATTCACTCACATTTAGTCATTTTCTGTGCAATTTGACCTAAGATTACTGTTTGATATCTGCCGACGTCAAAAACTCAAAAGCTTCACCAAAAACGCACAAGTGTTGATTCTGAACAGTATTCACTCACATTTAGTCATTTTCTGTGCAATTTGACCTAAGATTACTGTTTGATATCTGCCGACGTCAAAAACTCAAAAGCTTCACCAAAAACGCACAACTGTTGGTTCTGAACAGTATTCACTCACATTTAGTCATTTTCTGTGCAATTTGACCTAAGATTACTGTTTGATATCTGCCGACGTCAAAAACTCAAAAGCTTCACCAAAAACGCACAACTGTTGGTTCTGAACAGTATTCACTCACATTTAGTCATTTTCTGTGCAATTTGACCTAAGATTACTGTTTGATATCTGCCGACGTCAAAAACTCAAAAGCTTCACCAAAAACGCACAACTGTTGGTTCTGAACAGTATTCACTCATCTGAGTCATTTTCTGTGCAATTTGACCTAAGATTACTGTTTGATATCTGCCGACGTCAAAAACTCAAAAGCTTCACCTGAAACGCACAACTGTTGGTTCTGAACAGTATTCACTCACATTTAGTCATTTTCTGTGCAATTTGACCTAAGATTACTGTTTGATATCTGCCGACGTCAAAAACTCAAAAGCTTCACCAAAAACGCACAAGTGTTGATTCTGAACAGTATTCACTCACATTTAGTCATTTTCTGTGCAATTTGACCTAAGATTACTGTGTGATATCTGCCGACGTCAAAAACTCAAAAGCTTCACCAAAAACGCACAACTGTTGGTTCTGAACAGTATTCACTCATCTGAGTCATTTTCTGTGCAATTTGACCTAAGATTACTGTTTGATATCTGCCGACGTCAAAAACTCAAAAGCTTCACCAAAAACGCACAACTGTTGGTTCTGAACAGTATTCACTCACATTTAGTCATTTTCTGTGCAATTTGACCTAAGATTACTGTTTGATATCTGCCGACGTCAAAAACTCAAAAGCTTCACCAAAGCTTTTCACCAAAAACGCACAAGTGTTGATTCTGAACAGTATTCACTCACATTTAGTCATTTTCTGTGCAATTTGACCTAAGATTACTGTTTGATATCTGCCGACGTCAAAAACTCAAAAGCTTCACCAAAAACGCACAACTGTTGGTTCTGAACAGTATTCACTCATCTGAGTCATTTTCTGTTGGTATTCACTCACATTTAGTCATTTTCTGTGCAATTTGACCTAAGATTACTGTTTGATATCTGCCGACGTCAAAAACTCAAAAGCTTCACCAAAAACGCACAACTGTTGGTTCTGAACAGTATTCACTCACATTTAGTCTTTTTCTGTTGGTATTCACTCACATTTAGTCATTTTCTGTGCAATTTGACCTAAGATTACTGTTTGATATCTGCCGACGTCAAAAACTCAAAAGCTCCACCAAAAACTCACAACTGTTGGTTCTGAACAGTATTCACTCACATTTAGTCATTTTCTGTGCAATTTGACCTAAGATTACTGTTTGATATCTGCCGACGTCAAAAACTCAAAAGCTTCACCAAAAACGCACAACTGTTGGTTCTGAACAGTATTCACTCACATTTAGTCATTTTCTGTGCAATTTGACCTAAGATTACGGTTTGATATCTGCCGACGTCAAAAACTCAAAAGCTTCACCAAAAACGCACAACTGTTGGTTCTGAACAGTATTCACTCACATTTAGTCATTTTCTGTTGGTATTCACTCACATTTAGTCATTTTCTGTGCAATTTGACCTAAGATTACGGTTTGATATCTGCCGACGTCAAAAACTCAAAAGCTTCACCAAAAACGCACAACTGTTGGTTCTGAACAGTATTCACTCACATTTAGTCATTTTCTGTTGGTATTCACTCACATTTAGTCATTTTCTGTGCAATTTGACCTAAGATTACTGTTTGATATCTGCCGACGTCAAAAACTCAAAAGCTTCACCAAAAACGCACAACTGTTGGTTCTGAACAGTATTCACTCATCTGAGTCATTTTCTGTGCAATTTGACCTAAGATTACTGTTTGATATCTGCCGACGTCAAAAACTCAAAAGCTTCACCTGAAACGCACAACTGTTGGTTCTGAACAGTATTCACTCACATTTAGTCATTTTCTGTGCAATTTGACCTAAGATTACTGTTTGATATCTGCCGACGTCAAAAACTCAAAAGCTTCACCAAAAACGCACAACTGTTGGTTCTGAACAGTATTCACTCACATTTAGTCATTTTCTGTGCAATTTGACCTAAGATTACTGTTTGATATCTGCCGACGTCAAAAACTCAAAAGCTTCACCAAAAACGCACAACTGTTGGTTCTGAACAGTATTCACTCATCTGAGTCATTTTCTGTGCAATTTGACCTAAGATTACTGTTTGATATCTGCCGACGTCAAAAACTCAAAAGCTCCACCAAAAACTCACAACTGTTGGTTCTGAACAGTATTCACTCACATTTAGTCATTTTCTGTGCAATTTGACCTAAGATTACTGTTTGATATCTGCCGACGTCAAAAACTCAAAAGCTTCACCAAAAACGCACAACTGTTGGTTCTGAACAGTGTTCACTCACATTTAGTCATTTTCTGTGCAATTTGACCTAAGATTACTGTTTGATATCTGCCGACGTCAAAAACTCAAAAGCTTCACCAAAAACTCACAACTGTTGGTTCTGAACAGTATTCACTCATCTGAGTCATTTTCTGTGCAATATGACCTAAGATTACTGTTTGATATCTGCCGACGTCAAAAACTCAAAAGCTTCACCTGAAACGCACAACTGTTGGTTCTGAACAGTATTCACTCACATTTAGTCATTTTCTGTGCAATTTGACCTAAGATTACTGTTTGATATCTTCCGACGTCAAAAACTCAAAAGCTTCACCAAAAACGCACAACTGTTGGTTCTGAACAGTATTCACTCACATTTAGTCATTTTCTGTTGGTATTCACTCACATTTAGTCATTTTCTGTGCAATTTGACCTAAGATTACTGTTTGATATCTGCCGACGTCAAAAACTCAAAAGTTTCACCAAAAACGCACAAGTGTTGATTCTGAACAGTATTCACTCACATTTAGTCATTTTCTGTGCAATTTGACCTAAGATTACTGTTTGATATCTTCCGACGTCAAAAACTCAAAAGCTTCACCAAAAACGCACAACTGTTGGTTCTGAACAGTATTCACTCACATTTAGTCATTTTCTGTTGGTATTCACTCACATTTAGTCATTTTCTGTGCAATTTGACCTAAGATTACTGTTTGATATCTGCCGACGTCAAAAACTCAAAAGCTTCACCAAAAACGCACAAGTGTTGATTCTGAACAGTATTCACTCACATTTAGTCATTTTCTGTGCAATTTGACCTAAGATTACTGTTTGATATCTGCCGACGTCAAAAACTCAAAAGCTTCACCAAAAACGCACAACTGTTGATTCTGAACAGTATTCACTCACATTTAGTCATTTTCTGTGCAATTTGACCTAAGATTACTGTTTGATATCTGCCGACGTCAAAAACTCAAAAGCTTCACCAAAAACACACAACTGTTGGTTCTGAACAGTATTCACTCATCTGAGTCATTTTCTGTGCAATTTGACCTAAGATTACTGTTTGATATCTGCCGACGTCAAAAACTCAAAAGCTTCACCAAAAACGCACAACTGTTGGTTCTGAACAGTATTCACTCACATTTAGTCATTTTCTGTGCAATTTGACCTAAGATTACTGTTTGATATCTGCCGACGTCAAAAACTCAAAAGCTTCACCAAAAACGCACAACTGTTGGTTCTGAACAGTATTCACTCATCTGAGTCATTTTCTGTGCAATTTGACCTAAGATTACTGTTTGATATCTGCCAACGTCAAAAACTCAAAAGCTTCACCTGAAACGCACAACTGTTGGTTCTGAACAGTATTCACTCACATTTAGTCATTTTCTGTGCAATTTGACCTAAGATTACTGTTTGATATCTGCCGACGTCAAAAACTCAAAAGCTTCACCAAAAACGCACAACTGTTGGTTCTGAACAGTATTCACTCATCTGAGTCATTTTCTGTGCAATTTGACCTAAGATTACTGTTTGATATCTGCCGACGTCAAAAACTCAAAAGCTTCACCTGAAACGCACAACTGTTGGTTCTGAACAGTATTCACTCACATTTAGTCATTTTCTGTGCAATTTGACCTACGATTACTGTTTGATATCTGCCGACGTCAAAAACTCAAAAGCTCCACCAAAAACTCACAACTGTTGGTTCTGAACAGTATTCACTCACATTTAGTCATTTTCTGTGCAATTTGACCTAAGATTACTGTTTGATATCTGCCGACGTCAAAAACTCAAAAGCTTCACCAAAAACGCACAACTGTTGGTTCTGAACAGTATTCACTCACATTTAGTCATTTTCTGTGCAATTTGACCTAAGATTACTGTTTGATATCTGCCGACGTCAAAAACTCAAAAGCTTCACCAAAAACGCACAAGTGTTGGTTCTGAACAGTATTCACTCATCTGAGTCATTTTCTGTGCAATTTGACCTAAGAATACTGTTTGATATCTGCCGACATCAAAAACTCAAAAGCTTCACCAAAAACGCACAACTGTTGGTTCTGAACAGTATTCACTCACATTTAGTCATTTTCTGTTGGTATTCACTCACATTTAGTCATTTTCTGTGCAATTTGACCTAAGATTACTGTTTGATATCTGCCGACGTCAAAAACTCAAAAGCTTCACCAAAAACGCACAAGTGTTGATTCTGAACAGTATTCACTCACATTTAGTCATTTTCTGTGCAATTTGACCTAAGATTACTGTTTGATATCTGCCGACGTCAAAAACTCAAAAGCTTCACCAAAAACGCACAACTGTTGGTTCTGAACAGTATTCACTCACATTTAGTCATTTTCTGTGCAATTTGACCTAAGATTACTGTTTGATATCTGCCGACGTCAAAAACTCAAAAGCTTCACCAAAAACGCACAACTGTTGGTTCTGAACAGTATTCACTCACATTTAGTCATTTTCTGTGCAATTTGACCTAAGATTACTGTTTGATATCTGCCGACGTCAAAAACTCAAAAGCTTCACCAAAAACGCACAACTGTTGGTTCTGAACAGTATTCACTCACATTTAGTCATTTTCTGTTGGTATTCACTCACATTTAGTCATTTTCTGTGCAATTTGACCTAAGATTACTGTTTGATATCTGCCGACGTCAAAAACTCAAAAGCTTCACCAAAAACGCACAACTGTTGGTTCTGAACAGTATTCACTCATCTGAGTCATTTTCTGTGCAATTTGACCTAAGATTACTGTTTGATATCTGCCGACGTCAAAAACTCAAAAGCTTCACCTGAAACGCACAACTGTTGGTTCTGAACAGTATTCACTCACATTTAGTCATTTTCTGTGCAATTTGACCTAAGATTACTGTTTGATATCTGCCGACGTCAAAAACTCAAAAGCTTCACCAAAAACGCACAACTGTTGGTTCTGAACAGTATTCACTCACATTTAGTCATTTTCTGTGCAATTTGACCTAAGATTACTGTTTGATATCTGCCGACGTCAAAAACTCAAAAGCTTCACCAAAAACGCACAACTGTTGGTTCTGAACAGTATTCACTCATCTGAGTCATTTTCTGTGCAATTTGACCTAAGATTACTGTTTGATATCTGCCGACGTCAAAAACTCAAAAGCTTCACCTGAAACGCACAACTGTTGGTTCTGAACAGTATTCACTCACATTTAGTCATTTTCTGTGCAATTTGACCTAAGATTACTGTTTGATATCTGCCGACGTCAAAAACTCAAAAGCTCCACCAAAAACTCACAACTGTTGGTTCTGAACAGTATTCACTCACATTTAGTCATTTTCTGTGCAATTTGACCTAAGATTACTGTTTGATATCTGCCGACGTCAAAAACTCAAAAGCTTCACCAAAAACGCACAACTGTTGGTTCTGAACAGTATTCACTCACATTTAGTCATTTTCTGTGCAATTTGACCTAAGATTACTGTTTGATATCTGCCGACGTCAAAAACTCAAAAGCTTCACCAAAAACTCACAACTGTTGGTTCTGAACAGTATTCACTCATCTGAGTCATTTTCTGTGCAATATGACCTAAGATTACTGTTTGATATCTGCCGACGTCAAAAACTCAAAAGCTTCACCTGAAACGCACAACTGTTGGTTCTGAACAGTATTCACTCACATTTAGTCATTTTCTGTGCAATTTGACCTAAGATTACTGTTTGATATCTTCCGACGTCAAGAACTCAAAAGCTTCACCAAAAACGCACAACTGTTGGTTCTGAACAGTATTCACTCACATTTAGTCATTTTCTGTTGGTATTCACTCACATTTAGTCATTTTCTGTGCAATTTGACCTAAGATTACTGTTTGATATCTGCCGACGTCAAAAACTCAAAAGCTTCACCAAAAACGCACAAGTGTTGATTCTGAACAGTATTCACTCACATTTAGTCATTTTCTGTGCAATTTGACCTAAGATTACTGTTTGATATCTGCCGACGTCAAAAACTCAAAAGCTTCACCAAAAACGCACAACTGTTGATTCTGAACAGTATTCACTCACATTTAGTCATTTTCTGTGCAATTTGACCTAAGATTACTGTTTGATATCTGCCGACGTCAAAAACTCAAAAGCTTCACCAAAAACGCACAACTGTTGGTTCTGAACAGTATTCACTCACATTTAGTCATTTTCTGTGCAATTTGACCTAAGATTACTGTTTGATATCTGCCGACGTCAAAAACTCAAAAGCTTCACCAAAAACGCACAACTGTTGGTTCTGAACAGTATTCACTCATCTGAGTCATTTTCTGTGCAATTTGACCTAAGATTACTGTTTGATATCTGCCAACGTCAAAAACTCAAAAGCTTCACCTGAAACGCACAACTGTTGGTTCTGAACAGTATTCACTCACATTTAGTCATTTTCTGTGCAATTTGACCTAAGATTACTGTTTGATATCTGCCGACGTCAAAAACTCAAAAGCTTCACCAAAAACGCACAACTGTTGGTTCTGAACAGTATTCACTCATCTGAGTCATTTTCTGTGCAATTTGACCTAAGATTACTGTTTGATATCTGCCGACGTCAAAAACTCAAAAGCTTCACCTGAAACGCACAACTGTTGGTTCTGAACAGTATTCACTCACATTTAGTCATTTTCTGTGCAATTTGACCTAAGATTACTGTTTGATATCTGCCGACGTCAAAAACTCAAAAGCTCCACCAAAAACTCACAACTGTTGGTTCTGAACAGTATTCACTCACATTTAGTCATTTTCTGTGCAATTTGACCTAAGATTACTGTTTGATATCTGCCGACGTCAAAAACTCAAAAGCTTCACCAAAAACGCACAACTGTTGGTTCTGAACAGTATTCACTCACATTTAGTCATTTTCTGTTGGTATTCACTCACATTTAGTCATTTTCTGTGCAATTTGACCTAAGATTACTGTTTGATATCTGCCGACGTCAAAAACTCAAAAGCTTCACCAAAAACGCACAAGTGTTGATTCTGAACAGTATTCACTCACATTTAGTCATTTTCTGTGCAATTTGACCTAAGATTACTGTTTGATATCTGGCGACGTCAAAAACTCAAAAGCTTCACCAAAAACGCACAACTGTTGGTTCTGAACAGTATTCACTCACATTTAGTCATTTTCTGTGCAATTTGACCTAAGATTACTGTTTGATATCTGCCGACGTCAAAAACTCAAAAGCTTCACCAAAAACGCACAACTGTTGGCTCTGAACAGTATTCACTCACATTTAGTCATTTTCTGTGCAATTTGACCTAAGATTACTGTTTGATATCTGCCGACGTCAAAAACTCAAAAGCTTCACCAAAAACGCACAACTGTTGGTTCTGAACAGTATTCACTCATCTGAGTCATTTTCTGTGCAATTTGACCTAAGATTACTGTTTGATATCTGCCGACGTCAAAAACTCAAAAGCTTCACCAAAAACGCACAACTGTTGGTTCTGAACAGTATTCACTCATCTGAGTCATTTTCTGTGCAATTTGACCTAAGATTACTGTTTGATATCTGCCGACGTCAAAAACTCAAAAGCTTCACCTGAAACGCACAACTGTTGGTTCTGAACAGTATTCACTCACATTTAGTCATTTTCTGTGCAATTTGACCTAAGATTACTGTTTGATATCTGCCGACGTCAAAAACTCAAAAGCTTCACCAAAAACGCACAAGTGTTGATTCTGAACAGTATTCACTCACATTTAGTCATTTTCTGTGCAATTTGACCTAAGATTACTGTTTGATATCTGCCGACGTCAAAAACTCAAAAGCTTCACCAAAAACGCACAACTGTTGGTTCTGAACAGTATTCACTCATCTGAGTCATTTTCTGTGCAATTTGACCTAAGATTACTGTTTGATATCTGCCGACGTCAAAAACTCAAAAGCTTCACCAAAAACGCACAACTGTTGGTTCTGAACAGTATTCACTCACATTTAGTCATTTTCTGTGCAATTTGACCTAAGATTACTGTTTGATATCTGCCGACGTCAAACTCAAAAGCTTCACCAAAGCTTTTCACCAAAAACGCACAAGTGTTGATTCTGAACAGTATTCACTCACATTTAGTCATTTTCTGTGCAATTTGACCTAAGATTACTGTTTGATATCTGCCGACGTCAAAAACTCAAAAGCTTCACCAAAAACGCACAACTGTTGGTTCTGAACAGTATTCACTCATCTGAGTCATTTTCTGTTGGTATTCACTCACATTTAGTCATTTTCTGTGCAATTTGACCTAAGATTACTGTTTGATATCTGCCGACGTCAAAAACTCAAAAGCTTCACCAAAAACGCACAACTGTTGGTTCTGAACAGTATTCACTCACATTTAGTCTTTTTCTGTTGGTATTCACTCACATTTAGTCATTTTCTGTGCAATTTGACCTAAGATTACTGTTTGATATCTGCCGACGTCAAAAACTCAAAAGCTCCACCAAAAACTCACAACTGTTGGTTCTGAACAGTATTCACTCACATTTAGTCATTTTCTGTGCAATTTGACCTAAGATTACTGTTTGATATCTGCCGACGTCAAAAACTCAAAAGCTTCACCAAAAACGCACAACTGTTGGTTCTGAACAGTATTCACTCACATTTAGTCATTTTCTGTGCAATTTGACCTAAGATTACGGTTTGATATCTGCCGACGTCAAAAACTCAAAAGCTTCACCAAAAACGCACAACTGTTGGTTCTGAACAGTATTCACTCACATTTAGTCATTTTCTGTTGGTATTCACTCACATTTAGTCATTTTCTGTGCAATTTGACCTAAGATTACGGTTTGATATCTGCCGACGTCAAAAACTCAAAAGCTTCACCAAAAACGCACAACTGTTGGTTCTGAACAGTATTCACTCACATTTAGTCATTTTCTGTTGGTATTCACTCACATTTAGTCATTTTCTGTGCAATTTGACCTAAGATTACTGTTTGATATCTGCCGACGTCAAAAACTCAAAAGCTTCACCAAAAACGCACAAGTGTTGATTCTGAACAGTATTCACTCACATTTAGTCATTTTCTGTGCAATTTGACCTAAGATTACTGTTTGATATCTGCCGACGTCAAAAACTCAAAAGCTTCACCAAAAACGCACAACTGTTGGTTCTGAACAGTATTCACTCACATTTAGTCATTTTCTGTGCAATTTGACCTAAGATTACTGTTTGATATCTGCCGACGTCAAAAACTCAAAAGCTTCACCAAAAACGCACAACTGTTGGTTCTGAACAGTATTCACTCACATTTAGTCATTTTCTGTGCAATTTGACCTAAGATTACTGTTTGATATCTGCCGACGTCAAAAACTCAAAAGCTTCACCAAAAACGCACAACTGTTGGTTCTGAACAGTATTCACTCATCTGAGTCATTTTCTGTGCAATTTGACCTAAGATTACTGTTTGATATCTGCCGACGTCAAAAACTCAAAAGCTTCACCTGAAACGCACAACTGTTGGTTCTGAACAGTATTCACTCACATTTAGTCATTTTCTGTGCAATTTGACCTAAGATTACTGTTTGATATCTGCCGACGTCAAAAACTCAAAAGCTTCACCAAAAACGCACAACTGTTGGTTCTGAACAGTATTCACTCACATTTAGTCATTTTCTGTGCAATTTGACCTAAGATTACTGTTTGATATCTGCCGACGTCAAAAACTCAAAAGCTTCACCAAAAACGCACAACTGTTGGTTCTGAACAGTATTCACTCATCTGAGTCATTTTCTGTGCAATTTGACCTAAGATTACTGTTTGATATCTGCCGACGTCAAAAACTCAAAAGCTCCACCAAAAACTCACAACTGTTGGTTCTGAACAGTATTCACTCACATTTAGTCATTTTCTGTGCAATTTGACCTAAGATTACTGTTTGATATCTGCCGACGTCAAAAACTCAAAAGCTTCACCAAAAACGCACAACTGTTGGTTCTGAACAGTGTTCACTCACATTTAGTCATTTTCTGTGCAATTTGACCTAAGATTACTGTTTGATATCTGCCGACGTCAAAAACTCAAAAGCTTCACCAAAAACTCACAACTGTTGGTTCTGAACAGTATTCACTCATCTGAGTCATTTTCTGTGCAATATGACCTAAGATTACTGTTTGATATCTGCCGACGTCAAAAACTCAAAAGCTTCACCTGAAACGCACAACTGTTGGTTCTGAACAGTATTCACTCACATTTAGTCATTTTCTGTGCAATTTGACCTAAGATTACTGTTTGATATCTTCCGACGTCAAAAACTCAAAAGCTTCACCAAAAACGCACAACTGTTGGTTCTGAACAGTATTCACTCACATTTAGTCATTTTCTGTTGGTATTCACTCACATTTAGTCATTTTCTGTGCAATTTGACCTAAGATTACTGTTTGATATCTGCCGACGTCAAAAACTCAAAAGCTTCACCAAAAACGCACAACTGTTGGTTCTGAACAGTATTCACTCACATTTAGTCATTTTCTGTGCAATTTGACCTAAGATTACTGTTTGATATCTGCCGACGTCAAAAACTCAAAAGCTTCACCAAAAACGCACAACTGTTGGTTCTGAACAGTATTCACTCATCTGAGTCATTTTCTGTGCAATTTGACCTAAGATTACTGTTTGATATCTGCCGACGTCAAAAACTCAAAAGCTTCACCAAAAACGCACAACTGTTGGTTCTGAACAGTATTCACTCACATTTAGTCATTTTCTGTGCAATTTGACCTAAGATTACTGTTTGATATCTGCCGACGTCAAAAACTCAAAAGCTTCACCAAAAACGCACAACTGTTGGTTCTGAACAGTATTCACTCACATTTAGTCATTTTCTGTGCAATAATTTGACCTAAGATTACTGTTTGAGATCTGCCGACGTCAAAAACTCAAAAGCTTCACCAAAAACGCACAACTGTTGGTTCTGAACAGTATTCACTCACATTTAGTCCTTTTCTGTGCAATTTGACCTAACATTACTGTTTGAGATCTGCCGACGTCAAAAACTCAAAAGCTTCACCAAAAACGCACAACTGTTGGTTCTGAACAGTATTCACTCACATTTAGTCATTTTCTGTTGGTATTCACTCACATTTAGTCATTTTCTGTGCAATTTGACCTAAGATTACTGTTTGATATCTGCCGACGTCAAAAACTCAAAAGCTTCACCAAAAACGCACAAGTGTTGATTCTGAACAGTATTCACTCACATTTAGTCATTTTCTGTTGCAATTTGACCTAAGATTACTGTTTGATGTCTGCCGACGTCAAAAATTCAAAAGCTTCACCATAAACGCACAACTGTTGGTTCTGAACAGTATTCACTCATCTGAGTCATTTTCTGTGCAACTTGACCTAAGATTACTGTTTGATATCTGCCGACGTCAAAAACTCAAAAGCTTCACCAAAAACGCACAACTGTTGGTTCTGAACAGTAGTCACTCACATTTAGTCATTTTCTGTTGGTATTTACTCACATTTAGTCATTTTCTGTGCAATTTGACCTAAGATTACTGTTTGATATCTGCCGACGTCAAAAACTCAAAAGCTTCACCAAAAACGCACAACTGTTGATTCTGAACAGTATTCACTCACATTTAGTCATTTTCTGTTGCAATTTGACCTAAGTTTACTGTTTGATATCTGCCGACGTCAAAAACTCAAAAGCTTCACCAAAAACGCACAACTGTTGGTTCTGAACAGTATTCACTCACATTTAGTCATTTTCTTTTGGTAATCACTCACATTTAGTCATTTTTGTGCAATTTGACCTAAGATTACTGTTTGATATCTGCCGACGTCAAAAACTGAAAAGCTTCACCAAAAACGCACAACTGTTGGTTCTGAACAGTATTCACTCACATTTAGTCATTTTCTGTGCAATTTGACCTAAGTTTAATGTTTGATATCTGCCGACGTCAATAACTCAAAAGCTTCACCAAAAACGCACAACTGTTGGTTCTGAACAGTATTCACTCACATTTAGTCATTTTCTGTGCAATTTGACCTAAGATTACTGTTTGATATCTGCCGACGTCAAAAACTCAAAAGCTTCACCAAAAACGCACAACTGTTGGTTCTGAACAGTATTCACTCACATTTAGTCATTTTCTGTTGGTATTCACTCACATTTAGTCATTTTCTGTGCAATTTGACCTAAGATTACTGTTTGATATCTGCCGACGTCAAAAACTCAAAAGCTTCACCAAAAACGCACAACTGTTGGTTCTGAACAGTATTCACTCACATTTAGTCATTTTCTGTGCAATAATTTGACCTAAGATTACTGTTTGAGATCTGCCGACGTCAAAAACTCAAAAGCTTCACCAAAAACGCACAACTGTTGGTTCTGAACAGTATTCACTCACATTTAGTCATTTTCTGTAGGTATTCACTCACATTTAGTCATTTTCTGTGCAATTTGACCTAAGATTACTGTTTGATATCTGCCGACGTCAAAAACTCAAAAGCTTCACCAAAAACACACAACTGTTGGTTCTGAACAGTATTCACTCATCTGAGTCACTTTCTGTGCAATTTGACCTAAGATTACTGTTTGATATCTGCCGACGTCAAAAACTCAAAAGCTTCACCAAAAACGCACAACTGTTGGTTCTGAACAGTATTCACTCACATTTAGTCATTTTCTGTTGGTATTCACTCACATTTAGTCATTTTCTGTGCAATTTGACCTAATATTGCTGTTTGATATCAGCCGACGTCAAAAACTCAAAAGCTTCACCAAAAACGCACAACTGTTGGTTCTGAACAGTATTCACTCACATTTAGTCCTTTTCTGTGCAATTTGACCTAAGATTACTGTTTGAGATCTGCCGACGTCAAAAACTCAAAAGCTTCACCAAAAACGCACAACTGTTGGTTCTGAACAGTATTCACTCACATTTAGTCATTTTCTGTGCAATTTGACCTAACATTACGGTTTGATATCTGCCGACGTCAAAAACTCAAAAGCTTCACCAAAAACGCACAACTGTTGGTTCTGAACAGTATTCACTCACATTTAGTCATTTTCTGTTGGTATTCACTCACATTTAGTCATTTTCTGTGCAATTTGACCTAAGATTACTGTTTGATATCTGCCGACGTCAAAAACTCAAAAGCTTCACCAAAAACGCACAAGTGTTGATTCTGAACAGTATTCACTCACATTTAGTCATTTTCTGTTGCAATTTGACCTAAGATTACTGTTTGATGTCTGCCGACGTCAAAAATTCAAAAGCTTCACCATAAACGCACAACTGTTGGTTCTGAACAGTATTCACTCATCTGAGTCATTTTCTGTGCAACTTGACCTAAGATTACTGTTTGATATCTGCCGACGTCAAAAACTCAAAAGCTTCACCAAAAACGCACAACTGTTGGTTCTGAACAGTAGTCACTCACATTTAGTCATTTTCTGATGGTATTTACTCACATTTAGTCATTTTCTGTGCAATTTGACCTAAGATTACTGTTTGATATCTGCCGACGTCAAAAACTCAAAAGCTTCACCAAAAACGCACAACTGTTGGTTCTGAACAGTATTCACTCACATTTAGTCATTTTCTGTGCAATTTGACCTAAGATTACTGTTTGATATCTGCCGACGTCAAAAACTCAAAAGCTTCACCAAAAACGCACAACTGTTGGTTCTGAACAGTATTCACTCACATTTAGTCATTTTCTGTGCAATTTGACCTAAGATTACTGTTTGATATCTGCCGACGTCAAAAACTCAAAAGCTTCACCAAAAACGCACAACTGTTGGTTCTGAACAGTATTCACTCACATTTAGTCATTTTCTGTTGGTATTCACACACATTTAGTCATTTTCTGTGCAATTTGACCTAATATTACTGTTTGATATCTGCCGACGTCAAAAACTCAAAAGCTTCACCAAAAACGCACAACTGTTGGTTCTGAACAGTATTCACTCATCTGAGTCATTTTCTGTGCAATTTGACCTAACATTACTGTTTGATATCTGCCGACGTCAAAAACTCAAAAGCTTCACCAAAAACGCACAACTGTTGGTTCTGAACAGTATTCACTCACATTTAGTCATTTTCAGTGCAATTTGACCTAAGATTACTGTTTGATATCTGCCGACGTCAAAAACTCAAAAGCTTCACCAAAAACGCACAACTGTTGGTTCTGAACAGTATTCACTCACATTTAGTCATTTTCTGTGCAATTTGACCTAAGATTACTGTTTGATATCTGCCGACGTCAAAAACTCAAAAGCTTCACCAAAAACGCACAACTGTTGGTTCTGAACAGTAGTCACTCACATTTAGTCATTTTCTGTTGGTATTCACTCACATTTAGTCATTTTCTGTGCAATTTGACTTAAGATTACTGTTTGATATCTGCCGACGTCAAAAACTCAAAAGCTTCACCAAAAACGCACAACTGTTGGTTCTGAACAGTATTCACTCACATTTAGTCATTTTCTGTTGGTATTCACTCACATTTAGTCATTTTCTGTGCAATTTGACCTAAGATTACTGTTTGATATCTGCCGACGTCAAAAACTCAAAAGCTTCACCAAAAACGCACAACTGTTGGTTCTGAACAGTATTCACTCATCTGAGTCACTTTCTGTGCAATTTGACCTAAGATTACTGTTTGATATCTGCCGACGTCAAAAACTCAAAAGCTTCACCAAAAACGCACAACTGTTGGTTCTGAACAGTATTCACTCACATTTAGTCATTTTCTGTGCAATTTGACCTAAGATTACTGTTTGATATCTGCCGACGTCAAAAACTCAAAAGCTTCACCAAAAACGCACAACTGTTGGTTCTGAACAGTATTCACTCACATTTAGTCATTTTCTGTGCAATTTGACCTAAGTTTACTGTTTGATATCTGCCGACGTCAAAAACTCAAAAGCTTCACCAAAAACGCACAACTGTTGGTTCTGAACAGTATTCACTCACATTTAGTCATTTTCTGTTGGTATTCACTCACATTTAGTCATTTTTGTGCAATTTGACCTAAGATTACTGTTTGATATCTGCCGACGTCAAAAACTCAAAAGCTTCACCAAAAACGCACAACTGTTGGTTCTGAACAGTATTCACTCACATTTAGTCATTTTCTGTGCAATTTGACCTAAGATTACAGTTTGATATCTGCCGACGTCAAAAACTCAAAAGCTTCACCAAAAACGCACAACTGTTGGTTCTGAACAGTATTCACTCACATTTAGTCATTTTCTGTGCAATTTGACCTAAGATTACTGTTTGATATCTGCCGACGTCAAAAACTCAAAAGCTTCACCAAAAACGCACAACTTTTGATTCTGAACAGTATTCACTCACATTTAGTCATTTTCTGTGCAATTTGACCTAAGATTACTGTTTGATATCTGCCGACGTCAAAAACTCAAAAGCTTCACCAAAAACGCACAACTGTTGGTTCTGAACAGTATTCACTCATCTGAGTCATTTTCTGTGCAATTTGACCTAAGATTACTGTTTGATATCTGCCGACGTCAAAAACTCAAAAGCTTCACCAAAAACGCACAACTGTTGGTTCTGAACAGTATTCACTCACATTTAGTCATTTTCTGTGCAATTTGACCTAAGATTACTGTTTGATATCTGCCGACGTCAAAAACTCAAAAGCTTCACCAAAAACGCACAACTGTTGGTTCTGAACAGTATTCACTCATCTGAGTCATTTTCTGTGCAATTTGACCTAAGATTACTGTTTGATATCTGCCGACGTCAAAAACTCAAAAGCTTCACCTGAAACGCACAACTGTTGGTTCTGAACAGTATTCACTCACATTTAGTCATTTTCTGTGCAATTTGACCTAAGATTACTGTTTGATATCTGCCGACGTCAAAAACTCAAAAGCTTCACCAAAAACGCACAACTGTTGGTTCTGAACAGTATTCACTCATCTGAGTCATTTTCTGTGCAATTTGACCTAAGATTACTGTTTGATATCTGCCGACGTCAAAAACTCAAAAGCTTCACCAAAAACGCACAACTGTTGGTTCTGAACAGTATTCACTCACATTTAGTCATTTTCTGTGCAATTTGACCTAAGATTACTGTTTGATATCTGCCGACGTCAAAAACTCAAAAGCTTCACCAAAAACGCACAACTGTTGGTTCTGAACAGTATTCACTCATCTGAGTCATTTTCTGTGCAATTTGACCTAAGATTACTGTTTGATATCTGCCGATGTCAAAAACTCAAAAGCTTCACCTGAAACGCACAACTGTTGGTTCTGAACAGTATTCACTCACATTTAGTCATTTTCTGTGCAATTTGACCTAAGATTACTGTTTGATATCTGCCGACGTCAAAAACTCAAAAGCTTCACCAAAAACGCACAAGTGTTGATTCTGAACAGTATTCACTCACATTTAGTCATTTTCTGTGCAATTTGACCTAAGATTACTGTTTGATATCTGCCGACGTCAAAAACTCAAAAGCTTCACCAAAAACGCACAACTGTTGGTTCTGAACAGTATTCACTCATCTGAGTCATTTTCTGTGCAATTTGACCTAAGATTACTGTTTGATATCTGCCGACGTCAAAAACTCAAAAGCTTCACCAAAAACGCACAACTGTTGGTTCTGAACAGTATTCACTCACATTTAGTCATTTTCTGTTGGTATTCACTCACATTTAGTCATTTTCTGTGCAATTTGACCTAATATTACTGTTTGATATCTGCCGACGTCAAAAACTCAAAAGCTTCACCAAAAACGCACAACTGTTGGTTCTGAACAGTATTCACTCACATTTAGTCATTTTCTGTGCAATTTGACCTAAGATTACTGTTTGATATCTGCCGACGTCAAAAACTCAAAAGCTTCACCAAAAACGCACAACTGTTGGTTCTGAACAGTATTCACTCATCTGAGTCATTTTCTGTGCAATTTGACCTAAGATTACTGTTTGATATCTGCCGACGTCAAAAACTCAAAAGCTTCACCAAAAACGCACAACTGTTGGTTCTGAACAGTATTCACTCACATTTAGTCATTTTCTGTGCAATTTGACCTAAGATTACTGTTTGATATCTGCCGACGTCAAAAACTCAAAAGCTTCACCAAAAACGCACAACTGTTGGTTCTGAACAGTATTCACTCATCTGAGTCATTTTCTGTGCAATTTGACCTAAGATTACTGTTTGATATCTGCCGACGTCAAAAACTCAAAAGCTTCACCAAAAACGCACAACTGTTGGTTCTGAACAGTATTCACTCACATTTAGTCATTTTCTGTGCAATTTGACCTAAGATTACTGTTTGATATCTGCCGACGTCAAAAACTCAAAAGCTTCACCAAAAACGCACAACTGTTGGTTCTGAACAGTATTCACTCATCTGAGTCATTTTCTGTGCAATTTGACCTAAGATTACTGTTTGATATCTGCCGACGTCAAAAACTCAAAAGCTTCACCTGAAACGCACAACTGTTGGTTCTGAACAGTATTCACTCACATTTAGTCATTTTCTGTGCAATTTGACCTAAGATTACTGTTTGATATCTGCCGACGTCAAAAACTCAAAAGCTTCACCAAAAACGCACAACTGTTGGTTCTGAACAGTATTCACTCATCTGAGTCATTTTCTGTGCAATTTGACCTAAGATTACTGTTTGATATCTGCCGACGTCAAAAACTCAAAAGCTTCACCAAAAACGCACAACTGTTGGTTCTGAACAGTATTCACTCACATTTAGTCATTTTCTGTGCAATTTGACCTAAGATTACTGTTTGATATCTGCCGACGTCAAAAACTCAAAAGCTTCACCAAAAACGCACAACTGTTGGTTCTGAACAGTATTCACTCATCTGAGTCATTTTCTGTGCAATTTGACCTAAGATTACTGTTTGATATCTGCCGACGTCAAAAACTCAAAAGCTTCACCTGAAACGCACAACTGTTGGTTCTGAACAGTATTCACTCACATTTAGTCATTTTCTGTGCAATTTGACCTAAGATTACTGTTTGATATCTGCCGACGTCAAAAACTCAAAAGCTTCACCAAAAACGCACAAGTGTTGATTCTGAACAGTATTCACTCACATTTAGTCATTTTCTGTGCAATTTGACCTAAGATTACTGTTTGATATCTGCCGACGTCAAAAACTCAAAAGCTTCACCAAAAACGCACAACTGTTGGTTCTGAACAGTATTCACTCATCTGAGTCATTTTCTGTGCAATTTGACCTAAGATTACTGTTTGATATCTGCCGACGTCAAAAACTCAAAAGCTTCACCAAAAACGCACAACTGTTGGTTCTGAACAGTATTCACTCACATTTAGTCATTTTCTGTTGGTATTCACTCACATTTAGTCATTTTCTGTGCAATTTGACCTAATATTACTGTTTGATATCTGCCGACGTCAAAAACTCAAAAGCTTCACCAAAAACGCACAACTGTTGGTTCTGAACAGTATTCACTCACATTTAGTCATTTTCTGTGCAATTTGACCTAAGATTACTGTTTGATATCTGCCGACGTCAAAAACTCAAAAGCTTCACCAAAAACGCACAACTGTTGGTTCTGAACAGTATTCACTCATCTGAGTCATTTTCTGTGCAATTTGACCTAAGATTACTGTTTGATATCTGCCGACGTCAAAAACTCAAAAGCTTCACCAAAAACGCACAACTGTTGGTTCTGAACAGTATTCACTCACATTTAGTCATTTTCTGTGCAATTTGACCTAAGATTACTGTTTGATATCTGCCGACGTCAAAAACTCAAAAGCTTCACCAAAAACGCACAACTGTTGGTTCTGAACAGTATTCACTCACATTTAGTCATTTTCTGTGCAATAATTTGACCTAAGATTACTGTTTGAGATCTGCCGACGTCAAAAACTCAAAAGCTTCACCAAAAACGCACAACTGTTGGTTCTGAACAGTATTCACTCACATTTAGTCATTTTCTGTTGGTATTCACTCACATTTAGTCATTTTCTGTGCAATTTGACCTAAGATTACTGTTTGATATCTGCCGACGTCAAAAACTCAAAAGCTTCACCAAAAACGCACAACTGTTGGTTCTGAACAGTATTCACTCATCTGAGTCATTTTCTGTGCAATTTGACCTAAGATTACTGTTTGATATCTGCCGACGTCAAAAACTCAAAAGCTTCACCAAAAACGCACAACTGTTGGTTCTGAACAGTATTCACTCACATTTAGTCATTTTCTGTGCAATTTGACCTAACATTACGGTTTGATATCTGCCGACGTCAAAAACTCAAAAGCTTCACCAAAAACGCACAACTGTTGGTTCTGAACAGTATTCACTCACATTTAGTCATTTTCTGTTGGTATTCACTCACATTTAGTCATTTTCTGTGCAATTTGACCTAAGATTACTGTTTGATATCTGCCGACGTCAAAAACTCAAAAGCTTCACCAAAAACGCACAAGTGTTGATTCTGAACAGTATTCACTCACATTTAGTCATTTTCTGTTGCAATTTGACCTAAGATTACTGTTTGATGTCTGCCGACGTCAAAAATTCAAAAGCTTCACCATAAACGCACAACTGTTGGTTCTGAACAGTATTCACTCACATTTAGTCATTTTCTGTGCAATTTGACCTAAGATTACTGTTTGATATCTGCCGACGTCAAAAACTCAAAAGCTTCACCAAAAACGCACAACTGTTGGTTCTGAACAGTATTCACTCACATTTAGTCATTTTCTGTGCAATTTGACCTAAGTTTACTGTTTGATATCTGCCGACGTCAAAAACTCAAAAGCTTCACCAAAAACGCACAACTGTTGGTTCTGAACAGTATTCACTCACATTTAGTCATTTTCTGTTGGTATTCACTCACATTTAGTCATTTTTGTGCAATTTGACCTAAGATTACTGTTTGATATCTGCCGACGTCAAAAACTCAAAAGCTTCACCAAAAACGCACAACTGTTGGTTCTGAACAGTATTCACTCACATTTAGTCATTTTCTGTGCAATTTGACCTAAGATTACAGTTTGATATCTGCCGACGTCAAAAACTCAAAAGCTTCACCAAAAACGCACAACTGTTGGTTCTGAACAGTATTCACTCACATTTAGTCATTTTCTGTGCAATTTGACCTAAGATTACTGTTTGATATCTGCCGACGTCAAAAACTCAAAAGCTTCACCAAAAACGCACAACTTTTGATTCTGAACAGTATTCACTCACATTTAGTCATTTTCTGTGCAATTTGACCTAAGATTACTGTTTGATATCTGCCGACGTCAAAAACTCAAAAGCTTCACCAAAAACGCACAACTGTTGGTTCTGAACAGTATTCACTCATCTGAGTCATTTTCTGTGCAATTTGACCTAAGATTACTGTTTGATATCTGCCGACGTCAAAAACTCAAAAGCTTCACCTGAAACGCACAACTGTTGGTTCTGAACAGTATTCACTCACATTTAGTCATTTTCTGTGCAATTTGACCTAAGATTACTGTTTGATATCTGCCGACGTCAAAAACTCAAAAGCTTCACCAAAAACGCACAACTGTTGGTTCTGAACAGTATTCACTCATCTGAGTCATTTTCTGTGCAATTTGACCTAAGATTACTGTTTGATATCTGCCGACGTCAAAAACTCAAAAGCTTCACCAAAAACGCACAACTGTTGGTTCTGAACAGTATTCACTCACATTTAGTCATTTTCTGTGCAATTTGACCTAAGATTACTGTTTGATATCTGCCGACGTCAAAAACTCAAAAGCTTCACCAAAAACGCACAACTGTTGGTTCTGAACAGTATTCACTCATCTGAGTCATTTTCTGTGCAATTTGACCTAAGATTACTGTTTGATATCTGCCGACGTCAAAAACTCAAAAGCTTCACCTGAAACGCACAACTGTTGGTTCTGAACAGTATTCACTCACATTTAGTCATTTTCTGTGCAATTTGACCTAAGATTACTGTTTGATATCTGCCGACGTCAAAAACTCAAAAGCTTCACCAAAAACGCACAAGTGTTGATTCTGAACAGTATTCACTCACATTTAGTCATTTTCTGTGCAATTTGACCTAAGATTACTGTTTGATATCTGCCGACGTCAAAAACTCAAAAGCTTCACCAAAAACGCACAACTGTTGGTTCTGAACAGTATTCACTCACATTTAGTCATTTTCTGTGCAATTTGACCTAAGATTACTGTTTGATATCTGCCGACGTCAAAAACTCAAAAGCTTCACCAAAAACGCACAACTGTTGGTTCTGAACAGTATTCACTCATCTGAGTCATTTTCTGTGCAATTTGACCTAAGATTACTGTTTGATATCTGCCGACGTCAAAAACTCAAAAGCTTCACCAAAAACGCACAACTGTTGGTTCTGAACAGTATTCACTCACATTTAGTCATTTTCTGTGCAATTTGACCTAAGATTACTGTTTGATATCTGCCGACGTCAAAAACTCAAAAGCTTCACCAAAAACGCACAACTGTTGGTTCTGAACAGTATTCACTCACATTTAGTCATTTTCTGTGCAATAATTTGACCTAAGATTACTGTTTGATATCTGCCGACGTCAAAAACTCAAAAGCTTCACCAAAAACGCACAACTGTTGGTTCTGAACAGTATTCACTCACATTTAGTCATTTTCTGTGCAATTTGACCTAACATTACGGTTTGATATCTGCCGACGTCAAAAACTCAAAAGCTTCACCAAAAACGCACAACTGTTGGTTCTGAACAGTATTCACTCACATTTAGTCATTTTCTGTTGGTATTCACTCACATTTAGTCATTTTCTGTGCAATTTGACCTAAGATTACTGTTTGATATCTGCCGACGTCAAAAACTCAAAAGCTTCACCAAAAACGCACAAGTGTTGATTCTGAACAGTATTCACTCACATTTAGTCATTTTCTGTTGCAATTTGACCTAAGATTACTGTTTGATGTCTGCCGACGTCAAAAATTCAAAAGCTTCACCATAAACGCACAACTGTTGGTTCTGAACAGTATTCACTCACATTTAGTCATTTTCTGTGCAATTTGACCTAAGATTACTGTTTGATATCTGCCGACGTCAAAAACTCAAAAGCTTCACCTGAAACGCACAACTGTTGGTTCTGAACAGTATTCACTCACATTTAGTCATTTTCTGTGCAATTTGACCTAAGTTTACTGTTTGATATCTGCCGACGTCAAAAACTCAAAAGCTTCACCAAAAACGCACAACTGTTGGTTCTGAACAGTATTCACTCACATTTAGTCATTTTCTGTTGGTATTCACTCACATTTAGTCATTTTTGTGCAATTTGACCTAAGATTACTGTTTGATATCTGCCGACGTCAAAAACTCAAAAGCTTCACCAAAAACGCACAACTGTTGGTTCTGAACAGTATTCACTCACATTTAGTCATTTTCTGTGCAATTTGACCTAAGATTACAGTTTGATATCTGCCGACGTCAAAAACTCAAAAGCTTCACCAAAAACGCACAACTGTTGGTTCTGAACAGTATTCACTCACATTTAGTCATTTTCTGTGCAATTTGACCTAAGATTACTGTTTGATATCTGCCGACGTCAAAAACTCAAAAGCTTCACCAAAAACGCACAACTTTTGATTCTGAACAGTATTCACTCACATTTAGTCATTTTCTGTGCAATTTGACCTAAGATTACTGTTTGATATCTGCCGACGTCAAAAACTCAAAAGCTTCACCAAAAACGCACAACTGTTGGTTCTGAACAGTATTCACTCATCTGAGTCATTTTCTGTGCAATTTGACCTAAGATTACTGTTTGATATCTGCCGACGTCAAAAACTCAAAAGCTTCACCAAAAACGCACAACTGTTGGTTCTGAACAGTATTCACTCACATTTAGTCATTTTCTGTGCAATTTGACCTAAGATTACTGTTTGATATCTGCCGACGTCAAAAACTCAAAAGCTTCACCAAAAACGCACAACTGTTGGTTCTGAACAGTATTCACTCATCTGAGTCATTTTCTGTGCAATTTGACCTAAGATTACTGTTTGATATCTGCCGACGTCAAAAACTCAAAAGCTTCACCTGAAACGCACAACTGTTGGTTCTGAACAGTATTCACTCACATTTAGTCATTTTCTGTGCAATTTGACCTAAGATTACTGTTTGATATCTGCCGACGTCAAAAACTCAAAAGCTTCACCAAAAACGCACAACTGTTGGTTCTGAACAGTATTCACTCATCTGAGTCATTTTCTGTGCAATTTGACCTAAGATTACTGTTTGATATCTGCCGACGTCAAAAACTCAAAAGCTTCACCAAAAACGCACAACTGTTGGTTCTGAACAGTATTCACTCACATTTAGTCATTTTCTGTGCAATTTGACCTAAGATTACTGTTTGATATCTGCCGACGTCAAAAACTCAAAAGCTTCACCAAAAACGCACAACTGTTGGTTCTGAACAGTATTCACTCATCTGAGTCATTTTCTGTGCAATTTGACCTAAGATTACTGTTTGATATCTGCCGATGTCAAAAACTCAAAAGCTTCACCTGAAACGCACAACTGTTGGTTCTGAACAGTATTCACTCACATTTAGTCATTTTCTGTGCAATTTGACCTAAGATTACTGTTTGATATCTGCCGACGTCAAAAACTCAAAAGCTTCACCAAAAACGCACAAGTGTTGATTCTGAACAGTATTCACTCACATTTAGTCATTTTCTGTGCAATTTGACCTAAGATTACTGTTTGATATCTGCCGACGTCAAAAACTCAAAAGCTTCACCAAAAACGCACAACTGTTGGTTCTGAACAGTATTCACTCATCTGAGTCATTTTCTGTGCAATTTGACCTAAGATTACTGTTTGATATCTGCCGACGTCAAAAACTCAAAAGCTTCACCAAAAACGCACAACTGTTGGTTCTGAACAGTATTCACTCACATTTAGTCATTTTCTGTTGGTATTCACTCACATTTAGTCATTTTCTGTGCAATTTGACCTAATATTACTGTTTGATATCTGCCGACGTCAAAAACTCAAAAGCTTCACCAAAAACGCACAACTGTTGGTTCTGAACAGTATTCACTCACATTTAGTCATTTTCTGTGCAATTTGACCTAAGATTACTGTTTGATATCTGCCGACGTCAAAAACTCAAAAGCTTCACCAAAAACGCACAACTGTTGGTTCTGAACAGTATTCACTCATCTGAGTCATTTTCTGTGCAATTTGACCTAAGATTACTGTTTGATATCTGCCGACGTCAAAAACTCAAAAGCTTCACCAAAAACGCACAACTGTTGGTTCTGAACAGTATTCACTCACATTTAGTCATTTTCTGTGCAATTTGACCTAAGATTACTGTTTGATATCTGCCGACGTCAAAAACTCAAAAGCTTCACCAAAAACGCACAACTGTTGGTTCTGAACAGTATTCACTCATCTGAGTCATTTTCTGTGCAATTTGACCTAAGATTACTGTTTGATATCTGCCGACGTCAAAAACTCAAAAGCTTCACCAAAAACGCACAACTGTTGGTTCTGAACAGTATTCACTCACATTTAGTCATTTTCTGTGCAATTTGACCTAAGATTACTGTTTGATATCTGCCGACGTCAAAAACTCAAAAGCTTCACCAAAAACGCACAACTGTTGGTTCTGAACAGTATTCACTCATCTGAGTCATTTTCTGTGCAATTTGACCTAAGATTACTGTTTGATATCTGCCGACGTCAAAAACTCAAAAGCTTCACCTGAAACGCACAACTGTTGGTTCTGAACAGTATTCACTCACATTTAGTCATTTTCTGTGCAATTTGACCTAAGATTACTGTTTGATATCTGCCGACGTCAAAAACTCAAAAGCTTCACCAAAAACGCACAACTGTTGGTTCTGAACAGTATTCACTCATCTGAGTCATTTTCTGTGCAATTTGACCTAAGATTACTGTTTGATATCTGCCGACGTCAAAAACTCAAAAGCTTCACCAAAAACGCACAACTGTTGGTTCTGAACAGTATTCACTCACATTTAGTCATTTTCTGTGCAATTTGACCTAAGATTACTGTTTGATATCTGCCGACGTCAAAAACTCAAAAGCTTCACCAAAAACGCACAACTGTTGGTTCTGAACAGTATTCACTCATCTGAGTCATTTTCTGTGCAATTTGACCTAAGATTACTGTTTGATATCTGCCGACGTCAAAAACTCAAAAGCTTCACCTGAAACGCACAACTGTTGGTTCTGAACAGTATTCACTCACATTTAGTCATTTTCTGTGCAATTTGACCTAAGATTACTGTTTGATATCTGCCGACGTCAAAAACTCAAAAGCTTCACCAAAAACGCACAAGTGTTGATTCTGAACAGTATTCACTCACATTTAGTCATTTTCTGTGCAATTTGACCTAAGATTACTGTTTGATATCTGCCGACGTCAAAAACTCAAAAGCTTCACCAAAAACGCACAACTGTTGGTTCTGAACAGTATTCACTCATCTGAGTCATTTTCTGTGCAATTTGACCTAAGATTACTGTTTGATATCTGCCGACGTCAAAAACTCAAAAGCTTCACCAAAAACGCACAACTGTTGGTTCTGAACAGTATTCACTCACATTTAGTCATTTTCTGTTGGTATTCACTCACATTTAGTCATTTTCTGTGCAATTTGACCTAATATTACTGTTTGATATCTGCCGACGTCAAAAACTCAAAAGCTTCACCAAAAACGCACAACTGTTGGTTCTGAACAGTATTCACTCACATTTAGTCATTTTCTGTGCAATTTGACCTAAGATTACTGTTTGATATCTGCCGACGTCAAAAACTCAAAAGCTTCACCAAAAACGCACAACTGTTGGTTCTGAACAGTATTCACTCATCTGAGTCATTTTCTGTGCAATTTGACCTAAGATTACTGTTTGATATCTGCCGACGTCAAAAACTCAAAAGCTTCACCAAAAACGCACAACTGTTGGTTCTGAACAGTATTCACTCACATTTAGTCATTTTCTGTGCAATTTGACCTAAGATTACTGTTTGATATCTGCCGACGTCAAAAACTCAAAAGCTTCACCAAAAACGCACAACTGTTGGTTCTGAACAGTATTCACTCACATTTAGTCATTTTCTGTGCAATAATTTGACCTAAGATTACTGTTTGAGATCTGCCGACGTCAAAAACTCAAAAGCTTCACCAAAAACGCACAACTGTTGGTTCTGAACAGTATTCACTCACATTTAGTCATTTTCTGTTGGTATTCACTCACATTTAGTCATTTTCTGTGCAATTTGACCTAAGATTACTGTTTGATATCTGCCGACGTCAAAAACTCAAAAGCTTCACCAAAAACGCACAACTGTTGGTTCTGAACAGTATTCACTCATCTGAGTCATTTTCTGTGCAATTTGACCTAAGATTACTGTTTGATATCTGCCGACGTCAAAAACTCAAAAGCTTCACCAAAAACGCACAACTGTTGGTTCTGAACAGTATTCACTCACATTTAGTCATTTTCTGTGCAATTTGACCTAACATTACGGTTTGATATCTGCCGACGTCAAAAACTCAAAAGCTTCACCAAAAACGCACAACTGTTGGTTCTGAACAGTATTCACTCACATTTAGTCATTTTCTGTTGGTATTCACTCACATTTAGTCATTTTCTGTGCAATTTGACCTAAGATTACTGTTTGATATCTGCCGACGTCAAAAACTCAAAAGCTTCACCAAAAACGCACAAGTGTTGATTCTGAACAGTATTCACTCACATTTAGTCATTTTCTGTTGCAATTTGACCTAAGATTACTGTTTGATGTCTGCCGACGTCAAAAATTCAAAAGCTTCACCATAAACGCACAACTGTTGGTTCTGAACAGTATTCACTCACATTTAGTCATTTTCTGTGCAATTTGACCTAAGATTACTGTTTGATATCTGCCGACGTCAAAAACTCAAAAGCTTCACCAAAAACGCACAACTGTTGGTTCTGAACAGTATTCACTCACATTTAGTCATTTTCTGTGCAATTTGACCTAAGTTTACTGTTTGATATCTGCCGACGTCAAAAACTCAAAAGCTTCACCAAAAACGCACAACTGTTGGTTCTGAACAGTATTCACTCACATTTAGTCATTTTCTGTTGGTATTCACTCACATTTAGTCATTTTTGTGCAATTTGACCTAAGATTACTGTTTGATATCTGCCGACGTCAAAAACTCAAAAGCTTCACCAAAAACGCACAACTGTTGGTTCTGAACAGTATTCACTCACATTTAGTCATTTTCTGTGCAATTTGACCTAAGATTACAGTTTGATATCTGCCGACGTCAAAAACTCAAAAGCTTCACCAAAAACGCACAACTGTTGGTTCTGAACAGTATTCACTCACATTTAGTCATTTTCTGTGCAATTTGACCTAAGATTACTGTTTGATATCTGCCGACGTCAAAAACTCAAAAGCTTCACCAAAAACGCACAACTTTTGATTCTGAACAGTATTCACTCACATTTAGTCATTTTCTGTGCAATTTGACCTAAGATTACTGTTTGATATCTGCCGACGTCAAAAACTCAAAAGCTTCACCAAAAACGCACAACTGTTGGTTCTGAACAGTATTCACTCATCTGAGTCATTTTCTGTGCAATTTGACCTAAGATTACTGTTTGATATCTGCCGACGTCAAAAACTCAAAAGCTTCACCTGAAACGCACAACTGTTGGTTCTGAACAGTATTCACTCACATTTAGTCATTTTCTGTGCAATTTGACCTAAGATTACTGTTTGATATCTGCCGACGTCAAAAACTCAAAAGCTTCACCAAAAACGCACAACTGTTGGTTCTGAACAGTATTCACTCATCTGAGTCATTTTCTGTGCAATTTGACCTAAGATTACTGTTTGATATCTGCCGACGTCAAAAACTCAAAAGCTTCACCAAAAACGCACAACTGTTGGTTCTGAACAGTATTCACTCACATTTAGTCATTTTCTGTGCAATTTGACCTAAGATTACTGTTTGATATCTGCCGACGTCAAAAACTCAAAAGCTTCACCAAAAACGCACAACTGTTGGTTCTGAACAGTATTCACTCATCTGAGTCATTTTCTGTGCAATTTGACCTAAGATTACTGTTTGATATCTGCCGACGTCAAAAACTCAAAAGCTTCACCTGAAACGCACAACTGTTGGTTCTGAACAGTATTCACTCACATTTAGTCATTTTCTGTGCAATTTGACCTAAGATTACTGTTTGATATCTGCCGACGTCAAAAACTCAAAAGCTTCACCAAAAACGCACAACTGTTGGTTCTGAACAGTATTCACTCATCTGAGTCATTTTCTGTGCAATTTGACCTAAGATTACTGTTTGATATCTGCCGACGTCAAAAACTCAAAAGCTTCACCAAAAACGCACAACTGTTGGTTCTGAACAGTATTCACTCACATTTAGTCATTTTCTGTGCAATTTGACCTAAGATTACTGTTTGATATCTGCCGACGTCAAAAACTCAAAAGCTTCACCAAAAACGCACAACTGTTGGTTCTGAACAGTATTCACTCATCTGAGTCATTTTCTGTGCAATTTGACCTAAGATTACTGTTTGATATCTGCCGATGTCAAAAACTCAAAAGCTTCACCTGAAACGCACAACTGTTGGTTCTGAACAGTATTCACTCACATTTAGTCATTTTCTGTGCAATTTGACCTAAGATTACTGTTTGATATCTGCCGACGTCAAAAACTCAAAAGCTTCACCAAAAACGCACAAGTGTTGATTCTGAACAGTATTCACTCACATTTAGTCATTTTCTGTGCAATTTGACCTAAGATTACTGTTTGATATCTGCCGACGTCAAAAACTCAAAAGCTTCACCAAAAACGCACAACTGTTGGTTCTGAACAGTATTCACTCATCTGAGTCATTTTCTGTGCAATTTGACCTAAGATTACTGTTTGATATCTGCCGACGTCAAAAACTCAAAAGCTTCACCAAAAACGCACAACTGTTGGTTCTGAACAGTATTCACTCACATTTAGTCATTTTCTGTTGGTATTCACTCACATTTAGTCATTTTCTGTGCAATTTGACCTAATATTACTGTTTGATATCTGCCGACGTCAAAAACTCAAAAGCTTCACCAAAAACGCACAACTGTTGGTTCTGAACAGTATTCACTCACATTTAGTCATTTTCTGTGCAATTTGACCTAAGATTACTGTTTGATATCTGCCGACGTCAAAAACTCAAAAGCTTCACCAAAAACGCACAACTGTTGGTTCTGAACAGTATTCACTCATCTGAGTCATTTTCTGTGCAATTTGACCTAAGATTACTGTTTGATATCTGCCGACGTCAAAAACTCAAAAGCTTCACCAAAAACGCACAACTGTTGGTTCTGAACAGTATTCACTCACATTTAGTCATTTTCTGTGCAATTTGACCTAAGATTACTGTTTGATATCTGCCGACGTCAAAAACTCAAAAGCTTCACCAAAAACGCACAACTGTTGGTTCTGAACAGTATTCACTCATCTGAGTCATTTTCTGTGCAATTTGACCTAAGATTACTGTTTGATATCTGCCGACGTCAAAAACTCAAAAGCTTCACCAAAAACGCACAACTGTTGGTTCTGAACAGTATTCACTCACATTTAGTCATTTTCTGTGCAATTTGACCTAAGATTACTGTTTGATATCTGCCGACGTCAAAAACTCAAAAGCTTCACCAAAAACGCACAACTGTTGGTTCTGAACAGTATTCACTCATCTGAGTCATTTTCTGTGCAATTTGACCTAAGATTACTGTTTGATATCTGCCGACGTCAAAAACTCAAAAGCTTCACCTGAAACGCACAACTGTTGGTTCTGAACAGTATTCACTCACATTTAGTCATTTTCTGTGCAATTTGACCTAAGATTACTGTTTGATATCTGCCGACGTCAAAAACTCAAAAGCTTCACCAAAAACGCACAACTGTTGGTTCTGAACAGTATTCACTCATCTGAGTCATTTTCTGTGCAATTTGACCTAAGATTACTGTTTGATATCTGCCGACGTCAAAAACTCAAAAGCTTCACCAAAAACGCACAACTGTTGGTTCTGAACAGTATTCACTCACATTTAGTCATTTTCTGTGCAATTTGACCTAAGATTACTGTTTGATATCTGCCGACGTCAAAAACTCAAAAGCTTCACCAAAAACGCACAACTGTTGGTTCTGAACAGTATTCACTCATCTGAGTCATTTTCTGTGCAATTTGACCTAAGATTACTGTTTGATATCTGCCGACGTCAAAAACTCAAAAGCTTCACCAAAAACGCACAAGTGTTGATTCTGAACAGTATTCACTCACATTTAGTCATTTTCTGTGCAATTTGACCTAAGATTACTGTTTGATATCTGCCGACGTCAAAAACTCAAAAGCTTCACCAAAAACGCACAACTGTTGGTTCTGAACAGTATTCACTCATCTGAGTCATTTTCTGTGCAATTTGACCTAAGATTACTGTTTGATATCTGCCGACGTCAAAAACTCAAAAGCTTCACCAAAAACGCACAACTGTTGGTTCTGAACAGTATTCACTCACATTTAGTCATTTTCTGTTGGTATTCACTCACATTTAGTCATTTTCTGTGCAATTTGACCTAATATTACTGTTTGATATCTGCCGACGTCAAAAACTCAAAAGCTTCACCAAAAACGCACAACTGTTGGTTCTGAACAGTATTCACTCACATTTAGTCATTTTCTGTGCAATTTGACCTAAGATTACTGTTTGATATCTGCCGACGTCAAAAACTCAAAAGCTTCACCAAAAACGCACAACTGTTGGTTCTGAACAGTATTCACTCATCTGAGTCATTTTCTGTGCAATTTGACCTAAGATTACTGTTTGATATCTGCCGACGTCAAAAACTCAAAAGCTTCACCAAAAACGCACAACTGTTGGTTCTGAACAGTATTCACTCACATTTAGTCATTTTCTGTGCAATTTGACCTAAGATTACTGTTTGATATCTGCCGACGTCAAAAACTCAAAAGCTTCACCAAAAACGCACAACTGTTGGTTCTGAACAGTATTCACTCACATTTAGTCATTTTCTGTGCAATAATTTGACCTAAGATTACTGTTTGAGATCTGCCGACGTCAAAAACTCAAAAGCTTCACCAAAAACGCACAACTGTTGGTTCTGAACAGTATTCACTCACATTTAGTCATTTTCTGTTGGTATTCACTCACATTTAGTCATTTTCTGTGCAATTTGACCTAAGATTACTGTTTGATATCTGCCGACGTCAAAAACTCAAAAGCTTCACCAAAAACGCACAACTGTTGGTTCTGAACAGTATTCACTCATCTGAGTCATTTTCTGTGCAATTTGACCTAAGATTACTGTTTGATATCTGCCGACGTCAAAAACTCAAAAGCTTCACCAAAAACGCACAACTGTTGGTTCTGAACAGTATTCACTCACATTTAGTCATTTTCTGTGCAATTTGACCTAACATTACGGTTTGATATCTGCCGACGTCAAAAACTCAAAAGCTTCACCAAAAACGCACAACTGTTGGTTCTGAACAGTATTCACTCACATTTAGTCATTTTCTGTTGGTATTCACTCACATTTAGTCATTTTCTGTGCAATTTGACCTAAGATTACTGTTTGATATCTGCCGACGTCAAAAACTCAAAAGCTTCACCAAAAACGCACAAGTGTTGATTCTGAACAGTATTCACTCACATTTAGTCATTTTCTGTTGCAATTTGACCTAAGATTACTGTTTGATGTCTGCCGACGTCAAAAATTCAAAAGCTTCACCATAAACGCACAACTGTTGGTTCTGAACAGTATTCACTCACATTTAGTCATTTTCTGTGCAATTTGACCTAAGATTACTGTTTGATATCTGCCGACGTCAAAAACTCAAAAGCTTCACCAAAAACGCACAACTGTTGGTTCTGAACAGTATTCACTCACATTTAGTCATTTTCTGTGCAATTTGACCTAAGTTTACTGTTTGATATCTGCCGACGTCAAAAACTCAAAAGCTTCACCAAAAACGCACAACTGTTGGTTCTGAACAGTATTCACTCACATTTAGTCATTTTCTGTTGGTATTCACTCACATTTAGTCATTTTTGTGCAATTTGACCTAAGATTACTGTTTGATATCTGCCGACGTCAAAAACTCAAAAGCTTCACCAAAAACGCACAACTGTTGGTTCTGAACAGTATTCACTCACATTTAGTCATTTTCTGTGCAATTTGACCTAAGATTACAGTTTGATATCTGCCGACGTCAAAAACTCAAAAGCTTCACCAAAAACGCACAACTGTTGGTTCTGAACAGTATTCACTCACATTTAGTCATTTTCTGTGCAATTTGACCTAAGATTACTGTTTGATATCTGCCGACGTCAAAAACTCAAAAGCTTCACCAAAAACGCACAACTTTTGATTCTGAACAGTATTCACTCACATTTAGTCATTTTCTGTGCAATTTGACCTAAGATTACTGTTTGATATCTGCCGACGTCAAAAACTCAAAAGCTTCACCAAAAACGCACAACTGTTGGTTCTGAACAGTATTCACTCATCTGAGTCATTTTCTGTGCAATTTGACCTAAGATTACTGTTTGATATCTGCCGACGTCAAAAACTCAAAAGCTTCACCTGAAACGCACAACTGTTGGTTCTGAACAGTATTCACTCACATTTAGTCATTTTCTGTGCAATTTGACCTAAGATTACTGTTTGATATCTGCCGACGTCAAAAACTCAAAAGCTTCACCAAAAACGCACAACTGTTGGTTCTGAACAGTATTCACTCATCTGAGTCATTTTCTGTGCAATTTGACCTAAGATTACTGTTTGATATCTGCCGACGTCAAAAACTCAAAAGCTTCACCAAAAACGCACAACTGTTGGTTCTGAACAGTATTCACTCACATTTAGTCATTTTCTGTGCAATTTGACCTAAGATTACTGTTTGATATCTGCCGACGTCAAAAACTCAAAAGCTTCACCAAAAACGCACAACTGTTGGTTCTGAACAGTATTCACTCATCTGAGTCATTTTCTGTGCAATTTGACCTAAGATTACTGTTTGATATCTGCCGACGTCAAAAACTCAAAAGCTTCACCTGAAACGCACAACTGTTGGTTCTGAACAGTATTCACTCACATTTAGTCATTTTCTGTGCAATTTGACCTAAGATTACTGTTTGATATCTGCCGACGTCAAAAACTCAAAAGCTTCACCAAAAACGCACAAGTGTTGATTCTGAACAGTATTCACTCACATTTAGTCATTTTCTGTGCAATTTGACCTAAGATTACTGTTTGATATCTGCCGACGTCAAAAACTCAAAAGCTTCACCAAAAACGCACAACTGTTGGTTCTGAACAGTATTCACTCACATTTAGTCATTTTCTGTGCAATTTGACCTAAGATTACTGTTTGATATCTGCCGACGTCAAAAACTCAAAAGCTTCACCAAAAACGCACAACTGTTGGTTCTGAACAGTATTCACTCATCTGAGTCATTTTCTGTGCAATTTGACCTAAGATTACTGTTTGATATCTGCCGACGTCAAAAACTCAAAAGCTTCACCAAAAACGCACAACTGTTGGTTCTGAACAGTATTCACTCACATTTAGTCATTTTCTGTGCAATTTGACCTAAGATTACTGTTTGATATCTGCCGACGTCAAAAACTCAAAAGCTTCACCAAAAACGCACAACTGTTGGTTCTGAACAGTATTCACTCACATTTAGTCATTTTCTGTGCAATAATTTGACCTAAGATTACTGTTTGATATCTGCCGACGTCAAAAACTCAAAAGCTTCACCAAAAACGCACAACTGTTGGTTCTGAACAGTATTCACTCACATTTAGTCATTTTCTGTTGGTATTCACTCACATTTAGTCATTTTCTGTGCAATTTGACCTAAGATTACTGTTTGATATCTGCCGACGTCAAAAACTCAAAAGCTTCACCAAAAACGCACAACTGTTGGTTCTGAACAGTATTCACTCATCTGAGTCATTTTCTGTGCAATTTGACCTAAGATTACTGTTTGATATCTGCCGACGTCAAAAACTCAAAAGCTTCACCAAAAACGCACAACTGTTGGTTCTGAACAGTATTCACTCACATTTAGTCATTTTCTGTGCAATTTGACCTAACATTACGGTTTGATATCTGCCGACGTCAAAAACTCAAAAGCTTCACCAAAAACGCACAACTGTTGGTTCTGAACAGTATTCACTCACATTTAGTCATTTTCTGTTGGTATTCACTCACATTTAGTCATTTTCTGTGCAATTTGACCTAAGATTACTGTTTGATATCTGCCGACGTCAAAAACTCAAAAGCTTCACCAAAAACGCACAAGTGTTGATTCTGAACAGTATTCACTCACATTTAGTCATTTTCTGTTGCAATTTGACCTAAGATTACTGTTTGATGTCTGCCGACGTCAAAAATTCAAAAGCTTCACCATAAACGCACAACTGTTGGTTCTGAACAGTATTCACTCACATTTAGTCATTTTCTGTGCAATTTGACCTAAGATTACTGTTTGATATCTGCCGACGTCAAAAACTCAAAAGCTTCACCTGAAACGCACAACTGTTGGTTCTGAACAGTATTCACTCACATTTAGTCATTTTCTGTGCAATTTGACCTAAGATTACTGTTTGATATCTGCCGACGTCAAAAACTCAAAAGCTTCACCAAAAACGCACAAGTGTTGATTCTGAACAGTATTCACTCACATTTAGTCATTTTCTGTGCAATTTGACCTAAGATTACTGTTTGATATCTGCCGACGTCAAAAACTCAAAAGCTTCACCAAAAACGCACAACTGTTGGTTCTGAACAGTATTCACTCATCTGAGTCATTTTCTGTGCAATTTGACCTAAGATTACGGTTTGATATCTGCCGACGTCAAAAACTCAAAAGCTTCACCAAAAACGCACAACTGTTGGTTCTGAACAGTATTCACTCACATTTAGTCATTTTCTGTTGGTATTCACTCACATTTAGTCATTTTCTGTGCAATTTGACCTAAGATTACTGTTTGATATCTGCCGACGTCAAAAACTCAAAAGCTTCACCAAAAACGCACAACTGTTGGTTCTGAACAGTATTCACTCACATTTAGTCATTTTCTGTTGTTATTCACTCACATTTAGTCATTTTCTGTGCAATTTGACCTAAGATTACTGTTTGATATCTGCCGACGTCAAAAACTCAAAAGCTTCACCAAAAACGCACAACTGTTGGTTCTGAACAGTATTCACTCATCTGAGTCACTTTCTGTGCAATTTGACCTAAGATTACTGTTTGATATCTGCCGACGTCAAAAACTCAAAAGCTTCACCAAAAACGCACAACTGTTGGTTCTGAACAGTATTCACTCACATTTAGTCATTTTCTGTGCAATTTGACCTAAGATTACTGTTTGATATCTGCCGACGTCAAAAACTCAAAAGCTTCACCAAAAACGCACAACTGTTGGTTCTGAACAGTATTCACTCACATTTAGTCATTTTCTGTGCAATTTGACCTAAGTTTACTGTTTGATATCTGCCGACGTCAAAAACTCAAAAGCTTCACCAAAAACGCACAACTGTTGGTTCTGAACAGTATTCACTCACATTTAGTCATTTTCTGTTGGTATTCACTCACATTTAGTCATTTTTGTGCAATTTGACCTAAGATTACTGTTTGATATCTGCCGACGTCAAAAACTCAAAAGCTTCACCAAAAACGCACAACTGTTGGTTCTGAACAGTATTCACTCACATTTAGTCATTTTCTGTGCAATTTGACCTAAGATTACAGTTTGATATCTGCCGACGTCAAAAACTCAAAAGCTTCACCAAAAACGCACAACTGTTGGTTCTGAACAGTATTCACTCATCTGAGTCATTTTCTGTGCAATTTGACCTAAGATTACTGTTTGATATCTGCCGACGTCAAAAACTCAAAAGCTTCACCAAAAACGCACAACTGTTGGTTCTGAACAGTATTCACTCACATTTAGTCATTTTCTGTGCAATTTGACCTAAGATTACTGTTTGATATCTGCCGACGTCAAAAACTCAAAAGCTTCACCAAAAACGCACAACTGTTGGTTCTGAACAGTATTCACTCACATTTAGTCATTTTCTGTGCAATTTGACATAAGATTACTGTTTGATATCTGCCGACGTCAAAAACTCAAAAGCTTCACCAAAAACGCACAACTGTTGGTTCTGAACAGTATTCACTCACATTTAGTCATTTTCTGTTGGTATTCACTCACATTTAGTCATTTTCTGTGCAATTTGACCTAAGATTACTGTTTGATATCTGCCGACGTCAAAAACTCAAAAGCTTCACCAAAAACGCACAACTGTTGGTTCTGAACAGTATTCACTCACATTTAGTCATTTTCTGTTGGTATTCACTCACATTTAGTCATTTTCTGTGCAATTTGACCTAAGATTACTGTTTGATATCTGCCGACGTCAAAAACTCAAAAGCTTCACCAAAAACGCACAACTGTTGGGTCTGAACAGTATTCACTCACATTTAGTCATTTTCTGTGCAATTTGACCTAAGCTTACTGTTTGATATCTGCCGACGTCAAAAACTCAAAAGCTTCACCAAAAACGCACAACTGTTTGTTCTGAACAGTATTCACTCACATTTAGTCATTTTCTGTGCAATAATTTGACCTAAGATTACTGTTTGAGATCTGCCGACGTCAAAAACTCAAAAGCTTCACCAAAAACGCACAACTGTTGGTTCTGAACAGTATTCACTCACATTTAGTCATTTTCTGTTGGTATTCACTCACATTTAGTCATTTTCTGTGCAATTTGACCTAAGATTACTGTTTGATATCTGCCGACGTCAAAAACTCAAAAGCTTCACCAAAAACGCACAACTGTTGGTTCTGAACAGTATTCACTCATCTGAGTCACTTTCTGTGCAATTTGACCTAAGATTACTGTTTGATATCTGCCGACGTCAAAAACTCAAAAGCTTCACCAAAAACGCACAACTGTTGGTTCTGAACAGTATTCACTCACATTTAGTCATTTTCTGTTGGTATTCACTCACATTTAGTCATTTTCTGTGCAATTTGACCTAATATTACTGTTTGATATCTGCCGACGTCAAAAACTCAAAAGCTTCACCAAAAACGCACAACTGTTGGTTCTGAACAGTATTCACTCACATTTAGTCATTTTCTGTGCAATTTGACCTAAGATTACTGTTTGATATCTGCCGACGTCAAAAACTCAAAAGCTTCACCAAAAACGCACAACTGTTGGTTCTGAACAGTATTCACTCACATTTAGTCATTTTCTGTGCAATAATTTGACCTAAGATTACTGTTTGATATCTGCCGACGTCAAAAACTCAAAAGCTTCACCAAAAACGCACAACTGTTGGTTCTGAACAGTATTCACTCACATTTAGTCATTTTCTGTTGGTATTCACTCACATTTAGTCATTTTCTGTGCAATAATTTGACCTAAGATTACTGTTTGATATCTGCCGACGTCAAAAACTCAAAAGCTTCACCAAAAACGCACAACTGTTGGTTCTGAACAGTATTCACTCACATTTAGTCATTTTCTGTGCAATAATTTGACCTAAGATTACTGTTTGAGATCTGCCGACGTCAAAAACTCAAAAGCTTCACCAAAAACGCACAACTGTTGGTTCTGAACAGTATTCACTCACATTTAGTCATTTTCTGTTGGTATTCACTCACATTTAGTCATTTTCTGTGCAATTTGACCTAAGATTACTGTTTGATATCTGCCGACGTCAAAAACTCAAAAGCTTCACCAAAAACGCACAACTGTTGGTTCTGAACAGTATTCACTCACATTTAGTAATTTTCTGTGCAATTTGACCTAACATTACTGTTTGATATCTGCCGACGTCAAAAACTCAAAAGCTTCACCAAAAACGCACAACTGTTGGTTCTGAACAGTATTCACTCACATTTAGTCATTTTCTGTGCAATAATTTGACCTAAGATTACTGTTTGATATCTGCCGACGTCAAAAACTCAAAAGCTTCACCAAAAACGCACAACTGTTGGTTCTGAACAGTATTCACTCACATTTAGTCATTTTCTGTTGGTATTCACTCACATTTAGTCATTTTCTGTGCAATTTGACCTAAGATTACTGTTTGATATCTGCCGACGTCAAAAACTCAAAAGCTTCACCAAAAACGCACAACTGTTGGTTCTGAACAGTATTCACTCATCTGAGTCACTTTCTGTGCAAATTTGACCTAAGATTACTGTTTGATATCTGCCAACGTCAAAAACTCAAAAGCTTCACCAAAAACGCACAACTGTTGGTTCTGAACAGTATTCACTCACATTTAGTCATTTTCTGTTGGTATTCACTCACATTTAGTCATTTTCTGTGCAATTTGACCTAATATTACTGTTTGATATCTGCCGACGTCAAAAACTCAAAAGCTTCACCAAAAACGCACAACTGTTGGTTCTGAACAGTATTCACTCATCTGAGTCATTTTCTGTGCAATTTGACCTAAGATTACTGTTTGATATCTGCCGACGTCAAAAACTCAAAAGCTTCACCAAAAACGCACAACTGTTGGTTCTGAACAGTATTCACTCACATTTAGTCATTTTCTGTGCAATTTGACCTAAGATTACTGTTTGATATCTGCCGACGTCAAAAACTCAAAAGCTTCACCAAAAACGCACAACTGTTGGTTCTGAACAGTATTCACTCATCTGAGTCATTTTCTGTGCAATTTGACCTAAGATTACTGTTTGATATCTGCCGACGTCAAAAACTCAAAAGCTTCACCAAAAACGCACAACTGTTGGTTCTGAACAGTATTCACTCACATTTAGTCATTTTCTGTGCAATTTGACCTAAGATTACTGTTTGATATCTGCCGACGTCAAAAACTCAAAAGCTTCACCAAAAACGCACAACTGTTGGTTCTGAACAGTATTCACTCATCTGAGTCATTTTCTGTGCAATTTGACCTAAGATTACTGTTTGATATCTGCCGACGTCAAAAACTCAAAAGCTTCACCTGAAACGCACAACTGTTGGTTCTGAACAGTATTCACTCACATTTAGTCATTTTCTGTTGGTATTCACTCACATTTAGTCATTTTCTGTGCAATTTGACTTAAGATTACTGTTTGATATCTGCCGACGTCAAAAACTCAAAAGCTTCACCAAAAACGCACAACTGTTGGTTCTGAACAGTATTCACTCATCTGAGTCACTTTCTGTGCAATTTGACCTAAGATTACTGTTTGATATCTGCCGACGTCAAAAACTCAAAAGCTTCACCAAAAACGCACAACTGTTGGTTCTGAACAGTATTCACTCACATTTAGTCATTTTCTGTTGGTATTCACTCACATTTAGTCATTTTCTGTGCAATTTGACCTAATATTGCTGTTTGATATCTGCCGACGTCAAAAACTCAAAAGCTTCACCAAAAACGCACAACTGTTGGTTCTGAACAGTATTCACTCACATTTAGTCATTTTCTGTGCAATTTGACCTAAGATTACTGTTTGAGATCTGCCGACGTCAAAAACTCAAAAGCTTCACCAAAAACGCACAACTGTTGGTTCTGAACAGTATTCACTCACATTTAGTCATTTTCTGTGCAATTTGACCTAACATTACGGTTTGATATCTGCCGACGTCAAAAACTCAAAAGCTTCACCAAAAACGCACAACTGTTGGTTCTGAACAGTAGTCACTCACATTTAGTCATTTTCTGTTGGTATTTACTCACATTTAGTCATTTTCTGTGCAATTTGACCTAAGATTACTGTTTGATATCTGCCGACGTCAAAAACTCAAAAGCTTCACCAAAAACGCACAACTGTTGGTTCTGAACAGTATTCACTCACATTTAGTCATTTTCTGTGCAATTTGACCTAAGATTACTGTTTGATATCTGCCGACGTCAAAAACTCAAAAGCTTCACCAAAAACGCACAACTGTTGGTTCTGAACAGTATTCACTCACATTTAGTCATTTTCTGTGCAATTTGACATAAGATTACTGTTTGATATCTGCCGACGTCAAAAACTCAAAAGCTTCACCAAAAACGCACAACTGTTGGTTCTGAACAGTATTCACTCACATTTAGTCATTTTCTGTGCAATTTGACCTAACATTACTGTTTGATATCTGCCGACGTCAAAAACTCAAAAGCTTCACCAAAAACGCACAACTGTTGGTTCTGAACAGTATTCACTCACATTTAGTCATTTTCTGTTGGTATTCACTCACATTTAGTCATTTTCTGTGCAATTTGACCTAAGATTACTGTTTGATATCTGCCGACGTCAAAAACTCAAAAGCTTCACCAAAAACGCACAACTGTTGGTTCTGAACAGTATTCACTCACATTTAGTCATTTTCTGTTGGTATTCACTCACATTTAGTCATTTTCTGTGCAATTTGACCTAAGATTACTGTTTGATATCTGCCGACGTCAAAAACTCAAAAGCTTCACCAAAAACGCACAACTGTTGGGTCTGAACAGTATTCACTCACATTTAGTCATTTTCTGTGCAATTTGACCTAAGCTTACTGTTTGATATCTGCCGACGTCAAAAACTCAAAAGCTTCACCAAAAACGCACAACTGTTTGTTCTGAACAGTATTCACTCACATTTAGTCATTTTCTGTGCAATAATTTGACCTAAGATTACTGTTTGAGATCTGCCGACGTCAAAAACTCAAAAGCTTCACCAAAAACGCACAACTGTTGGTTCTGAACAGTATTCACTCACATTTAGTCATTTTCTGTTGGTATTCACTCACATTTAGTCATTTTCTGTGCAATTTGACCTAAGATTACTGTTTGATATCTGCCGACGTCAAAAACTCAAAAGCATCACCAAAAACGCACAACTGTTGGTTCTGAACAGTATTCACTCATCTGAGTCACTTTCTGTGCAATTTGACCTAAGATTACTGTTTGATATCTGCCGACGTCAAAAACTCAAAAGCTTCACCAAAAACGCACAACTGTTGGTTCTGAACAGTATTCACTCACATTTTGTCATTTTCTGTTGGTATTCACTCACATTTAGTCATTTTCTGTGCAATTTGACCTAATATTACTGTTTGATATCTGCCGACGTCAAAAACTCAAAAGCTTCACCAAAAACGCACAACTGTTGGTTCTGAACAGTATTCACTCACATTTAGTCATTTTCTGTGCAATTTGACCTAAGATTACTGTTTGATATCTGCCGACGTCAAAAACTCAAAAGCTTCACCAAAAACGCACAACTGTTGGTTCTGAACAGTATTCACTCACATTTAGTCATTTTCTGTGCAATAATTTGACCTAAGATTACTGTTTGATATCTGCCGACGTCAAAAACTCAAAAGCTTCACCAAAAACGCACAACTGTTGGTTCTGAACAGTATTCACTCACATTTAGTCATTTTCTGTTGGTATTCACTCACATTTAGTCATTTTCTGTGCAATAATTTGACCTAAGATTACTGTTTGATATCTGCCGACGTCAAAAACTCAAAAGCTTCACCAAAAACGCACAACTGTTGGTTCTGAACAGTATTCACTCACATTTAGTCATTTTCTGTGCAATAATTTGACCTAAGATTACTGTTTGAGATCTGCCGACGTCAAAAACTCAAAAGCTTCACCAAAAACGCACAACTGTTGGTTCTGAAAAGTATTCACTCACATTTAGTCATTTTCTGTTGGTATTCACTCACATTTAGTCATTTTCTGTGCAATTTGACCTAAGATTACTGTTTGATATCTGCCGACGTCAAAAACTCAAAAGCTTCACCAAAAACGCACAACTGTTGGTTCTGAACAGTATTCACTCACATTTAGTCATTTTCTGTGCAATTTGACCTAACATTACTGTTTGATATCTGCCGACGTCAAAAACTCAAAAGCTTCACCAAAAACGCACAACTGTTGGTTCTGAACAGTATTCACTCACATTTAGTCATTTTCTGTGCAATTTGACCTAAGTTTACTGTTTGATATCTGCCGACGTCAAAAACTCAAAAGCTTCACCAAAAACGCACAACTGTTGGTTCTGAACAGTATTCACTCACATTTAGTCATTTTCTGTTGGTATTCACTCACATTTAGTCATTTTTGTGCAATTTGACCTAAGATTACTGTTTGATATCTGCCGACGTCAAAAACTCAAAAGCTTCACCAAAAACGCACAACTGTTGGTTCTGAACAGTATTCACTCACATTTAGTCATTTTCTGTGCAATAATTTGACCTAAGATTACTGTTTGATATCTGCCGACGTCAAAAACTCAAAAGCTTCACCAAAAACGCACAACTGTTGGTTCTGAACAGTATTCACTCACATTTAGTCATTTTCTGTTGGTATTCACTCACATTTAGTCATTTTCTGTGCAATTTGACCTAAGATTACTGTTTGATATCTGCCGACGTCAAAAACTCAAAAGCTTCACCAAAAACGCACAACTGTTGGTTCTGAACAGTATTCACTCATCTGAGTCACTTTCTGTGCAAATTTGACCTAAGATTACTGTTTGATATCTGCCAACGTCAAAAACTCAAAAGCTTCACCAAAAACGCACAACTGTTGGTTCTGAACAGTATTCACTCACATTTAGTCATTTTCTGTTGGTATTCACTCACATTTAGTCATTTTCTGTGCAATTTGACCTAATATTACTGTTTGATATCTGCCGACGTCAAAAACTCAAAAGCTTCACCAAAAACGCACAACTGTTGGTTCTGAACAGTATTCACTCACATTTAGTCATTTTCTGTGCAATTTGACCTAACATTACTGTTTGATATCTGCCGACGTCAAAAACTCAAAAGCTTCACCAAAAACGCACAACTGTTGGTTCTGAACAGTATTCACTCACATTTAGTCATTTTCTGTGCAATTTGACCTAAGATTACTGTTTGAGATCTGCCAACGTCAAAAACTCAAAAGCTTCACCAAAAACGCACAACTGTTGGTTCTGAACAGTATTCACTCACATTTAGTCATTTTCTGTGCAATTTGACCTAAGTTTACTGTTTGATATCTGCCGACGTCAAAAACTCAAAAGCTTCACCAAAAACGCACAACTGTTGGTTCTGAACAGTATTCACTCACATTTAGTCATTTTCTGTTGGTATTCACTCACATTTAGTCATTTTCTGTGCAATTTGACCTAAGATTACTGTTTGATATCTGCCGACGTCAAAAACTCAAAAGCTTCACCAAAAACGCACAACTGTTGGTTCTGAACAGTATTCACTCATCTGAGTCACTTTCTGTGCAATTTGACCTAAGATTACTGTTTGATATCTGCCAACGTCAAAAACTCAAAAGCTTCACCAAAAACGCACAACTGTTGGTTCTGAACAGTATTCACTCACATTTAGTCATTTTCTGTTGGTATTCACTCACATTTAGTCATTTTCTGTGCAATTTGACCTAATATTACTGTTTGATATCTGCCGACGTCAAAAACTCAAAAGCTTCACCAAAAACGCACAACTGTTGGTTCTGAACAGTATTCACTCACATTTAGTCATTTTCTGTGCAATTTGACCTAAGATTACTGTTTGATATCTGCCGACGTCAAAAACTCAAAAGCTTCACCAAAAACGCACAACTGTTGGTTCTGAACAGTATTCACTCACATTTAGTCATTTTCTGTGCAATTTGACCTAAGATTACTGTTTGATATCTGCCGACGTCAAAAACTCAAAAGCTTCACCAAAAACGCACAACTGTTGGTTCTGAACAGTATTCACTCACATTTAGTCATTTTCTGTTGGTATTCACTCACATTTAGTCATTTTTGTGCAATTTGACCTAAGATTACTGTTTGATATCTGCCGACGTCAAAAACTCAAAAGCTTCACCAAAAACGCACAACTGTTGGTTCTGAACAGTATTCACTCACATTTAGTCATTTTCTGTGCAATAATTTGACCTAAGATTACTGTTTGATATCTGCCGACGTCAAAAACTCAAAAGCTTCACCAAAAACGCACAACTGTTGGTTCTGAACAGTATTCACTCACATTTAGTCATTTTCTGTTGGTATTCACTCACATTTAGTCATTTTCTGTGCAATTTGACCTAAGATTACTGTTTGATATCTGCCGACGTCAAAAACTCAAAAGCTTCACCAAAAACGCACAACTGTTGGTTCTGAACAGTATTCACTCATCTGAGTCACTTTCTGTGCAAATTTGACCTAAGATTACTGTTTGATATCTGCCAACGTCAAAAACTCAAAAGCTTCACCAAAAACGCACAACTGTTGGTTCTGAACAGTATTCACTCACATTTAGTCATTTTCTGTTGGTATTCACTCACATTTAGTCATTTTCTGTGCAATTTGACCTAATATTACTGTTTGATATCTGCCGACGTCAAAAACTCAAAAGCTTCACCAAAAACGCACAACTGTTGGTTCTGAACAGTATTCACTCACATTTAGTCATTTTCTGTGCAATTTGACCTAACATTACTGTTTGATATCTGCCGACGTCAAAAACTCAAAAGCTTCACCAAAAACGCACAACTGTTGGTTCTGAACAGTATTCACTCACATTTAGTCATTTTCTGTGCAATTTGACCTAAGATTACTGTTTGAGATCTGCCAACGTCAAAAACTCAAAAGCTTCACCAAAAACGCACAACTGTTGGTTCTGAACAGTATTCACTCACATTTAGTCATTTTCTGTGCAATTTGACCTAAGTTTACTGTTTGATATCTGCCGACGTCAAAAACTCAAAAGCTTCACCAAAAACGCACAACTGTTGGTTCTGAACAGTATTCACTCACATTTAGTCATTTTCTGTTGGTATTCACTCACATTTAGTCATTTTCTGTGCAATTTGACCTAAGATTACTGTTTGATATCTGCCGACGTCAAAAACTCAAAAGCTTCACCAAAAACGCACAACTGTTGGTTCTGAACAGTATTCACTCATCTGAGTCACTTTCTGTGCAATTTGACCTAAGATTACTGTTTGATATCTGCCAACGTCAAAAACTCAAAAGCTTCACCAAAAACGCACAACTGTTGGTTCTGAACAGTATTCACTCACATTTAGTCATTTTCTGTTGGTATTCACTCACATTTAGTCATTTTCTGTGCAATTTGACCTAAGATTACTGTTTGATATCTGCCGACGTCAAAAACTCAAAAGCTTCACCAAAAACGCACAACTGTTGGTTCTGAACAGTATTCACTCATCTGAGTCACTTTCTGTGCAAATTTGACCTAAGATTACTGTTTGATATCTGCCAACGTCAAAAACTCAAAAGCTTCACCAAAAACGCACAACTGTTGGTTCTGAACAGTATTCACTCACATTTAGTCATTTTCTGTTGGTATTCACTCACATTTAGTCATTTTCTGTGCAATTTGACCTAATATTACTGTTTGATATCTGCCGACGTCAAAAACTCAAAAGCTTCACCAAAAACGCACAACTGTTGGTTCTGAACAGTATTCACTCACATTTAGTCATTTTCTGTGCAATTTGACCTAACATTACTGTTTGATATCTGCCGACGTCAAAAACTCAAAAGCTTCACCAAAAACGCACAACTGTTGGTTCTGAACAGTATTCACTCACATTTAGTCATTTTCTGTGCAATTTGACCTAAGATTACTGTTTGAGATCTGCCAACGTCAAAAACTCAAAAGCTTCACCAAAAACGCACAACTGTTGGTTCTGAACAGTATTCACTCACATTTAGTCATTTTCTGTGCAATTTGACCTAAGTTTACTGTTTGATATCTGCCGACGTCAAAAACTCAAAAGCTTCACCAAAAACGCACAACTGTTGGTTCTGAACAGTATTCACTCACATTTAGTCATTTTCTGTTGGTATTCACTCACATTTAGTCATTTTCTGTGCAATTTGACCTAAGATTACTGTTTGATATCTGCCGACGTCAAAAACTCAAAAGCTTCACCAAAAACGCACAACTGTTGGTTCTGAACAGTATTCACTCATCTGAGTCACTTTCTGTGCAATTTGACCTAAGATTACTGTTTGATATCTGCCAACGTCAAAAACTCAAAAGCTTCACCAAAAACGCACAACTGTTGGTTCTGAACAGTATTCACTCACATTTAGTCATTTTCTGTTGGTATTCACTCACATTTAGTCATTTTCTGTGCAATTTGACCTAATATTACTGTTTGATATCTGCCGACGTCAAAAACTCAAAAGCTTCACCAAAAACGCACAACTGTTGGTTCTGAACAGTATTCACTCACATTTAGTCATTTTCTGTGCAATTTGACCTAACATTACTGTTTGATATCTGCCGACGTCAAAAACTCAAAAGCTTCACCAAAAACGCACAACTGTTGGTTCTGAACAGTATTCACTCACATTTAGTCATTTTCTGTGCAATTTGACCTAAGATTACTGTTTGAGATCTGCCAACGTCAAAAACTCAAAAGCTTCACCAAAAACGCACAACTGTTGGTTCTGAACAGTATTCACTCACATTTAGTCATTTTCTGTGCAATTTGACCTAAGTTTACTGTTTGATATCTGCCGACGTCAAAAACTCAAAAGCTTCACCAAAAACGCACAACTGTTGGTTCTGAACAGTATTCACTCACATTTAGTCATTTTCTGTTGGTATTCACTCACATTTAGTCATTTTCTGTGCAATTTGACCTAAGATTACTGTTTGATATCTGCCGACGTCAAAAACTCAAAAGCTTCACCAAAAACGCACAACTGTTGGTTCTGAACAGTATTCACTCATCTGAGTCACTTTCTGTGCAATTTGACCTAAGATTACTGTTTGATATCTGCCGACGTCAAAAACTCAAAAGCTTCACCAAAAACGCACAACTGTTGGTTCTGAACAGTATTCACTCACATTTAGTCATTTTCTGTTGGTATTCACTCACATTTAGTCATTTTCTGTGCAATTTGACCTAATATTACTGTTTGATATCTGCCGACGTCAAAAACTCAAAAGCTTCACCAAAAACGCACAACTGTTGGTTCTGAACAGTATTCACTCACATTTAGTCATTTTCTGTGCAATTTGACCTAAGATTACTGTTTGATATCTGCCGACGTCAAAAACTCAAAAGCTTCACCAAAAACGCACAACTGTTGGTTCTGAACAGTATTCACTCACATTTAGTCATTTTCTGTGCAATTTGACCTAATATTACTGTTTGAGATCTGCCGACGTCAAAAACTCAAAAGCTTCACCAAAAACGCACAACTGTTGGTTCTGAACAGTATTCACTCACATTTAGTCATTTTCTGTGCAATAATTTGACCTAAGATTACTGTTTGATATCTGCCGACGTCAAAAACTCAAAAGCTTCACCAAAAACGCACAACTGTTGGTTCTGAACAGTATTCACTCACATTTAGTCATTTTCTGTTGGTATTCACTCACATTTAGTCATTTTCTGTGCAATAATTTGACCTAAGATTACTGTTTGATATCTGCCGACGTCAAAAACTCAAAAGCTTCACCAAAAACGCACAACTGTTGGTTCTGAACAGTATTCACTCACATTTAGTCATTTTCTGTGCAATAATTTGACCTAAGATTACTGTTTGAGATCTGCCGACGTCAAAAACTCAAAAGCTTCACCAAAAACGCACAACTGTTGGTTCTGAACAGTATTCACTCACATTTAGTCATTTTCTGTTGGTATTCACTCACATTTAGTCATTTTCTGTGCAATTTGACCTAAGATTACTGTTTGATATCTGCCGACGTCAAAAACTCAAAAGCTTCACCAAAAACGCACAACTGTTGGTTCTGAACAGTATTCACTCACATTTAGTAATTTTCTGTGCAATTTGACCTAACATTACTGTTTGATATCTGCCGACGTCAAAAACTCAAAAGCTTCACCAAAAACGCACAACTGTTGGTTCTGAACAGTATTCACTCACATTTAGTCATTTTCTGTGCAATAATTTGACCTAAGATTACTGTTTGATATCTGCCGACGTCAAAAACTCAAAAGCTTCACCAAAAACGCACAACTGTTGGTTCTGAACAGTATTCACTCACATTTAGTCATTTTCTGTTGGTATTCACTCACATTTAGTCATTTTCTGTGCAATTTGACCTAAGATTACTGTTTGATATCTGCCGACGTCAAAAACTCAAAAGCTTCACCAAAAACGCACAACTGTTGGTTCTGAACAGTATTCACTCATCTGAGTCACTTTCTGTGCAATTTGACCTAAGATTACTGTTTGATATCTGCCAACGTCAAAAACTCAAAAGCTTCACCAAAAACGCACAACTGTTGGTTCTGAACAGTATTCACTCACATTTAGTCATTTTCTGTTGGTATTCACTCACATTTAGTCATTTTCTGTGCAATTTGACCTAATATTACTGTTTGATATCTGCCGACGTCAAAAACTCAAAAGCTTCACCAAAAACGCACAACTGTTGGTTCTGAACAGTATTCACTCACATTTAGTCATTTTCTGTGCAATTTGACCTAACATTACTGTTTGATATCTGCCGACGTCAAAAACTCAAAAGCTTCACCAAAAACGCACAACTGTTGGTTCTGAACAGTATTCACTCACATTTAGTCATTTTCTGTGCAATTTGACCTAAGATTACTGTTTGAGATCTGCCGACGTCAAAAACTCAAAAGCTTCACCAAAAACGCACAACTGTTGGTTCTGAACAGTATTCACTCACATTTAGTCATTTTCTGTGCAATTTGACCTAAGTTTACTGTTTGATATCTGCCGACGTCAAAAACTCAAAAGCTTCACCAAAAACGCACAACTGTTGGTTCTGAACAGTATTCACTCACATTTAGTCATTTTCTGTTGGTATTCACTCACATTTAGTCATTTTCTGTGCAATTTGACCTAAGATTACTGTTTGATATCTGCCGACGTCAAAAACTCAAAAGCTTCACCAAAAACGCACAACTGTTGGTTCTGAACAGTATTCACTCACATTTAGTCATTTTCTGTGCAATTTGACCTAAGCTTACTGTTTGATATCTGCCGACGTCAAAAACTCAAAAGCTTCACCAAAAACGCACAACTGTTTGTTCTGAACAGTATTCACTCACATTTAGTCATTTTCTGTGCAATAATTTGACCTAAGATTACTGTTTGATATCTGCCGACGTCAAAAACTCAAAAGCTTCACCAAAAACGCACAACTGTTGGTTCTGAACAGTATTCACTCACATTTAGTCATTTTCTGTTGGTATTCACTCACATTTAGTCATTTTCTGTGCAATTTGACCTAAGATTACTGTTTGATATCTGCCGACGTCAAAAACTCAAAAGCTTCACCAAAAACGCACAACTGTTGGTTCTGAACAGTATTCACTCATCTGAGTCACTTTCTGTGCAATTTGACCTAAGATTACTGTTTGATATCTGCCGACGTCAAAAACTCAAAAGCTTCACCAAAAACGCACAACTGTTGGTTCTGAACAGTATTCACTCACATTTAGTCATTTTCTGTGCAATTTGACCTAAGTTTACTGTTTGATATCTGCCGACGTCAAAAACTCAAAAGCTTCACCAAAAACGCACAACTGTTGGTTCTGAACAGTATTCACTCACATTTAGTCATTTTCTGTGCAATTTGACCTAAGATTACTGTTTGATATCTGCCGACGTCAAAAACTCAAAAGCTTCACCAAAAACGCACAACTGTTGGTTCTGAACAGTATTCACTCACATTTAGTCATTTTCTGTGCAATAATTTGACATAAGATTACTGTTTGATATCTGCCGACGTCAAAAACTCAAAAGCTTCACCAAAAACGCACAACTGTTGGTTCTGAACAGTATTCACTCACATTCAGTCATTTTCTGTGCAATAATTTGACCTAAGATTACTGTTTGAGATCTGCCGACGTCAAAAACTCAAAAGCTTCACCAAAAACGCACAACTGTTGGTTCTGAACAGTATTCACTCACATTTAGTCATTTTCTGTGCAATAATTTGACCTAAGATTACTGTTTGAGATCTGCCGACGTCAAAAACTCAAAAGCTTCACCAAAAACGCACAACTGTTGGTTCTGAACAGTATTCACTCACATTTAGTCATTTTCTGTGCAATTTGACCTAAGCTTACTGTTTGATATCTGCCGACGTCAAAAACTCAAAAGCTTCACCAAAAACGCACAACTGTTTGTTCTGAACAGTATTCACTCACATTTAGTCATTTTCTGTGCAATTTGACCTAAGATTACTGTTTGATATCTGCCGACGTCAAAAACTCAAAAGCTTCACCAAAAACGCACAACTGTTGGTTCTGAACAGTATTCACTCACATTTAGTCATTTTCAGTGCAATAATTTGACCTAAGATTACTGTTTGAGATCTGCCGACGTCAAAAACTCAAAAGCTTCACCAAAAACGCACAACTGTTGGTTCTGAACAGTATTCACTCACATTTAGTCATTTTCTGTTGGTATTCACTCACATTTAGTCATTTTCTGTGCAATAATTTGACCTAAGATTACTGTTTGAGATCTGCCGACGTCAAAAACTCAAAAGCTTCACCAAAAACGCACAACTGTTGGTTCTGAACAGTATTCACTCACATTTAGTCATTTTCTGTGCAATTTGACCTAAGTTTACTGTTTGATATCTGCCGACGTCAAAAACTCAAAAGCTTCACCAAAAACGCACAACTGTTGGTTCTGAACAGTATTCACTCACATTTAGTCATTTTCTGTGCAATTTGACCTAAGATTACTGTTTGATATCTGCCGACGTCAAAAACTCAAAAGCTTCACCAAAAACGCACAACTGTTGGTTCTGAACAGTATTCACTCACATTTAGTCATTTTCTGTGCAATTTGACCTAAGATTACTGTTTGAGATCTGCCGACGTCAAAAACTCAAAAGCTTCACCAAAAACGCACAACTGTTGGTTCTGAACAGTATTCACTCACATTTAGTCATTTTCTGTGCAATTTGACCTAAGTTTACTGTTTGATATCTGCCGACGTCAAAAACTCAAAAGCTTCACCAAAAACGCACAACTGTTGGTTCTGAACAGTATTCACTGACATTTAGTCATTTTCTGTTGGTATTCACTCACATTTAGTCATTTTCTGTGCAATTTGACCTAAGATTACTGTTTGATATCTGCCGAGGTCAAAAACTCAAAAGCTTCACCAAAAACGCACAACTGTTGGTTCTGAACAGTATTCACTCACATTTAGTCATTTTCTGTGCAATTTGACCTAAGCTTACTGTTTGATATCTGCCGACGTCAAAAACTCAAAAGCTTCACCAAAAACGCACAACTGTTTGTTCTGAACAGTATTCACTCACATTTAGTCATTTTCTGTGCAATTTGACCTAAGATTACTGTTTGATATCTGCCGACGTCAAAAACTCAAAAGCTTCACCAAAAACGCACAACTGTTGGTTCTGAACAGTATTCACTCACATTTAGTCATTTTCTGTGCAATAATTTGACCTAAGATTACTGTTTGATATCTGCCGACGTCAAAAACTCAAAAGCTTCACCAAAAACGCACAACTGTTGGTTCTGAACAGTATTCACTCACATTTAGTCATTTTCTGTTGGTATTCACTCACATTCAGTCATTTTCTGTGCAATAATTTGACCTAAGATTACTGTTTGAGATCTGCCGACGTCAAAAACTCAAAAGCTTCACCAAAAACGCACAACTGTTGGTTCTGAACAGTATTCACTCACATTTAGTCATTTTCTGTGCAATAATTTGACCTAAGATTACTGTTTGAGATCTGCCGACGTCAAAAACTCAAAAGCTTCACCAAAAACGCACAACTGTTGGTTCTGAACAGTATTCACTCACATTTAGTCATTTTCTGTTGGTATTCACTCACATTTAGTCATTTTCTGTGCAATTTGACCTAAGATTACTGTTTGATATCTGCCGACGTCAAAAACTCAAAAGCTTCACCAAAAACGCACAACTGTTGGTTCTGAACAGTATTCACTCACATTTAGTCATTTTCTGTGCAATTTGACCTAAGTTTACTGTTTGATATCTGCCGACGTCAAAAACTCAAAAGCTTCACCAAAAACGCACAACTGTTGGTTCTGAACAGTATTCACTCACATTTAGTCATTTTCTGTGCAATTTGACCTAAGATTACTGTTTGATATCTGCCGACGTCAAAAACTCAAAAGCTTCACCAAAAACGCACAACTGTTGGTTCTGAACAGTATTCACTCACATTTAGTCATTTTCTGTGCAATTTGACCTAAGATTACTGTTTGAGATCTGCCGACGTCAAAAACTCAAAAGCTTCACCAAAAACGCACAACTGTTGGTTCTGAACAGTATTCACTCACATTTAGTCATTTTCTGTGCAATTTGACCTAAGTTTACTGTTTGATATCTGCCGACGTCAAAAACTCAAAAGCTTCACCAAAAACGCACAACTGTTGGTTCTGAACAGTATTCACTGACATTTAGTCATTTTCTGTTGGTATTCACTCACATTTAGTCATTTTCTGTGCAATTTGACCTAAGATTACTGTTTGATATCTGCCGAGGTCAAAAACTCAAAAGCTTCACCAAAAACGCACAACTGTTGGTTCTGAACAGTATTCACTCACATTTAGTCATTTTCTGTGCAATTTGACCTAAGCTTACTGTTTGATATCTGCCGACGTCAAAAACTCAAAAGCTTCACCAAAAACGCACAACTGTTTGTTCTGAACAGTATTCACTCACATTTAGTCATTTTCTGTGCAATTTGACCTAAGATTACTGTTTGATATCTGCCGACGTCAAAAACTCAAAAGCTTCACCAAAAACGCACAACTGTTGGTTCTGAACAGTATTCACTCACATTTAGTCATTTTCTGTGCAATAATTTGACCTAAGATTACTGTTTGATATCTGCCGACGTCAAAAACTCAAAAGCTTCACCAAAAACGCACAACTGTTGGTTCTGAACAGTATTCACTCACATTTAGTCATTTTCTGTTGGTATTCACTCACATTCAGTCATTTTCTGTGCAATAATTTGACCTAAGATTACTGTTTGAGATCTGCCGACGTCAAAAACTCAAAAGCTTCACCAAAAACGCACAACTGTTGGTTCTGAACAGTATTCACTCACATTTAGTCATTTTCTGTGCAATAATTTGACCTAAGATTACTGTTTGAGATCTGCCGACGTCAAAAACTCAAAAGCTTCACCAAAAACGCACAACTGTTGGTTCTGAACAGTATTCACTCACATTTAGTCATTTTCTGTTGGTATTCACTCACATTTAGTCATTTTCTGTGCAATTTGACCTAAGATTACTGTTTGATATCTGCCGACGTCAAAAACTCAAAAGCTTCACCAAAAACGCACAACTGTTGGTTCTGAACAGTATTCACTCACATTTAGTCATTTTCTGTGCAATTTGACCTAAGCTTACTGTTTGATATCTGCCGACGTCAAAAACTCAAAAGCTTCACCAAAAACGCACAACTGTTTGTTCTGAACAGTATTCACTCACATTTAGTCATTTTCTGTGCAATTTGACCTAAGATTACTGTTTGATATCTGCCGACGTCAAAAACTCAAAAGCTTCACCAAAAACGCACAACTGTTGGTTCTGAACAGTATTCACTCACATTTAGTCATTTTCAGTGCAATAATTTGACCTAAGATTACTGTTTGATATCTGCCGACGTCAAAAACTCAAAAGCTTCACCAAAAACGCACAACTGTTGGTTCTGAACAGTATTCACTCACATTTAGTCATTTTCTGTGCAATTTGACCTAAGATTACTGTTTGATATCTGCCGACGTCAAAAACTCAAAAGCTTCACCAAAAACGCACAACTGTTGGTTCTGAACAGTATTCACTCACATTTAGTCATTTTCTGTGCAATAATTTGACCTAAGATTACTGTTTGATATCTGCCGACGTCAAAAACTCAAAAGCTTCACCAAAAACGCACAACTGTTGGTTCTGAACAGTATTCACTCACATTTAGTCATTTTCTGTTGGTATTCACTCACATTCAGTCATTTTCTGTGCAATAATTTGACCTAAGATTACTGTTTGAGATCTGCCGACGTCAAAAACTCAAAAGCTTCACCAAAAACGCACAACTGTTGGTTCTGAACAGTATTCACTCACATTTAGTCATTTTCTGTGCAATAATTTGACCTAAGATTACTGTTTGAGATCTGCCGACGTCAAAAACTCAAAAGCTTCACCAAAAACGCACAACTGTTGGTTCTGAACAGTATTCACTCACATTTAGTCATTTTCTGTTGGTATTCACTCACATTTAGTCATTTTCTGTGCAATTTGACCTAAGATTACTGTTTGATATCTGCCGACGTCAAAAACTCAAAAGCTTCACCAAAAACGCACAACTGTTGGTTCTGAACAGTATTCACTCACATTTAGTCATTTTCTGTGCAATTTGACCTAAGCTTACTGTTTGATATCTGCCGACGTCAAAAACTCAAAAGCTTCACCAAAAACGCACAACTGTTTGTTCTGAACAGTATTCACTCACATTTAGTCATTTTCTGTGCAATTTGACCTAAGATTACTGTTTGATATCTGCCGACGTCAAAAACTCAAAAGCTTCACCAAAAACGCACAACTGTTGGTTCTGAACAGTATTCACTCACATTTAGTCATTTTCAGTGCAATAATTTGACCTAAGATTACTGTTTGATATCTGCCGACGTCAAAAACTCAAAAGCTTCACCAAAAACGCACAACTGTTGGTTCTGAACAGTATTCACTCACATTTAGTCATTTTCTGTTGGTATTCACTCACATTTAGTCATTTTCTGTGCAATAATTTGACCTAAGATTACTGTTTGAGATCTGCCGACGTCAAAAACTCAAAAGCTTCACCAAAAACGCACAACTGTTGGTTCTGAACAGTATTCACTCACATTTAGTCATTTTCTGTGCAATAATTTGACCTAAGATTACTGTTTGAGATCTGCCGACGTCAAAAACTCAAAAGCTTCACCAAAAACGCACAACTGTTGGTTCTGAACAGTATTCACTCACATTTAGTCATTTTCTGTTGGTATTCACTCACATTTAGTCATTTTCTGTGCAATTTGACCTAAGATTACTGTTTGATATCTGCCGACGTCAAAAACTCAAAAGCTTCACCAAAAACGCACAACTGTTGGTTCTGAACAGTATTCACTCACATTTAGTCATTTTCTGTGCAATTTGACCTAAGCTTACTGTTTGATATCTGCCGACGTCAAAAACTCAAAAGCTTCACCAAAAACGCACAACTGTTTGTTCTGAACAGTATTCACTCACATTTAGTCATTTTCCGTGCAATTTGACCTAATATTACTGTTTGATATCTGCCGACGTCAAAAACTCAAAAGCTTCACCAAAAACGCACAACTGTTGGTTCTGAACAGTATTCACTCACATTTAGTCATTTTCTGTGCAATAATTTGACCTAAGATTACTGTTTGATATCTGCCGACGTCAAAAACTCAAAAGCTTCACCAAAAACGCACAACTGTTGGTTCTGAACAGTATTCACTCACATTTAGTCATTTTCTGTTGGTATTCACTCACATTTAGTCATTTTCTGTGCAATAATTTGACCTAAGATTACTGTTTGAGATCTGCCGACGTCAAAAACTCAAAAGCTTCACCAAAAACGCACAACTGTTGGTTCTGAACAGTATTCACTCACATTTAGTCATTTTCTGTTGGTATTCACTCACATTTAGTCATTTTCTGTGCAATTTGACCTAAGATTACTGTTTGATATCTGCCGACGTCAAAAACTCAAAAGCTTCACCAAAAACGCACAACTGTTGGTTCTGAACAGTATTCACTCATCTGAGTCACTTTCTGTGCAATTTAACCTAAGATTACTGTTTGATATCTGCCGACGTCAAAAACTCAAAAGCTTCACCAAAAACGCACAACTGTTGGTTCTGAACAGTAGTCACTCACATTTAGTCATTTTCTGTTGGTATTCACTCACATTTAGTCATTTTCTGTGCAATTTGACCTAAGATTACTGTTTGATATCTGCCGACGTCAAAAACTCAAAAGCTTCACCTGAAACGCACAACTGTTGGTTCTGAACAGTATTCACTCATCTGAGTCACTTTCTGTGCAATTTGACCTAAGATTACTGTTTGATATCTGCCGACGTCAAAAACTCAAAAGCTTCACCAAAAACGCACAACTGTTGGTTCTGAACAGTATTCACTCACATTTAGTCATTTTCTGTTGGTATTCACTCACATTTAGTCATTTTCTGTGCAATTTGACCTAATATTACTGTTTGATATCTACCGACGTCAAAAACTCAAAAGCTTCACCAAAAACGCACAACTGTTGGTTCTGAACAGTATTCACTCACATTTAGTCATTTTCTGTGCAATTTGACCTAAGTTTACTGTTTGATATCTGCCGACGTCAAAAACTCAAAAGCTTCACCAAAAACGCACAACTGTTGGTTCTGAACAGTATTCACTCACATTTAGTCATTTTCTGTGCAATTTGACCTAAGATTACTGTTTGAGATCTGCCGACGTCAAAAACTCAAAAGCTTCACCAAAAACGCACAACTGCTGGTTCTGAACAGTATTCACTCACATTTAGTCATTTTCTGTTGGTATTCACTCACATTTAGTCATTTTCTGTGCAATTTGACCTAAGATTACTGTTTGATATCTGCCGACGTCAAAAACTCAAAAGCTTCACCAAAAACGCACAACTGTTGGTTCTGAACAGTATTCACTCACATTTAGTCATTTTCTGTTGGTATTCACTCACATTTAGTCATTTTCTGTGCAATTTGACCTAAGATTACTGTTTGATATCTGCCGACGTCAAAAACTCAAAAGCTTCACCTGAAACGCACAACTGTTGGTTCTGAACAGTATTCACTCATCTGAGTCACTTTCTGTGCAATTTGACCTAAGATTACTGTTTGATATCTGCCGACGTCAAAAACTCAAAAGCTTCACCAAAAACGCACAACTGTTGGTTCTGAACAGTATTCACTCACATTTAGTCATTTTCTGTTGGTATTCACTCACATTTAGTCATTTTCTGTGCAATTTGACCTAATATTACTGTTTGATATCTACCGACGTCAAAAACTCAAAAGCTTCACCAAAAACGCACAACTGTTGGTTCTGAACAGAATTCACTCACATTTAGTCATTTTCTGTGCAATTTGACCTAACATTACTGTTTGATATCTGCCGACGTCAAAAACTCAAAAGCTTCACCAAAAACGCACAACTGTTGGTTCTGAACAGTATTCACTCACATTTAGTCATTTTCTGTGCAATAATTTGACCTAAGATTACTGTTTGAGATCTGCCGACGTCAAAAACTCAAAAGCTTCACCAAAAACGCACAACTGTTGGTTCTGAACAGTATTCACTCACATTTAGTCATTTTCTGTTGGTATTCACTCACATTTAGTCATTTTCTGTGCAATTTGACCTAAGATTACTGTTTGATATCTGCCGACGTCTAAAACTCAAAAGCTTCACCAAAAACGCACAACTGTTGGTTCTGAACAGTATTCAGTCATCTGAGTCACTTTCTGTGCAATTTGACCTAAGATTACTGTTTGATATCTGCCGACGTCAAAAACTCAAAAGCTTCACCAAAAACGCACAACTGTTGGTTCTGAACAGTATTCACTCACATTTAGTCATTTTCTGTTGGTATTCACTCACATTTAGTCATTTTCTGTGCAATTTGACCTAATATTACTGTTTGATATCAGCCGACGTCAAAAACTCAAAAGCTTCACCAAAAACGCACAACTGTTGGTTCTGAACAGTATTCACTCACATTTAGTGATTTTCTGTGCAATTTGAACTAACATTACTGTTTGATATCTGCCGACGTCAAAAACTCAAAAGCTTCACCAAAAACGCACAACTGTTGGTTCTGAACAGTATTCACTCACATTTAGTCATTTTCTGTGCAATTTGACCTAACATTACTGTTTGATATCTGCCGACGTCAAAAACTCAAAAGCTTCACCAAAAACGCACAACTGTTGGTTCTGAACAGTATTCACTCACATTTAGTCATTTTCTGTGCAATAATTTGACCTAAGATTACTGTTTGAGATCTGCCGACGTCAAAAACTCAAAAGCTTCACCAAAAACGCACAACTGTTGGTTCTGAACAGTATTCACTCACATTTAGTCATTTTCTGTGCAATAATTTGACCTAAGATTACTGTTTGAGATCTGCCGACGTCAAAAACTCAAAAGCTTCACCAAAAACGCACAACTGTTGGTTCTGAACAGTATTCACTCACATTTAGTCATTTTCTGTTGGTATTCACTCACATTTAGTCATTTTCTGTGCAATTTGACCTAAGATTACTGTTTGATATCTGCCGACGTCAAAAACTCAAAAGCTTCACCAAAAACGCACAACTGTTGGTTCTGAACAGTATTCACTCACATTTAGTCATTTTCTGTGCAATTTGACCTAAGCTTACTGTTTGATATCTGCCGACGTCAAAAACTCAAAAGCTTCATCAAAAACGCACAACTGTTTGTTCTGAACAGTATTCACTCACATTTAGTCATTTTCTGTGCAATTTGACCTAAGATTACTGTTTGATATCTGCCGACGTCAAAAACTCAAAAGCTTCACCAAAAACGCACAACTGTTGGTTCTGAACAGTATTCACTCACATTTAGTCATTTTCTGTTGGTATTCACTCACATTTAGTCATTTTCTGTGCAATTTGACCTAATATTACTGTTTGATATCTACCGACGTCAAAAACTCAAAAGCTTCACCAAAAACGCACAACTGTTGGTTCTGAACAGAATTCACTCACATTTAGTCATTTTCTGTGCAATTTGACCTAACATTACTGTTTGATATCTGCCGACGTCAAAAACTCAAAAGCTTCACCAAAAACGCACAACTGTTGGTTCTGAACAGTATTCACTCACATTTAGTCATTTTCTGTGCAATAATTTGACCTAAGATTACTGTTTGAGATCTGCCGACGTCAAAAACTCAAAAGCTTCACCAAAAACGCACAACTGTTGGTTCTGAACAGTATTCACTCACATTTAGTCATTTTCTGTTGGTATTCACTCACATTTAGTCATTTTCTGTGCAATTTGACCTAAGATTACTGTTTGATATCTGCCGACGTCTAAAACTCAAAAGCTTCACCAAAAACGCACAACTGTTGGTTCTGAACAGTATTCAGTCATCTGAGTCACTTTCTGTGCAATTTGACCTAAGATTACTGTTTGATATCTGCCGACGTCAAAAACTCAAAAGCTTCACCAAAAACGCACAACTGTTGGTTCTGAACAGTATTCACTCACATTTAGTCATTTTCTGTTGGTATTCACTCACATTTAGTCATTTTCTGTGCAATTTGACCTAATATTACTGTTTGATATCAGCCGACGTCAAAAACTCAAAAGCTTCACCAAAAACGCACAACTGTTGGTTCTGAACAGTATTCACTCACATTTAGTGATTTTCTGTGCAATTTGAACTAACATTACTGTTTGATATCTGCCGACGTCAAAAACTCAAAAGCTTCACCAAAAACGCACAACTGTTGGTTCTGAACAGTATTCACTCACATTTAGTCATTTTCTGTGCAATTTGACCTAACATTACTGTTTGATATCTGCCGACGTCAAAAACTCAAAAGCTTCACCAAAAACGCACAACTGTTGGTTCTGAACAGTATTCACTCACATTTAGTCATTTTCTGTGCAATAATTTGACCTAAGATTACTGTTTGAGATCTGCCGACGTCAAAAACTCAAAAGCTTCACCAAAAACGCACAACTGTTGGTTCTGAACAGTATTCACTCACATTTAGTCATTTTCTGTGCAATAATTTGACCTAAGATTACTGTTTGAGATCTGCCGACGTCAAAAACTCAAAAGCTTCACCAAAAACGCACAACTGCTGGTTCTGAACAGTATTCACTCACATTTAGTCATTTTCTGTTGGTATTCACTCACATTTAGTCATTTTCTGTGCAATTTGACCTAAGATTACTGTTTGATATCTGCCGACGTCAAAAACTCAAAAGCTTCACCAAAAACGCACAACTGTTGGTTCTGAACAGTATTCACTCACATTTAGTCATTTTCTGTTGGTATTCACTCACATTTAGTCATTTTCTGTGCAATTTGACCTAAGATTACTGTTTGATATCTGCCGACGTCAAAAACTCAAAAGCTTCACCTGAAACGCACAACTGTTGGTTCTGAACAGTATTCACTCATCTGAGTCACTTTCTGTGCAATTTGACCTAAGATTACTGTTTGATATCTGCCGACGTCAAAAACTCAAAAGCTTCACCAAAAACGCACAACTGTTGGTTCTGAACAGTATTCACTCACATTTAGTCATTTTCTGTTGGTATTCACTCACATTTAGTCATTTTCTGTGCAATTTGACCTAATATTACTGTTTGATATCTACCGACGTCAAAAACTCAAAAGCTTCACCAAAAACGCACAACTGTTGGTTCTGAACAGAATTCACTCACATTTAGTCATTTTCTGTGCAATTTGACCTAACATTACTGTTTGATATCTGCCGACGTCAAAAACTCAAAAGCTTCACCAAAAACGCACAACTGTTGGTTCTGAACAGTATTCACTCACATTTAGTCATTTTCTGTGCAATAATTTGACCTAAGATTACTGTTTGAGATCTGCCGACGTCAAAAACTCAAAAGCTTCACCAAAAACGCACAACTGTTGGTTCTGAACAGTATTCAGTCATCTGAGTCACTTTCTGTGCAATTTGACCTAAGATTACTGTTTGATATCTGCCGACGTCAAAAACTCAAAAGCTTCACCAAAAACGCACAACTGTTGGTTCTGAACAGTATTCACTCACATTTAGTCATTTTCTGTTGGTATTCACTCACATTTAGTCATTTTCTGTGCAATTTGACCTAATATTACTGTTTGATATCAGCCGACGTCAAAAACTCAAAAGCTTCACCAAAAACGCACAACTGTTGGTTCTGAACAGTATTCACTCACATTTAGTGATTTTCTGTGCAATTTGAACTAACATTACTGTTTGATATCTGCCGACGTCAAAAACTCAAAAGCTTCACCAAAAACGCACAACTGTTGGTTCTGAACAGTATTCACTCACATTTAGTCATTTTCTGTGCAATTTGACCTAACATTACTGTTTGATATCTGCCGACGTCAAAAACTCAAAAGCTTCACCAAAAACGCACAACTGTTGGTTCTGAACAGTATTCACTCACATTTAGTCATTTTCTGTGCAATAATTTGACCTAAGATTACTGTTTGAGATCTGCCGACGTCAAAAACTCAAAAGCTTCACCAAAAACGCACAACTGTTGGTTCTGAACAGTATTCACTCACATTTAGTCATTTTCTGTGCAATAATTTGACCTAAGATTACTGTTTGAGATCTGCCGACGTCAAAAACTCAAAAGCTTCACCAAAAACGCACAACTGTTGGTTCTGAACAGTATTCACTCACATTTAGTCATTTTCTGTTGGTATTCACTCACATTTAGTCATTTTCTGTGCAATTTGACCTAAGATTACTGTTTGATATCTGCCGACGTCAAAAACTCAAAAGCTTCACCAAAAACGCACAACTGTTGGTTCTGAACAGTATTCACTCACATTTAGTCATTTTCTGTGCAATTTGACCTAAGCTTACTGTTTGATATCTGCCGACGTCAAAAACTCAAAAGCTTCATCAAAAACGCACAACTGTTTGTTCTGAACAGTATTCACTCACATTTAGTCATTTTCTGTGCAATTTGACCTAAGATTACTGTTTGATATCTGCCGACGTCAAAAACTCAAAAGCTTCACCAAAAACGCACAACTGTTGGTTCTGAACAGTATTCACTCACATTTAGTCATTTTCTGTGCAATAATTTGACCTAAGATTACTGTTTGAGATCTGCCGACGTCAAAAACTCAAAAGCTTCACCAAAAACGCACAACTGTTGGTTCTGAACAGTATTCACTCACATTTAGTCATTTTCTGTTGGTATTCACTCACATTTAGTCATTTTCTGTGCAATAATTTGACCTAAGATTACTGTTTGAGATCTGCCGACGTCAAAAACTCAAAAGCTTCACCAAAAACGCACAACTGTTGGTTCTGAACAGTATTCACTCACATTTAGTCATTTTCTGTGCAATAATTTGACCTAAGATTACTGTTTGAGATCTGCCGACGTCAAAAACTCAAAAGCTTCACCAAAAACGCACAACTGTTGGTTCTGAACAGTATTCACTCACATTTAGTCATTTTCTGTTGGTATTCACTCACATTTAGTCATTTTCTGTGCAATTTGACCTAAGATTACTGTTTGATATCTGCCGACGTCAAAAACTCAAAAGCTTCACCAAAAACGCACAACTGTTGGTTCTGAACAGTATTCACTCACATTTAGTCATTTTCTGTGCAATTTGACCTAACATTACTGTTTGATATCTGCCGACGTCAAAAACTCAAAAGCTTCACCAAAAACGCACAACTGTTGGTTCTGAACAGTATTCACTCACATTTAGTCATTTTCTGTGCAATTTGACCTAAGATTACTGTTTGATATCTGCCGACGTCAAAAACTCAAAAGCTTCATCAAAAACGCACAACTGTTTGTTCTGAACAGTATTCACTCACATTTAGTCATTTTCTGTGCAATTTGACCTAAGATTACTGTTTGATATCTGCCGACGTCAAAAACTCAAAAGCTTCACCAAAAACGCACAACTGTTGGTTCTGAACAGTATTCACTCACATTTAGTCATTTTCTGTGCAATAATTTGACCTAAGATTACTGTTTGAGATCTGCCGACGTCAAAAACTCAAAAGCTTCACCAAAAACGCACAACTGTTGGTTCTGAACAGTATTCACTCACATTTAGTCATTTTCTGTTGGTATTCACTCACATTTAGTCATTTTCTGTGCAATAATTTGACCTAAGATTACTGTTTGAGATCTGCCGACGTCAAAAACTCAAAAGCTTCACCAAAAACGCACAACTGTTGGTTCTGAACAGTATTCACTCACATTTAGTCATTTTCTGTGCAATAATTTGACCTAAGATTACTGTTTGAGATCTGCCGACGTCAAAAACTCAAAAGCTTCACCAAAAACGCACAACTGTTGGTTCTGAACAGTATTCACTCACATTTAGTCATTTTCTGTTGGTATTCACTCACATTTAGTCATTTTCTGTGCAATTTGACCTAAGATTACTGTTTGATATCTGCCGACGTCAAAAACTCAAAAGCTTCACCAAAAACGCACAACTGTTGGTTCTGAACAGTATTCACTCACATTTAGTCATTTTCTGTGCAATTTGACCTAACATTACTGTTTGATATCTGCCGACGTCAAAAACTCAAAAGCTTCACCAAAAACGCACAACTGTTGGTTCTGAACAGTATTCACTCACATTTAGTCATTTTCTGTGCAATTTGACCTAAGATTACTGTTTGATATCTGCCGACGTCAAAAACTCAAAAGCTTCACCAAAGCTTTTCACCAAACGCACAAGTGTTGATTCTGAACAGTATTCACTCACATTTAGTCATTTTCTGTGCAATTTGACCTAAGATTACTGTTTGATATCTGCCGACGTCAAAAACTCAAAAGCTTCACCAAAGCTTTTCACCAAACGCACAAGTGTTGATTCTGAACAGTATTCACTCACATTTAGTCATTTTCTGTGCAATTTGACCTAAGATTACTGTTTGATATCTGCCGACGTCAAAAACTCAAAAGCTTCACCAAAAACGCACAAGTGTTGGTTCTGAACAGTATTCACTCACATTTAGTCATTTTCTGTTGCTATTCACTCACATTTAGTCATTTTCTGTGCAATTTGACCTAAGATTACTGTTTGATATCTGCCGACGTCAAAAACTCAAAAGCTTCACCAGAAACGCACAACTGTTGGTTCTGAACAGTAGTCACTCATCTGAGTCATTTTCTGTGCAATTTGACCTAAGATTACTGTTTGATATCTGCCGACGTCAAAAACTCAAAAGCTTCACCAAAAACGCACAACTGTTGGTTCTGAACAGTATTCACTCACATTTAGTCATTTTCTGTTGCTATTCACTCACATTTAGTCATTTTCTGTGCAATTTGACCTAAGATTACTGTTTGATATCTGCCGACGTCAAAAACTCAAAAGCTTCACCAAAAACGCACAACTGTTGGTTCTGAACAGTATTCACTCACATTTAGTCATTTTCTGTGCAATTTGACCTAAGATTACTGTTTGATATCTGCCGACGTCAAAAACTCAAAAGCTTCACCAAAAACGCACAACTGTTGGTTCTGAACAGTATTCACTCACATTTAGTCATTTTCTGTGCAATTTGACATAAGATTACTGTTTGATATCTGCCGACGTCAAAAACTCAAAAGCTTCACCAAAAACGCACAAGTGTTGATTCTGAACAGTATTCACTCACATTTAGTCATTTTCTGTTGGTATTCACTCACATTTAGTCATTTTCTGTGCAATTTGACCTAAGATTACTGTTTGATATCTGCCGACATCAAAAACTCAAAAGCTTCACCAAAAACGCACAACTGTTGGTTCTGAACAGTATTCACTCACATTTAGTCATTTTCTGTTGGTATTCACTCACATTTAGTCATTTTCTGTGCAATTTGACCTAATATTACTGTTTGATATCTGCCGACGTCAAAAACTCAAAAGCTTCACCAAAAACGCACAACTGTTGGTTCTGAACAGTATTCACTCATCTGAGTCATTTTCTGTGCAATTTGACATAAGATTACTGTTTGATATCTGCCGACGTCAAAAACTCAAAAGCTCCACCAAAAACTCACAACTGTTGGTTCTGAACAGTCTTAACTCACATTTAGTCATTTTCTGTGCAATTTGACCTAAGATTACTGTTTGATATCTGCCGACGTCAAAAACTCAAAAGCTTCACCAAAAACGCACAACTGTTGGTTCTGAACAGTATTCACTCATCTGAGTCATTTTCTGTGCAATTTGACCTAAGATTACTGTTTGATATCTGCCGACATCAAAAACTCAAAAGCTTCACCAAAAACGCACAACTGTTGGTTCTGAACAGTATTCACTCATCTGAGTGATTTTCTGTTGGTATTCACTCACATTTAGTCATTTTCTGTGCAATTTGACCTAAGATTACTGTTTGATATCTGCCGACGTCAAAAACTCAAAAGCTTCTCCAAAAACGCACAAGTGTTGATTCTGAACAGTATTCACTCACATTTAGTCATTTTCTGTGCAATTTGACCTAACATTACTGTTTGATATCTGCCGACGTCAAAAACTCAAAAGCTTCACCAAAAACACACAACTGTTGGTTCTGAACAGTATTCACTCACATTTAGTCATTTTCTGTGCAATTTGACCTAAGATTACTGTTTGATATCTGCCGACGTCAAAAACTCAAAAGCTTCACCAAAGCTTTTCACCAAACGCACAAGTGTTGATTCTGAACAGTATTCACTCACATTTAGTCATTTTCTGTGCAATTTGACCTAAGATTACTGTTTGATATCTGCCGACGTCAAAAACTCAAAAGCTTCACCAAAAACGCACAACTGTTGGTTCTGAACAGTATTCACTCACATTTAGTCATTTTCTGTTGCTATTCACTCACATTTAGTCATTTTCTGTGCAATTTGACCTAAGATTACTGTTTGATATCTGCCGACGTCAAAAACTCAAAAGCTTCACCAAAAACGCACAACTGTTGGTTCTGAACAGTATTCACTCACATTTAGTCATTTTCTGTGCAATTTGACCTAAGATTACTCTTTGATATCTGCCGACGTCAAAAACTCAAAAGCTTCACCAAAAACGCACAACTGTTGGTTCTGAACAGTATTCACTCATCTGAGTCATTTTCTGTGCAATTTGACCTAAGATTACTGTTTGATATCTGCCGACGTCAAAAACTCAAAAGCTTCACCAGAAACGCACAACTGTTGGTTCTGAACAGTAGTCACTCATCTGAGTCATTTTCTGTGCAATTTGACCTAAGATTACTGTTTGATATCTGCCGACGTCAAAAACTCAAAAGCTTCACCAAAAACGCACAACTGTTGGTTCTGAACAGTATTCACTCACATTTAGTCATTTTCTGTTGCTATTCACTCACATTTAGTCATTTTCTGTGCAATTTGACCTAAGATTACTGTTTGATATCTGCCGACGTCAAAAACTCAAAAGCTTCACCAAAAACGCACAACTGTTGGTTCTGAACAGTATTCACTCACATTTAGTCATTTTCTGTGCAATTTGACCTAAGATTACTGTTTGATATCTGCCGACGTCAAAAACTCAAAAGCTTCACCAAAAACGCACAAGTGTTGATTCTGAACAGTATTCACTCACATTTAGTCATTTTCTGTTGGTATTCACTCACATTTAGTCATTTTCTGTGCAATTTGACCTAAGATTACTGTTTGATATCTGCCGACGTCAAAAACTCAAAAGCTTCACCAAAAACGCACAACTGTTGGTTCTGAACAGTATTCACTCACATTTAGTCATTTTCTGTTGGTATTCACTCACATTTAGTCATTTTCTGTGCAATTTGACCTAATATTACTGTTTGATATCTGCCGACGTCAAAAACTCAAAAGCTTCACCAAAAACGCACAACTGTTGGTTCTGAACAGTATTCACTCATCTGAGTCATTTTCTGTGCAATTTGACATTAGATTACTGTTTGATATCTGCCGACATCAAAAACTCAAAAGCTCCACCAAAAACTCACAACTGTTGGTTCTGAACAGTCTTCACTCACATTTAGTCATTTTCTGTGCAATTTGACCTAAGATTACTGTTTGATATCTGCCGACGTCAAAAACTCAAAAGCTTCACCAAAAACGCACAACTGTTGGTTCTGAACAGTATTCACTCATCCGAGTCATTTTCTGTGCAATTTGACCTAAGATTACTGTTTGATATCTGCCGACATCAAAAACTCAAAAGCTTCACCAGAAACGCACAACTGTTGGTTCTAAACAGTATTCACTCACATTTAGTCATTTTCTGTGCAATTTGACCTAAGATTACTGTTTGATATCTGCCGACGTCAAAAACTCAAAAGCTTCAACAAAACTTTTCACCAAACGCACAACTTTTGATTCTGACCAGTATTCACTCACATTTAGTCATTTTCTGTGCAATTTGACCTAAGATTACTGTTTGATATCTGCCGACGTCAAAAACTCAAAAGCTTCACCAAAAACGCACAACTGTTGGTTCTGAACAGTATTCACTCATCTGAGTCATTTTCTGTGCAATTTGACCTAAGATTACTGTTTGATATCTGCCGACGTCAAAAACTCAAAAGCTTCACCAAAAACGCACAACTGTTGGTTCTGAACAGTATTCACTCACATTTAGTCATTTTCTGTTGGTATTCACTCACATTTAGTCATTTTCTGTGCAATTTGACCTAAGATTACTGTTTGATATCTGCCGACGTCAAAAACTCAAAAGCTTCACCAAAAACGCACAACTGTTGGTTCTGAACAGTATTCACTCACATTTAGTCATTTTCTGTTGGTATTCACTCACATTTAGTCATTTTCTGTGCAATTTGACCTAAGATTACTGTTTGATATCTGCCGACGTCAAAAACTCAAAAGCTTCACCAAAGCTTTTCACCAAACGCACAACTTTTGATTCTGAACAGTATTCACTCACATTTAGTCATTTTCTGTGCAATTTGACCTAAGATTACTGTTTGATATCTGCCGACGTCAAAAACTCAAAAGCTTCACCAAAAACGCACAAGTGTTGATTCTGAACAGTATTCACTCACATTTAGTCATTTTCTGTGCAATTTGACCTAAGATTACTGTTTGATATCTGCCGACGTCAAAAACTCAAAAGCTTCACCAAAAACGCACAACTGTTGGTTCTGAACAGTATTCACTCACATTTAGTCATTTTCTGTTGGTATTCACTCACATTTAGTCATTTTCTGTGCAATTTGACCTAAGATTACTGTTTGATATCTGCCGACGTCAAAAACTCAAAAGCTTCACCAAAAACGCACAACTGTTGGTTCAGAACAGTATTCACTCATCTGAGTCATTTTCTGTGCAATTTGACCTAAGATTACTGTTTGATATCTGCCAACGTCAAAAACTCAAAAGCTTCACCAAAAACGCACAACTGTTGGTTCTGAACAGTATTCACTCACATTTAGTCATTTTCTGTTGGTATTCACTCACATTTAGTCATTTTCTGTGCAATTTGACCTAAGATTACTGTTTGATATCTGCCGACGTCAAAAACTCAAAAGCTTCACCAAAAACGCACAACTGTTGGTTCTGAACAGTATTCACTCATCTGAGTCATTTTCTGTGCAATTTGACCTAAGATTACTGTTTGATATCTGCCGACGTCAAAAACTCAAAAGCTTCACCAAAAACGCACAACTGTTGGTTCTGAACAGTATTCACTCATCTGAGTCATTTTCTGTGCAATTTGACCTAAGATTACTGTTTGATATCTGCCGACGTCAAAAACTCAAAAGCTTCACCAAAAACGCACAACTGTTGGTTCTGAACAGTATTCACTCACATTTAGTCATTTTCTGTTGGTATTCACTCACATTTAGTCATTTTCTGTGCAATTTGACCTAAGATTACTGTTTGATATCTGCCGACGTCAAAAACTCAAAAGCTTCACCAAAAACGCACAACTGTTGGTTCTGAACAGTATTCACTCACATTTAGTCATTTTCTGTTGGTATTCACTCACATTTAGTCATTTTCTGTGCAATTTGACCTAAGATTACTGTTTGATATCTGCCGACGTCAAAAACTCAAAAGCTTCACCAAAGCTTTTCACCAAACGCACAACTTTTGATTCTGAACAGTATTCACTCACATTTAGTCATTTTCTGTGCAATTTGACCTAAGATTACTGTTTGATATCTGCCGACGTCAAAAACTCAAAAGCTTCACCAAAAACGCACAACTGTTGGTTCAGAACAGTATTCACTCATCTGAGTCATTTTCTGTGCAATTTGACCTAAGATTACTGTTTGATATCTGCCGACGTCAAAAACTCAAAAGCTTCACCAAAAACGCACAACTGTTGATTCTGAACAGTATTCACTCACATTTAGTCATTTTCTGTGCAACTTGACCTAAGATTACTGTTTGATATCTGCCGACGTCAAAAACTCAAAAGCTTCACCAAAAACGCACAACTGTTGGTTCTGAACAGTATTCACTCACATTTAGTCATTTTCTGTTGGTATTCACTCACATTTAGTCATTTTCTGTGCAATTTGACCTAATATTACTGTTTGATATCTGCCGACGTCAAAAACTCAAAAGCTTCACCAAAAACGCACAACTGTTGGTTCTGAACAGTATTCACTCATCTGAGTCATTTTCTGTGCAATTTGACATAAGATTACTGTTTGATATCTGCCGACGTCAAAAACTCAAAAGCTCCACCAAAAACTCACAACTGTTGGTTCTGAACAGTCTTCACTCACATTTAGTCATTTTCTGTGCAATTTGACCTAAGATTACTGTTTGATATCTGCCGACGTCAAAAACTCAAAAGCTTCACCAAAAACGCACAACTGTTGGTTCTGAACAGTATTCACTCATCCGAGTCATTTTCTGTGCAATTTGACCTAAGATTACTGTTTGATATCTGCCGACATCAAAAACTCAAAAGCTTCACCAGAAACGCACAACTGTTGGTTCTAAACAGTATTCACTCACATTTAGTCATTTTCTGTGCAATTTGACCTAAGATTACTGTTTGATATCTGCCGACGTCAAAAACTCAAAAGCTTCACCAAAACTTTTCACCAAACGCACAACTTTTGATTCTGACCAGTATTCACTCACATTTAGTCATTTTCTGTGCAATTTGACCTAAGATTACTGTTTGATATCTGCCGACGTCAAAAACTCAAAAGCTTCACCAAAAACGCACAACTGTTGGTTCTGAACAGTATTCACTCATCTGAGTCATTTTCTGTGCAATTTGACCTAAGATTACTGTTTGATATCTGCCGACGTCAAAAACTCAAAAGCTTCACCAAAAACGCACAACTGTTGGTTCTGAACAGTATTCACTCACATTTAGTCATTTTCTGTTGGTATTCACTCACATTTAGTCATTTTCTGTGCAATTTGACCTAAGATTACTGTTTGATATCTGCCGACGTCAAAAACTCAAAAGCTTCACCAAAAACGCACAACTGTTGGTTCTGAACAGTATTCACTCACATTTAGTCATTTTCTGTTGGTATTCACTCACATTTAGTCATTTTCTGTGCAATTTGACCTAAGATTACTGTTTGATATCTGCCGACGTCAAAAACTCAAAAGCTTCACCAAAAACGCACAAGTGTTGATTCTGAACAGTATTCACTCACATTTAGTCATTTTCTGTGCAATTTGACCTAAGATTACTGTTTGATATCTGCCGACGTCAAAAACTCAAAAGCTTCACCAAAAACGCACAACTGTTGGTTCAGAACAGTATTCACTCATCTGAGTCATTTTCTGTGCAATTTGACCTAAGATTACTGTTTGATATCTGCCGACGTCAAAAACTCAAAAGCTTCACCAAAAACGCACAACTGTTGGTTCTGAACAGTATTCACTCACATTTAGTCATTTTCTGTTGGTATTCACTCACATTTAGTCATTTTCTGTGCAATTTGACCTAAGATTACTGTTTGATATCTGCCGACGTCAAAAACTCAAAAGCTTCACCAAAAACGCACAACTGTTGGTTCTGAACAGTATTCACTCACATTTAGTCATTTTCTGTTGGTATTCACTCACATTTAGTCATTTTCTGTGCAATTTGACCTAAGATTACTGTTTGATATCTGCCGACGTCAAAAACTCAAAAGCTTCACCAAAAACGCACAACTGTTGATTCTGAACAGTATTCACTCACATTTAGTCATTTTCTGTGCAACTTGACCTAAGATTACTGTTTGATATCTGCCGACGTCAAAAACTCAAAAGCTTCACCAAAAACGCACAACTGTTGGTTCTGAACAGTATTCACTCACATTTAGTCATTTTCTGTTGGTATTCACTCACATTTAGTCATTTTCTGTGCAATTTGACCTAATATTACTGTTTGATATCTGCCGACGTCAAAAACTCAAAAGCTTCACCAAAAACGCACAACTGTTGGTTCTGAACAGTATTCACTCATCTGAGTCATTTTCTGTGCAATTTGACATAAGATTACTGTTTGATATCTGCCGACGTCAAAAACTCAAAAGCTCCACCAAAAACTCACAACTGTTGGTTCTGAACAGTCTTCACTCACATTTAGTCATTTTCTGTGCAATTTGACCTAAGATTACTGTTTGATATCTGCCGACGTCAAAAACTCAAAAGCTTCACCAAAAACGCACAACTGTTGGTTCTGAACAGTATTCACTCATCCGAGTCATTTTCTGTGCAATTTGACCTAAGATTACTGTTTGATATCTGCCGACATCAAAAACTCAAAAGCTTCACCAGAAACGCACAACTGTTGGTTCTAAACAGTATTCACTCACATTTAGTCATTTTCTGTGCAATTTGACCTAAGATTACTGTTTGATATCTGCCGACGTCAAAAACTCAAAAGCTTCACCAAAACTTTTCACCAAACGCACAACTTTTGATTCTGACCAGTATTCACTCACATTTAGTCATTTTCTGTGCAATTTGACCTAAGATTACTGTTTGATATCTGCCGACGTCAAAAACTCAAAAGCTTCACCAAAAACGCACAACTGTTGGTTCTGAACAGTATTCACTCATCTGAGTCATTTTCTGTGCAATTTGACCTAAGATTACTGTTTGATATCTGCCGACGTCAAAAACTCAAAAGCTTCACCAAAAACGCACAACTGTTGGTTCTGAACAGTATTCACTCACATTTAGTCATTTTCTGTTGGTATTCACTCACATTTAGTCATTTTCTGTGCAATTTGACCTAAGATTACTGTTTAATATCTGCCGACGTCAAAAACTCAAAAGCTTCACCAAAAACGCACAACTGTTGGTTCTGAACAGTATTCACTCACATTTAGTCATTTTCTGTTGGTATTCACTCACATTTAGTCATTTTCTGTGCAATTTGACCTAAGGTTACTGTTTGATATCTGCCGACGTCAAAAACTCAAAAGCTTCACCAAAGCTTTTCACCAAACGCACAACTTTTGATTCTGAACAGTATTCACTCACATTTAGTCATTTTCTGTGCAATTTGACCTAAGATTACTGTTTGATATCTGCCGACGTCAAAAACTCAAAAGCTTCACCAAAAACGCACAAGTGTTGATTCTGAACAGTATTCACTCACATTTAGTCATTTTCTGTGCAATTTGACCTAAGATTACTGTTTGATATCTGCCGACGTCAAAAACTCAAAAGCTTCACCAAAAACGCACAACTGTTGGTTCAGAACAGTATTCACTCATCTGAGTCATTTTCTGTGCAATTTGACCTAAGATTACTGTTTGATATCTGCCGACGTCAAAAACTCAAAAGCTTCACCAAAAACGCACAACTGTTGGTTCTGAACAGTATTCACTCACATTTAGTCATTTTCTGTTGGTATTCACTCACATTTAGTCATTTTCTGTGCAATTTGACCTAAGATTACTGTTTGATATCTGCCGACGTCAAAAACTCAAAAGCTTCACCAAAAACGCACAACTGTTGGTTCAGAACAGTATTCACTCATCTGAGTCATTTTCTGTGCAATTTGACCTAAGATTACTGTTTGATATCTGCCGACGTCAAAAACTCAAAAGCTTCACCAAAAACGCACAACTGTTGGTTCTGAACAGTATTCACTCACATTTAGTCATTTTCTGTTGGTATTCACTCACATTTAGTCATTTTCTGTGCAATTTGACCTAAGATTACTGTTTGATATCTGCCGACGTCAAAAACTCAAAAGCTTCACCAAAGCTTTTCACCAAAAGCACAACTGTTGGTTCTGAACAGTATTCACTCACATTTAGTCATTTTCTGTGCAATTTGACCTAAGATTACTGTTTGATATCTGCCGACGTCAAAAACTCAAAAGCTCCACCAAAAACTCACAACTGTTGGTTCTGAACAGTATTCACTCACATTTAGTCATTTTCTGTGCAATTTGACCTAAGATTACTGTTTGATATCTGCCGACGTAAAAAACTCAAAAGCTTCACCAAAAACGCAAAACTGTTGGTTCTGAACAGTATTCACTCACATTTAGTCATTTTCTGTTGGTATTCACTCACATTTAGTCATTTTCTGTGCAATTTGACCTAAGATTACTGTTTGATATCTGCCGACGTCAAAAACTCTAAAGCTTCACCAAAAACGCACAACTGTTGGTTCTGAACAGTATTCACTCACATTTAGTCATTTTCTGTTGGTATTCACTCACATTTAGTCATTTTCTGTGCAATTTGACCTAAGATTACTGTTTGATATCTGCCGACGTCAAAAACTCAAAAGCTTCACCAAAAACGCACAACTGTTGATTCTGAACAGTATTCACTCATCTGAGTCATTTTCTGTGCAATTTGACCTAAGATTACTGTTTGATATCTGCCGACGTCAAAAACTCAAAAGCTTCACCAAAAACGCACAACTTTTGGTTCTGAACAGTATTCACTCATCTGAGTCATTTTCTGTGCAATTTGACCTAAGATTACTGTTTGATATCTGCCGACGTCAAAAACTCAAAAGCTTCACCAAAGCTTCACCAAACGCAGAACTGTTGATTCTGAACAGTATTCACTCACATTTAGTCATTTTCTGTGCAATTTGACCTAATATTACTGTTTGATATCTGCCGACGTCAAAAACTCAAAAGCTTCACCAAAAACGCTCAACTGTTGATTCTGAACAGTATTCACTCACATTTAGTCATTTTCTGTTGGTATTCACTCACATTTAGTCATTTTCTGTGCAATTTGACCTAAGATTACTGTTTGATATCTGCCGACGTCAAAAACTCAAAAGCTTCACCAAAAACGCACAACTGTTGGTTCTGAACAGTATTCACTCACATTTAGTCATTTTCTGTGCAATTTGACCTAAGATTACTGTTTGATATCTGCCGATGTCAAAAACTGAAAAGCTTCACCAAAAACGCACAACTGTTGATTCTGAACAGTATTCACTCACATTTAGTCATTTTCTGTTGGTATTCACTCACATTTAGTCATTTTCTGTGCAATTTGACCTAAGATTACTGTTTGATATCTGCCGACGTCAAAAACTCAAAAGCTCCACCAAAAACTCACAACTGTTGGTTCTGAACAGTATTCACTCACATTTAGTCATTTTCTGTGCAATTTGACCTAAGATTACTGTTTGATATCTGCCGACGTCAAAAACTCAAAAGCTTCACCAAAAACGCACAACTGTTGGTTCTGAACAGTATTCACTCACATTTAGTCATTTTCTGTGCAATTTGACCTAAGATTACTGTTTGATATCTGCCGATGTCAAAAACTGAAAAGCTTCACCAAAAACGCACAACTGTTGATTCTGAACAGTATTCACTCACATTTAGTCATTTTCTGTGCAACTTGACCTAAGATTACTGTTTGATATCTGCCGACGTCAAAAACTCAAAAGCTTCACCAAAAACGGACAACTGCTGGTTCTGAACAGTATTCACTCATCTGAGTCATTTTCTGTGCAATTTGACCTAAGATTACTGTTTGATATCTGCCGACGTCAAAAACTCAAAAGCTTCACCAAAAACGGACAACTGCTGGTTCTGAACAGTATTCACTCATCTGAGTCATTTTCTGTGCAATTTGACCTAAGATTACTGTTTGGTATCTGCCGACGTCAAAAACTCAAAAGCTTCACCAAAGCTTTTCACCAAACGCACAACTGTTGATCCTGAACAGTATTCACTCACATTTAGTCATTTTCTGTTGGTATTCACTCACATTTAGTCATTTTCTGTGCAATTTGACCTAAGATTACTGTTTGATATCTGCCGACGTCAAAAACTCAAAAGCTTCACCAAAAACGCACAACTGTTGGTTCTGAACAGTATTCACTCACATTTAGTCATTTTCTGTTGGTATTCACTCACATTTAGTCATTTTCTGTGCAATTTGACCTAAGATTACTGTTTGATATCTGCCGACGTCAAAAACTCAAAAGCTTCACCAAAGCTTTTCACCAAAAGCACAACTGTTGGTTCTGAACAGTATTCACTCACATTTAGTCATTTTCTGTGCAATTTGACCTAAGATTACTGTTTGATATCTGCCGACGTCAAAAACTCAAAAGCTCCACCAAAAACTCACAACTGTTGGTTCTGAACAGTATTCACTCACATTTAGTCATTTTCTGTGCAATTTGACCTAAGATTACTGTTTGATATCTGCCGACGTAAAAAACTCAAAAGCTTCACCAAAAACGCACAACTGTTGGTTCTGAACAGTATTCACTCACATTTAGTCATTTTCTGTTGGTATTCACTCACATTTAGTCATTTTCTGTGCAATTTGACCTAAGATTACTGTTTGATATCTGCCGACGTCAAAAACTCAAAAGCTTCACCAAAAACGCACAACTGTTGGTTCTGAACAGTATTCACTCACATTTAGTCATTTTCTGTTGGTATTCACTCACATTTAGTCATTTTCTGTGCAATTTGACCTAAGATTACTGTTTGATATCTGCCGACGTCAAAAACTCAAAAGCTTCACCAAAAACGCACAACTGTTGATTCTGAACAGTATTCACTCATCTGAGTCATTTTCTGTGCAATTTGACCTAAGATTACTGTTTGATATCTGCCGACGTCAAAAACTCAAAAGCTTCACCAAAAACGCACAACTTTTGGTTCTGAACAGTATTCACTCATCTGAGTCATTTTCTGTGCAATTTGACCTAAGATTACTGTTTGATATCTGCCGACGTCAAAAACTCAAAAGCTTCACCAAAGCTTCACCAAACGCAGAACTGTTGATTCTGAACAGTATTCACTCACATTTAGTCATTTTCTGTGCAATTTGACCTAATATTACTGTTTGATATCTGCCGACGTCAAAAACTCAAAAGCTTCACCAAAAACGCTCAACTGTTGATTCTGAACAGTATTCACTCACATTTAGTCATTTTCTGTTGGTATTCACTCACATTTAGTCATTTTCTGTGCAATTTGACCTAAGATTACTGTTTGATATCTGCCGACGTCAAAAACTCAAAAGCTTCACCAAAAACGCACAACTGTTGGTTCTGAACAGTATTCACTCACATTTAGTCATTTTCTGTGCAATTTGACCTAAGATTACTGTTTGATATCTGCCGATGTCAAAAACTGAAAAGCTTCACCAAAAACGCACAACTGTTGATTCTGAACAGTATTCACTCACATTTAGTCATTTTCTGTTGGTATTCACTCACATTTAGTCATTTTCTGTGCAATTTGACCTAAGATTACTGTTTGATATCTGCCGACGTCAAAAACTCAAAAGCTCCACCAAAAACTCACAACTGTTGGTTCTGAACAGTATTCACTCACATTTAGTCATTTTCTGTGCAATTTGACCTAAGATTACTGTTTGATATCTGCCGACGTCAAAAACTCAAAAGCTTCACCAAAAACGCACAACTGTTGGTTCTGAACAGTATTCACTCACATTTAGTCATTTTCTGTGCAATTTGACCTAAGATTACTGTTTGATATCTGCCGATGTCAAAAACTGAAAAGCTTCACTAAAAACGCACAACTGTTGATTCTGAACAGTATTCACTCACATTTAGTCATTTTCTGTGCAACTTGACCTAAGATTACTGTTTGAGATCTGCCGACGTCAAAAACTCAAAAGCTTCACCAAAAACGGACAACTGCTGGTTCTGAACAGTATTCACTCATCTGAGTCATTTTCTGTGCAATTTGACCTAAGATTACTGTTTGATATCTGCCGACGTCAAAAACTCAAAAGCTTCACCAAAAACGGACAACTGCTGGTTCTGAACAGTATTCACTCATCTGAGTCATTTTCTGTGCAATTTGACCTAAGATTACTGTTTGATATCTGCCGACGTCAAAAACTCAAAAGCTTCACCAAAGCTTTTCACCAAACGCACAACTGTTGATCCTGAACAGTATTCACTCACATTTAGTCATTTTCTGTGCAATTTGAACTGAGATTACTGTTTGATATCTGCCGACGTCAAAAACTCAAAAGCTTCACCAAAGCTTTTCACCAAAAGCACAACTGTTGGTTCTGAACAGTATTCACTCACATTTAGTCATTTTCTGTGCAATTTGACCTAAGATTACTGTTTGATATCTGCCGACGTCAAAAACTCAAAAGCTCCACCAAAAACTCACAACTGTTGGTTCTGAACAGTATTCACTCACATTTAGTCATTTTCTGTGCAATTTGACCTAAGATTACTGTTTGATATCTGCCGACGTCAAAAACTCAAAAGCTTCACCAAAAACGCACAACTGTTGGTTCTGAACAGTATTCACTCACATTTAGTCATTTTCTGTTGGTATTCACTCACATTTAGTCATTTTCTGTGCAATTTGACCTAAGATTACTGTTTGATATCTGCCGACGTCAAAAACTCAAAAGCTTCACCAAAAACGCACAACTGTTGGTTCTGAACAGTATTCACTCACATTTAGTCATTTTCTGTTGGTATTCACTCACATTTAGTCATTTTCTGTGCAATTTGACCTAAGATTACTGTTTGATATCTGCCGACGTCAAAAACTCAAAAGCTTCACCAAAAACGCACAACTGTTGGTTCTGAACAGTATTCACTCACATTTAGTCATTTTCTGTGCAATTTGACCTAAGATTACTGTTTGATATCTGCCGATGTCAAAAACTGAAAAGCTTCACCAAAAACGCACAACTGTTGATTCTGAACAGTATTCACTCACATTTAGTCATTTTCTGTGCAATTTGACCTAAGATTACTGTTTGATATCTGCCGACGTCAAAAACTCAAAAGCTTCACCAAAAACGCACAACTGTTGATTCTGAACAGTATTCGCTCACATTTAGTCATTTTCTGTGCAATTTGACCTAAGATTACTGTTTGATATCTGCCGACGTCAAAAACTCAAAAGCTTCACCAAAAACGCACAACTGTTGGTTCTGAACAGTATTCACTCATCTGAGTCATTTTCTGTGCAATTTGACCTAAGATTACTGTTTGATATCTGCCGACGTCAAAAACTCAAAAGCTTTACCAAAAACACACAACTTTTGATTCTGAACAGTATTCACTCACATTTAGTCATTTTCTGTGCAATTTGACCTAAGATTACTGTTTGATATCTGCCGACGTCAAAAACTCAAAAGCTTTTCACCAAACGCACAACTGTTGATTCTGAACAGTATTCACTCACATTTAGTCATTTTCTGTGCAATTTGACCTAAGATTACTGTTTGATATCTGCCGACGTCAAAAACTCAAAAGATTCACCAAAAACGCACAACTGTTGGTTCTGAACAGTATTCACTCACATTTAGTCATTTTCTGTGCAATTTGACCTAATATTACTGTTTGATATCTGCCGACGTCAAAAACTCAAAAGCTTCACCAAAGCTTTTCACCAAACGCACAACTGTTGATTCTGAACAGTATTCACTCACATTTAGTCATTTTCTGTGCAATTTGACCTAAGATTACTGTTTGATATCTGCCGACGTCAAAAACTCAAAAGCTTCACCAAAAACGCACAACTGTTGGTTCTGAACAGGAGTCACTCATCTGAGTCATTTTCTGTGCAATTTGACCTAAGATTACTGTTTGATATCTGCTGACGTCAAAAACTCAAAAGCTTCACCAAAAACGCACAACTGTTGATTCTGAACAGTATTCGCTCACATTTAGTCATTTTCTGTGCAATTTGACCTAAGATTACTGTTTGATATCTGCCGACGTCAAAAACTCAAAAGCTTTACCAAAAACACACAACTGTTGATTCTGAACAGTATTCACTCACATTTAGTCATTTTCTGTGCAATTTGACCTAAGATTACTGTTTGATATCTGCCGACGTCAAAAACTCAAAAGCTTCACCAAAAACGCACAACTGTTGGTTCTGAACAGTATTCACTCACATTTAGTCATTTTCTTTTGGTATTCACTCACATTTAGTCATTTTCTGTGCAATTTGACCTAAGATTACTGTTTGATATCTGCCGACGTCAAAAACTCAAAAGCTTCACCAAAAACGGACAACTGCTGGTTCTGAACAGTATTCACTCATCTGAGTCATTTTCTGTGCAATTTGACCTAAGATTACTGTTTGATATCTGCCGACGTCAAAAACTCAAAAGCTTCACCAAAGCTTTTCACCAAACGCACAACTGTTGATCCTGAACAGTATTCACTCACATTTAGTCATTTTCTGTGCAATTTGAACTGAGATTACTGTTTGATATCTGCCGACGTCAAAAACTCAAAAGCTTCACCAAAGCTTTTCACCAAAAGCACAACTGTTGGTTCTGAACAGTATTCACTCACATTTAGTCATTTTCTGTGCAATTTGACCTAAGATTACTGTTTGATATCTGCCGACGTCAAAAACTCAAAAGCTCCACCAAAAACTCACAACTGTTGGTTCTGAACAGTATTCACTCACATTTAGTCATTTTCTGTGCAATTTGACCTAAGATTACTGTTTGATATCTGCCGACGTAAAAAACTCAAAAGCTTCACCAAAAACGCACAACTGTTGGTTCTGAACAGTATTCACTCACATTTAGTCATTTTCTGTTGGTATTCACTCACATTTAGTCATTTTCTGTGCAATTTGACCTAAGATTACTGTTTGATATCTGCCGACGTCAAAAACTCAAAAGCTTCACCAAAAACGCACAACTGTTGGTTCTGAACAGTATTCACTCACATTTAGTCATTTTCTGTTGGTATTCACTCACATTTAGTCATTTTCTGTGCAATTTGACCTAAGATTACTGTTTGATATCTGCCGACGTCAAAAACTCAAAAGCTTCACCAAAGCTTTTCACCAAAAGCACAACTGTTGGTTCTGAACAGTATTCACTCACATTTAGTCATTTTCTGTGCAATTTGACCTAAGATTACTGTTTGATATCTGCCGACGTCAAAAACTCAAAAGCTCCACCAAAAACTCACAACTGTTGGTTCTGAACAGTATTCACTCACATTTAGTCATTTTCTGTGCAATTTGACCTAAGATTACTGTTTGATATCTGCCGACGTAAAAAACTCAAAAGCTCCACCAAAAACTCACAACTGTTGGTTCTGAACAGTATTCACTCACATTTAGTCATTTTCTGTGCAATTTGACCTAAGATTACTGTTTGATATCTGCCGACGTCAAAAACTCAAAAGCTTCACCAAAAACGCACAACTGTTGGTTCTGAACAGGAGTCACTCATCTGAGTCATTTTCTGTGCAATTTGACCTAAGATTACTGTTTGATATCTGCTGACGTCAAAAACTCAAAAGCTTCACCAAAAACGCACAACTGTTGATTCTGAACAGTATTCGCTCACATTTAGTCATTTTCTGTGCAATTTGACCTAAGATTACTGTTTGATATCTGCCGACGTCAAAAACTCAAAAGCTTTACCAAAAACACACAACTGTTGATTCTGAACAGTATTCACTCACATTTAGTCATTTTCTGTGCAATTTGACCTAAGATTACTGTTTGATATCTGCCGACGTCAAAAACTCAAAAGCTTCACCAAAAACGCACAACTGTTGGTTCTGAACAGTATTCACTCACATTTAGTCATTTTCTTTTGGTATTCACTCACATTTAGTCATTTTCTGTGCAATTTGACCTAAGATTACTGTTTGATATCTGCCGACGTCAAAAACTCAAAAGCTTCACCAAAAACGGACAACTGCTGGTTCTGAACAGTATTCACTCATCTGAGTCATTTTCTGTGCAATTTGACCTAAGATTACTGTTTGATATCTGCCGACGTCAAAAACTCAAAAGCTTCACCAAAGCTTTTCACCAAACGCACAACTGTTGATCCTGAACAGTATTCACTCACATTTAGTCATTTTCTGTGCAATTTGAACTGAGATTACTGTTTGATATCTGCCGACGTCAAAAACTCAAAAGCTTCACCAAAGCTTTTCACCAAAAGCACAACTGTTGGTTCTGAACAGTATTCACTCACATTTAGTCATTTTCTGTGCAATTTGACCTAAGATTACTGTTTGATATCTGCCGACGTCAAAAACTCAAAAGCTCCACCAAAAACTCACAACTGTTGGTTCTGAACAGTATTCACTCACATTTAGTCATTTTCTGTGCAATTTGACCTAAGATTACTGTTTGATATCTGCCGACGTAAAAAACTCAAAAGCTTCACCAAAAACGCACAACTGTTGGTTCTGAACAGTATTCACTCACATTTAGTCATTTTCTGTTGGTATTCACTCACATTTAGTCATTTTCTGTGCAATTTGACCTAAGATTACTGTTTGATATCTGCCGACGTCAAAAACTCAAAAGCTTCACCAAAAACGCACAACTGTTGGTTCTGAACAGTATTCACTCACATTTAGTCATTTTCTGTTGGTATTCACTCACATTTAGTCATTTTCTGTGCAATTTGACCTAAGATTACTGTTTGATATCTGCCGACGTCAAAAACTCAAAAGCTTCACCAAAGCTTTAAACCAAAAGCACAACTGTTGGTTCTGAACAGTATTCACTCACATTTAGTCATTTTCTGTGCAATTTGACCTAAGATTACTGTTTGATATCTGCCGACGTAAAAAACTCAAAAGCTTCACCAAAAACGCAAAACTGTTGGTTCTGAACAGTATTCACTCACATTTAGTCATTTTCTGTTGGTATTCACTCACATTTAGTCATTTTCTGTGCAATTTGACCTAAGATTACTGTTTGATATCTGCCGACGTCAAAAACTCAAAAGCTTCACCAAAAACGCACAACTGTTGATTCTGAACAGTATTCACTCATCTGAGTCATTTTCTGTGCAATTTGACCTAAGATTACTGTTTGATATCTGCCGACGTCAAAAACTCAAAAGCTTCACCAAAAACGCACAACTTTTGGTTCTGAACAGTATTCACTCATCTGAGTCATTTTCTGTGCAATTTGACCTAAGATTACTGTTTGATATCTGCCGACGTCAAAAACTCAAAAGCTTCACCAAAGCTTCACCAAACGCAGAACTGTTGATTCTGAACAGTATTCACTCACATTTAGTCATTTTCTGTGCAATTTGACCTAATATTACTGTTTGATATCTGCCGACGTCAAAAACTCAAAAGCTTCACCAAAAACGCTCAACTGTTGATTCTGAACAGTATTCACTCACATTTAGTCATTTTCTGTTGGTATTCACTCACATTTAGTCATTTTCTGTGCAATTTGACCTAAGATTACTGTTTGATATCTGCCGACGTCAAAAACTCAAAAGCTTCACCAAAAACGCACAACTGTTGGTTCTGAACAGTATTCACTCACATTTAGTCATTTTCTGTGCAATTTGACCTAAGATTACTGTTTGATATCTGCCGATGTCAAAAACTGAAAAGCTTCACCAAAAACGCACAACTGTTGATTCTGAACAGTATTCACTCACATTTAGTCATTTTCTGTTGGTATTCACTCACATTTAGTCATTTTCTGTGCAATTTGACCTAAGATTACTGTTTGATATCTGCCGACGTCAAAAACTCAAAAGCTCCACCAAAAACTCACAACTGTTGGTTCTGAACAGTATTCACTCACATTTAGTCATTTTCTGTGCAATTTGACCTAAGATTACTGTTTGATATCTGCCGACGTCAAAAACTCAAAAGCTTCACCAAAAACGCACAACTGTTGGTTCTGAACAGTATTCACTCACATTTAGTCATTTTCTGTGCAATTTGACCTAAGATTACTGTTTGATATCTGCCGATGTCAAAAACTGAAAAGCTTCACCAAAAACGCACAACTGTTGATTCTGAACAGTATTCACTCACATTTAGTCATTTTCTGTGCAACTTGACCTAAGATTACTGTTTGATATCTGCCGACGTCAAAAACTCAAAAGCTTCACCAAAAACGGACAACTGCTGGTTCTGAACAGTATTCACTCATCTGAGTCATTTTCTGTGCAATTTGACCTAAGATTACTGTTTGATATCTGCCGACGTCAAAAACTCAAAAGCTTCACCAAAAACGGACAACTGCTGGTTCTGAACAGTATTCACTCATCTGAGTCATTTTCTGTGCAATTTGACCTAAGATTACTGTTTGATATCTGCCGACGTCAAAAACTCAAAAGCTTCACCAAAGCTTTTCACCAAACGCACAACTGTTGATCCTGAACAGTATTCACTCACATTTAGTCATTTTCTGTTGGTATTCACTCACATTTAGTCATTTTCTGTGCAATTTGACCTAAGATTACTGTTTGATATCTGCCGACGTCAAAAACTCAAAAGCTTCACCAAAAACGCACAACTGTTGGTTCTGAACAGTATTCACTCACATTTAGTCATTTTCTGTTGGTATTCACTCACATTTAGTCATTTTCTGTGCAATTTGACCTAAGATTACTGTTTGATATCTGCCGACGTCAAAAACTCAAAAGCTTCACCAAAGCTTTTCACCAAAAGCACAACTGTTGGTTCTGAACAGTATTCACTCACATTTAGTCATTTTCTGTGCAATTTGACCTAAGATTACTGTTTGATATCTGCCGACGTCAAAAACTCAAAAGCTCCACCAAAAACTCACAACTGTTGGTTCTGAACAGTATTCACTCACATTTAGTCATTTTCTGTGCAATTTGACCTAAGATTACTGTTTGATATCTGCCGACGTAAAAAACTCAAAAGCTTCACCAAAAACGCACAACTGTTGGTTCTGAACAGTATTCACTCACATTTAGTCATTTTCTGTTGGTATTCACTCACATTTAGTCATTTTCTGTGCAATTTGACCTAAGATTACTGTTTGATATCTGCCGACGTCAAAAACTCAAAAGCTTCACCAAAAACGCACAACTGTTGGTTCTGAACAGTATTCACTCACATTTAGTCATTTTCTTTTGGTATTCACTCACATTTAGTCATTTTCTGTGCAATTTGACCTAAGATTACTGTTTGATATCTGCCGACGTCAAAAACTCAAAAGCTTCACCAAAAACGGACAACTGCTGGTTCTGAACAGTATTCACTCATCTGAGTCATTTTCTGTGCAATTTGACCTAAGATTACTGTTTGATATCTGCCGACGTCAAAAACTCAAAAGCTTCACCAAAGCTTTTCACCAAACGCACAACTGTTGATCCTGAACAGTATTCACTCACATTTAGTCATTTTCTGTGCAATTTGAACTGAGATTACTGTTTGATATCTGCCGACGTCAAAAACTCAAAAGCTTCACCAAAGCTTTTCACCAAAAGCACAACTGTTGGTTCTGAACAGTATTCACTCACATTTAGTCATTTTCTGTGCAATTTGACCTAAGATTACTATTTGATATCTGCCGACGTCAAAAACTCAAAAGCTCCACCAAAAACTCACAACTGTTGGTTCTGAACAGTATTCACTCACATTTAGTCATTTTCTGTGCAATTTGACCTAAGATTACTGTTTGATATCTGCCGACGTAAAAAACTCAAAAGCTTCACCAAAAACGCACAACTGTTGGTTCTGAACAGTATTCACTCACATTTAGTCATTTTCTGTTGGTATTCACTCACATTTAGTCATTTTCTGTGCAATTTGACCTAAGATTACTGTTTGATATCTGCCGACGTCAAAAACTCAAAAGCTTCACCAAAAACGCACAACTGTTGGTTCTGAACAGTATTCACTCACATTTAGTCATTTTCTGTTGGTATTCACTCACATTTAGTCATTTTCTGTGCAATTTGACCTAAGATTACTGTTTGATATCTGCCGACGTCAAAAACTCAAAAGCTTCACCAAAGCTTTTCACCAAAAGCACAACTGTTGGTTCTGAACAGTATTCACTCACATTTAGTCATTTTCTGTGCAATTTGACCTAAGATTACTGTTTGATATCTGCCGACGTCAAAAACTCAAAAGCTCCACCAAAAACTCACAACTGTTGGTTCTGAACAGTATTCACTCACATTTAGTCATTTTCTGTGCAATTTGACCTAAGATTACTGTTTGATATCTGCCGACGTAAAAAACTCAAAAGCTTCACCAAAAACGCAAAACTGTTGGTTCTGAACAGTATTCACTCACATTTAGTCATTTTCTGTTGGTATTCACTCACATTTAGTCATTTTCTGTGCAATTTGACCTAAGATTACTGTTTGATATCTGCCGACGTCAAAAACTCAAAAGCTTCACCAAAAACGCACAACTGTTGGTTCTGAACAGTATTCACTCACATTTAGTCATTTTCTGTTGGTATTCACTCACATTTAGTCATTTTCTGTGCAATTTGACCTAAGATTACTGTTTGATATCTGCCGACGTCAAAAACTCAAAAGCTTCACCAAAAACGCACAACTGTTGATTCTGAACAGTATTCACTCATCTGAGTCATTTTCTGTGCAATTTGACCTAAGATTACTGTTTGATATCTGCCGACGTCAAAAACTCAAAAGCTTCACCAAAAACGCACAACTTTTGGTTCTGAACAGTATTCACTCATCTGAGTCATTTTCTGTGCAATTTGACCTAAGATTACTGTTTGATATCTGCCGACGTCAAAAACTCAAAAGCTTCACCAAAGCTTCACCAAACGCAGAACTGTTGATTCTGAACAGTATTCACTCACATTTAGTCATTTTCTGTGCAATTTGACCTAATATTACTGTTTGATATCTGCCGACGTCAAAAACTCAAAAGCTTCACCAAAAACGCTCAACTGTTGATTCTGAACAGTATTCACTCACATTTAGTCATTTTCTGTTGGTATTCACTCACATTTAGTCATTTTCTGTGCAATTTGACCTAAGATTACTGTTTGATATCTGCCGACGTCAAAAACTCAAAAGCTTCACCAAAAACGCACAACTGTTGGTTCTGAACAGTATTCACTCACATTTAGTCATTTTCTGTGCAATTTGACCTAAGATTACTGTTTGATATCTGCCGATGTCAAAAACTGAAAAGCTTCACCAAAAACGCACAACTGTTGATTCTGAACAGTATTCACTCACATTTAGTCATTTTCTGTTGGTATTCACTCACATTTAGTCATTTTCTGTGCAATTTGACCTAAGATTACTGTTTGATATCTGCCGACGTCAAAAACTCAAAAGCTCCACCAAAAACTCACAACTGTTGGTTCTGAACAGTATTCACTCACATTTAGTCATTTTCTGTGCAATTTGACCTAAGATTACTGTTTGATATCTGCCGATGTCAAAAACTGAAAAGCTTCACCAAAAACGCACAACTGTTGATTCTGAACAGTATTCACTCACATTTAGTCATTTTCTGTTGGTATTCACTCACATTTAGTCATTTTCTGTGCAATTTGACCTAAGATTACTGTTTGATATCTGCCGACGTCAAAAACTCAAAAGCTCCACCAAAAACTCACAACTGTTGGTTCTGAACAGTATTCACTCACATTTAGTCATTTTCTGTGCAATTTGACCTAAGATTACTGTTTGATATCTGCCGACGTCAAAAACTCAAAAGCTTCACCAAAAACGCACAACTGTTGGTTCTGAACAGTATTCACTCACATTTAGTCATTTTCTGTGCAATTTGACCTAAGATTACTGTTTGATATCTGCCGATGTCAAAAACTGAAAAGCTTCACCAAAAACGCACAACTGTTGATTCTGAACAGTATTCACTCACATTTAGTCATTTTCTGTGCAACTTGACCTAAGATTACTGTTTGATATCTGCCGACGTCAAAAACTCAAAAGCTTCACCAAAAACGCACAACTGTTGGTTCTGAACAGTATTCACTCATCTGAGTCATTTTCTGTGCAATTTGACCTAAGATTACTGTTTGATATCTGCCGACGTCAAAAACTCAAAAGCTTCACCAAAAACGGACAACTGCTGGTTCTGAACAGTATTCACTCATCTGAGTCATTTTCTGTGCAATTTGACCTAAGATTACTGTTTGATATCTGCCGACGTCAAAAACTCAAAAGCTTCACCAAAGCTTTTCACCAAACGCACAACTGTTGATCCTGAACAGTATTCACTCACATTTAGTCATTTTCTGTTGGTATTCACTCACATTTAGTCATTTTCTGTGCAATTTGACCTAAGATTACTGTTTGATATCTGCCGACGTCAAAAACTCAAAAGCTTCACCAAAAACGCACAACTGTTGGTTCTGAACAGTATTCACTCACATTTAGTCATTTTCTGTTGGTATTCACTCACATTTAGTCATTTTCTGTGCAATTTGACCTAAGATTACTGTTTGATATCTGCCGACGTCAAAAACTCAAAAGCTTCACCAAAGCTTTTCACCAAAAGCACAACTGTTGGTTCTGAACAGTATTCACTCACATTTAGTCATTTTCTGTGCAATTTGACCTAAGATTACTGTTTGATATCTGCCGACGTCAAAAACTCAAAAGCTCCACCAAAAACTCACAACTGTTGGTTCTGAACAGTATTCACTCACATTTAGTCATTTTCTGTGCAATTTGACCTAAGATTACTGTTTGATATCTGCCGACGTCAAAAACTCAAAAGCTTCACCAAAAACGCACAACTGTTGGTTCTGAACAGTATTCACTCACATTTAGTCATTTTCTGTTGGTATTCACTCACATTTAGTCATTTTCTGTGCAATTTGACCTAAGATTACTGTTTGATATCTGCCGACGTCAAAAACTCAAAAGCTTCACCAAAAACGCACAACTGTTGGTTCTGAACAGTATTCACTCACATTTAGTCATTTTCTGTTGGTATTCACTCACATTTAGTCATTTTCTGTGCAATTTGACCTAAGATTACTGTTTGATATCTGCCGACGTCAAAAACTCAAAAGCTTCACCAAAAACGCACAACTGTTGATTCTGAACAGTATTCACTCATCTGAGTCATTTTCTGTGCAATTTGACCTAAGATTACTGTTTGATATCTGCCGACGTCAAAAACTCAAAAGCTTCACCAAAAACGCACAACTTTTGGTTCTGAACAGTATTCACTCATCTGAGTCATTTTCTGTGCAATTTGACCTAAGATTACTGTTTGATATCTGCCGACGTCAAAAACTCAAAAGCTTCACCAAAGCTTCACCAAACGCAGAACTGTTGATTCTGAACAGTATTCACTCACATTTAGTCATTTTCTGTGCAATTTGACCTAATATTACTGTTTGATATCTGCCGACGTCAAAAACTCAAAAGCTTCACCAAAAACGCTCAACTGTTGATTCTGAACAGTATTCACTCACATTTAGTCATTTTCTGTTGGTATTCACTCACATTTAGTCATTTTCTGTGCAATTTGACCTAAGATTACTGTTTGATATCTGCCGACGTCAAAAACTCAAAAGCTTCACCAAAAACGCACAACTGTTGGTTCTGAACAGTATTCACTCACATTTAGTCATTTTCTGTGCAATTTGACATAAGATTACTGTTTGATATCTGCCGATGTCAAAAACTGAAAAGCTTCACCAAAAACGCACAACTGTTGATTCTGAACAGTATTCACTCACATTTAGTCATTTTCTGTTGGTATTCACTCACATTTAGTCATTTTCTGTGCAATTTGACCTAAGATTACTGTTTGATATCTGCCGACGTCAAAAACTCAAAAGCTCCACCAAAAACTCACAACTGTTGGTTCTGAACAGTATTCACTCACATTTAGTCATTTTCTGTGCAATTTGACCTAAGATTACTGTTTGATATCTGCCGACGTCAAAAACTCAAAAGCTTCACCAAAAACGCACAACTGTTGGTTCTGAACAGTATTCACTCACATTTAGTCATTTTCTGTGCAACTTGACCTAAGATTACTGTTTGATATCTGCCGACGTCAAAAACTCAAAAGCTTCACCAAAAACGGACAACTGCTGGTTCTGAACAGTATTCACTCATCTGAGTCATTTTCTGTGCAATTTGACCTAAGATTACTGTTTGATATCTGCCGACGTCAAAAACTCAAAAGCTTCACCAAAGCTTTTCACCAAACGCACAACTGTTGATCCTGAACAGTATTCACTCACATTTAGTCATTTTCTGTGCAATTTGAACTGAGATTACTGTTTGATATCTGCCGACGTCAAAAACTCAAAAGCTTCACCAAAGCTTTTCACCAAAAGCACAACTGTTGGTTCTGAACAGTATTCACTCACATTTAGTCATTTTCTGTGCAATTTGACCTAAGATTACTGTTTGATATCTGCCGACGTCAAAAACTCAAAAGCTCCACCAAAAACTCACAACTGTTGGTTCTGAACAGTATTCACTCACATTTAGTCATTTTCTGTGCAATTTGACCTAAGATTACTGTTTGATATCTGCCGACGTAAAAAACTCAAAAGCTTCACCAAAAACGCACATCTGTTGGTTCTGAACAGTATTCACTCACATTTAGTCATTTTCTGTTGGTATTCACTCACATTTAGTCATTTTCTGTGCAATTTGACCTAAGATTACTGTTTGATATCTGCCGACGTCAAAAACTCAAAAGCTTCACCAAAAACGCACAACTGTTGGTTCTGAACAGTATTCACTCACATTTAGTCATTTTCTGTTGGTATTCACTCACATTTAGTCATTTTCTGTGCAATTTGACCTAAGATTACTGTTTGATATCTGCCGATGTCAAAAACTGAAAAGCTTCACCAAAAACTCACAACTGTTGGTTCTGAACAGTATTCACTCACATTTAGTCATTTTCTGTGCAACTTGACCTAAGATTACTGTTTGATATCTGCCGACGTCAAAAACTCAAAAGCTTCACCAAAAACGCACATCTGTTGGTTCTGAACAGTATTCACTCACATTTAGTCATTTTCTGTTGGTATTCACTCACATTTAGTCATTTTCTGTGCAATTTGACCTAAGATTACTGTTTGATATCTGCCGACGTCAAAAACTCAAAAGCTTCACCAAAAACGCACAACTGTTGGTTCTGAACAGTATTCACTCACATTTAGTCATTTTCTGTTGGTATTCACTCACATTTAGTCATTTTCTGTGCAATTTGACCTAAGATTACTGTTTGATATCTGCCGACGTCAAAAACTCAAAAGCTTCACCAAAAACGCACAACTGTTGGTTCTGAACAGTATTCACTCATCTGAGTCATTTTCTGTGCAATTTGACCTAAGATTACTGTTTGATATCTGCCGACGTCAAAAACTCAAAAGCTTCACCAAAAACGCACAACTGTTGGTTCTGAACAGTATTCACTCATCTGAGTCATTTTCTGTGCAATTTGACCTAAGATTACTGTTTGATATCTGCCGACGTCAAAAACTCAAAAGCTTCACCAAAAACGCACAACTGTTGGTTCTGAACAGTATTCACTCACATTTAGTCATTTTCTGTTGGTATTCACTCACATTTAGTCATTTTCTGTGCAATTTGACCTAAGATTACTGTTTGATATCTGCCGACGTCAAAAACTCAAAAGCTTCACCAAAAACGCACAACTGTTGGTTCTGAACAGTATTCACTCACATTTAGTCATTTTCTGTTGGTATTCACTCACATTTAGTCATTTTCTGTGCAATTTGACCTAAGATTACTGTTTGATATCTGCCGACGTCAAAAACTCAAAAGCTTCACCAAAGCTTTTCACCAAACGCACAACTTTTGATTCTGAACAGTATTCACTCACATTTAGTCATTTTCTGTGCAATTTGACCTAAGATTACTGTTTGATATCTGCCGACGTCAAAAACTCAAAAGCTTCACCAAAAACGCACAAGTGTTGATTCTGAACAGTATTCACTCACATTTAGTCATTTTCTGTGCAATTTGACCTAAGATTACTGTTTGATATCTGCCGACGTCAAAAACTCAAAAGCTTCACCAAAAACGCACAACTGTTGGTTCAGAACAGTATTCACTCATCTGAGTCATTTTCTGTGCAATTTGACCTAAGATTACTGTTTGATATCTGCCGACGTCAAAAACTCAAAAGCTTCACCAAAAACGCACAACTGTTGGTTCTGAACAGTATTCACTCACATTTAGTCATTTTCTGTTGGTATTCACTCACATTTAGTCATTTTCTGTGCAATTTGACCTAAGATTACTGTTTGATATCTGCCGACGTCAAAAACTCAAAAGCTTCACCAAAAACGCACAACTGTTGGTTCTGAACAGTATTCACTCACATTTAGTCATTTTCTGTTGGTATTCACTCACATTTAGTCATTTTCTGTGCAATTTGACCTAAGATTACTGTTTGATATCTGCCGACGTCAAAAACTCAAAAGCTTCACCAAAAACGCACAACTGTTGATTCTGAACAGTATTCACTCACATTTAGTCATTTTCTGTGCAACTTGACCTAAGATTACTGTTTGATATCTGCCGACGTCAAAAACTCAAAAGCTTCACCAAAAACGCACAACTGTTGGTTCTGAACAGTATTCACTCACATTTAGTCATTTTCTGTGCAATAATTTGACCTAAGATTACTGTTTGAGATCTGCCGACGTCAAAAACTCAAAAGCTTCACCAAAAACGCACAACTGTTGGTTCTGAACAGTATTCACTCACATTTAGTCATTTTCTGTTGGTATTCACTCACATTTAGTCATTTTCTGTGCAATTTGACCTAAGATTACTGTTTGATATCTGCCGACGTCAAAAACTCAAAAGCTTCACCAAAAACGCACAACTGTTGGTTCTGAACAGTATTCACTCACATTTAGTCATTTTCTGTGCAATTTGACCTAAGCTTACTGTTTGATATCTGCCGACGTCAAAAACTCAAAAGCTTCATCAAAAACGCACAACTGTTTGTTCTGAACAGTATTCACTCACATTTAGTCATTTTCTGTGCAATTTGACCTAAGATTACTGTTTGATATCTGCCGACGTCAAAAACTCAAAAGCTTCACCAAAAACGCACAACTGTTGGTTCTGAACAGTATTCACTCACATTTAGTCATTTTCTGTGCAATAATTTGACCTAAGATTACTGTTTGAGATCTGCCGACGTCAAAAACTCAAAAGCTTCACCAAAAACGCACAACTGTTGGTTCTGAACAGTATTCACTCACATTTAGTCATTTTCTGTTGGTATTCACTCACATTTAGTCATTTTCTGTGCAATAATTTGACCTAAGATTACTGTTTGAGATCTGCCGACGTCAAAAACTCAAAAGCTTCACCAAAAACGCACAACTGTTGGTTCTGAACAGTATTCACTCACATTTAGTCATTTTCTGTGCAATAATTTGACCTAAGATTACTGTTTGAGATCTGCCGACGTCAAAAACTCAAAAGCTTCACCAAAAACGCACAACTGTTGGTTCTGAACAGTATTCACTCACATTTAGTCATTTTCTGTTGGTATTCACTCACATTTAGTCATTTTCTGTGCAATTTGACCTAAGATTACTGTTTGATATCTGCCGACGTCAAAAACTCAAAAGCTTCACCAAAAACGCACAACTGTTGGTTCTGAACAGTATTCACTCACATTTAGTCATTTTCTGTGCAATTTGACCTAACATTACTGTTTGATATCTGCCGACGTCAAAAACTCAAAAGCTTCACCAAAAACGCACAACTGTTGGTTCTGAACAGTATTCACTCACATTTAGTCATTTTCTGTGCAATTTGACCTAAGATTACTGTTTGATATCTGCCGACGTCAAAAACTCAAAAGCTTCACCAAAGCTTTTCACCAAACGCACAAGTGTTGATTCTGAACAGTATTCACTCACATTTAGTCATTTTCTGTGCAATTTGACCTAAGATTACTGTTTGATATCTGCCGACGTCAAAAACTCAAAAGCTTCACCAAAGCTTTTCACCAAACGCACAAGTGTTGATTCTGAACAGTATTCACTCACATTTAGTCATTTTCTGTGCAATTTGACCTAAGATTACTGTTTGATATCTGCCGACGTCAAAAACTCAAAAGCTTCACCAAAAACGCACAAGTGTTGGTTCTGAACAGTATTCACTCACATTTAGTCATTTTCTGTTGCTATTCACTCACATTTAGTCATTTTCTGTGCAATTTGACCTAAGATTACTGTTTGATATCTGCCGACGTCAAAAACTCAAAAGCTTCACCAGAAACGCACAACTGTTGGTTCTGAACAGTAGTCACTCATCTGAGTCATTTTCTGTGCAATTTGACCTAAGATTACTGTTTGATATCTGCCGACGTCAAAAACTCAAAAGCTTCACCAAAAACGCACAACTGTTGGTTCTGAACAGTATTCACTCACATTTAGTCATTTTCTGTTGCTATTCACTCACATTTAGTCATTTTCTGTGCAATTTGACCTAAGATTACTGTTTGATATCTGCCGACGTCAAAAACTCAAAAGCTTCACCAAAAACGCACAACTGTTGGTTCTGAACAGTATTCACTCACATTTAGTCATTTTCTGTGCAATTTGACCTAAGATTACTGTTTGATATCTGCCGACGTCAAAAACTCAAAAGCTTCACCAAAAACGCACAACTGTTGGTTCTGAACAGTATTCACTCACATTTAGTCATTTTCTGTGCAATTTGACCTAAGATTACTGTTTGATATCTGCCGATGTCAAAAACTGAAAAGCTTCACCAAAAACGCACAACTGTTGATTCTGAACAGTATTCACTCACATTTAGTCATTTTCTGTGCAACTTGACCTAAGATTACTGTTTGATATCTGCCGACGTCAAAAACTCAAAAGCTTCACCAAAAACGGACAACTGCTGGTTCTGAACAGTATTCACTCACATTTAGTCATTTTCTGTGCAATTTGACCTAAGATTACTGTTTGATATCTGCCGACGTCAAAAACTCAAAAGCTTTACCAAAAACACACAACTTTTGATTCTGAACAGTATTCACTCACATTTAGTCATTTTCTGTGCAATTTGACCTAAGATTACTGTTTGATATCTGCCGACGTCAAAAACTCAAAAGCTTCACCAAAAACGCACAACTGTTGGTTCTGAACAGTATTCACTCACATTTAGTCATTTTCTTTTGGTATTCACTCACATTTAGTCATTTTCTGTGCAATTTGACCTAAGATTACTGTTTGATATCTGCCGACGTCAAAAACTCAAAAGCTTCACCAAAAACGCACAACTGTTGATTCTGAACAGTATTCGCTCACATTTAGTCATTTTCTGTGCAATTTGACCTAAGATTACTGTTTGATATCTGCCGACGTCAAAAACTCAAAAGCTTCACCAAAAACGCACAACTGTTGGTTCTGAACAGTATTCACTCATCTGAGTCATTTTCTGTGCAATTTGACCTAAGATTACTGTTTGATATCTGCCGACGTCAAAAACTCAAAAGCTTTACCAAAAACACACAACTTTTGATTCTGAACAGTATTCACTCACATTTAGTCATTTTCTGTGCAATTTGACCTAAGATTACTGTTTGATATCTGCCGACGTCAAAAACTCAAAAGCTTTTCACCAAACGCACAACTGTTGATTCTGAACAGTATTCACTCACATTTAGTCATTTTCTGTGCAATTTGACCTAAGATTACTGTTTGATATCTGCCGACGTCAAAAACTCAAAAGATTCACCAAAAACGCACAACTGTTGGTTCTGAACAGTATTCACTCACATTTAGTCATTTTCTGTGCAATTTGACCTAATATTACTGTTTGATATCTGCCGACGTCAAAAACTCAAAAGCTTCACCAAAGCTTTTCACCAAACGCACAACTGTTGATTCTGAACAGTATTCACTCACATTTAGTCATTTTCTGTGCAATTTGACCTAAGATTACTGTTTGATATCTGCCGACGTCAAAAACTCAAAAGCTTCACCAAAAACGCACAACTGTTGGTTCTGAACAGGAGTCACTCATCTGAGTCATTTTCTGTGCAATTTGACCTAAGATTACTGTTTGATATCTGCTGACGTCAAAAACTCAAAAGCTTCACCAAAAACGCACAACTGTTGATTCTGAACAGTATTCGCTCACATTTAGTCATTTTCTGTGCAATTTGACCTAAGATTACTGTTTGATATCTGCCGACGTCAAAAACTCAAAAGCTTTACCAAAAACACACAACTGTTGATTCTGAACAGTATTCACTCACATTTAGTCATTTTCTGTGCAATTTGACCTAAGATTACTGTTTGATATCTGCCGACGTCAAAAACTCAAAAGCTTCACCAAAAACGCACAACTGTTGGTTCTGAACAGTATTCACTCACATTTAGTCATTTTCTTTTGGTATTCACTCACATTTAGTCATTTTCTGTGCAATTTGACCTAAGATTACTGTTTGATATCTGCCGACGTCAAAAACTCAAAAGCTTTACCAAAAACACACAACTTTTGATTCTGAACAGTATTCACTCACATTTAGTCATTTTCTGTGCAATTTGACCTAAGATTACTGTTTGATATCTGCCGACGTCAAAAACTCAAAAGCTTCACCAAAAACGCACAACTGTTGGTTCTGAACAGTATTCACTCATCTGAGTCATTTTCTGTGCAATTTGACCTAAGATTACTGTTTGATATCTGCCGACGTCAAAAACTCAAAAGCTTTACCAAAAACACACAACTTTTGATTCTGAACAGTATTCACTCACATTTAGTCATTTTCTGTGCAATTTGACCTAAGATTACTGTTTGATATCTGCCGACGTCAAAAACTCAAAAGCTTCACCAAAAACGCACAACTGTTGGTTCTGAACAGTATTCACTCACATTTAGTCATTTTCTTTTGGTATTCACTCACATTTAGTCATTTTCTGTGCAATTTGACCTAAGATTACTGTTTGATATCTGCCGACGTCAAAAACTCAAACGCTTTACCAAAAACACACAACTTTTGATTCTGAACAGTATTCACTCACATTTAGTCATTTTCTGTGCAATTTGACCTAAGATTACTGTTTGATATCTGCCGACGTCAAAAACTCAAAAGCTTCACCAAAAACGCACAACTGTTGGTTCTGAACAGTATTCACTCATCTGAGTCATTTTCTGTGCAATTTGACCTAAGATTACTGTTTGATATCTGCCGACGTCAAAAACTCAAAAGCTTTACCAAAAACACACAACTTTTGATTCTGAACAGTATTCACTCACATTTAGTCATTTTCTGTGCAATTTGACCTAAGATTACTGTTTGATATCTGCCGACGTCAAAAACTCAAAAGCTTCACCAAAAACGCACAACTGTTGGTTCTGAACAGTATTCACTCATCTGAGTCATTTTCTGTGCAATTTGACCTAAGATTACTGTTTGATATCTGCCGACGTCAAAAACTCAAAAGCTTCACCAAAAACGCACAACTGTTGGTTCTGAACAGTATTCACTCATCTGAGTCATTTTCTGTGCAATTTGACCTAAGATTACTGTTTGATATCTGCCGACGTCAAAAACTCAAAAGCTTCACCAAAGCTTCACCAAACGCACAACTGTTGATTCTGAACAGTATTCACTCACATTTAGTCATTTTCTGTGCAATTTGACCTAAGATTACTGTTTGATATCTGCCGACGTCAAAAACTCAAAAGATTCACCAAAAACGCACAACTGTTGGTTCTGAACAGTATTCACTCACATTTAGTCATTTTCTGTGCAATTTGACCTAAGATTACTGTTTGATATCTGCCGACGTCAAAAACTCAAAAGCTTCACCAAAGCTTTTCACCAAACGCACAACTGTTGATTCTGAACAGTATTCACTCACATTTAGTCATTTTCTGTGCAATTTGACCTAAGATTACTGTTTGATATCTGCCGACGTCAAAAACTCAAAAGCTTCACCAAAAACGCACAACTGTTGGTTCTGAACAGGAGTCACTCATCTGAGTCATTTTCTGTGCAATTTGACCTAAGATTACTGTTTGATATCTGCTGACGTCAAAAACTCAAAAGCTTCACCAAAAACGCACAACTGTTGATTCTGAACAGTATTCGCTCACATTTAGTCATTTTCTGTGCAATTTGACCTAAGATTACTGTTCGATATCTACCGACGTCAAAAACTCAAAAGCTTCACCATAGCTTTTCACCAAACGCACAACTGTTGATTCTGAACAGTATTCACTCACATTTAGTCATTTTCTGTGCAATTTGACCTAAGATTACTGTTTGATATCTGCCGACGTCAAAAACTCAAAAGCTTCACCAAAAACGCACAACTGTTGATTCTGAACAGTATTCGCTCACATTTAGTCATTTTCTGTGCAATTTGACCGAAGATTACTGTTTGATATCTGCCGACGTCAAAAACTGAAAAGCTTCACCAAAGCTTTTCACCAAACGCACAACTGTTGGTTCTGAACAGTATTCACTCACATTTAGTCATTTTCTGTTGGTATTCACTCACATTTAGTCATTTTCTGTGCAATTTGACCTAAGATTACTGTTTGATATCTGCCGACGTCAAAAACTCAAAAGCTTCACCAAAAACGCACAACTGTTGGTTCTGAACAGTATTCACTCACATTTAGTCATTTTCTGTGCAATTTGACCTAAGATTACTGTTTGATATCTGCCGACGTCAAAAACTCAAAAGCTTCACCAAAAACGCACAACTGCTGGTTCTGAACAGTATTCACTCACATTTAGTCATTTTCTGTTGGTATTCACTCACATTTAGTCATTTTCTGTGCAATTTGACCTAAGATTACTGTTTGATATCTGCCGACGTCAAAAACTCAAAAACTTCACCAAAAACGCACAACTGTTGGTTCTGAACAGTATTCACTCATCTGAGTCATTTTCTGTGCAATTTGACCTAAGATTACTGTTTGATATCTGCCGACGTCAAAAACTCAAAAGCTTTACCAAAAACACACAACTGTTGATTCTGAACAGTATTCACTCACATTTAGTCATTTTCTGTGCAATTTGACCTAAGATTACTGTTTGATATCTGCCGACGTCAAAAACTCAAAAGCTTCACCAAAAACGCACAACTGTTGGTTCTGAACAGTATTCACTCACATTTAGTCATTTTCTGTTGGTATTCACTCACATTTAGTCATTTTCTGTGCAATTTGACCTAAGATTACTGTTTGATATCTGCCGACGTCAAAAACTCAAAAGCTTCACCAAAAACGCACAACTGTTGATTCTGAACAGTATTCGCTCACATTTAGTCATTTTCTGTGCAATTTGACCTAAGATTACTGTTTGATATCTGCCGACGTCAAAAACTCAAAAGCTTCACCAAAAACGCACAACTGTTGGTTCTGAACAGTATTCACTCACATTTAGTCATTTTCTTTTGGTATTCACTCACATTTAGTCATTTTCTGTGCAATTTGACCTAAGATTACTGTTTGATATCTGCCGACGTCAAAAACTCAAAAGCTTCACCAAAAACGCACAACTGTTGATTCTGAACAGTATTCGCTCACATTTAGTCATTTTCTGTGCAATTTGACCAAAGATTACTGTTTGATATCTGCCGACGTCAAAAACTCAAAAGCTTCACCAAAAACGCACAACTGTTGGTTCTGAACAGTATTCACTCACATTTAGTCATTTTCTGTTGGTATTCACTCACATTTAGTCATTTTCTGTGCAATTTGACCTAAGATTACTGTTTGATATCTGCCGACGTCAAAAACTCAAAAGCTTCACCAAAAACGCACAACTGTTGGTTCTGAACAGTATTCACTCATCTGAGTCATTTTCTGTGCAATTTGACCTAAGATTACTGTTTGATATCTGCCGACGTCAAAAACTCAAAAGCTTCACCAAAGCTTTTCACCAAACGCACAACTTTTGATTCTGAACAGTATTCACTCATCTGAGTCATTTCCTGTGCAATTTGACCTAAGATTACTGTTTGATATCTGCCGACGTCAAAAACTCAAAAGCTTCACCAAAAACGCACAACTGTTGGTTCTGAACAGTATTCACTCACATTTAGTCATTTTCTGTTGGTATTCACTCACATTTAGTCATTTTCTGTGCAATTTGACCTAAGATTACTGTTTGATATCTGCCGACGTCAAAAACTCAAAAGCTTCACCAAAAACGCACAACTGTTGGTTCTGAACAGTATTCACTCACATTTAGTCATTTTCTGTTGGTATTCACTCACATTTAGTCATTTTCTGTGCAATTTGACCTAAGATTACTGTTTGATATCTGCCGACGTCAAAAACTCAAAAGCTTCACCAAAAACGCACAACTGTTGGTTCTGAACAGTATTCACTCATCTGAGTCATTTTCTGTGCAATTTGACCTAAGATTACTGTTTGATATCTGCCGACGTCAAAAACTCAAAAGCTTCACCAAAGCTTTTCACCAAACGCACAACTTTTGATTCTGAACAGTATTCACTCATCTGTGTCATTTCCTGTGCAATTTGACCTAAGATTACTGTTTGATATCTGCCGACGTCAAAAACTCAACAGCTTCACCAAAAACGCACAACTGTTGGTTCTGAACAGTATTCACTCACATTTAGTCATTTTCTGTTGGTATTCACTCACATTTAGTCATTTTCTGTGCAATTTGACCTAAGATTACTGTTTGATATCTGCCGACGTCAAAAACTCAAAAGCTTCACCAAAAATGCACAACTGTTGATTCTGAACAGTATTCACTCACATTTAGTCATTTTCTGTGCAATTTGACCTAAGATTACTGTTTGATATCTGCCGACGTCAAAAACTCAAAAGCTTCACCAAAAACGCACAACTGTTGATTCTCATCACTATTCACTCATCTGACTGATTTTGAAATGTGTTCTAAAAATATTCCTTTCTTACCTGCAGACCTCAGAAACGCAAATAAATCACACAAATCACACAACCGTTGATTCTGCTCTGTTTTCACTCATACTTTGTGATTTTGAAAAATACAGCTTCACACCTGCAGACCTCAGAAACTCACAAACTGATTAATGTCATGATATGTTGAAGAAGATGCAGCAAAAGATTGTTAAATATGAATTCTATCAGCTTCTGTCTCAAAACATCACAAAGTATCATGGAGCAAAACTGTAACAAAGTCACACCCACACACAAACCATAGCAGCAGATCATCATTTCTAGTTCAACACTGATCCACACCAGAACCAGAACCCATGACATGGTCAACATCACAAAGAGTGAGGCAGAGGTCTTACCACCATACAGCATCTAGGCCTGTTCCTCTGTGTGTGTGTGTGTGTCGACTGAATATGCAGCCCTGCCGGTGTGGGAAACAATGTGTCTACCCTAAAAATATTGATGTTGAAGCATTTTCAATGTTGACATTAATCAGCCCTACAAAAGATTCTATCAAATCAGTCTTACCTTAAAAAATTGACCAGAGGTTTGGGTTGACTCTCCTGGGCTGTCCTCCCTGGCATCGACAATGTTAGAAAGCAATGTCCAGCTCTCACCCAGGATGTCAAAAATCCGTCCTTAAAAAACCTCTTGAATGGGGAGACAATCTTCCTGTGTCTCGACAGTTCCTTCAGAATCTCATCACTGATGAATAGTGATATGTAAGAGCTCATCACTGTCTTTACTGGTGTACTCACTGGTGAGACTGATACAAAAGTGTTGTTGATCAGTACACTGCTCTCAACCAGTTTCTTTCTTTGCCTTTTCAATCTCATCCAAAAAAATCACAACTGCACTGTAAATCTGGGCACCTGATTTAACACTGCTGTAACCCCCCTCTCTCCACGACCAGACTACACTAACCACTAACCAGCAGTAGGGATTAGGATTTTATCTTTATCTTATCCATACACTTTTTGATCCAGCTAATACTATCACTTAAGAATTCAATAAATTAACTAAAGAACACGGTTAGAATTGTCTTGAATTGAATTGGCTTTTTTGTCTGAGCAGTTGCTCAATTTGTGGTAAATGAAGACAGCTTTCCTTTTAGCATTTTCTAACAATTGGCTATTATTAGAAAGAGTGATGTCATTGTGAAAATAATACTGGGAGACATCGGACAAAATAGTTGAAAATATCTCTTTTATAGATGCTTGTTGAACAGGTTGTTTGATAAAGTTCTTATTGGCCTTTTACTTTTTATTGCACTTAAAATAACATAAAGTACAGCAACAGTGTATTTGAGTCATCTTTTCTTCACCTGGTTCTATGTCCAGTGCAGCCTCTCTGCCCTGCTGTTTGTTCCATGTGTGTATGTGTGTGTGTGTGTGTGTGTGTGTGTGTGTGTGTGTGTGTGTGTGTGTCTGTACCTCCTGCAGAGAACAGAGAGCGGAGTTAAGAGCAGAGGAACAGTGCAACTGTAAATGATAAGTTTATATTTAAGTTATTAAATTTGTCTTGTGGCATCAGTTCTAAATCTAAAAACATGTTGAATTGACCAATGACTGTGTTTCAGCTTCCCTCATCACAGTCTCAACAGTTAACCTGCACAGACTGAGAGGACTGCAGAGCAGAACTTTTCACTGACCTACCTTCACTGGTGACAACCAAGTAACAAGTGTTTGTCCTAAGCCTTGGTATTGTTTGTCACTGTTGTGAAATTAAACTACTATTAAAACAGCTATTAATACAGACCAATAGCAACATAATGCTCTCTTCACCTCAAAACAGGTGAACACTCTGCGTACATGGGTACAAAGTGTGTTCCTTGTACAGTACACAGAATACAATGAGCCTAATTGTTGCTGCATTCTAGTTTGGAAGGTAGATTGGTTGGTTTATCATTATTTTATATAGTTAGAGACCAGCTTTTTTCAGTTTTACATCAACAAGTCTTTATTTGTTGAGACTGAATTATTATTTTATAGACAAATCTATACATGTGAAAATTGCCTGAAAACACAGTGTGTCATTGTTTTCTTTGGTGTTGCCTGTTCTTGTGATAAATGTAGAAAAAGACGTCAAAAACTCAAAAGCTAAAGTACTAGTATGGTACCAAAGACCATTTTCTCTGTGTAAATTGATAATTTAACAAGTGTAGAGTATTGAAATGAATAAATACGTAAGTAACTTTATTTAATTTAATAATTATGAGAAGAATACCCCCTTTATCCCTTGAGCACCTACCCCTCAAAATGTCTGTGCATGGGCCTGCTGCAGCCCTACAAAAGATTCCATCAAATCAGTCTTACCTTAAAAAATTGAGGTTTGGGTTTGGGTTGATTCTTCTGGGCTCTCCTCCCTGACGTACACAATGTTGGAAGGCAATGTCCATCTATCACCCAGGATGTGACAAATGTCCTTCAAAGGTCCTGCCTGCTCACTGTGTCCTCTTGACCTCCTCCTGCCTGCCGACTGTCATTATGGCCTCCCTCTGCTTCAACAGCACATAAATGTAAAACTCACCATCACCCATACTTTCCTGTTCAGTATGAAACCTGCAGGACAGCCACAGAAAATACACACTGCATTATCATCTCTGAGTCCTAATTCTTACAAGTTTCCTCTGAAAGTAATGGTTAGGTCCATCTGACTAATGTATTATTGTATATGACATCATCAGATGATGAATACTGAAGCATCAATTTTCAGCAGCATGTTACTCTTTTAACTACTTTATATAGAGTTTTATATAAAGGGTCACCAGATAAATCTGAAGGGTTGTCGGATGATAATTTGGAGAGGAAAGAAGAAAGAATAATTCCGATACATAGATCTGTTTTCATTTTTTGGACTTTTTCTCTAATCTTTGATTTTTGGTGAGATGTATCATTTGAACATTTAGTATTTCACTGAATGTTCAAATAATAACACATATCTCCAAAAATCAAACCATGTCAGAGCTTTAGAGGGAAAATCACTACTTTGTGGCGCTCTATTAGGAGCTGTTAAAACCTGGGATTAACATCCATCTCGGGTGATCCAATCACAAGTAGACTGCTCTAAATAGAATTGTGACTGTACCTAGGACATATTGAGGACACATTTGAGATCCAATCACCCAGACCAAACGCTCTGGGCCACATGGCCACATTCTTTTGGCAGTGTGAATGCAAACGCGTCCATTGCCACACAGATAACACATGGTTAGACATAGAACAAATATTATGACAGTCACATTTCAGACTTAACACCAACAATATCAGCGACTCTGACAGCCTGGTGGAAATTCCACCAAATCACAAACTCTATCCTTAGACCATCTAACCTCACCCCAATTTGGAATAATCCAGACTTTCTTATCAATAAAGCACCACTTAACTTCTGCATCTGGGCTGAAAAAGGAATCACACACCTCAAGCATACCTTCCATTATAATAAACTGGCTTCATTCAATCATCTGACCCAATAGGACACTTCGCTCTCTAAATGCAGGTCTACTTGTGGTTCCCAGAGTTTGTAATAGCAGAATGGGAGCCTTCAGCTATCAGGCTCCTCTCCTGTGGAACCAGCTCCCAGTGTGGGTTCGGGAGGCAGACACCCACTCTACCTTTAAGATCAGGCTTAAAACTGTCCTGTTTGGTAAAGCTTATAGTTAGGGCTGGCTCGGGTATGTCCTGAACCATCCCTTAGTTATGCTGCTATAGAGCTAGACTGCTGGGGGATTGCCATTATGCACTGGGCTCTCTCTCTCTCTCTCTCGACGACTTTATGCCATTAACTAATTTTTTTTTTCTCTCCCCCATAGTTTGTGCTTCTCCTCTCTCTCCCTCTGTCTGTCCTCATTCTGCAGGTATCTCTGCCTCTGGAGCAGCAGGATCCAGATCCACCACTTACTCATCATTATTATTAACCACTGTTATCTGTCATTATTATTGATAACACCATTACTTATACAGCTGTTCCTGGTCTCTCTCTCTCTCTTTTCTCCTCTCTCCTCCCCCCACCCCCCTTTTTTTTCTCCTCCTAAAGCCAATCGGTCGAGGCAGACGGCCGCCCACCCTGAGCCCGGTTCTGTTAGAGGTTCCTTCCTGTTAAAAGGGAGTTTTTCCACCCCCTGTTGCCAAGCGCTTGCTCTTTGTGGGAACTGTTGGGTTTTTGTCTGTAACAAAGTAAGGTCTAACCCTGTAAAGTGCCTTGAGATAATGTATATTATGATTTGGCGGTATACAAATAAAATTGAATCGAATTGAATCTGACCAAGAAGTATGGCATCGAGAGCAACCACTTCTTAGAATACTTAAGAAGTATTGACTTCTTAGAATACTTAAGAAGTATTCTAAGAAGTATACTTAAATCCTGGATCCAAGCAAAATGTAACATAACAGCCTGTAATCTGGAACTCTCATTCTCAACTCTCATTTTCAAGTCTCCATACATATGTACTCCATACAACTCACTACCTTGGGCAAAAAATATTTAGAATGGGATTCACTTCTGAAATTTGTACCAATTGCACCCAAAACAGCCCAGATACCTACATGCCACCAAGCATTGCGCACCCATTCACCAATTTTGGAAAAAAGTCATACAATCACCATCTGCCATCTTTGGCTGCCACATCCCACTTTCCCCCTCACTCTACTTATTAGGAGACACGTCAGCTATCAACATTAACACAACAAACAGCAGGACCCTCCTCATTGCCCTAGCCATCGCTAATGGCATCCTCATGAACTTGAATATATCTCTCTAGAATATTCATCAACTCACAATAACAGCCCGATATCAGAACCATACCCCACATGGCAACCCTTCATTAATTTTCTACACTATTAATTTCTTCCTCCTCTCATTATCTACGTCATTATCATTATCATTATTAATACTTATTATTGTTGTTACTATTATTATCACTATTATGATTATTATTACTTCTCTGTTGGATGGTTCCTTTATTTATTCTGTTTTATTTTTCTCTTTTTGCCTACTAACTTCCAGTGTGGTTCCTATATAGATATTCCAACAATGAAGTTGTTATCCTTTTTTTCTCTTTACTATTATTATTATTGTTATTAACATTATAACGACTATTATTATTGTTATGTACAGAATCCATAGCATTACTCTCTCAGTTTCCTGTGTAATCATGTATACCACCATTGCTATCATACTTCAATTTTTTTATTTATTTATTTTTATCCATTTTTGTATCCCTGGGTTTGCTTTTGTACATTCTATTCTCTTATTTCATTATTATTAATATGACTATTTTTTCATCATTATTAATATTACCATTACTATTCTTATTGCTGTTATTATATTTGAAATATTAGTCATTAATTTATTTATCCTTTCACTTTTTGTTATTGTTAATATCTATTTTAGTTACTCAATTTATTTTATTTATTAAGGGCAAGGGAAGGATCCCACATCTCTAACGTCTTTTAATACACTACATTAGATAGGGTGAAAAAGAAAAAAAGAAATACTGAAGTATTATACGTTGAAATTGTTCAAAAGGTAAGACAAATTGAACCACCACAGCCATTGATGAACTCTATGGCCTTGTTCATTACCTGCCAATAACATGCGTCTTACAAGTAGACAGATGTAAAATGAACAAATGAGCAAATGAAAACGTATGTATTTAGCCAGTCAGACAGACGGGTCCATTGTTCATGTATGTGTGTGTGTGTATGTGTGTGTGTGTGTGTGTGTGAGAGAGAGAGAGAGAGAGAGAGAGAGACAGAGAGAGAGGGTGTGGAGGAGCTGGGCAATCATCGGCCCTGCACAGCTCAAATGAGATAAGCCTTAAGCCACTTGAAGGAGTCAAATATTCTGGTTTCATTGTGAAACTGTGGCAGCACAACTGAGTAGGCAGTCTTTTAGTGTGGCCCAGGACACGTTTGCGTTCACATTGCTAAAAGAATGTGGCCACAGACATGATCTGATGTAGGCTCAGTGCCTCTTGGGTGCATCACCTGAACTTAGTGCTGTCCACCTGTGATCGGATCACCCCATCTCTACAACAAAATCCACCAGTCTCACTGCTCACAACCGATCACCCATATTTGAAAGGATATACTATCAGTTAGCCAACATTAGCTAGCTAAACTATAACTCAGGGCAAAAGTTAACAAGCTAACATTAGCGCTCCTCCATAAATACTTGACATAATCAAATTCAGATTCTCTGGTGGTGAGAAAGTAAAGTGTCTTAAACAAGCAAGATCGTTAACCACTGCTACTTACATTTACCTCCATCGCACAGACGGTGAGGCGACACAGTGCAGGGATGCAAGTGCCTTGCAGGGCATGTGGTGGCAGGATGCTCTGAAGGGAGTGAGGCAGGCAGATCAAAGAGGCGGCGCGATGTTTTGATGTGGGAGAGAGAGACTAACCTTCCAAGTTAAGAAAAGGTGTGATCCAGGGGCGTCAGGCGGCGGCAATTCTCTGATGTGGGAGAGACAAATAGAGGAGACTTATCGTCCAAATTAAGAAAAGGTATGACCCAGAGTTTTAAAACATCCTTGAAAGCAGAGGTGGCGGTAAAGCTGAGTGGTTAGTACATATAACACGGAGAGTGGTCATTTTATCAGCGGAGTCGCCAGTTCGACTCCCGACAGTCCCCACTCTTTCGTGCATGTCATTACGTCTCCTTTTGCCCCTTTCCTGTCACTCTCTACTGTCCTATCTAATAAAAGCAAAAATGGCCAAAAATTTCTTAAAAAAAACATTATTCCTGTCCATCACAGTCAGAGGGTATTCCCCGCCCTCGCCCAATGTCAGCTGGGATTGGCTCCAGCGCCCCCACCCCCGTGACCAGGCCTCTGATAAGCGGCATGGAAAATGAATGAAAAAAGTGAGTGATTTGCTCCGTGAGAAGTTTTCAAAAGTTAATTTCTGCACTACCTAACATTCAATGTGTATTTAGTAAAGCCATGTTTCCTTGTTAAACTAATGCGTTCTCTACCTTCCCTTGCCTTTCCAAATGGTCGTTTCAATGAGAGATACAAAAATACAGTTAGAAAAAGTAATGATGATGTTGCTGCTCCATAGACACTCTAGACATGACAGCAGCAGAGAGTTATTCAGACCATCAGGGAAAGTGACAAATCAGTTATTGTAATTTAATTTATATAATTAGTCCCATGCTGCTATGCAGGCAGGTGTATTGCTCTGTGTCTCTGGAGTTCTGAAACTGTCTTGTGATTCAAGAACTGGTTTTTAGGTTAGTATGCCTTTATGAAAATGATTAATGTAATTTTGCCTCAACACTGAAATCTAGTGATATAATTTTGCATTTTTTGGTTAGCATAATTAAAGAATATATGCTGAATGTGCTTCCGGTCCATTAAGTCGGAACATCAGAGCACAGTTTGTATGCATTACAATTTTCTTTGAGCTGAAAGATTCTGTAAAGCAGAAAAACATATGAGTTCTGAGTTTACCACACCACATAAAAATGGCATATCAAACCCCCTGCCAGATTTGAATGAATAAAAATATTGCCAAAAATATAAAGTTAGGTTTTAAACTTGTGAAAAAATAAGCAGTATTATCAACTCTGGAACGCTGGGGGCGTGTCCGCTGGAGGCACTGGAACCATGCCCACCGCCGGGAGAGCTTCCGCATTGCTTTTAACGGTCAAACAATTTTATGCTGAAAGGAAACATGACTGCGTCCAACAGCTACACTGATTGTACACAGACACAGTTAAAATGATCTGCTGTTGAACTTGTGATTATTCATTTCTGTATAACATTACAACTACAACAGCAAGAGGTGCTATGAGAACAGCTGAATCTGTTTGCAAAATAAAAAGGTGGCATTAGCAATGTATAAAATACAAATATGTAAAAATTATATAAGAATGCAATTAGAAAGTGGAACAATTTCATATGTTGACATATATGTCTAGCCCATATGAATGTCTATGTTTATGTATAAATGCTTATGTTGTAGATGTGTGTTACATAAATATAGGTATATCCATCCCATCTATGTATCTATCTAGACAGATAGATATATAGACACATACAAACACAAATTAACCCTTTAACACCTGAGCCTCAAAATGGCCGCCCGGATTCCTTTGCTTATTTTGACCATAAAAAGGTCAGAAAATGTCCTGTGAGTAAGTGCTTTTGTCCATGTCTCCAGAATACTTGGAACTTTCAATATCTGGCAGTTATTTTCAATTTACTGCATGGTCTAACACTGCAATAAGAGTTTAAATGAAGGGACACTGAAACTGTACATTTCCATCCTAAATCTGAAATTTGAAAAGTATAGAACTATTTACAATATAATTTGTGAACTTACAATAAACCTGTAGTGCATAACAGACCATAAAAATAAAACTATATACAGGGGTTGTTTCCCCACACAGGGCAGTTGCTCCTCTCTGGCTGCGGACTCAAACACCTTGGTGGTGCTGCCAGTAGCAGTTCCTCTCTGGCTGCAGACACAGGCGCACATCACATTCCTGACACTTCCAGGGAGTGCTCCTTTTACGGAGCTTGCAGCGCCGTCGCCCCATGCTGGCTCTGTCAGACTTTGTGTGGCCCATATTGAGAGGGGGTTGGACACCTGGGGTGCGTTTGGGGTTGAACCTCGTGGTTGAGGGACTCCATCATCAGGCTCTGCCTCAGTCTTCCACCTTTGATGATGCGGTGAGCAGCTACAGTCCCTAACACCATCACCGGAGCCTCCAGCATCCCCATGGCTTCTCCCTCTACGGCCCTGAATATGACCTCTGATAGATAGATAGATAGATAGATAGAGAGATAGATAGATGGATAGAACTTTATTCATCCCCGAAGGGAAATTCAATTATCTAATGGCTCATCGAAACATAAAAATGTGGTGGACACGTGCATGTAATAACACACACAGAATAATTTGTTACACAAACAAGACTTGGTAACGTAACGTTGCACGATTCTAAAAAAGTCACCACGCAATACAAGCGTTGATTTACACATACAATAACATAAGGAAAGTAAAAACTAGATAGAGAAAAGTTAGAGAGAGCTTCATTCATTCAGAAATTCAACTTGGAAATTCAACTCGTCTAACGTTACCTTTCTTTGTCGGAGGTTGCTCCTTCGGTTGCTCCTTCGTCCTCAAACCTATCTGTGACCGTCCACGGAGGTTTTGTTACGCGGGAAGGCCGTTTTGCTAACATTTTCAATCAGTAATGTGCTGTATTACTCCACTCTGCTGTCTCTGTATCCGCCGGTAACAAAGGGGCACTTTCCCGGTTTTATGGTAGGAGCGGGAGTGAAATTACCATGATGACATCTATATGCCTATAAAGCGCAAGGTCTTAGCTTTCAGAATCTGATCGCTCAAACCGTGACAGTGTTATGGTAATCCAAAGTGCGCCTGCGCAAATGTGTTGTTGACGACGCACTCGGTTTTATATATATTGCTAAAATATATGGTTGTAACACCTTATACCATATAAAAATAAACCATAAAGATATTTTTAATATATGCTCACACAAATTTTACTATGGGTATTTCATATATGTCATAAACTTATTTCTTCATAAACTGTATATATGTGATAATAGTATATCCCCTTATAACTCACATATATGGCAACATCATTCTTGATAGATGGACATATGTGTCATATGTGTTCTGACATGATGGGTGGAGTGCTGGATGCACCACCTTGCATTGACAATTTGCCAATAGTCAAAGCAAATGAGACAGTTCATGACATGGCTGACATAAAACCTCCATCAAATGACGCCTCCATATACCAAGCCACCAAACTTTCCCACTCCACCAGGGGTTGTTAGTGAGGATTATCTAATGGGAAAATCATCCATCAACTGTGAGGACTGTTGAAAGCAGCTATCAACATTCCTCATACTCCTCGTGCAAAGGTGCCCATGCAGGTGCAAGGTATCTCATGTGGGGTGCCAATGCCTTCCCCCCTTCGAGATTTCTATCACTTCCAGGGGATCAGCAAGCATCATGGAATGGGTGAGTAATTGAAACCTTACGAAACTGCAACCAAGTTGTAGGCCTACTGTATGTCAATTTATTGTCATTGTATTCTTCCATTGGAGAATGTTAATTATGGAAGTTGTCTCAAACGTAACATATATAATGGACATTGTAAACATTTTTTTTTTCGTAATTATTTTTTAGGCTTTTTTGTGCCTTTATTATAGAACAGTAGAAACTGACAGGAAAAGGGGTAGAGAGAGGAGAATGCCTGCTGGTGACTGCCTGCTAAGAGCGTTTTGTGCTCACGTGGTACATGGCCAAACCACTTGAGTATCTGGGCCGCCATGTACATTGTAATTTTTTGACCCAGGCAAAGTGAAGTACAAAACATTAAGAGAATACTGGTCAGGATCAACAGTTGTGTGATTTGTGTTATGTATTTGAGTTTCTGAGGTCGGCAAGCATGACTCCCTGATTTTCAGTCACAATGCACAGAAAATCACTCAGATTGAATGAATACTGATCAGAAACAACTGTTATGCGGTCTTTGTGAAATGTTTCAGTTTCTGAAGTCAGCATGTATGTAGTGCTAATATGAGGTAACATAGTACAGAAAATGACTCAAATTGACTGAATACTGCTCAGAAACAACAGTTATGCACTTATTGTGAACCGTTTCAGTTTCTGAGGTCGGCAGGCATGACTCCCTGATTTTCGGTCACATTGCACGGAAAATTAATCAGATTGACGGAATATTGCTCAGAAACGACAGTTATGCGGTCTTTGTGAAACCTTTCCGTTTCTGAGGTCGGCAGGCATGACTCCCTGATTTTATGTCACATTGCACAGGAAATCACTCAGATTAAGTGAATCCTGATCAGAAACAACAGTTATGCGGTCTTTGTGAAACCTTTCAGTTTCTGATGTCGGCAGGCATGACTCCCTGGTTTTCTTTCACATTTCACAGGAAATCACTCAGATTGATTACTGCTCAGAAACAACAGTTATGCGGTTTATGTGAAACTTTTCAGTTTCTGAAGTCGGCATGTATGTAGTGCTAATATGAGGTAACATTGTACAGAAAATGACTCAAATTGACTGAATCCTGCTCAGAAACAACAGTTATGCGGTTTTTGTGAAACTTTTCAGTTTCTGAGGTCGGCAGGTATGACTCACTGATTTTCGGTCACATTGCACGGAAAATTAATCAGATTGACGGAATATTGCTCAGAAATGACAGTTATATGGTCTTTGTGAAACCTTTCCGTTTCTGAGGTCGGCATGTATGTAGTGCTACTCTTAGGTCACATTGCCCAGAAAAGGACTCAGACTGACTGAATCCTGCTCAGAAACGACATCTATGCGGTCTTTGTGAAACATTTCCATTTCTGATGTCGGCATGTATATCTCCCTGATTTTATGTCACATTGCACAAATAAATCCTTCAGACTGACTGAACACTGTTCAGAAACAACAGTTATAGGGGTCTTTGTGAAACTTTTCAGTTTTTGAGGTCGGCATGTATGTAGTATTAATCTTAGGTCACATTGCACAGAAAATGACTCAGATCGGTGAATACTGTTCAGAAACAAGAGTTATGTGGTCTTTGTGAAACTTTTCCGTTTCAGAGGTCGGTAGGCATGACTCCCTGATTTTATGTCACATTGCACAGGAAATCACTCAGATTGACTGAATACTGTTCAGAAACAAGAGTTATGCTGTCTTTGTGAAACTTTTCAGTTTCTGAGGTCGACATGTAAGGAGTACTACTTTTAGGTGACATTGCATAGAAAGTCATTCAAACTGACTGAATACTGTTCAGAAACAACAGTTATACGGTCTTTGTGAAACTTTTCAGTTTCTGATGTTGGCATGTATTTTGTATAACTCTTAGGTCACATTGCACAGGAAATCACTCAGATTGAGTGAATCCTGCTCAGAAACAACAGTTAGGCTATGTGGTTTTTGTGAAACTTTTCTGTTACTGAGGTTGACATGTATGTAATATTACTCTTAGGTAACATTGCACAGAAAATGAATCAGATTGAGTTAATACTGCTCAGAAACAACAGTTATGCACTTTTTGTGAAACTTTTCAGTTTCTGAGGTCGACATGTATGCAGTTCTACACATAGGTGACATTGCACAGAAAATGACACAGATTGAGTGAATATTGCTCAGAAAGAACAGTTATGTGGTCTTTGTGAAACCTTTCATTTTCTGTGGTCGGCATGCATGTCGTACTACACTTAGGTCACATTGCACAGAAAGTCTATCAGATTGACTGAATACGGCTCAGAGACAACAGCTATGCGGTCTTTGTGAAACTTTTCAGTTTCTGATGTCGGCATGTATGTAGTACTAGTCTTAGGTAACATTGCATAGAAAATCATTCAGATTGAGTGAATACTGATTAGAAACAACAGCTATGTGTTCTTTGTGAAACTTTTCAGTTTATGAGGTCGGCATGTATGTAGTACTGCTTTTAGGTGACATTGCACAGAAAATGACTCAGACTGAATACTCAGTGTAGTATCTGAAGTTCTATATGTTTTGTGACTTTATGGGTTTGGTATGTTTAGCTAGGGATCCCCTCGGTAAAAAGATTTAAGGGCCTTAAGTAAGAGGTTCTAGGTCAAAAGGTCTAGGTGTCATTGGGAGATGGATGACTCCCTCATCTTATGTAATAAAGCCCTTTTTTTATTTATAGGAACCATATGTTTTACCTTAGGTTCAGAAAACAACCAACCTATATAGGAGGAAAGTTAGAGCTGTTATTAAGAGGAGATTCATATTGGATTTGACTCCTCTCTCAGGCAATCCATGGTGCTTGATTTGATGCTGGACTTTTTTGTAATAAACCTCTTTGTAATAAACAAGCAAGATGGTGTCAGCAGAATTTTTTTCATCGCTGTTTAATAAACAACATCAGAAACAACAGTTACGTGGTCTTTGTGAAACTTTTCAGTTTCTGAGGTCGGCATGTATGTAGTATTACTCTTAGGTCACATTGCACAGAAAATCATTCAGATTGAGTGAATACTGATCAGAAGTAACAGTTATGTGGTCTTTGTGAAACTTTTCATTTTTTGACATTGAGAGATATGACTCCCTGATTTTCGGTCACATTGCACAGAAAATCACTCAGACTGACTGAATACTGTTCAGAAACAACAGCTGTGCGGTCTTTGTGAAACTTTTCACTTTTTGACGTTCACATATATGACTCCTTGATTTTCGGTCACGTTGCACAGAAAAGATTGATTGAAAACTGTTCAATAGTTGTATGATTTTTTCATGTATTTGAGTTTGACATCTGCAGGCAACTTTAAATTGCTGAATGTGAGTGAATACTGTTCAGAATAAGGTTATGTGATTTTTGTGATTTTTTTAAGTTCCTGGGGTCTGCAGTTGTGAAGCAGTATTTTTAGTATGCAGTCAACATAAAATTACTGAATGTGAGTGAATACAAGTCCGAATCAACAAGTTTCAGTTTCTATGAATTGATATTAGTTTCTAGCTTCATCTTCACTCGTCTCCTCCAGCACCAATTTTTATGCATGAATACAGCAAATGCAGGGTGAGACCACCTGAACATCCTGGTGTTCAGAGTTTGTGCTCTCCATTCTCACACAACTAACTTCATGGTTACTTTCACACACTGACACATAGGCATCCTATAGAGTTAATTATGATAATCAACAACTGACAAAATGGCTTAAAGTCTAATGTGGACTTAACAGTCATATTATGACCAAGGGGAGAAAGCAGGCAAATTATTGGCATGGTAAACAAAGAAAATGCAGGCAGAAAGAACAATTACTAGTATAAAGCAGTTTTCAAAGTGTGAGCCACTCCTCCCCAGGAGACCCAGGATCCTATCACCAAGCAGCAGCAAAGCGTGGCTTCATAGAAGTACGCACAACACGCATACACTCTGTTATGCACAAGCAGAGTGTGCTGAAAATGTGCTTCAGATGTTTGGAACATTAGGATATAGCCTCATAAGGTTGGTGCTTTCTTTGTGGTATATTGTGTTTTACACAATGTGAAGAGACATTCACTCATGAGGCTCTGCAGAGAAATATTCTTTCTTACTCCCTGGTATCTGCCACCTTCATTCATGACCTCAAACTGTTTTCCACAGTTCCATCATGAACTGAAGATTTTTTCACTGTTCTCGTCATATTATATGTCTAACCTAGTTATGTGAAAGGATTTTGAGACAATGAGATGAAAAGCAGTGCTATGAATAGTATGCAGTGATGATTCAAAAAATGTCTGAATAAGATGTGTAAAAAAATGTAGATTAATTAAAATTAATTAAAATGAGATAAGATGTTTTAAAAGTAAAGATGTTAAAAATATGTGGGGGAGAAGGGGGAGTATACCCCTGCTATACAGTCAATATCTGGCAAATTACCTATGGATTCATTGGAGATAAATAATAATTTCAGAAACTTACACACAGAGCATATGGAAAATAGAGAATCTCAGAATGCATTTCTTGACCAGTTGAAATTTCAAGGAGAAAATAAAACTGGACAGCCTATTAACAATTTACAGACTTTGTGAAGCTATAGGGCACCAAATATAGCACCAAAACAGGCTGGATGGGCTGCCAATCGAGTTAGACTTTTAAAAGAAAACTGATAAGGCCACTCTTTGACATGTATGAAGAATCATCGCAGGCTCACTCCCGGATTCCCTAAGATTAGCTCTAATATCCATAATATTATAACCAACAAACCCCCAGCTGAGGACTAGTCTAACAGACTGATTAGTTTAATGGCATGTGACACAAAAACACTTTGTTAAGCACTCACTACAAGATTAAATAAATACCTTCCTGAGCTTATTGTTGCTGATCAGGAAACAGGGTTTCATACATAAAAGACAGGGTTATAGGTAATATTGGATATACTGGATGAAAGGCATAATGTGAAAGACTCAGCAATGCTATCATTAGATGCATGTCAAGCACTTGATAGGATGGAATTTTTTAAGTACTCCCAAGACTTGGGATAGATGATTTTTTATTTTTTATATTTTTTCAAATATATTCAGTTATTATACACAAACCCAACTGTTGAGATTCTAACCAATAATAAGATCTCTAAACCCTTCAGTCTAAAGCGATCCACCCAACACGGCATACAACAATCATACTTACAACTGGGAGGATAGACCATTGCATTTCCTTATATGCAGAAAATATCATATTTTTCTTGACAAACTTCAGAAATAAAATTTCCTATCTCATTAAAGTAAGAAAGACTTCTGGGGAATCTCTAGATATAAAATTAATAATCTTGTCAGGATGAATGTTTCTTAATGAGGAAGAAAGACATGTCCCCTTGTAATTATTCCATTTATAACACTTACTCATGGTTCCATGTACTTGAATTTAAAATCATTCCTGAACTCAATGAAATACTCTCAGCAAATTATGACCCCCCTGGTAGGTGGAGTAACTGAAACACTGAATCACTGATCTAATTTGCCTTTATCTGTGGTTGGGCATGAATTTTTATACTATGTTGTTTCTTAAATAGCGATGATGTGATGATGATGAAGAAAACTCCGCTGACACCGTCTTGCTTGTATATAAAGAGGTTTATTACAAAGAAGTCCAGCATCAAATCAAGCACTCGAGATTGCCTGAGAGAGGAGTTGAAGCCAATGTGAATCTCCTCTGAATAACTGCTCTAACTCCCCGTCTATATAGGAAGATTTTGCAACTCTCCAGGCCTATGCACACACACACATTCACGGACACCTCTTACATGTACATATGCAATTCATCCCATCCCACTACCCCATCCCACGCCTTCGCCGCTTCCTCCCATCCAGTGTGGCGGGCGGGGTCCGATGGCTGCGCCTTAATGGCAGCGGCTGAGGCTGGCTGCCTGTCTGCACTGGAATCACCTCCTCCCCCCTTTTCCCCCGCAAATTGTCTTGAGTCATTGTGTTGTAAGATGTGTTTGTTTATATATGCTTATGTTGTGAATACGTGAAAACATACTTGGCAATAAACCTGATTCTGATTCTGATTCTGATTCTGAAGATGGGTGAGTCTTCAATCTCTCATCCACACCTAGACCTTTTGACCCTAGACACAACCCCTAAATCTTTTTGCCTAGAGCCTTCTGGCTAAGGCCATTAAATCTTTTTGACCAGGGGACTCCTAGCTAAACATACCAAATCCATAAATTCACATAACATAACATACAGAACTTCAGATACTACATATTTCCCCCCTTCGAGACTACGCAGAGTCTCGAAAAATAAATGAATAACACATACATGCTTGCAGTTATAACAAGTATAACAGTTCCTCCTACAGCATAACCTTAGCAATTCAGCAACTTTATGGAGTGCGAGAGTGAAAAAGCTGTCAGGCAGCTATCTGTCCTGAAATGTCCATCAAACAATCTAGACAGGAAAATTCTCTCACGGCCCCTCTGCCTTAGGCGACCAAATATAGTACTCCAGACCAATTAAAAAGGAGGAATTTTGACAATGTGTGTAGGGATATGACTTAAGTAAATACATATGGAAACCTCAGAAAATAAAATCAAAACAATGTCCAAATTCAGGCTGGTCGACCCATCGCACCTTCCAATGGACCTTTCCCTGCCTAGCACCAATATCCCTAAGCATCCCCGAAAAAAAAAGAAAACATCTGAGATCCCAGTATTTTTACTCAATAGCAGAAAACATCATTCTTCAAGCAATTAAAACAAAAAAAGTTTATAAAGCACTATAAAAAATATTACTCATGTAATAAAGAAACTCAGAAACTAAGCAAGACATAATAGTTTGGCTAAATTATCACTACTATATAAATGTCCTCTATTACTATCACAGATTACAATAGAACATAACAAAATCCAATATTATAAAAATATATGTAAAAGAAAACAGAAAAATTTATCACACTGCAGCTCCTCAGCAGCGTCGACTCTCAGTGTAGTGTCGAAATCTGGCCAGTCCTTTTTATTGTCCATGTCAGAATGTCTTCAGAATGTCAGAATTCCTGAACACCCAACCACCCTCACAGTGGTCTTCCCCCAATATCGTTCTAGGAGGAAAAAAAAAGAAAACACCAAACAGTATCTTTGCAGAAACAACAGATGCAAATTGAAACATCAAATGCAGATTAGCACCTTATAAGTAGATGTGAAATTCACAATATCATACTTTCACATTATTCCTAGTTATAAATCACCTTTTCCATTTCCCCCCTTTAATCATACCACTCTATAGTAAGAAACTACTAAAAAATAAAATAATAATAGAAATAAATGTTAAAGACTATAATAAGATTAGATATTCAAAATGGATATTGATCTACTATTTTGCCTTCTATCACCACTTCCTCCTAAACACCTTCACGAACACCTTGTCTCCAGCTTGCACTGTGCTCTTATTTTGCTCATCGAGCCTCTCCTGCACCTCCTCTTGTCTTTGCCTGTCAGAAACATATGTGGATATTCTTTTATGCAAAGTAGCCATATATGTAACGTAAGCTCGCATTTCATCTTCTAAAAGGGCCAGGCTTGGACCCTTTCCACTTGTTCGCAAACAAGGCGTTGGCATCCGTCTTCCTGTGACCAACTCATGAGGTGTCATATGTAAATCACGCAGCTCACTCGAGCGACACACCATTAGCGCCAGCGGAAGTGCCGCTGTCCAATTTAGACCAGTGTGTTGGCAGATTTTAACAATGCGATTAACAATCATTTTTTCACAAATCCCTTGACTTTGCGGATGATAGACTGCTCCAAGACGCTGTTTAATTCCCAGTTTTTGCAAAATCAATTTCACTGTTTTATCCACGAACTCCTTCCCATTGTCTGAGGATATCCTATCTGGAAGTCCCCACCTGCTTATGACCTCTCTACACAAAAACTTGGCAACAGACTGAGCATCCTTCCGCTTGGTTGGACAAGCCTCAGGCCATTGCGAAAATCTGTCCACAACAACTAGCATATATCTCTTACCTTCAACTGGTTTTATCATGTCCACAAAGTCCACAACTAGCTCACGCATAGGACCCCTCGGAGTTGGAATGTGACCAGGGGGAACCATCACACCCCTCCGAACATTATTTTTCAGCCAGATAACGCATCTGCCTATGACATAATCAATTTGTTCAAGCAAATATGGTGCCCAAAACCCATACTCCTTTATAATCTTTCTCCTAACTTCCCCCCTTGCAACATGAGCTAACCCATGCGCTTCCTGAATCATCAGACCTAACAGGTCTGGAGGTGCTACTATCAGCCCCTCATGATTTCTCCAAAGACCAATAGAATCTTGGGTGGCACCTCGGTCTAGCCACAACTGTTTATCCATTGCAGGAGCAGCTTCCTGCATTGAAATCACATCCCTAAGTGTAATTTTATCTTCCAAATTCACTTCATGAGTGACCAGAAGAACTTTACCCAATTTCTCTGCTCCTGTGACTGCTTTTGCAGCTTCATCAGCCACTTTATTCCCTTGTGTGACCTTTGACACATCCACTTTATGTGCTGCACATTTAGCTATCACTATTTCTTTAGGCTTCATCATAGCATGCAACAGTTTCATTATCTGAGCGTGATGCTGTATTGGAGAAACATCCGTTTTCTTAAACCCTTGGTTTTTCCACACTGATCCAAACAAGTGACACACATTATGTGCATATGCAGAGTCTGTATATATTGTCACTCGCTTACCTTCCGCCAACAAACACGCTTCAGTTAGCCCCACAAGTTCAGCAAGCTGTGCAGATGCAGGCTGTGGTACTACTTCAGCCTTCTCAACAACAAATTCAGTTCCTTGGGCTTTTACTACTGCGTAGCCAGGACTCAATTTATCTCCTACACGATAACAGGACCCATCAGTCCAATACTCCAAATCCGCCTCCCGCAGTGGAAGGGCTTGCAAATCTGATCTAAGCCTCGAGTATTTCTCTGCTTCTTGAACACAATCATGTGGTTCACCATCCTCTGGAGTTGGCAAATTCTCAGCTGGATTCACCGTGGCACATCTCACTAGGCTGACATCTTCCTGCTCTAAGAGTCTATGATAGTCTCTAAGCCTAGGCATAGTCAATGTGTATTTGCCATAGTTCAAGAGATTTCTGAGACTATGATGGGTGAGAATTGTCACCGGATAACCCATCGTGACAGATGATGCCTTGTTGTACATTAAAGAAACTCCCACCATTGCTCTGTAGCACCGTGGTAGCCCCAACTCTACTTCTGAATAAGCAGTAGAGTAGTAAGAAATAGGTTGAGGACTTGTCCCCGTTCCTGTTGGCTGACAAAGAACTGCACATGCATATTTACCCCCAGTAGAAGTAGACACATACAACAAGAAATTCCTTGAGTAGTCTGGAAGCGCTAGCGCTGGAGCCTCTTGTAATCTCTGTTTGATCGTCTCAAATGCCAAAAGGCCATCCTCTGGAGTTTCCTCCTGGCCTGTTGCATTCACAGGCAAAGTGGCCAAACTGTCCACAATTGTAACATACTTCTGAAAACTGTTGAAAATTCGAATTAAAATTTCCTCCTCTTCCTCTTCCTAAATATCCTCGACCTCTTCCTGTCCATGTTTGCATTTGACCAAAACCTGGCTGTGGGCAGGAAACGACTGGAACCACCGATGATGGCTGAGATGATTGGAACTGGACCTGATTCGGCTCTGATTTAGTGGAGACTGACTCTGTATAACCAAAGCCTGCTTCTTCTCCTTCTTCTTGTTATCCACCAGTTGTATTTGATTGAGTTTTCTGAGGGTCTCTTGGTCCTGCTCTTTCTGATCATGCTCCTTTTTCCTATATAGCTCCACTTGATGGGCTATATGATCCGTATAAACACCCTTTGTCATACTTCCAAGACCAACCACCTCTGCCAGTTTGCTCCTCACTGGTAGGGGCAGCCCCTTCTGTATTTTGACTTGCAAAATTGACTGCTCCATTTGATTCAAGTCTGGGTCATTTCCTGTGATATTTCTCCACACTTGATGGCCTCTTGACACGTAGGCCCTCGGGTTTTCTTCCTGTCCCAATGGCTCAATAAAAATATTATCAGGATGTACATTTGTTGGAAATGTATCTCTCAGTGCTCTCCACACTCTACCTCTATTTGCAGCAAACAGCTCCGGATCATTCACAGCTGTCCCCACATACCGATTAAGTCCAGCATTCTGTAGAATCTCTTCCATACCTGGAACCCCAAGGAGGTTGGCCAAAAGTCTCTTAATATCTCCCATGGCAGACTGTGTTCCCACCACAATCTCTTCCAACTTCGAAATCCAAGGATGTGCTCCATCTTGAAGAGTAGGTAACTTCTCAAGTATGTCTGACATATCTGTACTCTGCCAAGGCTTGTACTCCAAATTCTGTCCCCGGATAACCACTGGACACATCTTCTCAGATGTGTCCCCTTTCCTTGGGCACAATGAATACTTTGTGTCCGATTTTTGGGAGCCTTTCCTCCGCAGCTCTTTCTTCTGCATCTGCAGCTCCTCTAATTGGCTCTCCAGTGCTTTTCGGCTTTCTGATCTGGTAGCTTTCGCCAAGAACGAAATGCATTCGTCTATACTTCTTTCAACCTCTCTTATTGCCCTCTGTCGGTCTTCTTCTACTCTGGTACTGGATGTCGTTGGAAAAAACCCTCTTGAAGGCGAAGGACCCTCGCTCTCCAAGTCCCCATCGCTTTCTCCATTCTCACTTTCGTTAGAGCTATCATCTCCTGGGTCCTTTTTCCTCCATGTTTTGCCTCCTCTTTTCTCTGCTCTAGCCAGTATCCGTCTGACTGCAGGTTCATATCCACCCATGGCTCCCTCCAGATCACTCTGATCATCATCATCTCCAGATCCTCAATCCACCCTTAGTTTCCAGATGTGCCATTTTCTTCTGTCTTTTGGAGCTTGGATACATCTTTATAGTTGTTTCCGCTTGTCCCACTTCTATTATTCGCTCATCCTCATCTCTGATTTGATATCTACCCTCCTGACTGATCACTGGGAGCTGAGGATAAATTTCCTTAAACTTCACCTCCTTCTCATAAGGTGGGGGTCTCTTTACTGGATCCGTATGTGAGAAAGGTGCATTAATTTCTGCCATTAATTTTTCTATTTCTTTTGCATTTTTTCCTATTTCTTCTGCACCCCTATCTCTCTTATCTTTTGCAGCTTTTATCAATTTCTGTCCCTCATTTTCAAACAACTGGAGAATGCCAAGTTCTATTTGTCTCTTTTCTTTACGTTTTACCCCCTTTTTACCCTTCTTTTGATCCGCTTTATATGTGGACACAAGCACCTGCATTGTTTTAATTACATTTGGGTTAAGAGTCCCCTCCTCTGGCCATATTTGATCAATTTCAGGCCAGCGCTTATGCCATTTCTTTGACATCTTTGCAATGCCTTTAATTAAAGGATTATTCTTCTGTACTACATCAACAGGAGTAATTACTTTCGAATTTTTAGTGTCCATTTTCGACATTGTAATAGTTCCCTTATGTTCCCTTATTGTAAATTAAGACTAATTACTAAGACTAGTTAAAAATTATTTAAATTATTTATAAGCCACTATTTTGCCACAGTCAATAAAAGAAAAATGAAATAAATTTGCCAACTTCAAAGGAATCAAAAGGCTTATTAATATAAACCAAAATCACAACACTGAGTCCACATATGCTATTGGCCAAACACGCAATCTATCAAATTTTAAGTAAAACTTCCCCAAATATCCTGCAAATAAAAAGAAAGTCCAATCCTATATAAAGCTCAAAAGGTCACACACTCCCACAGGGGACAAACTATCACCAATCGTGTTCCCCTTCGTAACAAGTCAATCACCTAATTATCACCCAATGCTCACACTCATTCACTTGAAAATCATCAAATAATTTCAATATTGAATCCTCAATGCAGAATAAACCATACACAAACAATAAAACTCACATTTGCAACTCTCAACAGTGTTTAAACCCAATAATTATACTCCATTAATTGATTAAATGCATTAACTGGTCAGTCCGTTGCCAAGCCTCTCTTCTAAATGACTACAACATGTATTATCTTTTGTATATGTAGACAGATGGATGTATTCTATTAACCCCAAATTAAAAAATGTTCTTATAACAGCCTATAAGTGAGAGCAAACTAAATGTGTATCAACAACAATGACTATAAATGAATGTTTACACAAATGTTTAAAATGCAGGTTTTGTTAAAAGAGTTTGTGGATAAAACCGCACTAGCCTTGATCAGCCTGGATTCAGGAGCTGCACACTCTGTCGTCAGCAAGCCTCAATCCATGTGACGCACTTGCCAGCTGCCTTCTTGTCTGCGCTTTGGAAGATCCCAATTCAGACGCACTTCGTCTCCTCTTTCTCCTCCTCCCACTCTCACACACCATAGGTGGATAAAGGAAGAAAAAGAGAAAACAGACAAAAATTCAGTATCTTGTGAACCCACTAGGTCCTTATAAACAACACAATAAACAATACAGTGTGATTTACGCACATTATCTGCCAACACTTAGGTCATTTTTATCTACATCAGATGTTTTCCTTCTTTTAAACTACAACCATTAATGAACACCAAGTTATCATTTCATACAATACATTATCAATTTAGATATTTTAGTTTGTTTCACTCTAATAACATCTTAAATCTTCCAATAGTATATTATTATCCACAAGCTGTATTTCCTAGTACTCTTTTTACTCTACAATGATTCCAATATCCTACAAACTGCCAAATCATAATGACCTAACATCTTTCTCCATTGCACTACCTTACAAAAAGAGAAGGGAAGGAGCACCCTCACCACTCCTCCTATTAGAGAGAGCCATCTTATTTGCGTTCTATATGGGGTATCCCCCCTTGCTCCACCTCTTAAAATTAGCAAGAACTTCCAGTATATTCTAGCTCTCAGAGAGTGAACATCTAGCCCAATCTCCGTATATCCCCCCAAGATCAGACAGACTCCACATGACAAAGCACAGAGTCAGAAACAAAGAACACACACACAAGCCAGAGCAGAATCTCAGTCAACAACCAAAAATACAGAACCTCCGCTAACAGCCAAATCTATCTTCTCCCCTATTTTGAATAAGACTGTATGTTCTTTAAACAGACAAATCCACTTCATACACTCACACAGACTCACTGAGAAACTCACAGACAGCAAGAAAGAAAGACAGAGAAGGACTACACATTGCACTCATTGCTAATCCTTAATCAAAACTCACATTCCAAAATCAATAAACTTCATCAAAAGATTTTACTTTATTAAGTCTTTTTACCCATGCTTATGCACACAAAATATCCTCACTGATTTTTCCAGTTCTCTTCAAAATCATATACGTCCTTTTTGGGGCTCATACGTTCTTACAGATTGAAAATGTCCCCTCGGAAGAGGCTCATAGATCTTATCAAAGTCCCCCTCAAAGGCTCATAAGTTTTTAGTCACATACATATAAAGTCCTCTTTATATGTATGTCACTTTGTGACGCCAAAATTCTTGTTGTTTCTTAAATAGCGATGATGTGATGATGATGAAGAAAACTCAGCTGACACTGTCTTGCTTGTATATAAAGAGGTTTATTACAAAGAAGTCCAGCATCAAATCAAGCACTTGAGAGAGGAGTCGAAGCCAATGTGAATCTCCTCTGAATAACTGCTCTAACTCCCCGTCTATATAGGAAGATGGGTGAGTCTTCAATCTCTCATCCACACCTAGACCTTTTGACCTAGAAACCCCTAGACACAACCCCTAAATCTTTTCGCCCTAGAGCCCTTGGCTAAGGCCATTAAATCTTTTTGACCAGGGGACTCCTAGCTAAACATACCAAATCCATAAATTCACATAACATAACATACAGAACTTTAGATACTACAACTACTTCCAAGCACTCCCACTGCCATTATCAGACATTTTATTTTTTTATGATAAATGAAGACATAGGTCAGATGTCCTGGCAGTGTGCTGCCTTGTGGTGAGAAGTGTAAAGAGGGGTGGATTGATGGAGTGATGGTGGGGGCAAGAGTGTTCAGGATCCTCACAGCCTGAGGTATGAAGCTGTTGAGCTGCTCCTCCGGGCTTGACCATGACGTAGTCTGTTCCCTGCGGCCTGACCCTGGAGGACGACTTTGGGCAAATGGGCAGCTCCTCAAACTGGGGAAGAAGATGGAAAGCAGCAGTAAGAGAGGATCACTTAGCAGGAAAAAACTGTTAATGTGTGTAGCAAGCCAATGAGACGAGCTCATCAGAGGAGCTGACGATGATCAGATGACGGTGGTCCTCTGTAACAGCTCTCACCCTGCACCACGGGAGTCTGTGAAAATGTCAGTCCTGTGGTGAGCTGCCCTTTCACACTGTCTGCACTAAAGAAGAGCTTCATACTGGATCTATAAAGAGACTTCTGGTCTTGTACCCTGTGGATCCTGTAGTCCAGATAACGGCCTACAGCCAGGACCCATGCTCTGCAGCAGGATCTCATCTCACCTCTATTGTTACACTGTGCTGTCATGTAAGGGAGGTTTAGAAGACTCAGACTCATCGTGGAGATTCTTCTGATAATGAACATACAGAAGAACAAGGTCCAGTAAGTCCAGAAACAGGAGCAGTCAGACGGTCTGAGGTTCAAACCAACCACTCATGGCAGGACACAGACCACTTCCTGGTTCTGAACCACCACACTGTGATCACCTGATTACAGGTGAATCTGCTGGTTCGTTAGCGACCTGTAGATTGACTCAGCTGCTTGTGTTCACACTGAGAGTCCACTGTCATTAAACCAGATCAAAGAACCAAACCCACAGTCTCTGTCCTGACCCTGACCCTGACCCTGACCCTACAGGGTAACACTGTAAATGTACCAACACTCACCATAGTCAGTACAGTTTTACACCTCAAATGGACTACTAACTGATGACAATGATCCTCCTTCAGGTCACATGACTCACCTCGTCATCGGAGCTGCTGGAGGTCTCCTTTTCATCCCCTGGAGAGAGATTGCCACAGTGTCCACATCAGTGAAACACAACACGGAGCAAACATCCATCAGCACAGATCCACATGATGATCCATGTGTTCCCGCTCTTTTAGCTCTGTGTTTGGTCTCGACACACACTCACCTAACCACTGCTAACACACACAACACTGATTATCACAACATGCCACTGCCTCATTCATACACACCTTCACCCTGTTTTCCAGGGGGGGGCACCTGACGACACTGATGACTGTAGTAGTGGGCCACTGAGTTAGCATACATGTTTGCATGGATGTCGACAGCTGACAGTGGTGTTGTCCTCGTAAACAGCTGACCACCCCTCTGTCTAAGCCTCTGACCTGAAACAGACACATCAGTTAAACAGGCGACAGGCTGATGAAGCTGTGCAGGACCACAGAATAGTGTGATCAGCCTCAGCCTCAGGTAAAACCTGTCTCCATGGTGAGCTGGGTGTCAGACTGAAGCAGCCTCAGGTTAAATCTGAGCCACATGAAAACTTATTAAGAGCTCATTCTGCAGATGTTACCTCATATAGCTGTCACCTCGTCTCTTTATCTGACATCAGAGAATCATCTGCGGTCACATGAGAGTAACAACTATTAAGAGCTTAGACTCCTCATCTTTGGCCACACCTGTGATCATACGTGGGAGCTGCAGGTTTGTTTGTGGCTCCTTTGGCTCAGGAGGAAGAGCAGGTCATCCACTAACCAGAGGGATGAGGATTCATTTAGTCATTTTCCGTGCAATTTGACCTAAGATTACTGTTTGATATCTGCCGACGTCAAAAACTCAAAAGCTTCACCAAAAACGCACAACTGTTGGTTCTGAACAGTATTCACTCACATTTAGTCATTTTCTGTGCAATAATTTGACCTAAGATTACTGTTTGAGATCTGCCGACGTCAAAAACTCAAAAGCTTCACCAAAAACGCACAACTGTTGGTTCTGAACAGTATTCACTCACATTTAGTCATTTTCTGTTGGTATTCACTCACATTTAGTCATTTTCTGTGCAATAATTTGACCTAAGATTACTGTTTGAGATCTGCCGACGTCAAAAACTCAAAAGCTTCACCAAAAACGCACAACTGTTGGTTCTGAACAGTATTCACTCACATTTAGTCATTTTCTGTGCAATAATTTGACCTAAGATTACTGTTTGAGATCTGCCGACGTCAAAAACTCAAAAGCTTCACCAAAAACGCACAACTGTTGGTTCTGAACAGTATTCACTCACATTTAGTCATTTTCTGTTGGTATTCACTCACATTTAGTCATTTTCTGTGCAATTTGACCTAAGATTACTGTTTGATATCTGCCGACGTCAAAAACTCAAAAGCTTCACCAAAAACGCACAACTGTTGGTTCTGAACAGTATTCACTCACATTTAGTCATTTTCTGTGCAATTTGACCTAAGCTTACTGTTTGATATCTGCCGACGTCAAAAACTCAAAAGCTTCACCAAAAACGCACAACTGTTTGTTCTGAACAGTATTCACTCACATTTAGTCATTTTCCGTGCAATTTGACCTAAGATTACTGTTTGATATCTGCCGACGTCAAAAACTCAAAAGCTTCACCAAAAACGCACAACTGTTGGTTCTGAACAGTATTCACTCACATTTAGTCATTTTCTGTGCAATAATTTGACCTAAGATTACTGTTTGAGATCTGCCGACGTCAAAAACTCAAAAGCTTCACCAAAAACGCACAACTGTTGGTTCTGAACAGTATTCACTCACATTTAGTCATTTTCTGTTGGTATTCACTCACATTTATTCATTTTCTGTGCAATAATTTGACCTAAGATTACTGTTTGAGATCTGCCGACGTTAAAAACTCAAAAGCTTCACCAAAAACGCACAACTGTTGGTTCTGAACAGTATTCACTCACATTTAGTCATTTTCTGTGCAATAATTTGACCTAAGATTACTGTTTGAGATCTGCCGACGTCAAAAACTCAAAAGCTTCACCAAAAACGCACAACTGTTGGTTCTGAACAGTATTCACTCACATTTAGTCATTTTCTGTTGGTATTCACTCACATTTAGTCATTTTCTGTGCAATTTGACCTAAGATTACTGTTTGATATCTGCCGACGTCAAAAACTCAAAAGCTTCACCAAAAACGCACAACTGTTGGTTCTGAACAGTATTCACTCACATTTAGTCATTTTCTGTTGGTATTCACTCACATTTAGTCATTTTCTGTGCAATAATTTGACCTAAGATTACTGTTTGAGATCTGCCGACGTCAAAAACTCAAAAGCTTCACCAAAAACGCACAACTGTTGGTTCTGAACAGTATTCACTCACATTTAGTCATTTTCTGTTGGTATTCACTCACATTTAGTCATTTTCTGTGCAATTTGACCTAAGATTACTGTTTGATATCTGCCGACGTCAAAAACTCAAAAGCTTCACCAAAAACGCACAACTGTTGGTTCTGAACAGTATTCACTCACATTTAGTCATTTTCTGTTGGTATTCACTCACATTTAGTCATTTTCTGTGCAATTTGACCTAAGATTACTGTTTGATATCTGCCGACGTCAAAAACTCAAAAGCTTCACCAAAAACGCACAACTGTTGGTTCTGAACAGTATTCACTCACATTTAGTCATTTTCTGTGCAATTTGACCTAACATTACTGTTTGATATCTGCCGACGTCAAAAACTCAAAAGCTTCACCAAAAACGCACAACTGTTGGTTCTGAACAGTATTCACTCACATTTAGTCATTTTCTGTGCAATTTGACCTAAGATTACTGTTTGATATCTGCCGACGTCAAAAACTCAAAAGCTTCACCAAAGCTTTTCACCAAACGCACAAGTGTTGATTCTGAACAGTATTCACTCACATTTAGTCATTTTCTGTGCAATTTGACCTAAGATTACTGTTTGATATCTGCCGACGTCAAAAACTCAAAAGCTTCACCAAAGCTTTTCACCAAACGCACAAGTGTTGATTCTGAACAGTATTCACTCACATTTAGTCATTTTCTGTGCAATTTGACCTAAGATTACTGTTTGATATCTGCCGACGTCAAAAACTCAAAAGCTTCACCAAAAACGCACAAGTGTTGGTTCTGAACAGTATTCACTCACATTTAGTCATTTTCTGTTGCTATTCACTCACATTTAGTCATTTTCTGTGCAATTTGACCTAAGATTACTGTTTGATATCTGCCGACGTCAAAAACTCAAAAGCTTCACCAAAAACGCACAACTGTTGGTTCTGAACAGTATTCACTCACATTTAGTCATTTTCTGTGCAATTTGACCTAAGATTACTGTTTGATATCTGCCGACGTCAAAAACTCAAAAGCTTCACCAGAAACGCACAACTGTTGGTTCTGAACAGTAGTCACTCATCTGAGTCATTTTCTGTGCAATTTGACCTAAGATTACTGTTTGATATCTGCCGATGTCAAAAACTCAAAAGCTTCACCAAAAACGCACAACTGTTGGTTCTGAACAGTATTCACTCACATTTAGTCATTTTCTGTTGCTATTCACTCACATTTAGTCATTTTCTGTGCAATTTGACCTAAGATTACTGTTTGATATCTGCCGACGTCAAAAACTCAAAAGCTTCACCAAAAACGCACAACTGTTGGTTCTGAACAGTATTCACTCACATTTAGTCATTTTCTGTGCAATTTGACCTAAGATTACTGTTTGATATCTGCCGACGTCAAAAACTCAAAAGCTTCACCAAAAACGCACAACTGTTGGTTCTGAACAGTATTCACTCACATTTAGTCATTTTCTGTGCAATTTGACCTAAGATTACTGTTTGATATCTGCCGACGTCAAAAACTCAAAAGTTTCACCAAAAACGCACAAGTGTTGATTCTGAACAGTATTCACTCACATTTAGTCATTTTCTGTTGGTATTCACTCACATTTAGTCATTTTCTGTGCAATTTGACCTAAGATTACTGTTTGATATCTGCCGACGTCAAAAACTCAAAAGCTTCACCAAAAACGCACAACTGTTGGTTCTGAACAGTATTCACTCACATTTAGTCATTTTCTGTTGGTATTCACTCACATTTAGTCATTTTCTGTGCAATTTGACCTAATATTACTGTTTGATATCTGCCGACGTCAAAAACTCAAAAGCTTCACCAAAAACGCACAACTGTTGGTTCTGAACAGTATTCACTCATCTGAGTCATTTTCTGTGCAATTTGACCTAAGATTACTGTTTGATATCTGCCGATGTCAAAAACTCAAAAGCTTCACCAAAAACGCACAACTGTTGGTTCTGAACAGTATTCACTCACATTTAGTCATTTTCTGTTGCTATTCACTCACATTTAGTCATTTTCTGTGCAATTTGACCTAAGATTACTGTTTGATATCTGCCGACGTCAAAAACTCAAAAGCTTCACCAAAAACGCACAACTGTTGGTTCTGAACAGTATTCACTCACATTTAGTCATTTTCTGTGCAATTTGACCTAAGATTACTGTTTGATATCTGCCGACGTCAAAAACTCAAAAGCTTCACCAAAAACGCACAACTGTTGGTTCTGAACAGTATTCACTCACATTTAGTCATTTTCTGTGCAATTTGACCTAAGATTACTGTTTGATATCTGCCGACGTCAAAAACTCAAAAGTTTCACCAAAAACGCACAAGTGTTGATTCTGAACAGTATTCACTCACATTTAGTCATTTTCTGTTGGTATTCACTCACATTTAGTCATTTTCTGTGCAATTTGACCTAAGATTACTGTTTGATATCTGCCGACGTCAAAAACTCAAAAGCTTCACCAAAAACGCACAACTGTTGGTTCTGAACAGTATTCACTCACATTTAGTCATTTTCTGTTGGTATTCACTCACATTTAGTCATTTTCTGTGCAATTTGACCTAATATTACTGTTTGATATCTGCCGACGTCAAAAACTCAAAAGCTTCACCAAAAACGCACAACTGTTGGTTCTGAACAGTATTCACTCATCTGAGTCATTTTCTGTGCAATTTGACATAAGATTACTGTTTGATATCTGCCGACGTCAAAAACTCAAAAGCTCCACCAAAAACTGACAACTGTTGGTTCTGAACAGTCTTAACTCACATTTAGTCATTTTCTGTGCAATTTGACCTAAGATTACTGTTTGATATCTGCCGACGTCAAAAACTCAAAAGCTTCACCAAAAACGCACAACTGTTGGTTCTGAACAGTATTCACTCATCTGAGTCATTTTCTGTGCAATTTGACCTAAGATTACTGTTTGATATCTGCCGACATCAAAAACTCAAAAGCTTCACCAAAAACGCACAACTGTTGGTTCTGAACAGTATTCACTCATCTGAGTGATTTTCTGTTGGTATTCACTCACATTTAGTCATTTTCTGTGCAATTTGACCTAAGATTACTGTTTGATATCTGCCGACGTCAAAAACTCAAAAGCTTCTCCAAAAACGCACAAGTGTTGATTCTGAACAGTATTCACTCACATTTAGTCATTTTCTGTGCAATTTGACCTAAGATTACTGTTTGATATCTGCCGACGTCAAAAACTCAAAAGCTTCACCAAAAACGCACAACTGTTGGTTCTGAACAGTATTCACTCACATTTAGTCATTTTCTGTGCAATTTGACCTAAGATTACTGTTTGATATCTGCCGACGTCAAAAACTCAAAAGCTTCACCAAAAACGCACAACTGTTGGTTCTGAACAGTATTCACTCACATTTAGTCATTTTCTGTGCAATTTGACCTAAGATTACTGTTTGATATCTGCCGACGTCAAAAACTCAAAAGCTTCACCAAAAACGCACAACTGTTGGTTCTGAACAGTATTCACTCATCTGAGTCATTTTCTGTGCAATTTGACCTAAGATTACTGTTTGATATCTGCCGACGTCAAAAACTCAAAAGCTTCACCAAAGCTTTTCACCAAACGCACAAGTGTTGATTCTGAACAGTATTCACTCACATTTAGTCATTTTCTGTGCAATTTGACCTAACATTACTGTTTGATATCTGCCGACGTCAAAAACTCAAAAGCTTCACCAAAAACACACAACTGTTGGTTCTGAACAGTATTCACTCACATTTAGTCATTTTCTGTGCAATTTGACCTAAGATTACTGTTTGATATCTGCCGACGTCAAAAACTCAAAAGCTTCACCAAAGCTTTTCACCAAACGCACAAGTGTTGATTCTGAACAGTATTCACTCACATTTAGTCATTTTCTGTGCAATTTGACCTAAGATTACTGTTTGATATCTGCCGACGTCAAAAACTCAAAAGCTTCACCAAAAACGCACAAGTGTTGATTCTGAACAGTATTCACTCACATTTAGTCATTTTCTGTTGGTATTCACTCACATTTAGTCATTTTCTGTGCAATTTGACCTAAGATTACTGTTTGATATCTGCCGACGTCAAAAACTCAAAAGCTTCACCAAAAACGCACAACTGTTGGTTCTGAACAGTATTCACTCACATTTAGTCATTTTCTGTTGGTATTCACTCACATTTAGTCATTTTCTGTGCAATTTGACCTAATATTACTGTTTGATATCTGCCGACGTCAAAAACTCAAAAGCTTCACCAAAAACGCACAACTGTTGGTTCTGAACAGTATTCACTCATCTGAGTCATTTTCTGTGCAATTTGACATAAGATTACTGTTTGATATCTGCCGACGTCAAAAACTCAAAAGCTCCACCAAAAACTCACAACTGTTGGTTCTGAACAGTCTTCACTCACATTTAGTCATTTTCTGTGCAATTTGACCTAAGATTACTGTTTGATATCTGCCGACGTCAAAAACTCAAAAGCTTCACCAAAAACGCACAACTGTTGGTTCTGAACAGTATTCACTCATCCGAGTCATTTTCTGTGCAATTTGACCTAAGATTACTGTTTGATATCTGCCGACATCAAAAACTCAAAAGCTTCACCAGAAACGCACAACTGTTGGTTCTAAACAGTATTCACTCACATTTAGTCATTTTCTGTGCAATTTGACCTAAGATTACTGTTTGATATCTGCCGACGTCAAAAACTCAAAAGCTTCAACAAAACTTTTCACCAAACGCACAACTTTTGATTCTGACCAGTATTCTCTCACATTTAGTCATTTTCTGTGCAATTTGACCTAAGATTACTGTTTGATATCTGCCGACGTCAAAAACTCAAAAGCTTCACCAAAAACGCACAACTGTTGGTTCTGAACAGTATTCACTCATCTGAGTCATTTTCTGTGCAATTTGACCTAAGATTACTGTTTGATATCTGCCGACGTCAAAAACTCAAAAGCTTCACCAAAAACGCACAACTGTTGGTTCTGAACAGTATTCACTCACATTTAGTCATTTTCTGTTGCTATTCACTCACATTTAGTCATTTTCTGTGCAATTTGACCTAAGATTACTGTTTGATATCTGCCGACGTCAAAAACTCAAAAGCTTCACCAAAAACGCACAACTGTTGGTTCTGAACAGTATTCACTCACATTTAGTCATTTTCTGTTGGTATTCACTCACATTTAGTCATTTTCTGTGCAATTTGACCTAAGATTACTGTTTGATATCTGCCGACGTCAAAAACTCAAAAGCTTCACCAAAAACGCACAACTGTTGGTTCTGAACAGTATTCACTCACATTTAGTCATTTTCTGTTGGTATTCACTCACATTTAGTCATTTTCTGTGCAATTTGACCTAAGATTACTGTTTGATATCTGCCGACGTCAAAAACTCAAAAGCTTCACCAAAAACACACAACTGTTGGTTCTGAACAGTATTCACTCACATTTAGTCATTTTCTGTGCAATTTGACCTAAGATTACTGTTTGATATCTGCCGACGTCAAAAACTCAAAAGCTTCACCAAAAACGCACAACTGTTGGTTCTGAACAGTATTCACTCACATTTAGTCATTTTCTGTGCAATTTGACCTAAGATTACTGTTTGATATCTGCCGACGTCAAAAACTCAAAAGCTTCACCAAAGCTTTTCACCAAACGCACAAGTGTTGATTCTGAACAGTATTCACTCACATTTAGTCATTTTCTGTGCAATTTGACCTAAGATTACTGTTTGATATCTGCCGACGTCAAAAACTCAAAAGCTTCACCAAAGCTTTTCACCAAACGCACAAGTGTTGATTCTGAACAGTATTCACTCACATTTAGTCATTTTCTGTGCAATTTGACCTAAGATTACTGTTTGATATCTGCCGACGTCAAAAACTCAAAAGCTTCACCAAAAACGCACAAGTGTTGGTTCTGAACAGTATTCACTCACATTTAGTCATTTTCTGTTGCTATTCACTCACATTTAGTCATTTTCTGTGCAATTTGACCTAAGATTACTGTTTGATATCTGCCGACGTCAAAAACTCAAAAGCTTCACCAAAAACGCACAACTGTTGGTTCTGAACAGTATTCACTCACATTTAGTCATTTTCTGTGCAATTTGACCTAAGATTACTGTTTGATATCTGCCGACGTCAAAAACTCAAAAGCTTCACCAGAAACGCACAACTGTTGGTTCTGAACAGTAGTCACTCATCTGAGTCATTTTCTGTGCAATTTGACCTAAGATTACTGTTTGATATCTGCCGACGTCAAAAACTCAAAAGCTTCAACAAAACTTTTCACCAAACGCACAACTTTTGATTCTGACCAGTATTCTCTCACATTTAGTCATTTTCTGTGCAATTTGACCTAAGATTACTGTTTGATATCTGCCGACGTCAAAAACTCAAAAGCTTCACCAAAAACGCACAACTGTTGGTTCTGAACAGTATTCACTCATCTGAGTCATTTTCTGTGCAATTTGACCTAAGATTACTGTTTGATATCTGCCGACGTCAAAAACTCAAAAGCTTCACCAAAAACGCACAACTGTTGGTTCTGAACAGTATTCACTCACATTTAGTCATTTTCTGTTGCTATTCACTCACATTTAGTCATTTTCTGTGCAATTTGACCTAAGATTACTGTTTGATATCTGCCGACGTCAAAAACTCAAAAGCTTCACCAAAAACGCACAACTGTTGGTTCTGAACAGTATTCACTCACATTTAGTCATTTTCTGTTGGTATTCACTCACATTTAGTCATTTTCTGTGCAATTTGACCTAAGATTACTGTTTGATATCTGCCGACGTCAAAAACTCAAAAGCTTCACCAAAAACGCACAACTGTTGGTTCTGAACAGTATTCACTCACATTTAGTCATTTTCTGTTGGTATTCACTCACATTTAGTCATTTTCTGTGCAATTTGACCTAAGATTACTGTTTGATATCTGCCGACGTCAAAAACTCAAAAGCTTCACCAAAAACACACAACTGTTGGTTCTGAACAGTATTCACTCACATTTAGTCATTTTCTGTGCAATTTGACCTAAGATTACTGTTTGATATCTGCCGACGTCAAAAACTCAAAAGCTTCACCAAAAACGCACAACTGTTGGTTCTGAACAGTATTCACTCACATTTAGTCATTTTCTGTGCAATTTGACCTAAGATTACTGTTTGATATCTGCCGACGTCAAAAACTCAAAAGCTTCACCAAAGCTTTTCACCAAACGCACAAGTGTTGATTCTGAACAGTATTCACTCACATTTAGTCATTTTCTGTGCAATTTGACCTAAGATTACTGTTTGATATCTGCCGACGTCAAAAACTCAAAAGCTTCACCAAAAACGCACAAGTGTTGGTTCTGAACAGTATTCACTCACATTTAGTCATTTTCTGTTGCTATTCACTCACATTTAGTCATTTTCTGTGCAATTTGACCTAAGATTACTGTTTGATATCTGCCGACGTCAAAAACTCAAAAGCTTCACCAAAAACGCACAACTGTTGGTTCTGAACAGTATTCACTCACATTTAGTCATTTTCTGTGCAATTTGACCTAAGATTACTGTTTGATATCTGCCGACGTCAAAAACTCAAAAGCTTCACCAGAAACGCACAACTGTTGGTTCTGAACAGTAGTCACTCATCTGAGTCATTTTCTGTGCAATTTGACCTAAGATTACTGTTTGATATCTGCCGATGTCAAAAACTCAAAAGCTTCACCAAAAACGCACAACTGTTGGTTCTGAACAGTATTCACTCACATTTAGTCATTTTCTGTTGCTATTCACTCACATTTAGTCATTTTCTGTGCAATTTGACCTAAGATTACTGTTTGATATCTGCCGACGTCAAAAACTCAAAAGCTTCACCAAAAACGCACAACTGTTGGTTCTGAACAGTATTCACTCACATTTAGTCATTTTCTGTGCAATTTGACCTAAGATTACTGTTTGATATCTGCCGACGTCAAAAACTCAAAAGCTTCACCAAAAACGCACAACTGTTGGTTCTGAACAGTATTCACTCACATTTAGTCATTTTCTGTGCAATTTGACATAAGATTACTGTTTGATATCTGCCGACGTCAAAAACTCAAAAGTTTCACCAAAAACGCACAAGTGTTGATTCTGAACAGTATTCACTCACATTTAGTCATTTTCTGTTGGTATTCACTCACATTTAGTCATTTTCTGTGCAATTTGACCTAAGATTACTGTTTGATATCTGCCGACGTCAAAAACTCAAAAGCTTCACCAAAAACGCACAACTGTTGGTTCTGAACAGTATTCACTCACATTTAGTCATTTTCTGTTGGTATTCACTCACATTTAGTCATTTTCTGTGCAATTTGACCTAATATTACTGTTTGATATCTGCTGACGTCAAAAACTCAAAAGCTTCACCAAAAACGCACAACTGTTGGTTCTGAACAGTATTCACTCATCTGAGTCATTTTCTGTGCAATTTGACATAAGATTACTGTTTGATATCTGCCGACGTCAAAAACTCAAAAGCTCCACCAAAAACTCACAACTGTTGGTTCTGAACAGTCTTAACTCACATTTAGTCATTTTCTGTGCAATTTGACCTAAGATTACTGTTTGATATCTGCCGACGTCAAAAACTCAAAAGCTTCACCAAAAACGCACAACTGTTGGTTCTGAACAGTATTCACTCATCTGAGTCATTTTCTGTGCAATTTGACCTAAGATTACTGTTTGATATCTGCCGACATCAAAAACTCAAAAGCTTCACCAAAAACGCACAACTGTTGGTTCTGAACAGTATTCACTCATCTGAGTGATTTTCTGTTGGTATTCACTCACATTTAGTCATTTTCTGTGCAATTTGACCTAAGATTACTGTTTGATATCTGCCGACGTCAAAAACTCAAAAGCTTCTCCAAAAACGCACAAGTGTTGATTCTGAACAGTATTCACTCACATTTAGTCATTTTCTGTGCAATTTGACCTAAGATTACTGTTTGATATCTGCCGACGTCAAAAACTCAAAAGCTTCACCAAAAACGCACAACTGTTGGTTCTGAACAGTATTCACTCACATTTAGTCATTTTCTGTGCAATTTGACCTAAGATTACTGTTTGATATCTGCCGACGTCAAAAACTCAAAAGCTTCACCAGAAACGCACAACTGTTGGTTCTGAACAGTAGTCACTCATCTGAGTCATTTTCTGTGCAATTTGACCTAAGATTACTGTTTGATATCTGCCGATGTCAAAAACTCAAAAGCTTCACCAAAAACGCACAACTGTTGGTTCTGAACAGTATTCACTCACATTTAGTCATTTTCTGTGCAATTTGACCTAAGATTACTGTTTGATATCTGCCGACGTCAAAAACTCAAAAGCTTCACCAAAAACGCACAACTGTTGGTTCTGAACAGTATTCACTCACATTTAGTCATTTTCTGTGCAATTTGACATAAGATTACTGTTTGATATCTGCCGACGTCAAAAACTCAAAAGTTTCACCAAAAACGCACAAGTGTTGATTCTGAACAGTATTCACTCACATTTAGTCATTTTCTGTTGGTATTCACTCACATTTAGTCATTTTCTGTGCAATTTGACCTAAGATTACTGTTTGATATCTGCCGACGTCAAAAACTCAAAAGCTTCACCAAAAACGCACAACTGTTGGTTCTGAACAGTATTCACTCACATTTAGTCATTTTCTGTTGGTATTCACTCACATTTAGTCATTTTCTGTGCAATTTGACCTAATATTACTGTTTGATATCTGCCGACGTCAAAAACTCAAAAGCTTCACCAAAAACGCACAACTGTTGGTTCTGAACAGTATTCACTCATCTGAGTCATTTTCTGTGCAATTTGACATAAGATTACTGTTTGATATCTGCCGACGTCAAAAACTCAAAAGCTCCACCAAAAACTCACAACTGTTGGTTCTGAACAGTCTTAACTCACATTTAGTCATTTTCTGTGCAATTTGACCTAAGATTACTGTTTGATATCTGCCGACGTCAAAAACTCAAAAGCTTCACCAAAAACGCACAACTGTTGGTTCTGAACAGTATTCACTCATCTGAGTCATTTTCTGTGCAATTTGACCTAAGATTACTGTTTGATATCTGCCGACATCAAAAACTCAAAAGCTTCACCAAAAACGCACAACTGTTGGTTCTGAACAGTATTCACTCATCTGAGTGATTTTCTGTTGGTATTCACTCACATTTAGTCATTTTCTGTGCAATTTGACCTAAGATTACTGTTTGATATCTGCCGACGTCAAAAACTCAAAAGCTTCTCCAAAAACGCACAAGTGTTGATTCTGAACAGTATTCACTCACATTTAGTCATTTTCTGTGCAATTTGACCTAAGATTACTGTTTGATATCTGCCGACGTCAAAAACTCAAAAGCTTCACCAAAAACGCACAACTGTTGGTTCTGAACAGTATTCACTCACATTTAGTCATTTTCTGTGCAATTTGACCTAAGATTACTGTTTGATATCTGCCGACGTCAAAAACTCAAAAGCTTCACCAAAAACGCACAACTGTTGGTTCTGAACAGTATTCACTCACATTTAGTCATTTTCTGTGCAATTTGACCTAAGATTACTGTTTGATATCTGCCGACGTCAAAAACTCAAAAGCTTCACCAAAAACGCACAACTGTTGGTTCTGAACAGTATTCACTCATCTGAGTCATTTTCTGTGCAATTTGACCTAAGATTACTGTTTGATATCTGCCGACGTCAAAAACTCAAAAGCTTCACCAAAGCTTTTCACCAAACGCACAAGTGTTGATTCTGAACAGTATTCACTCACATTTAGTCATTTTCTGTGCAATTTGACCTAACATTACTGTTTGATATCTGCCGACGTCAAAAACTCAAAAGCTTCACCAAAAACACACAACTGTTGGTTCTGAACAGTATTCACTCACATTTAGTCATTTTCTGTGCAATTTGACCTAAGATTACTGTTTGATATCTGCCGACGTCAAAAACTCAAAAGCTTCACCAAAGCTTTTCACCAAACGCACAAGTGTTGATTCTGAACAGTATTCACTCACATTTAGTCATTTTCTGTGCAATTTGACCTAAGATTACTGTTTGATATCTGCCGACGTCAAAAACTCAAAAGCTTCACCAAAAACGCACAACTGTTGGTTCTGAACAGTATTCACTCACATTTAGTCATTTTCTGTTGCTATTCACTCACATTTAGTCATTTTCTGTGCAATTTGACCTAAGATTACTGTTTGATATCTGCCGACGTCAAAAACTCAAAAGCTTCACCAAAAACGCACAACTGTTGGTTCTGAACAGTATTCACTCACATTTAGTCATTTTCTGTGCAATTTGACCTAAGATTACTGTTTGATATCTGCCGACGTCAAAAACTCAAAAGCTTCACCAAAAACGCACAACTGTTGGTTCTGAACAGTATTCACTCATCTGAGTCATTTTCTGTGCAATTTGACCTAAGATTACTGTTTGATATCTGCCGACGTCAAAAACTCAAAAGCTTCACCAGAAACGCACAACTGTTGGTTCTGAACAGTAGTCACTCATCTGAGTCATTTTCTGTGCAATTTGACCTAAGATTACTGTTTGATATCTGCCGACGTCAAAAACTCAAAAGCTTCACCAAAAACGCACAACTGTTGGTTCTGAACAGTATTCACTCACATTTAGTCATTTTCTGTTGCTATTCACTCACATTTAGTCATTTTCTGTGCAATTTGACCTAAGATTACTGTTTGATATCTGCCGACGTCAAAAACTCAAAAGCTTCACCAAAAACGCACAACTGTTGATTCTGAACAGTATTCACTCACATTTAGTCATTTTCTGTGCAATTTGACCTAAGATTACTGTTTGATATCTGCCGACGTCAAAAACTCAAAAGCTTCACCAAAAACGCACAACTGTTGGTTCTGAACAGTATTCACTCACATTTAGTCATTTTCTGTGCAATTTGACCTAAGATTACTGTTTGATATCTGCCGACGTCAAAAACTCAAAAGCTTCACCAAAAACGCACAAGTGTTGATTCTGAACAGTATTCACTCACATTTAGTCATTTTCTGTTGGTATTCACTCACATTTAGTCATTTTCTGTGCAATTTGACCTAAGATTACTGTTTGATATCTGCCGACGTCAAAAACTCAAAAGCTTCACCAAAAACGCACAACTGTTGGTTCTGAACAGTATTCACTCACATTTAGTCATTTTCTGTTGGTATTCACTCACATTTAGTCATTTTCTGTGCAATTTGACCTAATATTACTGTTTGATATCTGCCGACGTCAAAAACTCAAAAGCTTCACCAAAAACGCACAACTGTTGGTTCTGAACAGTATTCACTCATCTGAGTCATTTTCTGTGCAATTTGACATAAGATTACTGTTTGATATCTGCCGACGTCAAAAACTCAAAAGCTCCACCAAAAACTCACAACTGTTGGTTCTGAACAGTCTTCACTCACATTTAGTCATTTTCTGTGCAATTTGACCTAAGATTACTGTTTGATATCTGCCGACGTCAAAAACTCAAAAGCTTCACCAAAAACGCACAACTGTTGGTTCTGAACAGTATTCACTCATCCGAGTCATTTTCTGTGCAATTTGACCTAAGATTACTGTTTGATATCTGCCGACATCAAAAACTCAAAAGCTTCACCAGAAACGCACAACTGTTGGTTCTAAACAGTATTCACTCACATTTAGTCATTTTCTGTGCAATTTGACCTAAGATTACTGTTTGATATCTGCCGACGTCAAAAACTCAAAAGCTTCAACAAAACTTTTCACCAAACGCACAACTTTTGATTCTGACCAGTATTCACTCACATTTAGTCATTTTCTGTGCAATTTGACCTAAGATTACTGTTTGATATCTGCCGACGTCAAAAACTCAAAAGCTTCACCAAAAACGCACAACTGTTGGTTCTGAACAGTATTCACTCATCTGAGTCATTTTCTGTGCAATTTGACCTAAGATTACTGTTTGATATCTGCCGACGTCAAAAACTCAAAAGCTTCACCAAAAACGCACAACTGTTGGTTCTGAACAGTATTCACTCACATTTAGTCATTTTCTGTTGGTATTCACTCACATTTAGTCATTTTCTGTGCAATTTGACCTAAGATTACTGTTTGATATCTGCCGACGTCAAAAACTCAAAAGCTTCACCAAAAACGCACAACTGTTGGTTCTGAACAGTATTCACTCACATTTAGTCATTTTCTGTTGGTATTCACTCACATTTAGTCATTTTCTGTGCAATTTGACCTAAGATTACTGTTTGATATCTGCCGACGTCAAAAACTCAAAAGCTTCACCAAAGCTTTTCACCAAACGCACAACTGTTGATTCTGAACAGTATTCACTCACATTTAGTCATTTTCTGTGCAATTTGACCTAAGATTACTGTTTGATATCTGCCGACGTCAAAAACTCAAAAGCTTCACCAAAAACGCACAAGTGTTGATTCTGAACAGTATTCACTCACATTTAGTCATTTTCTGTGCAATTTGACCTAAGATTACTGTTTGATATCTGCCGACGTCAAAAACTCAAAAGCTTCACCAAAAACGCACAACTGTTGGTTCTGAACAGTATTCACTCACATTTAGTCATTTTCTGTGCAATTTGACCTAAGATTACTGTTTGATATCTGCCGACGTCAAAAACTCAAAAGCTTCACCAAAAACACACAACTGTTGGTTCTGAACAGTATTCACTCACATTTAGTCATTTTCTGTGCAATTTGACATAAGATTACTGTTTGATATCTGCCGACGTCAAAAACTCAAAAGTTTCACCAAAAACGCACAAGTGTTGATTCTGAACAGTATTCACTCACATTTAGTCATTTTCTGTTGGTATTCACTCACATTTAGTCATTTTCTGTGCAATTTGACCTAAGATTACTGTTTGATATCTGCCGACGTCAAAAACTCAAAAGCTTCACCAAAAACGCACAACTGTTGGTTCTGAACAGTATTCACTCACATTTAGTCATTTTCTGTTGGTATTCACTCACATTTAGTCATTTTCTGTGCAATTTGACCTAATATTACTGTTTGATATCTGCCGACGTCAAAAACTCAAAAGCTTCACCAAAAACGCACAACTGTTGGTTCTGAACAGTATTCACTCATCTGAGTCATTTTCTGTGCAATTTGACATAAGATTACTGTTTGATATCTGCCGACGTCAAAAACTCAAAAGCTCCACCAAAAACTCACAACTGTTGGTTCTGAACAGTCTTAACTCACATTTAGTCATTTTCTGTGCAATTTGACCTAAGATTACTGTTTGATATCTGCCGACGTCAAAAACTCAAAAGCTTCACCAAAAACGCACAACTGATGGTTCTGAACAGTATTCACTCATCTGAGTCATTTTCTGTGCAATTTGACCTAAGATTACTGTTTGATATCTGCCGACATCAAAAACTCAAAAGCTTCACCAAAAACGCACAACTGTTGGTTCTGAACAGTATTCACTCATCTGAGTGATTTTCTGTTGGTATTCACTCACATTTAGTCATTTTCTGTGCAATTTGACCTAAGATTACTGTTTGATATCTGCCGACGTCAAAAACTCAAAAGCTTCTCCAAAAACGCACAAGTGTTGATTCTGAACAGTATTCACTCACATTTAGTCATTTTCTGTGCAATTTGACCTAAGATTACTGTTTGATATCTGCCGACGTCAAAAACTCAAAAGCTTCACCAAAAACGCACAACTGTTGGTTCTGAACAGTATTCACTCACATTTAGTCATTTTCTGTGCAATTTGACCTAAGATTACTGTTTGATATCTGCCGACGTCAAAAACTCAAAAGCTTCACCAGAAACGCACAACTGTTGGTTCTGAACAGTAGTCACTCATCTGAGTCATTTTCTGTGCAATTTGACCTAAGATTACTGTTTGATATCTGCCGATGTCAAAAACTCAAAAGCTTCACCAAAAACGCACAACTGTTGGTTCTGAACAGTATTCACTCATCTGAGTCATTTTCTGTGCAATTTGACCTAAGATTACTGTTTGATATCTGCCGACGTCAAAAACTCAAAAGCTTCACCAAAGCTTTTCACCAAACGCACAAGTGTTGATTCTGAACAGTATTCACTCACATTTAGTCATTTTCTGTGCAATTTGACCTAACATTACTGTTTGATATCTGCCGACGTCAAAAACTCAAAAGCTTCACCAAAAACACACAACTGTTGGTTCTGAACAGTATTCACTCACATTTAGTCATTTTCTGTGCAATTTGACCTAAGATTACTGTTTGATATCTGCCGACGTCAAAAACTCAAAAGCTTCACCAAAGCTTTTCACCAAACGCACAAGTGTTGATTCTGAACAGTATTCACTCACATTTAGTCATTTTCTGTGCAATTTGACCTAAGATTACTGTTTGATATCTGCCGACGTCAAAAACTCAAAAGCTTCACCAAAAACGCACAACTGTTGGTTCTGAACAGTATTCACTCACATTTAGTCATTTTCTGTTGCTATTCACTCACATTTAGTCATTTTCTGTGCAATTTGACCTAAGATTACTGTTTGATATCTGCCGACGTCAAAAACTCAAAAGCTTCACCAAAAACGCACAACTGTTGGTTCTGAACAGTATTCACTCACATTTAGTCATTTTCTGTGCAATTTGACCTAAGATTACTGTTTGATATCTGCCGACGTCAAAAACTCAAAAGCTTCACCAAAAACGCACAACTGTTGGTTCTGAACAGTAGTCACTCATCTGAGTCATTTTCTGTGCAATTTGACCTAAGATTACTGTTTGATATCTGCCGACGTCAAAAACTCAAAAGCTTCACCAAAAACGCACAACTGTTGGTTCTGAACAGTATTCACTCACATTTAGTCATTTTCTGTTGCTATTCACTCACATTTAGTCATTTTCTGTGCAATTTGACCTAAGATTACTGTTTGATATCTGCCGACGTCAAAAACTCAAAAGCTTCACCAAAAACGCACAACTGTTGATTCTGAACAGTATTCACTCACATTTAGTCATTTTCTGTGCAATTTGACCTAAGATTACTGTTTGATATCTGCCGACGTCAAAAACTCAAAAGCTTCACCAAAAACGCACAACTGTTGGTTCTGAACAGTATTCACTCACATTTAGTCATTTTCTGTGCAATTTGACCTAAGATTACTGTTTGATATCTGCCGACGTCAAAAACTCAAAAGCTTCACCAAAAACGCACAACTGTTGGTTCTGAACAGTATTCACTCACATTTAGTCATTTTCTGTGCAATTTGACCTAAGATTACTGTTTGATATCTGCCGACGTCAAAAACTCAAAAGCTTCACCAAAAACGCACAACTGTTGGTTCTGAACAGTATTCACTCATCTGAGTCATTTTCTGTGCAATTTGACCTAAGATTACTGTTTGATATCTGCCGACGTCAAAAACTCAAAAGCTTCACCAGAAACGCACAACTGTTGGTTCTGAACAGTAGTCACTCATCTGAGTCATTTTCTGTGCAATTTGACCTAAGATTACTGTTTGATATCTGCCGACGTCAAAAACTCAAAAGCTTCACCAAAAACGCACAACTGTTGGTTCTGAACAGTATTCACTCACATTTAGTCATTTTCTGTTGCTATTCACTCACATTTAGTCATTTTCTGTGCAATTTGACCTAAGATTACTGTTTGATATCTGCCGACGTCAAAAACTCAAAAGCTTCACCAAAAACGCACAACTGTTGATTCTGAACAGTATTCACTCACATTTAGTCATTTTCTGTGCAATTTGACCTAAGATTACTGTTTGATATCTGCCGACGTCAAAAACTCAAAAGCTTCACCAAAAACGCACAACTGTTGGTTCTGAACAGTATTCACTCACATTTAGTCATTTTCTGTGCAATTTGACCTAAGATTACTGTTTGATATCTGCCGACGTCAAAAACTCAAAAGCTTCACCAAAAACGCACAAGTGTTGATTCTGAACAGTATTCACTCACATTTAGTCATTTTCTGTTGGTATTCACTCACATTTAGTCATTTTCTGTGCAATTTGACCTAAGATTACTGTTTGATATCTGCCGACGTCAAAAACTCAAAAGCTTCACCAAAAACGCACAACTGTTGGTTCTGAACAGTATTCACTCACATTTAGTCATTTTCTGTTGGTATTCACTCACATTTAGTCATTTTCTGTGCAATTTGACCTAATATTACTGTTTGATATCTGCCGACGTCAAAAACTCAAAAGCTTCACCAAAAACGCACAACTGTTGGTTCTGAACAGTATTCACTCATCTGAGTCATTTTCTGTGCAATTTGACATAAGATTACTGTTTGATATCTGCCGACGTCAAAAACTCAAAAGCTCCACCAAAAACTCACAACTGTTGGTTCTGAACAGTCTTCACTCACATTTAGTCATTTTCTGTGCAATTTGACCTAAGATTACTGTTTGATATCTGCCGACGTCAAAAACTCAAAAGCTTCACCAAAAACGCACAACTGTTGGTTCTGAACAGTATTCACTCATCTGAGTCATTTTCTGTGCAATTTGACCTAAGATTACTGTTTGATATCTGCCGACATCAAAAACTCAAAAGCTTCACCAAAAACGCACAACTGTTGGTTCTGAACAGTATTCACTCATCTGAGTGATTTTCTGTTGGTATTCACTCACATTTAGTCATTTTCTGTGCAATTTGACCTAAGATTACTGTTTGATATCTGCCGACGTCAAAAACTCAAAAGCTTCTCCAAAAACGCACAAGTGTTGATTCTGAACAGTATTCACTCACATTTAGTCATTTTCTGTGCAATTTGACCTAAGATTACTGTTTGATATCTGCCGACGTCAAAAACTCAAAAGCTTCACCAAAAACGCACAACTGTTGGTTCTGAACAGTATTCACTCACATTTAGTCATTTTCTGTGCAATTTGACCTAAGATTACTGTTTGATATCTGCTGACGTCAAAAACTCAAAAGCTTCACCAAAAACGCACAACTGTTGGTTCTGAACAGTATTCACTCACATTTAGTCATTTTCTGTGCAATTTGACCTAAGATTACTGTTTGATATCTGCCGACGTCAAAAACTCAAAAGCTTCACCAAAAACGCACAACTGTTGGTTCTGAACAGTATTCACTCATCTGAGTCATTTTCTGTGCAATTTGACCTAAGATTACTGTTTGATATCTGCCGACGTCAAAAACTCAAAAGCTTCACCAAAGCTTTTCACCAAACGCACAAGTGTTGATTCTGAACAGTATTCACTCACATTTAGTCATTTTCTGTGCAATTTGACCTAACATTACTGTTTGATATCTGCCGACGTCAAAAACTCAAAAGCTTCACCAAAAACACACAACTGTTGGTTCTGAACAGTATTCACTCACATTTAGTCATTTTCTGTGCAATTTGACCTAAGATTACTGTTTGATATCTGCCGACGTCAAAAACTCAAAAGCTTCACCAAAGCTTTTCACCAAACGCACAAGTGTTGATTCTGAACAGTATTCACTCACATTTAGTCATTTTCTGTGCAATTTGACCTAAGATTACTGTTTGATATCTGCCGACGTCAAAAACTCAAAAGCTTCACCAAAAACGCACAACTGTTGGTTCTGAACAGTATTCACTCACATTTAGTCATTTTCTGTTGCTATTCACTCACATTTAGTCATTTTCTGTGCAATTTGACCTAAGATTACTGTTTGATATCTGCCGACGTCAAAAACTCAAAAGCTTCACCAAAAACGCACAACTGTTGGTTCTGAACAGTATTCACTCACATTTAGTCATTTTCTGTGCAATTTGACCTAAGATTACTGTTTGATATCTGCCGACGTCAAAAACTCAAAAGCTTCACCAAAAACGCACAACTGTTGGTTCTGAACAGTATTCACTCATCTGAGTCATTTTCTGTGCAATTTGACCTAAGATTACTGTTTGATATCTGCCGACGTCAAAAACTCAAAAGCTTCACCAGAAACGCACAACTGTTGGTTCTGAACAGTAGTCACTCATCTGAGTCATTTTCTGTGCAATTTGACCTAAGATTACTGTTTGATATCTGCCGACGTCAAAAACTCAAAAGCTTCACCAAAAACGCACAACTGTTGGTTCTGAACAGTATTCACTCACATTTAGTCATTTTCTGTTGCTATTCACTCACATTTAGTCATTTTCTGTGCAATTTGACCTAAGATTACTGTTTGATATCTGCCGACGTCAAAAACTCAAAAGCTTCACCAAAAACGCACAACTGTTGGTTCTGAACAGTATTCACTCACATTTAGTCATTTTCTGTTGCTATTCACTCACATTTAGTCATTTTCTGTGCAATTTGACCTAAGATTACTGTTTGATATCTGCCGACGTCAAAAACTCAAAAGCTTCACCAAAAACGCACAACTGTTGGTTCTGAACAGTATTCACTCATCTGAGTCATTTTCTGTGCAATTTGACCTAAGATTACTGTTTGATATCTGCCGACGTCAAAAACTCAAAAGCTTCACCAAAGCTTTTCACCAAACGCACAAGTGTTGATTCTGAACAGTATTCACTCACATTTAGTCATTTTCTGTGCAATTTGACCTAACATTACTGTTTGATATCTGCCGACGTCAAAAACTCAAAAGCTTCACCAAAAATACACAACTGTTGGTTCTGAACAGTATTCACTCACATTTAGTCATTTTCTGTGCAATTTGACCTAAGATTACTGTTTGATATCTGCCGACGTCAAAAACTCAAAAGCTTCACCAAAGCTTTTCACCAAACGCACAAGTGTTGATTCTGAACAGTATTCACTCACATTTAGTCATTTTCTGTGCAATTTGACCTAAGATTACTGTTTGATATCTGCCGACGTCAAAAACTCAAAAGCTTCACCAAAAACGCACAACTGTTGGTTCTGAACAGTATTCACTCACATTTAGTCATTTTCTGTTGCTATTCACTCACATTTAGTCATTTTCTGTGCAATTTGACCTAAGATTACTGTTTGATATCTGCCGACGTCAAAAACTCAAAAGCTTCACCAAAAACGCACAACTGTTGGTTCTGAACAGTATTCACTCACATTTAGTCATTTTCTGTGCAATTTGACCTAAGATTACTGTTTGATATCTGCCGACGTCAAAAACTCAAAAGCTTCACCAAAAACGCACAACTGTTGGTTCTGAACAGTATTCACTCATCTGAGTCATTTTCTGTGCAATTTGACCTAAGATTACTGTTTGATATCTGCCGACGTCAAAAACTCAAAAGCTTCACCAGAAACGCACAACTGTTGGTTCTGAACAGTAGTCACTCATCTGAGTCATTTTCTGTGCAATTTGACCTAAGATTACTGTTTGATATCTGCCGACGTCAAAAACTCAAAAGCTTCACCAAAAACGCACAACTGTTGGTTCTGAACAGTATTCACTCACATTTAGTCATTTTCTGTTGCTATTCACTCACATTTAGTCATTTTCTGTGCAATTTGACCTAAGATTACTGTTTGATATCTGCCGACGTCAAAAACTCAAAAGCTTCACCAAAAACGCACAACTGTTGATTCTGAACAGTATTCACTCACATTTAGTCATTTTCTGTGCAATTTGACCTAAGATTACTGTTTGATATCTGCCGACGTCAAAAACTCAAAAGCTTCACCAAAAACGCACAACTGTTGGTTCTGAACAGTATTCACTCACATTTAGTCATTTTCTGTGCAATTTGACCTAAGATTACTGTTTGATATCTGCCGACGTCAAAAACTCAAAAGCTTCACCAAAAACGCACAAGTGTTGATTCTGAACAGTATTCACTCACATTTAGTCATTTTCTGTTGGTATTCACTCACATTTAGTCATTTTCTGTGCAATTTGACCTAAGATTACTGTTTGATATCTGCCGACGTCAAAAACTCAAAAGCTTCACCAAAAACGCACAACTGTTGGTTCTGAACAGTATTCACTCACATTTAGTCATTTTCTGTTGGTATTCACTCACATTTAGTCATTTTCTGTGCAATTTGACCTAATATTACTGTTTGATATCTGCCGACGTCAAAAACTCAAAAGCTTCACCAAAAACGCACAACTGTTGGTTCTGAACAGTATTCACTCATCTGAGTCATTTTCTGTGCAATTTGACATAAGATTACTGTTTGATATCTGCCGACGTCAAAAACTCAAAAGCTCCACCAAAAACTCACAACTGTTGGTTCTGAACAGTCTTCACTCACATTTAGTCATTTTCTGTGCAATTTGACCTAAGATTACTGTTTGATATCTGCCGACGTCAAAAACTCAAAAGCTTCACCAAAAACGCACAACTGTTGGTTCTGAACAGTATTCACTCATCCGAGTCATTTTCTGTGCAATTTGACCTAAGATTACTGTTTGATATCTGCCGACATCAAAAACTCAAAAGCTTCACCAGAAACGCACAACTGTTGGTTCTAAACAGTATTCACTCACATTTAGTCATTTTCTGTGCAATTTGACCTAAGATTACTGTTTGATATCTGCCGACGTCAAAAACTCAAAAGCTTCAACAAAACTTTTCACCAAACGCACAACTTTTGATTCTGACCAGTATTCACTCACATTTAGTCATTTTCTGTGCAATTTGACCTAAGATTACTGTTTGATATCTGCCGACGTCAAAAACTCAAAAGCTTCACCAAAAACGCACAACTGTTGGTTCTGAACAGTATTCACTCATCTGAGTCATTTTCTGTGCAATTTGACCTAAGATTACTGTTTGATATCTGCCGACGTCAAAAACTCAAAAGCTTCACCAAAAACGCACAACTGTTGGTTCTGAACAGTATTCACTCACATTTAGTCATTTTCTGTTGGTATTCACTCACATTTAGTCATTTTCTGTGCAATTTGACCTAAGATTACTGTTTGATATCTGCCGACGTCAAAAACTCAAAAGCTTCACCAAAAACGCACAACTGTTGGTTCTGAACAGTATTCACTCACATTTAGTCATTTTCTGTTGGTATTCACTCACATTTAGTCATTTTCTGTGCAATTTGACCTAAGATTACTGTTTGATATCTGCCGACGTCAAAAACTCAAAAGCTTCACCAAAGCTTTTCACCAAACGCACAACTGTTGATTCTGAACAGTATTCACTCACATTTAGTCATTTTCTGTGCAATTTGACCTAAGATTACTGTTTGATATCTGCCGACGTCAAAAACTCAAAAGCTTCACCAAAAACGCACAAGTGTTGATTCTGAACAGTATTCACTCACATTTAGTCATTTTCTGTGCAATTTGACCTAAGATTACTGTTTGATATCTGCCGACGTCAAAAACTCAAAAGCTTCACCAAAGCTTTTCACCAAACGCACAACTGTTGATTCTGAACAGTATTCACTCACATTTAGTCATTTTCTGTGCAATTTGACCTAAGATTACTGTTTGATATCTGCCGACGTCAAAAACTCAAAAGCTTCACCAAAAACGCACAACTGTTGGTTCTGAACAGTATTCACTCACATTTAGTCATTTTCTGTTGCTATTCACTCACATTTAGTCATTTTCTGTGCAATTTGACCTAAGATTACTGTTTGATATCTGCCGACGTCAAAAACTCAAAAGCTTCACCAAAAACGCACAACTGTTGGTTCTGAACAGTATTCACTCACATTTAGTCATTTTCTGTGCAATTTGACCTAAGATTACTGTTTGATATCTGCCGACGTCAAAAACTCAAAAGCTTCACCAAAAACGCACAACTGTTGGTTCTGAACAGTATTCACTCATCTGAGTCATTTTCTGTGCAATTTGACCTAAGATTACTGTTTGATATCTGCCGACGTCAAAAACTCAAAAGCTTCACCAGAAACGCACAACTGTTGGTTCTGAACAGTAGTCACTCATCTGAGTCATTTTCTGTGCAATTTGACCTAAGATTACTGTTTGATATCTGCCGACGTCAAAAACTCAAAAGCTTCACCAAAAACGCACAACTGTTGGTTCTGAACAGTATTCACTCACATTTAGTCATTTTCTGTTGCTATTCACTCACATTTAGTCATTTTCTGTGCAATTTGACCTAAGATTACTGTTTGATATCTGCCGACGTCAAAAACTCAAAAGCTTCACCAAAAACGCACAACTGTTGGTTCTGAACAGTATTCACTCACATTTAGTCATTTTCTGTTGCTATTCACTCACATTTAGTCATTTTCTGTGCAATTTGACCTAAGATTACTGTTTGATATCTGCCGACGTCAAAAACTCAAAAGCTTCACCAAAAACGCACAACTGTTGGTTCTGAACAGTATTCACTCATCTGAGTCATTTTCTGTGCAATTTGACCTAAGATTACTGTTTGATATCTGCCGACGTCAAAAACTCAAAAGCTTCACCAAAGCTTTTCACCAAACGCACAAGTGTTGATTCTGAACAGTATTCACTCACATTTAGTCATTTTCTGTGCAATTTGACCTAACATTACTGTTTGATATCTGCCGACGTCAAAAACTCAAAAGCTTCACCAAAAACACACAACTGTTGGTTCTGAACAGTATTCACTCACATTTAGTCATTTTCTGTGCAATTTGACCTAAGATTACTGTTTGATATCTGCCGACGTCAAAAACTCAAAAGCTTCACCAAAGCTTTTCACCAAACGCACAAGTGTTGATTCTGAACAGTATTCACTCACATTTAGTCATTTTCTGTGCAATTTGACCTAAGATTACTGTTTGATATCTGCCGACGTCAAAAACTCAAAAGCTTCACCAAAAACGCACAACTGTTGGTTCTGAACAGTATTCACTCACATTTAGTCATTTTCTGTTGCTATTCACTCACATTTAGTCATTTTCTGTGCAATTTGACCTAAGATTACTGTTTGATATCTGCCGACGTCAAAAACTCAAAAGCTTCACCAAAAACGCACAACTGTTGGTTCTGAACAGTATTCACTCACATTTAGTCATTTTCTGTGCAATTTGACCTAAGATTACTGTTTGATATCTGCCGACGTCAAAAACTCAAAAGCTTCACCAAAAACGCACAACTGTTGGTTCTGAACAGTATTCACTCATCTGAGTCATTTTCTGTGCAATTTGACCTAAGATTACTGTTTGATATCTGCCGACGTCAAAAACTCAAAAGCTTCACCAGAAACGCACAACTGTTGGTTCTGAACAGTAGTCACTCATCTGAGTCATTTTCTGTGCAATTTGACCTAAGATTACTGTTTGATATCTGCCGACGTCAAAAACTCAAAAGCTTCACCAAAAACGCACAACTGTTGGTTCTGAACAGTATTCACTCACATTTAGTCATTTTCTGTTGCTATTCACTCACATTTAGTCATTTTCTGTGCAATTTGACCTAAGATTACTGTTTGATATCTGCCGACGTCAAAAACTCAAAAGCTTCACCAAAAACGCACAACTGTTGATTCTGAACAGTATTCACTCACATTTAGTCATTTTCTGTGCAATTTGACCTAAGATTACTGTTTGATATCTGCCGACGTCAAAAACTCAAAAGCTTCACCAAAAACGCACAACTGTTGGTTCTGAACAGTATTCACTCACATTTAGTCATTTTCTGTGCAATTTGACCTAAGATTACTGTTTGATATCTGCCGACGTCAAAAACTCAAAAGCTTCACCAAAAACGCACAAGTGTTGATTCTGAACAGTATTCACTCACATTTAGTCATTTTCTGTTGGTATTCACTCACATTTAGTCATTTTCTGTGCAATTTGACCTAAGATTACTGTTTGATATCTGCCGACGTCAAAAACTCAAAAGCTTCACCAAAAACGCACAACTGTTGGTTCTGAACAGTATTCACTCACATTTAGTCATTTTCTGTTGGTATTCACTCACATTTAGTCATTTTCTGTGCAATTTGACCTAATATTACTGTTTGATATCTGCCGACGTCAAAAACTCAAAAGCTTCACCAAAAACGCACAACTGTTGGTTCTGAACAGTATTCACTCATCTGAGTCATTTTCTGTGCAATTTGACATAAGATTACTGTTTGATATCTGCCGACGTCAAAAACTCAAAAGCTCCACCAAAAACTCACAACTGTTGGTTCTGAACAGTCTTCACTCACATTTAGTCATTTTCTGTGCAATTTGACCTAAGATTACTGTTTGATATCTGCCGACGTCAAAAACTCAAAAGCTTCACCAAAAACGCACAACTGTTGGTTCTGAACAGTATTCACTCATCTGAGTCATTTTCTGTGCAATTTGACCTAAGATTACTGTTTGATATCTGCCGACGTCAAAAACTCAAAAGCTTCACCAAAGCTTTTCACCAAACGCACAAGTGTTGATTCTGAACAGTATTCACTCACATTTAGTCATTTTCTGTGCAATTTGACCTAACATTACTGTTTGATATCTGCCGACGTCAAAAACTCAAAAGCTTCACCAAAAACACACAACTGTTGGTTCTGAACAGTATTCACTCACATTTAGTCATTTTCTGTGCAATTTGACCTAAGATTACTGTTTGATATCTGCCGACGTCAAAAACTCAAAAGCTTCACCAAAGCTTTTCACCAAACGCACAAGTGTTGATTCTGAACAGTATTCACTCACATTTAGTCATTTTCTGTGCAATTTGACCTAAGATTACTGTTTGATATCTGCCGACGTCAAAAACTCAAAAGCTTCACCAAAAACGCACAACTGTTGGTTCTGAACAGTATTCACTCACATTTAGTCATTTTCTGTTGCTATTCACTCACATTTAGTCATTTTCTGTGCAATTTGACCTAAGATTACTGTTTGATATCTGCCGACGTCAAAAACTCAAAAGCTTCACCAAAAACGCACAACTGTTGGTTCTGAACAGTATTCACTCACATTTAGTCATTTTCTGTGCAATTTGACCTAAGATTACTGTTTGATATCTGCCGACGTCAAAAACTCAAAAGCTTCACCAAAAACGCACAACTGTTGGTTCTGAACAGTATTCACTCATCTGAGTCATTTTCTGTGCAATTTGACCTAAGATTACTGTTTGATATCTGCCGACGTCAAAAACTCAAAAGCTTCACCAGAAACGCACAACTGTTGGTTCTGAACAGTAGTCACTCATCTGAGTCATTTTCTGTGCAATTTGACCTAAGATTACTGTTTGATATCTGCCGACGTCAAAAACTCAAAAGCTTCACCAAAAACGCACAACTGTTGGTTCTGAACAGTATTCACTCACATTTAGTCATTTTCTGTTGCTATTCACTCACATTTAGTCATTTTCTGTGCAATTTGACCTAAGATTACTGTTTGATATCTGCCGACGTCAAAAACTCAAAAGCTTCACCAAAAACGCACAACTGTTGATTCTGAACAGTATTCACTCACATTTAGTCATTTTCTGTGCAATTTGACCTAAGATTACTGTTTGATATCTGCCGACGTCAAAAACTCAAAAGCTTCACCAAAAACGCACAACTGTTGGTTCTGAACAGTATTCACTCACATTTAGTCATTTTCTGTGCAATTTGACCTAAGATTACTGTTTGATATCTGCCGACGTCAAAAACTCAAAAGCTTCACCAAAAACGCACAAGTGTTGATTCTGAACAGTATTCACTCACATTTAGTCATTTTCTGTTGGTATTCACTCACATTTAGTCATTTTCTGTGCAATTTGACCTAAGATTACTGTTTGATATCTGCCGACGTCAAAAACTCAAAAGCTTCACCAAAAACGCACAACTGTTGGTTCTGAACAGTATTCACTCACATTTAGTCATTTTCTGTTGGTATTCACTCACATTTAGTCATTTTCTGTGCAATTTGACCTAATATTACTGTTTGATATCTGCCGACGTCAAAAACTCAAAAGCTTCACCAAAAACGCACAACTGTTGGTTCTGAACAGTATTCACTCATCTGAGTCATTTTCTGTGCAATTTGACATAAGATTACTGTTTGATATCTGCCGACGTCAAAAACTCAAAAGCTCCACCAAAAACTCACAACTGTTGGTTCTGAACAGTCTTCACTCACATTTAGTCATTTTCTGTGCAATTTGACCTAAGATTACTGTTTGATATCTGCCGACGTCAAAAACTCAAAAGCTTCACCAAAAACGCACAACTGTTGGTTCTGAACAGTATTCACTCATCCGAGTCATTTTCTGTGCAATTTGACCTAAGATTACTGTTTGATATCTGCCGACATCAAAAACTCAAAAGCTTCACCAGAAACGCACAACTGTTGGTTCTAAACAGTATTCACTCACATTTAGTCATTTTCTGTGCAATTTGACCTAAGATTACTGTTTGATATCTGCCGACGTCAAAAACTCAAAAGCTTCAACAAAACTTTTCACCAAACGCACAACTTTTGATTCTGACCAGTATTCACTCACATTTAGTCATTTTCTGTGCAATTTGACCTAAGATTACTGTTTGATATCTGCCGACGTCAAAAACTCAAAAGCTTCACCAAAAACGCACAACTGTTGGTTCTGAACAGTATTCACTCATCTGAGTCATTTTCTGTGCAATTTGACCTAAGATTACTGTTTGATATCTGCCGACGTCAAAAACTCAAAAGCTTCACCAAAAACGCACAACTGTTGGTTCTGAACAGTATTCACTCACATTTAGTCATTTTCTGTTGGTATTCACTCACATTTAGTCATTTTCTGTGCAATTTGACCTAAGATTACTGTTTGATATCTGCCGACGTCAAAAACTCAAAAGCTTCACCAAAAACGCACAACTGTTGGTTCTGAACAGTATTCACTCACATTTAGTCATTTTCTGTTGGTATTCACTCACATTTAGTCATTTTCTGTGCAATTTGACCTAAGATTACTGTTTGATATCTGCCGACGTCAAAAACTCAAAAGCTTCACCAAAGCTTTTCACCAAACGCACAACTGTTGATTCTGAACAGTATTCACTCACATTTAGTCATTTTCTGTGCAATTTGACCTAAGATTACTGTTTGATATCTGCCGACGTCAAAAACTCAAAAGCTTCACCAAAAACGCACAAGTGTTGATTCTGAACAGTATTCACTCACATTTAGTCATTTTCTGTGCAATTTGACCTAAGATTACTGTTTGATATCTGCCGACGTCAAAAACTCAAAAGCTTCACCAAAAACGCACAACTGTTGGTTCTGAACAGTATTCACTCACATTTAGTCATTTTCTGTGCAATTTGACCTAAGATTACTGTTTGATATCTGCCGACGTCAAAAACTCAAAAGCTTCACCAAAAACGCACAACTGTTGGTTCTGAACAGTATTCACTCACATTTAGTCATTTTCTGTGCAATTTGACATAAGATTACTGTTTGATATCTGCCGACGTCAAAAACTCAAAAGTTTCACCAAAAACGCACAAGTGTTGATTCTGAACAGTATTCACTCACATTTAGTCATTTTCTGTTGGTATTCACTCACATTTAGTCATTTTCTGTGCAATTTGACCTAAGATTACTGTTTGATATCTGCCGACGTCAAAAACTCAAAAGCTTCACCAAAAACGCACAACTGTTGGTTCTGAACAGTATTCACTCACATTTAGTCATTTTCTGTTGGTATTCACTCACATTTAGTCATTTTCTGTGCAATTTGACCTAATATTACTGTTTGATATCTGCCGACGTCAAAAACTCAAAAGCTTCACCAAAAACGCACAACTGTTGGTTCTGAACAGTATTCACTCATCTGAGTCATTTTCTGTGCAATTTGACATAAGATTACTGTTTGATATCTGCCGACGTCAAAAACTCAAAAGCTCCACCAAAAACTCACAACTGTTGGTTCTGAACAGTCTTAACTCACATTTAGTCATTTTCTGTGCAATTTGACCTAAGATTACTGTTTGATATCTGCCGACGTCAAAAACTCAAAAGCTTCACCAAAAACGCACAACTGTTGGTTCTGAACAGTATTCACTCATCTGAGTCATTTTCTGTGCAATTTGACCTAAGATTACTGTTTGATATCTGCCGACATCAAAAACTCAAAAGCTTCACCAAAAACGCACAACTGTTGGTTCTGAACAGTATTCACTCATCTGAGTGATTTTCTGTTGGTATTCACTCACATTTAGTCATTTTCTGTGCAATTTGACCTAAGATTACTGTTTGATATCTGCCGACGTCAAAAACTCAAAAGCTTCTCCAAAAACGCACAAGTGTTGATTCTGAACAGTATTCACTCACATTTAGTCATTTTCTGTGCAATTTGACCTAAGATTACTGTTTGATATCTGCCGACGTCAAAAACTCAAAAGCTTCACCAAAAACGCACAACTGTTGGTTCTGAACAGTATTCACTCACATTTAGTCATTTTCTGTGCAATTTGACCTAAGATTACTGTTTGATATCTGCCGACGTCAAAAACTCAAAAGCTTCACCAGAAACGCACAACTGTTGGTTCTGAACAGTAGTCACTCATCTGAGTCATTTTCTGTGCAATTTGACCTAAGATTACTGTTTGATATCTGCCGATGTCAAAAACTCAAAAGCTTCACCAAAAACGCACAACTGTTGGTTCTGAACAGTATTCACTCACATTTAGTCATTTTCTGTGCAATTTGACATAAGATTACTGTTTGATATCTGCCGACGTCAAAAACTCAAAAGTTTCACCAAAAACGCACAAGTGTTGATTCTGAACAGTATTCACTCACATTTAGTCATTTTCTGTTGGTATTCACTCACATTTAGTCATTTTCTGTGCAATTTGACCTAAGATTACTGTTTGATATCTGCCGACGTCAAAAACTCAAAAGCTTCACCAAAAACGCACAACTGTTGGTTCTGAACAGTATTCACTCACATTTAGTCATTTTCTGTTGGTATTCACTCACATTTAGTCATTTTCTGTGCAATTTGACCTAATATTACTGTTTGATATCTGCCGACGTCAAAAACTCAAAAGCTTCACCAAAAACGCACAACTGTTGGTTCTGAACAGTATTCACTCATCTGAGTCATTTTCTGTGCAATTTGACATAAGATTACTGTTTGATATCTGCCGACGTCAAAAACTCAAAAGCTCCACCAAAAACTCACAACTGTTGGTTCTGAACAGTCTTAACTCACATTTAGTCATTTTCTGTGCAATTTGACCTAAGATTACTGTTTGATATCTGCCGACGTCAAAAACTCAAAAGCTTCACCAAAAACGCACAACTGTTGGTTCTGAACAGTATTCACTCATCTGAGTCATTTTCTGTGCAATTTGACCTAAGATTACTGTTTGATATCTGCCGACGTCAAAAACTCAAAAGCTTCACCAGAAACGCACAACTGTTGGTTCTGAACAGTAGTCACTCATCTGAGTCATTTTCTGTGCAATTTGACCTAAGATTACTGTTTGATATCTGCCGACGTCAAAAACTCAAAAGCTTCACCAAAAACGCACAACTGTTGGTTCTGAACAGTATTCACTCACATTTAGTCATTTTCTGTTGCTATTCACTCACATTTAGTCATTTTCTGTGCAATTTGACCTAAGATTACTGTTTGATATCTGCCGACGTCAAAAACTCAAAAGCTTCACCAAAAACGCACAACTGTTGATTCTGAACAGTATTCACTCACATTTAGTCATTTTCTGTGCAATTTGACCTAAGATTACTGTTTGATATCTGCCGACGTCAAAAACTCAAAAGCTTCACCAAAAACGCACAACTGTTGGTTCTGAACAGTATTCACTCACATTTAGTCATTTTCTGTGCAATTTGACCTAAGATTACTGTTTGATATCTGCCGACGTCAAAAACTCAAAAGCTTCACCAAAAACGCACAAGTGTTGATTCTGAACAGTATTCACTCACATTTAGTCATTTTCTGTTGGTATTCACTCACATTTAGTCATTTTCTGTGCAATTTGACCTAAGATTACTGTTTGATATCTGCCGACGTCAAAAACTCAAAAGCTTCACCAAAAACGCACAACTGTTGGTTCTGAACAGTATTCACTCACATTTAGTCATTTTCTGTTGGTATTCACTCACATTTAGTCATTTTCTGTGCAATTTGACCTAATATTACTGTTTGATATCTGCCGACGTCAAAAACTCAAAAGCTTCACCAAAAACGCACAACTGTTGGTTCTGAACAGTATTCACTCATCTGAGTCATTTTCTGTGCAATTTGACATAAGATTACTGTTTGATATCTGCCGACGTCAAAAACTCAAAAGCTCCACCAAAAACTCACAACTGTTGGTTCTGAACAGTCTTCACTCACATTTAGTCATTTTCTGTGCAATTTGACCTAAGATTACTGTTTGATATCTGCCGACGTCAAAAACTCAAAAGCTTCACCAAAAACGCACAACTGTTGGTTCTGAACAGTATTCACTCATCCGAGTCATTTTCTGTGCAATTTGACCTAAGATTACTGTTTGATATCTGCCGACATCAAAAACTCAAAAGCTTCACCAGAAACGCACAACTGTTGGTTCTAAACAGTATTCACTCACATTTAGTCATTTTCTGTGCAATTTGACCTAAGATTACTGTTTGATATCTGCCGACGTCAAAAACTCAAAAGCTTCAACAAAACTTTTCACCAAACGCACAACTTTTGATTCTGACCAGTATTCACTCACATTTAGTCATTTTCTGTGCAATTTGACCTAAGATTACTGTTTGATATCTGCCGACGTCAAAAACTCAAAAGCTTCACCAAAAACGCACAACTGTTGGTTCTGAACAGTATTCACTCATCTGAGTCATTTTCTGTGCAATTTGACCTAAGATTACTGTTTGATATCTGCCGACGTCAAAAACTCAAAAGCTTCACCAAAAACGCACAACTGTTGGTTCTGAACAGTATTCACTCACATTTAGTCATTTTCTGTTGGTATTCACTCACATTTAGTCATTTTCTGTGCAATTTGACCTAAGATTACTGTTTGATATCTGCCGACGTCAAAAACTCAAAAGCTTCACCAAAAACGCACAACTGTTGGTTCTGAACAGTATTCACTCACATTTAGTCATTTTCTGTTGGTATTCACTCACATTTAGTCATTTTCTGTGCAATTTGACCTAAGATTACTGTTTGATATCTGCCGACGTCAAAAACTCAAAAGCTTCACCAAAGCTTTTCACCAAACGCACAAGTGTTGATTCTGAACAGTATTCACTCACATTTAGTCATTTTCTGTGCAATTTGACCTAAGATTACTGTTTGATATCTGCCGACGTCAAAAACTCAAAAGCTTCACCAAAAACGCACAAGTGTTGATTCTGAACAGTATTCACTCACATTTAGTCATTTTCTGTGCAATTTGACCTAAGATTACTGTTTGATATCTGCCGACGTCAAAAACTCAAAAGCTTCACCAAAAACGCACAACTGTTGGTTCTGAACAGTATTCACTCACATTTAGTCATTTTCTGTGCAATTTGACCTAAGATTACTGTTTGATATCTGCCGACGTCAAAAACTCAAAAGCTTCACCAAAAACGCACAACTGTTGGTTCTGAACAGTATTCACTCACATTTAGTCATTTTCTGTGCAATTTGACATAAGATTACTGTTTGATATCTGCCGACGTCAAAAACTCAAAAGTTTCACCAAAAACGCACAAGTGTTGATTCTGAACAGTATTCACTCACATTTAGTCATTTTCTGTTGGTATTCACTCACATTTAGTCATTTTCTGTGCAATTTGACCTAAGATTACTGTTTGATATCTGCCGACGTCAAAAACTCAAAAGCTTCACCAAAAACGCACAACTGTTGGTTCTGAACAGTATTCACTCACATTTAGTCATTTTCTGTTGGTATTCACTCACATTTAGTCATTTTCTGTGCAATTTGACCTAATATTACTGTTTGATATCTGCCGACGTCAAAAACTCAAAAGCTTCACCAAAAACGCACAACTGTTGGTTCTGAACAGTATTCACTCATCTGAGTCATTTTCTGTGCAATTTGACATAAGATTACTGTTTGATATCTGCCGACGTCAAAAACTCAAAAGCTCCACCAAAAACTCACAACTGTTGGTTCTGAACAGTCTTAACTCACATTTAGTCATTTTCTGTGCAATTTGACCTAAGATTACTGTTTGATATCTGCCGACGTCAAAAACTCAAAAGCTTCACCAAAAACGCACAACTGTTGGTTCTGAACAGTATTCACTCATCTGAGTCATTTTCTGTGCAATTTGACCTAAGATTACTGTTTGATATCTGCCGACATCAAAAACTCAAAAGCTTCACCAAAAACGCACAACTGTTGGTTCTGAACAGTATTCACTCATCTGAGTGATTTTCTGTTGGTATTCACTCACATTTAGTCATTTTCTGTGCAATTTGACCTAAGATTACTGTTTGATATCTGCCGACGTCAAAAACTCAAAAGCTTCTCCAAAAACGCACAAGTGTTGATTCTGAACAGTATTCACTCACATTTAGTCATTTTCTGTGCAATTTGACCTAAGATTACTGTTTGATATCTGCCGACGTCAAAAACTCAAAAGCTTCACCAAAAACGCACAACTGTTGGTTCTGAACAGTATTCACTCACATTTAGTCATTTTCTGTGCAATTTGACCTAAGATTACTGTTTGATATCTGCCGACGTCAAAAACTCAAAAGCTTCACCAGAAACGCACAACTGTTGGTTCTGAACAGTAGTCACTCATCTGAGTCATTTTCTGTGCAATTTGACCTAAGATTACTGTTTGATATCTGCCGATGTCAAAAACTCAAAAGCTTCACCAAAAACGCACAACTGTTGGTTCTGAACAGTATTCACTCACATTTAGTCATTTTCTGTGCAATTTGACATAAGATTACTGTTTGATATCTGCCGACGTCAAAAACTCAAAAGTTTCACCAAAAACGCACAAGTGTTGATTCTGAACAGTATTCACTCACATTTAGTCATTTTCTGTTGGTATTCACTCACATTTAGTCATTTTCTGTGCAATTTGACCTAAGATTACTGTTTGATATCTGCCGACGTCAAAAACTCAAAAGCTTCACCAAAAACGCACAACTGTTGGTTCTGAACAGTATTCACTCACATTTAGTCATTTTCTGTTGGTATTCACTCACATTTAGTCATTTTCTGTGCAATTTGACCTAATATTACTGTTTGATATCTGCCGACGTCAAAAACTCAAAAGCTTCACCAAAAACGCACAACTGTTGGTTCTGAACAGTATTCACTCATCTGAGTCATTTTCTGTGCAATTTGACATAAGATTACTGTTTGATATCTGCCGACGTCAAAAACTCAAAAGCTCCACCAAAAACTCACAACTGTTGGTTCTGAACAGTCTTAACTCACATTTAGTCATTTTCTGTGCAATTTGACCTAAGATTACTGTTTGATATCTGCCGACGTCAAAAACTCAAAAGCTTCACCAAAAACGCACAACTGTTGGTTCTGAACAGTATTCACTCATCTGAGTCATTTTCTGTGCAATTTGACCTAAGATTACTGTTTGATATCTGCCGACGTCAAAAACTCAAAAGCTTCTCCAAAAACGCACAAGTGTTGATTCTGAACAGTATTCACTCACATTTAGTCATTTTCTGTGCAATTTGACCTAAGATTACTGTTTGATATCTGCCGACGTCAAAAACTCAAAAGCTTCACCAAAAACGCACAACTGTTGGTTCTGAACAGTATTCACTCACATTTAGTCATTTTCTGTGCAATTTGACCTAAGATTACTGTTTGATATCTGCCGACGTCAAAAACTCAAAAGCTTCACCAAAAACGCACAACTGTTGGTTCTGAACAGTATTCACTCACATTTAGTCATTTTCTGTGCAATTTGACCTAAGATTACTGTTTGATATCTGCCGACGTCAAAAACTCAAAAGCTTCACCAAAAACGCACAACTGTTGGTTCTGAACAGTATTCACTCATCTGAGTCATTTTCTGTGCAATTTGACCTAAGATTACTGTTTGATATCTGCCGACGTCAAAAACTCAAAAGCTTCACCAAAGCTTTTCACCAAACGCACAAGTGTTGATTCTGAACAGTATTCACTCACATTTAGTCATTTTCTGTGCAATTTGACCTAACATTACTGTTTGATATCTGCCGACGTCAAAAACTCAAAAGCTTCACCAAAAACACACAACTGTTGGTTCTGAACAGTATTCACTCACATTTAGTCATTTTCTGTGCAATTTGACCTAAGATTACTGTTTGATATCTGCCGACGTCAAAAACTCAAAAGCTTCACCAAATCTTTTCACCAAACGCACAAGTGTTGATTCTGAACAGTATTCACTCACATTTAGTCATTTTCTGTGCAATTTGACCTAAGATTACTGTTTGATATCTGCCGACGTCAAAAACTCAAAAGCTTCACCAAAAACGCACAACTGTTGGTTCTGAACAGTATTCACTCACATTTAGTCATTTTCTGTTGCTATTCACTCACATTTAGTCATTTTCTGTGCAATTTGACCTAAGATTACTGTTTGATATCTGCCGACGTCAAAAACTCAAAAGCTTCACCAAAAACGCACAACTGTTGGTTCTGAACAGTATTCACTCACATTTAGTCATTTTCTGTGCAATTTGACCTAAGATTACTGTTTGATATCTGCCGACGTCAAAAACTCAAAAGCTTCACCAAAAACGCACAACTGTTGGTTCTGAACAGTATTCACTCATCTGAGTCATTTTCTGTGCAATTTGACCTAAGATTACTGTTTGATATCTGCCGACGTCAAAAACTCAAAAGCTTCACCAGAAACGCACAACTGTTGGTTCTGAACAGTAGTCACTCATCTGAGTCATTTTCTGTGCAATTTGACCTAAGATTACTGTTTGATATCTGCCGACGTCAAAAACTCAAAAGCTTCACCAAAAACGCACAACTGTTGGTTCTGAACAGTATTCACTCACATTTAGTCATTTTCTGTTGCTATTCACTCACATTTAGTCATTTTCTGTGCAATTTGACCTAAGATTACTGTTTGATATCTGCCGACGTCAAAAACTCAAAAGCTTCACCAAAAACGCACAACTGTTGATTCTGAACAGTATTCACTCACATTTAGTCATTTTCTGTGCAATTTGACCTAAGATTACTGTTTGATATCTGCCGACGTCAAAAACTCAAAAGCTTCACCAAAAACGCACAACTGTTGGTTCTGAACAGTATTCACTCACATTTAGTCATTTTCTGTGCAATTTGACCTAAGATTACTGTTTGATATCTGCCGACGTCAAAAACTCAAAAGCTTCACCAAAAACGCACAAGTGTTGATTCTGAACAGTATTCACTCACATTTAGTCATTTTCTGTTGGTATTCACTCACATTTAGTCATTTTCTGTGCAATTTGACCTAAGATTACTGTTTGATATCTGCCGACGTCAAAAACTCAAAAGCTTCACCAAAAACGCACAACTGTTGGTTCTGAACAGTATTCACTCATCTGAGTCATTTTCTGTGCAATTTGACCTAAGATTACTGTTTGATATCTGCCGACGTCAAAAACTCAAAAGCTTCACCAGAAACGCACAACTGTTGGTTCTGAACAGTAGTCACTCATCTGAGTCATTTTCTGTGCAATTTGACCTAAGATTACTGTTTGATATCTGCCGACGTCAAAAACTCAAAAGCTTCACCAAAAACGCACAACTGTTGGTTCTGAACAGTATTCACTCACATTTAGTCATTTTCTGTTGCTATTCACTCACATTTAGTCATTTTCTGTGCAATTTGACCTAAGATTACTGTTTGATATCTGCCGACGTCAAAAACTCAAAAGCTTCACCAAAAACGCACAACTGTTGATTCTGAACAGTATTCACTCACATTTAGTCATTTTCTGTGCAATTTGACCTAAGATTACTGTTTGATATCTGCCGACGTCAAAAACTCAAAAGCTTCACCAAAAACGCACAACTGTTGGTTCTGAACAGTATTCACTCACATTTAGTCATTTTCTGTGCAATTTGACCTAAGATTACTGTTTGATATCTGCCGACGTCAAAAACTCAAAAGCTTCACCAAAAACGCACAAGTGTTGATTCTGAACAGTATTCACTCACATTTAGTCATTTTCTGTTGGTATTCACTCACATTTAGTCATTTTCTGTGCAATTTGACCTAAGATTACTGTTTGATATCTGCCGACGTCAAAAACTCAAAAGCTTCACCAAAAACGCACAACTGTTGGTTCTGAACAGTATTCACTCACATTTAGTCATTTTCTGTTGGTATTCACTCACATTTAGTCATTTTCTGTGCAATTTGACCTAATATTACTGTTTGATATCTGCCGACGTCAAAAACTCAAAAGCTTCACCAAAAACGCACAACTGTTGGTTCTGAACAGTATTCACTCATCTGAGTCATTTTCTGTGCAATTTGACATAAGATTACTGTTTGATATCTGCCGACGTCAAAAACTCAAAAGCTCCACCAAAAACTCACAACTGTTGGTTCTGAACAGTCTTCACTCACATTTAGTCATTTTCTGTGCAATTTGACCTAAGATTACTGTTTGATATCTGCCGACGTCAAAAACTCAAAAGCTTCACCAAAAACGCACAACTGTTGGTTCTGAACAGTATTCACTCATCCGAGTCATTTTCTGTGCAATTTGACCTAAGATTACTGTTTGATATCTGCCGACATCAAAAACTCAAAAGCTTCACCAGAAACGCACAACTGTTGGTTCTAAACAGTATTCACTCACATTTAGTCATTTTCTGTGCAATTTGACCTAAGATTACTGTTTGATATCTGCCGACGTCAAAAACTCAAAAGCTTCAACAAAACTTTTCACCAAACGCACAACTTTTGATTCTGACCAGTATTCACTCACATTTAGTCATTTTCTGTGCAATTTGACCTAAGATTACTGTTTGATATCTGCCGACGTCAAAAACTCAAAAGCTTCACCAAAAACGCACAACTGTTGGTTCTGAACAGTATTCACTCATCTGAGTCATTTTCTGTGCAATTTGACCTAAGATTACTGTTTGATATCTGCCGACGTCAAAAACTCAAAAGCTTCACCAAAAACGCACAACTGTTGGTTCTGAACAGTATTCACTCACATTTAGTCATTTTCTGTTGGTATTCACTCACATTTAGTCATTTTCTGTGCAATTTGACCTAAGATTACTGTTTGATATCTGCCGACGTCAAAAACTCAAAAGCTTCACCAAAAACGCACAACTGTTGGTTCTGAACAGTATTCACTCACATTTAGTCATTTTCTGTTGGTATTCACTCACATTTAGTCATTTTCTGTGCAATTTGACCTAAGATTACTGTTTGATATCTGCCGACGTCAAAAACTCAAAAGCTTCACCAAAGCTTTTCACCAAACGCACAACTTTTGATTCTGAACAGTATTCACTCACATTTAGTCATTTTCTGTGCAATTTGACCTAAGATTACTGTTTGATATCTGCCGACGTCAAAAACTCAAAAGCTTCACCAAAAACGCACAAGTGTTGATTCTGAACAGTATTCACTCACATTTAGTCATTTTCTGTGCAATTTGACCTAAGATTACTGTTTGATATCTGCCGACGTCAAAAACTCAAAAGCTTCACCAAAAACTCACAACTGTTGGTTCAGAACAGTATTCACTCATCTGAGTCATTTTCTGTGCAATTTGACCTAAGATTACTGTTTGATATCTGCCGACGTCAAAAACTCAAAAGCTTCACCAAAAACGCACAACTGTTGGTTCTGAACAGTATTCACTCACATTTAGTCATTTTCTGTTGGTATTCACTCACATTTAGTCATTTTCTGTGCAATTTGACCTAAGATTACTGTTTGATATCTGCCGACGTCAAAAACTCAAAAGCTTCACCAAAAACGCACAACTGTTGGTTCAGAACAGTATTCACTCATCTGAGTCATTTTCTGTGCAATTTGACCTAAGATTACTGTTTGATATCTGCCGACGTCAAAAACTCAAAAGCTTCACCAAAAACGCACAACTGTTGGTTCTGAACAGTATTCACTCACATTTAGTCATTTTCTGTTGGTATTCACTCACATTTAGTCATTTTCTGTGCAATTTGACCTAAGATTACTGTTTGATATCTGCCGACGTCAAAAACTCAAAAGCTTCACCAAAAACGCACAACTGTTGATTCTGAACAGTATTCACTCATCTGAGTCATTTTCTGTGCAATTTGACCTAAGATTACTGTTTGATATCTGCCGACGTCAAAAACTCAAAAGCTTCACCAAAAACGCACAACTGTTGGTTCTGAACAGTATTCACTCATCTGAGTCATTTTCTGTGCAATTTGACCTAAGATTACTGTTTGATATCTGCCGACGTCAAAAACTCAAAAGCTTCACCAAAAACGCACAACTGTTGGTTCTGAACAGTATTCACTCATCTGAGTCATTTTCTGTGCAATTTGACCTAAGATTACTGTTTGATATCTGCCGACGTCAAAAACTCAAAAGATTCACCAAAAACGCACAACTGTTGGTTCTGAACAGTATTCACTCACATTTAGTCATTTTCTGTGCAATTTGACCTAAGATTACTGTTTGATATCTGCCGACGTCAAAAACTCAAAAGCTTCACCAAAAACGCACAACTGTTGGTTCTGAACAGTATTCACTCACATTTAGTCATTTTCTGTGCAATTTGACCTAAGATTACTGTTTGATATCTGCCGACGTCAAAAACTCAAAAGCTTCACCAAAAACGCACAAGTGTTGATTCTGAACAGTATTCACTCACATTTAGTCATTTTCTGTTGGTATTCACTCACATTTAGTCATTTTCTGTGCAATTTGACCTAAGATTACTGTTTGATATCTGCCGACGTCAAAAACTCAAAAGCTTCACCAAAAACGCACAACTGTTGGTTCTGAACAGTATTCACTCACATTTAGTCATTTTCTGTTGGTATTCACTCACATTTAGTCATTTTCTGTGCAATTTGACCTAATATTACTGTTTGATATCTGCCGACGTCAAAAACTCAAAAGCTTCACCAAAAACGCACAACTGTTGGTTCTGAACAGTATTCACTCATCTGAGTCATTTTCTGTGCAATTTGACATAAGATTACTGTTTGATATCTGCCGACGTCAAAAACTCAAAAGCTCCACCAAAAACTCACAACTGTTGGTTCTGAACAGTCTTCACTCACATTTAGTCATTTTCTGTGCAATTTGACCTAAGATTACTGTTTGATATCTGCCGACGTCAAAAACTCAAAAGCTTCACCAAAAACGCACAACTGTTGGTTCTGAACAGTATTCACTCATCCGAGTCATTTTCTGTGCAATTTGACCTAAGATTACTGTTTGATATCTGCCGACATCAAAAACTCAAAAGCTTCACCAGAAACGCACAACTGTTGGTTCTAAACAGTATTCACTCACATTTAGTCATTTTCTGTGCAATTTGACCTAAGATTACTGTTTGATATCTGCCGACGTCAAAAACTCAAAAGCTTCAACAAAACTTTTCACCAAACGCACAACTTTTGATTCTGACCAGTATTCACTCACATTTAGTCATTTTCTGTGCAATTTGACCTAAGATTACTGTTTGATATCTGCCGACGTCAAAAACTCAAAAGCTTCACCAAAAACGCACAACTGTTGGTTCTGAACAGTATTCACTCATCTGAGTCATTTTCTGTGCAATTTGACCTAAGATTACTGTTTGATATCTGCCGACGTCAAAAACTCAAAAGCTTCACCAAAAACGCACAACTGTTGGTTCTGAACAGTATTCACTCACATTTAGTCATTTTCTGTTGCTATTCACTCACATTTAGTCATTTTCTGTGCAATTTGACCTAAGATTACTGTTTGATATCTGCCGACGTCAAAAACTCAAAAGCTTCACCAAAAACGCACAACTGTTGGTTCTGAACAGTATTCACTCACATTTAGTCATTTTCTGTTGGTATTCACTCACATTTAGTCATTTTCTGTGCAATTTGACCTAAGATTACTGTTTGATATCTGCCGACGTCAAAAACTCAAAAGCTTCACCAAAGCTTTTCACCAAACGCACAACTTTTGATTCTGAACAGTATTCACTCACATTTAGTCATTTTCTGTGCAATTTGACCTAAGATTACTGTTTGATATCTGCCGACGTCAAAAACTCAAAAGCTTCACCAAAAACGCACAAGTGTTGATTCTGAACAGTATTCACTCACATTTAGTCATTTTCTGTGCAATTTGACCTAAGATTACTGTTTGATATCTGCCGACGTCAAAAACTCAAAAGCTTCACCAAAAACGCACAACTGTTGGTTCAGAACAGTATTCACTCATCTGAGTCATTTTCTGTGCAATTTGACCTAAGATTACTGTTTGATATCTGCCGACGTCAAAAACTCAAAAGCTTCACCAAAAACGCACAACTGTTGGTTCTGAACAGTATTCACTCACATTTAGTCATTTTCTGTTGGTATTCACTCACATTTAGTCATTTTCTGTGCAATTTGACCTAAGATTACTGTTTGATATCTGCCGACGTCAAAAACTCAAAAGCTTCACCAAAAACGCACAACTGTTGGTTCAGAACAGTATTCACTCATCTGAGTCATTTTCTGTGCAATTTGACCTAAGATTACTGTTTGATATCTGCCGACGTCAAAAACTCAAAAGCTTCACCAAAAACGCACAAGTGTTGATTCTGAACAGTATTCACTCACATTTAGTCATTTTCTGTGCAATTTGACCTAAGATTACTGTTTGATATCTGCCGACGTCAAAAACTCAAAAGCTTCACCAAAAACGCACAACTGTTGGTTCAGAACAGTATTCACTCATCTGAGTCATTTTCTGTGCAATTTGACCTAAGATTACTGTTTGATATCTGCCGACGTCAAAAACTCAAAAGCTTCACCAAAAACGCACAACTGTTGGTTCTGAACAGTATTCACTCACATTTAGTCATTTTCTGTTGGTATTCACTCACATTTAGTCATTTTCTGTGCAATTTGACCTAAGATTACTGTTTGATATCTGCCGACGTCAAAAACTCAAAAGCTTCACCAAAAACGCACAACTGTTGGTTCAGAACAGTATTCACTCATCTGAGTCATTTTCTGTGCAATTTGACCTAAGATTACTGTTTGATATCTGCCGACGTCAAAAACTCAAAAGCTTCACCAAAAACGCACAACTGTTGGTTCTGAACAGTATTCACTCACATTTAGTCATTTTCTGTTGGTATTCACTCACATTTAGTCATTTTCTGTGCAATTTGACCTAAGATTACTGTTTGATATCTGCCGACGTCAAAAACTCAAAAGCTTCACCAAAAACGCACAACTGTTGATTCTGAACAGTATTCACTCATCTGAGTCATTTTCTGTGCAATTTGACCTAAGATTACTGTTTGATATCTGCCGACGTCAAAAACTCAAAAGCTTCACCAAAAACGCACAACTGTTGGTTCTGAACAGTATTCACTCATCTGAGTCATTTTCTGTGCAATTTGACCTAAGATTACTGTTTGATATCTGCCGACGTCAAAAACTCAAAAGCTTCACCAAAAACGCACAACTGTTGGTTCTGAACAGTATTCACTCATCTGAGTCATTTTCTGTGCAATTTGACCTAAGATTACTGTTTGATATCTGCCGACGTCAAAAACTCAAAAGCTTCACCAAAAACGCACAACTGTTGGTTCTGAACAGTATTCACTCATCTGAGTCATTTTCTGTGCAATTTGACCTAAGATTACTGTTTGATATCTGCCGACGTCAAAAACTCAAAAGCTTCACCAAAAACGCACAACTGTTGGTTCTGAACAGTATTCACTCACATTTAGTCATTTTCTGTGCAATTTGACCTAAGATTACTGTTTGATATCTGCCGACGTCAAAAACTCAAAAGCTCCACCAAAAACTCACAACTGTTGGTTCTGAACAGTCTTCACTCACATTTAGTCATTTTCTGTGCAATTTGACCTAAGATTACTGTTTGATATCTGCCGACGTCAAAAACTCAAAAGCTTCACCAGAAACGCACAACTGTTGGTTCTAAACAGTATTCACTCACATTTAGTCATTTTCTGTGCAATTTGACCTAAGATTACTGTTTGATATCTGCCGACGTCAAAAACTCAAAAGCTTCACCAAAAACGCACAACTGTTGGTTCTGAACAGTATTCACTCACATTTAGTCATTTTCTGTTGGTATTCCCTCACATTTAGTCATTTTCTGTGCAATTTGACCTAAGATTACTGTTTGATATCTGCCGACGTCAAAAACTCAAAAGCTTCACCAAAAACGCACAACTGTTGATTCTGAACAGTATTCACTCATCTTAGTCATTTTCTGTGCAATTTGACCTAAGATTACTGTTTGATATCTGCCGACGTCAAAAACTCAAAAGCTTCACCAAAAACGCACAACTGTTGGTTCTGAACAGTATTCACTCATCTGAGTCATTTTCTGTGCAATTTGACCTAAGATTACCGTTTGATATCTGCCGACGTCAAAAACTCAAAAGCTTCACCAAAAACGCACAACTGTTGGTTCTGAACAGTATTCACTCATCTGAGTCATTTTCTGTGCAATTTGACCTAAGATTACTGTTTGATATCTGCCGACGTCAAAAACTCAAAAGCTTCACCAAAAAAGCACAACTGTTGGTTCTGAACAGTAGTCACTCACATTTAGTCATTTTCTGTGCAATTTGACCTAAGATTACTGTTTGATATCTGCCGACGTCAAAAACTCAAAAGCTTCACCAAAAACGCACAACTGTTGATTCTGAACAGTATTCACTCATCTGAGTCATTTTCTGTGCAATTTGACCTAAGATTACTGTTTGATATCTGCCGACGTCAAAAACTCAAAAGCTTCACCAAAAACGCACAACTGTTGGTTCTGAACAGTATTCACTCATCTGAGTCATTTTCTGTGCAATTTGACCTAAGATTACTGTTTGATATCTGCCGACGTCAAAAACTCAAAAGCTTCACCAAAAACGCACAACTGTTGGTTCTGAACAGTATTCACTCATCTGAGTCATTTTCTGTGCAATTTGACCTAAGATTACTGTTTGATATCTGCCGACGTCAAAAACTCAAAAGCTTCACCAAAAACGCACAACTGTTGGTTCTGAACAGTATTCACTCATCTGAGTCATTTTCTGTGCAATTTGACCTAAGATTACTGTTTGATATCTGCCGACGTCAAAAACTCAAAAGCTTCACCAAAAACGCACAACTGTTGGTTCTGAACAGTATTCACTCACATTTAGTCATTTTCTGTTGGTATTCACTCACATTTAGTCATTTTCTGTGCAATTTGACCTAAGATTACTGTTTGATATCTGCCGACGTCAAAAACTCAAAAGCTTCACCAAAAACGCACAACTGTTGGTTCTGAACAGTATTCACTCACATTTAGTCATTTTCTGTTGGTATTCACTCACATTTAGTCATTTTCTGTGCAATTTGACCTAAGATTACTGTTTGATATCTGCCGACGTCAAAAACTCAAAAGCTTCACCAAAGCTTTTCACCAAACGCACAACTTTTGATTCTGAACAGTATTCACTCACATTTAGTCATTTTCTGTGCAATTTGACCTAAGATTACTGTTTGATATCTGCCGACGTCAAAAACTCAAAAGCTTCACCAAAAACGCACAAGTGTTGATTCTGAACAGTATTCACTCACATTTAGTCATTTTCTGTGCAATTTGACCTAAGATTACTGTTTGATATCTGCCGACGTCAAAAACTCAAAAGCTTCACCAAAAACGCACAACTGTTGGTTCAGAACAGTATTCACTCATCTGAGTCATTTTCTGTGCAATTTGACCTAAGATTACTGTTTGATATCTGCCGACGTCAAAAACTCAAAAGCTTCACCAAAAACGCACAACTGTTGGTTCTGAACAGTATTCACTCACATTTAGTCATTTTCTGTTGGTATTCACTCACATTTAGTCATTTTCTGTGCAATTTGACCTAAGATTACTGTTTGATATCTGCCGACGTCAAAAACTCAAAAGCTTCACCAAAAACGCACAACTGTTGGTTCTGAACAGTATTCACTCACATTTAGTCATTTTCTGTTGGTATTCACTCACATTTAGTCATTTTCTGTGCAATTTGACCTAAGATTACTGTTTGATATCTGCCGACGTCAAAAACTCAAAAGCTTCACCAAAAACGCACAACTGTTGATTCTGAACAGTATTCACTCACATTTAGTCATTTTCTGTGCAACTTGACCTAAGATTACTGTTTGATATCTGCCGACGTCAAAAACTCAAAAGCTTCACCAAAAACGCACAACTGTTGGTTCTGAACAGTATTCACTCACATTTAGTCATTTTCTGTTGGTATTCACTCACATTTAGTCATTTTCTGTGCAATTTGACCTAATATTACTGTTTGATATCTGCCGACGTCAAAAACTCAAAAGCTTCACCAAAAACGCACAACTGTTGGTTCTGAACAGTATTCACTCATCTGAGTCATTTTCTGTGCAATTTGACATAAGATTACTGTTTGATATCTGCCGACGTCAAAAACTCAAAAGCTCCACCAAAAACTCACAACTGTTGGTTCTGAACAGTCTTCACTCACATTTAGTCATTTTCTGTGCAATTTGACCTAAGATTACTGTTTGATATCTGCCGACGTCAAAAACTCAAAAGCTTCACCAAAAACGCACAACTGTTGGTTCTGAACAGTATTCACTCATCCGAGTCATTTTCTGTGCAATTTGACCTAAGATTACTGTTTGATATCTGCCGACATCAAAAACTCAAAAGCTTCACCAGAAACGCACAACTGTTGGTTCTAAACAGTATTCACTCACATTTAGTCATTTTCTGTGCAATTTGACCTAAGATTACTGTTTGATATCTGCCGACGTCAAAAACTCAAAAGCTTCACCAAAACTTTTCACCAAACGCACAACTTTTGATTCTGACCAGTATTCACTCACATTTAGTCATTTTCTGTGCAATTTGACCTAAGATTACTGTTTGATATCTGCCGACGTCAAAAACTCAAAAGCTTCACCAAAAACGCACAACTGTTGGTTCTGAACAGTATTCACTCATCTGAGTCATTTTCTGTGCAATTTGACCTAAGATTACTGTTTGATATCTGCCGACGTCAAAAACTCAAAAGCTTCACCAAAAACGCACAACTGTTGGTTCTGAACAGTATTCACTCACATTTAGTCATTTTCTGTTGGTATTCACTCACATTTAGTCATTTTCTGTGCAATTTGACCTAAGATTACTGTTTGATATCTGCCGACGTCAAAAACTCAAAAGCTTCACCAAAAACGCACAACTGTTGGTTCTGAACAGTATTCACTCACATTTAGTCATTTTCTGTTGGTATTCACTCACATTTAGTCATTTTCTGTGCAATTTGACCTAAGATTACTGTTTGATATCTGCCGACGTCAAAAACTCAAAAGCTTCACCAAAGCTATTCACCAAACGCACAACTTTTGATTCTGAACAGTATTCACTCACATTTAGTCATTTTCTGTGCAATTTGACCTAAGATTACTGTTTGATATCTGCCGACGTCAAAAACTCAAAAGCTTCACCAAAAACGCACAAGTGTTGATTCTGAACAGTATTCACTCACATTTAGTCATTTTCTGTGCAATTTGACCTAAGATTACTGTTTGATATCTGCCGACGTCAAAAACTCAAAAGCTTCACCAAAAACGCACAACTGTTGGTTCAGAACAGTATTCACTCATCTGAGTCATTTTCTGTGCAATTTGACCTAAGATTACTGTTTGATATCTGCCGACGTCAAAAACTCAAAAGCTTCACCAAAAACGCACAACTGTTGGTTCTGAACAGTATTCACTCACATTTAGTCATTTTCTGTTGGTATTCACTCACATTTAGTCATTTTCTGTGCAATTTGACCTAAGATTACTGTTTGATATCTGCCGACGTCAAAAACTCAAAAGCTTCACCAAAAACGCACAACTGTTGGTTCAGAACAGTATTCACTCATCTGAGTCATTTTCTGTGCAATTTGACCTAAGATTACTGTTTGATATCTGCCGACGTCAAAAACTCAAAAGCTTCACCAAAAACGCACAACTGTTGGTTCTGAACAGTATTCACTCACATTTAGTCATTTTCTGTTGGTATTCACTCACATTTAGTCATTTTCTGTGCAATTTGACCTAAGATTACTGTTTGATATCTGCCGACGTCAAAAACTCAAAAGCTTCACCAAAAACGCACAACTGTTGATTCTGAACAGTATTCACTCATCTGAGTCATTTTCTGTGCAATTTGACCTAAGATTACTGTTTGATATCTGCCGACGTCAAAAACTCAAAAGCTTCACCAAAAACGCACAACTGTTGGTTCTGAACAGTATTCACTCATCTGAGTCATTTTCTGTGCAATTTGACCTAAGATTACTGTTTGATATCTGCCGACGTCAAAAACTCAAAAGCTTCACCAAAAACGCACAACTGTTGGTTCTGAACAGTATTCACTCATCTGAGTCATTTTCTGTGCAATTTGACCTAAGATTACTGTTTGATATCTGCCGACGTCAAAAACTCAAAAGCTTCACCAAAAACGCACAACTGTTGGTTCTGAACAGTATTCACTCACATTTAGTCATTTTCTGTTGGTATTCACTCACATTTAGTCATTTTCTGTGCAATTTGACCTAAGATTACTGTTTGATATCTGCCGACGTCAAAAACTCAAAAGCTTCACCAAAAACGCACAACTGTTGGTTCTGAACAGTATTCACTCACATTTAGTCATTTTCTGTTGGTATTCACTCACATTTAGTCATTTTCTGTGCAATTTGACCTAAGATTACTGTTTGATATCTGCCGACGTCAAAAACTCAAAAGCTTCACCAAAGCTTTTCACCAAACGCACAACTTTTGATTCTGAACAGTATTCACTCACATTTAGTCATTTTCTGTGCAATTTGACCTAAGATTACTGTTTGATATCTGCCGACGTCAAAAACTCAAAAGCTTCACCAAAAACGCACAAGTGTTGATTCTGAACAGTATTCACTCACATTTAGTCATTTTCTGTGCAATTTGACCTAAGATTACTGTTTGATATCTGCCGACGTCAAAAACTCAAAAGCTTCACCAAAAACGCACAACTGTTGGTTCAGAACAGTATTCACTCATCTGAGTCATTTTCTGTGCAATTTGACCTAAGATTACTGTTTGATATCTGCCGACGTCAAAAACTCAAAAGCTTCACCAAAAACGCACAACTGTTGGTTCTGAACAGTATTCACTCACATTTAGTCATTTTCTGTTGGTATTCACTCACATTTAGTCATTTTCTGTGCAATTTGACCTAAGATTACTGTTTGATATCTGCCGACGTCAAAAACTCAAAAGCTTCACCAAAAACGCACAACTGTTGGTTCTGAACAGTATTCACTCACATTTAGTCATTTTCTGTTGGTATTCACTCACATTTAGTCATTTTCTGTGCAATTTGACCTAAGATTACTGTTTGATATCTGCCGACGTCAAAAACTCAAAAGCTTCACCAAAAACGCACAACTGTTGATTCTGAACAGTATTCACTCACATTTAGTCATTTTCTGTGCAACTTGACCTAAGATTACTGTTTGATATCTGCCGACGTCAAAAACTCAAAAGCTTCACCAAAAACGCACAACTGTTGGTTCTGAACAGTATTCACTCACATTTAGTCATTTTCTGTTGGTATTCACTCACATTTAGTCATTTTCTGTGCAATTTGACCTAATATTACTGTTTGATATCTGCCGACGTCAAAAACTCAAAAGCTTCACCAAAAACGCACAACTGTTGGTTCTGAACAGTATTCACTCATCTGAGTCATTTTCTGTGCAATTTGACATAAGATTACTGTTTGATATCTGCCGACGTCAAAAACTCAAAAGCTCCACCAAAAACTCACAACTGTTGGTTCTGAACAGTCTTCACTCACATTTAGTCATTTTCTGTGCAATTTGACCTAAGATTACTGTTTGATATCTGCCGACGTCAAAAACTCAAAAGCTTCACCAAAAACGCACAACTGTTGGTTCTGAACAGTATTCACTCATCCGAGTCATTTTCTGTGCAATTTGACCTAAGATTACTGTTTGATATCTGCCGACATCAAAAACTCAAAAGCTTCACCAGAAACGCACAACTGTTGGTTCTAAACAGTATTCACTCACATTTAGTCATTTTCTGTGCAATTTGACCTAAGATTACTGTTTGATATCTGCCGACGTCAAAAACTCAAAAGCTTCACCAAAACTTTTCACCAAACGCACAACTTTTGATTCTGACCAGTATTCACTCACATTTAGTCATTTTCTGTGCAATTTGACCTAAGATTACTGTTTGATATCTGCCGACGTCAAAAACTCAAAAGCTTCACCAAAAACGCACAACTGTTGGTTCTGAACAGTATTCACTCATCTGAGTCATTTTCTGTGCAATTTGACCTAAGATTACTGTTTGATATCTGCCGACGTCAAAAACTCAAAAGCTTCACCAAAAACGCACAACTGTTGGTTCTGAACAGTATTCACTCACATTTAGTCATTTTCTGTTGGTATTCACTCACATTTAGTCATTTTCTGTGCAATTTGACCTAAGATTACTGTTTGATATCTGCCGACGTCAAAAACTCAAAAGCTTCACCAAAAACGCACAACTGTTGGTTCTGAACAGTATTCACTCACATTTAGTCATTTTCTGTTGGTATTCACTCACATTTAGTCATTTTCTGTGCAATTTGACCTAAGATTACTGTTTGATATCTGCCGACGTCAAAAACTCAAAAGCTTCACCAAAGCTATTCACCAAACGCACAACTTTTGATTCTGAACAGTATTCACTCACATTTAGTCATTTTCTGTGCAATTTGACCTAAGATTACTGTTTGATATCTGCCGACGTCAAAAACTCAAAAGCTTCACCAAAAACGCACAAGTGTTGATTCTGAACAGTATTCACTCACATTTAGTCATTTTCTGTGCAATTTGACCTAAGATTACTGTTTGATATCTGCCGACGTCAAAAACTCAAAAGCTTCACCAAAAACGCACAACTGTTGGTTCAGAACAGTATTCACTCATCTGAGTCATTTTCTGTGCAATTTGACCTAAGATTACTGTTTGATATCTGCCGACGTCAAAAACTCAAAAGCTTCACCAAAAACGCACAACTGTTGGTTCTGAACAGTATTCACTCACATTTAGTCATTTTCTGTTGGTATTCACTCACATTTAGTCATTTTCTGTGCAATTTGACCTAAGATTACTGTTTGATATCTGCCGACGTCAAAAACTCAAAAGCTTCACCAAAAACGCACAACTGTTGGTTCAGAACAGTATTCACTCATCTGAGTCATTTTCTGTGCAATTTGACCTAAGATTACTGTTTGATATCTGCCGACGTCAAAAACTCAAAAGCTTCACCAAAAACGCACAACTGTTGGTTCTGAACAGTATTCACTCACATTTAGTCATTTTCTGTTGGTATTCACTCACATTTAGTCATTTTCTGTGCAATTTGACCTAAGATTACTGTTTGATATCTGCCGACGTCAAAAACTCAAAAGCTTCACCAAAAACGCACAACTGTTGATTCTGAACAGTATTCACTCATCTGAGTCATTTTCTGTGCAATTTGACCTAAGATTACTGTTTGATATCTGCCGACGTCAAAAACTCAAAAGCTTCACCAAAAACGCACAACTGTTGGTTCAGAACAGTATTCACTCATCTGAGTCATTTTCTGTGCAATTTGACCTAAGATTACTGTTTGATATCTGCCGACGTCAAAAACTCAAAAGCTTCACCAAAAACGCACAACTGTTGGTTCAGAACAGTATTCACTCATCTGAGTCATTTTCTGTGCAATTTGACCTAAGATTACTGTTTGATATCTGCCGACGTCAAAAACTCAAAAGCTTCACCAAAAACGCACAACTGTTGGTTCTGAACAGTATTCACTCACATTTAGTCATTTTCTGTTGGTATTCACTCACATTTAGTCATTTTCTGTGCAATTTGACCTAAGATTACTGTTTGATATCTGCCGACGTCAAAAACTCAAAAGCTTCACCAAAAACGCACAACTGTTGGTTCAGAACAGTATTCACTCATCTGAGTCATTTTCTGTGCAATTTGACCTAAGATTACTGTTTGATATCTGCCGACGTCAAAAACTCAAAAGCTTCACCAAAAACGCACAACTGTTGGTTCTGAACAGTATTCACTCACATTTAGTCATTTTCTGTTGGTATTCACTCACATTTAGTCATTTTCTGTGCAATTTGACCTAAGATTACTGTTTGATATCTGCCGACGTCAAAAACTCAAAAGCTTCACCAAAAACGCACAACTGTTGATTCTGAACAGTATTCACTCATCTGAGTCATTTTCTGTGCAATTTGACCTAAGATTACTGTTTGATATCTGCCGACGTCAAAAACTCAAAAGCTTCACCAAAAACGCACAACTGTTGGTTCAGAACAGTATTCACTCATCTGAGTCATTTTCTGTGCAATTTGACCTAAGATTACTGTTTGATATCTGCCGACGTCAAAAACTCAAAAGCTTCACCAAAAACGCACAACTGTTGATTCTGAACAGTATTCACTCATCTGAGTCATTTTCTGTGCAATTTGACCTAAGATTACTGTTTGATATCTGCCGACGTCAAAAACTCAAAAGCTTCACCAAAAACGCACAACTGTTGGTTCAGAACAGTATTCACTCATCTGAGTCATTTTCTGTGCAATTTGACCTAAGATTACTGTTTGATATCTGCCGACGTCAAAAACTCAAAAGCTTCACCAAAAACGCACAACTGTTGGTTCAGAACAGTATTCACTCATCTGAGTCATTTTCTGTGCAATTTGACCTAAGATTACTGTTTGATATCTGCCGACGTCAAAAACTCAAAAGCTTCACCAAAAACGCACAACTGTTGGTTCTGAACAGTATTCACTCACATTTAGTCATTTTCTGTTGGTATTCACTCACATTTAGTCATTTTCTGTGCAATTTGACCTAAGATTACTGTTTGATATCTGCCGACGTCAAAAACTCAAAAGCTTCACCAAAAACGCACAACTGTTGGTTCAGAACAGTATTCACTCATCTGAGTCATTTTCTGTGCAATTTGACCTAAGATTACTGTTTGATATCTGCCGACGTCAAAAACTCAAAAGCTTCACCAAAAACGCACAACTGTTGGTTCTGAACAGTATTCACTCACATTTAGTCATTTTCTGTTGGTATTCACTCACATTTAGTCATTTTCTGTGCAATTTGACCTAAGATTACTGTTTGATATCTGCCGACGTCAAAAACTCAAAAGCTTCACCAAAAACGCACAACTGTTGGTTCAGAACAGTATTCACTCATCTGAGTCATTTTCTGTGCAATTTGACCTAAGATTACTGTTTGATATCTGCCGACGTCAAAAACTCAAAAGCTTCACCAAAAACGCACAACTGTTGGTTCTGAACAGTATTCACTCACATTTAGTCATTTTCTGTTGGTATTCACTCACATTTAGTCATTTTCTGTGCAATTTGACCTAAGATTACTGTTTGATATCTGCCGACGTCAAAAACTCAAAAGCTTCACCAAAAACGCACAACTGTTGATTCTGAACAGTATTCACTCATCTGAGTCATTTTCTGTGCAATTTGACCTAAGATTACTGTTTGATATCTGCCGACGTCAAAAACTCAAAAGCTTCACCAAAAACGCACAACTGTTGGTTCTGAACAGTATTCACTCATCTGAGTCATTTTCTGTGCAATTTGACCTAAGATTACTGTTTGATATCTGCCGACGTCAAAAACTCAAAAGCTTCACCAAAAACGCACAACTGTTGGTTCTGAACAGTATTCACTCATCTGAGTCATTTTCTGTGCAATTTGACCTAAGATTACTGTTTGATATCTGCCGACGTCAAAAACTCAAAAGCTTCACCAAAAACGCACAACTGTTGGTTCTGAACAGTATTCACTCACATTTAGTCATTTTCTGTTGGTATTCACTCACATTTAGTCATTTTCTGTGCAATTTGACCTAAGATTACTGTTTGATATCTGCCGACGTCAAAAACTCAAAAGCTTCACCAAAAACGCACAACTGTTGGTTCTGAACAGTATTCACTCACATTTAGTCATTTTCTGTTGGTATTCACTCACATTTAGTCATTTTCTGTGCAATTTGACCTAAGATTACTGTTTGATATCTGCCGACGTCAAAAACTCAAAAGCTTCACCAAAGCTTTTCACCAAACGCACAACTTTTGATTCTGAACAGTATTCACTCACATTTAGTCATTTTCTGTGCAATTTGACCTAAGATTACTGTTTGATATCTGCCGACGTCAAAAACTCAAAAGCTTCACCAAAAACGCACAAGTGTTGATTCTGAACAGTATTCACTCACATTTAGTCATTTTCTGTGCAATTTGACCTAAGATTACTGTTTGATATCTGCCGACGTCAAAAACTCAAAAGCTTCACCAAAAACGCACAACTGTTGGTTCAGAACAGTATTCACTCATCTGAGTCATTTTCTGTGCAATTTGACCTAAGATTACTGTTTGATATCTGCCGACGTCAAAAACTCAAAAGCTTCACCAAAAACGCACAACTGTTGGTTCTGAACAGTATTCACTCACATTTAGTCATTTTCTGTTGGTATTCACTCACATTTAGTCATTTTCTGTGCAATTTGACCTAAGATTACTGTTTGATATCTGCCGACGTCAAAAACTCAAAAGCTTCACCAAAAACGCACAACTGTTGGTTCTGAACAGTATTCACTCACATTTAGTCATTTTCTGTTGGTATTCACTCACATTTAGTCATTTTCTGTGCAATTTGACCTAAGATTACTGTTTGATATCTGCCGACGTCAAAAACTCAAAAGCTTCACCAAAAACGCACAACTGTTGATTCTGAACAGTATTCACTCACATTTAGTCATTTTCTGTGCAACTTGACCTAAGATTACTGTTTGATATCTGCCGACGTCAAAAACTCAAAAGCTTCACCAAAAACGCACAACTGTTGGTTCTGAACAGTATTCACTCACATTTAGTCATTTTCTGTTGGTATTCACTCACATTTAGTCATTTTCTGTGCAATTTGACCTAATATTACTGTTTGATATCTGCCGACGTCAAAAACTCAAAAGCTTCACCAAAAACGCACAACTGTTGGTTCTGAACAGTATTCACTCATCTGAGTCATTTTCTGTGCAATTTGACATAAGATTACTGTTTGATATCTGCCGACGTCAAAAACTCAAAAGCTCCACCAAAAACTCACAACTGTTGGTTCTGAACAGTCTTCACTCACATTTAGTCATTTTCTGTGCAATTTGACCTAAGATTACTGTTTGATATCTGCCGACGTCAAAAACTCAAAAGCTTCACCAAAAACGCACAACTGTTGGTTCTGAACAGTATTCACTCATCCGAGTCATTTTCTGTGCAATTTGACCTAAGATTACTGTTTGATATCTGCCGACATCAAAAACTCAAAAGCTTCACCAGAAACGCACAACTGTTGGTTCTAAACAGTATTCACTCACATTTAGTCATTTTCTGTGCAATTTGACCTAAGATTACTGTTTGATATCTGCCGACGTCAAAAACTCAAAAGCTTCACCAAAACTTTTCACCAAACGCACAACTTTTGATTCTGACCAGTATTCACTCACATTTAGTCATTTTCTGTGCAATTTGACCTAAGATTACTGTTTGATATCTGCCGACGTCAAAAACTCAAAAGCTTCACCAAAAACGCACAACTGTTGGTTCTGAACAGTATTCACTCATCTGAGTCATTTTCTGTGCAATTTGACCTAAGATTACTGTTTGATATCTGCCGACGTCAAAAACTCAAAAGCTTCACCAAAAACGCACAACTGTTGGTTCTGAACAGTATTCACTCACATTTAGTCATTTTCTGTTGGTATTCACTCACATTTAGTCATTTTCTGTGCAATTTGACCTAAGATTACTGTTTGATATCTGCCGACGTCAAAAACTCAAAAGCTTCACCAAAAACGCACAACTGTTGGTTCTGAACAGTATTCACTCACATTTAGTCATTTTCTGTTGGTATTCACTCACATTTAGTCATTTTCTGTGCAATTTGACCTAAGATTACTGTTTGATATCTGCCGACGTCAAAAACTCAAAAGCTTCACCAAAGCTATTCACCAAACGCACAACTTTTGATTCTGAACAGTATTCACTCACATTTAGTCATTTTCTGTGCAATTTGACCTAAGATTACTGTTTGATATCTGCCGACGTCAAAAACTCAAAAGCTTCACCAAAAACGCACAAGTGTTGATTCTGAACAGTATTCACTCACATTTAGTCATTTTCTGTGCAATTTGACCTAAGATTACTGTTTGATATCTGCCGACGTCAAAAACTCAAAAGCTTCACCAAAAACGCACAACTGTTGGTTCAGAACAGTATTCACTCATCTGAGTCATTTTCTGTGCAATTTGACCTAAGATTACTGTTTGATATCTGCCGACGTCAAAAACTCAAAAGCTTCACCAAAAACGCACAACTGTTGGTTCTGAACAGTATTCACTCACATTTAGTCATTTTCTGTTGGTATTCACTCACATTTAGTCATTTTCTGTGCAATTTGACCTAAGATTACTGTTTGATATCTGCCGACGTCAAAAACTCAAAAGCTTCACCAAAAACGCACAACTGTTGGTTCAGAACAGTATTCACTCATCTGAGTCATTTTCTGTGCAATTTGACCTAAGATTACTGTTTGATATCTGCCGACGTCAAAAACTCAAAAGCTTCACCAAAAACGCACAACTGTTGGTTCTGAACAGTATTCACTCACATTTAGTCATTTTCTGTTGGTATTCACTCACATTTAGTCATTTTCTGTGCAATTTGACCTAAGATTACTGTTTGATATCTGCCGACGTCAAAAACTCAAAAGCTTCACCAAAAACGCACAACTGTTGATTCTGAACAGTATTCACTCATCTGAGTCATTTTCTGTGCAATTTGACCTAAGATTACTGTTTGATATCTGCCGACGTCAAAAACTCAAAAGCTTCACCAAAAACGCACAACTGTTGGTTCAGAACAGTATTCACTCATCTGAGTCATTTTCTGTGCAATTTGACCTAAGATTACTGTTTGATATCTGCCGACGTCAAAAACTCAAAAGCTTCACCAAAAACGCACAACTGTTGGTTCAGAACAGTATTCACTCATCTGAGTCATTTTCTGTGCAATTTGACCTAAGATTACTGTTTGATATCTGCCGACGTCAAAAACTCAAAAGCTTCACCAAAAACGCACAACTGTTGGTTCTGAACAGTATTCACTCACATTTAGTCATTTTCTGTTGGTATTCACTCACATTTAGTCATTTTCTGTGCAATTTGACCTAAGATTACTGTTTGATATCTGCCGACGTCAAAAACTCAAAAGCTTCACCAAAAACGCACAACTGTTGGTTCAGAACAGTATTCACTCATCTGAGTCATTTTCTGTGCAATTTGACCTAAGATTACTGTTTGATATCTGCCGACGTCAAAAACTCAAAAGCTTCACCAAAAACGCACAACTGTTGGTTCTGAACAGTATTCACTCACATTTAGTCATTTTCTGTTGGTATTCACTCACATTTAGTCATTTTCTGTGCAATTTGACCTAAGATTACTGTTTGATATCTGCCGACGTCAAAAACTCAAAAGCTTCACCAAAAACGCACAACTGTTGATTCTGAACAGTATTCACTCATCTGAGTCATTTTCTGTGCAATTTGACCTAAGATTACTGTTTGATATCTGCCGACGTCAAAAACTCAAAAGCTTCACCAAAAACGCACAACTGTTGGTTCAGAACAGTATTCACTCATCTGAGTCATTTTCTGTGCAATTTGACCTAAGATTACTGTTTGATATCTGCCGACGTCAAAAACTCAAAAGCTTCACCAAAAACGCACAACTGTTGATTCTGAACAGTATTCACTCATCTGAGTCATTTTCTGTGCAATTTGACCTAAGATTACTGTTTGATATCTGCCGACGTCAAAAACTCAAAAGCTTCACCAAAAACGCACAACTGTTGGTTCAGAACAGTATTCACTCATCTGAGTCATTTTCTGTGCAATTTGACCTAAGATTACTGTTTGATATCTGCCGACGTCAAAAACTCAAAAGCTTCACCAAAAACGCACAACTGTTGGTTCAGAACAGTATTCACTCATCTGAGTCATTTTCTGTGCAATTTGACCTAAGATTACTGTTTGATATCTGCCGACGTCAAAAACTCAAAAGCTTCACCAAAAACGCACAACTGTTGGTTCTGAACAGTATTCACTCACATTTAGTCATTTTCTGTTGGTATTCACTCACATTTAGTCATTTTCTGTGCAATTTGACCTAAGATTACTGTTTGATATCTGCCGACGTCAAAAACTCAAAAGCTTCACCAAAAACGCACAACTGTTGGTTCAGAACAGTATTCACTCATCTGAGTCATTTTCTGTGCAATTTGACCTAAGATTACTGTTTGATATCTGCCGACGTCAAAAACTCAAAAGCTTCACCAAAAACGCACAACTGTTGGTTCTGAACAGTATTCACTCACATTTAGTCATTTTCTGTTGGTATTCACTCACATTTAGTCATTTTCTGTGCAATTTGACCTAAGATTACTGTTTGATATCTGCCGACGTCAAAAACTCAAAAGCTTCACCAAAAACGCACAACTGTTGATTCTGAACAGTATTCACTCATCTGAGTCATTTTCTGTGCAATTTGACCTAAGATTACTGTTTGATATCTGCCGACGTCAAAAACTCAAAAGCTTCACCAAAAACGCACAACTGTTGGTTCAGAACAGTATTCACTCATCTGAGTCATTTTCTGTGCAATTTGACCTAAGATTACTGTTTGATATCTGCCGACGTCAAAAACTCAAAAGCTTCACCAAAAACGCACAACTGTTGGTTCTGAACAGTATTCACTCACATTTAGTCATTTTCTGTTGGTATTCACTCACATTTAGTCATTTTCTGTGCAATTTGACCTAAGATTACTGTTTGATATCTGCCGACGTCAAAAACTCAAAAGCTTCACCAAAAACGCACAACTGTTGGTTCAGAACAGTATTCACTCATCTGAGTCATTTTCTGTGCAATTTGACCTAAGATTACTGTTTGATATCTGCCGACGTCAAAAACTCAAAAGCTTCACCAAAAACGCACAACTGTTGGTTCTGAACAGTATTCACTCACATTTAGTCATTTTCTGTTGGTATTCACTCACATTTAGTCATTTTCTGTGCAATTTGACCTAAGATTACTGTTTGATATCTGCCGACGTCAAAAACTCAAAAGCTTCACCAAAAACGCACAACTGTTGATTCTGAACAGTATTCACTCATCTGAGTCATTTTCTGTGCAATTTGACCTAAGATTACTGTTTGATATCTGCCGACGTCAAAAACTCAAAAGCTTCACCAAAAACGCACAACTGTTGGTTCTGAACAGTATTCACTCATCTGAGTCATTTTCTGTGCAATTTGACCTAAGATTACTGTTTGATATCTGCCGACGTCAAAAACTCAAAAGCTTCACCAAAAACGCACAACTGTTGGTTCTGAACAGTATTCACTCACATTTAGTCATTTTCTGTGCAATTTGACCTAAGATTACTGTTTGATATCTGCCGACGTCAAAAACTCAAAAGCTTCACCAAAAACGCACAACTGTTGGTTCTGAACAGTATTCACTCACATTTAGTCATTTTCTGTTGGTATTCACTCACATTTAGTCATTTTCTGTGCAATTTGACCTAAGATTACTGTTTGATATCTGCCGACGTCAAAAACTCAAAAGCTTCACCAAAAACGCACAACTGTTGATTCTGAACAGTATTCACTCACATTTAGTCATTTTCTGTGCAACTTGACCTAAGATTACTGTTTGATATCTGCCGACGTCAAAAACTCAAAAGCTTCACCAAAAACGCACAACTGTTGGTTCTGAACAGTATTCACTCACATTTAGTCATTTTCTGTTGGTATTCACTCACATTTAGTCATTTTCTGTGCAATTTGACCTAATATTACTGTTTGATATCTGCCGACGTCAAAAACTCAAAAGCTTCACCAAAAACGCACAACTGTTGGTTCTGAACAGTATTCACTCATCTGAGTCATTTTCTGTGCAATTTGACATAAGATTACTGTTTGATATCTGCCGACGTCAAAAACTCAAAAGCTCCACCAAAAACTCACAACTGTTGGTTCTGAACAGTCTTCACTCACATTTAGTCATTTTCTGTGCAATTTGACCTAAGATTACTGTTTGATATCTGCCGACGTCAAAAACTCAAAAGCTTCACCAAAAACGCACAACTGTTGGTTCTGAACAGTATTCACTCATCCGAGTCATTTTCTGTGCAATTTGACCTAAGATTACTGTTTGATATCTGCCGACATCAAAAACTCAAAAGCTTCACCAGAAACGCACAACTGTTGGTTCTAAACAGTATTCACTCACATTTAGTCATTTTCTGTGCAATTTGACCTAAGATTACTGTTTGATATCTGCCGACGTCAAAAACTCAAAAGCTTCACCAAAACTTTTCACCAAACGCACAACTTTTGATTCTGACCAGTATTCACTCACATTTAGTCATTTTCTGTGCAATTTGACCTAAGATTACTGTTTGATATCTGCCGACGTCAAAAACTCAAAAGCTTCACCAAAAACGCACAACTGTTGGTTCTGAACAGTATTCACTCATCTGAGTCATTTTCTGTGCAATTTGACCTAAGATTACTGTTTGATATCTGCCGACGTCAAAAACTCAAAAGCTTCACCAAAAACGCACAACTGTTGGTTCTGAACAGTATTCACTCACATTTAGTCATTTTCTGTTGGTATTCACTCACATTTAGTCATTTTCTGTGCAATTTGACCTAAGATTACTGTTTGATATCTGCCGACGTCAAAAACTCAAAAGCTTCACCAAAAACGCACAACTGTTGGTTCTGAACAGTATTCACTCACATTTAGTCATTTTCTGTTGGTATTCACTCACATTTAGTCATTTTCTGTGCAATTTGACCTAAGATTACTGTTTGATATCTGCCGACGTAAAAAACTCAAAAGCTTCACCAAAGCTTTTCACCAAACGCACAACTTTTGATTCTGAACAGTATTCACTCACATTTAGTCATTTTCTGTGCAATTTGACCTAAGATTACTGTTTGATATCTGCCGACGTCAAAAACTCAAAAGCTTCACCAAAAACGCACAAGTGTTGATTCTGAACAGTATTCACTCACATTTAGTCATTTTCTGTGCAATTTGACCTAAGATTACTGTTTGATATCTGCCGACGTCAAAAACTCAAAAGCTTCACCAAAAACGCACAACTGTTGGTTCAGAACAGTATTCACTCATCTGAGTCATTTTCTGTGCAATTTGACCTAAGATTACTGTTTGATATCTGCCGACGTCAAAAACTCAAAAGCTTCACCAAAAACGCACAACTGTTGGTTCTGAACAGTATTCACTCACATTTAGTCATTTTCTGTTGGTATTCACTCACATTTAGTCATTTTCTGTGCAATTTGACCTAAGATTACTGTTTGATATCTGCCGACGTCAAAAACTCAAAAGCTTCACCAAAAACGCACAACTGTTGGTTCAGAACAGTATTCACTCATCTGAGTCATTTTCTGTGCAATTTGACCTAAGATTACTGTTTGATATCTGCCGACGTCAAAAACTCAAAAGCTTCACCAAAAACGCACAACTGTTGGTTCTGAACAGTATTCACTCACATTTAGTCATTTTCTGTTGGTATTCACTCACATTTAGTCATTTTCTGTGCAATTTGACCTAAGATTACTGTTTGATATCTGCCGACGTCAAAAACTCAAAAGCTTCACCAAAAACGCACAACTGTTGATTCTGAACAGTATTCACTCATCTGAGTCATTTTCTGTGCAATTTGACCTAAGATTACTGTTTGATATCTGCCGACGTCAAAAACTCAAAAGCTTCACCAAAAACGCACAACTGTTGGTTCTGAACAGTATTCACTCATCTGAGTCATTTTCTGTGCAATTTGACCTAAGATTACTGTTTGATATCTGCCGACGTCAAAAACTCAAAAGCTTCACCAAAAACGCACAACTGTTGGTTCTGAACAGTATTCACTCATCTGAGTCATTTTCTGTGCAATTTGACCTAAGATTACTGTTTGATATCTGCCGACGTCAAAAACTCAAAAGCTTCACCAAAAACGCACAACTGTTGGTTCTGAACAGTATTCACTCATCTGAGTCATTTTCTGTGCAATTTGACCTAAGATTACTGTTTGATATCTGCCGACGTCAAAAACTCAAAAGCTTCACCAAAAACGCACAACTGTTGGTTCTGAACAGTATTCACTCACATTTAGTCATTTTCTGTGCAATTTGACCTAAGATTACTGTTTGATATCTGCCGACGTCAAAAACTCAAAAGCTCCACCAAAAACTCACAACTGTTGGTTCTGAACAGTCTTCACTCACATTTAGTCATTTTCTGTGCAATTTGACCTAAGATTACTGTTTGATATCTGCCGACGTCAAAAACTCAAAAGCTTCACCAGAAACGCACAACTGTTGGTTCTAAACAGTATTCACTCACATTTAGTCATTTTCTGTGCAATTTGACCTAAGATTACTGTTTGATATCTGCCGACGTCAAAAACTCAAAAGCTTCACCAAAAACGCACAACTGTTGGTTCTGAACAGTATTCACTCACATTTAGTCATTTTCTGTTGGTATTCCCTCACATTTAGTCATTTTCTGTGCAATTTGACCTAAGATTACTGTTTGATATCTGCCGACGTCAAAAACTCAAAAGCTTCACCAAAAACGCACAACTGTTGATTCTGAACAGTATTCACTCATCTTAGTCATTTTCTGTGCAATTTGACCTAAGATTACTGTTTGATATCTGCCGACGTCAAAAACTCAAAAGCTTCACCAAAAACGCACAACTGTTGGTTCTGAACAGTATTCACTCATCTGAGTCATTTTCTGTGCAATTTGACCTAAGATTACCGTTTGATATCTGCCGACGTCAAAAACTCAAAAGCTTCACCAAAAACGCACAACTGTTGGTTCTGAACAGTATTCACTCATCTGAGTCATTTTCTGTGCAATTTGACCTAAGATTACTGTTTGATATCTGCCGACGTCAAAAACTCAAAAGCTTCACCAAAAAAGCACAACTGCTGGTTCTGAACAGTAGTCACTCACATTTAGTCATTTTCTGTGCAATTTGACCTAAGATTACTGTTTGATATCTGCCGACGTCAAAAACTCAAAAGCTTCACCAAAAACGCACAACTGTTGATTCTGAACAGTATTCACTCATCTGAGTCATTTTCTGTGCAATTTGACCTAAGATTACTGTTTGATATCTGCCGACGTCAAAAACTCAAAAGCTTCACCAAAAACGCACAACTGTTGGTTCTGAACAGTATTCACTCATCTGAGTCATTTTCTGTGCAATTTGACCTAAGATTACTGTTTGATATCTGCCGACGTCAAAAACTCAAAAGCTTCACCAAAAACGCACAACTGTTGGTTCTGAACAGTATTCACTCATCTGAGTCATTTTCTGTGCAATTTGACCTAAGATTACTGTTTGATATCTGCCGACGTCAAAAACTCAAAAGCTTCACCAAAAACGCACAACTGTTGGTTCTGAACAGTATTCACTCATCTGAGTCATTTTCTGTGCAATTTGACCTAAGATTACTGTTTGATATCTGCCGACGTCAAAAACTCAAAAGCTTCACCAAAAACGCACAACTGTTGGTTCTGAACAGTATTCACTCACATTTAGTCATTTTCTGTTGGTATTCACTGACATTTAGTCATTTTCTGTGCAATTTGACCTAAGATTACTGTTTGATATCTGCCGACGTCAAAAACTCAAAAGCTTCACCAAAAACGCACAACTGTTGGTTCTGAACAGTATTCACTCACATTTAGTCATTTTCTGTTGGTATTCACTCACATTTAGTCATTTTCTGTGCAATTTGACCTAAGATTACTGTTTGATATCTGCCGACGTCAAAAACTCAAAAGCTTCACCAAAGCTTTTCACCAAACGCACAACTTTTGATTCTGAACAGTATTCACTCACATTTAGTCATTTTCTGTGCAATTTGACCTAAGATTACTGTTTGATATCTGCCGACGTCAAAAACTCAAAAGCTTCACCAAAAACGCACAAGTGTTGATTCTGAACAGTATTCACTCACATTTAGTCATTTTCTGTGCAATTTGACCTAAGATTACTGTTTGATATCTGCCGACGTCAAAAACTCAAAAGCTTCACCAAAAACGCACAACTGTTGGTTCAGAACAGTATTCACTCATCTGAGTCATTTTCTGTGCAATTTGACCTAAGATTACTGTTTGATATCTGCCGACGTCAAAAACTCAAAAGCTTCACCAAAAACGCACAACTGTTGGTTCTGAACAGTATTCACTCACATTTAGTCATTTTCTGTTGGTATTCACTCACATTTAGTCATTTTCTGTGCAATTTGACCTAAGATTACTGTTTGATATCTGCCGACGTCAAAAACTCAAAAGCTTCACCAAAAACGCACAACTGTTGGTTCTGAACAGTATTCACTCACATTTAGTCATTTTCTGTTGGTATTCACTCACATTTAGTCATTTTCTGTGCAATTTGACCTAAGATTACTGTTTGATATCTGCCGACGTCAAAAACTCAAAAGCTTCACCAAAAACGCACAACTGTTGATTCTGAACAGTATTCACTCACATTTAGTCATTTTCTGTGCAACTTGACCTAAGATTACTGTTTGATATCTGCCGACGTCAAAAACTCAAAAGCTTCACCAAAAACGCACAACTGTTGGTTCTGAACAGTATTCACTCACATTTAGTCATTTTCTGTTGGTATTCACTCACATTTAGTCATTTTCTGTGCAATTTGACCTAATATTACTGTTTGATATCTGCCGACGTCAAAAACTCAAAAGCTTCACCAAAAACGCACAACTGTTGGTTCTGAACAGTATTCACTCATCTGAGTCATTTTCTGTGCAATTTGACATAAGATTACTGTTTGATATCTGCCGACGTCAAAAACTCAAAAGCTCCACCAAAAACTCACAACTGTTGGTTCTGAACAGTCTTCACTCACATTTAGTCATTTTCTGTGCAATTTGACCTAAGATTACTGTTTGATATCTGCCGACGTCAAAAACTCAAAAGCTTCACCAAAAACGCACAACTGTTGGTTCTGAACAGTATTCACTCATCCGAGTCATTTTCTGTGCAATTTGACCTAAGATTACTGTTTGATATCTGCCGACATCAAAAACTCAAAAGCTTCACCAGAAACGCACAACTGTTGGTTCTAAACAGTATTCACTCACATTTAGTCATTTTCTGTGCAATTTGACCTAAGATTACTGTTTGATATCTGCCGACGTCAAAAACTCAAAAGCTTCACCAAAACTTTTCACCAAACGCACAACTTTTGATTCTGACCAGTATTCACTCACATTTAGTCATTTTCTGTGCAATTTGACCTAAGATTACTGTTTGATATCTGCCGACGTCAAAAACTCAAAAGCTTCACCAAAAACGCACAACTGTTGGTTCTGAACAGTATTCACTCATCTGAGTCATTTTCTGTGCAATTTGACCTAAGATTACTGTTTGATATCTGCCGACGTCAAAAACTCAAAAGCTTCACCAAAAACGCACAACTGTTGGTTCTGAACAGTATTCACTCACATTTAGTCATTTTCTGTTGGTATTCACTCACATTTAGTCATTTTCTGTGCAATTTGACCTAAGATTACTGTTTGATATCTGCCGACGTCAAAAACTCAAAAGCTTCACCAAAAACGCACAACTGTTGGTTCTGAACAGTATTCACTCACATTTAGTCATTTTCTGTTGGTATTCACTCACATTTAGTCATTTTCTGTGCAATTTGACCTAAGATTACTGTTTGATATCTGCCGACGTCAAAAACTCAAAAGCTTCACCAAAGCTTTTCACCAAACGCACAACTTTTGATTCTGAACAGTATTCACTCACATTTAGTCATTTTCTGTGCAATTTGACCTAAGATTACTGTTTGATATCTGCCGACGTCAAAAACTCAAAAGCTTCACCAAAAACGCACAAGTGTTGATTCTGAACAGTATTCACTCACATTTAGTCATTTTCTGTGCAATTTGACCTAAGATTACTGTTTGATATCTGCCGACGTCAAAAACTCAAAAGCTTCACCAAAAACGCACAACTGTTGGTTCAGAACAGTATTCACTCATCTGAGTCATTTTCTGTGCAATTTGACCTAAGATTACTGTTTGATATCTGCCGACGTCAAAAACTCAAAAGCTTCACCAAAAACGCACAACTGTTGGTTCTGAACAGTATTCACTCACATTTAGTCATTTTCTGTTGGTATTCACTCACATTTAGTCATTTTCTGTGCAATTTGACCTAAGATTACTGTTTGATATCTGCCGACGTCAAAAACTCAAAAGCTTCACCAAAAACGCACAACTGTTGATTCTGAACAGTATTCACTCATCTGAGTCATTTTCTGTGCAATTTGACCTAAGATTACTGTTTGATATCTGCCGACGTCAAAAACTCAAAAGCTTCACCAAAAACGCACAACTGTTGGTTCAGAACAGTATTCACTCATCTGAGTCATTTTCTGTGCAATTTGACCTAAGATTACTGTTTGATATCTGCCGACGTCAAAAACTCAAAAGCTTCACCAAAAACGCACAACTGTTGGTTCTGAACAGTATTCACTCATCTGAGTCATTTTCTGTGCAATTTGACCTAAGATTACTGTTTGATATCTGCCGACGTCAAAAACTCAAAAGCTTCACCAAAAACGCACAACTGTTGGTTCTGAACAGTATTCACTCATCTGAGTCATTTTCTGTGCAATTTGACCTAAGATTACTGTTTGATATCTGCCGACGTCAAAAACTCAAAAGCTTCACCAAAAACGCACAACTGTTGGTTCTGAACAGTATTCACTCACATTTAGTCATTTTCTGTGCAATTTGACCTAAGATTACTGTTTGATATCTGCCGACGTCAAAAACTCAAAAGCTCCACCAAAAACTCACAACTGTTGGTTCTGAACAGTCTTCACTCACATTTAGTCATTTTCTGTGCAATTTGACCTAAGATTACTGTTTGATATCTGCCGACGTCAAAAACTCAAAAGCTTCACCAGAAACGCACAACTGTTGGTTCTAAACAGTATTCACTCACATTTAGTCATTTTCTGTGCAATTTGACCTAAGATTACTGTTTGATATCTGCCGACGTCAAAAACTCAAAAGCTTCACCAAAAACGCACAACTGTTGGTTCTGAACAGTATTCACTCACATTTAGTCATTTTCTGTTGGTATTCCCTCACATTTAGTCATTTTCTGTGCAATTTGACCTAAGATTACTGTTTGATATCTGCCGACGTCAAAAACTCAAAAGCTTCACCAAAAACGCACAACTGTTGATTCTGAACAGTATTCACTCATCTTAGTCATTTTCTGTGCAATTTGACCTAAGATTACTGTTTGATATCTGCCGACGTCAAAAACTCAAAAGCTTCACCAAAAACGCACAACTGTTGGTTCTGAACAGTATTCACTCATCTGAGTCATTTTCTGTGCAATTTGACCTAAGATTACCGTTTGATATCTGCCGACGTCAAAAACTCAAAAGCTTCACCAAAAACGCACAACTGTTGGTTCTGAACAGTATTCACTCATCTGAGTCATTTTCTGTGCAATTTGACCTAAGATTACTGTTTGATATCTGCCGACGTCAAAAACTCAAAAGCTTCACCAAAAAAGCACAACTGTTGGTTCTGAACAGGAGTCACTCACATTTAGTCATTTTCTGTGCAATTTGACCTAAGATTACTGTTTGATATCTGCCGACGTCAAAAACTCAAAAGCTTCACCAAAAACGCACAACTGTTGGTTCTGAACAGTATTCACTCATCTGAGTCATTTTCTGTGCAATTTGACCTAAGATTACTGTTTGATATCTGCCGACGTCAAAAACTCAAAAGCTTCACCAAAAACGCACAACTGTTGGTTCTGAACAGTATTCACTCATCTGAGTCATTTTCTGTGCAATTTGACCTAAGATTACTGTTTGATATCTGCCGACGTCAAAAACTCAAAAGCTTCACCAAAAACGCACAACTGTTGGTTCTGAACAGTATTCACTCATCTGAGTCATTTTCTGTGCAATTTGACCTAAGATTACTGTTTGATATCTGCCGACGTCAAAAACTCAAAAGCTTCACCAAAAACGCACAACTGTTGGTTCTGAACAGTATTCACTCATCTGAGTCATTTTCTGTGCAATTTGACCTAAGATTACTGTTTGATATCTGCCGACGTCAAAAACTCAAAAGCTTCACCAAAAACGCACAACTGTTGGTTCTGAACAGTATTCACTCACATTTAGTCATTTTCTGTTGGTATTCACTCACATTTAGTCATTTTCTGTGCAATTTGACCTAAGATTACTGTTTGATATCTGCCGACGTCAAAAACTCAAAAGCTTCACCTGAAACGCACAACTGTTGGTTCTGAACAGTATTCACTCACATTTAGTCATTTTCTGTTGGTATTCACTCACATTTAGTCATTTTCTGTGCAATTTGACCTAAGATTACTGTTTGATATCTGCCGACGTCAAAAACTCAAAAGCTTCACCAAAGCTTTTCACCAAACGCACAACTTTTGATTCTGAACAGTATTCACTCACATTTAGTCATTTTCTGTGCAATTTGACCTAAGATTACTGTTTGATATCTGCCGACGTCAAAAACTCAAAAGCTTCACCAAAAACGCACAAGTGTTGATTCTGAACAGTATTCACTCACATTTAGTCATTTTCTGTGCAATTTGACCTAAGATTACTGTTTGATATCTGCCGACGTCAAAAACTCAAAAGCTTCACCAAAAACGCACAACTGTTGGTTCAGAACAGTATTCACTCATCTGAGTCATTTTCTGTGCAATTTGACCTAAGATTACTGTTTGATATCTGCCGACGTCAAAAACTCAAAAGCTTCACCAAAAACGCACAACTGTTGGTTCTGAACAGTATTCACTCACATTTAGTCATTTTCTGTTGGTATTCACTCACATTTAGTCATTTTCTGTGCAATTTGACCTAAGATTACTGTTTGATATCTGCCGACGTCAAAAACTCAAAAGCTTCACCAAAAACGCACAACTGTTGGTTCTGAACAGTATTCACTCACATTTAGTCATTTTCTGTTGGTATTCACTCACATTTAGTCATTTTCTGTGCAATTTGACCTAAGATTACTGTTTGATATCTGCCGACGTCAAAAACTCAAAAGCTTCACCAAAAACGCACAACTGTTGATTCTGAACAGTATTCACTCATCTGAGTCATTTTCTGTGCAATTTGACCTAAGATTACTGTTTGATATCTGCCGACGTCAAAAACTCAAAAGCTTCACCAAAAACGCACAACTGTTGGTTCTGAACAGTATTCACTCATCTGAGTCATTTTCTGTGCAATTTGACCTAAGATTACTGTTTGATATCTGCCGACGTCAAAAACTCAAAAGCTTCACCAAAAACGCACAACTGTTGGTTCTGAACAGTATTCACTCATCTGAGTCATTTTCTGTGCAATTTGACCTAAGATTACTGTTTGATATCTGCCGACGTCAAAAACTCAAAAGCTTCACCAAAAACGCACAACTGTTGGTTCTGAACAGTATTCACTCACATTTAGTCATTTTCTGTTGGTATTCACTCACATTTAGTCATTTTCTGTGCAATTTGACCTAAGATTACTGTTTGATATCTGCCGACGTCAAAAACTCAAAAGCTTCACCAAAAACGCACAACTGTTGGTTCTGAACAGTATTCACTCACATTTAGTCATTTTCTGTTGGTATTCACTCACATTTAGTCATTTTCTGTGCAATTTGACCTAAGATTACTGTTTGATATCTGCCGACGTCAAAAACTCAAAAGCTTCACCAAAGCTTTTCACCAAACGCACAACTTTTGATTCTGAACAGTATTCACTCACATTTAGTCATTTTCTGTGCAATTTGACCTAAGATTACTGTTTGATATCTGCCGACGTCAAAAACTCAAAAGCTTCACCAAAAACGCACAAGTGTTGATTCTGAACAGTATTCACTCACATTTAGTCATTTTCTGTGCAATTTGACCTAAGATTACTGTTTGATATCTGCCGACGTCAAAAACTCAAAAGCTTCACCAAAAACGCACAACTGTTGGTTCAGAACAGTATTCACTCATCTGAGTCATTTTCTGTGCAATTTGACCTAAGATTACTGTTTGATATCTGCCGACGTCAAAAACTCAAAAGCTTCACCAAAAACGCACAACTGTTGGTTCTGAACAGTATTCACTCACATTTAGTCATTTTCTGTTGGTATTCACTCACATTTAGTCATTTTCTGTGCAATTTGACCTAAGATTACTGTTTGATATCTGCCGACGTCAAAAACTCAAAAGCTTCACCAAAAACGCACAACTCTTGGTTCAGAACAGTATTCACTCATCTGAGTCATTTTCTGTGCAATTTGACCTAAGATTACTGTTTGATATCTGCCGACGTCAAAAACTCAAAAGCTTCACCAAAAACGCACAACTGTTGGTTCTGAACAGTATTCACTCACATTTAGTCATTTTCTGTTGGTATTCACTCACATTTAGTCATTTTCTGTGCAATTTGACCTAAGATTACTGTTTGATATCTGCCGACGTCAAAAACTCAAAAGCTTCACCAAAAACGCACAACTGTTGGTTCAGAACAGTATTCACTCATCTGAGTCATTTTCTGTGCAATTTGACCTAAGATTACTGTTTGATATCTGCCGACGTCAAAAACTCAAAAGCTTCACCAAAAACGCACAACTGTTGGTTCTGAACAGTATTCACTCACATTTAGTCATTTTCTGTTGGTATTCACTCACATTTAGTCATTTTCTGTGCAATTTGACCTAAGATTACTGTTTGATATCTGCCGACGTCAAAAACTCAAAAGCTTCACCAAAAACGCACAACTGTTGATTCTGAACAGTATTCACTCATCTGAGTCATTTTCTGTGCAATTTGACCTAAGATTACTGTTTGATATCTGCCGACGTCAAAAACTCAAAAGCTTCACCAAAAACGCACAACTGTTGGTTCAGAACAGTATTCACTCATCTGAGTCATTTTCTGTGCAATTTGACCTAAGATTACTGTTTGATATCTGCCGACGTCAAAAACTCAAAAGCTTCACCAAAAACGCACAACTGTTGGTTCTGAACAGTATTCACTCATCTGAGTCATTTTCTGTGCAATTTGACCTAAGATTACTGTTTGATATCTGCCGACGTCAAAAACTCAAAAGCTTCACCAAAAACGCACAACTGTTGGTTCTGAACAGTATTCACTCATCTGAGTCATTTTCTGTGCAATTTGACCTAAGATTACTGTTTGATATCTGCCGACGTCAAAAACTCAAAAGCTTCACCAAAAACGCACAACTGTTGGTTCTGAACAGTATTCACTCACATTTAGTCATTTTCTGTGCAATTTGACCTAAGATTACTGTTTGATATCTGCCGACGTCAAAAACTCAAAAGCTCCACCAAAAACTCACAACTGTTGGTTCTGAACAGTCTTCACTCACATTTAGTCATTTTCTGTGCAATTTGACCTAAGATTACTGTTTGATATCTGCCGACGTCAAAAACTCAAAAGCTTCACCAGAAACGCACAACTGTTGGTTCTAAACAGTATTCACTCACATTTAGTCATTTTCTGTGCAATTTGACCTAAGATTACTGTTTGATATCTGCCGACGTCAAAAACTCAAAAGCTTCACCAAAAACGCACAACTGTTGGTTCTGAACAGTATTCACTCACATTTAGTCATTTTCTGTTGGTATTCCCTCACATTTAGTCATTTTCTGTGCAATTTGACCTAAGATTACTGTTTGATATCTGCCGACGTCAAAAACTCAAAAGCTTCACCAAAAACGCACAACTGTTGATTCTGAACAGTATTCACTCATCTTAGTCATTTTCTGTGCAATTTGACCTAAGATTACTGTTTGATATCTGCCGACGTCAAAAACTCAAAAGCTTCACCAAAAACGCACAACTGTTGGTTCTGAACAGTATTCACTCATCTGAGTCATTTTCTGTGCAATTTGACCTAAGATTACCGTTTGATATCTGCCGACGTCAAAAACTCAAAAGCTTCACCAAAAACGCACAACTGTTGGTTCTGAACAGTATTCACTCATCTGAGTCATTTTCTGTGCAATTTGACCTAAGATTACTGTTTGATATCTGCCGACGTCAAAAACTCAAAAGCTTCACCAAAAAAGCACAACTGTTGGTTCTGAACAGGAGTCACTCACATTTAGTCATTTTCTGTGCAATTTGACCTAAGATTACTGTTTGATATCTGCCGACGTCAAAAACTCAAAAGCTTCACCAAAAACGCACAACTGTTGATTCTGAACAGTATTCACTCATCTGAGTCATTTTCTGTGCAATTTGACCTAAGATTACTGTTTGATATCTGCCGACGTCAAAAACTCAAAAGCTTCACCAAAAACGCACAACTGTTGGTTCTGAACAGTATTCACTCATCTGAGTCATTTTCTGTGCAATTTGACCTAAGATTACTGTTTGATATCTGCCGACGTCAAAAACTCAAAAGCTTCACCAAAAACGCACAACTGTTGGTTCTGAACAGTATTCACTCATCTGAGTCATTTTCTGTGCAATTTGACCTAAGATTACTGTTTGATATCTGCCGACGTCAAAAACTCAAAAGCTTCACCAAAAACGCACAACTGTTGGTTCTGAACAGTATTCACTCACATTTAGTCATTTTCTGTTGGTATTCACTCACATTTAGTCATTTTCTGTGCAATTTGACCTAAGATTACTGTTTGATATCTGCCGACGTCAAAAACTCAAAAGCTTCACCAAAAACGCACAACTGTTGGTTCTGAACAGTATTCACTCACATTTAGTCATTTTCTGTTGGTATTCACTCACATTTAGTCATTTTCTGTGCAATTTGACCTAAGATTACTGTTTGATATCTGCCGACGTCAAAAACTCAAAAGCTTCACCAAAGCTTTTCACCAAACGCACAACTTTTGATTCTGAACAGTATTCACTCACATTTAGTCATTTTCTGTGCAATTTGACCTAAGATTACTGTTTGATATCTGCCGACGTCAAAAACTCAAAAGCTTCACCAAAAACGCACAAGTGTTGATTCTGAACAGTATTCACTCACATTTAGTCATTTTCTGTGCAATTTGACCTAAGATTACTGTTTGATATCTGCCGACGTCAAAAACTCAAAAGCTTCACCAAAAACGCACAACTGTTGGTTCAGAACAGTATTCACTCATCTGAGTCATTTTCTGTGCAATTTGACCTAAGATTACTGTTTGATATCTGCCGACGTCAAAAACTCAAAAGCTTCACCAAAAACGCACAACTGTTGGTTCTGAACAGTATTCACTCACATTTAGTCATTTTCTGTTGGTATTCACTCACATTTAGTCATTTTCTGTGCAATTTGACCTAAGATTACTGTTTGATATCTGCCGACGTCAAAAACTCAAAAGCTTCACCAAAAACGCACAACTGTTGGTTCTGAACAGTATTCACTCACATTTAGTCATTTTCTGTTGGTATTCCCTCACATTTAGTCATTTTCTGTGCAATTTGACCTAAGATTACTGTTTGATATCTGCCGACGTCAAAAACTCAAAAGCTTCACCAAAAACGCACAACTGTTGATTCTGAACAGTATTCACTCATCTTAGTCATTTTCTGTGCAATTTGACCTAAGATTACTGTTTGATATCTGCCGACGTCAAAAACTCAAAAGCTTCACCAAAAACGCACAACTGTTGGTTCTGAACAGTATTCACTCATCTGAGTCATTTTCTGTGCAATTTGACCTAAGATTACCGTTTGATATCTGCCGACGTCAAAAACTCAAAAGCTTCACCAAAAACGCACAACTGTTGGTTCTGAACAGTATTCACTCATCTGAGTCATTTTCTGTGCAATTTGACCTAAGATTACTGTTTGATATCTGCCGACGTCAAAAACTCAAAAGCTTCACCAAAAAAGCACAACTGTTGGTTCTGAACAGGAGTCACTCACATTTAGTCATTTTCTGTGCAATTTGACCTAAGATTACTGTTTGATATCTGCCGACGTCAAAAACTCAAAAGCTTCACCAAAAACGCACAACTGTTGGTTCTGAACAGTATTCACTCATCTGAGTCATTTTCTGTGCAATTTGACCTAAGATTACTGTTTGATATCTGCCGACGTCAAAAACTCAAAAGCTTCACCAAAAACGCACAACTGTTGGTTCTGAACAGTATTCACTCATCTGAGTCATTTTCTGTGCAATTTGACCTAAGATTACTGTTTGATATCTGCCGACGTCAAAAACTCAAAAGCTTCACCAAAAACGCACAACTGTTGGTTCTGAACAGTATTCACTCATCTGAGTCATTTTCTGTGCAATTTGACCTAAGATTACTGTTTGATATCTGCCGACGTCAAAAACTCAAAAGCTTCACCAAAAACGCACAACTGTTGGTTCTGAACAGTATTCACTCATCTGAGTCATTTTCTGTGCAATTTGACCTAAGATTACTGTTTGATATCTGCCGACGTCAAAAACTCAAAAGCTTCACCAAAAACGCACAACTGTTGGTTCTGAACAGCATTCACTCACATTTAGTCATTTTCTGTTGGTATTCACTCACATTTAGTCATTTTCTGTGCAATTTGACCTAAGATTACTGTTTGATATCTGCCGACGTCAAAAACTCAAAAGCTTCACCAAAAACGCACAACTGTTGGTTCTGAACAGTATTCACTCACATTTAGTCATTTTCTGTTGGTATTCACTCACATTTAGTCATTTTCTGTGCAATTTGACCTAAGATTACTGTTTGATATCTGCCGACGTCAAAAACTCAAAAGCTTCACCAAAGCTTTTCACCAAACGCACAACTTTTGATTCTGAACAGTATTCACTCACATTTAGTCATTTTCTGTGCAATTTGACCTAAGATTACTGTTTGATATCTGCCGACGTCAAAAACTCAAAAGCTTCACCAAAAACGCACAAGTGTTGATTCTGAACAGTATTCACTCACATTTAGTCATTTTCTGTGCAATTTGACCTAAGATTACTGTTTGATATCTGCCGACGTCAAAAACTCAAAAGCTTCACCAAAAACGCACAACTGTTGGTTCAGAACAGTATTCACTCATCTGAGTCATTTTCTGTGCAATTTGACCTAAGATTACTGTTTGATATCTGCCGACGTCAAAAACTCAAAAGCTTCACCAAAAACGCACAACTGTTGGTTCTGAACAGTATTCACTCACATTTAGTCATTTTCTGTTGGTATTCACTCACATTTAGTCATTTTCTGTGCAATTTGACCTAAGATTACTGTTTGATATCTGCCGACGTCAAAAACTCAAAAGCTTCACCAAAAACGCACAACTGTTGATTCTGAACAGTATTCACTCATCTGAGTCATTTTCTGTGCAATTTGACCTAAGATTACTGTTTGATATCTGCCGACGTCAAAAACTCAAAAGCTTCACCAAAAACGCACAACTGTTGGTTCTGAACAGTATTCACTCATCTGAGTCATTTTCTGTGCAATTTGACCTAAGATTACTGTTTGATATCTGCCGACGTCAAAAACTCAAAAGCTTCACCAAAAACGCACAACTGTTGATTCTGAACAGTATTCACTCATCTGAGTCATTTTCTGTGCAATTTGACCTAAGATTACTGTTTGATATCTGCCGACGTCAAAAACTCAAAAGCTTCACCAAAAACGCACAACTGTTGGTTCTGAACAGTATTCACTCATCTGAGTCATTTTCTGTGCAATTTGACCTAAGATTACTGTTTGATATCTGCCGACGTCAAAAACTCAAAAGCTTCACCAAAAACGCACAACTGTTGGTTCTGAACAGTATTCACTCATCTGAGTCATTTTCTGTGCAATTTGACCTAAGATTACTGTTTGATATCTGCCGACGTCAAAAACTCAAAAGCTTCACCAAAAACGCACAACTGTTGGTTCTGAACAGTATTCACTCATCTGAGTCATTTTCTGTGCAATTTGACCGAAGATTACTGTTTGATATCTGCCGACGTCAAAAACTCAAAAGCTTCACCAAAAACGCACAACTGTTGGTTCTGAACAGTATTCACTCATCTGAGTCATTTTCTGTGCAATTTGACCTAAGATTACTGTTTGATATCTGCCGACGTCAAAAACTCAAAAGCTTCACCAAAAACGCACAACTGTTGGTTCTGAACAGTATTCACTCACATTTAGTCATTTTCTGTGCAATTTGACCTAAGATTACTGTTTGATATCTGCCGACGTCAAAAACTCAAAAGCTCCACCAAAAACTCACAACTGTTGGTTCTGAACAGTCTTCACTCACATTTAGTCATTTTCTGTGCAATTTGACCTAAGATTACTGTTTGATATCTGCCGACGTCAAAAACTCAAAAGCTTCACCAGAAACGCACAACTGTTGGTTCTAAACAGTATTCACTCACATTTAGTCATTTTCTGTGCAATTTGACCTAAGATTACTGTTTGATATCTGCCGACGTCAAAAACTCAAAAGCTTCACCAAAAACGCACAACTGTTGGTTCTGAACAGTATTCACTCACATTTAGTCATTTTCTGTTGGTATTCCCTCACATTTAGTCATTTTCTGTGCAATTTGACCTAAGATTACTGTTTGATATCTGCCGACGTCAAAAACTCAAAAGCTTCACCAAAAACGCACAACTGTTGATTCTGAACAGTATTCACTCATCTGAGTCATTTTCTGTGCAATTTGACCTAAGATTACCGTTTGATATCTGCCGACGTCAAAAACTCAAAAGCTTCACCAAAAACGCACAACTGTTGGTTCTGAACAGTATTCACTCATCTGAGTCATTTTCTGTGCAATTTGACCTAAGATTACTGTTTGATATCTGCCGACGTCAAAAACTCAAAAGCTTCACCAAAAAAGCACAACTGTTGGTTCTGAACAGTAGTCACTCACATTTAGTCATTTTCTGTGCAATTTGACCTAAGATTACTGTTTGATATCTGCCGACGTCAAAAACTCAAAAGCTTCACCAAAAACGCACAACTGTTGATTCTGAACAGTATTCACTCATCTGAGTCATTTTCTGTGCAATTTGACCTAAGATTACTGTTTGATATCTGCCGACGTCAAAAACTCAAAAGCTTCACCAAAAACGCACAACTGTTGGTTCTGAACAGTATTCACTCATCTGAGTCATTTTCTGTGCAATTTGACCTAAGATTACTGTTTGATATCTGCCGACGTCAAAAACTCAAAAGCTTCACCAAAAACGCACAACTGTTGGTTCTGAACAGTATTCACTCATCTTAGTCATTTTCTGTGCAATTTGACCTAAGATTACTGTTTGATATCTGCCGACGTCAAAAACTCAAAAGCTTCACCAAAGCTTCACCAAACGCAGAACTGTTGATTCTGAACAGTATTCACTCACATTTAGTCATTTTCTGTGCAATTTGACCTAAGATTACTGTTTGATATCTGCCGACGTCAAAAACTCAAAAGCTTCACCAAAAACGCTCAACTGTTGATTCTGAACAGTATTCACTCACATTTAGTCATTTTCTGTTGGTATTCACTCACATTTAGTCATTTTCTGTGCAATTTGACCTAAGATTACTGTTTGATATCTGCCGACGTCAAAAACTCAAAAGCTTCACCAAAAACGCACAACTGTTGGTTCTGAACAGTATTCACTCACATTTAGTCATTTTCTGTGCAATTTGACCTAAGATTACTGTTTGATATCTGCCGATGTCAAAAACTGAAAAGCTTCACCAAAAACGCACAACTGTTGATTCTGAACAGTATTCACTCACATTTAGTCATTTTCTGTTGGTATTCACTCACATTTAGTCATTTTCTGTGCAATTTGACCTAAGATTACTGTTTGATATCTGCCGACGTCAAAAACTCAAAAGCTCCACCAAAAACTCACAACTGTTGGTTCTGAACAGTATTCACTCACATTTAGTCATTTTCTGTGCAATTTGACCTAAGATTACTGTTTGATATCTGCCGACGTCAAAAACTCAAAAGCTTCACCAAAAACGCACAACTGTTGGTTCTGAACAGTATTCACTCACATTTAGTCATTTTCTGTGCAATTTGACCTAAGATTACTGTTTGATATCTGCCGATGTCAAAAACTGAAAAGCTTCACCAAAAACGCACAACTGTTGATTCTGAACAGTATTCACTCACATTTAGTCATTTTCTGTGCAACTTGACCTAAGATTACTGTTTGATATCTGCCGACGTCAAAAACTCAAAAGCTTCACCAAAAACGGACAACTGCTGGTTCTGAACAGTATTCACTCATCTGAGTCATTTTCTGTGCAATTTGACCTAAGATTACTGTTTGATATCTGCCGACGTCAAAAACTCAAAAGCTTCACCAAAAACGGACAACTGCTGGTTCTGAACAGTATTCACTCATCTGAGTCATTTTCTGTGCAATTTGACCTAAGATTACTGTTTGATATCTGCCGACGTCAAAAACTCAAAAGCTTCACCAAAGCTTTTCACCAAACGCACAACTGTTGATCCTGAACAGTATTCACTCACATTTAGTCATTTTCTGTGCAATTTGAACTGAGATTACTGTTTGATATCTGCCGACGTCAAAAACTCAAAAGCTTCACCAAAGCTTTTCACCAAAAGCACAACTGTTGGTTCTGAATAGTATTCACTCACATTTAGTCATTTTCTGTGCAATTTGACCTAAGATTACTGTTTGATATCTGCCGACGTCAAAAACTCAAAAGCTCCACCAAAAACTCACAACTGTTGGTTCTGAACAGTATTCACTCACATTTAGTCATTTTCTGTGCAATTTGACCTAAGATTACTGTTTGATATCTGCCGACGTAAAAAACTCAAAAGCTTCACCAAAAACGCACAACTGTTGGTTCTGAACAGTATTCACTCACATTTAGTCATTTTCTGTTGGTATTCACTCACATTTAGTCATTTTCTGTGCAATTTGACCTAAGATTACTGTTTGATATCTGCCGACGTCAAAAACTCAAAAGCTTCACCAAAAACGCACAACTGTTGGTTCTGAACAGTATTCACTCACATTTAGTCATTTTCTGTTGGTATTCACTCACATTTAGTCATTTTCTGTGCAATTTGACCTAAGATTACTGTTTGATATCTGCCGACGTCAAAAACTCAAAAGCTTCACCAAAGCTTTTCACCAAAAGCACAACTGTTGGTTCTGAACAGTATTCACTCACATTTAGTCATTTTCTGTGCAATTTGACCTAAGATTACTGTTTGATATCTGCCGACGTCAAAAACTCAAAAGCTCCACCAAAAACTCACAACTGTTGGTTCTGAACAGTATTCACTCACATTTAGTCATTTTCTGTGCAATTTGACCTAAGATTACTGTTTGATATCTGCCGACGTAAAAAACTCAAAAGCTTCACCAAAAACGCAAAACTGTTGGTTCTGAACAGTATTCACTCACATTTAGTCATTTTCTGTTGGTATTCACTCACATTTAGTCATTTTCTGTGCAATTTGACCTAAGATTACTGTTTGATATCTGCCGACGTCAAAAACTCAAAAGCTTCACCAAAAACGCACAACTGTTGGTTCTGAACAGTATTCACTCACATTTAGTCATTTTCTGTTGGTATTCACTCACATTTAGTCATTTTCTGTGCAATTTGACCTAAGATTACTGTTTGATATCTGCCGACGTCAAAAACTCAAAAGCTTCACCAAAAAAGCACAACTGTTGGTTCTGAACAGTAGTCACTCACATTTAGTCATTTTCTGTGCAATTTGACCTAAGATTACTGTTTGATATCTGCCGACGTCAAAAACTCAAAAGCTTCACCAAAAACGCACAACTGTTGATTCTGAACAGTATTCACTCATCTGAGTCATTTTCTGTGCAATTTGACCTAAGATTACTGTTTGATATCTGCCGACGTCAAAAACTCAAAAGCTTCACCAAAGCTTTTCACCAAAAGCACAACTGTTGGTTCTGAATAGTATTCACTCACATTTAGTCATTTTCTGTGCAATTTGACCTAAGATTACTGTTTGATATCTGCCGACGTCAAAAACTCAAAAGCTCCACCAAAAACTCACAACTGTTGGTTCTGAACAGTATTCACTCACATTTAGTCATTTTCTGTGCAATTTGACCTAAGATTACTGTTTGATATCTGCCGACGTAAAAAACTCAAAAGCTTCACCAAAAACGCACAACTGTTGGTTCTGAACAGTATTCACTCACATTTAGTCATTTTCTGTTGGTATTCACTCACATTTAGTCATTTTCTGTGCAATTTGACCTAAGATTACTGTTTGATATCTGCCGACGTCAAAAACTCAAAAGCTTCACCAAAAACGCACAACTGTTGGTTCTGAACAGTATTCACTCACATTTAGTCATTTTCTGTTGGTATTCACTCACATTTAGTCATTTTCTGTGCAATTTGACCTAAGATTACTGTTTGATATCTGCCGACGTCAAAAACTCAAAAGCTTCACCAAAGCTTTTCACCAAAAGCACAACTGTTGGTTCTGAACAGTATTCACTCACATTTAGTCATTTTCTGTGCAATTTGACCTAAGATTACTGTTTGATATCTGCCGACGTCAAAAACTCAAAAGCTCCACCAAAAACTCACAACTGTTGGTTCTGAACAGTATTCACTCACATTTAGTCATTTTCTGTGCAATTTGACCTAAGATTACTGTTTGATATCTGCCGACGTAAAAAACTCAAAAGCTTCACCAAAAACGCAAAACTGTTGGTTCTGAACAGTATTCACTCACATTTAGTCATTTTCTGTTGGTATTCACTCACATTTAGTCATTTTCTGTGCAATTTGACCTAAGATTACTGTTTGATATCTGCCGACGTCAAAAACTCAAAAGCTTCACCAAAAACGCACAACTGTTGGTTCTGAACAGTATTCACTCACATTTAGTCATTTTCTGTTGGTATTCACTCACATTTAGTCATTTTCTGTGCAATTTGACCTAAGATTACTGTTTGATATCTGCCGACGTCAAAAACTCAAAAGCTTCACCAAAAACGCACAACTGTTGATTCTGAACAGTATTCACTCATCTGAGTCATTTTCTGTGCAATTTGACCTAAGATTACTGTTTGATATCTGCCGACGTCAAAAACTCAAAAGCTTCACCAAAAACGCACAACTTTTGGTTCTGAACAGTATTCACTCATCTGAGTCATTTTCTGTGCAATTTGACCTAAGATTACTGTTTGATATCTGCCGACGTCAAAAACTCAAAAGCTTCACCAAAGCTTCACCAAACGCAGAACTGTTGATTCTGAACAGTATTCACTCACATTTAGTCATTTTCTGTGCAATTTGACCTAATATTACTGTTTGATATCTGCCGACGTCAAAAACTCAAAAGCTTCACCAAAAACGCTCAACTGTTGATTCTGAACAGTATTCACTCACATTTAGTCATTTTCTGTTGGTATTCACTCACATTTAGTCATTTTCTGTGCAATTTGACCTAAGATTACTGTTTGATATCTGCCGACGTCAAAAACTCAAAAGCTTCACCAAAAACGCACAACTGTTGGTTCTGAACAGTATTCACTCACATTTAGTCATTTTCTGTGCAATTTGACCTAAGATTACTGTTTGATATCTGCCGATGTCAAAAACTGAAAAGCTTCACCAAAAACGCACAACTGTTGATTCTGAACAGTATTCACTCACATTTAGTCATTTTCTGTTGGTATTCACTCACATTTAGTCATTTTCTGTGCAATTTGACCTAAGATTACTGTTTGATATCTGCCGACGTCAAAAACTCAAAAGCTCCACCAAAAACTCACAACTGTTGGTTCTGAACAGTATTCACTCACATTTAGTCATTTTCTGTGCAATTTGACCTAAGATTACTGTTTGATATCTGCCGACGTCAAAAACTCAAAAGCTTCACCAAAAACGCACAACTGTTGGTTCTGAACAGTATTCACTCACATTTAGTCATTTTCTGTGCAATTTGACCTAAGATTACTGTTTGATATCTGCCGATGTCAAAAACTCAAAAGCTTCACCAAAAACGCACAACTGTTGATTCTGAACAGTATTCACTCACATTTAGTCATTTTCTGTGCAACTTGACCTAAGATTACTGTTTGATATCTGCCGACGTCAAAAACTCAAAAGCTTCACCAAAAACGGACAACTGCTGGTTCTGAACAGTATTCACTCATCTGAGTCATTTTCTGTGCAATTTGACCTAAGATTACTGTTTGATATCTGCCGACGTCAAAAACTCAAAAGCTTCACCAAAGCTTTTCACCAAACGCACAACTGTTGATCCTGAACAGTATTCACTCACATTTAGTCATTTTCTGTTGGTATTCACTCACATTTAGTCATTTTCTGTGCAATTTGACCTAAGATTACTGTTTGATATCTGCCGACGTCAAAAACTCAAAAGCTTCACCAAAAACGCACAACTGTTGGTTCTGAACAGTATTCACTCACATTTAGTCATTTTCTGTTGGTATTCACTCACATTTAGTCATTTTCTGTGCAATTTGACCTAAGATTACTGTTTGATATCTGCCGACGTCAAAAACTCAAAAGCTTCACCAAAGCTTTTCACCAAAAGCACAACTGTTGGTTCTGAACAGTATTCACTCACATTTAGTCATTTTCTGTGCAATTTGACCTAAGATTACTGTTTGATATCTGCCGACGTCAAAAACTCAAAAGCTCCACCAAAAACTCACAACTGTTGGTTCTGAACAGTATTCACTCACATTTAGTCATTTTCTGTGCAATTTGACCTAAGATTACTGTTTGATATCTGCCGACGTAAAAAACTCAAAAGCTTCACCAAAAACGCACAACTGTTGGTTCTGAACAGTATTCACTCACATTTAGTCATTTTCTGTTGGTATTCACTCACATTTAGTCATTTTCTGTGCAATTTGACCTAAGATTACTGTTTGATATCTGCCGACGTCAAAAACTCAAAAGCTTCACCAAAAACGCACAACTGTTGGTTCTGAACAGTATTCACTCACATTTAGTCATTTTCTGTTGGTATTCACTCACATTTAGTCATTTTCTGTGCAATTTGACCTAAGATTACTGTTTGATATCTGCCGACGTCAAAAACTCAAAAGCTTCACCAAAAACGCACAACTGTTGATTCTGAACAGTATTCACTCATCTGAGTCATTTTCTGTGCAATTTGACCTAAGATTACTGTTTGATATCTGCCGACGTCAAAAACTCAAAAGCTTCACCAAAAACGCACAACTTTTGGTTCTGAACAGTATTCACTCATCTGAGTCATTTTCTGTGCAATTTGACCTAAGATTACTGTTTGATATCTGCCGACGTCAAAAACTCAAAAGCTTCACCAAAGCTTCACCAAACGCAGAACTGTTGATTCTGAACAGTATTCACTCACATTTAGTCATTTTCTGTGCAATTTGACCTAATATTACTGTTTGATATCTGCCGACGTCAAAAACTCAAAAGCTTCACCAAAAACGCTCAACTGTTGATTCTGAACAGTATTCACTCACATTTAGTCATTTTCTGTTGGTATTCACTCACATTTAGTCATTTTCTGTGCAATTTGACCTAAGATTACTGTTTGATATCTGCCGACGTCAAAAACTCAAAAGCTTCACCAAAAACGCACAACTGTTGGTTCTGAACAGTATTCACTCACATTTAGTCATTTTCTGTGCAATTTGACCTAAGATTACTGTTTGATATCTGCCGATGTCAAAAACTGAAAAGCTTCACCAAAAACGCACAACTGTTGATTCTGAACAGTATTCACTCACATTTAGTCATTTTCTGTTGGTATTCACTCACATTTAGTCATTTTCTGTGCAATTTGACCTAAGATTACTGTTTGATATCTGCCGACGTCAAAAACTCAAAAGCTCCACCAAAAACTCACAACTGTTGGTTCTGAACAGTATTCACTCACATTTAGTCATTTTCTGTGCAATTTGACCTAAGATTACTGTTTGATATCTGCCGACGTCAAAAACTCAAAAGCTTCACCAAAAACGCACAACTGTTGGTTCTGAACAGTATTCACTCACATTTAGTCATTTTCTGTGCAACTTGACCTAAGATTACTGTTTGATATCTGCCGACGTCAAAAACTCAAAAGCTTCACCAAAAACGGACAACTGCTGGTTCTGAACAGTATTCACTCATCTGAGTCATTTTCTGTGCAATTTGACCTAAGATTACTGTTTGATATCTGCCGACGTCAAAAACTCAAAAGCTTCACCAAAAACGGACAACTGCTGGTTCTGAACAGTATTCACTCATCTGAGTCATTTTCTGTGCAATTTGACCTAAGATTACTGTTTGATATCTGCCGACGTCAAAAACTCAAAAGCTTCACCAAAGCTTTTCACCAAACGCACAACTGTTGATCCTGAACAGTATTCACTCACATTTAGTCATTTTCTGTTGGTATTCACTCACATTTAGTCATTTTCTGTGCAATTTGACCTAAGATTACTGTTTGATATCTGCCGACGTCAAAAACTCAAAAGCTTCACCAAAAACGCACAACTGTTGGTTCTGAACAGTATTCACTCACATTTAGTCATTTTCTGTTGGTATTCACTCACATTTAGTCATTTTCTGTGCAATTTGACCTAAGATTACTGTTTGATATCTGCCGACGTCAAAAACTCAAAAGCTTCACCAAAGCTTTTCACCAAAAGCACAACTGTTGGTTCTGAACAGTATTCACTCACATTTAGTCATTTTCTGTGCAATTTGACCTAAGATTACTGTTTGATATCTGCCGACGTCAAAAACTCAAAAGCTCCACCAAAAACTCACAACTGTTGGTTCTGAACAGTATTCACTCACATTTAGTCATTTTCTGTGCAATTTGACCTAAGATTACTGTTTGATATCTGCCGACGTAAAAAACTCAAAAGCTTCACCAAAAACGCACAACTGTTGGTTCTGAACAGTATTCACTCACATTTAGTCATTTTCTGTTGGTATTCACTCACATTTAGTCATTTTCTGTGCAATTTGACCTAAGATTACTGTTTGATATCTGCCGACGTCAAAAACTCAAAAGCTTCACCAAAAACGCACAACTGTTGGTTCTGAACAGTATTCACTCACATTTAGTCATTTTCTGTTGGTATTCACTCACATTTAGTCATTTTCTGTGCAATTTGACCTAAGATTACTGTTTGATATCTGCCGACGTCAAAAACTCAAAAGCTTCACCAAAAACGCACAACTGTTGATTCTGAACAGTATTCACTCATCTGAGTCATTTTCTGTGCAATTTGACCTAAGATTACTGTTTGATATCTGCCGACGTCAAAAACTCAAAAGCTTCACCAAAAACGCACAACTTTTGGTTCTGAACAGTATTCACTCATCTGAGTCATTTTCTGTGCAATTTGACCTAAGATTACTGTTTGATATCTGCCGACGTCAAAAACTCAAAAGCTTCACCAAAAACGCTCAACTGTTGATTCTGAACAGTATTCACTCACATTTAGTCATTTTCTGTTGGTATTCACTCACATTTAGTCATTTTCTGTGCAATTTGACCTAAGATTACTGTTTGATATCTGCCGACGTCAAAAACTCAAAAGCTTCACCAAAAACGCACAACTGTTGGTTCTGAACAGTATTCACTCACATTTAGTCATTTTCTGTGCAATTTGACCTAAGATTACTGTTTGATATCTGCCGATGTCAAAAACTGAAAAGCTTCACCAAAAACGCACAACTGTTGATTCTGAACAGTATTCACTCACATTTAGTCATTTTCTGTTGGTATTCACTCACATTTAGTCATTTTCTGTGCAATTTGACCTAAGATTACTGTTTGATATCTGCCGACGTCAAAAACTCAAAAGCTCCACCAAAAACTCACAACTGTTGGTTCTGAACAGTATTCACTCACATTTAGTCATTTTCTGTGCAATTTGACCTAAGATTACTGTTTGATATCTGCCGACGTCAAAAACTCAAAAGCTTCACCAAAAACGCACAACTGTTGGTTCTGAACAGTATTCACTCACATTTAGTCATTTTCTGTGCAATTTGACCTAAGATTACTGTTTGATATCTGCCGATGTCAAAAACTGAAAAGCTTCACCAAAAACGCACAACTGTTGATTCTGAACAGTATTCACTCACATTTAGTCATTTTCTGTGCAACTTGACCTAAGATTACTGTTTGAGATCTGCCGACGTCAAAAACTCAAAAGCTTCACCAAAAACGGACAACTGCTGGTTCTGAACAGTATTCACTCATCTGAGTCATTTTCTGTGCAATTTGACCTAAGATTACTGTTTGATATCTGCCGATGTCAAAAACTCAAAAGCTTCACCAAAAACGGACAACTGCTGGTTCTGAACAGTATTCACTCATCTGAGTCATTTTCTGTGCAATTTGACCTAAGATTACTGTTTGATATCTGCCGACGTCAAAAACTCAAAAGCTTCACCAAAGCTTTTCACCAAACGCACAACTGTTGATCCTGAACAGTATTCACTCACATTTAGTCATTTTCTGTGCAATTTGAACTGAGATTACTGTTTGATATCTGCCGACGTCAAAAACTCAAAAGCTTCACCAAAGCTTTTCACCAAAAGCACAACTGTTGGTTCTGAACAGTATTCACTCACATTTAGTCATTTTCTGTGCAATTTGACCTAAGATTACTGTTTGATATCTGCCGACGTCAAAAACTCAAAAGCTCCACCAAAAACTCACAACTGTTGGTTCTGAACAGTATTCACTCACATTTAGTCATTTTCTGTGCAATTTGACCTAAGATTACTGTTTGATATCTGCCGACGTCAAAAACTCAAAAGCTTCACCAAAAACGCACAACTGTTGGTTCTGAACAGTATTCACTCACATTTAGTCATTTTCTGTTGGTATTCACTCACATTTAGTCATTTTCTGTGCAATTTGACCTAAGATTACTGTTTGATATCTGCCGACGTCAAAAACTCAAAAGCTTCACCAAAAACGCACAACTGTTGGTTCTGAACAGTATTCACTCACATTTAGTCATTTTCTGTTGGTATTCACTCACATTTAGTCATTTTCTGTGCAATTTGACCTAAGATTACTGTTTGATATCTGCCGACGTCAAAAACTCAAAAGCTTCACCAAAAACGCACAACTGTTGGTTCTGAACAGTATTCACTCACATTTAGTCATTTTCTGTGCAATTTGACCTAAGATTACTGTTTGATATCTGCCGATGTCAAAAACTGAAAAGCTTCACCAAAAACGCACAACTGTTGATTCTGAACAGTATTCACTCACATTTAGTCATTTTCTGTGCAACTTGACCTAAGATTACTGTTTGATATCTGCCGACGTCAAAAACTCAAAAGCTTCACCAAAAACGGACAACTGCTGGTTCTGAACAGTATTCACTCATCTGAGTCATTTTCTGTGCAATTTGACCTAAGATTACTGTTTGATATCTGCCGACGTCAAAAACTCAAAAGCTTCACCAAAAACGGACAACTGCTGGTTCTGAACAGTATTCACTCATCTTAGTCATTTTCTGTGCAATTTGACCTAAGATTACTGTTTGATATCTGCCGACGTCAAAAACTCAAAAGCTTCACCAAAGCTTTTCACCAAACGCACAACTGTTGATCCTGAACAGTATTCACTCACATTTAGTCATTTTCTGTGCAATTTGAACTGAGATTACTGTTTGATATCTGCCGACGTCAAAAACTCAAAAGCTTCACCAAAGCTTTTCACCAAAAGCACAACTGTTGGTTCTGAACAGTATTCACTCACATTTAGTCATTTTCTGTGCAATTTGACCTAAGATTACTGTTTGATATCTGCCGACGTCAAAAACTCAAAAGCTTCACCAAAAACGCACAACTGTTGGTTCTGAACAGTATTCACTCACATTTAGTCATTTTCTTTTGGTATTCACTCACATTTAGTCATTTTCTTTTGGTATTCACTCACATTTAGTCATTTTCTGTGCAATTTGACCTAAGATTACTGTTTGATATCTGCCGACGTCAAAAACTCAAAAGCTTCACCAAAAACGCACAACTGTTGATTCTGAACAGTATTCGCTCACATTTAGTCATTTTCTGTGCAATTTGACCTAAGATTACTGTTTGATATCTGCCGACGTCAAAAACTCAAAAGCTTCACCAAAAACGCACAACTGTTGGTTCTGAACAGTATTCACTCATCTGAGTCATTTTCTGTGCAATTTGACCTAAGATTACTGTTTGATATCTGCCGACGTCAAAAACTCAAAAGCTTTACCAAAAACACACAACTTTTGATTCTGAACAGTATTCACTCACATTTAGTCATTTTCTGTGCAATTTGACCTAAGATTACTGTTTGATATCTGCCGACGTCAAAAACTCAAAAGCTTTTCACCAAACGCACAACTGTTGATTCTGAACAGTATTCACTCACATTTAGTCATTTTCTGTGCAATTTGACCTAAGATTACTGTTTGATATCTGCCGATGTCAAAAACTCAAAAGCTTCACCAAAAACGGACAACTGCTGGTTCTGAACAGTATTCACTCATCTGAGTCATTTTCAGTGCAATTTGACCTAAGATTACTGTTTGATATCTGCCGACGTCAAAAACTCAAAAGCTTCACCAAAGCTTTTCACCAAACGCGCAACTGTTGATCCTGAACAGTATTCACTCACATTTAGTCATTTTCTGTGTAATTTGAACTGAGATTACTGTTTGATATCTGCCGACGTCAAAAACTCAAAAGCTTCACCAAAGCTTTTCACCAAAAGCACAACTGTTGGTTCTGAACAGTATTCACTCACATTTAGTCATTTTCTGTGCAATTTGACCTAAGATTACTGTTTGATATCTGCCGACGTCAAAAACTCAAAAGCTCCACCAAAAACTCACAACTGTTGGTTCTGAACAGTATTCACTCACATTTAGTCATTTTCTGTGCAATTTGACCTAAGATTACTGTTTGATATCTGCCGACGTAAAAAACTCAAAAGCTTCACCAAAAACGCACAACTGTTGGTTCTGAACAGTATTCACTCACATTTAGTCATTTTCTGTTGGTATTCACTCACATTTAGTCATTTTCTGTGCAATTTGACCTAAGATTACTGTTTGATATCTGCCGACGTCAAAAACTCAAAAGCTTCACCAAAAACGCACAACTGTTGGTTCTGAACAGTATTCACTCACATTTAGTCATTTTCTGTTGGTATTCACTCACATTTAGTCATTTTCTGTGCAATTTGACCTAAGATTACTGTTTGATATCTGCCGACGTCAAAAACTCAAAAGCTTCACCAAAAACGCACAACTGTTGGTTCTGAACAGTATTCACTCACATTTAGTCATTTTCTGTGCAATTTGACCTAAGATTACTGTTTGATATCTGCCGATGTCAAAAACTGAAAAGCTTCACCAAAAACGCACAACTGTTGATTCTGAACAGTATTCACTCACATTTAGTCATTTTCTGTGCAACTTGACCTAAGATTACTGTTTGATATCTGCCGACGTCAAAAACTCAAAAGCTTCACCAAAAACGGACAACTGCTGGTTCTGAACAGTATTCACTCATCTGAGTCATTTTCTGTGCAATTTGACCTAAGATTACTGTTTGATATCTGCCGACGTCAAAAACTCAAAAGCTTCACCAAAAACGGACAACTGCTGGTTCTGAACAGTATTCACTCATCTGAGTCATTTTCTGTGCAATTTGACCTAAGATTACTGTTTGATATCTGCCGACGTCAAAAACTCAAAAGCTTCACCAAAGCTTTTCACCAAACGCACAACTGTTGATCCTGAACAGTATTCACTCACATTTAGTCATTTTCTGTGCAATTTGAACTGAGATTACTGTTTGATATCTGCCGACGTCAAAAACTCAAAAGCTTCACCAAAGCTTTTCACCAAAAGCACAACTGTTGGTTCTGAACAGTATTCACTCACATTTAGTCATTTTCTGTGCAATTTGACCTAAGATTACTGTTTGATATCTGCCGACGTCAAAAACTCAAAAGCTTCACCAAAAACGCACAACTGTTGGTTCTGAACAGTATTCACTCACATTTAGTCATTTTCTTTTGGTATTCACTCACATTTAGTCATTTTCTGTGCAATTTGACCTAAGATTACTGTTTGATATCTGCCGACGTCAAAAACTCAAAAGCTTCACCAAAAACGCACAACTGTTGATTCTGAACAGTATTCGCTCACATTTATTCATTTTCTGTGCAATTTGACCTAAGATTACTGTTTGATATCTGCCGACGTCAAAAACTCAAAAGCTTCACCAAAAACGCACAACTGTTGGTTCTGAACAGTATTCACTCATCTGAGTCATTTTCTGTGCAATTTGACCTAAGATTACTGTTTGATATCTGCCGACGTCAAAAACTCAAAAGCTTTACCAAAAACACACAACTTTTGATTCTGAACAGTATTCACTCACATTTAGTCATTTTCTGTGCAATTTGACCTAAGATTACTGTTTGATATCTGCCGACGTCAAAAACTCAAAAGCTTTTCACCAAACGCACAACTGTTGATTCTGAACAGTATTCACTCACATTTAGTCATTTTCTGTGCAATTTGACCTAAGATTACTGTTTGATATCTGCCGACGTCAAAAACTCAAAAGCTTCACCAAAGCTTTTCACCAAACGCACAACTGTTGATTCTGAACAGTATTCACTCACATTTAGTCATTTTCTGTGCAATTTGACCTAAGATTACTGTTTGATATCTGCCGACGTCAAAAACTCAAAAGCTTCACCAAAAACGCACAACTGTTGGTTCTGAACAGGAGTCACTCATCTGAGTCATTTTCTGTGCAATTTGACCTAAGATTACTGTTTGATAGCTGCTGACGTCAAAAACTCAAAAGCTTCACCAAAAACGCACAACTGTTGATTCTGAACAGTATTCGCTCACATTTAGTCATTTTCTGTGCAATTTGACCTAAGATTACTGTTTGATATCTGCCGACGTCAAAAACTCAAAAGCTTTACCAAAAACACACAACTGTTGATTCTGAACAGTATTCACTCACATTTAGTCATTTTCTGTGCAATTTGACCTAAGATTACTGTTTGATATCTGCCGACGTCAAAAACTCAAAAGCTTCACCAAAAACGCACAACTGTTGGTTCTGAACAGTATTCACTCACATTTAGTCATTTTCTTTTGGTATTCACTCACATTTAGTCATTTTCTGTGCAATTTGACCTAAGATTACTGTTTGATATCTGCCGACGTCAAAAACTCAAAAGCTTTACCAAAAACACACAACTTTTGATTCTGAACAGTATTCACTCACATTTAGTCATTTTCTGTGCAATTTGACCTAAGATTACTGTTTGATATCTGCCGACGTCAAAAACTCAAAAGCTTCACCAAAAACGCACAACTGTTGGTTCTGAACAGTATTCACTCATCTGAGTCATTTTCTGTGCAATTTGACCTAAGATTACTGTTTGATATCTGCCGACGTCAAAAACTCAAAAGCTTTACCAAAAACACACAACTTTTGATTCTGAACAGTATTCACTCACATTTAGTCATTTTCTGTGCAATTTGACCTAAGATTACTGTTTGATATCTGCCGACGTCAAAAACTCAAAAGCTTCACCAAAAACGCACAACTGTTGGTTCTGAACAGTATTCACTCATCTGAGTCATTTTCTGTGCAATTTGACCTAAGATTACTGTTTGATATCTGCCGACGTCAAAAACTCAAAAGCTTCACCAAAAACGCACAACTGTTGGTTCTGAACAGGAGTCACTCATCTGAGTCATTTTCTGTGCAATTTGACCTAAGATTACTGTTTGATATCTGCTGACGTCAAAAACTCAAAAGCTTCACCAAAAACGCACAACTGTTGATTCTGAACAGTATTCGCTCACATTTAGTCATTTTCTGTGCAATTTGACCTAAGATTACTGTTTGATATCTGCCGACGTCAAAAACTCAAAAGCTTTACCAAAAACACACAACTGTTGATTCTGAACAGTATTCACTCACATTTAGTCATTTTCTGTGCAATTTGACCTAAGATTACTGTTTGATATCTGCCGACGTCAAAAACTCAAAAGCTTCACCAAAAACGCACAACTGTTGGTTCTGAACAGTATTCACTCACATTTAGTCATTTTCTTTTGGTATTCACTCACATTTAGTCATTTTCTGTGCAATTTGACCTAAGATTACTGTTTGATATCTGCCGACGTCAAAAACTCAAAAGCTTTACCAAAAACACACAACTTTTGATTCTGAACAGTATTCACTCACATTTAGTCATTTTCTGTGCAATTTGACCTAAGATTACTGTTTGATATCTGCCGACGTCAAAAACTCAAAAGCTTCACCAAAAACGCACAACTGTTGGTTCTGAACAGTATTCACTCATCTGAGTCATTTTCTGTGCAATTTGACCTAAGATTACTGTTTGATATCTGCCGACGTCAAAAACTCAAAAGCTTTACCAAAAACACACAACTTTTGATTCTGAACAGTATTCACTCACATTTAGTCATTTTCTGTGCAATTTGACCTAAGATTACTGTTTGATATCTGCCGACGTCAAAAACTCAAAAGCTTCACCAAAAACGCACAACTGTTGGTTCTGAACAGTATTCACTCATCTGAGTCATTTTCTGTGCAATTTGACCTAAGATTACTGTTTGATATCTGCCGACGTCAAAAACTCAAAAGCTTCACCAAAAACGCACAACTGTTGGTTCTGAACAGTATTCACTCATCTGAGTCATTTTCTGTGCAATTTGACCTAAGATTACTGTTTGATATCTGCCGACGTCAAAAACTCAAAAGCTTCACCAAAGCTTTTCACCAAACGCACAACTGTTGATTCTGAACAGTATTCACTCACATTTAGTCATTTTCTGTGCAATTTGACCTAAGATTACTGTTTGATATCTGCCGACGTCAAAAACTCAAAAGATTCACCAAAAACGCACAACTGTTGGTTCTGAACAGTATTCACTCACATTTAGTCATTTTCTGTGCAATTTGACCTAAGATTACTGTTTGATATCTGCCGACGTCAAAAACTCAAAAGCTTCACCAAAGCTTTTCACCAAACGCACAACTGTTGATTCTGAACAGTATTCACTCACATTTAGTCATTTTCTGTGCAATTTGACCTAAGATTACTGTTTGATATCTGCCGACGTCAAAAACTGAAAAGCTTCACCAAAAACGCACAACTGTTGGTTCTGAACAGGAGTCACTCATCTGAGTCATTTTCTGTGCAATTTGACCTAAGATTACTGTTTGATATCTGCTGACGTCAAAAACTCAAAAGCTTCACCAAAAACGCACAACTGTTGATTCTGAACAGTATTCGCTCACATTTAGTCATTTTCTGTGCAATTTGACCTAAGATTACTGTTTGATATCTGCCGACGTCAAAAACTCAAAAGCTTCACCAAAAACGCACAACTGTTGGTTCTGAACAGTATTCACTCACATTTAGTCATTTTCTGTGCAATTTGACCTAAGATTACTGTTTGATATCTGCCGACGTCAAAAACTCAAAAGCTTCACCAAAAACGCACAACTGCTGGTTCTGAACAGTATTCACTCACATTTAGTCATTTTCTGTTGGTATTCACTCACATTTAGTCATTTTCTGTGCAATTTGACCTAAGATTACTGTTTGATATCTGCCGACGTCAAAAACTCAAAAACTTCACCAAAAACGCACAAGTGTTGGTTCTGAACAGTATTCACTCATCTGAGTCATTTTCTGTGCAATTTGACCTAAGATTACTGTTTGATATCTGCCGACGTCAAAAACTCAAAAGCTTCACCAAAGCTTTTCACCAAACGCACAACTGTTGATTCTGAACAGTATTCACTCACATTTAGTCATTTTCTGTGCAATTTGACCTAAGATTACTGTTTGATATCTGCCGACGTCAAAAACTCAAAAGATTCACCAAAAACGCACAACTGTTGGTTCTGAACAGTATTCACTCACATTTAGTCATTTTCTGTGCAATTTGACCTAAGATTACTGTTTGATATCTGCCGACGTCAAAAACTCAAAAGCTTCACCAAAAACGCACAACTGCTGGTTCTGAACAGTATTCACTCACATTTAGTCATTTTCTGTTGGTATTCACTCACATTTAGTCATTTTCTGTGCAATTTGACCTAAGATTACTGTTTGATATCTGCCGACGTCAAAAACTCAAAAACTTCACCAAAAACGCACAACTGTTGGTTCTGAACAGTATTCACTCATCTGAGTCATTTTCTGTGCAATTTGACCTAAGATTACTGTTTGATATCTGCCGACGTCAAATACTCAAAAGCTTCACCAAAGCTTTTCACCAAACGCACAACTGTTGATTCTGAACAGTATTCACTCACATTTAGTCATTTTCTGTGCAATTTGACCTAAGATTACTGTTTGATATCTGCCGACGTCAAAAACTCAAAAGATTCACCAAAAACGCACAACTGTTGGTTCTGAACAGTATTCACTCACATTTAGTCATTTTCTGTGCAATTTGACCTAAGATTACTGTTTGATATCTGCCGACGTCAAAAACTCAAAAGCTTCACCAAAGCTTTTCACCAAACGCACAACTGTTGATTCTGAACAGTATTCACTCACATTTAGTCATTTTCTGTGCAATTTGACCTAAGATTACTGTTTGATATCTGCCGACGTCAAAAACTGAAAAGCTTCACCAAAAACGCACAACTGTTGGTTCTGAACAGGAGTCACTCATCTGAGTCATTTTCTGTGCAATTTGACCTAAGATTACTGTTTGATATCTGCTGACGTCAAAAACTCAAAAGCTTCACCAAAAACGCACAACTGTTGATTCTGAACAGTATTCGCTCACATTTAGTCATTTTCTGTGCAATTTGACCTAAGATTACTGTTCGATATCTACCGACGTCAAAAACTCAAAAGCTTCACCATAGCTTTTCACCAAACGCACAACTGTTGATTCTGAACAGTATTCACTCACATTTAGTCATTTTCTGTGCAATTTGACCTAAGATTACTGTTTGATATCTGCCGACGTCAAAAACTCAAAAGCTTCACCAAAAACGCACAACTGTTGATTCTGAACAGTATTCGCTCACATTTAGTCATTTTCTGTGCAATTTGACCTAAGATTACTGTTTGATATCTGCCGACGTCAAAAACTCAAAAGCTTCACCAAAGCTTTTCACCAAACGCACAACTGTTGGTTCTGAACAGTATTCACTCACATTTAGTCATTTTCTGTTGGTATTCACTCACATTTAGTCATTTTCTGTGCAATTTGACCTAAGATTACTGTTTGATATCTGCCGACGTCAAAAACTCAAAAGCTTCACCAAAAACGCACAACTGTTGGTTCTGAACAGTATTCACTCACATTTAGTCATTTTCTGTGCAATTTGACCTAAGATTACTGTTTGATATCTGCCGACGTCAAAAACTCAAAAGCTTCACCAAAAACGCACAACTGCTGGTTCTGAACAGTATTCACTCACATTTAGTCATTTTCTGTTGGTATTCACTCACATTTAGTCATTTTCTGTGCAATTTGACCTAAGATTACTGTTTGATATCTGCCGACGTCAAAAACTCAAAAACTTCACCAAAAACGCACAACTGTTGGTTCTGAACAGTATTCACTCATCTGAGTCATTTTCTGTGCAATTTGACCTAAGATTACTGTTTGATATCTGCCGACGTCAAAAACTCAAAAGCTTTACCAAAAACACACAACTGTTGATTCTGAACAGTATTCACTCACATTTAGTCATTTTCTGTGCAATTTGACCTAAGATTACTGTTTGATATCTGCCGACGTCAAAAACTCAAAAGCTTCACCAAAAACGCACAACTGTTGGTTCTGAACAGTATTCACTCACATTTAGTCATTTTCTGTTGGTATTCACTCACATTTAGTCATTTTCTGTGCAATTTGACCTAAGATTACTGTTTGATATCTGCCGACGTCAAAAACTCAAAAGCTTCACCAAAAACGCACAACTGTTGATTCTGAACAGTATTCGCTCACATTTAGTCATTTTCTGTGCAATTTGACCTAAGATTACTGTTTGATATCTGCCGACGTCAAAAACTCAAAAGCTTCACCAAAAACGCACAACTGTTGGTTCTGAACAGTATTCACTCACATTTAGTCATTTTCTTTTGGTATTCACTCACATTTAGTCATTTTCTGTGCAATTTGACCTAAGATTACTGTTTGATATCTGCCGACGTCAAAAACTCAAAAGCTTCACCAAAAACGCACAACTGTTGATTCTGAACAGTATTCGCTCACATTTAGTCATTTTCTGTGCAATTTGACCAAAGATTACTGTTTGATATCTGCCGACGTCAAAAACTCAAAAGCTTCACCAAAAACGCACAACTGTTGGTTCTGAACAGTATTCACTCACATTTAGTCATTTTCTGTTGGTATTCACTCACATTTAGTCATTTTCTGTGCAATTTGACCTAAGATTACTGTTTGATATCTGCCGACGTCAAAAACTCAAAAGCTTCACCAAAAACGCACAACTGTTGGTTCTGAACAGTATTCACTCATCTGAGTCATTTTCTGTGCAATTTGACCTAAGATTACTGTTTGATATCTGCCGACGTCAAAAACTCAAAAGCTTCACCAAAGCTTTTCACCAAACGCACAACTTTTGATTCTGAACAGTATTCACTCATCTGAGTCATTTCCTGTGCAATTTGACCTAAGATTACTGTTTGATATCTGCCGACGTCAAAAACTCAACAGCTTCACCAAAAACGCACAACTGTTGGTTCTGAACAGTATTCACTCACATTTAGTCATTTTCTGTTGGTATTCACTCACATTTAGTCATTTTCTGTGCAATTTGACCTAAGATTACTGTTTGATATCTGCCGACGTCAAAAACTCAAAAGCTTCACCAAAAACGCACAACTGTTGGTTCTGAACAGTATTCACTCACATTTAGTCATTTTCTGTTGGTATTCACTCACATTTAGTCATTTTCTGTGCAATTTGACCTAAGATTACTGTTTGATATCTGCCGACGTCAAAAACTCAAAAGCTTCACCAAAAACGCACAACTGTTGATTCTGAACAGTATTCACTCATCTGAGTCATTTTCTGTGCAATTTGACCTAAGATTACTGTTTGATATCTGCCGACGTCAAAAACTCAAAAGCTTCACCAAAAACGCACAACTGTTGGTTCTGAACAGTATTCACTCATCTGAGTCATTTTCTGTGCAATTTGACCTAAGATTACTGTTTGATATCTGCCGACGTCAAAAACTCAAAAGCTTCACCAAAGCTTTTCACCAAACGCACAACTTTTGATTCTGAACAGTATTCACTCATCTGTGTCATTTCCTGTGCAATTTGACCTAAGATTACTGTTTGATATCTGCCGACGTCAAAAACTCAACAGCTTCACCAAAAACGCACAACTGTTGGTTCTGAACAGTATTCACTCACATTTAGTCATTTTCTGTTGGTATTCACTCACATTTAGTCATTTTCTGTGCAATTTGACCTAAGATTACTGTTTGATATCTGCCGACGTCAAAAACTCAAAAGCTTCACCAAAAATGCACAACTGTTGATTCTGAACAGTATTCACTCACATTTAGTCATTTTCTGTGCAATTTGACCTAAGATTACTGTTTGATATCTGCCGACGTCAAAAACTCAAAAGCTTCACCAAAAACGGACAACTGCTGGTTCTGAACAGTATTCACTCATCTGAGTCATTTTCTGTGCAATTTGACCTAAGATTACTGTTTGATATCTGCCGACGTCAAAAACTCAAAAGCTTCACCAAAGCTTTTCACCAAACGCACAACTGTTGATCCTGAACAGTATTCACTCACATTTAGTCATTTTCTGTGCAATTTGAACTGAGATTACTGTTTGATATCTGCCGACGTCAAAAACTCAAAAGCTTCACCAAAGCTTTTCACCAAAAGCACAACTGTTGGTTCTGAACAGTATTCACTCACATTTAGTCATTTTCTGTGCAATTTGACCTAAGATTACTGTTTGATATCTGCCGACGTCAAAAACTCAAAAGCTTCACCAAAAACGCACAACTGTTGGTTCTGAACAGTATTCACTCACATTTAGTCATTTTCTTTTGGTATTCACTCACATTTAGTCATTTTCTTTTGGTATTCACTCACATTTAGTCATTTTCTGTGCAATTTGACCTAAGATTACTGTTTGATATCTGCCGACGTCAAAAACTCAAAAGCTTCACCAAAAACGCACAACTGTTGATTCTGAACAGTATTCGCTCACATTTAGTCATTTTCTGTGCAATTTGACCTAAGATTACTGTTTGATATCTGCCGACGTCAAAAACTCAAAAGCTTCACCAAAAACGCACAACTGTTGGTTCTGAACAGTATTCACTCATCTGAGTCATTTTCTGTGCAATTTGACCTAAGATTACTGTTTGATATCTGCCGACGTCAAAAACTCAAAAGCTTTACCAAAAACACACAACTTTTGATTCTGAACAGTATTCACTCACATTTAGTCATTTTCTGTGCAATTTGACCTAAGATTACTGTTTGATATCTGCCGACGTCAAAAACTCAAAAGCTTTTCACCAAACGCACAACTGTTGATTCTGAACAGTATTCACTCACATTTAGTCATTTTCTGTGCAATTTGACCTAAGATTACTGTTTGATATCTGCCGACGTCAAAAACTCAAAAGCTTCACCAAAGCTTTTCACCAAACGCACAACTGTTGATTCTGAACAGTATTCACTCACATTTAGTCATTTTCTGTGCAATTTGACCTAAGATTACTGTTTGATATCTGCCGACGTCAAAAACTCAAAAGCTTCACCAAAAACGCACAACTGTTGGTTCTGAACAGGAGTCACTCATCTGAGTCATTTTCTGTGCAATTTGACCTAAGATTACTGTTTGATAGCTGCTGACGTCAAAAACTCAAAAGCTTCACCAAAAACGCACAACTGTTGATTCTGAACAGTATTCGCTCACATTTAGTCATTTTCTGTGCAATTTGACCTAAGATTACTGTTTGATATCTGCCGACGTCAAAAACTCAAAAGCTTTACCAAAAACACACAACTGTTGATTCTGAACAGTATTCACTCACATTTAGTCATTTTCTGTGCAATTTGACCTAAGATTACTGTTTGATATCTGCCGACGTCAAAAACTCAAAAGCTTCACCAAAAACGCACAACTGTTGGTTCTGAACAGTATTCACTCACATTTAGTCATTTTCTTTTGGTATTCACTCACATTTAATCATTTTCTGTGCAATTTGACCTAAGATTACTGTTTGATATCTGCCGACGTCAAAAACTCAAAAGCTTTACCAAAAACACACAACTTTTGATTCTGAACAGTATTCACTCACATTTAGTCATTTTCTGTGCAATTTGACCTAAGATTACTGTTTGATATCTGCCGACGTCAAAAACTCAAAAGCTTCACCAAAAACGCACAACTGTTGGTTCTGAACAGTATTCACTCATCTGAGTCATTTTCTGTGCAATTTGACCTAAGATTACTGTTTGATATCTGCCGACGTCAAAAACTCAAAAGCTTTACCAAAAACACACAACTTTTGATTCTGAACAGTATTCACTCACATTTAGTCATTTTCTGTGCAATTTGACCTAAGATTACTGTTTGATATCTGCCGACGTCAAAAACTCAAAAGCTTCACCAAAAACGCACAACTGTTGGTTCTGAACAGTATTCACTCATCTGAGTCATTTTCTGTGCAATTTGACCTAAGATTACTGTTTGATATCTGCCGACGTCAAAAACTCAAAAGCTTCACCAAAAACGCACAACTGTTGGTTCTGAACAGGAGTCACTCATCTGAGTCATTTTCTGTGCAATTTGACCTAAGATTACTGTTTGATATCTGCTGACGTCAAAAACTCAAAAGCTTCACCAAAAACGCACAACTGTTGATTCTGAACAGTATTCGCTCACATTTAGTCATTTTCTGTGCAATTTGACCTAAGATTACTGTTTGATATCTGCCGACGTCAAAAACTCAAAAGCTTTACCAAAAACACACAACTGTTGATTCTGAACAGTATTCACTCACATTTAGTCATTTTCTGTGCAATTTGACCTAAGATTACTGTTTGATATCTGCCGACGTCAAAAACTCAAAAGCTTCACCAAAAACGCACAACTGTTGGTTCTGAACAGTATTCACTCACATTTAGTCATTTTCTGTGCAATTTGACCTAAGATTACTGTTTGATATCTGCCGACGTCAAAAACTCAAAAGCTTCACCAAAAACGCACAACTGCTGGTTCTGAACAGTATTCACTCACATTTAGTCATTTTCTGTTGGTATTCACTCACATTTAGTCATTTTCTGTGCAATTTGACCTAAGATTACTGTTTGATATCTGCCGACGTCAAAAACTCAAAAACTTCACCAAAAACGCACAACTGTTGGTTCTGAACAGTATTCACTCATCTGAGTCATTTTCTGTGCAATTTGACCTAAGATTACTGTTTGATATCTGCCGACGTCAAATACTCAAAAGCTTCACCAAAGCTTTTCACCAAACGCACAACTGTTGATTCTGAACAGTATTCACTCACATTTAGTCATTTTCTGTGCAATTTGACCTAAGATTACTGTTTGATATCTGCCGACGTCAAAAACTCAAAAGATTCACCAAAAACGCACAACTGTTGGTTCTGAACAGTATTCACTCACATTTAGTCATTTTCTGTGCAATTTGACCTAAGATTACTGTTTGATATCTGCCGACGTCAAAAACTCAAAAGCTTCACCAAAGCTTTTCACCAAACGCACAACTGTTGATTCTGAACAGTATTCACTCACATTTAGTCATTTTCTGTGCAATTTGACCTAAGATTACTGTTTGATATCTGCCGACGTCAAAAACTGAAAAGCTTCACCAAAAACGCACAACTGTTGGTTCTGAACAGGAGTCACTCATCTGAGTCATTTTCTGTGCAATTTGACCTAAGATTACTGTTTGATATCTGCTGACGTCAAAAACTCAAAAGCTTCACCAAAAACGCACAACTGTTGATTCTGAACAGTATTCGCTCACATTTAGTCATTTTCTGTGCAATTTGACCTAAGATTACTGTTCGATATCTACCGACGTCAAAAACTCAAAAGCTTCACCATAGCTTTTCACCAAACGCACAACTGTTGATTCTGAACAGTATTCACTCACATTTAGTCATTTTCTGTGCAATTTGACCTAAGATTACTGTTTGATATCTGCCGACGTCAAAAACTCAAAAGCTTCACCAAAAACGCACAACTGTTGATTCTGAACAGTATTCGCTCACATTTAGTCATTTTCTGTGCAATTTGACCTAAGATTACTGTTTGATATCTGCCGACGTCAAAAACTCAAAAGCTTCACCAAAGCTTTTCACCAAACGCACAACTGTTGGTTCTGAACAGTATTCACTCACATTTAGTCATTTTCTGTTGGTATTCACTCACATTTAGTCATTTTCTGTGCAATTTGACCTAAGATTACTGTTTGATATCTGCCGACGTCAAAAACTCAAAAGCTTCACCAAAAACGCACAACTGTTGGTTCTGAACAGTATTCACTCACATTTAGTCATTTTCTGTGCAATTTGACCTAAGATTACTGTTTGATATCTGCCGACGTCAAAAACTCAAAAGCTTCACCAAAAACGCACAACTGCTGGTTCTGAACAGTATTCACTCACATTTAGTCATTTTCTGTTGGTATTCACTCACATTTAGTCATTTTCTGTGCAATTTGACCTAAGATTACTGTTTGATATCTGCCGACGTCAAAAACTCAAAAACTTCACCAAAAACGCACAACTGTTGGTTCTGAACAGTATTCACTCATCTGAGTCATTTTCTGTGCAATTTGACCTAAGATTACTGTTTGATATCTGCCGACGTCAAAAACTCAAAAGCTTTACCAAAAACACACAACTGTTGATTCTGAACAGTATTCACTCACATTTAGTCATTTTCTGTGCAATTTGACCTAAGATTACTGTTTGATATCTGCCGACGTCAAAAACTCAAAAGCTTCACCAAAAACGCACAACTGTTGGTTCTGAACAGTATTCACTCACATTTAGTCATTTTCTGTTGGTATTCACTCACATTTAGTCATTTTCTGTGCAATTTGACCTAAGATTACTGTTTGATATCTGCCGACGTCAAAAACTCAAAAGCTTCACCAAAAACGCACAACTGTTGATTCTGAACAGTATTCGCTCACATTTAGTCATTTTCTGTGCAATTTGACCTAAGATTACTGTTTGATATCTGCCGACGTCAAAAACTCAAAAGCTTCACCAAAAACGCACAACTGTTGGTTCTGAACAGTATTCACTCACATTTAGTCATTTTCTTTTGGTATTCACTCACATTTAGTCATTTTCTGTGCAATTTGACCTAAGATTACTGTTTGATATCTGCCGACGTCAAAAACTCAAAAGCTTCACCAAAAACGCACAACTGTTGATTCTGAACAGTATTCGCTCACATTTAGTCATTTTCTGTGCAATTTGACCAAAGATTACTGTTTGATATCTGCCGACGTCAAAAACTCAAAAGCTTCACCAAAAACGCACAACTGTTGGTTCTGAACAGTATTCACTCACATTTAGTCATTTTCTGTTGGTATTCACTCACATTTAGTCATTTTCTGTGCAATTTGACCTAAGATTACTGTTTGATATCTGCCGACGTCAAAAACTCAAAAGCTTCACCAAAAACGCACAACTGTTGGTTCTGAACAGTATTCACTCATCTGAGTCATTTTCTGTGCAATTTGACCTAAGATTACTGTTTGATATCTGCCGACGTCAAAAACTCAAAAGCTTCACCAAAGCTTTTCACCAAACGCACAACTTTTGATTCTGAACAGTATTCACTCATCTGAGTCATTTCCTGTGCAATTTGACCTAAGATTACTGTTTGATATCTGCCGACGTCAAAAACTCAACAGCTTCACCAAAAACGCACAACTGTTGGTTCTGAACAGTATTCACTCACATTTAGTCATTTTCTGTTGGTATTCACTCACATTTAGTCATTTTCTGTGCAATTTGACCTAAGATTACTGTTTGATATCTGCCGACGTCAAAAACTCAAAAGCTTCACCAAAAACGCACAACTGTTGGTTCTGAACAGTATTCACTCACATTTAGTCATTTTCTGTTGGTATTCACTCACATTTAGTCATTTTCTGTGCAATTTGACCTAAGATTACTGTTTGATATCTGCCGACGTCAAAAACTCAAAAGCTTCACCAAAAACGCACAACTGTTGATTCTGAACAGTATTCACTCATCTGAGTCATTTTCTGTGCAATTTGACCTAAGATTACTGTTTGATATCTGCCGACGTCAAAAACTCAAAAGCTTCACCAAAAACGCACAACTGTTGGTTCTGAACAGTATTCACTCATCTGAGTCATTTTCTGTGCAATTTGACCTAAGATTACTGTTTGATATCTGCCGACGTCAAAAACTCAAAAGCTTCACCAAAGCTTTTCACCAAACGCACAACTTTTGATTCTGAACAGTATTCACTCATCTGTGTCATTTCCTGTGCAATTTGACCTAAGATTACTGTTTGATATCTGCCGACGTCAAAAACTCAACAGCTTCACCAAAAACGCACAACTGTTGGTTCTGAACAGTATTCACTCACATTTAGTCATTTTCTGTTGGTATTCACTCACATTTAGTCATTTTCTGTGCAATTTGACCTAAGATTACTGTTTGATATCTGCCGACGTCAAAAACTCAAAAGCTTCACCAAAAATGCACAACTGTTGATTCTGAACAGTATTCACTCACATTTAGTCATTTTCTGTGCAATTTGACCTAAGATTACTGTTTGATATCTGCCGACGTCAAAAACTCAAAAGCTTCACCAAAAACGGACAACTGCTGGTTCTGAACAGTATTCACTCATCTGAGTCATTTTCTGTGCAATTTGACCTAAGATTACTGTTTGATATCTGCCGACGTCAAAAACTCAAAAGCTTCACCAAAGCTTTTCACCAAACGCACAACTGTTGATCCTGAACAGTATTCACTCACATTTAGTCATTTTCTGTGCAATTTGAACTGAGATTACTGTTTGATATCTGCCGACGTCAAAAACTCAAAAGCTTCACCAAAGCTTTTCACCAAAAGCACAACTGTTGGTTCTGAACAGTATTCACTCACATTTAGTCATTTTCTGTGCAATTTGACCTAAGATTACTGTTTGATATCTGCCGACGTCAAAAACTCAAAAGCTTCACCAAAAACGCACAACTGTTGGTTCTGAACAGTATTCACTCACATTTAGTCATTTTCTTTTGGTATTCACTCACATTTAGTCATTTTCTTTTGGTATTCACTCACATTTAGTCATTTTCTGTGCAATTTGACCTAAGATTACTGTTTGATATCTGCCGACGTCAAAAACTCAAAAGCTTCACCAAAAACGCACAACTGTTGATTCTGAACAGTATTCGCTCACATTTAGTCATTTTCTGTGCAATTTGACCTAAGATTACTGTTTGATATCTGCCGACGTCAAAAACTCAAAAGCTTCACCAAAAACGCACAACTGTTGGTTCTGAACAGTATTCACTCATCTGAGTCATTTTCTGTGCAATTTGACCTAAGATTACTGTTTGATATCTGCCGACGTCAAAAACTCAAAAGCTTTACCAAAAACACACAACTTTTGATTCTGAACAGTATTCACTCACATTTAGTCATTTTCTGTGCAATTTGACCTAAGATTACTGTTTGATATCTGCCGACGTCAAAAACTCAAAAGCTTTTCACCAAACGCACAACTGTTGATTCTGAACAGTATTCACTCACATTTAGTCATTTTCTGTGCAATTTGACCTAAGATTACTGTTTGATATCTGCCGACGTCAAAAACTCAAAAGCTTCACCAAAGCTTTTCACCAAACGCACAACTGTTGATCCTGAACAGTATTCACTCACATTTAGTCATTTTCTGTGCAATTTGAACTGAGATTACTGTTTGATATCTGCCGACGTCAAAAACTCAAAAGCTTCACCAAAGCTTTTCACCAAAAGCACAACTGTTGGTTCTGAACAGTATTCACTCACATTTAGTCATTTTCTGTGCAATTTGACCTAAGATTACTGTTTGATATCTGCCGACGTCAAAAACTCAAAAGCTTCACCAAAAACGCACAACTGTTGGTTCTGAACAGTATTCACTCACATTTAGTCATTTTCTTTTGGTATTCACTCACATTTAGTCATTTTCTTTTGGTATTCACTCACATTTAGTCATTTTCTGTGCAATTTGACCTAAGATTACTGTTTGATATCTGCCGACGTCAAAAACTCAAAAGCTTCACCAAAAACGCACAACTGTTGATTCTGAACAGTATTCGCTCACATTTAGTCATTTTCTGTGCAATTTGACCTAAGATTACTGTTTGATATCTGCCGACGTCAAAAACTCAAAAGCTTCACCAAAAACGCACAACTGTTGGTTCTGAACAGTATTCACTCATCTGAGTCATTTTCTGTGCAATTTGACCTAAGATTACTGTTTGATATCTGCCGACGTCAAAAACTCAAAAGCTTTACCAAAAACACACAACTTTTGATTCTGAACAGTATTCACTCACATTTAGTCATTTTCTGTGCAATTTGACCTAAGATTACTGTTTGATATCTGCCGACGTCAAAAACTCAAAAGCTTTTCACCAAACGCACAACTGTTGATTCTGAACAGTATTCACTCACATTTAGTCATTTTCTGTGCAATTTGACCTAAGATTACTGTTTGATATCTGCCGACGTCAAAAACTCAAAAGCTTCACCAAAGCTTTTCACCAAACGCACAACTGTTGATTCTGAACAGTATTCACTCACATTTAGTCATTTTCTGTGCAATTTGACCTAAGATTACTGTTTGATATCTGCCGACGTCAAAAACTCAAAAGCTTCACCAAAAACGCACAACTGTTGGTTCTGAACAGGAGTCACTCATCTGAGTCATTTTCTGTGCAATTTGACCTAAGATTACTGTTTGATAGCTGCTGACGTCAAAAACTCAAAAGCTTCACCAAAAACGCACAACTGTTGATTCTGAACAGTATTCGCTCACATTTAGTCATTTTCTGTGCAATTTGACCTAAGATTACTGTTTGATATCTGCCGACGTCAAAAACTCAAAAGCTTTACCAAAAACACACAACTGTTGATTCTGAACAGTATTCACTCACATTTAGTCATTTTCTGTGCAATTTGACCTAAGATTACTGTTTGATATCTGCCGACGTCAAAAACTCAAAAGCTTCACCAAAAACGCACAACTGTTGGTTCTGAACAGTATTCACTCACATTTAGTCATTTTCTTTTGGTATTCACTCACATTTAGTCATTTTCTGTGCAATTTGACCTAAGATTACTGTTTGATATCTGCCGACGTCAAAAACTCAAAAGCTTTACCAAAAACACACAACTTTTGATTCTGAACAGTATTCACTCACATTTAGTCATTTTCTGTGCAATTTGACCTAAGATTACTGTTTGATATCTGCCGACGTCAAAAACTCAAAAGCTTCACCAAAAACGCACAACTGTTGGTTCTGAACAGTATTCACTCATCTGAGTCATTTTCTGTGCAATTTGACCTAAGATTACTGTTTGATATCTGCCGACGTCAAAAACTCAAAAGCTTTACCAAAAACACACAACTTTTGATTCTGAACAGTATTCACTCACATTTAGTCATTTTCTGTGCAATTTGACCTAAGATTACTGTTTGATATCTGCCGACGTCAAAAACTCAAAAGCTTCACCAAAAACGCACAACTGTTGGTTCTGAACAGTATTCACTCATCTGAGTCATTTTCTGTGCAATTTGACCTAAGATTACTGTTTGATATCTGCCGACGTCAAAAACTCAAAAGCTTCACCAAAAACGCACAACTGTTGGTTCTGAACAGGAGTCACTCATCTGAGTCATTTTCTGTGCAATTTGACCTAAGATTACTGTTTGATATCTGCTGACGTCAAAAACTCAAAAGCTTCACCAAAAACGCACAACTGTTGATTCTGAACAGTATTCGCTCACATTTAGTCATTTTCTGTGCAATTTGACCTAAGATTACTGTTTGATATCTGCCGACGTCAAAAACTCAAAAGCTTTACCAAAAACACACAACTGTTGATTCTGAACAGTATTCACTCACATTTAGTCATTTTCTGTGCAATTTGACCTAAGATTACTGTTTGATATCTGCCGACGTCAAAAACTCAAAAGCTTCACCAAAAACGCACAACTGTTGGTTCTGAACAGTATTCACTCACATTTAGTCATTTTCTTTTGGTATTCACTCACATTTAGTCATTTTCTGTGCAATTTGACCTAAGATTACTGTTTGATATCTGCCGACGTCAAAAACTCAAAAGCTTTACCAAAAACACACAACTTTTGATTCTGAACAGTATTCACTCACATTTAGTCATTTTCTGTGCAATTTGACCTAAGATTACTGTTTGATATCTGCCGACGTCAAAAACTCAAAAGCTTCACCAAAAACGCACAACTGTTGGTTCTGAACAGTATTCACTCATCTGAGTCATTTTCTGTGCAATTTGACCTAAGATTACTGTTTGATATCTGCCGACGTCAAAAACTCAAAAGCTTTACCAAAAACACACAACTTTTGATTCTGAACAGTATTCACTCACATTTAGTCATTTTCTGTGCAATTTGACCTAAGATTACTGTTTGATATCTGCCGACGTCAAAAACTCAAAAGCTTCACCAAAAACGCACAACTGTTGGTTCTGAACAGTATTCACTCATCTGAGTCATTTTCTGTGCAATTTGACCTAAGATTACTGTTTGATATCTGCCGACGTCAAAAACTCAAAAGCTTCACCAAAAACGCACAACTGTTGGTTCTGAACAGTATTCACTCATCTGAGTCATTTTCTGTGCAATTTGACCTAAGATTACTGTTTGATATCTGCCGACGTCAAAAACTCAAAAGCTTCACCAAAGCTTTTCACCAAACGCACAACTGTTGATTCTGAACAGTATTCACTCACATTTAGTCATTTTCTGTGCAATTTGACCTAAGATTACTGTTTGATATCTGCCGACGTCAAAAACTCAAAAGATTCACCAAAAACGCACAACTGTTGGTTCTGAACAGTATTCACTCACATTTAGTCATTTTCTGTGCAATTTGACCTAAGATTACTGTTTGATATCTGCCGACGTCAAAAACTCAAAAGCTTCACCAAAGCTTTTCACCAAACGCACAACTGTTGATTCTGAACAGTATTCACTCACATTTAGTCATTTTCTGTGCAATTTGACCTAAGATTACTGTTTGATATCTGCCGACGTCAAAAACTGAAAAGCTTCACCAAAAACGCACAACTGTTGGTTCTGAACAGGAGTCACTCATCTGAGTCATTTTCTGTGCAATTTGACCTAAGATTACTGTTTGATATCTGCTGACGTCAAAAACTCAAAAGCTTCACCAAAAACGCACAACTGTTGATTCTGAACAGTATTCGCTCACATTTAGTCATTTTCTGTGCAATTTGACCTAAGATTACTGTTTGATATCTGCCGACGTCAAAAACTCAAAAGCTTCACCAAAAACGCACAACTGTTGGTTCTGAACAGTATTCACTCACATTTAGTCATTTTCTTTTGGTATTCACTCACATTTAGTCATTTTCTGTGCAATTTGACCTAAGATTACTGTTTGATATCTGCCGACGTCAAAAACTCAAAAGCTTTACCAAAAACACACAACTTTTGATTCTGAACAGTATTCACTCACATTTAGTCATTTTCTGTGCAATTTGACCTAAGATTACTGTTTGATATCTGCCGACGTCAAAAACTCAAAAGCTTCACCAAAAACGCACAACTGTTGGTTCTGAACAGTATTCACTCATCTGAGTCATTTTCTGTGCAATTTGACCTAAGATTACTGTTTGATATCTGCCGACGTCAAAAACTCAAAAGCTTTACCAAAAACACACAACTTTTGATTCTGAACAGTATTCACTCACATTTAGTCATTTTCTGTGCAATTTGACCTAAGATTACTGTTTGATATCTGCCGACGTCAAAAACTCAAAAGCTTCACCAAAAACGCACAACTGTTGGTTCTGAACAGTATTCACTCATCTGAGTCATTTTCTGTGCAATTTGACCTAAGATTACTGTTTGATATCTGCCGACGTCAAAAACTCAAAAGCTTCACCAAAAACGCACAACTGTTGGTTCTGAACAGGAGTCACTCATCTGAGTCATTTTCTGTGCAATTTGACCTAAGATTACTGTTTGATATCTGCTGACGTCAAAAACTCAAAAGCTTCACCAAAAACGCACAACTGTTGATTCTGAACAGTATTCGCTCACATTTAGTCATTTTCTGTGCAATTTGACCTAAGATTACTGTTTGATATCTGCCGACGTCAAAAACTCAAAAGCTTTACCAAAAACACACAACTGTTGATTCTGAACAGTATTCACTCACATTTAGTCATTTTCTGTGCAATTTGACCTAAGATTACTGTTTGATATCTGCCGACGTCAAAAACTCAAAAGCTTTACCAAAAACACACAACTTTTGATTCTGAACAGTATTCACTCACATTTAGTCATTTTCTGTGCAATTTGACCTAAGATTACTGTTTGATATCTGCCGACGTCAAAAACTCAAAAGCTTCACCAAAAACGCACAACTGTTGGTTCTGAACAGTATTCACTCATCTGAGTCATTTTCTGTGCAATTTGACCTAAGATTACTGTTTGATATCTGCCGACGTCAAAAACTCAAAAGCTTTACCAAAAACACACAACTTTTGATTCTGAACAGTATTCACTCACATTTAGTCATTTTCTGTGCAATTTGACCTAAGATTACTGTTTGATATCTGCCGACGTCAAAAACTCAAAAGCTTCACCAAAAACGCACAACTGTTGGTTCTGAACAGTATTCACTCATCTGAGTCATTTTCTGTGCAATTTGACCTAAGATTACTGTTTGATATCTGCCGACGTCAAAAACTCAAAAGCTTCACCAAAAACGCACAACTGTTGGTTCTGAACAGTATTCACTCATCTGAGTCATTTTCTGTGCAATTTGACCTAAGATTACTGTTTGATATCTGCCGACGTCAAAAACTCAAAAGCTTCACCAAAGCTTTTCACCAAACGCACAACTGTTGATTCTGAACAGTATTCACTCACATTTAGTCATTTTCTGTGCAATTTGACCTAAGATTACTGTTTGATATCTGCCGACGTCAAAAACTCAAAAGATTCACCAAAAACGCACAACTGTTGGTTCTGAACAGTATTCACTCACATTTAGTCATTTTCTGTGCAATTTGACCTAAGATTACTGTTTGATATCTGCCGACGTCAAAAACTCAAAAGCTTCACCAAAGCTTTTCACCAAACGCACAACTGTTGATTCTGAACAGTATTCACTCACATTTAGTCATTTTCTGTGCAATTTGACCTAAGATTACTGTTTGATATCTGCCGACGTCAAAAACTGAAAAGCTTCACCAAAAACGCACAACTGTTGGTTCTGAACAGGAGTCACTCATCTGAGTCATTTTCTGTGCAATTTGACCTAAGATTACTGTTTGATATCTGCTGACGTCAAAAACTCAAAAGCTTCACCAAAAACGCACAACTGTTGATTCTGAACAGTATTCGCTCACATTTAGTCATTTTCTGTGCAATTTGACCTAAGATTACTGTTTGATATCTGCCGACGTCAAAAACTCAAAAGCTTCACCAAAAACGCACAACTGTTGGTTCTGAACAGTATTCACTCACATTTAGTCATTTTCTGTGCAATTTGACCTAAGATTACTGTTTGATATCTGCCGACGTCAAAAACTCAAAAGCTTCACCAAAAACGCACAACTGCTGTTTCTGAACAGTATTCACTCACATTTAGTCATTTTCTGTTGGTATTCACTCACATTTAGTCATTTTCTGTGCAATTTGACCTAAGATTACTGTTTGATATCTGCCGACGTCAAAAACTCAAAAACTTCACCAAAAACGCACAACTGTTGGTTCTGAACAGTATTCACTCATCTGAGTCATTTTCTGTGCAATTTGACCTAAGATTACTGTTTGATATCTGCCGACGTCAAAAACTCAAAAGCTTCACCAAAGCTTTTCACCAAACGCACAACTGTTGATTCTGAACAGTATTCACTCACATTTAGTCATTTTCTGTGCAATTTGACCTAAGATTACTGTTTGATATCTGCCGACGTCAAAAACTCAAAAGATTCACCAAAAACGCACAACTGTTGGTTCTGAACAGTATTCACTCACATTTAGTCATTTTCTGTGCAATTTGACCTAAGATTACTGTTTGATATCTGCCGACGTCAAAAACTCAAAAGCTTCACCAAAAACGCACAACTGCTGGTTCTGAACAGTATTCACTCACATTTAGTCATTTTCTGTTGGTATTCACTCACATTTAGTCATTTTCTGTGCAATTTGACCTAAGATTACTGTTTGATATCTGCCGACGTCAAAAACTCAAAAACTTCACCAAAAACGCACAACTGTTGGTTCTGAACAGTATTCACTCATCTGAGTCATTTTCTGTGCAATTTGACCTAAGATTACTGTTTGATATCTGCCGACGTCAAATACTCAAAAGCTTCACCAAAGCTTTTCACCAAACGCACAACTGTTGATTCTGAACAGTATTCACTCACATTTAGTCATTTTCTGTGCAATTTGACCTAAGATTACTGTTTGATATCTGCCGACGTCAAAAACTCAAAAGATTCACCAAAAACGCACAACTGTTGGTTCTGAACAGTATTCACTCACATTTAGTCATTTTCTGTGCAATTTGACCTAAGATTACTGTTTGATATCTGCCGACGTCAAAAACTCAAAAGCTTCACCAAAGCTTTTCACCAAACGCACAACTGTTGATTCTGAACAGTATTCACTCACATTTAGTCATTTTCTGTGCAATTTGACCTAAGATTACTGTTTGATATCTGCCGACGTCAAAAACTGAAAAGCTTCACCAAAAACGCACAACTGTTGGTTCTGAACAGGAGTCACTCATCTGAGTCATTTTCTGTGCAATTTGACCTAAGATTACTGTTTGATATCTGCCGACGTCAAAAACTCAAAAGCTTCACCAAAAACGCACAACTGTTGGTTCTGAACAGTATTCACTCATCTGAGTCATTTTCTGTGCAATTTGACCTAAGATTACTGTTTGATATCTGCCGACGTCAAAAACTCAAAAGCTTCACCAAAAACGCACAACTGTTGGTTCTGAACAGGAGTCACTCATCTGAGTCATTTTCTGTGCAATTTGACCTAAGATTACTGTTTGATATCTGCTGACGTCAAAAACTCAAAAGCTTCACCAAAAACGCACAACTGTTGATTCTGAACAGTATTCGCTCACATTTAGTCATTTTCTGTGCAATTTGACCTAAGATTACTGTTTGATATCTGCCGACGTCAAAAACTCAAAAGCTTTACCAAAAACACACAACTGTTGATTCTGAACAGTATTCACTCACATTTAGTCATTTTCTGTGCAATTTGACCTAAGATTACTGTTTGATATCTGCCGACGTCAAAAACTCAAAAGCTTTACCAAAAACACACAACTTTTGATTCTGAACAGTATTCACTCACATTTAGTCATTTTCTGTGCAATTTGACCTAAGATTACTGTTTGATATCTGCCGACGTCAAAAACTCAAAAGCTTCACCAAAAACGCACAACTGTTGGTTCTGAACAGTATTCACTCATCTGAGTCATTTTCTGTGCAATTTGACCTAAGATTACTGTTTGATATCTGCCGACGTCAAAAACTCAAAAGCTTTACCAAAAACACACAACTTTTGATTCTGAACAGTATTCACTCACATTTAGTCATTTTCTGTGCAATTTGACCTAAGATTACTGTTTGATATCTGCCGACGTCAAAAACTCAAAAGCTTCACCAAAAACGCACAACTGTTGGTTCTGAACAGTATTCACTCATCTGAGTCATTTTCTGTGCAATTTGACCTAAGATTACTGTTTGATATCTGCCGACGTCAAAAACTCAAAAGCTTCACCAAAAACGCACAACTGTTGGTTCTGAACAGTATTCACTCATCTGAGTCATTTTCTGTGCAATTTGACCTAAGATTACTGTTTGATATCTGCCGACGTCAAAAACTCAAAAGCTTCACCAAAGCTTTTCACCAAACGCACAACTGTTGATTCTGAACAGTATTCGCTCACATTTAGTCATTTTCTGTGCAATTTGACCTAAGATTACTGTTCGATATCTACCGACGTCAAAAACTCAAAAGCTTCACCATAGCTTTTCACCAAACGCACAACTGTTGATTCTGAACAGTATTCACTCACATTTAGTCATTTTCTGTGCAATTTGACCTAAGATTACTGTTTGATATCTGCCGACGTCAAAAACTCAAAAGCTTCACCAAAAACGCACAACTGTTGATTCTGAACAGTATTCGCTCACATTTAGTCATTTTCTGTGCAATTTGACCTAAGATTACTGTTTGATATCTGCCGACGTCAAAAACTCAAAAGCTTCACCAAAGCTTTTCACCAAACGCACAACTGTTGGTTCTGAACAGTATTCACTCACATTTAGTCATTTTCTGTTGGTATTCACTCACATTTAGTCATTTTCTGTGCAATTTGACCTAAGATTACTGTTTGATATCTGCCGACGTCAAAAACTCAAAAGCTTCACCAAAAACGCACAACTGTTGGTTCTGAACAGTATTCACTCACATTTAGTCATTTTCTGTGCAATTTGACCTAAGATTACTGTTTGATATCTGCCGACGTCAAAAACTCAAAAGCTTCACCAAAAACGCACAACTGCTGGTTCTGAACAGTATTCACTCACATTTAGTCATTTTCTGTTGGTATTCACTCACATTTAGTCATTTTCTGTGCAATTTGACCTAAGATTACTGTTTGATATCTGCCGACGTCAAAAACTCAAAAACTTCACCAAAAACGCACAACTGTTGGTTCTGAACAGTATTCACTCATCTGAGTCATTTTCTGTGCAATTTGACCTAAGATTACTGTTTGATATCTGCCGACGTCAAAAACTCAAAAGCTTTACCAAAAACACACAACTGTTGATTCTGAACAGTATTCACTCACATTTAGTCATTTTCTGTGCAATTTGACCTAAGATTACTGTTTGATATCTGCCGACGTCAAAAACTCAAAAGCTTCACCAAAAACGCACAACTGTTGGTTCTGAACAGTATTCACTCACATTTAGTCATTTTCTGTTGGTATTCACTCACATTTAGTCATTTTCTGTGCAATTTGACCTAAGATTACTGTTTGATATCTGCCGACGTCAAAAACTCAAAAGCTTCACCAAAAACGCACAACTGTTGATTCTGAACAGTATTCGCTCACATTTAGTCATTTTCTGTGCAATTTGACCTAAGATTACTGTTTGATATCTGCCGACGTCAAAAACTCAAAAGCTTCACCAAAAACGCACAACTGTTGGTTCTGAACAGTATTCACTCACATTTAGTCATTTTCTTTTGGTATTCACTCACATTTAGTCATTTTCTGTGCAATTTGACCTAAGATTACTGTTTGATATCTGCCGACGTCAAAAACTCAAAAGCTTCACCAAAAACGCACAACTGTTGATTCTGAACAGTATTCGCTCACATTTAGTCATTTTCTGTGCAATTTGACCAAAGATTACTGTTTGATATCTGCCGACGTCAAAAACTCAAAAGCTTCACCAAAAACGCACAACTGTTGGTTCTGAACAGTATTCACTCACATTTAGTCATTTTCTGTTGGTATTCACTCACATTTAGTCATTTTCTGTGCAATTTGACCTAAGATTACTGTTTGATATCTGCCGACGTCAAAAACTCAAAAGCTTCACCAAAAACGCACAACTGTTGGTTCTGAACAGTATTCACTCATCTGAGTCATTTTCTGTGCAATTTGACCTAAGATTACTGTTTGATATCTGCCGACGTCAAAAACTCAAAAGCTTCACCAAAGCTTTTCACCAAACGCACAACTTTTGATTCTGAACAGTATTCACTCATCTGAGTCATTTCCTGTGCAATTTGACCTAAGATTACTGTTTGATATCTGCCGACGTCAAAAACTCAACAGCTTCACCAAAAACGCACAACTGTTGGTTCTGAACAGTATTCACTCACATTTAGTCATTTTCTGTTGGTATTCACTCACATTTAGTCATTTTCTGTGCAATTTGACCTAAGATTACTGTTTGATATCTGCCGACGTCAAAAACTCAAAAGCTTCACCAAAAACGCACAACTGTTGGTTCTGAACAGTATTCACTCACATTTAGTCATTTTCTGTTGGTATTCACTCACATTTAGTCATTTTCTGTGCAATTTGACCTAAGATTACTGTTTGATATCTGCCGACGTCAAAAACTCAAAAGCTTCACCAAAAACGCACAACTGTTGATTCTGAACAGTATTCACTCATCTGAGTCATTTTCTGTGCAATTTGACCTAAGATTACTGTTTGATATCTGCCGACGTCAAAAACTCAAAAGCTTCACCAAAAACGCACAACTGTTGGTTCTGAACAGTATTCACTCATCTGAGTCATTTTCTGTGCAATTTGACCTAAGATTACTGTTTGATATCTGCCGACGTCAAAAACTCAAAAGCTTCACCAAAGCTTTTCACCAAACGCACAACTTTTGATTCTGAACAGTATTCACTCATCTGTGTCATTTCCTGTGCAATTTGACCTAAGATTACTGTTTGATATCTGCCGACGTCAAAAACTCAACAGCTTCACCAAAAACGCACAACTGTTGGTTCTGAACAGTATTCACTCACATTTAGTCATTTTCTGTTGGTATTCACTCACATTTAGTCATTTTCTGTGCAATTTGACCTAAGATTACTGTTTGATATCTGCCAACGTCAAAAACTCAAAAGCTTCACCAAAAATGCACAACTGTTGATTCTGAACAGTATTCACTCACATTTAGTCATTTTCTGTGCAATTTGACCTAAGATTACTGTTTGATATCTGCCGACGTCAAAAACTCAAAAGCTTCACCAAAAACGCACAACTGTTGATTCTCATCACTATTCACTCATCTGACTGATTTTGAAATGTGTTCTAAAAATATTCCTTTCTTACCTGCAGACCTCAGAAACGCAAATAAATCACACAAATCACACAACCGTTGATTCTGCTCTGTTTTCACTCATACTTTGTGATTTTGAAAAATACAGCTTCACACCTGCAGACCTCAGAAACTCACAAACTGATTAATGTCATGATATGTTGAAGAAGATGCAGCAAAAGATTGTTAAATATGAATTCTATCAGCTTCTGTCTCAAAACATCACAAAGTATCATGGAGCAAAACTGTAACAAAGTCACACCCACACACAAACCATAGCAGCAGATCATCATTTCTAGTTCAACACTGATCCACACCAGAACCAGAACCCATGACATGGTCAACATCACAAAGAGTGAGGCAGAGGTCTTACCACCATACAGCATCTAGGCCTGTTCCTCTGTGTGTGTGTGTGTGTCGACTGAATATGCAGCCCTGCCGGTGTGGGAAACAATGTGTCTACCCTAAAAATATTGATGTTGAAGCATTTTCAATGTTGACATTAATCAGCCCTACAAAAGATTCTATCAAATCAGTCTTACCTTAAAAAATTGACCAGAGGTTTGGGTTGACTCTCCTGGGCTGTCCTCCCTGGCATCGACAATGTTAGAAAGCAATGTCCAGCTCTCACCCAGGATGTCAAAAATCCGTCCTTAAAAAACCTCTTGAATGGGGAGACAATCTTCCTGTGTCTCGACAGTTCCTTCAGAATCTCATCACTGATGAATAGTGATATGTAAGAGCTCATCACTGTCTTTACTGGTGTACTCACTGGTGAGACTGATACAAAAGTGTTGTTGATCAGTACACTGCTCTCAACCAGTTTCTTTCTTTGCCTTTTCAATCTCATCCAAAAAAATCACAACTGCACTGTAAATCTGGGCACCTGATTTAACACTGCTGTAACCCCCCTCTCTCCACGACCAGACTACACTAACCACTAACCAGCAGTAGGGATTAGGATTTTATCTTTATCTTATCCATACACTTTTTGATCCAGCTAATACTATCACTTAAGAATTCAATAAATTAACTAAAGAACACGGTTAGAATTGTCTTGAATTGAATTGGCTTTTTTGTCTGAGCAGTTGCTCAATTTGTGGTAAATGAAGACAGCTTTCCTTTTAGCATTTTCTAACAATTGGCTATTATTAGAAAGAGTGATGTCATTGTGAAAATAATACTGGGAGACATCGGACAAAATAGTTGAAAATATCTCTTTTATAGATGCTTGTTGAACAGGTTGTTTGATAAAGTTCTTATTGGCCTTTTACTTTTTATTGCACTTAAAATAACATAAAGTACAGCAACAGTGTATTTGAGTCATCTTTTCTTCACCTGGTTCTATGTCCAGTGCAGCCTCTCTGCCCTGCTGTTTGTTCCATGTGTGTATGTGTGTGTGTGTGTGTGTGTGTGTGTGTGTGTGTGTGTGTGTGTGTGTCTGTACCTCCTGCAGAGAACAGAGAGCGGAGTTAAGAGCAGAGGAACAGTGCAACTGTAAATGATAAGTTTATATTTAAGTTATTAAATTTGTCTTGTGGCATCAGTTCTAAATCTAAAAACATGTTGAATTGACCAATGACTGTGTTTCAGCTTCCCTCATCACAGTCTCAACAGTTAACCTGCACAGACTGAGAGGACTGCAGAGCAGAACTTTTCACTGACCTACCTTCACTGGTGACAACCAAGTAACAAGTGTTTGTCCTAAGCCTTGGTATTGTTTGTCACTGTTGTGAAATTAAACTACTATTAAAACAGCTATTAATACAGACCAATAGCAACATAATGCTCTCTTCACCTCAAAACAGGTGAACACTCTGCGTACATGGGTACAAAGTGTGTTCCTTGTACAGTACACAGAATACAATGAGCCTAATTGTTGCTGCATTCTAGTTTGGAAGGTAGATTGGTTGGTTTATCATTATTTTATATAGTTAGAGACCAGCTTTTTTCAGTTTTACATCAACAAGTCTTTATTTGTTGAGACTGAATTATTATTTTATAGACAAATCTATACATGTGAAAATTGCCTGAAAACACAGTGTGTCATTGTTTTCTTTGGTGTTGCCTGTTCTTGTGATAAATGTAGAAAAAGACGTCAAAAACTCAAAAGCTAAAGTACTAGTATGGTACTAAAGACCATTTTCTCTGTGTAAATTGATAATTTAACAAGTGTAGAGTATTGAAATGAATAAATACGTAAGTAACTTTATTTAATTTAATAATTATGAGAAGAATACCCCCTTTATCCCTTGAGCACCTACCCCTCAAAATGTCTGTGCATGGGCCTGCTGCAGCCCTACAAAAGATTCCATCAAATCAGTCTTACCTTAAAAAATTGAGGTTTGGGTTTGGGTTGATTCTTCTGGGCTCTCCTCCCTGACGTACACAATGTTGGAAGGCAATGTCCATCTATCACCCAGGATGTGACAAATGTCCTTCAAAGGTCCTGCCTGCTCACTGTGTCCTCTTGACCTCCTCCTGCCTGCCGACTGTCATTATGGCCTCCCTCTGCTTCAACAGCACATAAATGTAAAACTCACCATCACCCATACTTTCCTGTTCAGTATGAAACCTGCAGGACAGCCACAGAAAATACACACTGCATTATCATCTCTGAGTCCTAATTCTTACAAGTTTCCTCTGAAAGTAATGGTTAGGTCCATCTGACTAATGTATTATTGTATATGACATCATCAGATGATGAATACTGAAGCATCAATTTTCAGCAGCATGTTACTCTTTTAACTACTTTATATAGAGTTTTATATAAAGGGTCACCAGATAAATCTGAAGGGTTGTCGGATGATAATTTGGAGAGGAAAGAAGAAAGAATAATTCCGATACATAGATCTGTTTTCATTTTTTGGACTTTTTCTCTAATCTTTGATTTTTGGTGAGATGTATCATTTGAACATTTAGTATTTCACTGAATGTTCAAATAATAACACATATCTCCAAAAATCAAACCATGTCAGAGCTTTAGAGGGAAAATCACTACTTTGTGGCGCTCTATTAGGAGCTGTTAAAACCTGGGATTAACATCCATCTCGGGTGATCCAATCACAAGTAGACTGCTCTAAATAGAATTGTGACTGTACCTAGGACATATTGAGGACACATTTGAGATCCAATCACCCAGACCAAACGCTCTGGGCCACATGGCCACATTCTTTTGGCAGTGTGAATGCAAACGCGTCCATTGCCACACAGATAACACATGGTTAGACATAGAACAAATATTATGACAGTCACATTTCAGACTTAACACCAACAATATCAGCGACTCTGACAGCCTGGTGGAAATTCCACCAAATCACAAACTCTATCCTTAGACCATCTAACCTCACCCCAATTTGGAATAATCCAGACTTTCTTATCAATAAAGCACCACTTAACTTCTGCATCTGGGCTGAAAAAGGAATCACACACCTCAAGCATACCTTCCATTATAATAAACTGGCTTCATTCAATCATCTGACCCAATAGGACACTTCGCTCTCTAAATGCAGGTCTACTTGTGGTTCCCAGAGTTTGTAATAGCAGAATGGGAGCCTTCAGCTATCAGGCTCCTCTCCTGTGGAACCAGCTCCCAGTGTGGGTTCGGGAGGCAGACACCCACTCTACCTTTAAGATCAGGCTTAAAACTGTCCTGTTTGGTAAAGCTTATAGTTAGGGCTGGCTCGGGTATGTCCTGAACCATCCCTTAGTTATGCTGCTATAGAGCTAGACTGCTGGGGGATTGCCATTATGCACTGGGCTCTCTCTCTCTCTCTCTCGACGACTTTATGCCATTAACTAATTTTTTTTTTCTCTCCCCCATAGTTTGTGCTTCTCCTCTCTCTCCCTCTGTCTGTCCTCATTCTGCAGGTATCTCTGCCTCTGGAGCAGCAGGATCCAGATCCACCACTTACTCATCATTATTATTAACCACTGTTATCTGTCATTATTATTGATAACACCATTACTTATACAGCTGTTCCTGGTCTCTCTCTCTCTCTTTTCTCCTCTCTCCTCCCCCCACCCCCCTTTTTTTTCTCCTCCTAAAGCCAATCGGTCGAGGCAGACGGCCGCCCACCCTGAGCCCGGTTCTGTTAGAGGTTCCTTCCTGTTAAAAGGGAGTTTTTCCACCCCCTGTTGCCAAGCGCTTGCTCTTTGTGGGAACTGTTGGGTTTTTGTCTGTAACAAAGTATGGTCTAACCCTGTAAAGTGCCTTGAGATAATGTATATTATGATTTGGCGGTATACAAATAAAATTGAATCGAATTGAATCTGACCAAGAAGTATGGCATCGAGAGCAACCACTTCTTAGAATACTTAAGAAGTATTGACTTCTTAGAATACTTAAGAAGTATTCTAAGAAGTATACTTAAATCCTGGATCCAAGCAAAATGTAACATAACAGCCTGTAATCTGGAACTCTCATTCTCAACTCTCATTTTCAAGTCTCCATACATATGTACTCCATACAACTCACTACCTTGGGCAAAAAATATTTAGAATGGGATTCACTTCTGAAATTTGTACCAATTGCACCCAAAACAGCCCAGATACCTACATGCCACCAAGCATTGCGCACCCATTCACCAATTTTGGAAAAAAGTCATACAATCACCATCTGCCATCTTTGGCTGCCACATCCCACTTTCCCCCTCACTCTACTTATTAGGAGACACGTCAGCTATCAACATTAACACAACAAACAGCAGGACCCTCCTCATTGCCCTAGCCATCGCTAATGGCATCCTCATGAACTTGAATATATCTCTCTAGAATATTCATCAACTCACAATAACAGCCCGATATCAGAACCATACCCCACATGGCAACCCTTCATTAATTTTCTACACTATTAATTTCTTCCTCCTCTCATTATCTACGTCATTATCATTATCATTATTAATACTTATTATTGTTGTTACTATTATTATCACTATTATGATTATTATTACTTCTCTGTTGGATGGTTCCTTTATTTATTCTGTTTTATTTTTCTCTTTTTGCCTACTAACTTCCAGTGTGGTTCCTATATAGATATTCCAACAATGAAGTTGTTATCCTTTTTTTCTCTTTACTATTATTATTATTGTTATTAACATTATAACGACTATTATTATTGTTATGTACAGAATCCATAGCATTACTCTCTCAGTTTCCTGTGTAATCATGTATACCACCATTGCTATCATACTTCAATTTTTTTATTTATTTATTTTTATCCATTTTTGTATCCCTGGGTTTGCTTTTGTACATTCTATTCTCTTATTTCATTATTATTAATATGACTATTTTTTCATCATTATTAATATTACCATTACTATTCTTATTGCTGTTATTATATTTGAAATATTAGTCATTAATTTATTTATCCTTTCACTTTTTGTTATTGTTAATATCTATTTTAGTTACTCCATTTATTTTATTTATTAAGGGCAAGGGAAGGATCCCACATCTCTAACGTCTTTTAATACACTACATTAGATAGGGTGAAAAAGAAAAAAAGAAATACTGAAGTATTATACGTTGAAATTGTTCAAAAGGTAAGACAAATTGAACCACCACAGCCATTGATGAACTCTATGGCCTTGTTCATTACCTGCCAATAACATGCGTCTTACAAGTAGACAGATGTAAAATGAACAAATGAGCAAATGAAAACGTATGTATTTAGCCAGTCAGACAGACGGGTCCATTGTTCATGTATGTGTGTGTGTGTATGTGTGTGTGTGTGTGTGTGTGAGAGAGAGAGAGAGAGAGAGAGAGAGACAGAGAGAGAGGGTGTGGAGGAGCTGGGCAATCATCGGCCCTGCACAGCTCAAATGAGATAAGCCTTAAGCCACTTGAAGGAGTCAAATATTCTGGTTTCATTGTGAAACTGTGGCAGCACAACTGAGTAGGCAGTCTTTTAGTGTGGCCCAGGACACGTTTGCGTTCACATTGCTAAAAGAATGTGGCCACAGACATGATCTGATGTAGGCTCAGTGCCTCTTGGGTGCATCACCTGAACTTAGTGCTGTCCACCTGTGATCGGATCACCCCATCTCTACAACAAAATCCACCAGTCTCACTGCTCACAACCGATCACCCATATTTGAAAGGATATACTATCAGTTAGCCAACATTAGCTAGCTAAACTATAACTTAGGGCAAAAGTTAACAAGCTAACATTAGCGCTCCTCCATAAATACTTGACATAATCAAATTCAGATTCTCTGGTGGTGAGAAAGTAAAGTGTCTTAAACAAGCAAGATCGTTAACCACTGCTACTTACATTTACCTCCATCGCACAGACGGTGAGGCGACACAGTGCAGGGATGCAAGTGCCTTGCAGGGCATGTGGTGGCAGGATGCTCTGAAGGGAGTGAGGCAGGCAGATCAAAGAGGCGGCGCGATGTTTTGATGTGGGAGAGAGAGACTAACCTTCCAAGTTAAGAAAAGGTGTGATCCAGGGGCGTCAGGCGGCGGCAATTCTCTGATGTGGGAGAGACAAATAGAGGAGACTTATCGTCCAAATTAAGAAAAGGTATGACCCAGAGTTTTAAAACATCCTTGAAAGCAGAGGTGGCGGTAAAGCTGAGTGGTTAGTACATATAACACGGAGAGTGGTCATTTTATCAGCGGAGTCGCCAGTTCGACTCCCGACAGTCCCCACTCTTTCGTGCATGTCATTACGTCTCCTTTTGCCCCTTTCCTGTCACTCTCTACTGTCCTATCTAATAAAAGCAAAAATGGCCAAAAATTTCTTAAAAAAAACATTATTCCTGTCCATCACAGTCAGAGGGTATTCCCCGCCCTCGCCCAATGTCAGCTGGGATTGGCTCCAGCGCCCCCACCCCCGTGACCAGGCCTCTGATAAGCGGCATGGAAAATGAATGAAAAAAGTGAGTGATTTGCTCCGTGAGAAGTTTTCAAAAGTTAATTTCTGCACTACCTAACATTCAATGTGTATTTAGTAAAGCCATGTTTCCTTGTTAAACTAATGCGTTCTCTACCTTCCCTTGCCTTTCCAAATGGTCGTTTCAATGAGAGATACAAAAATACAGTTAGAAAAAGTAATGATGATGTTGCTGCTCCATAGACACTCTAGACATGACAGCAGCAGAGAGTTATTCAGACCATCAGGGAAAGTGACAAATCAGTTATTGTAATTTAATTTATATAATTAGTCCCATGCTGCTATGCAGGCAGGTGTATTGCTCTGTGTCTCTGGAGTTCTGAAACTGTCTTGTGATTCAAGAACTGGTTTTTAGGTTAGTATGCCTTTATGAAAATGATTAATGTAATTTTGCCTCAACACTGAAATCTAGTGATATAATTTTGCATTTTTTGGTTAGCATAATTAAAGAATATATGCTGAATGTGCTTCCGGTCCATTAAGTCGGAACATCAGAGCACAGTTTGTATGCATTACAATTTTCTTTGAGCTGAAAGATTCTGTAAAGCAGAAAAACATATGAGTTCTGAGTTTACCACACCACATAAAAATGGCATATCAAACCCCCTGCCAGATTTGAATGAATAAAAATATTGCCAAAAATATAAAGTTAGGTTTTAAACTTGTGAAAAAATAAGCAGTATTATCAACTCTGGAACGCTGGGGGCGTGTCCGCTGGAGGCACTGGAACCATGCCCACCGCCGGGAGAGCTTCCGCATTGCTTTTAACGGTCAAACAATTTTATGCTGAAAGGAAACATGACTGCGTCCAACAGCTACACTGATTGTACACAGACACAGTTAAAATGATCTGCTGTTGAACTTGTGATTATTCATTTCTGTATAACATTACAACTACAACAGCAAGAGGTGCTATGAGAACAGCTGAATCTGTTTGCAAAATAAAAAGGTGGCATTAGCAATGTATAAAATACAAATATGTAAAAATTATATAAGAATGCAATTAGAAAGTGGAACAATTTCATATGTTGACATATATGTCTAGCCCATATGAATGTCTATGTTTATGTATAAATGCTTATGTTGTAGATGTGTGTTACATAAATATAGGTATATCCATCCCATCTATGTATCTATCTAGACAGATAGATATATAGACACATACAAACACAAATTAACCCTTTAACACCTGAGCCTCAAAATGGCCGCCCGGATTCCTTTGCTTATTTTGACCATAAAAAGGTCAGAAAATGTCCTGTGAGTAAGTGCTTTTGTCCATGTCTCCAGAATACTTGGAACTTTCAATATCTGGCAGTTATTTTCAATTTACTGCATGGTCTAACACTGCAATAAGAGTTTAAATGAAGGGACAACACAAAGACGGAATTTGATTTTAGAGTTTTAGTAAAAAAAAAACACTGAAACTGTACATTTCCATCCTAAATCTGAAATTTGAAAAGTATAGAACTATTTACAATATAATTTGTGAACTTACAATAAACCTGTAGTGCATAACAGACCATAAAAATAAAACTATATACAGGGGTTGTTTCCCCACACAGGGCAGTTGCTCCTCTCTGGCTGCGGACTCAAACACCTTGGTGGTGCTGCCAGTAGCAGTTCCTCTCTGGCTGCAGACACAGGCGCACATCACATTCCTGACACTTCCAGGGAGTGCTCCTTTTACGGAGCTTGCAGCGCCGTCGCCCCATGCTGGCTCTGTCAGACTTTGTGTGGCCCATATTGAGAGGGGGTTGGACACCTGGGGTGCGTTTGGGGTTGAACCTCGTGGTTGAGGGACTCCATCATCAGGCTCTGCCTCAGTCTTCCACCTTTGATGATGCGGTGAGCAGCTACAGTCCCTAACACCATCACCGGAGCCTCCAGCATCCCCATGGCTTCTCCCTCTACGGCCCTGAATATGACCTCTGATAGATAGATAGATAGATAGATAGAGAGATAGATAGATGGATAGAACTTTATTCATCCCCGAAGGGAAATTCAATTATCTAATGGCTCATCGAAACATAAAAATGTGGTGGACACGTGCATGTAATAACACACACAGAATAATTTGTTACACAAACAAGACTTGGTAACGTAACGTTGCACGATTCTAAAAAAGTCACCACGCAATACAAGCGTTGATTTACACATACAATAACATAAGGAAAGTAAAAACTAGATAGAGAAAAGTTAGAGAGAGCTTCATTCATTCAGAAATTCAACTTGGAAATTCAACTCGTCTAACGTTACCTTTCTTTGTCGGAGGTTGCTCCTTCGGTTGCTCCTTCGTCCTCAAACCTATCTGTGACCGTCCACGGAGGTTTTGTTACGCGGGAAGGCCGTTTTGCTAACATTTTCGATCAGTAATGTGCTGTATTACTCCACTCTGCTGTCTCTGTATCCGCCGGTAACAAAGGGGCACTTTCCCGGTTTTATGGTAGGAGCGGGAGTGAAATTACCATGATGACATCTATATGCCTATAAAGCGCAAGGTCTTAGCTTTCAGAATCTGATCGCTCAAACCGTGACAGTGTTATGGTAATCCAAAGTGCGCCTGCGCAAATGTGTTGTTGACGACGCACTCGGTTTTATATATATTGCTAAAATATATGGTTGTAACACCTTATACCATATAAAAATAAACCATAAAGATATTTTTAATATATGCTCACACAAATTTTACTATGGGTATTTCATATATGTCATAAACTTATTTCTTCATAAACTGTATATATGTGATAATAGTATATCCCCTTATAACTCACATATATGGCAACATCATTCTTGATAGATGGACATATGTGTCATATGTGTTCTGACATGATGGGTGGAGTGCTGGATGCACCACCTTGCATTGACAATTTGCCAATAGTCAAAGCAAATGAGACAGTTCATGACATGGCTGACATAAAACCTCCATCAAATGACGCCTCCATATACCAAGCCACCAAACTTTCCCACTCCACCAGGGGTTGTTAGTGAGGATTATCTAATGGGAAAATCATCCATCAACTGTGAGGACTGTTGAAAGCAGCTATCAACATTCCTCATACTCCTCGTGCAAAGGTGCCCATGCAGGTGCAAGGTATCTCATGTGGGGTGCCAATGCCTTCCCCCCTTCGAGATTTCTATCACTTCCAGGGGATCAGCAAGCATCATGGAATGGGTGAGTAATTGAAACCTTACGAAACTGCAACCAAGTTGTAGGCCTACTGTATGTCAATTTATTGTCATTGTATTCTTCCATTGGAGAATGTTAATTATGGAAGTTGTCTCAAACGTAACATATATAATGGACATTGTAAACATTTTTTTTTTCGTAATTATTTTTTAGGCTTTTTTGTGCCTTTATTATAGAACAGTAGAAACTGACAGGAAAAGGGGTAGAGAGAGGAGAATGCCTGCTGGTGACTGCCTGCTAAGAGCGTTTTGTGCTCACGTGGTACATGGCCAAACCACTTGAGTATCTGGGCCGCCATGTACATTGTAATTTTTTGACCCAGGCAAAGTGAAGTACAAAACATTAAGAGAATACTGGTCAGGATCAACAGTTGTGTGATTTGTGTTATGTATTTGAGTTTCTGAGGTCGGCAAGCATGACTCCCTGATTTTCAGTCACAATGCACAGAAAATCACTCAGATTGAATGAATACTGATCAGAAACAACTGTTATGCGGTCTTTGTGAAATGTTTCAGTTTCTGAAGTCAGCATGTATGTAGTGCTAATATGAGGTAACATAGTACAGAAAATGACTCAAATTGACTGAATACTGCTCAGAAACAACAGTTATGCACTTATTGTGAACCGTTTCAGTTTCTGAGGTCGGCAGGCATGACTCCCTGATTTTCGGTCACATTGCACGGAAAATTAATCAGATTGACGGAATATTGCTCAGAAACGACAGTTATGCGGTCTTTGTGAAACCTTTCCGTTTCTGAGGTCGGCAGGCATGACTCCCTGATTTTATGTCACATTGCACAGGAAATCACTCAGATTAAGTGAATCCTGATCAGAAACAACAGTTATGCGGTCTTTGTGAAACCTTTCAGTTTCTGATGTCGGCAGGCATGACTCCCTGGTTTTCTTTCACATTTCACAGGAAATCACTCAGATTGATTACTGCTCAGAAACAACAGTTATGCGGTTTATGTGAAACTTTTCAGTTTCTGAAGTCGGCATGTATGTAGTGCTAATATGAGGTAACATTGTACAGAAAATGACTCAAATTGACTGAATCCTGCTCAGAAACAACAGTTATGCGGTTTTTGTGAAACTTTTCAGTTTCTGAGGTCGGCAGGTATGACTCACTGATTTTCGGTCACATTGCACGGAAAATTAATCAGATTGACGGAATATTGCTCAGAAATGACAGTTATATGGTCTTTGTGAAACCTTTCCGTTTCTGAGGTCGGCATGTATGTAGTGCTACTCTTAGGTCACATTGCCCAGAAAAGGACTCAGACTGACTGAATCCTGCTCAGAAACGACATCTATGCGGTCTTTGTGAAACATTTCCATTTCTGATGTCGGCATGTATATCTCCCTGATTTTATGTCACATTGCACAAATAAATCCTTCAGACTGACTGAACACTGTTCAGAAACAACAGCTATAGGGGTCTTTGTGAAACTTTTCAGTTTTTGAGGTCGGCATGTATGTAGTATTAATCTTAGGTCACGTTGCACAGAAAATGACTCAGATCGGTGAATACTGTTCAGAAACAAGAGTTATGTGGTCTTTGTGAAACTTTTCCGTTTCAGAGGTCGGTAGGCATGACTCCCTGATTTTATGTCACATTGCACAGGAAATCACTCAGATTGACTGAATACTGTTCAGAAACAAGAGTTATGCTGTCTTTGTGAAACTTTTCAGTTTCTGAGGTCGACATGTAAGGAGTACTACTTTTAGGTGACATTGCATAGAAAGTCATTCAAACTGACTGAATACTGTTCAGAAACAACAGTTATACGGTCTTTGTGAAACTTTTCAGTTTCTGATGTTGGCATGTATTTTGTATAACTCTTAGGTCACATTGCACAGGAAATCACTCAGATTGAGTGAATCCTGCTCAGAAACAACAGTTAGGCTATGTGGTTTTTGTGAAACTTTTCTGTTACTGAGGTTGACATGTATGTAATATTACTCTTAGGTAACATTGCACAGAAAATGAATCAGATTGAGTTAATACTGCTCAGAAACAACAGTTATGCACTTTTTGTGAAACTTTTCAGTTTCTGAGGTCGACATGTATGCAGTTCTACACATAGGTGACATTGCACAGAAAATGACACAGATTGAGTGAATATTGCTCAGAAAGAACAGTTATGTGGTCTTTGTGAAACCTTTCATTTTCTGTGGTCGGCATGCATGTCGTACTACACTTAGGTCACATTGCACAGAAAGTCTATCAGATTGACTGAATACGGCTCAGAGACAACAGCTATGCGGTCTTTGTGAAACTTTTCAGTTTCTGATGTCGGCATGTATGTAGTACTAGTCTTAGGTAACATTGCATAGAAAATCATTCAGATTGAGTGAATACTGATTAGAAACAACAGCTATGTGTTCTTTGTGAAACTTTTCAGTTTATGAGGTCGGCATGTATGTAGTACTGCTTTTAGGTGACATTGCACAGAAAATGACTCAGACTGAATACTCAGTGTAGTATCTGAAGTTCTATATGTTTTGTGACTTTATGGGTTTGGTATGTTTAGCTAGGGATCCCCTCGGCAAAAAGATTTAAGGGCCTTAAGTAAGAGGTTCTAGGTCAAAAGGTCTAGGTGTCATTGGGAGATGGATGACTCCCTCATCTTATGTAATAAAGCCCTTTTTTTATTTATAGGAACCATATGTTTTACCTTAGGTTCAGAAAACAACCAACCTATATAGGAGGAAAGTTAGAGCTGTTATTAAGAGGAGATTCATATTGGCTTTGACTCCTCTCTCAGGCAATCCATGGTGCTTGATTTGACTTTTTTGTAATAAACCTCTTTGTAATAAACAAGCAAGATGGTGTCAGCAGAATTTTTTTCATCGCTGTTTAATAAACAACATCAGAAACAACAGTTACGTGGTCTTTGTGAAACTTTTCAGTTTCTGAGGTCGGCATGTATGTAGTATTACTCTTAGGTCACATTGCACAGAAAATCATTCAGATTGAGTGAATACTGATCAGAAGTAACAGTTATGTGGTCTTTGTGAAACTTTTCATTTTTTGACATTGAGAGATATGACTCCCTGATTTTCGGTCACATTGCACAGAAAATCACTCAGACTGACTGAATACTGTTCAGAAACAACAGCTGTGCGGTCTTTGTGAAACTTTTCACTTTTTGACGTTCACATATATGACTCCTTGATTTTCGGTCACGTTGCACAGAAAAGATTGATTGAAAACTGTTCAATAGTTGTATGATTTTTTCATGTATTTGAGTTTGACATCTGCAGGCAACTTTAAATTGCTGAATGTGAGTGAATACTGTTCAGAATAAGGTTATGTGATTTTTGTGATTTTTTTAAGTTCCTGGGGTCTGCAGTTGTGAAGCAGTATTTTTAGTATGCAGTCAACATAAAATTACTGAATGTGAGTGAATACAAGTCCGAATCAACAAGTTTCAGTTTCTATGAATTGATATTAGTTTCTAGCTTCATCTTCACTCGTCTCCTCCAGCACCAATTTTTATGCATGAATACAGCAAATGCAGGGTGAGACCACCTGAACATCCTGGTGTTCAGAGTTTGTGCTCTCCATTCTCACACAACTAACTTCATGGTTACTTTCACACACTGACACATAGGCATCCTATAGAGTTAATTATGATAATCAACAACTGACAAAATGGCTTAAAGTCTAATGTGGACTTAACAGTCATATTATGACCAAGGGGAGAAAGCAGGCAAATTATTGGCATGGTAAACAAAGAAAATGCAGGCAGAAAGAACAATTACTAGTATAAAGCAGTTTTCAAAGTGTGAGCCACTCCTCCCCAGGAGACCCAGGATCCTATCACCAAGCAGCAGCAAAGCGTGGCTTCATAGAAGTACGCACAACACGCATACACTCTGTTATGCACAAGCAGAGTGTGCTGAAAATGTGCTTCAGATGTTTGGAACATTAGGATATAGCCTCATAAGGTTGGTGCTTTCTTTGTGGTATATTGTGTTTTACACAATGTGAAGAGACATTCACTCATGAGGCTCTGCAGAGAAATATTCTTTCTTACTCCCTGGTATCTGCCACCTTCATTCATGACCTCAAACTGTTTTCCACAGTTCCATCATGAACTGAAGATTTTTTCACTGTTCTCGTCATATTATATGTCTAACCTAGTTATGTGAAAGGATTTTGAGACAATGAGATGAAAAGCAGTGCTATGAATAGTATGCAGTGATGATTCAAAAAATGTCTGAATAAGATGTGTAAAAAAATGTAGATTAATTAAAATTAATTAAAATGAGATAAGATGTTTTAAAAGTAAAGATGTTAAAAATATGTGGGGGAGAAGGGGGAGTATACCCCTGCTATACAGTCAATATCTGGCAAATTACCTATGGATTCATTGGAGATAAATAATAATTTCAGAAACTTACACACAGAGCATATGGAAAATAGAGAATCTCAGAATGCATTTCTTGACCAGTTGAAATTTCAAGGAGAAAATAAAACTGGACAGCCTATTAACAATTTACAGACTTTGTGAAGCTATAGGGCACCAAATATAGCACCAAAACAGGCTGGATGGGCTGCCAATCGAGTTAGACTTTTAAAAGAAAACTGATAAGGCCACTCTTTGACATGTATGAAGAATCATCGCAGGCTCACTCCCGGATTCCCTAAGATTAGCTCTAATATCCATAATATTATAACCAACAAACCCCCAGCTGAGGACTAGTCTAACAGACTGATTAGTTTAATGGCATGTGACACAAAAACACTTTGTTAAGCACTCACTACAAGATTAAATAAATACCTTCCTGAGCTTATTGTTGCTGATCAGGAAACAGGGTTTCATACATAAAAGACAGGGTTATAGGTAATATTGGATATACTGGATGAAAGGCATAATGTGAAAGACTCAGCAATGCTATCATTAGATGCATGTCAAGCACTTGATAGGATGGAATTTTTTAAGTACTCCCAAGACTTGGGATAGATGATTTTTTATTTTTTATATTTTTTCAAATATATTCAATTATTATACACAAACCCAACTGTTGAGATTCTAACCAATAATAAGATCTCTAAACCCTTCAGTCTAAAGAGATCCACCCAACACGGCATACAACAATCATACTTACAACTGGGAGGATAGACCATTGCATTTCCTTATATGCAGAAAATATCATATTTTTCTTGACAAACTTCAGAAATAAAATTTCCTATCTCATTAAAGTAAGAAAGACTTCTGGGGAATCTCTAGATATAAAATTAATAATCTTGTCAGGATGAATGTTTCTTAATGAGGAAGAAAGACATGTCCCCTTGTAATTATTCCATTTATAACACTTACTCATGGTTCCATGTACTTGAATTTAAAATCATTCCTGAACTCAATGAAATACTCTCAGCAAATTATGACCCCCCTGGTAGGTGGAGTAACTGAAACACTGAATCACTGATCTAATTTGCCTTTATCTGTGGTTGGGCATGAATTTTTATACTATGTTGTTTCTTAAATAGCGATGATGTGATGATGATGAAGAAAACTCCGCTGACACCGTCTTGCTTGTATATAAAGAGGTTTATTACAAAGAAGTCCAGCATCAAATCAAGCACTCGAGATTGCCTGAGAGAGGAGTTGAAGCCAATGTGAATCTCCTCTGAATAACTGCTCTAACTCCCCGTCTATATAGGAAGATTTTGCAACTCTCCAGGCCTATGCACACACACACATTCACGGACACCTCTTACATGTACATATGCAATTCATCCCATCCCACTACCCCATCCCACGCCTTCGCCGCTTCCTCCCATCCAGTGTGGCGGGCGGGGTCCGATGGCTGCGCCTTAATGGCAGCGGCTGAGGCTGGCTGCCTGTCTGCACTGGAATCACCTCCTCCCCCCTTTTCCCCCGCAAATTGTCTTGAGTCATTGTGTTGTAAGATGTGTTTGTTTATATATGCTTATGTTGTGAATACGTGAAAACATACTTGGCAATAAACCTGATTCTGATTCTGATTCTGATTCTGAAGATGGGTGAGTCTTCAATCTCTCATCCACACCTAGACCTTTTGACCCTAGACACAACCCCTAAATCTTTTTGCCTAGAGCCTTCTGGCTAAGGCCATTAAATCTTTTTGACCAGGGGACTCCTAGCTAAACATACCAAATCCATAAATTCACATAACATAACATACAGAACTTCAGATACTACATATTTCCCCCCTTCGAGACTACGCAGAGTCTCGAAAAATAAATGAATAACACATACATGCTTGCAGTTATAACAAGTATAACAGTTCCTCCTACAGCATAACCTTAGCAATTCAGCAACTTTATGGAGTGCGAGAGTGAAAAAGCTGTCAGGCAGCTATCTGTCCTGAAATGTCCATCAAACAATCTAGACAGGAAAATTCTCTCACGGCCCCTCTGCCTTAGGCGACCAAATATAGTACTCCAGACCAATTAAAAAGGAGGAATTTTGACAATGTGTGTAGGGATATGACTTAAGTAAATACATATGGAAACCTCAGAAAATAAAATCAAAACAATGTCCAAATTCAGGCTGGTCGACCCATCGCACCTTCCAATGGACCTTTCCCTGCCTAGCACCAATATCCCTAAGCATCCCCGAAAAAAAAAGAAAACATCTGAGATCCCAGTATTTTTACTCAATAGCAGAAAACATCATTCTTCAAGCAATTAAAACAAAAAAAGTTTATAAAGCACTATAAAAAATATTACTCATGTAATAAAGAAACTCAGAAACTAAGCAAGACATAATAGTTTGGCTAAATTATCACTACTATATAAATGTCCTCTATTACTATCACAGATTACAATAGAACATAACAAAATCCAATATTATAAAAATATATGTAAAAGAAAACAGAAAAATTTATCACACTGCAGCTCCTCAGCAGCGTCGACTCTCAGTGTAGTGTCGAAATCTGGCCAGTCCTTTTTATTGTCCATGTCAGAATGTCTTCAGAATGTCAGAATTCCTGAACACCCAACCACCCTCACAGTGGTCTTCCCCCAATATCGTTCTAGGAGGAAAAAAAAAGAAAACACCAAACAGTATCTTTGCAGAAACAACAGATGCAAATTGAAACATCAAATGCAGATTAGCACCTTATAAGTAGATGTGAAATTCACAATATCATACTTTCACATTATTCCTAGTTATAAATCACCTTTTCCATTTCCCCCCTTTAATCATACCACTCTATAGTAAGAAACTACTAAAAAATAAAATAATAATAGAAATAAATGTTAAAGACTATAATAAGATTAGATATTCAAAATGGATATTGATCTACTATTTTGCCTTCTATCACCACTTCCTCCTAAACACCTTCACGAACACCTTGTCTCCAGCTTGCACTGTGCTCTTATTTTGCTCATCGAGCCTCTCCTGCACCTCCTCTTGTCTTTGCCTGTCAGAAACATATGTGGATATTCTTTTATGCAAAGTAGCCATATATGTAACGTAAGCTCGCATTTCATCTTCTAAAAGGGCCAGGCTTGGACCCTTTCCACTTGTTCGCAAACAAGGCGTTGGCATCCGTCTTCCTGTGACCAACTCATGAGGTGTCATATGTAAATCACGCAGCTCACTCGAGCGACACACCATTAGCGCCAGCGGAAGTGCCGCTGTCCAATTTAGACCAGTGTGTTGGCAGATTTTAACAATGCGATTAACAATCATTTTTTCACAAATCCCTTGACTTTGCGGATGATAGACTGCTCCAAGACGCTGTTTAATTCCCAGTTTTTGCAAAATCAATTTCACTGTTTTATCCACGAACTCCTTCCCATTGTCTGAGGATATCCTATCTGGAAGTCCCCACCTGCTTATGACCTCTCTACACAAAAACTTGGCAACAGACTGAGCATCCTTCCGCTTGGTTGGACAAGCCTCAGGCCATTGCGAAAATCTGTCCACAACAACTAGCATATATCTCTTACCTTCAACTGGTTTTATCATGTCCACAAAGTCCACAACTAGCTCACGCATAGGACCCCTCGGAGTTGGAATGTGACCAGGGGGAACCATCACACCCCTCCGAACATTATTTTTCAGCCAGATAACGCATCTGCCTATGACATAATCAATTTGTTCAAGCAAATATGGTGCCCAAAACCCATACTCCTTTATAATCTTTCTCCTAACTTCCCCCCTTGCAACATGAGCTAACCCATGCGCTTCCTGAATCATCAGACCTAACAGGTCTGGAGGTGCTACTATCAGCCCCTCATGATTTCTCCAAAGACCAATAGAATCTTGGGTGGCACCTCGGTCTAGCCACAACTGTTTATCCATTGCAGGAGCAGCTTCCTGCATTGAAATCACATCCCTAAGTGTAATTTTATCTTCCAAATTCACTTCATGAGTGACCAGAAGAACTTTACCCAATTTCTCTGCTCCTGTGACTGCTTTTGCAGCTTCATCAGCCACTTTATTCCCTTGTGTGACCTTTGACACATCCACTTTATGTGCTGCACATTTAGCTATCACTATTTCTTTAGGCTTCATCATAGCATGCAACAGTTTCATTATCTGAGCGTGATGCTGTATTGGAGAAACATCCGTTTTCTTAAACCCTTGGTTTTTCCACACTGATCCAAACAAGTGACACACATTATGTGCATATGCAGAGTCTGTATATATTGTCACTCGCTTACCTTCCGCCAACAAACACGCTTCAGTTAGCCCCACAAGTTCAGCAAGCTGTGCAGATGCAGGCTGTGGTACTACTTCAGCCTTCTCAACAACAAATTCAGTTCCTTGGGCTTTTACTACTGCGTAGCCAGGACTCAATTTATCTCCTACACGATAACAGGACCCATCAGTCCAATACTCCAAATCCGCCTCCCGCAGTGGAAGGGCTTGCAAATCTGATCTAAGCCTCGAGTATTTCTCTGCTTCTTGAACACAATCATGTGGTTCACCATCCTCTGGAGTTGGCAAATTCTCAGCTGGATTCACCGTGGCACATCTCACTAGGCTGACATCTTCCTGCTCTAAGAGTCTATGATAGTCTCTAAGCCTAGGCATAGTCAATGTGTATTTGCCATAGTTCAAGAGATTTCTGAGACTATGATGGGTGAGAATTGTCACCGGATAACCCATCGTGACAGATGATGCCTTGTTGTACATTAAAGAAACTCCCACCATTGCTCTGTAGCACCGTGGTAGCCCCAACTCTACTTCTGAATAAGCAGTAGAGTAGTAAGAAATAGGTTGAGGACTTGTCCCCGTTCCTGTTGGCTGACAAAGAACTGCACATGCATATTTACCCCCAGTAGAAGTAGACACATACAACAAGAAATTCCTTGAGTAGTCTGGAAGCGCTAGCGCTGGAGCCTCTTGTAATCTCTGTTTGATCGTCTCAAATGCCAAAAGGCCATCCTCTGGAGTTTCCTCCTGGCCTGTTGCATTCACAGGCAAAGTGGCCAAACTGTCCACAATTGTAACATACTTCTGAAAACTGTTGAAAATTCGAATTAAAATTTCCTCCTCTTCCTCTTCCTAAATATCCTCGACCTCTTCCTGTCCATGTTTGCATTTGACCAAAACCTGGCTGTGGGCAGGAAACGACTGGAACCACCGATGATGGCTGAGATGATTGGAACTGGACCTGATTCGGCTCTGATTTAGTGGAGACTGACTCTGTATAACCAAAGCCTGCTTCTTCTCCTTCTTCTTGTTATCCACCAGTTGTATTTGATTGAGTTTTCTGAGGGTCTCTTGGTCCTGCTCTTTCTGATCATGCTCCTTTTTCCTATATAGCTCCACTTGATGGGCTATATGATCCGTATAAACACCCTTTGTCATACTTCCAAGACCAACCACCTCTGCCAGTTTGCTCCTCACTGGTAGGGGCAGCCCCTTCTGTATTTTGACTTGCAAAATTGACTGCTCCATTTGATTCAAGTCTGGGTCATTTCCTGTGATATTTCTCCACACTTGATGGGCTCTTGACACGTAGGCCCTCGGGTTTTCTTCCTGTCCCAATGGCTCAATAAAAATATTATCAGGATGTACATTTGTTGGAAATGTATCTCTCAGTGCTCTCCACACTCTACCTCTATTTGCAGCAAACAGCTCCGGATCATTCACAGCTGTCCCCACATACCGATTAAGTCCAGCATTCTGTAGAATCTCTTCCATACCTGGAACCCCAAGGAGGTTGGCCAAAAGTCTCTTAATATCTCCCATGGCAGACTGTGTTCCCACCACAATCTCTTCCAACTTCGAAATCCAAGGATGTGCTCCATCTTGAAGAGTAGGTAACTTCTCAAGTATGTCTGACATATCTGTACTCTGCCAAGGCTTGTACTCCAAATTCTGTCCCCGGATAACCACTGGACACATCTTCTCAGATGTGTCCCCTTTCCTTGGGCACAATGAATACTTTGTGTCCGATTTTTGGGAGCCTTTCCTCCGCAGCTCTTTCTTCTGCATCTGCAGCTCCTCTAATTGGCTCTCCAGTGCTTTTCGGCTTTCTGATCTGGTAGCTTTCGCCAAGAACGAAATGCATTCGTCTATACTTCTTTCAACCTCTCTTATTGCCCTCTGTCGGTCTTCTTCTACTCTGGTACTGGATGTCGTTGGAAAAAACCCTCTTGAAGGCGAAGGACCCTCGCTCTCCAAGTCCCCATCGCTTTCTCCATTCTCACTTTCGTTAGAGCTATCATCTCCTGGGTCCTTTTTCCTCCATGTTTTGCCTCCTCTTTTCTCTGCTCTAGCCAGTATCCGTCTGACTGCAGGTTCATATCCACCCATGGCTCCCTCCAGATCACTCTGATCATCATCATCTCCAGATCCTCAATCCACCCTTAGTTTCCAGATGTGCCATTTTCTTCTGTCTTTTGGAGCTTGGATACATCTTTATAGTTGTTTCCGCTTGTCCCACTTCTATTATTCGCTCATCCTCATCTCTGATTTGATATCTACCCTCCTGACTGATCACTGGGAGCTGAGGATAAATTTCCTTAAACTTCACCTCCTTCTCATAAGGTGGGGGTCTCTTTACTGGATCCGTATGTGAGAAAGGTGCATTAATTTCTGCCATTAATTTTTCTATTTCTTTTGCATTTTTTCCTATTTCTTCTGCACCCCTATCTCTCTTATCTTTTGCAGCTTTTATCAATTTCTGTCCCTCATTTTCAAACAACTGGAGAATGCCAAGTTCTATTTGTCTCTTTTCTTTACGTTTTACCCCCTTTTTACCCTTCTTTTGATCCGCTTTATATGTGGACACAAGCACCTGCATTGTTTTAATTACATTTGGGTTAAGAGTCCCCTCCTCTGGCCATATTTGATCAATTTCAGGCCAGCGCTTATGCCATTTCTTTGACATCTTTGCAATGCCTTTAATTAAAGGATTATTCTTCTGTACTACATCAACAGGAGTAATTACTTTCGAATTTTTAGTGTCCATTTTCGACATTGTAATAGTTCCCTTATGTTCCCTTATTGTAAATTAAGACTAATTACTAAGACTAGTTAAAAATTATTTAAATTATTTATAAGCCACTATTTTGCCACAGTCAATAAAAGAAAAATGAAATAAATTTGCCAACTTCAAAGGAATCAAAAGGCTTATTAATATAAACCAAAATCACAACACTGAGTCCACATATGCTATTGGCCAAACACGCAATCTATCAAATTTTAAGTAAAACTTCCCCAAATATCCTGCAAATAAAAAGAAAGTCCAATCCTATATAAAGCTCAAAAGGTCACACACTCCCACAGGGGACAAACTATCACCAATCGTGTTCCCCTTCGTAACAAGTCAATCACCTAATTATCACCCAATGCTCACACTCATTCACTTGAAAATCATCAAATAATTTCAATATTGAATCCTCAATGCAGAATAAACCATACACAAACAATAAAACTCACATTTGCAACTCTCAACAGTGTTTAAACCCAATAATTATACTCCATTAATTGATTAAATGCATTAACTGGTCAGTCCGTTGCCAAGCCTCTCTTCTAAATGACTACAACATGTATTATCTTTTGTATATGTAGACAGATGGATGTATTCTATTAACCCCAAATTAAAAAATGTTCTTATAACAGCCTATAAGTGAGAGCAAACTAAATGTGTATCAACAACAATGACTATAAATGAATGTTTACACAAATGTTTAAAATGCAGGTTTTGTTAAAAGAGTTTGTGGATAAAACCGCACTAGCCTTGATCAGCCTGGATTCAGGAGCTGCACACTCTGTCGTCAGCAAGCCTCAATCCATGTGACGCACTTGCCAGCTGCCTTCTTGTCTGCGCTTTGGAAGATCCCAATTCAGACGCACTTCGTCTCCTCTTTCTCCTCCTCCCACTCTCACACACCATAGGTGGATAAAGGAAGAAAAAGAGAAAACAGACAAAAATTCAGTATCTTGTGAACCCACTAGGTCCTTATAAACAACACAATAAACAATACAGTGTGATTTACGCACATTATCTGCCAACACTTAGGTCATTTTTATCTACATCAGATGTTTTCCTTCTTTTAAACTACAACCATTAATGAACACCAAGTTATCATTTCATACAATACATTATCAATTTAGATATTTTAGTTTGTTTCACTCTAATAACATCTTAAATCTTCCAATAGTATATTATTATCCACAAGCTGTATTTCCTAGTACTCTTTTTACTCTACAATGATTCCAATATCCTACAAACTGCCAAATCATAATGACCTAACATCTTTCTCCATTGCACTACCTTACAAAAAGAGAAGGGAAGGAGCACCCTCACCACTCCTCCTATTAGAGAGAGCCATCTTATTTGCGTTCTATATGGGGTATCCCCCCTTGCTCCACCTCTTAAAATTAGCAAGAACTTCCAGTATATTCTAGCTCTCAGAGAGTGAACATCTAGCCCAATCTCCGTATATCCCCCCAAGATCAGACAGACTCCACATGACAAAGCACAGAGTCAGAAACAAAGAACACACACACAAGCCAGAGCAGAATCTCAGTCAACAACCAAAAATACAGAACCTCCGCTAACAGCCAAATCTATCTTCTCCCCTATTTTGAATAAGACTGTATGTTCTTTAAACAGACAAATCCACTTCATACACTCACACAGACTCACTGAGAAACTCACAGACAGCAAGAAAGAAAGACAGAGAAGGACTACACATTGCACTCATTGCTAATCCTTAATCAAAACTCACATTCCAAAATCAATAAACTTCATCAAAAGATTTTACTTTATTTAGTCTTTTTACCCATGCTTATGCACACAAAATATCCTCACTGATTTTTCCAGTTCTCTTCAAAATCATATACGTCCTTTTTGGGGCTCATACGTTCTTACAGATTGAAAATGTCCCCTCGGAAGAGGCTCATAGATCTTATCAAAGTCCCCCTCAAAGGCTCATAAGTTTTTAGTCACATACATATAAAGTCCTCTTTATATGTATGTCACTTTGTGACGCCAAAATTCTTGTTGTTTCTTAAATAGCGATGATGTGATGATGATGAAGAAAACTCAGCTGACACTGTCTTGCTTGTATATAAAGAGGTTTATTACAAAGAAGTCCAGCATCAAATCAAGCACTTGAGAGAGGAGTCGAAGCCAATGTGAATCTCCTCTGAATAACTGCTCTAACTCCCCGTCTATATAGGAAGATGGGTGAGTCTTCAATCTCTCATCCACACCTAGACCTTTTGACCTAGAAACCCCTAGACACAACCCCTAAATCTTTTCGCCCTAGAGCCCTTGGCTAAGGCCATTAAATCTTTTTGACCAGGGGACTCCTAGCTAAACATACCAAATCCATAAATTCACATAACATAACATACAGAACTTTAGATACTACAACTACTTCCAAGCACTCCCACTGCCATTATCAGACATTTTATTTTTTTATGATAAATGAAGACATAGGTCAGATGTCCTGGCAGTGTGCTGCCTTGTGGTGAGAAGTGTAAAGAGGGGTGGATTGATGGAGTGATGGTGGGGGCAAGAGTGTTCAGGATCCTCACAGCCTGAGGTATGAAGCTGTTGAGCTGCTCCTCCGGGCTTGACCATGACGTAGTCTGTTCCCTGCGGCCTGACCCTGGAGGACGACTTTGGGCAAATGGGCAGCTCCTCAAACTGGGGAAGAAGATGGAAAGCAGCAGTAAGAGAGGATCACTTAGCAGGAAAAAACTGTTAATGTGTGTAGCAAGCCAATGAGACGAGCTCATCAGAGGAGCTGACGATGATCAGATGACGGTGGTCCTCTGTAACAGCTCTCACCCTGCACCACGGGAGTCTGTGAAAATGTCAGTCCTGTGGTGAGCTGCCCTTTCACACTGTCTGCACTAAAGAAGAGCTTCATACTGGATCTATAAAGAGACTTCTGGTCCTGTACCCTGTGGATCCTGTAGTCCAGATAACGGCCTACAGCCAGGACCCATGCTCTGCAGCAGGATCTCATCTCACCTCTATTGTTACACTGTGCTGTCATGTAAGGGAGGTTTAGAAGACTCAGACTCATCGTGGAGATTCTTCTGATAATGAACATACAGAAGAACAAGGTCCAGTAAGTCCAGAAACAGGAGCAGTCAGACGGTCTGAGGTTCAAACCAACCACTCATGGCAGGACACAGACCACTTCCTGGTTCTGAACCACCACACTGTGATCACCTGATTACAGGTGAATCTGCTGGTTCGTTAGCGACCTGTAGATTGACTCAGCTGCTTGTGTTCACACTGAGAGTCCACTGTCATTAAACCAGATCAAAGAACCAAACCCACAGTCTCTGTCCTGACCCTGACCCTGACCCTGACCCTACAGGGTAACACTGTAAATGTACCAACACTCACCATAGTCAGTACAGTTTTACACCTCAAATGGACTACTAACTGATGACAATGATCCTCCTTCAGGTCACATGACTCACCTCGTCATCGGAGCTGCTGGAGGTCTCCTTTTCATCCCCTGGAGAGAGATTGCCACAGTGTCCACATCAGTGAAACACAACACGGAGCAAACATCCATCAGCACAGATCCACATGATGATCCATGTGTTCCCGCTCTTTTAGCTCTGTGTTTGGTCTCGACACACACTCACCTAACCACTGCTAACACACACAACACTGATTATCACAACATGCCACTGCCTCATTCATACACACCTTCACCCTGTTTTCCAGGGGGGGGCACCTGACGACACTGATGACTGTAGTAGTGGGCCACTGAGTTAGCATACATGTTTGCATGGATGTCGACAGCTGACAGTGGTGTTGTCCTCGTAAACAGCTGACCACCCCTCTGTCTAAGCCTCTGACCTGAAACAGACACATCAGTTAAACAGGCGACAGGCTGATGAAGCTGTGCAGGACCACAGAATAGTGTGATCAGCCTCAGCCTCAGGTAAAACCTGTCTCCATGGTGAGCTGGGTGTCAGACTGAAGCAGCCTCAGGTTAAATCTGAGCCACATGAAAACTTATTAAGAGCTCATTCTGCAGATGTTACCTCATATAGCTGTCACCTCGTCTCTTTATCTGACATCAGAGAATCATCTGCGGTCACATGAGAGTAACAACTATTAAGAGCTTAGACTCCTCATCTTTGGCCACACCTGTGATCATACGTGGGAGCTGCAGGTTTGTTTGTGGCTCCTTTGGCTCAGGAGGAAGAGCAGGTCATCCACTAACCAGAGGGATGGGGATTCAATCCCCAGCTTCTCCAGTGTCCTTGGGCAAGATACTGAACCCCAGAGTCCCCCTGATCCTGTATGAGTGTGTGTATGGGTGAATGTGAATTAATGTGAAGTGGTGAGTCTTGGACACGCTCTGTGATGTTCAGAGAGACACCAGCAGCTCCATCTTTAGATGATGTAACAGTAACACTGTTTGATCCTGGATTATATGGTGACAACAGTAGAGACATGCTGTCACTCAACACAAACACCAGTCTGACTCTGACTCAGGATGAAGATTACCTGGACCTCAGAGGATGATGATCCTTCCTGTTAATAATTCAAACATTTGTTACATGAAATGTAATTTACTGATTTAAATGAATCAATTTAGTCCATCACAGTCTAACAGCCCATGGTTCTGGTACTTACTCTTGTATGTGGCAGCAATGATGGACAAAACCACAATAAGAAGGATTAGGCTGCTCACTGCTATGATGATGCCGAAACTGTGTTCAGAGCCACTGCTGGATCTATGAGGCAGGAACATCTACTGTCAGGAAGCTTCACACTTTATCAGCTGCAATACTAACCCTGTAATTAACTGCAATATGTTTCCTTATACCAGAAATAATAAGACAGATGGATTTATATCTTAGACCAAATTATGAAGTAACGTGATGTAACCGTGGTGTAACGTTGGTTGGAGGTATGGACCTCACAGTTGGAGGAGGAGGTGCTGTAACATAGAGAGTAAAATGTGATTTACACAGAAACATCTTTGTTTGCCACATGATCTTTCAGCAAGGTTACAGGGAGGATGAGGTGGTCAGTCAAAAAGACTGTGAGGTGTGCAGCAGGTTGTACATCCTGTCACAGACCTACAGTGTTGGCCCTGACTTATAAAACAGAAGAAACCCCTGGAGCTGGAGCGGTCTGAGAGGAGTCTGTCAGTATCACCTGGAATCAACAAGTCCATATACCATAAACAGGTTTATGAGGGTCCACCAGAGGAATGAAGGGTGGGAACCATAAGGGGCCCTGCGGCTACATAGTGTATAACACAGAGGAGACTGACCAACTCTCAGTGTAGACGATAATATAGAGCTGGTGTCAGAGCCAAGCAGCCATGGATCTACTCTCAGGCTCTCTGCTGAAATTCAGGGGTCTGAGTTCAACTAGAACCATGTCACTAGAACCACATTTATGGTCCTGTGAGAGCAGACACATCCCAGATCCCACAAGAGTGGAACAACCTGTCATCTGATAGTAGTAATTAATAGTATTATTATTACTGTTGGATTGTTAGTGTGGGATTGTTAATGTTTGATTGTTGCTGTGGGACCGTTACTGTTTCATTGTTCCTGTGGGATTGTTACTGTTTCATTGTTACTGTGGGATTGTGTCATATAATTTGTTACAGTTTCAAGTCACTTTTTTAATAACAAACACAAACAACAGATCTGCTCTGTATTTACTTTTAAGAATAAACATGTCGTGTGTTGTACGTACCTAAGATGTCAAGTTTCACCTCTGCAGTCCACCAGCCGGAGGAGCAGCAATCTAGATATTGCTGCTCCTCCGGCCTCCATCATCCTTTGGCGTAACACATAATTGTAAGTTAAGTGAGCTTACTGCATCTTTAACATTTTCCCGCACAGCCACACAGTGAGAGCAACTCACTCTACACCAATACATCTGGTCATAATCATAGTATATAGGTCTATACCTTGACGTCCATCTGGACGAGTCATACCTGCTCTGCTTCACACAGATGAGATTAAGCAAACTGTAAACTTTAACCAACACCCTCCTGTAACCATACGAACCTACTTCCACAGAGTAAACTTGGCCTTGAGGCTTCTCGTAAACACTTGAATATACAATTCTCCCTGGCATCTCTGCAAAACACTGGAAATGTTTGATATTTGAGCAAGTCGCGTCATCAATCGTCAATAGTAGGGCTGACTGGAATCTATCATCTACACTCTTCACTGTCTCAGGACACTCATGATGGTCACACCACCAGGATTTAGAGTAATCTTGCAGGTCCGGAGAATACTGGCAGATGATCTCAAAGCGCTCTCCTGGCTTTGGCTCCACTCGAACAGGCCTGATCTCCAAAGAACCGAGTTTGTCTCTAACCTGGAGCTGCACTACAAAAACCTTTGTGTGATTGTGAAAAATCAGTGTGAGTCTGTAGGATCCTGCATCGCTGTGTGTTAGTTGATGCTTCTCCAGGGAGAAAGCGCTGTGGCTGTTCAGGATCTTGAAGTCCCCTCTGGCTTTGTTTTCAGGACCCAGGACTGTGTTTGGCTGACAGGAACTGGCATTGGCCAAGCGGCACCAGTGTTTCTCTGAGGCGGCCATTATTTCCTGTTCAGTGCCTTGTGACATGACTATAGATTATCCAACAAACCCAATCACAACAGTTGGATTTCGAGCTGACAAAATCAAAAGAAAACCAACATAAGCTCTGGGTTCAGAATTGTAGTTTGATGAAGAAGAGGACAGAGAAGGAAAAACAAATGAAGCTTCATTTCAACACATCCTAACAACTGCACAGCTGTCCTCTTTAATTCCCTTCGAATATCCCACTCCCCGCTTATTTCCATGACTGCTGTCTCCCATCTCAGGGACACAAGCAGGGATATTTTGTAGTGTTGTCTGAATGTAGAGTGAGAATTATTATACCCTACGTAGTGGACTCATAGTATCCCACAATGCATCATAAAAAGTAGTGTACAACTGATGGTCACTAACCAAGTAATATATACACACGTGGACAAAATTGTTGGTACCCTTCCGTTAAAGAAAGGAAAACCCACAATGGTCACTGAAATAACTTGAAATTGACAAAAGGAATAATACATGAAAATTTACTGAAAATTAACTAATGAAAATCAGACATTGCTTTTGAATTGTGGTTCAACAGAATCATTTTAAAAAACAAACTAATGAAACTGGCCTGGACAAAAATGATGGTGCCCTTAACTTAATATTTTGTTGCACAACCTTTTGAGGCAATCACTGCAATCAAGCGTTTCCTGTAACTCTCAATGAGACTTCTGCACCTGTCGACAGGTATTTTGGCCCACTCCTCATGAGCAAACTGCTCCAGCTGTCTCAGGTTTGAAGGGTGCCTTCTCCAGACTGCATGTTTCAGCTCCTTCCACAGATGTTCAATAGGATTTAGATCAGGGCTCATAGAAGGCCACTTCAGAGTAGTCCAGTGTTTTGTTCTTAGCCATTCTTGGGTGTTTTTAGCTGTGTGTTTTGGGTCATTAGGACCCATGACCTGCAACTGAGACCAAGCTTTCTGACACTGGGCAGCACATTTTGCTCCAGAATACCTTGATAGTCTTGAGATTTCATTGTACCCTGCACAGATTCAAGACACCCTGTGCCAGAAGCAGCAAAGCAGCCCCAGAGCATAACCGAGCCTCCTCCATTTTTTTTTTACAGTAGGTACAGTGTTCTTTTCTTTGTATGCTTCATTTTTGCGTCTGTGAACATAGAGCTGATGTGACTTGCCAAAAAGCTCATCTGTCCAAAGGACATTCTCCCAGAAACTTTGTGGCTTGTCAATATGCATTTTGGCAAATTCCAGTCTCGCTTTTTTATGATTTGCTTTCAATAGTGGTGTCCTCGGTCGTCTTCCGTGAAGTCCACTTTGGCTCAAACAGTGACGGATGGTGCAATCTGACACTGATGTACCTTGACCTTGGAGTTCACCTCTAATCTCTTAGGAAGTTGTTCTGGGCTCTTTGGTTACCATTCGCATTATCCGTCTCTTCAATTTGTCACCAATTTTCCTCTTGCGGCCACGTCCAGGGAGGTTGGCTACAGTCCCATGGATGTTAAACTTCTGAATAATATGTGCAACTGTAGTTACAGGAACATCAAGCTGCTTGGAGATGGTCTTATAGCCTTTACCTTTAACATGCTTGTCTATAATTTTCTTTCTAATCGCCCGAGACAACTCTCTCCTTGGCTTTCTGTGGTCCATGTTCAGTGTGGTACACACCATGATACCAAACAGCACAGTGACTACTTTTCACCCTTTAAATAGGCAGACTGACTGATTACAAGGTTGAAGACACCTGTGATGCTAATTACAGGACACACCTTAGTTTAACATGTCCCTATGGTCAAATTATTTTCAATCTTTCCTAGGGGTACCATCATTTTTGTCCAGGCCAGTTTCGTTAGTTTGTTTTTTAAATGATTCTCTTGAACCACAATTCAAAAGCAATGTCTGATTTTCATTAGTTAATTTTCAGTAAATTTTAATGCATTATTTTTTTTGTCAGTTTCAAGTTATTTCAGTGACCATTGTGGGTTTTTCTTTCTTTAACGGAAGGGTACCAACAATTTTGTCCACGTGTGTACCATCATACATTGTGCTCACAGTGTAAGACAGAAAAATGATGTGGAGAAATTACCCATGTAGTGTCCGAAAGTGTTTTTCAATTTTACTAATGAGCTCACTATATAGACCTCTATATAGAGGGAGGAGTGAATGAGTGAGTGATTTCGGACACAACCCTGGTCTTGCTGGTTAAGTGTGTGGGGGTGGGCGTGGTCAACATGCAGCTGCAGCAGAGAGGTGTGGAGAGGGCTGCCAGATGAGCTCTCATCACAGAACATCTCCATCTACGATAACAGAGCGACCACAGCAGCTAACGTGATGATGTCAGACTTACCCTCAAGCACGTTCACCCTGTATGTCTGTCCAAGTCTCCTGAGTGACATGTGGCACATGTACAGTCCTGCGTCGCTGCGCTTGAGTCCAGGTAACCCCACATAAACCTTTGAGTTGCGGTTAGATATTTGAATGGGCCTGCTCAGTGTTGTCACGTTTGTGCACTTGCTGCAGTTATGAGGGTAAGAAGGGCAGTAACATAACCCTAAGGCCTCAGTGCTGGAGCACAGGAGGGTGACAGAGGCATTCCTCCTCACATTGATGGTCACCTCCAACCCCCACACACCTGGAACGACAGGTCACACAGGTGTTACTGCTGGAGCCTCAACCCCCCCCCCCCCCCCCGGCCTCGACTCATCCTTCTATCACAGACTCAGAGCTCAGTTACCATGACATGCTCTCTCTGTCTCTGACAGAACAAGCTGATAGGTAAAGAAGAGACGTCTAACAGCAGCAGAAACTTTCCACTGTTTATCTGATGATAAGCCACTGACAACGACACACACAGGAAGTCACAGTCACAGCTACAGAGTTACTTCTAACTGCCACTCTGACCTCACATTACAAGGTGTGTGGTGATGAACGATGGACCCCTTCCCCCATCTGATCACTGTGTATGTTCCTGTTCCATCAGGATCCAGTTCTCATAGCAGTCTGGACTGGACTGGATCCTTGTACCAGATCAGGTTTACTGTGTGTCACAGGTTTGTGGTGATTTGATGGAACATGCTAATGACTGAGCATCATGTGA